>NC_133621.1:88241036-89563536 GCF_048593235.1 Sminthopsis crassicaudata | reverse complement strand
AGCTATAATTCATTCAGTCGTTTTCCAATCATTGGGCATATATTTGCATTATATTTACTATATCTATTTTAGAGGGTTTGGGGGAGATTTGGAGTATTGCAAATAAAGTTATTGTGAATGTGTCCATAGAGAGATTAATTTTTTTCCCTTTAATGTATTATTTGAAAGGAGGTTGAATATAATGGATAGAGATTCAGGAAAAACAATGCAAATTCTGTCTCTGACATGTGCTAGACAAATAACTCTTCCTATTGACTGTAAGTTCCAGAAGAGTTGCCAAACTATGTCTATGAATGAAAATTCCACATCAAGAGTTCCCCACACAAAGAAGATTACAAGTCCAGGCCACAAACTATACACATTCAAACCTTCATGCAATATAATATATTGTATGCATATATACATACATATACATATGCATTTATATTATGTATATACACACAACACAATATAAAGTGGGTATATGAACCTATATACACTTATATGTATTGGGTGTTTTTGCTTTGTTGTATATTTGTATATATATATATATACACAAACATATCTCTTTAGGTATAGTCCAAGTAGTTGGACCATTGGATAAAAATTTATGGGCAGTTCTTTAAAATCTTAAGATACAGACATTTTAAAATATTGCCATGTTATTTCTCAGAAGATGGTACCAATTTTCACTTCTACCACTAGTGTAATAATGTCCTTATTTCTCCATAGCCCTAGAAAATATTGGCTTAATTTGGTGAATCTTATTGAGTATTTTATTCCTTGCAATACATGATGGCATTGAAGCTGACCAAATGTCACAAGAAATATAATTGTTTGTCCAATCCATTGCTATTCAAAGAACAGAAATGTTTGGTCTGTACTATGGCTAGGGAAAACAATGGAGCCATCTAAATAGATTACTATTGTATTGTGGCAGTGCATGTTTTGGGGGTGGGATATGAAGGTGGGGGTGAAGGTTGGAGGTGATACAGTATTTCTGGGATCTGGATACATAAAGAGAATGGGGTAAGGAAAATATATGCATAGGTAATTTGTAACATTCACTCTTGCAAAACCTTGTGTTCCAAATTTTTTCTCCCTCCCTTCCCCCCACCTCCCTTCCCTAGAGAGCAAATAATTCAATATATGTTAAACATATGCAATTCTTCTATACATATTTCCACAATTATTATGCTGCACAAGGAAAATCAAACCAAAAAGAAAAAATGAAAAAGAAAACAAAATGCAAATAAACAACAATAAAAAACTGAAACTCCTCTGTTATGATCCACACTTAGTTCCCACAGTCCTCTCTCTGGGTGCAAATTACAAGATCATTGGAACTGGCCTGAATCCTCTCATTGTTGAAGAGGGCCACTCCCATCAGGACTCTGTATAGTCTTGTTGCCATGTACAATGATCTCCTGGTCCTGCTCATTTCACTCAGCATCAGTTCATGTAAGTCTCTCCAGGCCTCTCTGAAATCATAATGCTGATCATTTCTTATAGAACAATAATATTCCTTAACATTCATATACCACAATTTATTCAACCATTCTCCAACTGATGGACATCCACTCAGTTTTCAGTTTCTGGACACTACAAAAAGGGCTGCCACAAGCATGTTTGCACATGTGGGTCTTTTTCCCTTCTTTAAGATCTTTTGGGATATAAGTCCAGTATTAACACTGCTGGATCAAAGGGTATGCACAGTTTGATAACTTTTTGAGCATAGTTCCAAATCATTCTCCAGAATGGCTAGATCTGTTCACAACTCTACCAACAATGTCTGTGTCCCAGTTTTCCCACATCCTTTTTAACAGTTATCATTATGTTTTCCTGTCATCTTAGCCAATGTGAGAGATGTGTGGTGGTACCTCAGAATTGTCTTAATTTGCATTTCTCTGATCAATAATGTAAATCTCAATTCTGGGGAAAAAGCCCATATAAGTTTCACAGAATTGTGGACTCAGAATGTCAGAGCTGCAAGGAACCTCAAGGATGATAAGTTATGTTAATTTAATACTTTAAAGGTTATGAAGCACTTTATATATATATATATATATATGTATATATATATACATATATACACACACACATATATATATATATACATATATATATATATATATATATATACACACATATCATCTCATTTGCCTCTCACTATTAGCCTGTGAGGTGAGTGCTGTAGGCATTATCTAATCCCATGTAACTGAGAAGAAAGCAGGTACAGAGACATTAGGTAACTCACCCAGGGTTATACAACAAAAAAATATTGGATTCTAATCCAATCCCTATTCACTCCAAGACCAGGATTCTTTCCACTATACTATGATAGAATGTAAGTTTTTACTAAAAGTACTGTTCTTTTTAAAATTATTTTTGTTTATTTATTTTTGTTCTTTTTTAATAGGCTAATATTACAGATGGAAACTAATAAAATGGAACACAATACCAATAAGCAGGACTGAATTGTTGAGTATAAGTGTAAAATAGTGGAGACAACGGTTTGTATGAAAAAAATCTACAAATTTTAGTGGTCTATAAGCTCAGTATCAGTCAGCAGTATGATGTGGCAGTCCAAAAAAAAGTTAAAAAAAAAGTTTTTGAAAAAAGTACTGAAATAATCTCCAATACTTCAAGGATTTAGTTTTGTTTATATGGGTACTGTTTCTAATATCACAGATTGTAACCATTTTGTAATTTAGTAGAGGGATTTTGTGCTGAGACCAAAGTATTAATCACCCTGTGCCCAACCTGGTGATATTAAAGAGCCATTCTTGAGAGCAGAACTATTTCACTTATCTTAGTAATCCCCGGACTTTGTACAATCCTTGGCACAGAGTAGGCACTTAGTAAATGCTTATTGATTCATTAATATACCACACTGCTGCTGAAGATCATTTAGATCAACTTGTTTTGAAGATGTCCTTTGCTGCTAGTTTTCAGCTGTCCTTTTTCGAAGTTTAACAGCATTAATTAGAAATGACCTAGAACATATTTTGCTTAGGTTTTTCCTTACAGGGACACTGAGGGTAAACAGAAGGAGCCAAGGACCCTGCAAGATCAGAATATAGAGCAAACATTCATTCCCCCAGCATGGTCACATGGTATTGTGATGTAAGGCAAAGACGTAAATGCACCAGAGTCTGAAATTAAACTCGATGATGCATGGGAAGAGCTGACTAGGGTGCTTGGGCACTGTAGCCTATTTTTGGGAACCAGGAACTCAGCACAATTGGTAACAAATTTCAGCTGTCTCTCCCTTGAAGTTTTTATTTCCCATCCCTCATCTCAACCAAGCAGACAGATGTGTTTTACAGTGAGGGAATGAATCTTGTCAGAATGAAGCTGTTTCCCTCGGATATACCTGTCTTCAAGAAAAATCATCTGTGGGGGAAGAAATGAAGGATTTATAGATCAATAATTAGTATGAGGGCAGCTGTTCGCATTTCCAGTAAAGACCTGCGATTATACATTACCATGGCAACTACTGAATTCCAGAATAACTCTTTTGCACCAAAAATATGTCAAAAGCAGATAGGCTGCGGTACTTCTCCATTTCCTCCTCCCTTCTTCTTCTTTTTCTTTTTCTTTCCTTTAAAAAAAATATTCTTAGCCTGAAATGTTGAAATGGCAAGGTTTGATTCTCAGGAACAGCCACGACTTCAGCAAAGAGACAGCTGGTGAGCCAATTCTCTCCTCTACCCTAAATCCTTCTTAAAATGCTGCTTTGATCATGATAGTTACTTCCTTATTTAAAAAAAAAAAAAAAAAAAAAAAAAACTCCAATGATTCCCCTATAGTTGTCAGGGCAAAATCTAAACTTCTTTGCGTGGCTTTCAAGTTCTTATGTAATCTCACTTTAAATTGCTTTTTTTTTTCTTTCTTATCTATGCCATGATAGAAATCCTCTCATGTGGATAAACCAGTCTGTCCTGTACCTTCCTATGTATTTTTGCTCAGGTCTTTATAGATGGTATAGTAGAAAGAGTACTGGGTTTGGTCTCAGACAAACTGGATTCAAGCCCAGAGATTGACACTTACTGCCTTTGAGATTTTGAGTAGTCACGTCACCTATCTGGAGCTTAGGTTCATAATCAGTGAAATGGAGAGACTAGGCTAGATTATTTATCTCTATGTTACTTTGCCTGAAATTATGCTATAAATTAAATTATATGACACCTTGCCTTCTTATCTACTCTTTGAAATTTCCATATATTTCAAGGACAAGCTTAAGTGCTTTCTTCTCTGTGAAATTCCCAAGCCAAACATATTGGCTAATGTGTTTACTAGATTCTGAATTCCTTATACATTGGTATCTTAGACATTGGATTCCACAGTATGTACTTTAACTACCATCTGAATAAAACATGTGGGCTAAGCATATTGACTCAAGTAATATGGAATTTAAAGAGGTAGCAATGGGATGTGGTGGGAAAAGCCTGAACTAGGAGATTGGATTGTGAATTTTAGTTGCGCTTAGCCATTTACCCTCTATTTTTTTTTTTTAATAATATCACTTCTCTGCGTCTCAGGCTCTTCATCTAGGAAGGAGGAGTTGGACTTGATTATTGTTGAGATTCCCCTACCATTTCACCCCCATTTCTTAACATCTTATGGTTTTATGGCTTATTGAAGCTTTAAACATGCATTTATTAAGCACTTATTATGGCCAAGCAGGGGAAAGGTAAGTGGCTCAGGGGATAGGTAAGTGGCTCAGGGGATAAAGTGTCAGGACTGAGTCAGGAAGAGTGGAGTTTAAATCTGGTTTCAGATACTTCCAAGCTGTGTAAGCCCTAAGAAAGTCACTTAACCCTATTTGCCTTGATTTCCTCATCTGTTAAAAGACCTGGGGAAGGAATCATGAAGAATTAGACTTGACTGAACAACTGAACAGCAATGAATGGCCATGCACTCTGCTAAGTGCTAGGAATACAAAAAATATTACAAGACAGTTCCAATCCTCAAGAAATTTATAATCTAATCAGGGAGACAACATGTAAACAAATATAAAAAAATAAGCTGTGTACAAGACAAATAGGAAATAATTAACAGAGAGAAGTCACTTAAATTAAGAGAGGTTGAAGAAGGCTTCCTTATAGAAGGTGGGATTTTAATGGGCCTTCAAGGAAGTTAGGGAGGTCAGTAGATAGAACAGGGAAGTGAGAGGATTCCAGATTACGGAAATAGCCAGAGAAAATGTTTGAAGTTGACAGATGGAAGTGTCTTGTTCATGGAATGGCCAGAAGGCTGGTGTCATTGGATGGAAAAATATATGTTGAGAAGCAAAGAGTAAGAAGATTGGAAAGAAGAAAAGGCTGGATTATAAAAGACTTCAAATGACAAACAGAGCATTTTTTATTTGAGCCTAGAGGCAACAAGGAGCCACTGGAGTTTAGTGAGTAAGTGCATGGCACTGGTCAGACCTACGATTTAGGAAAATAATTTTAGTGACTAAATGATTTTTGGATTGGAGTAGGGAGAGACATAAGGTAAGCAAACCCACCTATAGGCTACTATAATAATTCAGGGATGAGTTGATGAGTGTCTATACTATAGTCATGATAGTGTCAGAGAGAGAAAGGAGCAAATTTGAGAGATATTGCAAAAACAAATTAAGAGGTGTCGTAACAACGGGGGGGCACTCACTCCCACTGATATGTAGACACTCGCTCCCTTTCTCCCCAGAAACTACTCAGGTTTAAAGTACTCTGTGGATCTGCATTCACTCAATAACATAGCTCACGGATTTCTACTGAAATAGGCATTTAATGAAATAGTCTATGGGGTGAGCATCAGTAGAATATTTTCCCCATTGACTTGGAACATACTCTTTCAGAAATATACAGACCAGTAATGGAAAGAGTAGACATGCATTGGGAATATATATAATGAGGCAAACTCATTGGGAATCTGTGTGGTTGGGGTACATATATGAAGAAGCATCTATATAGGGAATACATATGGCCAGGACCCCCACACAAACTATGAGCAATTCAAACCGTAAATGCTGCTGTGCTACCAGATTCTTTTTTTAAATAATAGCTTTTTATTTTTCAAAATACATGCAAAGAAAATTTTTAGCATTCACTCTTGCAAAACCTTGTGTTCCAAATTTTTTCCCTCCTCTCCCTTCACCCCCCTCCCCTAGACAGCAAATAATCCAATATAAGTTAAACATGTGCAATTCTTCTAAGCATAATTCCACATTTATCATTATGCTACTATCTTCTGAAGGTGTTATTATGCTGCTTCTACTGATCTTGTGATTATTGCTGAAAATTCTAGCCCTTTTCTCTCTAACTGGCTTTGGATCTTAGCTGGAGTCCTCCATTGAGATACTTCTTCCTTGTAAGAGGGGTGAACTTTATCACCTTTCTTTTACCATGGTGCCCAGAGGTTTAAATTTCAATTCTTTCCATAGAAATAGAGGCCATACACACACTCAGTTGTCATCAGCCTCGCGGAAAAAAATTCTATATTTCTTTCTCTCCATAAAAAGGGAGGTGTGTTAGTCTGTCTTATCCTCTAGGAATCAAATTCTTTTGGAACATGGAACAACCAGCAACTACATAGAGCTTGAAGGTCATTAGCTTGCCTTTAAACATCCCTCCTTTTGCTCACTAGAAAAAACACTTCTGTTCCAAGTCTTTATCTGACTTAGACTTAGAAAGTCCGTTGTTCCTTGTTTAGTTCCTGATTTCAAACCTGTTTCCTTTTAATGATTTCAGGGACAGTCTTCTAAGAAACCATTGTTTGGATGCCTTCAGTTTCCCTATGATCCTTTAGGTCTTCCATATAAATGAAGACAAGATAAACAAGAACAAAAAAGGCGGGGTAGGAGGGAGTCAAAGTGAGATATCACCCTTCAGCTCAAGCTTTTGTTCCAAATCTCTTCATTTAATGAGACGCAAGGTTGGTTGGTAATAAATCTTTCTGACTTTCAATAATTCTATGTATAACAGTGAAAAGAGAACACAGGCCTGTAAAACAATTAAAACACAATGAAATCAATTACAAATTCCAAATAATCAGGAGAGATAATGTGGTGTGAGTGTTCAGAGTAGGAAATTATTATATAGGGTTGAAATAGTCCTGAAAGTCTTCATGAAAAATATGGAAGTGGAGATGGATTTTGAAGAAAGAATATGAACATAGAAAGAATTTTGAACTGGGAGGGACCAAAAAGAGTATCTAATTTGATTCAGGTGTTTTGACTCTAATTCAAGGATTCTTTTCACTATACTATCCTTATCTTCCTTAAGTAATCAGAAAGGCAAAGGAAGAGCATTAGAACAAGAGGAAACAACCAGAAACAACAAGCCATCATATATATTGAATGAATTAATGATTGCTAAAAACAAGAATCTGGGACTTGTTTCTGAGGTGGTTAATAAATGGTGACTCATTGGGGAAAAAAGATATGTGAAAATGATCTGAGAATATGTAGTATTCATTTGTATCTGTATGATATCACAAGAAACCTGGTGTGATGGATAGAGAACTGAACTCTAAAGTCAGGAAAACTTGGTCCCAAGTTCTAATTTGGGCATATACTGTCTGTGTGGTCCTGGGCAAATATTTAACTTCTCAGTGTTCAAAATACCTTTCTAATACTATACATTTCAGAAAAGTTGCTGATTGTCATTGATAAAAGTAGTTTGGGGGATGGAGTAGTCCCTTTAGTGATTAAATCACAGATTTATCATCCTCTTCATTTTCTGTCCTCTTCAAAAAATCACTTATTTCTCTAAAATCCTTTGATTTTATAGGAATAAATCCTTAATTTAATAAGAATTCAATTCCTATTAACAAGGAAAGATACATCAGTTTTTTCCTCTGACTACTGCCAGATTCCCAGCCAAATACTGTCATCCAGTTCATGAATAGGTCTTCCTGAAATCTGTTTATTTACTAGGTGATCAGTCTTCACTCAGTGCTGCAGAGAGACAGACAATTTAATTGCAGTCTATTTTAAATCTCTAGAGGTTCTGGAAGGGAAAGCATCTTGTATTAGAAATCAAGAAGTTGACAGTCCAAAAACGCAGAGGAATGGGATGCAGCAAGCAAGCTGAATATATGAGAAAGGGACCCAAGGAGACAGCTACACAGGGAAGAAGCACACTTGTGACTTTGTATTGGGTGATTTCTCACCAGCTGTGGATGGCACAAATGCATTTAAATAGCAACATACCAGTTTGTCATTTGGAGTCTCTTTGAAGAAAGCAAAACAATAGTGGTTATCTTCAGAAGGAGGTTGTAGACTACTCCAGAAATGGTGAGCTATGATAGCTGTTATAATCAAGGCTTCAGGTTCAAGAAATAATGCATAAAGCATTTGGGAAAAAAAGAGTCTCCTCCTCTTGTATATATTGATTCTCTTTTTCTTAGGATCTTTAATCCCTCCCTAATCTCAGATTTTTTCCCTGTGTCTTTTAAAATGAATAAAAAAAACAAGCAAAACAAGAACAATAGCTCAGATGTGGTGGCTCATATGACCTCCTTACCATATTTAATGGGCTTTTTACCTTGAGCTCTCCTTAAGGAAGTCCCAATCTTCCTTGAATACTTTGCAGCACTGGATACCATTGATACATCTTTCACTCCTGACCCCTTTAAAAATCTCTTTGTCCAACTATGATAAAGTCACAGCAGTGTTACTACTGGGCTTACATCCCAAAGAGATCTTAAAGAAGGGAAATGGACCTGTATGTGCAAGAATGTTTGTGGCAGCTCTCTTTGTAGTGGCCAGAAACTGGAAACTGAGTGGATGCCCATCAATTGGAGAATGGCTGAATAAATTGTAGTATATGAATATTATGGAATATTATTATTCTGTAAGAAATGACCAACAGGATGATTTCAGAGAGGCCTGGAGAGACTTACATGAACTGATGCTGAGTGAAATGAGCAGGACCAGGAGATCATTGTGTACTTCAACAACAATACTACATGATGATCAATTCCGTTGGGCGTGGTCATTTTCAACAATGAGATGAACCAAATCAGTTCCAATAGAGCAGTAATGAATTGAACTAGCTACACCCAGCAAAAGAACTCTGGGAGATGACTATGAATCACTACATAGAATTCCCAATCCCCCTAATTTTATCCGCCTGCATTTTTGATTTCCTTCACAGGCTAATTGTTCACTGTTTCAAAGTCCGATTCTTTTTGTATAGCAAAACAACTGTTTGTCAGGTGTACATATATTGTATTTAATTTATACTTAAACATATTTAACATGTATTGGTCAATCTGCCATGGGGAGGGAGGAGGGGAAAAATTAGAACAAAAGGTTTGGCAATTGTCAATGTTGTAAAATTACCCAAGCATATATCTGGTAAATAAAAACTATTAATAAAAAATTTTAAAAATTGAATCTCTTTGCCCTTGGCTTCCAAAATATTGGGCATTCTTGGCTTTCTTTCTTCCTCTTTGACTTCTTTATGGTTCTCCTTTGCTGATTGCTCAAGTTTCTTGCTTGGTTCTCTGCTCTTCTCCTTTTTTCTTCCTCAACCAAAGCCTATGACATGGCTTCCAAGATCACCTCCATCTTGCTGACTCTAAAATCTTTATGGTCACTTCCACTTGTGGTTTGTAGTTTTGTACTCCAAGACTGATTAGAACAATTCCAAAGCTTTCATATAGTAACCCTTCCAATACCTGAGTACAGTTATCCTATCTCCCTTGTGTAGTTTCTTCTTCAAGGTCAATATGCTGTCTCATTCAGCTGATCCCTGTAGTGAGCTGTCGTCTCTAGAAGCTGCCGGATCACTCTCTGGGAAGAGATCTGCTGTGTCTACTCAAATCTCTCCGACAGATTCTTCTTCCTGTAACGAACCGTTGTCTCCAGGCAGTTGCTGTTAACTCTTGTCCTTAGAAGTGACTTCCCTTCCTGCAGAGAGCCCCGTCAAGCCTGATGCAATGCAGAGTCTTTCTTCTTGAATCCTGGCTCTGAATCTCCTCCAGCTCTTATCCTTCTCCAGGCCGATCTGCTCTCCAGGCCCAATATTGTGTCTTTTATCCTCCCAGAGAATGGGCGTGGGATAATGCAAGGGCTTCTGGGAAGAACCACTTCAGCCAATGAGTTTGCTCCTTCTATCAAGTCAACCTGAGTTCTCACCTTGTAATTGTCCAACCTGAATTCTCACCTTGTCACTATCCAGACAACCTCAGTTCTCACTTAGTAATCCTAACAGATCCCAAGTATTAACTAGAAGTCATTCACCCTCCTGGTTGTCTTCCTTTACTCTCCCTTGATCACTCTTCAGTTGTTTTTTATTGTTGAGTTATTTCAGTTATGTTGATGTTGTTTGAGTGTTCTAGAGGTTAATGGCTATAAGAGAGTTATTAAGAATCCCCTTTAAATTGGCCACAGGTTTTAGGAGTGAAAGAATTCACTCATTCCCAAATTATTTGTTGCAAAATGAAAGTTTATTTTTAGATAGAAATCAGTTTACCCAGAGACTGACTTCTATAGTGGCAGATCTATGGAAAATGGAGTTTTGCATTGAGAATGCAGTTCTCAGTGGACAGAAAGTCCTGGCAGAAAAGGGAGCTGCCAGGGTCCATCTGCAAAGACTTTAGTTGATGGAAGGTGATTTTATTGGGTATCATAGTGGGGGTTGGGAAACCTGAGCAGATCAGAACCACTGGGGGCTGGGTGGCCCATGCAAGTCAGAATGGGGATTGGGACAAGCACAGATCTCCTATTAGAATTCAAAGGGATTCTTTTTGACCAGGATTTGTAATTGAATCAAAGGGTCTGGCATTCTGGAAAGACAACTTGTCTGGAAAGGATATGCCTCAGCCAGGAGGGGCTGGGAATCTGAAAGGAATCACAGATCAATAGGAAATAGTTTCTTAAAGGGACCCCAACCCACTTCAATGTCTCATTCATAACTTTTATTTAGGTTTTCTTGGCAAAGTTAATGGAGTGATTTGCCATTTCTCCTCCAGCTCACTTTACAGATGGAGAAACTGAGGCAAACAGGATTAAGTGACTTGTTGCTTTAAATTTTTTAAATAAAGTAAAGAAAAAGTATTTTTGATCAGTATTCAGGCCCTTCCAGATCTTTTTTTCTGGAATTGCATAGTACTTTTTACTAGAAGTCCTACAAAATTGACAATAAGGATCTTTAGTCCTTTCATCCCTTTGCTAAGAGGCTAAAAGAAGATCTGATCAATCTGCATGTGGCTCTTTTCAACAAAGAGAGGATCCAAACCAGTTCCATTTGTTCAGTAATGAAGAGAATCAGCTACACTCAGAGAGAGAACTATGGGAAATGAGTGTGGACCACAACATAGCATTTCTACTCTTTCTGTTATTGTTTGCTTACATTTTTGTTTTCCTTCTCAGGTTTTCTTTCTTGAGCAGCAAGATAACTCTATAAATATGTATACATATATTGCATTTAACATATACTTTAACATATTTAACATGTATTGGACTACCTGCCATCTAGGGGATGAGATGGGAGGAAAGAGGGGAAAAATTGGAACAGGTTTTGCAAAGGTCAATGTTGAAAAATTATCCATGTACATGTTTTGTAAATAAAAAGCTATAATTAAAAAAAAAAGACTTGATCAACTTCTGAAGTTAAAATTGGCCACTGAATTTATCAGAATACTGGAGGGTTGCAAAGTTAAGTTTTCTTACTTTATTGCAATTTGGGATAAAAAAATTTTCTTTTGATTTTGTTTCTTCTGCATGGTTAATACAAATCTTTCCAAGATTTTCTGAATTCACCACATTTGTCCTTTCTTATGAGGGAATTTTTTTCACATTCATAACCTTTCTTTTCTTTGCCCAGTGCTATGCAAGTTAAGTTCAGTCTCTCCTCAAGTGATACTTGTACTACTGTATTGTAACAATTTCCTAAAGGATCTCTTTTTCCAAATATTTCATTCCTTGGTTTCAACTCTCTCCCTAAAGCAATGATTTTGTCTTGTTATTCTCTTGTTCAAAATCCTTTAATCCTTTCCCATTGTCTACAGCAGTGATTTCCAAACTTTTAATTAAAATTTGTGGTGTTTCATCATAATTTTCATAAAAATAATTTATGCAAATAAATTTCACAGTTCATATTTTATTCAAATAAAATTAAGCATTTATCACAATTCTTTTAACACAATTTTTATTTTTTCCCTTTTCATTGAAGTTTTTTTTAATTTTCAAAGCATATACAAGGATGACTTTTCAACATTGACTCTTGAAAAACTTGTGTTCCAAATTTCCCCCCTTTCTTCCTCACTTCCTCCCCTAGATGGCAAGTAATCCAATATATGTTAAACATGGTAAAAATATATATTAAATCCAATATAGCATACATACTTATACAATTATCTCACACAAGAAAAATCAGATAAAAAGGAACAAAAAAATAAAAAAGAAAATAAAATCCAAGTGCAACAAAAAGAGTGAAAATGCTATGTTGTGATCCATTCTCATTTTGCCCAGTCCTTGCTCTGGGTATAGCTGGCTCTCATCATCACAAGATCATTGGAACTGGCCTAAATCATCTCACTTAAAACAAATTTTAAACATATTATACAAAGTAACAAGGTACTTATTTATGAAAAACCTTTATGATTTTCATTTTTACAAATTTTTAAAACTTTAGCCATAATAATATTACTAATGTAATTTGGTGGGCTTATTTTTAGCACAAATTTTCCAAAATATGTCAACTCTGTTACTCTGTAATTCTTTTTCAATCTCTAAGATCTAAGATGTCGTTATGGCATTTACAGCAAAAAAAAAAACAAAAAACACATTTCACACAAATACTATGAACAGTAATAAAAAGGTTATATCACTTTGATAAACTAGGGAACTCTTTGTTCACTCTCAGGCAAAAATAAATCTATCAATTAACAAATATTCAAGTGTCGACTACCTGTCAGGTATTGTACGAGATATTAGAAATACAGTGATAGAAATAAAACAATTCCTATTCTATCAAGTTTTTGTAGGCAGAAAACATATAATCTCTACAAGTATATGAAAATAAATGTAAACAGAATTAATACAAAGCAAGTATAAAGTAGTTAAATACAGAATGGTTATGATGGAGGGCACTAGCAATTAGAAGATCAGAGAAGGCTTTCTGAAAACATGTGCCTAAGCTGTGTCTTGAAGGGAGTGAAGGATTTATTCTATGAGAGGGAGATAAAATTTACAGGTTCAAGTGAATTTTTTTTCAATTTATCATCACAAGCTTAATAACCATTCTTGTTCAGATGTAATAACATCAAATATAGTTCATTTCTCTATAAGAAATAAGCCTATTATCCATTCATATTTTAAAATATCTCAATTTTTAAAATAAAGTGAAAATTACTTCTGTAGTGATTAACCAGTTGTTCTTTATTTTCTTCAATTTCAATTTCATTTGCAGGCTTTTAAATTGGGAAACATTAAAATGCTATTTTGTAAATTTATTATCCATAGCTTAATTTGTTTCATAAAGGCAGTTACATGATCTTTTTGAATCAGAGTATTATTTTGAGGACCTTGCACTCATTTAGAGAATGCAGTTTTAAAAAAAAAAATTTTGAAAATTGAAAAAAAATCTAACTAATCAAAAAAATTCACCTAAAATTATAGAATCTCATAATCACTAAATTTGAGAGTTGGAAGAGACTTCAGTGACCATCTAATCCAAATCATGCCTTAAAGAAAGTTTTTGTTATTAAGTAAATTTGCTTCATATTATTCTTTCCCCAAGAGAAAAAAGTACCTTTGCTAGTACTTTGATAAGAAAAAGCCAGCATATTTCACAATAATATAAAAGAGCCCTTTGTTCTGCCCCCAAATTATCACACAATTTTACAAACAATTTTATTTTAATGGGCTATTATTATTCCTATGGCAATGTGAAAAAACATGTTTAGTTTCTCTCACTTTTCTCTGTATAAGCAAGAAATATTAATATAAAATAAACATAAGCATACCATATGTCCAAAATTGTTTGAGTCACATTTTTAACGAAGGCCTTTCCTCTGAGATTATTTCTAACTTATTCTGTATATTTCATGTTTGTGCATACTTGTTTACATGCTGTATACCCCTATATTTTGAGTTTCATGAGAAGAGGAACTTTTTTTGTTTCTTTGTAGTCCTCATGCTTATACAGTACTTGGCACATAATAAGCATAAATAAATGCTTATTGATTTGATTGCTAATAGATCTATATTCATCTTCATATGTTTGAACTCTGTGCTCTATAGAATTCAGTGTAATTCTACAAATTTATTAAATTTCATCTAAAAATCTATTAATTATGTTGAAAATTTTTCTTAAGGTGGTGGTAGTATCATTAATAGGATTCCGTAGAAATCCTCTTTGACATTATTTTTAAAAACCCATGTAATCAAAAGAGCATCTTAATGAACAGACCAATTTCAGAAAAGCCTGGAAAGACCTATATGAACTGACTCTGAGAAAAGCAGAGAACAACGAGAACATTGTACACAGAAGCAGTAAGATTATGTAATGATCAATTATGATAAACTTGGCTTTTCTTTTTCATAAAACTGAAAAGCCACACATTGAAACAAGACAATTCCAACAGATTTGGGCGGGAAAATACCATCTGCACCCAGAGAGATATTTGTTGTTCAATTATGTCCAACTCTTTGTGACCCCATTTGGGGTTTTCTTGGCAAAGATATTGGGTTGGTTTCCTTTTATACATGAAGAAACTGAAACACATAGGATTAAGTGACTTGCCCAATGTCACAGAGCTAGAAAGTGTCTAAGGTCAGATTTGAACTTAGGAAGATGAGTTTTCCTGACACCACCTCGTTCCTTCCAGTTTTCTCATGGGTATTATCAGCCCTTAGCACAGTGCTATGAATGTGATGGGCATTCAATAAATACAAGGGTAACTAACCTTCTTTCCCTGACATCCTTTCCATTGAGAAATGAAAGGGTGGGACTTGCAAGTTACAATTTACAGTCTCTATAGGTGATTCAAGTTTTCCAGTCTCTACCTAGTGTTAAATCCACTTCCTTGCTGACTTTGTGCAAAGCAAGGCAGAGGCAAGATCTCTCAGAGTTCCTTTTGGATTCTTTGCTATAACTGTCCCCTCCTCGAACTCCTCCTTAGTCCCTCAGCACCTGGACAGCTCAGTGGTACTTTCTCAGCATTACCCTGGCTCATAGCCAAAATCCTTGTTGAGCCCTCTGGTGGTAACTATGGACTTCCACAGTTCTTTTAGGGAACTTGGTTAAAATCCTCTAGAGTTGCCCTAGAAAGCAATCCTAATTGTGGTAGCTGCTCCTACAAACTGAACACTGAATATACACTCTGCCTAGACTCAAGCTATATTTTCATATGCCAAGGGTTCACTCATGAAAAACTTGACTCCTTGAAATATTTAAACTTGCTAGGGTAGCATTTTCCAACCCAAATTATAAAACATATTGGCAAAATCATGTCACTTATCTACTGCAAATGACTTTTCCTTCTCAATTGTTCTCAGAAGCTCAGAGAATATGAGTCAGAAAGGAGAGACCTGAAAACTAAAAGAGAATGAAAGAAGAGGGAAGAGAAGATGTCAGTTTTTAAAGTTTATAGGTTTTTAAACTTCCAGTAAGGGCTTGCTCTGGTGTTTCATTGTAGCCCAGGGTGACCCTGAAGTCTCAAAAGCTATTCCAGCAGAGTAGCAGCTCTTATAGATCCTATCATGACCTTGGCAGTGGCTTCTATGTCTATCGTTTAAGAACTAGTATAGTTAAAGTCATAGAATTGAATCTATTATAATCTGAAGACAACAATGATATTTCAAGACATATCTTTTGTCCAAACACTAGCCTAAGTTCATAAACATCATGGATGCATAGTTGGAGGGAACATCAGTCACAATATAGCCAGCCCATCATTTAACAGATGAGAAAACTGAAACCTATAGAAATTATATGATTTGAACCCCATTATTCTCTTTTTGTTTTGTATATGAAAGACAATCGGGATAAGTGAGTTACCCACAGTTGTACAACTAATAAATATATCTAAGGTTGGATTGAATTCAAGTCCTCCTTCCACTGAACCACCTAACTGCTGCATGAATTCCAGTATCCTGATTCCAAAGACAGTACTCTTTCCATTATACCACAGTGACTCCAAGATGTTTATTATTTGGATGAAGATTGGGTAATGAATTCTTTTAGCTATAGCAACTCTCAAACACTGTCTACTAAATTATAGAAGAATTCTTATCTGTGAAGATGGAGGGCGTACCCACTATAACAGCATTACAGGTCCTAAGTTTTGAAATATGAATTTTAAGAATAAGGACTGCTGCTAGTAAAAGTTTTATAAACTGGTAAAAACAATTGTCTGTGGACTAGTGTGGGTCTGTGTACTAATTGTTGAGATATATAAATTGAAAGATTACAGAGAATAAGAGAAGTAACATAGGTCTAGAGAAGGGTAGATGATACCTTAATTTTCCTCTTTTTAGTAAAGCTTTTTGTTTTCAAAACATATGCATGTATAATTTTTAACATTGACGCTTGCAAAATCTTGTGTTCCAAATTTCCTTCCCTTCCCCCACCTCACCCCCAGATGACAAATAATCCAATATATGTTAAACTTCTTAAAACTATGATAAATCCAATATATGTATACATATTTATACATTTATCTTGCTGCACAAAACAGATTAAAAAAGGCAAAATATGAAAAAACAAAATGCAAGTAAATAACTACAAAAAGAGTGAAAATGCCATGTTGTGATCCACACACAGTCCTATCTCTGGGTACAGATGTTTCTCTTCATCACAAGATCATTGGAACTGGCCTCAATTATCTTATTGTTGAAAAGAGTCACGTCCATCAGAATTGATCATCGTATAATCTTATTATTACCACGTACAATATTCTCTTGGTTCTGCTCATTTCACTCAGCATCAATTCATGTAAGTCTCTCCAGGCCTCACTGTATTCATCCTGCTGATCTTTTCTTACAGAATAATAATATTCCATAACATTCATATAGCATAACTTTTTCAGCCATTCTCCAACTAATGGGCATCTACTCAGTTTTCAGTTTCTTGCCACTTCAAAGAGGGCTGCCACAAACACTCTTGCACATACAGGTCCCTTTCCTTTCTTTAATACCTCTTTGGGATATAAGCCCAATAGTAGCACTGCTGGATCAAAGAGTGTGCACAGTTTGATAGCCCTTTGGACATAGTTCCAAATTGCTTTCCAGAATGGTTGGATCAATTCACAACTCCAACAACAATGTATCAGTGTCCCAGTTTTCCCATGTCCCTTTTAACAGTTATCATTACATTTTCTGTCATCTTAGCCAATGTGAGAGCTATGTGGTGATACCTCAGAATTGTCTTAATTTGCATTTCTCTGATCAATAGTGATTCAGAGCACCTTTTCATATGACTATAGTTTCAATTTCTTCATCTGAAAATTGTTTGTTCATATCATTGACCATTTATCAGTGAGAATGTGGTGCCTTAATTTTCAAAAGAAGGAAGAGAATAGAGTCTAAAGACTACAGGCCACTTTGGGGTCTTCACTTTGATTTCAGGCAAAAATAGAGAACATATTATTAAAGTGATGGTTTGTATACATCTAGAATAGGAAGTAATAATCAGAGAGAGCCAGCAGACCTTCAAAAAGAAGGGTTCAGGCCAGGTTCAGTTTCCTTTGGGAACTCCTGTAGATCTAATTTTTCTAGAGTTTGCCACCTCATACCATTCTTGTGGAAAAGACAGAGAGATGTGAGGTAGAGAATAGGACAATTAGATAGAAGTAATTGAATGACGATACTCGAGATTAGTCATTAATCACTTTGAGGTCAGCAATGATGATCTCCCGTGGGGCCCTTCCAGGGAGCTATGCTTGACTCTAAGCTGTTTATCCTTTTGTATCAATGACTTGAAGGAAAGCAGAGACAGCATTGCGATCAAATTTGCAGATGACATGGAGCTGAGAGAGCTAGATAACATACTGGATGTCGGAGACCTTGGCAATGCTTGGCAGACATTGAGCTGACTCCAACAAGATGAAATTTAATAGGGATAAATGTCAAGCTTAGAAAGGGAACATGGGGGGCAGCTAGGTGGTGCAGTAGATAGAGCACCAGCCCTGAAGTCAGGAGGACCTGAGTTCAAATCTGGTCTCAGACACTTAACACTTCCTAACTGTGTGACCCTGGGCAAGTCACTTAACCCCAGTGGGGGGGTGGGGGGGGTGGGGGGAAGGAGCATGGCACAGCCTTGGAGTCAGGAAGACTTGGCTTCAAGCACTAAAGTCATATATTAGCTGTGTAACTATAGGAAAATCATTTTCTTCTTTTGAACTTCAGTTTCCTCATCCATAAAATGAGGAGATTAAACTGGAAGACCATTGAGAACCCTCCCAGTTCTGTAGCTGTGATCCTTTGAGTTTAGTTGGCCTAGGCTTAATTCTCAGACAATAGATATACAGGCCATTTCCAGTTTGATAAGACTGAGCAGAGCTGGCCCTTTACTAGAAAAGCTTTTTGAGAACTTGGGTCAGCTCCACACTATAATGACACATCAGAGCAGATTTTTAGTAGATATCTTAAAACCTATAAACTTAAAAAAAAAAACAAGCAAAAACACCTTCTTGCTTTCCTCCTTCCTTGTTCCAGGTCATTCTCTAAGATTAAGTTACAGAGGAGATGCCAACCTGGATCAGTGGAGCAAGTTTCCACATGAGAGAGTTTCCCATGTGGATGAAATCACAAGAGGAGATCTTACATTTATATTTTTAAAAATAAAATTCTCAAGTTCAAGATGAAAGCCAGTGGGCCTGAAAAAGATCTGGCGATTTTAGATGAGTATAAGCGCCGTGTGAGACCACAGTTTGACGGGACAGCCAGAAAACCTTAGGAAAGGATGAGACTTCCATTTAAAAGAGAGCTGAGTTATAACACCATATTCTGACACTTCCAATTTGTATAGCTGTAGCTATATGACATGACTTCTCCAAATCTAGATTTTTTTTTTCTTCTGAAAAATGAGGATTATGATACTTCTAATACCAGGGTTACCATCACTAAACTATTTTGTAAATCTAAAAGTATAAACCTAAAAATATAGATCACTGTCTTTATGATATAGAAGACATTATCCCCTGTTGCACAAATTTCTCACATAAAGACCTTTTTCAAGTCCCTACAATTATACTGCAAGTTATGGTCTTATCTACTACTTATGGTAGTTGTTTCAAAATGAGTACCCTAAAGCTTAATTTTTATTCTGAAGACAAACAAATCATGGGTAGGACAATATGTCTATGGAAAGATAATGTTTTCTTTCCTTAAAATTAGACATTTGGCAAAAAGATATTGATTCTAATTTTCTAAATGCTTCAGGAAAATGACCATCTTTAGGAGAGTTTTGCAGTCAGATATAAACATTGTCTAGTAATTTAGTCAATGTATAATCCACTATTCTGGGACTGCTTATTCTAGTGCTGAAGGTTTAAGAAAAGATCCACAAAGCCTTTGAACTTTTGTCTTTTCAGCAGTTTTGGAATACTATATTAAGGAACTGGGTCAACTAGGTGGCACAGTGGATAGAACACCAAGCCTGGAGTCAGAAAGACCCATTTTTGTGAATTCAAATACAGCCTCAGACACTACCTGTGTGATTCTGAGCAAGTCACTTTGACCCTATTTATCTCAGTTTCCTCATCTATTAAATGAATTGGAGGAGGAAATGTCAAACCACTACAGTATCTCTGCCAAGAAAACTCCAAGCAGAGTCACAAAGAGTTGGACATGACTGAAAAACAACAATTGAGGAATTGAAGCAGTTTGTGACTCTCCAACTTTAAAATTTCTAAATATTCCACTGTCCCAGCCCAGGATCTCTTGTATCCCAAGGACTCCAGATATTCACCTGCTTATTTCTTCTGTCATGTAGATATTTCAGAGCATAACTAGAAATTGTTGTACCTGGGTCAAGAGATTATAATAATTATGGGGGTAGAAGGAACAGGGAGCAGAACAAGGATAGGAGAGAGGGATAAGCAGAGAATATTCATCTAAGATGTAACTTCCAGAGGGGAAGGAAACATATTTTCATTTCTAAGCTCTTGAAGATAAGCTATTGCTAAAAGAAATTTAGGGTTTAGGGATATTTAGGGAAGTACCTGTTGAAACCTCTAAAATTCAATTCCCTAAGAATATGAACAGACAATTTTCAGATAAAGAAATTAATACCACTTCTAATGACATGAAAAAATGCTCTAAATCACTTTTGATCTGAGAAATGCAAATTAATTCAACTCTGAGATACCACTCCACTCCTCTCACATTGGCTAAAATGATAGGAAAAGATAATGATGAATGTTGGAGGGGATGTAAGAAAACTGGGACATTAATACATTGTTGGTGGAGTTGTGAAATGATCCAAGTATTATGGAGAGAAATTTAGAACTTTGCCCAAAGGACTATCAAACTGTACATACCGGTTGATTTAGCCATGTCACTACTTGGTCTGTATCCCAAAGAGATCATAAAAAGGGGAAAAGGACCCACATGTACAAAAATGTTTGTGGCAGCCCTTTTTGTAGTGGCAAGAAATTGGAAACAGTGGATGTCCATCAGTTGGAGAATGGCTAAATAAGTTATGTTATATGAATGTTGTAGAATATTATTGTTCTAAAAGAAACTATCAGCAGGATGATTTCAGAAAGGCCTGGAGAGACTTACATGAACGGATGCTAAGGGAAATGAGCAGAACCGGGAGAACATTGTTTACAGCAACAAGATTATACAACAATCAATTCTGATGGACATGGCTCTTTTCAAGAGCAAGATAATTTGGGCCAGTTTCAATAGTATTGTGATGGAGAGAGCCTTCTGCATCCAGAGAAAGGACTATGGGGACTGAGTGTGGATGACAACATAGTATTTTTACTTTTGTTGTTGTTGTTCTTTGCTTTCATTTTGTTTTCTTTCTCATTTTTTATCTGATTTTTCTTGTGCAATATGATAATTGTGGAAATATGTATAGAAGAATTGCACATGTTTAACATATATGCAATTACTTACCATTTAGGGGTAGGCGTGGGAAGAAGAGAAGGAGAAAAAAATTGTAACACAAGGTTTTGCAAGGGTGACTGTTGAAAACTATACACATGTTTTGAAAATAAAAAGCTTCATAAAAAAATTCAATGCCTTGGGGCTATGTTCCAGGATTGGATCACCTCATTGCTGAGAAGAGCTATTCTATCATAGTTGATCACAAAATTTTGCTGTTACTGTGTACAATGTTTTGCTGGTTCTGCTTACTTCAGCATCAATTCATGTAAATCTTTTCAGACTTTTCTGAAATCAGTCTGTTGAGCTGAGTTTTGAAGGAAAAGAAGAATTTGTTTTTTAAAAATTTTAAAATAATATCCTTTTATTTTCAAAATACATGCAAAGATAGTTTAAACATTCACCCTTGCAAAAGATTGTGTTCTAAATTTTTCTCCCTCATTTCTTCCCATCCCACTCCCCTAGACAGCAAGTGATCCAACATAGGTTAAACATGTGCAGTTAAAAAAGAAGAATTCTTTAAGATAGAAGTAAGGAGTTCATTCCAGGCAAGGGAGATAACTAGTGCAAAGATATGGATACAGGCAGTAGAGTGCTCTGTGTGGATGCAATGGCCAGTTTAGGCCAGTGTAAGAGAGGCTGACGTTTACAATGATGATGGACAATGGTGGGGAGGGGGGGGCTGGCTCATGAAAGACCTTCAAAACTAAAAGGAAGAGTTTATATTTGATCCTAAAAGCACTAATGAGCTACTGGAGTTTACTGAGGACAGGGAAAGTCATAATCAGATCTATACTTAAAGAAAATTATTTTGAGCAGGGTTATGGAGAAGAGAGTAGAGTGGAAAGTGATTTGAGGCAGGAAAACCTATGAAGATTGTAACAATCTAGGCAAGAGATGCTGAAGACTTGAACTAATGCAGTAAAGTAAGTTTGTGTGAGAAGCAAGAAGAAATCCTGTGTAAGAGAACTTGTAGAGCTGGAAATGGCTTGATTGGATCATTGATTGAATATGTGGAGTGAGAAAAAGAGTAAAGAGACTAGGATAATGCTGAAGTTGTAAACTTGGAAGAGCAGAAGGAAGGTAGGGCCTTCAATAGAAATGGGGAAATTTAGAATAGGGATGGGTTTTGGAAGAAGGCTAATTAAGTTCAGTTTTGGACATGTTGAATTTGACCTGTCTTCATCATTTCTGGTCTTAAATGCCAAGCTAATGAGTCGGGCTTTGATTTTGGCAATGTGGACCCACTGAAAGTTTTAAAATAATCAATATTCTAGGATGAGTCAGCATTGTACAAGGCAACGTAACCTGAGGAAAGAGTAAAAACATGTAGAACCATGCAGAAGTTGATCAACTCTGGTCCAAGGGCCAAATCTGGCTCACCATCTGTTTTTGTCAGCTGGACAAGCTATTATCCTTAGCTTGCCAGCCATACAAAAGCAAGCAAAGGGTCAGATTTGGCCCTTGGGCTGTAGTAAGCAATCCTCTGGATTATTATAATAATTTGGGACCTGATGACTGTTTAAATGGTAAAGGGAGACTAAAAGAAGATTTTCAGACTCGGAGAGTAGGTCTGGGATAGTGCCTTTAACATAAAAAGAGAACTCAGAAAAACTTCCCTATTCTGTGCAATTGAGCCATATGGTCTCATTCATCTCCATAGGCCTTCCTGGAAGATGGAAAATAAGCCTTGAATTGGAAGTCTAGCTTTTTCTCTGATACACAAGGGTCAGGTTAAAGTCCGTATCTCTGTTCCTTAGCTATAAAACAGTTTTCATGATACTGACTGACTTCTGTGAAATGCAGTAATACAAGTACATACTTTATCTTCATTACTGGGATCTCAAAGCACTTTATGGATATGATCTAATTTAATTTCACATTTCTCTCCCCCATGTAAGCAGGAAAAAGCAGATATCACAACAGCTATTTTACAATAGGGAAAACTAAAGCACAGAAAAATTTAAAATGACCTTCATAAAATCACACAAGTCAGCAGCAGACCTGGGAATTAATCCAAGGTTTCCTGGTTTTAGCTCAGCTCTTTGTTTTGTTTTTGCAGTAGATGGAGCTGCCTCTAATAAGATTGAAGAAAGTGCTCTGTAAATATCAAGTGCTGTTTAAATACTGAATAATGCCTCTAATTCAATTTCATACAATTCAATTAAAGAAACATTTATTAAGTAACTTGTGTGCCATTCAGTGGATATAAAGATGAAAAAAATGACAAAATTTCATAGATTCATAAACTACCTTCAAAGAAAAAGTAAGGGAGGTGAAATATATATAAACAATTATAATACAAGTTTAAAACTGATCAAGTGCATAGGAAAGGTCAAATAGAATAATCTGTATTAAATGAGCTAAGTATATCACTTAACAAGGAGGCAGCACCTAAACTGGGCACTGAGGAGAAGGATGTCAATAAATGTCAATAGAAAGAACTGATAAATAGTATATTACAGAGTGATTTTTAACATATATATATATATACATATATATACATAATATGTATTTGTGCCTAGATAATCATCTGGGGATGGAAGAAAAAAGAGAAAAAAGAAATCTACATGATAATTTTATTATATGTTTAAAAGGAATAAGTTATTTATAATAAATTTACAGTTTCATGTGCAATCACTTTTTTAAAAATTTGTACCATGTTAGAGAAATGCTTGTGTTATTCCATACATTAAAGACAAAATAATTTTTTATATAGAGAAAAAAGCAGATTGGGTTAAGTTCATTCCATGAATAGGGGTACAGGAAAAGGTCAGAAGGCATTGAGGAATGAAGAGTAGCCCAATGACAATAATAACAGTTGTCAGTATTTATATGGCATTTTAAATTTTATAAAGTGCTTTCCATATGTTTATTCATTTGATCCTCACAACAACTCTATAAGGAAGGTGTGATTATTATCCCCAATTTGCAAATGAGGAAAGTACAAAGATTTTTTAAGTGGCTTGCCCAGAGTCACACAAATAATAAGTGACCAAAGCAGGATTTGAATTTATATCTTCCTGACTCTTAAGTCCTGGACTCTAGCCACTGTACTACCTAGATTCCTTGGATCTTGTAATAAGGTTTCTTTAAATAGGAGGAATGAGGGGCTCATTCCCATCTGAAAAGCCTAGAAAGAGTGCTGGTGAAGGCTTGCCATAAGCAGAGCTCTTGCCTATAGCTAGATAGGTAAACCATCATCCTGTTGTTTGCCTAATGGCTAGCATATCCTTCCCGTCCCTCCTAAATTACCTTGTTATTATTTTCTATATATTTTGTATTTTGTGAAAAGCATGGGATGTATGAGCAGCCGAGTGATGCAATGTCAGTTCAGGAGAACTTGAGTTCAAATGTGGCCTTAGACATTTATAATCTTTGTGATCTTAGTAAAGTCACTCTGCTGTTTGCCTCAGTTTTGCATCTATAAAATGAGCTGAGAATGAAAATGCAAAACACTCCAGTGTCTTTGCCACAAAAACCCCAAACGGGGTCCCACAGAGTCAGACATGACTAATTGACAAAATAACAATAACAGCAGAGGGATGTAGTAAATAGAGAGGTGGCCTTAGGACTAGGGAGGCCTGGCCCCACATCCTGCTTTTGAAATGTATTGTCTGGGTGACCATAGGCAAATCATTTAACCTCTCAGTGTCCTAGGACATTCCTTAAGACTTATAAGCTACATAGAAAATGCTCATCTGCATTCCCTATATTTTACATATACCTTTTAATGTACATATCTTCTTCTATGTATGCTCCATGAGGGAAGGAATAATCTTGTTTCCATCTTTGTATCCCTGGTACACCTTAAACAGTGCCTCAAAGATAGATAGTTAATACTTAATAAATGCATGTGAATTGATTGATTGACTGGTATATTGACATCAAGAATTTGATTAAACTAGCTTTAAAAACAATTTAACCAAATTATCTGAATTGCCAGTAGTCATCATTAGGTTACTGGTAGGAGAGTGACTATTTCCCACTCGATGAACTAGAGGGGTTTCTTCCTTCTACCACCAGAAATGACCTCCTAAAATTCCACAGGGGAGAATGAAAATATTTGTCTGAAATGTCTATTGATATTTGTAGCTGTTATTGTTTGTCCTTCGTTCTTGAAGAGGACCAAGACATCAGGGAGGGGAAGCTCTGACATGCAGGTGAATTGGATTTAAGTGAAGGAGAGTCGGGCAAAATCACCTGCCTTACTTTCCCCTCTAGAGTCGTCTGGGTCCTGTGGCCAGATACAGATTGGTTCAACCAGAGATGTTCATGGATAAAATGGGAGACCTTGGCCTTTTTAAGCTAAGGTCTTCAACAAATCTCAGTTTGACTGACGCTGCACCTATTCAGTGATTAAGGCTAGGTCCCCAATTGAGACAAAGAATCTCCTCTTTCACCTAATCCAAAATTTAAAAATCTAAATAAGTAAATAATGAATGTGGGAAGGAATACCCTCAGAATTTCCAGTCAAAATAGAAACTACAGCTATTTACATTCAATTTGAGTCAATCAGGTCTCAAACTATGACGAAATGGGACTTGGCCTAGGATCTATTTGGTGGTCAATCAATGAGAACCAGATTGCTTTTGGTTTAAGGCATGGTCCTTAAGAAATCTAGCCAGGAAACTCCAAGAATCACAGGAAATAAAATAGTTGCATATATGATTCCTTCCTATACATAGGGAAGGAAAAGATCCAAGAGAACAGTGCCTAATTTATTTATCTGAAAAGATAATATTGATGAGACTAGTTAAAATAAAACAAACTGAAAAACACATTTTACTAGAAAAATATTAATTGTTCATTTCAACTTAGTAACTAGATATCTGAAAGTTTAACCATTTTACTTATATTCTGAGCAAAACATTGAAATATACCATATCAATGAACAGATTCTGTAACCTGGTCAATAATTAGCTTCCCTTGTAGTCACAGCTTGCCCTTTTCTCACAAGGACAAATGTTAATATATAATGAAACAAGTGATAACTTCAAAGGACCCTAAACTCCCTCCCTGATACTACTTTTTCCTTAAAAGGAAAAGAGCTTTATAAAGATACAAGTAGAAGAAAAAGGAAGAATCCTGGTCCTGCTCATTTCACTCATAATAGGTAGATGTTACCAGCAGATTCTTTATCCTATGAAATCTATACTAGAATTGGTAGAAAAACCAGAGAGGGCCTCCAAAAGGAGCTTTATCACTTTTCTTTTACTCCATCATGGAAGCAAAAAGGGAAAAAAGAGTGCTCTATTTTATCCTTAAGAAGAAAGAGTAGTACTGGAGATCAGGCATGGAGGGAGCAGCATGTAATTGTTACCATTACTGGATAAGTAGACTGTTTCTTTGTATCTATATTCCCAGGCCTAGAAAAGTACCTAACACATAGGAAGTACTTAATAAACATTTGATTGATTGATTGATTCACTAATTGATAGATCATAGTAGACCACATTTGGTGGCAGTGAGAATTGTGAGAATTTAGGGTATTATAGGGAAAAAAAAGTAGGTTAATAGAAATAAGACTGCAGCACCTTCTCATTAAATAAAAGCTCTAAGGCCATACTCTATAGATAACATTTAACAAAAGTGTGTTTATTTAAAAAAATAAAAATTTGTAATAAATAAAATATATAATATATTTAAAATATAATATGTAATAAAAAATTTAAGTGTTTTAAAAATTAAAAATTATGGTAATATGGAAAGCATACGTAGCAAAAATACAGTGGTGGTTCTATTAGACAAATTTACTCTTGGCCAGAGCATTTACCCTAATAACACATGCAGTCAGAAAGGTGTTTTGACCTGAGGAGTGTCAACTGTTTATGAGCTAGAGTTGTATGCTTTAGGCAGCATGGAAGCAAGGTCTGTTCTAACCTTAATCCCCTGGACCAGATCAAGTCTCAAGGATAGCTCAACAAACTAGTCTAGGGGGTAAGGATCAGCCATTCTTCTTGGGCCATTTGTGGTAAATTTCTATTCCTACAATGGGATCAATTGCTATTAATCCCACTAATGATACTTCTATCACAATAGGGGAACTCGAAAGCCATGCTATATACAAGAGAAGCCTGAGAGGATGAGATAATATGATAACATATTTAGAGAATGGAAGAGGAAGAGGGTTTTAGTTTACTTGGCCCTGGGAGATGGGGGTGGGAAGAACCAGATCCAATAGATGGAAGTTTAAATAAGGCAGATTTTAGCTCTTGCTTACAACCAAAGCTGTCTAAAATTAGAATAAGCTGCTATTATAAGGTAGTGAGCTTTCCATCACAGGAAGTCTGAGCCAGGTACTGTGTTAAGTGTTAGGAACCCAGTTATAAGTAGAAAGAAAGAATCTCTGGTCTTAAGGAATTTACATTCTTTTTATTTTGAATAATAGTCTTTTATTTTCAAAATACATGCAAAGATAGTTTTCAACATTCACCCTTGCAAAACCTTGTGTTCCAAATTTTTCTCCTTCTTTTCCCCCCACTCCCTCTCTTAGACAGCAAGTAATCCAATTTATGCTAAACTTATGTAATTCTTCTATACATATTTACACATTTATCATGCTGCACAAGAAAAATCAGATCAAAAGAGGAAAAAATGAGAGAGAAAACAAAAAGCAAGCAAACAACCACCAAAAAAAAGGGTGAAAATACTATGTTGTGATCCACATTCAGTTGCCACAGTCCTCTCTCTCTGGGTATAGATGGCTCTCTTTTTCACAAGACCATTGGAACTGGTCTGAATCATCTCAATGTTGAAGAGAGCCACATCCATCAGAATTAATAATTGCATAATCTTGTTGTTTCCACGTACAACAACCTCCTGGTCCTGCTCATTTCACTCAGCATCAGTTTATATAAGTCTCTTCAGGCCTTTCTGAAATCATCCTGCTGGTCATTTCTTACATAACAATAATATTCCATAAGATTCATATACCATTCAGGCATCCATTCAGTTTCCAATAAGGAATTTACATTCTAATGGAGGAAGACAACATATAAAAGGAAGTTGATAAGTGGAGAGAATAGGGAAAAAGGTATCCATGAAGGAGCATGGTAGAGGAAGTCTGGGTAGAAATAAGACATGGCTGGAGTAAGGACTTTCCTTAAATGGAGGAGCTATCCAATCATCCAATCAGAGGAAGAAGCTGCAAAAGTGGAGGATACTTCCAACATAGAAATTCTAGGCTTAGATTAATGCTTCAAGATGAAGAAGATGGTAGAAGAGATCTGAATCCATCCTGGAGAGAAATGATCTAAACATTTTAAAAATGCTTGTTGATTGATTGATTGAATGACTGCTAGTAGATAGCTTTGAAAAGGATGTCACCAAATTATTAGCCTATTGGCCTGCCATATGCTAGGGATGTTGTTAATGTTAATCAGGACTTGGTTTAGAGTTGGATTAGGTGCCCTTAGAACTTTCTGGCTATAGAATTTATGTTTTTGTGATTTATTTCTTAGTAAGGCAAAGGGAATATGACAATAAATGTGGCAGAGATAGTTTTGTATGAGGTATCAGTAAACAGATAAGAATGAATGTATCTTTATGCAAGAGCTTTAACATTCTTGCAGATTAAAACTATTTGAACTTCAAAGGTAATTAAATGCTAAAAATAAAACAAAACAAAAAAAAAAAAAAAACAAAAACAAAAAAACAAAAAAACAACCCAACCACAGAAAGGGAATAAAATTATTAATAGCATTATAGTAATATTCTAGTACCCTGTGGCCTATATTCATTTTGTGGAAGTCTTTTAAGCTGATATTTTCCAGGACCTACTCTTGGCTCCAATCTTACTTAAAGCCTGGCACACATTATGGGAACCATTGCTCTTAGTTTCCCAGCATAATTAAGAATGCAGCTTCTGGAAGCAGTCAGCCTATCTAACTCTTTGGCCAGATGTGTGTGTGTGTCTGTGTGTCTGTGTGTGTCTGTGTGTGTCTGTGTGTGTATGTGTGTCTTGGAGATGAGGTGGAGAAACACTATTGTAAGACCTGGAGTAAACAATTTTTTTCTTCAAGATCCATACAACTCTAAATTGGGGTTGTTATATTTTTTGTTGAAACTCAGCCTTGATTATTCTTGGACTCAGTAGCATTATAATTTCTTGAGTTCAAATCTGGTTGAAGACAGTTAATTTCTTGCTTTATGAACTCAGTTTCTTCCTCTTTAAAAGGGGGATGATAATTACACCTATCTCATAGCATTGTTGTGAGGATCAATTGAGACAAAGTACAAAGATGCTTTGTAAACCATGAAGTGCTCCATAAATACTCGTTATTATAATAGTGATTATTATTATTATATATTAGATTTAGAGCTGGAAGAGACCTTAAAAGCCATCTGATTCAGCTACCTCATTTTATAAATGAGGTAACTGAAAGAAGCCCAGAAAAATTAAATACTTTGCCAGATTCAAACTTAGGCTTTGTCTACAAATCCATCCACCTCCAGCCATGTGATTCTGCTTTTCCTATGTAGTTGTTTTTCAGTTGTTCAACTCTTTATAACATCATTTGGGGTTTTCTTGGCAACGATACAAGTGTAGTTTGTCATGTTCTTGTCTAGCTCATTTTGGAAATGGAGAAGCTGAGGCAAACAAAGTTAAATTACTTGCCCAGAGTTACACAACAAGTTAGTGTCTGAGGCCAGTTTGGAACTCAGGAAGATGAGTCTTGCTGACTTCAGTCCCAGTGCTCTACCAATGTGTCATCTAAGTTCTCTATCCCTGACATATAGTAGATGTTTAATAAATGTTTATTGACTTTAAATGATTTTCTATTTCCACAAGTAGCTAGCTTCAGGCATTAAGACTGATCCCAATGGAAAAACTCAGGTGATTTGGGGACTAAGACTAGAGGTCAGGAGATCTGAGATTTAAGTTCCTAGGACTTGGATTGCCTCCAACACTTGGGAGAAAGTGCTTACCAAAACTTTCTTTAACTTTAGTAATGACTTTAAGATGGGCAGCTCCGTGATACAGTAGAGAGAGTGGTGGGCTCGGAGTCAGGAAAATCTGAGTTTCCAATTGTGAAGAGCTTACAGTCTAGGGGAGGAGATAACATGCAAATAACCACATTAATATATAAGTTTAAATATAGGATAAATGGGAAATAATATGATTTATTTCTAAAATAAAGTTTTATTAGATGGGCACTAGAAAGTCTCATTCGCCACTGCTTCCTGAACAATAGGAATTGTTCAGAAGCTGTGCAACCTTGCAAAGTGAGCCCATATGTGAGAGCAAGCAGTGCAGGAAGTGAAACTAAGTAAGCCATGATTAAGTGAAAGCTTTCACCATTTTTCTTCCTCAAAAGATTGCCTTGTAGTTTCATTATTTGACATACCTCTGAAATGTTCTATGGCTCCCCCTGATGGAAATCCTTAGAAATACAATATGTCAAATAGAATCTATGACTTAAGATTGATCAGCAGAAAAAGTCTTTGAAATTTTTCAAGTATTATTGAGGGGCTTCTTATGCAGTGTGTGGATTAGTTGTACCCCTTGGTTTTCCTTTATGTATTTTATATCCTATGGATATACTTGCACAAGAGAATGGCCAGTTGCAGCAACAACCGTGATAATAAATTTTTTGGCACTATGTGAAGAAAAATGTGTCATGTGCTGGAGGCAATACAAAATCAGACTTGATTCCTGCCTTCATGGATCTTAGATTCCATAAGATTCAAACACAGATAACTTTGATACACAGTATTAAATGGTATTATGTGAGACCCAAGTGGGGAAGGCCATTATCATTGGGGTGGTCATGGAGGGCTTCATGGAGAATTAGAGGAAGGGACCTCAGAGGGTATATTTTAAATTATTTATTTTAAAAATAAACAAAATATAAGCAGATTATGTGAACTGCTCAAGTTTATACAGGTAATAAACATTACAAAAAAAATTCAATTGCAAGCGTTCTGACTTCAGAGCCAGTGGCATCAGGAGGTCTATAAGATTTAAGGGAGGACATTTTGGATGTATGGCATAGCCTGGACAAAGGTATAGATGTGAGAAAACACAGTGAATATTTGGGGAGCAAAGATTAACATGGTTTGATTGATATAAGAATTCATTGAGGGGAATAATAATAGATAATTCTGCAAAGGAAAAGGTAACCAGATTTTGAATGATCTTAAATAATAGGCAGAAGGATTTTACTTGATATACAATAGAAAGCCACTGAATATTTTAAAGTAGAATAATGGAATGACAAAAATCTAAGAATAATAAATATTATTCTGATAAAAATATTCAGGGGTGGTCTATTTTTTGAATAGTTTGCCTTGCTTTTTTTTGTCTTTTAGTTCCTTTATTGTGAAGGATGGCTTGTTGGATAAGGATCAGAATCAGAATCAGCAAAATATTTGGAATGAATGTAGTGTAAAAATAAAAGATATCAGTCACTGAAAAGAAGACAAAATTGAAAAAAAAAACCCAGCATGTATCCCTTGCAGTAGTTCTTCCTATTGAAATCAGTGACCTAGGGATTCTCCCTGATTCATCAGAGTAATTTTGCTATTCTTTGGTCCTCTACTCCTTTCTCACTTCTTTATTCTATGCTTCTTTATGCCCATCCCCTTAAACCATTTTTCTCTCCATGTTCATGCTATTAGAACCAAAAGTCTTATTAGAGATCATAAAATCATAGCTTTTAAAATGGAAGGGAACTTTGATGGTATTTAGATCAATCCTCTTTTACTTAGATCCAAAAAGAGAATGGGACTTGGGCCAGATTATGCTGCTAGTAGATAGCAAAGTATTTGAACCTCACTTAATTTCTCCAACCCTCAGTTTCTTCATTTGTAAAATTGAAATAAAATTTACAAAGTCTTCCTAACAGGATTTTTGTGAGAAAAGTATTTTTAAAAGTTAAAGTGCATAAAAAATAAAAAAGTTAAAGTGCATAAAAAATAAAAAGTTAAAGTGCATAAAAATTAATGTTATTGTCATTTTTCCCCCGCAGGAAAAGCACAGCTACTTGTTTTTTCCACACAGAAGAAATGCTAAAAGCACAAGAATCAAAAGTACTCCTGTGTTATGGGCCAGAACTCTGAAACAAGGATTTTTACAAGGTGTTAAGTCAGTGGAATTGATAAAGACAATGGTTATCAAGTTTACCATGGTGCTTAATTTCTAAATTCAGTATGATTGATTTAATCTTACAACAAATAATGGTTTTCCTAGTGATATAATGATATAACTACTCAATGTAGAACATATAAGCTGGCATTCAGAGCCAGAGAAGATAAGTGGATTAGAGCCAGGAGCTCAAGCTCTCAGAGCCAAGGAGAGAGAGATTCATTTCCATCTTCATCAGCCTTGTGGTGGCTGGCCTGTCCTCTTGCATTTTCTCCACTGAAACCAAGTCCCCTCTGAAGGCCATCAGAAAGCTAGCAGAGCACCAGATGAAGGAGACAATAAAGACTTTTGAACTTTAATACCTGGCTATTCTTGTGGTGATTAATCTTCTGAAAAGAAGGCTGCTCCAAGACCTCTAGAAAACCAAAAATAACATTACACTCATTGGACAAAGCTATAAAGCATGAAACAGCAAGTTTCAAGTCCTGTTTTACTTTTCCAAAAGGCTGATACATAAAAAAGTCAAAGCAAAAAAGTCTGCTGAATAGCCATTTCACCTTTTCCATGAACCTGCACTGTCCAACTCACTTGATAGTATTTTGCATTTCAGGTCATGGCTTAGGCTCTTCTTCCTGATTGTGGTTAACTTCTCCAAGAAAAACTACAATAGATCTCCAAATACTATTTGAAGGACCCAGAAGCTCCTTCCCCTACCTGTCAAATACACAAGGCTGGCTTGGTATAAAGGTACCTATACTCAGGAAAGAAACAAAGTAGAAGAAACATCTAGGACTTTGAGATACAGACCCAAGTTCACCTAGACCAACACAAATACTAGCTGCCATATATTTCTATAAAATTATGGAGAATGAGTTAGGTAATTTCAATGTCTCTTTTCATCTCTAACATTATATAATTTCACTTATGGCCTGGGAATCTGGTGATTGTTGATGTCTTTTGTGATGTCACTAAGACCATCTGAAGTTATCTGATCCTAGAGCTTTATCCAGTGTCACAGAGGAAGGGTGGACCACTAAAATATAAAGTCAGTATGTTTGTTTGGACTCCAGGAGATAGCAGTGCATGACTCAAGGGAGAATCAGATCACATTTGGCTTCTTATCCTATACATTTCTCTAATGTCTATTCTCCACCCTATTTGGAAATAATTTTAACCACAAAATAGAATTTCAAGCCAAGCAGTCACCTTAACTGTAAGTGAAGTCAGGCTGATAGAGAGGGTTGGGCAGAGATGTTGGGGAAATAATCTTCCATTCCCTTTTACTTCCGTGCCATATATGTATTATAATTTATCTGTGATGACATTAATACCATTCACAGTGGTGCATCCACATTTTACCATCTGCTCATATCCTTCTATAAATCATAGAGTTACAACTTGAAGTTGTATCTGGAAGTGATTTTAGAGGTCATTTAACCAAGCTTCTTATACTTTTTCCTTTTGTGATCCTTTTTCATGCAAGAAATTTTTATGTGACCCTGAGTATACATGTGTGTATGTATACATATGCATATATGTATATATAATAGGAATACAAATAAAACATTTATTGATAATAAATCATAATTTTGCAACCCCCTAAATTCAGTTAGGTGATCATATATGGTATTGAGATCCACAGTTTAAGAAGCCTTTACTTAGTGTAACCCTTTTTTTCTTTACAGTTGAAGAAAATGAGACCCCTAGAAGTGAGGTCAGTGTCCAAGGTCATAGTGCTGGGAATCAAACCTAGGTCATCTGGCTCCAAATCCAGGGATCTTTCTTCTGTATTACAGAAGACCTATTATGCTAATATGCTAAAAGCTTTTCTCTAGCATTTTCAGGGCAACATACTGCTAAAATGCTGTCCCTTGCTCTCATTCCTTTTCCAATCATACAATTTCTGAATACTGTCCCTGATACAATTTCCCTAAGTCCTTGTTCTTAATACTATATCTAACATCTTAAAGTATTACATTAATTTCTCAAAGAGGTCTGTATCATTTGTGATCAGTTTTCAAAATACTTGAGGGTGGATAGCTCTAATACAATGGGCATGAAGCTGTGATTAGAACCACAAATTTCTGAGCATTGACCACCATCTGTTTTCCCATTATTCTTTCTTTGGGTCACCCTCATTTCTAAGATGGTGATAACGCTTGATTTATATTCATATTCATATTACAATCTTGTCTAAGGGTCACCAGCAACCTGAATTAAACAAAGATCTTGGAATTCTAGATGTGTTCATATGAATATGTGTACATGTATGTATCTACTTATGCCCACACATATATGTTCATGTATGTGGGAATGTTTGTTTCCATATTTTGGCTGAATCATGAAAGGCAAAACTAAATATATAGGAGACTGAACCTTTGCTGAAATTCAGTGGGTTGTTGGGCTATTGAAAATACTTACTCAAAAGCAAAATAACTTTTACTTTTTATTTTCTCAGGCACATTCTGGTTTTTTCTGCTAAATGTGTCTACTTTTAACAAAGCTTAGATTTCTTTAAAATTGTTATTTCTGTTTATTTTATGAAAAATTATTGTGGAGCTCATAATAATGCATGAGAAATTGATTGAATCATATTCATTAGAAAACCACATAGATGAAAAATGACTGGTATTTATGAAATTGGGTAGTATTAGTCCAGCTGTATGTGCATCCCAGAGAAGCATTGCTATTGTATTGTGCTTAGAATCTAAATTGATATTGAGTACTTCTTATTTTAAAAGGCATAAAGGTACTAAAGAATTGCAAAATTCCAGATAATTTGGGAAAAGAAGAACATAAGAAACATTTCAAATATAACTTTAGTTACTACTAAAAAATCTCTCAACAACCTAAACACCACATTTCAAAATATTTGTATGGGAATTTTAACAAATCAAATTAAATATTTTACTTTTTTAGTTAAAAAAAGCATACCAAAAATACCTTGAATTTTTTGGAAGAATTTAAGATCATTCTTATAAACACTAATTATGTTATTATACTATGATAAATTTATATCCCTCAGGGACTATCAAGGTATGAAAAGCAATTTGTCATTTTATTAAATGGTCCCAGACTATCCAGAGTTCTTGAGTGTATTTTAGTAATTTTGCATGTCTTCTTTTGCTGTCTACCTTTGCTTCTTTATTGGCATCCCCTTTCTTAATTCACTGCTTTAAACCATCATTAAAGCTTTTTTAAAATTATGTGTAAAATAAGAACAAATAGTCTGATTCAGGTGGATCTAAGAGATGCTCATATAAATAAAATAGATGTTTTAGATCATAGACTTTATGATCTTTACTCTGACTATTCAGAAGCTCTTCTCACTTCTCAGAACTGCTTCAAAAATGTAAGTTACTGGTTAAATGATTACAATATGATAATCTTATTCACTGCTTTCCAAAATGTAACTCAAAATTTTCTAAAGTTAGCTATAATTTAGATAAGAGTATTTAGTAGCAGAAAATAAAATTAGAATTTTAAAGGAACAGATAGATGGAATGAAGACTAGGGGAACCTGGCATTTATTTAATGAAAAGGGTTGGTGGAGAGAAAACAGGGCAAGACCAGGTCAAGAAATATTGTGAAGGCAATTATGGTGGAAAAAGAAAGAAACAAAATTTAGTGATAAAATTGAAAGAAGATGACTGCAATTCATCAAGAAAAGGATATTTATAATAAAAGTTTGGTCTCATTGAAATTGTAATATCCTTTGATTTAACATTTAGTTCCCCAAAAGAATGTTGGATCCTTTGATAAAATGAGAGAATTAGGATATGAATACTATGTATTCTTGTTCAAGTTTCTGTTAGATTGCAAAAGTGGTTATGGTATTGGTAACTCATTTCTTGAAGTCTTCTTGTCCCTCAAAGTCCCATATTTATAGCTCAGGCAATTTCAATTAAAAAAAATAGTTATAAAGCACTACTATGTGCAAGGTATCATACTAATCATCTTTGATTAGCAGAAATTATAGGACTATGTCAAGGATCTTTTGGGGAGCTCCAATATGGGTATTCCTTCATCAAAGCAGATTACAATTTGCTATAATTAATAGATTAATCCTAGACGGTTTCCTGAGAAATTTAAAGGTCAAATGACTCACCCAGAATCAAGTCCAGCACACTATCCACTGCCAAACTTCTTCCTTAACAAACAGGATTTAAGAGAAGATATTGTGTTTTTAAATTATTTCTTGGATATCTGTTACCCTCTAGAGAAATTTCATAAAGCTTAGAGGCTCTTGAACAGCTAGGGATTAATTGAAATTCAAAGAAATATTTCATTTTCTAAAAGAATCACTCTTCTTTACAGCTAACTTCTTTAATGGAATAGTAATGAGGTCAATGTAGGTCAGGCTGCCTTGTACCTTTAATGAGGAGTATCTCTTAAAAATGTGTATCCTCTGAGATTTCTCTGTTATACATTTAAAGTATGGATTTTTGTCATGTACATTCATTAAAATATCTTTAAAGCATGTGGGCTCATTAAAGGAATGAAGTATCCTGTGGCTTGTGCTAAGAAATTGATGAAAAAATACATCATGTTTTTAAAGTAATCTAAAATTCTAGATGACTTGGGCATTGTCTGGACACATTGTGTGATATCTGGATCAAGTTTACCATTTCATTAAAGCTATTCCTGAAACCCCTAAGCTAAATGGAACATTTCCTCCTTAAACTTTCTTGAGTACTTTGTCTGGATCTCTCTTGGTCTTTATCACATTATTTTATATCATACATATTTGCATACCTATTCACTATTAGGCTGTGAACTTCTTGAGATCCAGAGAGAATGTGATTTTCTTACTTTCTTTTTTGGAATCCCTAGAGCCTTGCACATCCATCATAACCAATAGGAGATTCTTAATAATAATAATATAAATGGCATTTTTAAAGTACCTTGGACAGCTCTGTGGCACAATGAATAGAATATAAGGTCTGTCCTCGGAAGATTTCCCTTCCTGAGTTCAAATCTGGTGTCAGATGTGTGAACCTGGGGAAATCATTAAACTCTGTTTGCCTAAATTTCTCCTCAGTAAAATGAACTGAGAAGAAAATGGTAAATCACTCCATTATTTCTATGAAGAAAATCTCAAAAGAGGTCAGGAAAAGTTGGACATGATTGAAAAAACAACTAAACAAAATAAAATACTTTAAAGTTTGTAATGCTTTGCATAATTTATCTTATTTGATTCTCACAACGACCCTATAAAGTAGTAACTAATATTGATACAACTTTTGCAAATTAAGAAATGAAGGCTCAGTTTAAATGAAGTGCCTAGTTACATAGTAGATAAGGGTTTAAGATCTTTCTCAATTCAAGTATTCATTCTATGTATTTGGAAAATTAAAATACCCCTAGGGCGGGAAACAATATTGCTACTACTGTATACTATATATCATTGTATCCATTTCATTATGTATGCTGCCTTTTTTGATGAATGAGACAGAGGGCTACTAATAAATGGAACAGGTGTGATCAGGAGAACCCCTGATTTGTTGGACTAGAGCACTTTCCTTGGAGGTAGACATGAGTTTTCTCCTCCTTGATAGACATTAATTTTCTTACTGTGCTGTGGCATAGTAATTAGAGTGCTAAACCTATAGTCAGAAAGATTCCTCTTCCTGAGTTCAAATCTGGCTTCAGACATTTACTAGTTGTGTGACCCTGAGAAAGCATTTAATCCTGTTTTTCTCAGTTTTTTCATCTATAAAATGATCTGGAGATCGAAAAGCAAACCACTCCAGTATGTCTGAGTGAACTCCAAATGGTTGACCCAAAATGCGATCATGAAGAATTAAACACAACTAATCAAAAAAAAAAACAACTGTTGGGGTGACACAGGGAACTCCAGAAATTGGAGCTGACTCAGAGATCATCGATGACTTACCCCCAACATCTTAAGTTTTTACACTTGTCAAGCACAAGATGGTTATATTTATTTGCTGCTGTAAATTGTGCATCTACTCTATTCTGGTGACCTATCTTTTTATTCCTTAGCCTAGTACCAGATAGTTTTGATAATTACTACATTATAATATGGTTTAGGATCTGCAATTGCTCAGTCTCCTTCTTTTGTATTTTTTCATTACTTCCTTTAATGTTCTTGATGTTTTGTTTTTCCAAATGAATTTTATTATTTTTTTAATTCAATAAATATTTCTTTTAGTGTAATTAAAATAGCATTGAATAGATAAATTAGTTTAGGTAAAATTGTCATTTTTATTATATTGGCCCTGCCTATCCTGAACAATTAATTTTTCTAAATATTTAAATCTGATTTTATTTGTATGAAAATTTTTTTTAAATTTTTGTTTATATGGTTTCTGTGTTTGTTTTGGTGAATATACTTCAAAGTATTTTATACTGACTAGAGTTATATATTGGTTTATAATTTTCTTTCTTTGTTTTAGCCCTTCCTAGTTTAGGTATCAGCACCATATCTGTATCATAAAAAGAATTTGGTGGGACTCTTCCTTCACCTATTTTTCTAAGTAGTTTATATGGTTTTAGAATTAATTGATATGTAAATGTTTGATAAAATTCACTTATAAATTCATTTGACCCTGGAAATTTTTTTCTTAGGGCTCTCATTGATGGCTCACTCAATTGCTTTTTCTAAAATTGAACTACATAAGTATATTTAAGTTATATTTAAGTTTTTATACTCCCAGGACACAGGGGAATTTGTCCCAGGCTTCTTTTTTCAGGTTATCAGGATTCTCTCATTGACTTTCTGCCACTCTGGAGCTTTCCCTTTGGCTGGGTTGTCTTGACCAAAATGTGTCTTTTATGCCAGAGTTCAGGGGCTCATAATTTGTTTTTCTATAGTTGTATTGGAAGTCTCACAGCAAGTCTGCTGATCCATTGGCCTTCTGAATCAGAACAGAGTAGGCAATACTACTATACTTTGACTAAGAGACTCTAGCCAGATTCCCTACATTGGACCTCTCTTCACCAGATCTCCCCACACCATGGCTGCCCTGGGACACATTCCCCTCTGCCCAATTGAGATATACCTCTCCTGTTGTCCTTTCAAGATATCTTAAGCTGGAAACTTATTACATTGAATGTTTGTGGGTTCTGTCATTCCAAAATCCTTTCAGAGACTTGATCTAGCATTGATTCTGATGGAAGCTGGAGAGAGCAATGACCTAACTTCTCTCTGTCATCTTGGTTCCACCCTAGAAATACTGTTTTAAAAACAACTTTGAGGGAATAATATTATTTTGCTTATTGCAAATACCTAAATTAAATATAAAGGACATATAAAGAAAGATACTTTCTTCTGAGAAAGAATTGATAAGTGAAAGTATGTATGGAAATATTCTACATATAAACATATACATATATGTATGTATGTATATATTTTTTCCTATTTGCTTCTAATGATAGCCATCTCTAGAGCAGCAGGGGAAGGGGAGAAAAAAGAAAAACTTAAATGACAATTTTGTTTTATATTTGAAAGGAACAGCAAGTTATGCATAATAGATTTACAGTTTCATATGCAATCATTTTATTGTACTATGTTACAGAAAAGCTTGCTTTATTCAATAAATTAAAAATAATTTTTTTAAAAAATGATTGATAGCTGGCTCAAAAGGATGGACTTTCAATGGATGGAACCTCCTTCTTGCCCCTATTCAACATAATAAGACAAATCCAGAAGAGTTGATATATAATGTCGAGTTGAGATATAATATATTAAAAAGGCAAAATAAACTGTATTTTATCTGAGCAAGAAAGGGAATTCCTATCTATTTATTAATCACCCAAACCTCTGAATTTTTTCTTTTCTTAATTTTTCTTTTTCTAATTACATGTAAAACAACATTTTTAATACGTGTAAATTTCAAATCTTTGAATTTTTAAGATATCTCTGACTTAGGTTCCACATCCCTGATTAGATTTATGATATTGAAAAGGGATATTGGAGAGTTTAAGCCTAATGATGGGACTATATTAAAAGAAGAAATTCAATAGATAGGCCTAAAACTCTGTTATGTGGCTCATATTCATTGAGAAGCAGTTCAGTATAGACAGTTGGCCTCAGAGTCAGGAAGCCTTGGCTTAAATTTTGCTTCTAGCATGTACTAATTGTGTGACCCTAGACAAGGCAAGTTCACTGCTATCAGGTAATTCTAAGAGACTGTGATTTGCAGAAAAGATGCCCATCTGTATGGATAGAGAAAGCTTCTTCTTAGGAAATTCTATACCTATGAAATCCCAGATCAGTCCCATTTCATATTGTCTGAGAACCCAGACTCAGCCCTATTATTCCACTATCCTCATTCCTTTGATGCCTCTCTACTTGCCTATAAGATAAAATCCAAACTTTTCAACCAGGTAGTTATAATCAATACAATCTCACCTCCAAATTACCTTTTCAGCCTTATTTCAAACTATTCCTATTTATACATCCTACATTTCAGCCAAACTGGATTACTTTGTTTTTCCCTCATACTGTCTTCTCTGTCCTCTTTGTGTCCAACTATTTTTCACACCTTAAAAACAGTTTCTTCACTAAGTTCTCCGGTTCTTTCAGAGTGTCACCTCCTCCACAAAGCTTTCCCTGAAACCTCTAAACAAAAAGAATCTTTTCTCAGAATTTCCTAAAATACTTTGAATTTTTCCTTTGCCCTTGTCTTATTTCTCCTTATTTCACATTTATTTATGTGCATGTAGTATTTCTACTATAAGAGTATAATATAAGCTCTTTGAGACTCTAGTGCAGTGGTCCTTAAACTTTTTAAATGGGGTCCAGTTCACGGTCCCTCAGACTGTTGAAGGGCTGGACTACAGTAAAAACAAAAGCTCACACTCTGTCTCTGCCCCTCAGCCCATTTGCCATAATCCGGTGGGCTGCATAAACCTCCTCAGAGGACTGCATCTGGCCCTGGGGCCGTAGTTTGAGAACCCCTGCTCTAGTGGATCACAACATAGCATTTTCACTCTTTGTTATTGTTCTCTTGCATTTTGTTTTCTTACTCATTTTTCTTTTTTGATCATATTTTTCTTGTGCAGCAAGATAATTGTATAAACATATTTAAATATATTGGATTTAACATATATTTTAACATGTATAACATATATTGGATTACTTGTCATCTGGAGGAGGGGTTGGGGAAAGGAGGGGAAAATTTGGAATACAAGGTTTTCCAAGAGTCAATGTCAAAAAATTATTAATCCTTATGTCTTGACAATCAAAAGCTTTAATAGAGAGAGAGAGAGAGAGAGAGAGAGAGAGAGAGAGAGAGAGAGAGAGAGAGAGAGAGAGAGAGAGAATAGAGATTCTATGTGTGGGGTTTTTTTTCAACGTTACATCCCTAGTGGTCATCATAGTGCCTTACACATCATAAGTATTCCAGTTTGTTAAATTGAATCAAATTACTCTTGGTCAGAATAAGGACTCTGAATTTTTTTTCCCTTATCTGACATGTTGCCACATTCACATACTGGTAGCAATAAACTGGTTTTCCTGCAAACACCTTCTTTCACTAGTGAAATTTTCCCAGAAATTCTATTTTGAGGGAAAGGCCTCAACCAGATGTGCTTTGCTAAGCAAACTTTGCCATTATGCTTCAGAAATCTCTGATGCGCCTTTGTCCCATTAGTGAGTCTTTCCCAAAACTGTCCTATCCATTTTTTCCATTGTAACAATTCTCATATGTCTTACCTTCTTTCCTCTGACATTGTCACCACTCTAATGCAGGTCCTTATTATCTCACTCCTGGTCTATTGCTAAAGCCATTTGATTGATACCCATGTCTCAGGTTTTCCCCTTTTCCAATCCTTCTGAGGGAAGAAGGGAAGGGAATAAGCATTTACATAGTGCCAGCTATGTGCCAGACACTATGCTAACCATAGCACATAAATATTACCTCATTTAATTCCTAAAGCACAAATCTTAAACCCCCTTCCCATGTCATACACATCCCCATTCAATAAATTTCAGTAGATACCTATAATTATAAAACATGAAATTCTTGTGGTAGTCATTCACAACCTGCTCCCTTCCTACCTTTCCAGTCATCTCAACCCACTGGCCTCCTCAGTGTTATTCACAGGAGACATTCTACCTGCAAACTCTGAGCATTTTCATTGGCTATCCCCCATTCCTTGGGGTCTCTAGCTTTGTCACTTGGCTTCCCTAGCTTCCTTGAAGTCCTAATTGTAATCCTACCTTTTAGAAGAAACTTTCCTTGGTTCCCCTTAATTCTAGTGCCTTTCCTATATTGATTATTTCCAGGTTATAACACCACACACATACACACACACACACACACACACACACACACACACACACCCCAATCTATCTTGTTTTTGCACTTAGACTCATATTGTCTCCCTCTAAGAGCTCCTCAAAAATATGAACCTTAGCACTTAGCACTGTACTTAGTACATCATAAACTAAGCATTTAATAAATACTTATTAACTGACTGACTAACCTTGCTTCAATCCTTGCCCTCATCCCAGTTTTTCAGCTTCCTTTTATTTTCCTCCCTTTCAGAATATAAGCTACTCAAGGACAAGAACTGTCATTCTTTCACCTCTTCATTTTTAATAATAGAAGAATTTCTCAGGAGGGAATGCTGCATGCCAAATCAAAGTGCTTTGAGTTCCAGGGGTTTAAAAAAAAGACTGCAATAAGTTAATGATTATGTTTTTATTTTTCTCTCTGAAAAGTAATATTAGAAAGAAAAACAAACAGAAGTCAACCAAGCATGAATGAACATAGCTCATCTATTTTCCTGAAGGTGTTTGCCAAAGCACTAACAAATGTGCCTGTAGTTTTATACAAAACTTCTTCATCCAAAGCTAATTATGTTACCTTGATTAGTAGTCTTTTATTTAATGAGTTTGCATTGGGGAGTTGATGATGTAATTTAAGAGTAATTTGTTGAAAGCCTTCCTCAACACGGACCCAATCTATTCTCCCTGGATATTTTATACTCTGGACAACCTGAATTATTCTTAGTTCCTTTGCCCACTGGGTATTTTTCTTGCACCCACATCTTTGTTTATGCTATTCCCTTTGAAATATCTTCCCCTTCTCAAGAATTTATTCATCTTTCAATGCTCAGCTCAGATGCTACTTTCTTCACAAAGTCTTCCCTGAAACACTCAGTTTGATACTATATATTTTTCTTCCTCTGAATCATATGATTATAGTAAATATCCTCTCTAGGTTCACTATCACAGAATTAGGCTGACTTCATCTTTCTCCAAGAGTCTTAAGTATACTCCTGGGCTGTGGATTGTCTCCTTTCTAACACAATGGGCTCGAGCCTTATTCTGAGTCTTCTCTTCCCATAATTAATTATCAGTAATTAACACCCAAGTTCCATTTAATCAGTTAATATCAATTAGCTTTTATAAAGGGATATTTCCTTGGAAGATATAGCAGAAACAGAAGTAAAAATATTTCTTCTTAGTACCTCAGTTTCTAGGGATAGGCTCAGACTCAGCACAGTTTTTGTATATTATTGATCCCCCTAAATTTATGTCCAAATAGGAGAGTACTGTCAGTTGAGTCCTCATTTCAGCTACTACTTGGGTCTTAAAGGTTGCTACTTGAATCCTTGGAGGATTGATAAAGAGCTGACTACAAAACCTAGGATAGAATAAATATCCAGAAATTCCAGGATTCCCACACTCCTGAATGGCTCACTCCCCTGACCTTTCAGCTTCATGTGGTTGTAGCCAACAAATTAAATTCATTTACCAAAAATGAAAAAAGAAACCTTGCAGGAGCCAAAGAACCAAGGGCCATTTACATAGGGCTGGAGCCTCTCCAAAATGTTATCTCTCACCAGGCACCATGAGCAAAGAAGACAAACCAAGAGAAGAGTTTCAGTCTATGGAGAGGTCAAGAGTAACTAATGCTTTTGAAAACACCATCATTTCCAAAAAAGTTCCTCTTCACTATGTGGTTAGATACCAGAAACACTTATACAATATCTACACATCTTCAAAATCTTTCCAAGGCATATTTATTACAAATTATTATGTCTCTATCAGAATTGGACCCTTCTACATAAGGAATTGTATCCATGATATTTTATGCATATCTCAGTCCTCTTGTTTGTTCCTATACCTCTCTTTTAGCTCTTATTTACTGAGCATGCTATTGTTACCTCACTTAGCTACTGATAAACCTGAAAGGGACTTTAGTTTTTGGACCCCTAATAATTCTCCTGACCTTTGAAATGTAGAAGGATGTAATATAATCTTTTCTGTCTCTGATATTCAGCTTAAGAATAGGAAAGAACAAATGCAAAGAGGAAAATATATGTGCCCCAGAGGCACTATATTTATGCTGACTCATCATTCTGAGTAGGGAAATTGGTAGCTCAAAGTTGGAAGCTACAGGGTAATTAGTTAGAGCAGTGATAGAGTGTCAGCTTTGGGGTCAGGAATACTCCTCTTCCTAAGTTCAAATCTGGCCTCAGACACTTATTTGCTACGTGACCATGGGCAAGTTACTTAACCCTGTTTACCTCAGTTTTCTCATATATAAAATAAGCTGGAGAATCTGCTAAGAAAACCCCAAATGATTTCACAAAATGGTAGTCACACATGACATGTCTCTTAACAGAGCAGAAGGCTGCTTCTTTCTATCACTCCTATCACCTGCCTCCCATTTGGAAGTTTACAATTCTTATTTTCTCATTCACCACCAAAGGGAAAAAAAAGAGTGTAATTTACTAAATTACTATCTTTTGCTTCTCAATTAGTTCTGGTTCAACAACAATAATCAATCATAGAATAATCATGCATGCTCTGAAGTTGAGATAAATTCCCTTCCATTATACATCCATTAGCAAGACCCATCCATTAGCAGGAACCTCCAGAAGCAGTCTCATCAAACCTCTCTACATGTTTTGGCAGCAAGCAGAGTCTACTGTCTATGATCTGAGAGTGGGCTCCAAGTTGCCAACTTCATTACATTTTTGAGGAAGGAATTTATGGGAACCAAGTTCCCATAATTAGGGTCAGGAAATCCTTATTTATTAAAGAAAATATTTTAATATATGCACAGACTAGCTAAATAAAATTTTATTAAGCACTTTCCATTTGCCAGATACTGTGCTAAGCACTGGAGATACAAATATAAGAAAACAAGAAAATCCCTATCTTCAAGGATTTTATTTTTTCCCCCCAATGGTATTTTATTTTTCTAAATATATGCAAAGATAGTTTTCGAATTCACCCTTGCAAAACCTTGTGTTCCTAATTTTTTTCCCTTCTTCTCCCTTCCCCTTTGCCCAAGACAGCAAGCAATCCAATATATGTTAAACACGTGCAGTCTTCTAAATATATTTCCATATTTGTCATGCTACACAAGAAAAATCAGATCAAAAGAAAAATCAAGCAAAAAAGACAACAACAACAAAAAGGCAGAAAGAGTATGCTTTGAGCCACCATCAGTATCCATAGTTCTCTCTCTTGATGCAGATGGCACTTTCCATTACAAGTCTATTAAAATTATCTTGAATCACCTTGTTATTGAAAAGAGCCATGTCTATCACAGTTGATCATCATATAATCTTATTGTTACTATGTACTACATTCTTTTAATTCTGCTCAATTTACTATGCATCAGTACATGTAAGCCTTTCCAGACTTTTCTAAAATCAGTCCTCTATCATTTCTTAGAGAACAATATTATTTGATTGTAATTGTACACCATAAGTTATTCAACCATTCTTCAACTTATGGGCATCCAATTAATTTCCATTTCCTTGCACTACAAAAACGGTCCTTTTCCTTCTTTTATGATTTCTTTGGGGTACATATCCAGAAGTGACACTGCTATATAAAAGGGTATACATAGTTTCATAGCCCTTTGGGTATAGTTGTAAATTGTTCTCCAGAATGGTTGGATCATTTCTCAACTTCACATAGTGTTCCAATTTTCTCACATTTCCTCCAACTTTTATCATTATCTTTTCCTGTTATTTTAACAAAACTGTTAGGTGTGAAGTGATATCTCAGAGTTGTCTTAATTTGCCATTTCTCTAATCAATAGTGATTTAAAATATTTTTTCATATGATTAGAATATGAAAATTGTCTTTTCATATCCTTGAACCATTAATCAATTGGGGAATATCTTGTATTCTTATAAATTTGGGTCATTTCAAAGAGTTTACATTTTAATGGGAAGATAAACACATAATGGAAAGATGGAAAGAAGGGCAGGGAAAGGGTATCCATGTGAGTTGCTGAACAAGAGGCAGAAAAATCTAGAAATTTAATTGAGTTGGAGCAAAGTGAATATGACTAGGACTCCTCATGGAATTACAGTTCAGACTCGGGACTTGTTAATCCCAAACGCTTGGGATTTAGGCATCTCCAAGGGACCAAGGTTTCTGTTGAGAAGGGAGAGAAGTCAAAAGAATGAGTTGAGCCAAAATCATATGATAATACTACCCAGTATGTAGTCTCATTGAATGAGTGTTTTGATGCATGTAATTTAAATGGTTGTGGAATTTTGTGAGGCAAAGTTATTATAAAGAGAAAGTTGAAAAAAATGACAGCAGCATCTCATGCAACACTAGGGCTAACAGGTCAGCAACACTACACTGTCGAGAAAGGTCAATACACTCTTGAATCATAGTACCAGAGGAGTCTAGGGCCCTCTGAATTGTGGCTGTTCCAAAAAGACTTAAAAACTATAATCTATCATGTACCCTAGTTGCTGTGATGAGTAGCCAATATTCCCAAGATTACAGCTATGGAAAATTTCTCTAGCATTTCTCTGTGAATGAATTAATATGTTCCCTATTATTGCATTAGAAAAATTGAAAAGTTCAATGGAAGTAAATTAGTGCAGAGATTCTTAACCCTGAGATCCATAAATTTGTTTTTTTAAAAAATGTTTTGAAAACTCTATTTCAATATAATTTTTTTTGTAATTCTATATATTTAATGTTATGCCTTTAAAAACATTATTCAGAGAAGGGCTCTATAGACTTTACCAGATTGTCAAAAGGATCTATGACACTCTCAAAAAGGTTAAGAAACTTTGGGCTAATACTTCTGAGGCATGTATGAAGATAAGAGCCATTTAGGAATGGATGCCATGAGCACTTAATATCCTTATGAAGCAAACATAACTAACTAAATTTCTTATAACCTTGACATTCTGCTTTATTACATGTGTTTTGTTTTGAATTAATCTGTCACATGATATTGTCTGGTATATAGAGATATATTGGTTAATGATGAATGTTAGAGGGGATGTAGGGAAACTGGGACACTAATACATTGTTGGTGGAGTTGTGAAAGAATCCGGCCATTCTGGAGAGCAATTTGGAACTATGCCCAACAAGTTATCAAACTGTGCATACCCTTTGATCCAGCATTGCTGCTACTGGGCTTATATCCCAAAGAAATACTAAAGAGGGGAAAGGGACCTGTGTGTGCCAAAATGTTTGTAGCAGCTCTTTTCATAGTGGCTAGAAACTGGAAGATGAATGGATGTCCATCAATTGGAGAATGGTTGGGTAAATTATGGTATATGAAGGTTATGGAATATTATTGCTCTGTAAGAAATGACCAGCAGGAGGAATACAGAGAGGCTTGGAGAGACTTGCATGAACTGATGCTGAGTGAAATGAGCAGAACCAGAAGATCATTATGCACTTCAACAACAATACTGTATGAGGATGTATTCTGATGGAAGTGGAAATCTTCAACATAAAGAAGATCCAACTCACTTCCAGCTGATCAATGATGGGCAGAAACAGAGAAGGAACACTGGGAAGTGAATGTAAATTGTTAGCACTACTGTCTATCTACCCAGGTTACTTATACCTTCGGAATCCAATACTTAACGTGCAACAAGAAAATTGGATTTCCACACATATATTATATCTAGGTTATACTGTAACACATGTAAAATGTATGGGATTGCCTGTCATCTAGGGGAGGGAATAGAGGGAAGGAGGGGAAAATCTGGAAAAATGACTACAAGGGATAATGTTATAAAAAAAATTATTCATGCATATATACTGTCAAAAAATTATAATTATAAAATTAATTTTCAAAAAAGAGATATATTGGTGACTCTTGTGGCAGAGATGGTGAAACCATGAACCTGGGTATAGCTGAAGGGGAGGGGCTACATTGAGGGGAACTCAGGCATTTGTGTACCTGCTTTATGAATCTAGTACAGAAACCCCCTAAGGGGCTCTCAGTAATCTTTATATCTTTTGTGGAGTCTTATATAGCACCTTGCTCATAGGAGATGTCATATTTAAGTGTAGATTAAGAGAGAGAAAGAGAGAGAGAGAAAGAAAGAGACACAGAAAGAGAGAGACAGAGACAGACAGAGAAACAGAGACAGAGACAGACAGATTCAGAGGGGTAGACAAAGACAGAGATAAAGAGGGGGAAGAGAAAGTGGGGAGAGAGGGAAAGAGGGAGGAAGGGAAAAAGAGGTAGATACATTTGGATAGTTGAATTAATGGATAGATGGAAGGAAAAATTATTTAGGTGGAAAAATAGCTTTCAGCTTTGTAAATGATAGCCAACTTCAATTTTCAAATTTCAAATGTAAAGCCAACTTCAAAAGAATGCAGATGTAAAAGTATGTATCTGTGTATGCATGTATGTGTATGTGTGCGTGTGTGTGTTTTAAAATAAATACCATTGGTGCCTTTTGTATTTATATTACAGTCATTTATGGATGCATTACATCCAAATAATATCCCCTAAAATGGGACCTTCTCTTGATAGCAAAGAGAAATAGGCAAAAAAATCTGATGTAACAGTTACATCAGACAATGTCTGCAATATTCTGTCCATACTACCCCACTTCTCTGCCAGGTAGTTTTTCTTCACTTTTATTCTCTGGTACAATTATTATTTTTTCATTTGTCTTTAAAAGAATGCTGTTTGTTTGTTTTTTTTTTTAATATTGAATTGGATTCTAGAAGTTTACTTAAAAGGATAGTTAAGCATCTAAAAACTTTTCTTTTCTTCTCTTTCAGGAAATTGAAATTACAATGAGAAATAACATGGCTCACCAAGTTGGCCGTGGATGCTTTTTAACATCTTTGATCTGGACTGTGTTGTTCTTTATTTATTTAAATTACATACAAGTGAACCAACTTCTCAAGAATGTGCCCCACAATGGTGCTGGAACCCATAAGATATTTCCTACAAAATTATCTTTTAGTTTTTCCAACTTCCCAAAGCAAATAAGGCCACAGTTAAAAATCAATGATGTTGAGAATAAATTAGATCAGGATATTAAAGCCACAAATAACATAGTGATTTCTCCTGAATTGGGTAAGTGGATTTAGCTGCCATTATTTGCTATTTTGAGAAAATAATTTAATCATTGGAAGATTTAGGGAAAAAATGCTTTTCTAAATTGTATTTTCAATTGAATGTTGCTTAAGAGTTTATCCTTTTGGTTACAGTAAAAACTCTTGTCTTTTTAAAAATTAGATTTCATGTTATTGTCAGTGATATGACTACATTTCTATGGTTTTATGTAGACATCATGAAATAGTTCCTCCATGCTTCTCATACTTTAATTAAAGAACATTCTGTTTTTCATATTTCATGAATGGTGATATGCCCATTGACCCTAATATACTTGATTTCTTTCCTCTCTTCTCTTCTCTCTTCTCTATAAGTGACATCACTTATAACTATTTCTACAAAGATTGCATTGGGATCTGGGAAAGAAACAGGCCTACAACCTGGCCTTTATCTTCACATTCCAGACCAGTTCCTAACAAGATAGGACTAACAAATTGGCTCTTTCCAACCAAGAATCTCTTCTCTTAACCTGTTTTGTTTTCCATTTGCTGATTAGTTGCTTTGGCCCACTATTTTTTTGTTTGTTTGTTTTGGTTTGGTTTGGGTTTTTTTGCTCCCTGGTTTGCTCCAGAGAAGCCCCGGCTTCTGGCAATCAATTCATTCTGATTTTAAGTAAAGAGATATCTCAGCTGAACCCTGGAAGATTACCATCTGCCTCACATAGAAAGTGCCAGCCTGACCCCTTCTAGATATGGAGAAACTAATAAAAAAAATTTAAAAATTAAAATCAATAAAAGAATAGAAAAAAAGAATTTTTTGAGGAAAGGTATTTTAATGACTGTCTGGTTACTTATACTCAACAGTGAAGTAGAATAAAAGACATTAAGCTTAAATTGAAGCTGTGATGTGATTGTGATTAGGTACCATGTTTAATTTTGTACTTTCAACAAGCCATGATGTCATTTCTATTTCTAACATTGATCATACTTTGTTAATCAATCTTGGCCAAGTTTTTCCATAAATCCTCCAATTAGACTATACCAAAATGTTGTGGAGATTTCCCTTCTGCCCTATAAGTATTTTTAGAACACTGATATACCGTCTAAATTGTCCTTTCTCTATATGACAAATCCATATCTATTTTATGGTCATGCATAAGCTATATAATCTTTTTTATGTCATTTTCTACAAGTACATCATCCTTGATGACATTTTTTTCAGCCTATTTGTGTCTTCATCATGACATTGCCTTCTGAGTAATTTATAACTTTAATTCTTTTGAGATTAAACCATTTCCCAAATTATGGCCATATAGTATTGGCAAGAAAATATTGCTGAGATAGTAGAAAACAACTTGAGATTACAATTAAATTATTAGGATCATTAAGTCTTTTTAAATTAATTATAGCTTTTTATTGACAGAACACATGCATGGGTAATTTTTCAACATTGTCCCTTGCACTCACTTCTGTTCCAACTTTTCCCTTCCCTCCCTCCACCCTCTCCCCTAGATGGCAGGCAGTCTCATACATGTTAAACATGTTAAAATATATCTTAGATACAATATATGTGTGCAAATCTGTACAATTCTCTTGTTGCACAAGAAAAATTGGATTCAGATGATAAAAATAACCTGGAAATATAAACAAAGATGCAAATACTCCACACATATTTCCCAGTGTTCCTTCTCTGGGTGTAGCTGATTCTGTTCATCATTGAGGATCATTAAATCTTAAACAAGAGGCCAAAGGTCTTAGGGCACATGTCACTGCTGTTAATCAAAAGCATGGATTTTAAAGGAGAAAGATATTTAGGAAATGAAGGGATTGGTTAAGAAGATAACATCTGAGAATGAGATTTTAGTTTTTGGACCACAGCATTTAATATAGGAGTAATGGATAGAGTATGCCAAGAAGTCTGGTAAAACTATCTGCTTAAATTCTAATAAATGCATTTAAGGAGATTTAAGCTAACAAAGAAGAAATGGAAAACTACATTCAACCTTCATAATGTAAGAACAGCAGTAGAAATGCCCAGAAATATTTACACAAAACAAAATTCAAGAAAGCAAACAAAATGCATGGCTTAATATATCTGTACTCAAATGTATAAAAGGTGGATAACAGAAAAGTAGATTAGAGAGCCTAAATCTGGAAGGTAAATTTAACCTAACCAAAGTTAACCACATTTAAAATGGGAACACTTTAACATGAGTGTGTGAGGAGCCAGGAAACAACTTTAATCTTAAAAAGATGTGGAAACATGGAAATTTCATTTTCCTGTAACACAAATGATAGGTATACTGACACTCAGAATAAGCTGATTCTGAGAAAGAAAATTATAGTCAATGAAAACTGCCTTGAAAGCTAATATGGAGAACAGAAAGATTAAAGAAGGTTCAGGAACAGATACCCATAGCTGATGGAATGATGATAGATGTGAAGACAGAACCACTTAAATCTAACCTTGATTGTTTTCTCTGCTGAAGATATAGAATGATCTTTGGTTTAAAAAAAACTGAACAAAAATGATAGCTATTAGATAAATAAATATATATCTATAGATTTATCTATCTGTATCAATAAATATGTTTCAAAGGGCCACTAAAGTTTAAACTTCATTATCACTACTATGACACCTGTTCATGTCTATATTGTATATATGTGTATATATATGTATGTATAGATATATGAATTTTAAGTTTCAGTATCCTGAAAGATGTAATGGATGTAATTGCTAAGTCATTCTCCATGAACTTTGAAAGATTATAGAGAAAAGCATCTAGTAGAACTGGAGAAAAACAAATAATCTGATTGTGGAAAATTGTAATTCAGTAAGTTTGACTTCAACTCCTGGCAACATTCTATACCATTCTTCTCCATGGATGGTTATTGTATCTAGACTTATTCTTTAAAATATGAATTCAGTTATCAAAAAATAAGTTTTCAGGGATTTGCTCATTTCCTATCCTGTTGAGATGAAAATATTTAATGATAGGTAAGAAACTAATAGGAGAAATTTTCTTGCTTTACATTTAGACATGTATAGTGTTTTCCATTAGTGTTTTTCCTAAACTACCAAGAATGTATCTGGAATATAATATATTAAGGTTGGAGATTTTTCTGGTTCTCATATGGAAAATGATATTTGGATCAGAAAGGGCAGAACAACAATATTTAAGTTAAAAGTTGTTACCCAAGGTAAATAAGGGGGTAATAATTATATAGTCCTTTAAGTTTCCAAAGGACTTTACATTCATTAACTCTTTAGTGCCCTTACAATAATCCTGTGGGGGCAGGTACTATGACTATTATTATTATCTCCACTGTAAATATAGATAAGAAAATTGAGGTCCACAGAGATTAAATGACTTGCCTATGTGCACATAAATGAATAAGGGTCAGAGGTTGGATTCAAACTCAAGTTTTCCTGATTTCCTGTCCAGCATTCTATATACTATTCCACAATGATTCTGATGAGTCCATATCATGTGATTTATATACCATTTCTCTGGTATGGAAAGAACTGGCAGATCTGATCACTGAACAACTTTCAGTGATCTTTGATAATAATAATAGTCTTTATATAACACATTAAGGCTTGCTTTTTTTTAATCCTCACACTAATGCTGAGAGGTAGGTATTACTGTTATCCCTGTTTTACAGATGGGAAAACTGAGACTTAAAAAGAGATCAAGTAATTCAGCCTCAAGTAATGTTTTGCAGATGAAGCTTCTAAAGTTCAGATGTTTTGTGAAAGTCCTGACTTTACTCATATTTTACTTTAGAAACTTTTCTGAAATGAGTTCATTTTTCTTCTCCCCCAAACAGAGAAAAGGCAGAGTTAATTAATTCCTTTTGTTTCTTTCACTTGTTTTGCTTCAGTTTTTCCGCCAGGGAAAATGACCTTTGGACTGGAAAAAAAAAAAAAAAAAAAGAACAAAAGTGGCTAATGGGTAGTTTATACTTAATAAGTAAGGAGATAGTAAGAAAGTATTTAGCTCTCCTTGATGAATTCAGTCATCTAACCTTGATAATCGCTATCCTTGGGTAGTGAAAACACTTGGCAGATGCAACCCATGAACTATTATCAGTTGATATATAAAGGATCATGGAGAACAAGAAAGATATTGTAGAACTAGAGTCTAAATACTGCCTCCATTTTCAGAGAAGACATTTCAATCTACAAATTATAGATGAACTACCTTGATTTCAAATCCTGAGAAAATTCTAGAATATATTAATAAAGATATGATTGGCAAACATCTAGAAAAGGAAGCAGAGATGAAAAAGCATGTTTTCATCATTATTGGATCTTGACAAGATAACCATATTTCCTTTATTTGAAAGGGTTATTCAACTGGTAAAGAATGTGACAAAATATGTTAATCTTATGGAAAAGATATAGCAGTATTGGTTAGATAAGAGTGTATTCAGATGGTTTAAAAAGTGATTGAATGGTAATGCTCAAAAGAATGATCACTAACTTGGCTCAGTGATGTTTTGGATAAAAGCATAGGAGGCATCCTTATCAGAGTTGCCAATGATGTTAAAGCTAGAAGGAATAGCTAACATTGGATAACAGAGTTAGACTCCAAAAAAACCTTGGCCCCAAAATTGGGCTGAATCTAATATCCAATAAAGTGAAAATTAATAGGAATAAATATAAAGTTTTTTAATAATGGCTTTTTGTTTTCAAAATATAAACAAAGATAGTTTTCAACATTCATCCTTGCAAAATCTCGTGTTCTAAATTTTTGCCTCCCTTCTCCCAGCTCCCTCCCCTAGAGGGCAAGTAATCCAATATAGATTAAACACGTGCAATTCTTCTATACATATTTTTACATTTATCATGCTTCACAAGAAAAATCAGATCAAAAAGGAAAAAAATTAAGAAACAAAACAAAAAGCAAACAACAAAAACCTTGAAAATTCTATGTTATGCTGCTCCATATTCAAACCCTTGCAGTCCTCTCTTTGGATATAGATGGCTCTCTCCATCACAATTCCAATAGGAATTGGCTTGAATCACCTATTTCAAAACCAGGTCATGAGGTCACACAGCCTCTACCTCACAGGATCATATATTTATATCTTTAAGGAATTTTAAAGGCCACTTTCCTTCTCATTTTTATAGGTGAGAAAAGAGAGTAAATGAAATACCCATGATCTTGTATTAAGGCTCAATTGTCCTTTCTAGATCTAAGTGACAGAGGCAGCATTTTAATTTGGTCCTATAATTCCAACACCAGTGATCTTTTCATTGACATTTATCTTTTTACCCAATCTTGTTAAGCTCTTTTGAAAAAATTCTATCTGAAAGTGAAATGAGTGGTTGCCTAAGGTGGTACTAGAATCTCTCTCACTGAAGATCTGCCAAGGGAGGCTGTGTGATTACTTGGCAGATAGGTCATACTGGATAATCTTTTTCAGATACGAGTAAGACTAGATGGCCACTGAGGTCCCTTCCAATCACAAGTCCTATGCTCTTGTGATTCTGTGATTCCTTATCCTAATTAAAGTTGACTAGAACTCCAAGATCCTTTCCAACCTAGAGATTCTGAATCCCTACTCCCAACCCATTCTTCTTTCTGCTCATCTAATCTTATAGATTATGGAAAATTACAATGAGAAACCACTTTAGAGATATCTGATACATTATCCTCATCTAATAATTATGAGGACATAAAATGACATGTAAATGATATATTATGTCGATTCATCAGTCAACAAAGCACTATGTATCAGGTATCATCCCAAGAATAGGAGATGCAAAGAAAAAAAAAAGAAAAGAAATAGTTCATGTCCTCAAGTTTACAATTCTATTAAGAAAACCACATATACATCTACAAGTATGTGTGTATGTATGCATATATATATGGATGTGTGTGTAAATAGATAGACAGACACAAAATAAATGCTAAGCCTAAATAAGTAAACATAGTAATACAAGTAATATAAAGGGGATATCTTTCCAGATGACCCTACTTGTTGGTGCTCTTTTCTCCTCAATTTATATATTGTAGTTATCTGTTTAAATATTGTTTACAGTATCTGGTAACATGTTGGCAGAATTTTTTTAGGATATAAGCTCCTTGAAGTCCAGCCCCTGTGCTTCTTCTCTGCCCATCCCAGCCCCTGTGATTCTTCTCTGAAAGGAATTCCTGAAAGCCATACATTTGCTTGGAAAACCTCAAATTTACATGATCTATGTTGCATCTTTCTTTATATGTTAACCATCTCCTAATTATATTTTAATCTGATTCTGGGGTTTTGCCTGCTGCTTGCAATGAGTTTGACATTTGTTCTAGCAGTTGGTGATGTTTGAATTGAACTTAGAAAAAATTATACCAGGCAGAAGAGGGGAAGGAAGGTACTAAACTTGACAATTGACTGAATGTATGAGATGAGGGAGAATGAGGAGTTGAGCATGACTCCAAGTTTGAAACTCTGAGTGACTGCAATGCTAGTGATGTTCTTATAGAAAGAGAAATTCAGAAGAGGGGTAGATTTTGGGAGAAAGAAATGGCAAGCCACTCCAGTATCTCTGCCAAGAAAACTCTAAATGGCGTCATAAAGAGTCAGATATAACTGAAAAAACTATAAAGAGTCAGATATGACTGAAATAATTCAACCACCACAACCACCACCATCACTACCACAGCAGCAGATTTTGAGAGAAAGATAGGTAGCAAATTCTGTTTTGGACCCACCAAATTTGAGATAATTATGGGACGTCCAATTCAAAATGTCTAATAGGTGTTTGGAAATATAGGGGAGGAAATATACATATACATAAATTGATCTGGGAGTTATATGCATTATAATTTGTTTTGTAATGTTGTATTGTAGAATCTTTGGGTTAGGTCTAGATTTTTGCTGTTATAAACAGTGATGCCATTCATAATCACCTTGTATATTTTTTTCTCTTTTGGGTTATTATAAACAGTGATGCCATGATAATCTTGTATAATTTTTTTTCTTTTTTGGGTCATTTCCTTGGCATAGAAGCTCCTAAGGGCAAGTGACAGATCTTAATTATATTTGTATCTTTCCTACTCTATAAGTTTCACAAGGTTTGAGTCTATTTATGGAACCTAAATTTTTTTCTATTGATCAATTTTTTTCTATTTTAAGTTCAATCCTTAAGGCCATCATCATTATCTAAAAAGTAAATTATATTTTTGTCAATTTATTACTGAGGGGAACATTAGAGATAAAGAAGGAAAGAGTTTATTCCATTATATACAGGTCACTCCTCTTGCCACCATCCATTGGATATGACTTGTACAATTATTCTTATAGAACCATTTCACTTTCAAAAGTTTATAGGCAGCAAAATGGCAGTGGATAGAACACGACCTGGAATAAGCAGTCCTGAGGTCAAAAATTGACTTAATTGTTTATTAGCTATGTGATCCTAGACAGGTCATTTAAATTCTTTCTGCCTCCATCATCTGTAATGAGAATAACGATATTACTTAGCTTCCAGGAAGTCACTTGGGATAAAATGAGATAATATTTCTAAATGCTTTGCAAATCTTAAAAGTACTACATAACAGTAGCTATTATTAGCATGTCAGGTTCTGTAAAAATATTTTATTTTTGTGAATGTGTATTAAATCTATTTACTATATGATTTTGTTTATCATCTTATATTAAATTTCTATATTATATTAAGTCTATAATTTCAAGAGTATTGTCATATTTAAATATATATTAGCCTTATTTCTCAGTTCTCAGAATAAAAATATACCTTTCTATTTTTTTATGTCATATTTTATTTTTCCTGGAAGGATATAATAATTTTCTTTGAGTGAATATCTTGTATCCCAAGTCAAAAATCATATTCGAGTCATATTCAATGAGTCACATAAATAGAATTGCAAATGATTTTTGTTAATTTATTTTGATATAGCTTATCTAATATAGTATTTCATGTCTTTCTGTTGTAGATAAGATTTATTATGAAAACAGTCAGAAGATCAGAGACTTGGGCTTCAAGCAGCATGGTTTCAACGTACTTATCAGTAACCAATTGAGCTATCATAGAGATGTGCCAGATACAAGGAGCATGGAGTATGTTACTATTTTTTGTAAATGCTATTTAACATTGTGCTTTTGGGGACTCTTTTAATTAAATCATGAGGATGATATTGAAATCCTGCAGTTAACCAACAATTTCTTGTTTGGCAACTCTGAGAAAAAATTCCAATACTGTTGTGCTTCAAGTGTAATCATCTGAGAATATATTTTCACACATAGGTCTGAAATCAGAGGTCATATGGATTTGAATTCTGACTATGCCATTTATAACTTGTATACCTTAAGCAAACACAAACTTTCTGGACCCCAGTTTTCCTTATCTGAAAAATAAAAGGTTTTGATTAGATGATTTCCAAGATTTCCTCTAACACCAAATCTATGACCTCATTTATTATAGACACAAAATATTGGTCCTCATTTTTCTCTATATAGCTCTCCTTTCAACGTTCTTATGATTTTTATGATTTCATTCATCACTTCCTGGTGTGTAGGCAATTAATGAACTGATTGATTGATTAATACCTCTTTGTATGAGTTTCTGGTTGTCTTCAACTAAAGAGGAATGATAATCTCCCTTCTATCAAGGAGGTTTGTCTCTGAACTCAGGAGTAGGATGACACCAAAGTAAGAATGTTTTGAAACCACAAACTCCACAATTTCAAACCATAAATCCTGAATCCAGGAATCTACAAGATTTCTTATATGATTCAAAATTACAAATTAGATGGCTAATAGGAGAAAAGTGGTAATTACACCTAATTTTAAAATTTCTCTTGACCATATCATGTAAGAAAAATATAAATATTTGGAAGTCTAATACAATGGAGAATCCTTTTCCCAGATTGAATGTTTACTTTCCACAAAGAAAAATGAAGACATAGTACTGGTAAATACTAAAATATATTAGTTGATGCTGCTCACTAGTTAGTAGAATGCAGTATCTAGACTCCTTCCAAGATACAGATATATGTGTATCTTTTTAAAAAATGATCTGTTTTCCCCCTAGAAATTTAGTAACACAATACATTTTTAAATATTGATCTATGTTGCAAAGCTCCAAATAAAACTTAAAAATTAAGATACTTATATTTTGGCAAGTATAACATATGACAAAATACAATGTAACAAAGTAATGAAAATAATATAATGTAATATGAGATGATATATGCAATGTAATATAAGTGTTAAAGTAATATGGATTGTTCTATAGCAAAGCTACAGGTTGCAATCCTATATGAGCTCATGGAACTGAATGTTGGGGTTGTAAAGAATTTGGCAAAAGTAAAAGGTATCTAATACTCTGCTAATATTTAATTCTTTATGTAAAAATAAACAAATCCATTTCATTATTATGTAAATTTGCTTTCATCTTTAATAAATGGTAAAATTATATGCATACCAAAGAATTGTTTTTAAATAATTTTTGTTTGTTATTAAATTTATTTTTTTTCATTATTCTATTTTCCCAAATGCATATAAAGATAGTTTTCAACATTCATTTCTGTAAGATTTTGTGTCCCCCCAATTTTTTTCTCCCTCCCTCCCTCACCTCTAACCTCCCCAAGACAGTAAGCAACCTGATATAGGTTATATACATATACAATTCTTTTAAACAAATTTCCATATTTGTTATGTTGCGCAAGAAAAATCAGGCCAAAAGGGAAAAAAAAAAAAAAAAAAAACAAGAAAGAAAAAAAGCAAACAACCAAAAAAGGTAAAAATACTATGCTTTGATCCATAATCAGTCTTTATAGCTCACTCGCTCTGATTGTGGATGGCATTTTCCATTCCAAGTCCACTGGAACTGTCTTGGATCACCACATTGCTGAGAAGAGCTAAGTCTGTCATAGTTGATTAACAAATAATCTTGCTGTTACTTTATACAATGTTCTGTTATCTTCACTTCATTCAGCATCAGTTCATGTAAGTCTTTCCAGGATATAAGGTGATATAAGGGACAATTATAAAGTAATTTAAAATACATTCTTCAGATTATTAGAGAATTTGAACCTTTTTTTTTTTAGCTTTCATCAATACATTGTATTTCCTTCTTCAAAAATTATTTATTCACCAATTGAATCTTTTTCTGTTTTTCTTCATTTCCACTGTGTTGTGTATGACTTTATCTTTACCTAATATTAACTCTGTTCTTGATTCCGTCTATTAATATTTTCAGATTTTCTATTATATTCTCTATAATCTTACTTCTTTTTTATTATTTTCTCCCAATTATTTTTTAAAAATCATCATTCAGTTCCTCACTTCAATTTCCACCATTATTTGAAACAACTTCAAATTCAACTTTCATATCAACTTGTGATTTTTTTTGCAAGTGCTAATTTTTGTTCTAATTCATTAAGTATATAATCAATACATTTGAGATCATCTCTCTTGGGGGTTTTGCATCATCTTTCTCTCTGTGTACTGCTTTGGTGTATGTATGCTTCAATTGAGCTCATATATCTATTTCTCTAGAGATACTTAATATTAATTCATTTTACTCATTTTCATTTCTCTTTTTCTAAATTTCTGTTGTTTTTGAGGGCAGTGTGAAGAATCTAGTTTCTTACTCTGCCATTCCGCCAGAATTCCCAGATATTTTTCTAAAAAAAATTCTCTTCTAAATTAGACACAGATGAGAATGGGCAGTCTCCAATTTAATGGATTAAATTTCAAAAGTTTGTTTATAAGTTGGTGTAACACAAAGATTATAAATGAGTCATAAAAATAAAATCCAATGACCATAATTTTGACTAATTTGGAGAAATACCCATTAGAATTATAGAACATATTTTAAATAAATATTTTAAAATTAAAAATGTTGGGTTTTTTTTTTTAATTCTTTTTAAAATATATTTTTCCACGAAAAATGTAAATTGGCAATAGAAAAACCTTTCAGATTGGGAAGGACTTTATTTAAAATATGGGATGATTAAGATTATTAAGATCATAGGATCATCATATAGGATCATCCCATCCAACTAGAGGTGGAAGAGAACTCAGAAGCCATTTAGTCAAACCCACCTCATTTTATAGATAAGGAAGCTATGGACCATGGAGGTCAAATGATTGGCTCAATGTTACAAAAGACTGATAAATGTGTAAAGTGGAATTTGAACTGAAATCTGCTAACTCCAAAGCTTACAAAAACTTTCTACTGTACCACACATTTTATCAACTATTAAAAATGAAAATTTTAATTCACTTTTTCTTTTCTTAATTTTTTTTCTCTTGACACTTTATTGACATGCTGTTGGGTAATGTCTAAACTCACCTTCTATAACCTCCCTTCCACTGTCTTCCACCTCACGAAAAGTAAGTTCAGCACAATGAAAAGTTTGGGATGAACATGTGTAGGATCTTGGCAAAATAGGTTTGCTTTTTTGGATTTCAATTCCATCATCTGTAAAATGAGATATTGGGTAAGATGATCTTTAAAGTCTCTTCCAGTTCTGAAGTTTACCAAAACAAGGCCAAACAATCAGTCATAGCAAGAGAAAACAAATATTTGGAAAATAATAGAAAAGTGATCCTACATTCTTAATCTTTTAACAAGTTGGGATAGCTTATTATTACTGTTATTAATAGCTAGCTTTTATAAATTCTTTTTAATAGTGCTTATAAACATTTACAATATGGATATCATATGTTTTATTGATAAGTTTATTAAATAGCTAACATTTTAAGTAATTTTTAGTAGAGACTTGTGATGATTTATTCATAATGGGAATCTCAAACTAACAAGTTCTCTGTTGTTATCTTATACCACCTATATCTTTCTTTTAGTATCAATTACAAGTTTAAGCTAGCAAGATTAGACATATTAAAATCACAATTCTATTGACCTTTTGGATACCCTGAAATATTTTATAAGTGCTATAGAAATGTTACCTCATTTTATCTTCATAACAACCCTAGGAGGTAAGTGCTGTTATTATTTCCATTTTACAGTTGAGCAAACTGAGACAATCGGGTTAAATGATTTGCCCAGAGTCATATATCTAGTCAATGTCTGAGGCAAGCAGAATTTGAGTTCAAGACTTTCTGATTTCAGGTCCAGTGTTCTATTTACTATGATAATCTAATGACCTGGAGTGGTATAGTGAAAGGGGCACTGGATTTGGGAAGCAAAAAACTTACATGGATAAGTCATTTAACCTCTTTATACCTCACTTTCTCCTATCTCTAAAATGGGAATATTGATACTTCTACTACTCCTTTAGTAGGATTGGGAAGAGGAAAACCGTTTGGAACCATAAACTACAGTACAAATGTCAGCTTTTCTTACCATCATAAATAGAATGAGATCAAGGACAAATAGAAAATATTAGAAATGGGTATCTAAGCTTTGGTAAATTAGAATCTGAACTATTCAATGTTATTCAATGACTCTTTTTCTTTTTATTTTTATATCAATAGATGTAAAGGCAAGTCTTATCCCTCCTCTCTGCCGGTTGCCAGCATTATCATTTGTTTCTACAATGAAGTCCTTTCTGTCTTGCTTCGGACAGTGCATAGTGTCATTGATCATACTCCACCACATCTCCTTCATGAAATTATTTTGATAGATGACCACAGTGAATTTGGTAAGGAACTCATGTTAAAAATGAAAACTGACTTCCACCTCGTACTACAGTGATAGCCCTGAGACAATTGGCTTTTCTCCTTTCTTCTGACAATTGGCATTCACACAGCTGGCATAATTGAAGAAGCAGACTGACTCCTAGCCAGCACAGTGATTCTAATGGGACTAGGTTCAATTAAGAGCTCTATTATTCAATAAATGCTAGTTTTAAGGACATCAGTGTATTTAGTTATTAGTATCATAGCAGGGATTTTATAGGTCATCTTCTCTAACCCTCATCTGCTCATTTTATAAGCATCTAGGTAACCCAATGAATAGAGCACTAAATTTGCAATCAGAAACACGAGTTCAAATCCTGCCCCAGGTACTTACTAGCTGTATGACCTTGGGCAGATCACTTAATGCCTGACTGCCTCAGTTTCCACATCTGTAAAATGGAGGTAATAATACCACTTACTTCCCAGGGTGGTTTGTGAGGATAAATGAGATAATATTTGTAAGGTCTTTTTATAACAGCTTAAAGTGCCATTAAAAATGCTAGCTATTATTATCATGCAAACTGAGACCAAATACAAATTACTTTCCTAAGGTCAAACAACTAGTAATTGACAGAGTCAGTCCTTGAAAGATAGGTCTTCTAACTCAAAATCTAGCACTTTTTCCATTATGTCATGCAAACCCTATTAAATGTATCTTATCATCATCATCATTCTATTTTACCACTAATGTTCAAGAACTACTTAGGTTTATATCATCCAGCTTGCAAACTCTATACATAATAAGTAACTGGCCCATACTATGGATGAATTGAGGTTCTAGTTAAAACCATGGAGAGGGAGAGGGAGTTCCTTTTTTGGGGGATGACATTATGCCTATAGCCAAGGCCGTAAACATTCCCTGAACCATTGGATGAATTATTGACATAAAAGCAATGTTAGTGTAAATATTTCCCCAGGAGAAGGGGAGGATGAGAGCAATTTGTAATATTGTCCAGGAAGGCGGGTGAGGCAGGTGTTCAGGAGCACTTAGAGCTTAGACATCAAAGACCTTGAGATCTTCCACCATTTCTCAACCAGTGGTTGTGACTGTCCTGCCCCTGAACCATGGTGAATCTGGAAAAGAGAATGAATCCAATGACTTCATGCAACTCTGCCTCACTTAAGTCCTATTTGCCCATTAATCAAAAAGTTCCCAGGCTAGCCCACAAAAGTCCATAATGTGCTTAAAGTATTATGGGAAGAGAAGGCAATGAAGGAAGAACAGAAGGAAAAGACTAAGTAGAAGAAGCCACAGGAAAATGAGGGAATAATAATTTTTAAAATGACTTTAAAGTATAGATACAATAGATGAGTCAACCCATAGGGGAAAATTAAGTAATTTAATGACTTCCTGGATTAGATAATGCTTTAATGAGGTAGCTAAGTAATAAGTCACTATTTAAAATGTTTTTGTGAGAAAAAAAAAAAAAAAAACCTGAGTTTCCAAGCAAACTTTTAGAACAAAAACCACTTACAAATTGTGAGCTGACTGAATTGTACTGTGTCTGATTTACAGAAAAGTGTTTGAGAAGTACATATATATATCTTGGGAGAAGTCCAGGAGATAGCAGCCAAAAGAGTTAGTTCATAAAATATGAAGAGAGATTTAGTAATTTTAGCTTATTTAAAATAAGAAGATGAAGATAGCATATGTGGACATCAGTTTCTAAATAATTCTCTTAGGTCAAAGTCAAGATTACCCACTTAGAAAAGGTCAAAGGAACTTTTGGTTAAACATTAGGATTTTTTTTAACTTGGAAGTTATTTAAAAACTAAAATAGTTTATGTGAGTGTACTGTATCTTCTCCACTTGTTCTAATGCCAGACACATTAAGGCCTTAACCACATACTTTTAGACATTAGTCAATGGATTATCCTGAGGTCAACTTTAATAAACAGAGAGTGGGTAAATTTAATCTCCAACTCAGGCCCTGTCTCTTAATCCTTCCTCTAAATCTTGTAATTCAGGGCCTCTATTTGCCAAATAAACCCCTTTATGCCTGTTCCATTCTCTCACTCTTCATTCACCAGCCCTATCTCCCCAGTGTCCCTTCTATCACGCTTCCACTGTAATACCCCTACTCTATTTTTAAATTTTTTTTCTCAACAATGTGCAAAAACAAATTTTAACATTCATTTTAAACTATTTTGAGTTATTTCCATAATAACTAACGAGTCCTAATGGGCATGTAGCACAGAGAAATGAAACTAAAGTAGTAAAAAGTTAAAAAGAATAAAATATTATTAGGCTGAACATATATAGTACTAAGAATATAATTATGTGAGCATTATGTAATTTTATTGATACATATTTGCAAAGACCTACAGAACTCATGTTTCCCCAGCTAATGAATAATGTCAATAGCACATTTTTAAAATAATAAAATGTTAGAAAACCTAAAAAAATATTTTGAGTTAAAAAATTCACTCCCTTTCTCTGCTCCCCCCTCCTAGAGAAGTCAAACAATTTGATTTAGATTTACATGTGCAGTCATGCAAAACATTTCCACACTAGATATGTTGTGAAAAAAAAAAAAACAGACCAAAAAAACCCTAAGGAAAATAAAGTTGAACAAGTATGCTTTGATCTGCAGTTAGATTCTATCAGTTTTTTCTCTGGAGGTGTATAGCATTTTTCATTATGTTGAAATCATTAGCTTTTGAAATTGTCTTGGATCATTGTATTACTGAGAAGAGCTAAATCATTTACAATTGGTCACTGTGCAATACTGTGTACAGTGTTCTTCTGGTTCTGCTCACTTTACTTTGCATCAGTTTACATAAGTCATCCCAAGTTTTTTGGAAAATATTCTGGTTATGATATACTATTGTTCTATAAAAAACAATTTCAGGATAATTTCAGAAAGACCTGGAGAGACTTAGATGAACTGATGCTAAATGAAGTGAGTAGAATCAAGAGAACATTGTTTATGGCAACAAGATAATGTAATGATCAACCCTGTTCGATGTGGCTCTTTTCAACAATGAGGTGATCCAGGCCAATTCCAATAGACTTATGATGGAAAGAGCCTTCTACATCTACATCCTACTGTGAGAACTGAATGTGGATCACAACATAATATTTTCACCTTTTTGTTGTTACTTGCATGCTTTTTGTTTTCTTTCTCATTTTTTCCTTTTTGATATGATTTTTCTTTTCCAGCATGATAATTGTGGAAATATGTATATATTGCATATATTTAACATATACTGGATTTCTTGCTGTCTAAGGGAGGGGATGGGAGAGGAATGGAGGGAGAAAAAAATTGTAACATAAGATTTTGCAAGGATAAATGTTGAAAACTAGCTATGCATATATTTTGGAAAATAAAAAGCTAAAAGAAAAAGAAAGTATTCTGCTCATCATTTCTTATAGCACAATAGTATTCCATCTCAATCATATACCCCAACTTGTTCATCCATTTCTTGATTGATGGGCATCCCCCTAGTCTATTACTTACATGAATTTATCATAGAATTCTTCTTCTTATACTTCCCATATTCCTGAATTCAAAGAAATCTAACTTTGGAAGATACTATCTTCATGTCTCCCTTTTCCTCCTTTAGTTAAGCTCTCTAGATACACACGGTTCAGAAAGTGGAATCTGCACACTCCCTCTTGCAACTTCCAGAACTGCCCTCAGTTGCCATTACTTTGTAAGCTCTCCTCCTCTGACAACCATTCTATGCATTTTTGATGCTAATGGTCTCTAGGTTACTCTCTAAGCTTTCTGAAGGAGCTTAGTACCTGACAAATAGTTGTCTTCTCCATCACCTACTTTCATATTTGAGAGTTTCAGTATTCACCTTGAATATTCCTTCACATTTCATCAATTTGCTTGACCGGCATCTCCATTCTAACTCCATAGGAGTGGTCATATCTTATGTTAATTCCATCTTCCTGAATTCTGGAATTCCTCTTCTAATCATAATCCTTCTATTTCTCTTTTTTGGCTTATTCCTCCCAAAACTATATTTCATCCATTCTATGATCTTTAGTTTTTCCATTCCTTCTTGTTCTACTAATCTGTTTCTTAAATTCACAGTCTTGACTGTGAAGTTATCCAATTCAAATATTTCTCCCTTTCTTCTTACTTTCACTCGTGTTGCGCCTCTCAGCTCAGTATCTGCTTTTTCTGCTTTTAATCTTTATGTTATTGTGGCCCCTGAAGAAGTCATACAACTACTACAAAGGTATATTATTTAATCTCAACTGGGCTCCTACTATCACCTAGTAACTTTGTTGTTCATTACTGACTGACTCACTGACCCACTCCCTGGAGTAATTGTTTGAAACCTTCTTAACTCTTCAAGCTAATGTCTACCCATTCTTCTTATCTTAGAAGATCATAAGATTATAGCTGTAAAATGGGAAAGGACTTTGAAGTAATTTTGTCTAACCTACTCATTCTATGAATGGGGAAGACGAGGTCTGAAGAGAAATAACTTGGCTGAGGATACAAAGATAGAAAATAGTATACTTAAGATCCTTCCTAACCCAGGGCTTCAGACTCCAAATCTAGAGCTCTTTCTATTTCACCAAGCTGTCTTACCTTCTACCTTACAAAAAAAATCAAGGTCATCCCATCATGCTTTCCCTTATTTCCTCTATTCTATAAGTCAAAAAGCCTTTAAATCTTTATCCATTTTCTCCATTTCTACTTCAGCTGAGAAAAAGATAAGTCACTTCCTTAATAGATTAGCCTCTCTCCTTGTGCCTTTTATCCCTTCTTCTCCAGTATTCTTCAGGAGAAAGCTTGTCTGAACATTCCCCACACTTCCCATCTTCAGTCTCTCCCTATCTATCATCTCCTTCCTCACTGTGTACAAATGTGCTTAGGTCTTCCCCATCATAATTATCAACCCTTCCTTTGACTTCGCCATCATTCCCATCAGATCCCATCTTTGCTTTCACCTCTAAGACTTCTGTACTTACCGCATTTTTTCTTATCCCCCAATTTACTCACTGTAATTTATCTTTTCATTCCATAATTCACAAAAGGTACCATTTGCTTCATATCTGCTCAATCCAATGTCCATTTCAATCTTTATCCTTTCTACTGTTTCTGATGCTGTTCACTGCCCTGGTCTTCTCTTGGTTTTCTTCCCCTTTTCTGATTCTTTCTTCTCAGACTACCTTGCTGGATCTGCCCACTCCCTGAAGTCTTCTCCAAAGCTCTGTCTTCTCTCTCTCTCTCTGTGCTCTCCTCTTTGTTGAACTCATCCAAACCTGTGGATTCAATGGTCATCTTTATGTAATTAACCTCTAGAGCTATGTGTCCCTAACCTCTCTCCTAAGACTCCACTCCTGTATCACTGACTGGCTGCTATCTATGTCCATTTAGATCATCCAAAACTGAATTAGAAAAAAAAACTATTTACAGAAAGCATTATGTATTTAGAGGGAGGATTGTGAGATTTGGGCCTGAATTCTACATTCAACACTATCTATTAACAAGTTGCCTATTGTTTCTGAGCCTCAACTATCTCACATGAAAAGCTACCTACTTCACTGGATGGTTTCAGTAATATAATAAATGCAAAGAACTTTGCAAACTTTAAACCACTGTATAAATGCCATCTCTTGTTGCTATAATAGAACATGCCCTTCCTTCAAGCTTTCCTGTTTCTTTTGAGGACACCATTATCATCCTCATCACTCAGGTTAATGATATCAGAACTATCTTGAATGCTTTCCCTCACTTCCCATGGCCATTCAGTAAACAAGTCCCTTTCAAATTCTATCTCTGCCTCTCTCCTATTCAATCTCCTATATCCACTCACAGAGTAATGGCCTTGATTCAGATTCTTGTTGCCTGTCATCTAGAATACTTTAAGAGTTTCATAGTTTATCTTTCTGTTTTACTTTTCTCTCTCCAAACAAAACTACCCACATGGACCAAAATAATCTTCCTAGGGTCTGACCATGTTTTTCCTTGGCTCAAAAACAACAGTGTCTATTGACCCTATTGTCTTTATAGTTATTTATATTACTCTTTGTAATTTGTCTTTTCATTCCATAATTTAACAAAAGCTACCATTAACCATTTATCTGCTTGATCCAATGACCATTTCAATCCTTGTCCTTTCTTCTGCTTTTGATGCTGTCAGTAGTCCTTATTGATTTTAGGAAAACTATGAACTACTCATTCTTCACAATTTAACTTCAACCTATCTTTTAATTTTTTTCATATTATTCTATAGCACATTCTTTACATTCTAGCCAAATTGAATGCCAGTTATCCCTTAGGCTCAATATATCATCTCCTAGCTCCATATACATACAGAAGCTGTCCCCTCATCACTTGTCTCCTCAAATACTTTTCTTTCTTTGGTACTCAGCTTAAGTGCCACCTTATGAAGCCACCCTTGATTCTTTGCTGCCTTACTTCAATACATATTATATACCTCCTTGAGGTAACTGTAATGTTAGGGCTAGCTTTCTGGAGGTCCTTAGGAGGGCCTTGTTCTTTAGGTGGAGAAGTGATGAAGGCAGGACAACCACCAGGAGGACATTCAAAAATGTAATGTCTCATTTCCAGTCCTTCTCAGCCCTTAAATACCTTGGTAGGATTACATCCTTACAGCACACTATGTATGTGTGAACTAGAGAACCATTACATCACCATGCTAAGTTCTAAGTATATGTATACTACATCTCATCAATTCCACTGAGTTAACACCTTGTTGTAAGTATCCTTGTTTCAAGTATACTTCTCCAAAGTTCTGGCCCTCTGCACTTTATTACCTCATTTGGGGTTTTATTGACAAAGATACTAGAAGAGTTTGCCTTTGTACCCTCAGCATATAGCATAGTAATAGGTACTTGATAGATGTCTGTTGAATTGACTCAAGTCTTCTTACCTTGCATGGAAAACACCTGCCATTATAAGAATAGTAGTAATATAATAGGAGTAATAGATATAAGAATATGACTTCAATCCAATTCTTCTTTTGCAACAACAACAACATTCATATATTTAAAAAATTTGGTTCTGCACATATATATTGTATCTAGGATATACTATAAGATATTTAATATGTATGGGACTGCCTGCCATCTAGGGGAGGGGTGGAGGGAAGGAGGGGAAAATTCGGAACAGAAGGGAGTACAAGGGATAATGTTATAAAAAATTACCTATGCATATGTACTGTCAAAAATGTTATAAAATTAATTTTAAAAAATTTTTAAAAAGAATATGACTTCAAGAAGCTTTTGCTTTCTTGGAAAGAGAAATCAAAACCCATTTCCACTGGACTAGTTCCAAATACTCTTATCCACAAAAAACCACAAACTTATGATGAAGCATAAATGCAGTTCTGACCAATAGACCCTGACAAGTGGACTGCTGCAATAGAACAAATCCAAAACCACCTGGAACCATCTTGTTTATAATTAATTCTGTAAATAATCCTCAAACAAACTAGAAAGTATTCATTGGACACCATACTTGATTTTTTTTTTTTACCTAGAATTCCACAATCATCTTTGGATGGTTCAAGGAACTCCTTGTATTATTTTTTTTGCAGTTATATTATTGCAATTATATTGTGTATATTTCAAGTGCTCTAGCATGATATTTTCTTCTGTAGCCATATGAAAACTAATAGTGAACACAAGAACTCCAAATAGCTGCTACTCTTTGAGTTCCAAGGAACAAACAGACTGGTGTTTTAAAAGACATAGTTACATGCACATATCTATGACAGAAAATTGGACTATATAATCTCTGCTTTACAGTATGTATTTCCCTTATTTTAAATCTACAATATATGAATTTGAATTCCATAGAACTAAAAGAATGATTTTCCCCTTGAGCATGAGAAGCTTAAAATGAGTAAATTCAACCATTTTAATTTTTTTTAATTTTTAATTTATTTTTAAAATACATGCAAAGATAGTTTTGAACATTCACCTTTGCAAAACACTATGTTCCAAATTTTTCTCCCTCTCCCATACAGCAAGCAATCCAATATAGATTCAACATGTGCAGTTCTTCTAACCATATTCCCATATTTGATGTGCTGACAAGAAAAATTAGATTAAAAGGGAGAAAAAAAACACAAGAAGGACAACAAGCAAGCAAGCAAACAACAAAAAAAAAAAAAGAAAAGAAAATACTCTGATTTGATCCACATAGTCCTCTCTCTGAATGTTGATGGCTCTTTCCATCACAAGTCTACTAGAATTGCCTTGAATTATTTCACTGTTGAAAAGAGCCACATCCATTACTGTCATTCATCATATAATCTTGTTGTTACTATACAGTGTTCCCTTGGTTTTTGTGCCAGACTGTCTGGGCACATTATTCTAGGCTGTCTTACATACCAAGTCTTTGGGACAATACCCAGCTAAACTTTGGAGACGAGCCAATCCGGATGTGTAAACAGTGTGTCTTTATTCAATCATCCTCTCAGTGGGGGTAGAAGGGAGTAAGAAAGTGAGTTCCACTCAGAGCTGTATATTTATGCTTCTTTTCTTCTGGGATTACCTTGTCCCACCCACTCAGCATTGCCATAGGTGGAGCCAGAGGAAGGAAGAGTATGGAGTTGACTTGCACCCCAGGAAGCGACCTAGCAAGAGGACACACTCCTAGCCACCTCAAGAAACCTATAGCAGTTCTTTTAACTCCTGCAAGACACAACCTCTTGCCTCAGAGGCCAAACCTCTTTTAACATCCTGGGCCCACTCTGCCAAGCTGACACGGCATGCAGCTACATGGCATATCTCAGAGAGAGAGGAATTCCCCTAACAGGTTTTACTCCACTCAGCATCAGTTCATATAAGTCTTTCCAGGCTTTTCTGAAATCTGCCTTCTTGTCATTTCTTATAGAACAATAATATTCCATAACATTCATATACCATAACTTATACAGTCATTCCTCAATTGATGGACATACACTCAATTTCCAGTTCTTTGCTATAACAAAAAAAAGGGCTGCTACATTCACTTTTGCACATGTGTCCCTTTCCCTCCTTTAAGATCTCCTTGGAGATCATTATATACTTCAACAATGATACTGTATGAGGATGTATTCTGATGGAAGTGGATATCTTCGACAAAGAGAAGATCTAACTCAGATCCAATTGATCAATGATGGAAGAAGCAGCTACACCCAGAGAAGGAACACTGGGAAATGAGTGTAAACTGTTTGCATCTTTGTTTTTTCTTCCCAGGTTATTTTTACCTTCTGAATACAATTCTCCCTGTGTTTGGTTCTGCACACATATATTGTATTTAGGATATACTATAACATATTTAACATGTATAGGACTGCCTGCCATCTAGGGGAGAGGGTGGAGGGAGGAAAGGGAAAAGTTGGAACAGAAGTGAGTGCAAGCAACAATGTAAAAAATTACCCAGCCATATGTTCTATTAATAAAAAGTTATAATAAAAAAAGAAAAAATAATTGAAAAAATTTAATAAAATAAATAAAAATGCAACAACAAAAAAAGATCTCTTTGGGATACAGACCTAGGAGTGACACTGCTGGATCAAAGGGTATGCACAGTTTCATAGCCCTTTGAGCATAGTTCCAAATTGTTCCAGAATGGTTGGATCATTTCACAACTCCATCAACAATGCCTTAGTGTCCCAGTTTCCCCACACCTCCTCCAGCATTTAACATTATATTTCCTGTCATCTTTGCCAATCTGAGAGGTATGCAGTGATACCTCAGAATTGTCTTAATTTGTATTTCTCTAATCAATAGTGATTTAGAGCATTTTTTTCATATGACTAGAATTGACTTTAATTTCTTCATTTGAAAATTGTTCATCTCCTTTGACCATTTATCAATTGGGGAATAGCTTGTATTCTTATAAATTTGAATCAATTCTCTATATATTTTTAAGATGAGGCCTTTATCAGTGTCACGGATGTAAAAAAAAATTTTCCCCATTTTTCTGTTTCCCTTCTAATCTCTGCTGTATTTGGTTTTATTTATGCAAACATTTTAATTTAATGTAATCAAAATTATCCATTTTGCATTTCATAATGTTCTCTAATTCTTCTTTGGTCATAAATTCCTCCCTTTTCTACAGATCTGAGAGGTAGACTATTCCTTGTTCTTCTAATTTGCTTATCATATTATCCTTTATGTCTAAATAATGCTTATTGTGGTATAGGATGTTAGATGTTGGTCAGTGCCTAGTTTCTGTCACACTATTTTCCATTTTCCCCAGTAATTTTTGTCAAACAATGAGTTCTTATCTCAAAGCTGGAGGCTTTGGGTTTACCAAACATTTGATTACTTTAATCATCGATTATTGTGTCTTCTGTACCTAACCTGTTCCACTGATCCACTACTCTATTTCTTAGCCAGTGCCAAATATCTTTAATGACTGCTGCTTTACAATATAGTTTTAGATCTGATATGGGTAGGTCACCATCCTTTGAATTTTTTTCCATTAATTCCCTTGAAATTCTTGACCTTTTGTTCTTCAGATGAATTATGTTATTATTTTTTTCTAGCTCTATAAAGTAGATTCAAACATTTTTAAATCCATGGTGTACATATCTTGTACTTCTTCTGGCTTATTCATGAATGAATTGAAAAACTGATAGATGATTTGACTACAATTTTGCTACTCTATCCTAATTCTTTGACTTCTCTGATTTTCAGTCTCTTTGGTCTTCTTCCTCCTCCTACATTCAACAAGGTTTTGTCTTTGATTCTCAAGTCATTCCCTCTCCCTTCCCCCCCATCTGACTCTATGTGTCTCTCTGTCTCTGTCTTTGTGTGTGTATGTGTGTGTGTGTGTGTGTGTGTGTGTGTGTATAAATATATATAAATTAGCAGTAAGGCTAGGCACAAAGGTTTGGTCCTAGCCTTACTGTTAATTTTTATTAGACCTACATATGCAAGTTTCCACAGCCCGGTGAGTATGCCCTTAAAACTTAACCTAAGTTTTAAGGAGGAAGTATCAGGCACACTGTAGTAGCCCACGACACCTTGTTCAACCACATCCCCAAGGGATACAGCAGTGACTAACATTGAGCAATAAACAAAAGTTTGACTAAATTATAATAAAAAGGGTTGGTAAATCTCGTGCCAGCCACCGCGGTCATACGATTAACCCAAATTAACAGAACGGCATAAAGTGTGTTTAAGCAAAATATCTACCCAATAAGGTTAAAACTCAACTGTGCTGTAATACGCCCTAGTTAATATTATAATACGCCACTAGCATGACTTTACCCCTGCTGAATATATATATAGACATGTGAAAATATAGCATCTCTGAGGAAAAACTTAGAATGAAGTGAAAACTGGAAAAATGACAGAGGACTAGGTTTCCATTTCTTGGCAAATAGAATTGTCACCTTTCTGTCAGTTGGATCTGAATCCCTGACACTGTTGGATCTGATCTGCCTTGGAGGCCATTCTATCTCTCTTTTTTTTAGGCAGAATCATCATTTTTATTACATTAGCTCAGCCTACCTATGAATAATTGATGTTTTCCCAATTGTTTAGATCTGACTTTATTTGTATGAGAAATGTTTTTTAATTGTGTTCATATAGTTCTTGGGTTTGACAAGTGGACTCCCAAATATTTTGTCTACAGTTATTTTAAATAGAATTTCTCTTTCTATATCTTGATGATAGGCCAGTAATATATAGAAATGCTGATGATTTGTGTGGGTTTATTTCATATCCTGCAACTTTGCTAAAGTTGTGTATTGTTTCAAATAGGTTTTTAGATGATTTTCTAGGATTCTCTAGGTATATCATCATATCATCTGTAAAGAGTGATGGCTCATTCTAATTCCTTTAATTTCTTTTTTTTTTCTTATTGCCAATTCCAACATTTCTAATGCAATGTTGAATAATAGTGATGATAATGGGCACCTTGTTTCACCTCTCATTGTATTGGGAATGCATCCAGCCTGTCTCCATTACAAATAATGTTTGCTGTTGGCTTTAGATAGATACTGCTTATTGTTTTGTTTTTTAAATTGCTTCCTGCTTTATTGCAAGTGAATTCAAAATATTGTAATTGCTCTTTCTAACTCTGAAAAACAGGTTCCTTTCTACTGGTTAAAGTTAAAAAAAATATGTCAAAAGTCATTCTGTGACAGACACATAGTCAAATGTATGAACAAAGAATTATACACAACCAAAGAAAAAATTGTATATATCACTAATAATAAGTGAAGTAAAACTATAAACCATTATACAAGCATCAAATAAAAATTACATAAGTTGAAAATAGTAAATTTTGAAGAGGCTCTGGGAAGACAACTGCCTTCTGAAACACTTCTAAAATTGTAATCATACATAATAATCACAAAATTAATTACAATTACATAATAATCATAAAATTAAATGTGTCTTTATCCACTGATGTCTCTACTCAGCATGTAATTTTAAGAAAGTCAAGCAAATCTCCATAAATGGAAATAAAATAATCACAGTAAGTAACCCTTGTGATAGCTTTAAAAAAATGAGTGCCTATTCATTTGAGACTGTATAAACAAATTGCAGCTTATTAATTTAAGGAAAGCTGCATTTATCCCTATGCTCTCTATGTTTTTAATAGGAATGGATGCTGCATTTTGTCAAAAGCTTTTTCTGCGTCTATTGAGATTATCATATGATTTCTATTGGATTTGTTATTGATATGGTCAATTATGGTAATAGTTTTCCTGATAATTGAACTAGCCCTGCCTTGCTAGTATAACAAAAGACTTGGTCATAATATATTAGCCTGATGATAAATTGCTTTAATCTCTTTGCTAATGTTTTATTTGAATTTTTTGCATCAATATTCATTAGGGAGATTGCTCTGTAATTTTTATTCTCTCTTTTGGCTCTTCCTGGTTTAGATATCAGTACCATATTTGTGTCATAGAAGGAATTTGGCAGAACTCTTTTTTAACCTATTTTTCCAAATAGTTTACATAGTATTGGAATTGATTGTTCTTTAAATGTTTGGTAGAATTCACTTGTGAATACATCTGGCCCTCAAGATTTTTTCTTAGGGAGTTCATTAATAGTTTGTTCAATTTATTTTTCTAAAAAGACTAAAGGACTATTTAAGGGATTAATTTCCTCTTCTTTTAATCTGGGCAATTTATATTTTTGTAAATATTCATCCATTTCATTTGATTGACAGATTTGTTGCCATATAGCTGGGCAAAATGGCTCCTAATTATTGATTTAATTTCTTTTTCATTGGTGATAAATGCACTCTTTATTTTTGATGCTGGTGATTTGGTTTTTTTCTTTCCTTTTTCTAATTAAATTAACCAAAGGATTATCAATTTTGTTGGTTTTTTCATAAAATCAACTCTTATTTATTAATTTAATAGTTTTCTTAATTTCAATTTTTTTAATCTCTCCTTTGAGTTTCAGAATTTTTATCTGGTATTTAATTGGGTTTTAATTTGTTCTTTTTCTAATTTTTTTAGTTGTATTCCCACTTCACTGATCTGCTCTTTCCCTATTTTATTCATGTAATTAGTTAGAGACATAAATTTTCTCCTAAGAACTGCTTTGGTTGTATCTCATAAGTTTTGTTGTGTTATCTCATTATTATCATTCTCTTGTTGTTTGCTTGGGGACCATTCTCAATAATCTTTGTTGCTCATTTTCCCCACAACCAGTAATTTCCCTGAACATTAAAATTGGACTCCAACTTTACCCAAAAAGATCCTATAAGCATTAATATTAACAAAGTAATGGTCATAAGACAAGTTTTATTTTACCTGACAAAAACAGAATGATATAGTGCCTCTACTAAAGCAAATTCTTCATCCTGATAGCTCCTAACTTTTTTCTGGATCTATTTTTTCCACATGACTCATATTATCTGTGAGGGGATAGTTCCTAATTGCTTTTCAATGTATGTGGGTCTCTCTTGTGCCTCTGTCCAAATCTGAGTAAGCCTCTTTCTCTGATTTCTCCTCATACTGGAGTACTGAATACCTTTCTCCTCTCTTTCTGATTCAAGTCCTTTCTTCTCTTTCCAGTCTATATCTGGCACTGGACTTTTAATGAACTTGGTTCCTTATAAATTGTACATAGGGATGGAAGTCTACAGACCAGTATCTATGTTTGCATACCTCTCTAAGTTTCTGTTTCTGTTTCCTGAATGTCTTCTGTTTCTGTGCCCCATTCCTCCACCCTTACTTTCAATTCCTGCTTCTTTTTAAATGCCAAACTCTAATAATATGTGACTTCTATTATCAGTTGGATGTCAATTGAGTAATCCTCACTTATGCTTTCCAAACAAGATGGAGAATAAAGAGAGTCCATATCTTGCAGGAGATTCCACAAGTGAATCAGGAGATGGAGAATAGGAAGCGCTTACTCTGGCTATAATGTCCTTTTGCCTTTAGGAACAAATAGAGTGAGTGCAAAATGCTCTGTCTGACTTTTAAAACTCATCATTTAAACTTATCCCAACTTACTTTTCCAGCCTTGTTGTACATTACTCCCTTTTCTGCAGAGTTTTTTGAGAGCAGGAACTGTTTCATTTTTGACTTTATACACCCAGTGTCTTGCATAGTTTCCATAGTTCCATAGATTCACAGTAGGTCCTTAATAAAATATTTGTTGATTAGTTGATGCCTGGACATACCTTTTATACAAGCAACTTCCAGAAAGTAAGAGAAAGAAGAAACTTTAAAGAGCTTTTAGTTCTTATTTTACAGGTAAGAAAATATTAGTGACTTCTTCCAGCAAGGAGGACCTACATCTCCACATATTCTTTAGTTCCTCTCCCCATCCCAAGTCATGATCCAGGAAATCAACACTTTTGGAGAAGAGACCTTCTAGTCCTATCAATTACCCACCAACTGTTACCAAGAGCCAGGTAAACTAGCCTAGCTAACGCAGCAAAATCCCCTAGGAGAGAGACAGGAAGCATATGCCTGAGTCAAACTGCCTCCAGGATCATAACCACCATCTTCTTCTGACTCTCATAGAAAAATCACAATCACTCTTAATGCCAGTTTCCTTATAAAAATGGGAATAAGATTGTTATATGGATTAAATTAGATAACATGTATAGTGCTTTCCAAATCTTCAAATGCTAGCTGTTATTAATAGATATGTAATAGATACTATTATCTCTAGTTTACAGATGATGCTCAGACAGGTTAAATCCCTTGTCCAGAGATACAAAGTTAGTATGTATCTGAAGTAGAACTAAGCTCTTTTGAATTCCAAATACAATACTGTTCTAAAGCACATTGCCTTTCTATTAGCAATATTTTAAAATTTATCCCATCACCAATTAATTAATTAATTATGCATCCAGATTCCAAACTCTTATCAGAGAAAATTAAGATAAAAAAAATTCCCTATTCAACTGCTTCTCTTATTATCCTAGATGCATTAATTTTATCTGTATAGAAGCTTTTCAGTTTCACATAATGAAAATTAACTATTTTTTAAATCATCTCTATCCTTTGTTTGGCTAATGTAAGAAATAAACTATCTTACCAAAAACTCCACTGACTCACTGATGAATGCAGGAAAGATTTATTTTACATTCTTGCAAGAATACAATGTTTGCCTAAGAAGAAACACCTTTGAAAATCGAAAGGCAGCATTTTATTTTCTATCCTGAAGCACAAGTCCTTCCCTTGATTCCCTATTAATTGGATGTCACAGAAATTACTCAACGTGAATCTCCATCCCTCATTACATAGCCAGTTCCTGCCCCAATGGAGCTTACATTCTAGGAGGGGGAAAGTAATAGAGGAGGACTAAGGATAAAGAACAAAAGATTCTTTTCAAATTTTAGGCCAATATCTCTTTACAAAAGTCAATTCCTGTCCCTGTAAAGAACTTACATTCTTTTGGGGGAAGACAATCTCCATCCTTGATTATTCCTTGATGTCCTTGTGAGTTTCAGTTTTCTAATTTAAGTTTAATTTCTCCAATTTAATTTTCATAATTGTAGAAACCAAATACCCATCCATTTCTCACAACTAAGGATATATCTCCCACTTATAGCTGTCAGAGATATATGATTTGCTTTACTTTTAATTTTTTTATAATGTGTCCTTTAATATTAAAGTCATATCCATTTGAATATATTGTACAATTTGTTTTAAGATATTGTACTAAACTTAATTTCTTTCAGTCTGCTTTCCAGGGGTTTGTTATGTTTAATGATATTAGGAGAAGACAAAAATAGAAGGAAGGAGGCTTATACTAAAAAGGAAAGAAGAAAGAAGAAATAAATTATTATTGCATAATAGAAGTACATAAGATAAAGAGGAAGAAGTGATAGAAAGAATTATGCAACTGGAATGAGAGAAAGATAGTGATATAAGAGGGAGACGAGGAAAAGTCATAATGAAAGAAAGAGAATTGTCATAAATAAAATATATTGGAAGAGAGAACATGAAGGGAAGATTAAAAGGAAAGAAGAAAGAATATAAACCTGGGATTGAGAATAAGGTGAAGAGAAAAAGTGTGAGAGGAAACAATCTGTTTTGCAAGATCATAAATGTCAAGCTTATTCCCTTTCTTTTACCACTTTCTTGTTTATAAAGGAGAGGTAGGAATAAAAAGAGAACAAGGTACAAGAGAACAGAATGGAGGGACATAGCTGTTAAATTTAAATTAATTAAGCAATTAATTTTTATACATTTAGCAATAATAACCATGAATGTAAATGGAATGAACTTGCCTTTAAATGGGAGAAGGCAACAGAATGGATTTAGAAAGCAGGATTTAAAACATTAATTGTTCATATTTAAATTGAACTAATATAATAAAAATGTCAATGCTACCTAAATTAATTTACTTATTCAGCACTACACTAATAAAATTCCCAAAAGAATATTTTATAGAGCTAGAAAAGCAATAGGAAAATTCATATGGAGGAAAAAAGTTCAATAACTTTTAAGGCAATAATTTTTTAAAAATAGGAAAGAAGTGGGTATGTGATTACCTCACCTTGAACTATTATAAAATGGCAATCACTAAAATGATTTGATATTGGTTAATAAAAAGAGAGGTTAATCACTAAAATAGATTAGGTAATATAATTTTCTCTAATAAAGACATCATTTCCAAGACATATAAAGAACTCATTCAAATTTATATGATGATTTATGTGGATAAATGGTCACAGGATATTTAGAAAGAGTCAATTTTAAAAAGAAGAAATCAAAAAATCAACAACCATATAAAAGCTTCTCTAAACCAACAACAATTAGAGAAGTACAAATAGAATAATTTTGAAATCCAGCGTCATATCTCTCAAACTGACAGAGATAATACAAGAAGAAAATTATAAATGTACAAAAGTACAAATGTTGGAAGGGCTGTGGAAAATCAGGCACATTACTGCCACACTATTGGCAGAATTGTGACTTGATTCAGTCCTTTCTGGAAAGCAATTTGGAACTATTATCAGAGAGTTTCCAAGCATCCTTTGTGACAACTGCAACAAAGCTTATACCCCAAAGAACACACAGAAAGGATAAAGATTATAAAAATATTTAATACAGCTTATTTCATGGTACCGAAAGATTGGAAATCAACAGACTGGCCTCTTATTGGGGAACAAAAAATGTTTCATGAACTATAATTGTTACCTAAGAAAATGGACAATCCAAAGAAAAGTGAAATGATTTTTATGAACTGATACAGAGCACAGTAAACAAAACTAAGAGCACAATTTATATAATGATAATATTATAGAGAAAAACAAAGTTTGACATACTTCATTGATGAACCATAGGTACAGAAAAATGAAACTGAAACAGTCCACTTAAATAAAGAGGTGAAGAAGAATGCAGAAAAGAACAAACATTTTCAGATACAGATAATTTAAGAATTTGGTTTTTTTAAAAAATGTCTACATAGTTTAAATATCTACACAGATATTTTTTGAGGGAATTTGTTTTTAGTTTGTTGTAAAATTTAATGGAGAAGATAATGAAAGGAACAATTTTTTTAAATGATACAAAAAAACAAAATAATAAGATTGCTTGTTTAATACTAATAATTAATTAAAATTGTGATATTGTGTGTGATTTATGTGTCAATGTAGCTCTTCTCCCCTAACATATGGACTGAATTTAATCTCAGGAGTTTTGTCTAATAATTGTATTTATGGTACATTGCTCTCAGTTATGTGAAGTTCAGAATGTGGCTTGTGTCTCTTTTTTATTTATTTTATAATTATAATTTTTTGACAGTACATATGCATGGGTAATTTTTTTTTACAACATTATCTCTTATATTCATTTTTCCAAATTTTCCCCTTCCTCCCTTTACTCCCTCCCCTAGATGACAGGCAAGGCCATACATATTAAATGTTACAGTATATCCTAGATACAATATATGTGTGTAAAACCAAATTTCTTGTTGGCTTGTGTCTCTTAAGTGTTCTTTGTGAGCATAATGAGTCCAAATAAATAAATAGAAATGATTATTAATGGTACATAAATATTGGTGACTAATATTAAAGCCCATGAAGCAAAGCATAAATTTAATCCCCCATCTGGTTTGGAGTTGTTCCCTTCTCCCTCCTCCCCCAGAAGTCCAATATTAATCACTACAAACTCATAGCACCAATTGGTAAAGTTCCAGTAGTATGAATAAAGTCAAGGATCTGGATGAAAGGTAACTTCTGTGTATTTCCACTTATTTCCTTGAAATAGGAGTAATGACCCAAGGCGAATGATTTTTGGCTGATATCTCTTTGTATATATCATAATTTTTATTGCATTCAGCTTGAAATTCTGGATTATTGTGGTTCCTGAAGGTTCCAGTTTGAGTCTGAAACTTTTTAGTTTTCTCTTGGTAACTGCTACTAGTTCTAGGTTCGTTTCTCTTTACAGCAAAGTTTCTAATTCCATACACTCCCTACCCCATGCTCAAGTCACAACTAATGGCTTTACATGTATATGAATGCTCAAGCCTTTTTTCCAGCCACCATAAGCAGGACTCCTTTGAAGATTGTTCACTTCTTTTCAATTGAATCATCTAAGCACACAAATGCTGCAAATGCAAGACATTTTTTTTTTATTTTTGAAGTGTTTTCACTATTGGTTTGCCTTTCCTCTCCCTTTTTTGCAGTTGGCACGAGTGAAGTACTAGGTTCAATTAGAAAGGGCTGAGTTCAAATCCTACAACAACAATCACTAGCTGTGTGTCCTGAGACAAAGCATTTAACCTTTCTTAGTGTTGTAATAATGGGATGATAATGACAGCATCTACCTCACAGAGTTTTTGTGAGGCACAAACGAGATAGCATATGTAAAGCAGTTTGCACAACTTAAAATTCTATTTAAATACTAGCTATTATTATTGTTATTCAACAAAATTATTTAAAGTAGATTAAAAGTTCTTAATACAAATTAACATTCACCTAATCTGTGGAAGTCTATGTTATATTCCAGCAAATATAAAATACTTGTGGGTCAATAACTATGTGGTTGTGTTTCATAAATGTGATTATTCTTCTATCTTTAGATTATTTGAAAGAAGACCTACATAAGTATATCAAAGAAAATTTTCCTGAAAATGTTAAATTAATAAGAAATTATAAACGAGAGGGATTGATTCGAGGAAGAATGATTGGAGCAACTAATGCTACAGGTATGACATACTGTCCTTTTTTTTTTCTTGGCTAAATGGTCACATGTATCACAGAGACAGTGTGTGGGTACACTTAAAAGTCCACCAGTTCCTCCTTTGGCTTAAAGAGACAGTCATCAATTAAGTCACAGGAGATGCATCCAACCTTTGAATATCTCACACTTGATTCTGGTCCATCCCATAGATGTATGGGAATTTAACCAGGATTTGTTGTGTAGCCAAGCACAGTAATGCCATTTGTTATTATTTGCCTTTAAAATATCAATCCTTGTTGTTTGCTTGTTTTTTTTTCCTTTCTTGTAGTTCTTTTTCTTTTGATCTGATTTTTCTTGCACAGCATGACAAATATGGAAATATGTTTAAAGAATTGCATATGTTATTGTATTTAAATTATACTTTAACATAGTTAACATGTATTGGTCAACCTGCCATTGGGGGGAAGAGGTGGGGGGAAGGAGGGGAAAAGTTGGAACAAAAGGTTTTGCAATTGTCAATGCTGACAAATTGCCCATGCACATATCTTGTAAACAAAAAGCTATATTAAAAAATAAATAAATAAATAAAAATTAAAAATTTTTAAAATTGTATATGTTTAACCTATATCAAATTGCTTGCTCTCTTGGGGAGGGGAGAGAAAGGGAGAAAAATTTGGAATGCAAGATTTTTCAAAGGTGAATGTTGAAAACTATCATTGCATGTATTTGTAAAACTATTGAAAAAATAATATTAGCCTTAAATAAGCAGCAATTAATACTAAAATACAACTGAACATTGTTGCTTTGAAGTGTTAAAATGTGTGTGCTTCCACTGCTCAAAATGGCAAACACAAACTGTGACCTTAAACTTAGGGTCAGCTTTCCCCACAGTAGAGATATCTGCTTTCCATTTGGAGACATGATTCCCCTTATATACAAATCTGATTAAGAGATAATTATAAAATTTTCTAGCACAACTGACTCATCCTTGTGCCCTGGGATTCAGAGACCCCAAACATGCTTCAAAAGACAACTTAGTCTGTTTTTAATTTTAATAGGCTTTGGAAAATAGGACTGGTTTTTGTCATAAGCAAGAGAATTGCCAACAATACAAAATACAAATTACTTGTGACAGATTCTGTTCCATTGAGTTTGAGAGGAGATAGATTACAGAAGAGGGAATAGGTCTGAAAACAAATTAACACTAAATGAAATTTTGTTTTTACTTGAATGAATGCATCTGAACTTAATCCTCTGCATGGCTTTTTGTCTGAACAGCAAAAATCAAGAACTGAAATGTTACTAGTTCTTATTGGCTTAGAATTAATTCAACTTTTCAAATCAAATACTTTCTAGTCCTCTGAGCCATTCTCAGCCTTCAATTGTCCTCTCCATCCTGACTTTTGGTTTCTTAAGATGCACTGAAAAATTATCATGTCTCTTTAAAAGTCTCCTCTATGTTTAACATTACTTCTCTGCATTTCTTTGATTTCCCTTTACCAAGTCTTGTTTTTGAATTGTATTTTGAATTGAAAACTGAAAAATGTCCCTGTTGGAGGTTAACAGAGAGACTTAGACTATAACTTTTTCTTCAATAATCCTTTTGTGATGTTGAGTTGATTTTCAGAAGCCTCCTACACATAAAATTTCATCAATCTTTACCCCTTTTAATCTAACCAAGACAAGATGAGGTTAAAGTAATGAGAAAGAAAAGTACCTCATTAATTTGTGGCAGTTAAAACAACATGTGTTTAGAATTTAATCACATTAGCCAAAAATCATTGGTTTGTGAAGCTTTTTAGTATTGTTTATTCTATCTCCTAGTAAAAAGTTAATCTTCAATAAGTTCCAACTTTATTAGATTCAATAAATATTTATTGAGGATTTATGTGATAGATGCTATAGATAGAAAGATGAATTAAATCCAATCTCTTTTCTCAAGATATTTACTGTCTAGTAGAGGAGATGACAAAGATCTGTATATCTATAGTTCAAATTAGGGCCTGGTTTCAAAAACAAGATACTCCATCTCTTGGCTCCAGACATTTTCTCTGGCTGTGTCCTATGCCTAAAATACTCTTTCCCTTCCTTAGTTTTTTTCAAGTGCAAACTAAAATCCCCTCTATTTTAGGAAAATTTTCTGATTCTTCTTAATTTTAGCAGTTCCTTCTGTTAATTATTTCCTATTTATCCTACATATAGCCTATTTATACATATTTATTTGTTACCTCCCATATTAGATTAGATAACTATTTGAGGTCAGAAATTTTTGTTATATCTTTTTATATCTTTAGTACTTAGTATAGTTCCTGATACATAGCACTACAAAGTAGGTGCATAGTAAGCACATAGCAAGTGCTTAATAATGTTTATTGACTGACTGAATGGCAATTGTCTAAGGGAGTTCCAGAAAAAGTGCTGTGAAATATTTGAGGGACTTCATTATAGAAACTCCACCTGAGTAAGTCTGGAAATATGGGAAAGATTTCACATTGACAATGTGAACAAGAATGGAACTGAAAAATTTCAGGAGTTAGGGATAATATGATTCCTTCAATTAAGAAAAAGGGAGATTTTCCAACCTTTAGAAAAGCAGTTAAGTTTTAGAGTGTCCTAAGAGACTAGACATGTTGATCACAGTAGCTATACTAACTCCTGTCTTTGAAGAAGCCAGGGTCTACCCAGGTAGACAACTTGTGAGGATAAGTAATTGGAAGAAAGTGTAATATTTGCATATACTAATCCCTTCTTCCTTGGGGCAAACCATGACTTCTAACATCCTAAAAATACTGCTACAAAATGAGTAGCATTGAAAAAAAGCTTTGATCCAGTATACTAAAAAGCCAAAATGTCATCTTGTCAACAAAGGTCCATAAAGTCAAAGTATTGTTGTTGTTGTTGTTGTTGTTTTTCCCCCAGAAGCAATGTATGACTGTGAGAGTTGACCTATAGGCTCAGTGCAGGCAGAATTGACACTTCTGAATTGTGGTGCTAGAGATTTTTGAGAGTCCCTTGGACAGCAAGATCAAATCAATCAATATTTAAATTAATTCAGATTATTCACTGGAAGTTCAAATACTGAAGCTGAACATTAACCACTTTGCTAACATAAATGCAAAGATATGACTCATTTAGAAAAGCCCCTAACATTGGGAAAGATTGAAGGTAAAAGAAGAAAGTGACAGCAGAGAATGAGATGGATAGATAATGTCATGGAAACAAAGAACATGAACTTGGACAAACTTCCAAGAAATGATGAAGTATAAAAAGACTAGGAATGCTGTGGTCTGTGAGATCACAAAGAGTTGGATATGACTGAACAACTGAAAAACAATAACATAATTTAGGGTCTTTGGAAGAATATTTTTTCAGTTGCTAGTGCAAAAGCTGAAGTCAAGAGGTTTTTTTATAGTTTGCAAATTTTTGCTTCTTTTGTTTCTTGAACTTATCCATATTTATCAACTTGTTTTCACCATTCTCCCCTTGCTCATGTTTGAATTGAAGTCACTAAGCTTTGTAGCTTATGTTAGATTAAGTTAGAAGGCCTTGAGTTATTGATGGCATTTCTCTTATCATCCTTTGCAACAAATATTAATACATAAATTTCAGTTATCTTCATGGTGATCTTTGGACTTAATGCTCATTGTGAGCATTACAAAGCGAGATGACTAAGTATCCTATGAAATGATGTTTGTGTTATCCTTATATACACGATGGAACCAACTCCATGGAAAATCTATTTAGATTTCTATTTAGCCACTCTTTCCTTATATTCTTTCTCTACTGTTCCCCTAAATGAATCATTTTACAGGGAGACAATTACTTACCACATATATTTGTCACTGTTGTGGAGAATGTCTTTCACAGAGTGGATTCTCTTTAATTGGAGGGGTTCTTCAGATAATCTTATTTGCAGAACCCCTTATTCTGATTACTTCAAGCCCGAGAAAACTATAGAATTTTATTAATCATGTTTATTCTGCCTAAAAGAATTGTTCCTAACACAGAATAAACTGGAGGAATTAGAATATGTAGTTGGATGCACAGCCCATTGAGCTAGTTTACAAATACACACACACACATAAATACATGTATATAAACGTATATATCTATGTCTATCTTTATCTATATATCTTAGACAAACACTTCGGATAGACAATGAACGTCTAGAATTAAATAGACATAAAATAAAAGGTGATTTACCCCATATCTAGTAACATTGTTGGGCAGATTAGAATAGTGCCTCTATGAATGTTGAATCTGTGTTGGATTCCCTTAAGTGGACTACAGTGGTGGAAAAGAGTAGGTTCATCATTTATGTCTTGTGCAATACATAGTTGATGCAAGGTTCTACATAATGCATATGTTTTACATAATGCAATAGGCAAGGGAACACTTCAACTACCGTCCTAAATTATTGACAAACAGTTGAGTGTTTACCCTATGCCATCCACTGTGATCAGCACTAGATTATCAAAGAAGTGTAAGACATATTCCCTACTCAGAGAATTACTGGAGGGATAACTGAATGCTGCACCCCATCATTACTGTTGATAACCTCTCTAGATCCTTTCCACACTGACCTTTTTTCTGGAAAGTAGATTCTCTCAGGAGGTAGTGGGAAGCCTTTAAATGGAGCTGGATGACAGCTTATCAGGAGCAGTGAGAACAGAATTCTTTAAAGTGGAGGCTGGATAAAGAGACCCATGAGAGTCCCCTCTCATGTGATGAGGTAGCTTGCTGCTTAGCAACTTGAGGAGTTTCTGAAATAAATGATGCTGAGGACATATTGGATCAATAGCTTTGTGTAGGGTCAGACAACCAGAGATGCACCCAGCTCCAACATTGGTGCAGCAATCAATAATAGTATGAAAGTATTCCAGATTCTGCCTAGAGTTTACTATGGAATCAGCTGGATTTAATTCAATAATTTGTCAAAGTGAGATGGCAAACACCTAATTGGGCCTCAACTCCTTATCTCTAAAATGAGTTAAGGAGGGAAAGGAATAAGGATTTATAGAATATTACTATATGTAAATCACATCAAATGAGATAATTGTAAAGTATTAGTGCCTGGTACATAATAACCACTACAAAAATGTTATTTATTATTATAAGTGCTTTATAAATATTTCTTTGTCTGATCCTTACAACAACCTTTTGAAGTAAGTACTATTATCATCCCCATTTTACATTTGAGGAAACTGAGGCAGATAATGGTCACACCACTTTTAAATATCTTTCAGATTCAACTCAAGTCTTACTGACTCTAGAACTGGCACTTTACCTGCTATATCACTAGCTGAGATAATCCCTGAGGTCCCTTCTTTACTCTAAATCTATGATCCTATGAACTGGGATCCTAAATCAGTATTCACTTTTAAGTGACTGATTTATGATCATGGAAATCTTGCTTTTTGATTTATACAAGTTTGTGGAGTTTGGAGAGATTGGACCCATATCTTACCAAGATATTGAGCTTTTACTGTAGATTACTGGAGGCAGTACTTCAGCTAATTGCTAGCCAAAAACTTAGAACTCTATTGGCTTACTCCCTGTTCTGCACACACAGAACTTCTCCTACTTTCATATATTTGCATTAGTTGATCCCCATAGAAGGAAAACCCTCCCTCCTCACTTTTACCTCTTGGAGTCCCTAGTTTTCTTCAAGACTCGTGCAAGCTACACCTTTTTCATGAAATCTTTTCTAGTCCCTTTCCATCTAGTTACAAGGGCACCCTCTTTTAAAACTACTTTGTATTCATATTGTGGATATGCTGTGTGTGTATGTGTATATGTGTGTGTGTGTGTGTGTGTGTGTGTGTGTGTGTGTGTGTGTGTGTATGAGTTGTTTTCCCCATTAGAATATAAGTTCTTTGAGGACAGGGAACTGTTTCAGTTTAGTTTTTATGTCTCCTCAATTAGCAAAGTTCCTTTTATAAAATAAATCTGAAAACATTTAATAAGTATTGCTTGCTCGATTGATATAGCTACAAGCAAATTAACCTAATCTCCTATATTTGCAATCATCCCGTTGCTATGGCCACTTAGTTCTCAGGGATAATCACATTCAGCTCTATATGTTGCCATGGAAACTTTGGAAGAATCAGACACAGAGCTGCCTGTGCAACTAAATTGGAATATGGCTTAAATTCTTTAAGACAGCTTTATATACATATATGTAAGGTTTTAAAAATTATAACAATTCCATGTAATACTTTGCATGTAATACTTGATAAATGTTTTCCCATTCATTCAGTTCATTTCTTCCAGGAAACCTCCTTTGATTACAGTGATCTCTCTTTTCAATATTATAACACTTATCACACCATTAAGACTTTATTCTGTAATATCATTATTGTTTTCTGATTGTTTTATATGTGTTAGACATGTGACAATAACTAAATTATGATCTCTTTGAGAGTAAGGATTTTCAATATTTCCTAAATAATCTAGCATAGTATGTGGTGCATCTTGGGCAATATTCTATTTAATTGATTCAAATCCTCTGTATTTCAAGACCTAACTCAATACTTATTTCACCTCCTCCATTCCAGCCTACTGTAACCTTTCTATTTTCAGCAACAACTTGGTTCTTTTTGCCTGTACTATTTTGCACTTACCATTAACAGCATATAACTTTGTATTAATTGTTTTGCTATTTAACTGTTGCAAACTCCTTGAATACAGAGGCTTTTTCTTGTACTTGTCTTGACCTCTTACATCACCAAGAGATCCTTGAGGGAAGATATGGTCTTAATTTTTCTTCATATCTTTAGCACTTAGCTAGCACAGTGCCTGTCATGTATCAGATGCTTTCTACATGTTTATCAATTGCTAATAATGCTGAACATAAACAAATCTATTTGTATTTGAATCTGATTGTATTTTAACATGGGTATTTTGGATCAAAGGAGTATTAGTATCCAAGTTGAATGTTATTGAATCTAGCAAACTTTTGGTTTTATGTTCCTAGGAGAAGTTCTTGTGTTCCTAGACAGCCATTGTGAGATGAATAAAATGTGGCTCCAGCCCTTATTGTCTGCCATCCAAAAAGACTACAGAATGGTGGTGTGCCCTCTAATTGATGCAATCAATGCTTACACTCTCAAGTATAAGCCATCTCCTATCCTTCGTGGAGGGTTCACCTGGAATCTACACTTTAAATGGGAGCTTGTCCCTCCATCTAATTTACAAGGACCAGAAGGAGTTGCTGCACCAATAAAGTAAGACTTCTCTTAAAAGATAGAAAACTAATCTGAAAAGAACAAACATTTTAATTTAGAGGGAATTACTTCAGCATCTTGTGCTTCTGAAACTCTTTGTGTGCATCTTTTCCAGAAAGATTCAGTGACCTAACATTTCACTACCACCTGGAAGGTTTTAGTTCTCCCCACATTTAACTCAAGATGAACTTCATAATATTGGTGCCCTTTCTAACTTCACAGATGTCTCAGTAATCATTAAAGCTCCAGTCAAGACAGGAAAATGGTTACTGACTTCAACTCTATCATTTTATAGATGAGGAAATTGAGGCACAAAGAGGATAAGTGGTTTCCCAGGGTCATATAGCTAATGTATAAGGCAGGATTTGAACTCAGGTCTTTATGTTGTCAAGTGCAGTGTATTCTATTATGTCAACTAGCTATCCTTATTTTGGATCTTATAGTCAGGTGCATATGAGCATATTAATCAAATGAATCATATGGCACTACTGCTGTAATTCTGCACAAAAGGTACATCTTGTCAAAGTCAAACAAAGAAATTTTCACTAAGGATTTATGGTTTACAGTTTGGATTGGAGTTAATATGACTTTCCCAATTCTTATTTTTGAAATTTTTGTTTCCAGTAATATATGTATATATGTAATTTTTACTGTTATTTCTTTGTTTTAAATGGTCTAAGTCTGAAGTTTGCAATTTCTCTGTTCCTGAAAACTTTCAATAGAAACAGCTTCTCATGGATACTATAAAAAGCAAAGCACTTTATAGCTGAAGCAATTGCTAGGGGGCAACCTTGGCTAAGTAATGCCAAAGCTATATGTAGATTTAAATCAAATACCAGAGGAATGGGGTCAGAAATGTTTTCTTTTTTTAAAAAATAGTAAAAGTAAGAGATATTGCACAGGTGAAAGATCATTTATGACTGTAAGAATTGGTCAAGGAGCTTTCTGTCTTGCAAGAAAGAAATTTTGCATCTTTCCTTATAGAGATATGAGATCTGAGCCCCCAAACTGCATCTTTTCTTCCCTCCCTATAAACTTTCCTCTTCTTGCTAGCTGAGAGGAGAAAAGGAACAAATCTGCAACAATTCTAGGTTAACTTCAAACCCAAAAAGTCAAGTTTACACTAAGGAGGCTATTGACAACTAGCTAAGTGAATTACAAAGAATAATTCTAATCAAGATCATTATATTAAGATTAGGTTTATAACAAACTGTAAAAGAAGAGGTTAAAATAAAGTTTAGAATAGCTGAGAAAGAAACTTAATTATATGACATTTTATTCTCTACTTCCCCCTTCCAACCCTTCCTGTTACTCTCTGAGAAAGGGGAAGGAGGAAAGTAGGGGGAGGGAGAGGAAATATATAATGTAGAAGTGAAAGTAGAAGAGAAAGCTTGAGATAGTAAGGAGGAAGGGAGAAGAGAAAACCAGGTTCCCTAGTAATTAATAAAACACTAATATAAACTCTTTAAATTTAAAATTAAACTTTTTTGTCAGTGTTTGTAACCTTGTATTATTTGATTCACAAAGGAGCAGGGATGGGGAAGAAGACTAATTAAGGACTATATAAAAGTGAAAAAGCAATTTGACTTTTTATGTTTTAAAAAGATAAACTCATCCAATTTTAAAATCAAGAATGGGAAGCACAAAAATATATAGGAGACTCTGTGTGTGTGTGTGTGTGTGTGTGTGTGTGTGTGTGTGTGTGTGTGTGTGTTCCACATAGTTTAAGGAATGGTAAAAGAAAAACTTGTTGACAGGGATGAAAGGAAAAATATGAGGCAAAAGAAACATTGTACTGTATATCAACATCTGGTACAAAGACAGTTTAAGGTAGTAGCAGACAATCCATGTTTATCCATGTTTATCAATGTTCAAAGCACTAACTATGGTAAAGTTATATTCAGGCTAGAATATAGCTAGATAGTCTAATAGACCTTGCTGAAACAGGACCAAGGATAGCTCCTTAGGACTTGTTGAGTCAGTGGGGTTTCATATTCTGAAATACTACCTGCAAAAGTAAAGATATTTTAATTAAAACTGAAGAATAATGAAAGGAACACAATGAGCTTACCTTTGTCATATCCTAAATTCTTTTAGGTTTTAGGTTTCAAAGTGTTATCAACTCTTATAATTTCCATTAGAAATAAATGCTCATTAGTTTTTGTAATACCTCCCCCTACTCCCATTAAACTTTAAAATTTGGTTCATTGGTTTGCTATACCATTTTATTGCTGTCATTATAATCTTTTAACTTAGTCAGGAATTAACTGTTTTAGCTAGTTTTCAAGTCTCCTTAACATGGGCATAGCTTTCTAGGCTTGGGGCTAATTTAGAATCATTACTCTTTTTCTTCTCTTAGCTGGAAGGAAGAAGAAAAGCTATAGAGAGAAAAGATGTAGCTTTACATGACCAGGTTTATCTATGAGATAAGATGAAGGCTTTACCCTTCTTTCATGTTCGGCTACCTTAAACGGTTTTTCATATTTTTCTTTATTTCTTTTCTAAAATTTATTTTATCTGAAAAAACAGTAAGAAAAACAGAAAGGGAATATGAAACAAAACAGAACAAAAGAAAATAAAACATTGTCACATACCCTGTAGAACATCAGGAAGGATTCAAATTTTTTTCTTGTTTTTCTTTGTTTTCCAAAACAAAATAGTTTTCCTGCATTATTATGTCGAGGTTCTCTTTTTGGGCACAACTTTCTTGCAGTCCAATTATTCTTATATTTTTTCTTCTTGATCTGTTCTCCAGATTTGTCATTTTTCTTATGTTTCACATTCTGTTCAATTTTTTCTTTCTTTATAATCTGTTTTGTTATTTCTTGTTCTTTTATAACTTCACTGGTCTCCTCTTTCTCAATTCTAATTTTCAAAAAGTTATTTTAATTTTGAGACTCTGAACCTCCTTTTCTAGTTTTTTCATAATCTTGTTTTGCTTTTTTTTTCTCAATGTCTCACATTTGATTTTTTAATTCTTTTTTGAATTCTGTAAATTCTCTCTAGGCAGGGAGCCATTTCACATTACTCTTGCAATAGAAGACTTTTTTTTTAAACTAAAGTGTTCTTCTCTGAAGATGAACCCTAATCTTCCTTCAATAGTGGGGTTCTTTCTTCTTTGCGAGTTCATTTTTTAAAAATAAGAGTTATTCTTCTAATCGTGGGGTAGGGAATTGATGCCTCAAGCTTCCCTTTAGCTCTCCACTCTGACCAGGAATCTCAAACCAAGAGTTCCATCATCCTGCAAGTATTCACAGCCAGTAGTTCCCTACCCAGCTGCTTCTTCACTCACAGGCTGCTGGTTCATTCTCACCCAGGGCTGTGTCTCAACAGCGCAGCTGGGCTTGGTGTTTCCAATCAGTGGAGGTTCACTCAGTCTTCCAGGACCCAGACCCCAACTAGACAAATAGTCTGGAAGGTCAAAGGCTCTGTGATTCAAGCTCCAACCACACCCAGGTTGCTCTCCTGCTTAGTGTTTCTGTGGAGCTAGCCCAGTGGTGTTTACACTTCAAACCAGTTAATCCCCAAATTATATGAATTTATATAATTCATATAATGAAATTATAATGAAGTCTTTCTTCATATCTTCTACGGTTGTCTCTGGAGGACCTCTGTTTTGCCTCAAGTCTTCTTGATTTTTCACCAGTTTATGTTGGCCTTGAAGTGCAAATTTGTTCTTTTTTGGGAGGAAATCAGGAGAGCTTGAAATTTACCAACCTATTCTGTCATCTTCAGAGAATTCTCCCCCAAATATTTTTTTGAAAGAGCTTTTACTATTACAAAAATACCCCATCTAATGTCATTAATTAGTTCTGTCCCCAAAAAATATTAAAAAAGATTAGAGGGGATAGTTTAATAAAGTAAATAACACATATGTTATTGATCTAATAATGTTAGTGTAATATATTAGTGGGTTTGGGTTATAGCATATTAATGACATTATGGAATGATTTTGATTGAATTGTTTTGGAAAAACAATTATACGTATTGTAGTTATATTGACTACAGGAAAACAAGAAATTAGCATAACAAAAGTCAAATTAAAAAGTTACAGAGAACTAGATATTAATTTTTTATTTAGATTTTCTTTTTATTCAATCTCTTTTTCCAGATCTTGTCTATAGAGTCAGCTTCTTCAGTTGTAATTTGTGAATCAAATTTAAGTATTTTAGCCAAAATAGATACTAGGTTTTTTTGGTCATGCTCAAATCTGCTTTCTAGCCTCAGTTCTGGATCTGGTAGCTATTGGCTTGTTAAAGATATTTCTAATCTGATTGACTCTTCAAAAAGTCTTTCTTTTGGTCTCAACATGTTTCAAGAACATTATGCATTTCCTATGCATAAGCAATTGGTTATATTTTTCCTTCGTTTTCCAATTTCTCTTTGAGAATTGTTTTGTTTTCAAAATGGTATGATCTGGGGCAAAATCTGTTCATTGCCATTCTGGTCTAAAAATTTTGTAAATTCCTGATCCAGATTTGTGTCTGAACAACATGACTGTGGACTTAAACCTAGTTGGAAGTTCCAGTAGATTGTTGCCAGTCTCTGCCACTTATCAATCAGCTACAAAACTGCAGATTCTGAGTAGACAAATTGCAAGATTCCTTTTGGTCTGGGATTGTTGTTCTGCTATTCTAATGCAGGCCTCAAACTTAAGTCACAGACTAGAAATGAGTCTCTGCTTTGTTTTTGAGGTTATAATGACACAACTAGTATTGCTCCTAAACTTGTTCCCTGATTACTGCATAATCTGGGGCCTATGACCACTCTTCATCCTAAAATCCTACTCTAAGTGCAAGTTTCCTCCTGAGTCCAGGAGTGTGACTCCTGGTTGTGTGATGTGTGAACTGGAACTGGGTAGTGAGCAACAGAACTACCATTTGGTTCTCCCACGTCCTGCACAAGTTTGGAGTCCCCTGCTCCTTCCTTGGTGCTTACTGCCCTGGTACAAAATTTTATTCCTAGAGTTGTAATGCTCTAGATAGCATGCTTTTAGAGGGATTTTATCCCCAGAGTCTGAAGACTCTCTTGTCTGTCTTCTTATGCAGATATGGATTAGAAAAAATAACTCAGTATTATTTTTCTCATGGATTTCCTGATTGAGACTTGGTCTGGTGTATTTTCTAGAACTTTGAATTCCAATCTCTCAAGCATATTGACTAGTCTTCCTTTTTTCCTTCTCCTGGTTTCCTGGGCTAGAAAAGGTATTTTTCCTATCGATCTTCAAAGAATCTTTAGTAGGCTGTAGGCCTTTCTATATTAATCTGGGAATTGCCAGCTCTACTTTCTTGGAACTTTCCCTGGCTCCAGTCTCTGTAGTTTTTTCATACCTTTGACTCATTCCTTTGTTTCTTAATTGATTTTCCTGAAGCAACTTTACTAGCAGGTTATTGTAGTTGACTTTGCCCTTTTGATTAAGTTTGATTTTTCCAATTATTTCTGTAGAAAGCATCTAAGTTCCAATGGCTGGAAACTATCAGATGGCATAGGGCTATGAAGTCTAGACTACTGAGATCCTGCAGTAATGCACTACTGGGTCATGCATTAATGACCCAGAAGATAGGTCTTATTTTTCCATTCAAAGACTATGCATGACTCCTTTAGATTGTGTATCATTTTCCAATTAAAAGAAAGTTTAAAATAATAATAGAATTTGAAACAAAAAAGTGAAATTTCAATAAATATTCATTAAGTACCCACTATATACAAAACTGAAGATGCAGCAGATTTTAGATTAGTCTTTCAAATTTCTCTATTTCTATCAAAGGAAATCTCTTCATTGCCTTCTCCACCCTCATCCCCAGCCAGCCAATTCCCAAATCCTTTCTATTCTACCTGAAAACAAATTTTTGATATATCCCTTTTTCTCCATAAACATACTATTCTGATCCAGGCTCTCATTACCTCTCAACTGGACTGTTATAACACAGCTAAGTTCTGATTATTACCAGTAATGAATTTCATGAAGTGGTTATATTATTTGAATTTGCACTATTTGAAGCTATAATTATATAAAATATGGTCATTGTTCCAATCCACTGGAAACATGCAGTGCAAGTTCAAACAATATAATCTCTTTGGGAGATTCATTATTCCTCCTAATCAGAACTCAGCTAATTTTCTAGTTGGGCTTCCTGTCTCCAATGTCTTTTCTTCTTTAAACTGTCCTCAGCATAGTTGCAAAATTGATACTCCTAAAATATAAATTTGAACATGTCACTATGATAATCAAAAATCTAGAGGAAAATACAAAATGCTCAGAATTGGCAATTAAGATACCAAGAAATCTGTTTCCCACTAATTTTTCTAGTCATTTCATGTTATTCCTTTTCATACATTTTATATTCCAGCTCAACTAACTTGTAAACTACCTTCCATCTTTTACTGCCATGTCTTTCTGGCATGTATACTTTCTTTATTTGTCCCCCTTAGAATCCTTATTTTTCTTCAGCATAGCTCATCTGCCATATTCTTTCCTTCTCCTTCCATTATTAAAATAATTTTGAATTTTACTTATCTATGTAAATATTGTATTTCTGAAGTAAAATGTGAGCTTCTTGAGAGACAGTTAAATTTTTGTCTTGTATCCTCACCATCTATCATAACTCTTTGTGTATATTATGCACTTAATATTTGTTGGATTGAATAAGACCAGATTTTCCCTGGCATGGAGTTTATAATCTACTAAGAGAATAAAACATAAATGTAAGTAGATATATTGTTGTTTAGTTGTTTTTCAATCCTATTCAATTCTTTGGACCTGTTTAGGGTTTTCTTGACAAAGACACAGAAGTGGCTTGCTATTTCCACCTCCAGTTCATTTTACAAAGGAAGAAACTCAGATAAACAGGGTTAAGTGACTTGTCACACAGCTAGTAAGTGCCTGAAGACAAATTTGAGTTCGGGAAGATGAGTTTTCCTGACTTTAGACCCAGATCTGTCCATTGTACTAGCCAGCTACTCCTAAGTGAATGTAGTCCATATATTTCATGACAAAATGGTTTGTGGGATTAGTAGTAGATCTACTAATAGATTTGTGCCTCAGCTCTTTGCTCACTGGCAAAACTGACATGGCTTTACAAAGTCATTCAGCTGTCTCCAAAACCAGCAGCAAAGACAAACTCACTACCAAAACTCACTACTGTATCAGAACATATTTTTCATAGCTTTTTAATCTCTGTCTTTGGTGCTCATTTCCAAATGCAACTTTCATTTAAATTAACATATATTTAGAGATAATGTGATTTAGGAGAAAGAAAGCTGAAGTCAGGAGATCTGGATCCTAATTCCACTTCATACATTCAAAAGCTATTTGACTATGGGAGTCAAGTCATTTAACTTCTCAGAACTGGTTTCCTTATCAGTAAAATATAATAAAATGTGTACTATTCACTTCACAATGGTGTGAGGTAACTTCTTTGAAAATCTTAAAATTTTCTATAATAGCATATATTTAAAAGATCCAAGACCTACGGGTCAGCAGAATAGTCAAACAGGGGAAAAAAAAAATTCCAGCCACAGGACAGCAACAGAGATTAAAGTAATCTCACTCCAAAATAGGGGACAAAACAAAGTCAGGTACATTTTTCCTGTCCTGGGAATGGAACTTAATTGGATTGCTATATGAATGTTACTCAGAATAATTTCATATACTAGTTTCAGTGTGTATAGTATAAGTTGAAAAGATTCCCATTTAGATTTTGCTTAAAGTTTTTTGATTTTCTTAATGGAAAATCTATATTTTGGATACTAATTTGTCATGAAAAATAATGCTTATAAATCTGTGGGTGGTAAGCCAAAGAGTCAGCATTTTAATCTTCAGTTACACATTTCACCCCCAACCCTGTGACCATCATATTACCGCCATCTAGAGACAGCATGACTAAATTGAAGGCATAAACTAAAGTCAAACAGATTTAGCTCTTCACAACAACACAGTGAATGATCCAAGACATTTTAATAGACTCAGGATGGAAAAATGTTTTTCCAATCTAGAGAAAGAATAATTGGAGATGAATGCTGATCAAGGCATACCATTTTCACCTTTTTGATATTGTTTTTTTCTTTCTCATGGTTTTTCCTAATTTGATTTTTCTTTTACAACATGGCTAATATAGAAGTATGTTCAAAATGATAGCACATGTGTAACCTTTAACAGATTGTTTGCTCTCTTGGGGAGGGAGGAGGGAAGAAAAGGAGGGAGAAAAAAATTTGGAACGCAGTATCTTACAAAAGCAAATGTTGAAACTATTTTTTCATGTAATTGGAAAAAAACAAAATACTATTAACTGAAAAGAAAAAAAACTAAATAAAATAAAGTCATACAATAACACAAAAACTTTTAGCTCCAAATGATGAAAAACTCCCTAACAATTGGCATTGTCAAAAAGCAAAACTAGTTGCTTTAAAAAAGGATCTAGTGGGCTTAAGCAAGGTAGCAAATGACCCCTATTTGTGGATTATAGCACATATATTTAGAGCTTGATGCTATAGAAGTATTTGGATTCTGGCACAGATTGGACTAGATAGGATTTGTGGGTTTCCTTCTAAGGCTGTGAAGAAATTTTTAACAATTAAAGATGCCAGAAAGGAAATGGGTTCCTAGAGTTCACTGTCACTAGAAATGTTCAAGTAGAGGCTAAATAATAGTTGTCAGATAAAAGATCCCCTCTCTGAGGTCCCCTCTTAACTATCAGATTCCTTGGGTCTAACCACAATGGGCTAGAGAATTTAGATAATAGCATAAAACAAAGATTCTTTCTTGGGAAATTCTGGATTTGGAGGATTTTCAAAATCCTTATTGATAGAAAAAAATTCAAAAAATTTGAAGTAAAAAAACTGCTATTTTTGTCGTTATTTTGTTTTTTAAAAGCTGGGGGGAAATGGATTTTTTGAGGAGGAAATTTTGTTTTTGAGAGGAAAAATGGAAATATATATATATATATATATATATATATATATATATATATATATATATATATATATAAGCTATATAATACATGATTTTAGCACTCTGTCCAGATTTAAATTAACTGTTAGTTTCAAAACAAAAATGCATTAGGCATAATTTAGTTTGCTTATAAGATGATCACATTTTGAAGTTTTAGATTAATTTATTTAAATAACACATTTGCTACTGGAATTTGTTTAATTGTTTTGTTTGTTTTGTTGCAAATGGAGCTATAAACTGCCAAAGTTGGAAATTTTGTATTTTATATTTTTGCCCATTTAAGGGAAATAGCCATATCCTGAGAACAGATGAGGCTATCAATCAGCATTATTAGAAAGCAAAGAGAAATGTTACTAGAAAAGATTTTAAGTCCCTAAAATAGGTCAGATAGACACATTCATTTTCATTAAAAAAAAAAAAAAAAAAAGCTCAGATAAAAAATAAGGGGTGAAAGGGAATCCCAAATTCACTGAGTAGAACTTTTGTCTTATGAAATTCTATCTAATTAATCAGTTTTATTTTCTGAATGGTCAATATCAGTAGCTTGTTTCCTCTAATATTCTATTTTATATTAAAAGATAAAATGTGAATATATCTTAATTTAGGATATTAAAATAGCCTTATATTTTCATAGCTTATGTAATTTTTTAAAAATTTTGATGGAGTTCTTAAAATTGAAGTTTGGATTTGTTTCTATCTTTTTATATGTCATTATATTTCTTAATTTAGTATTATTATTTCCAAACAGAAGGTTTCCCACCTCCTTGTGCTGAAGCAGGTAAAAGAGAAATTATAAATTAAAGTTTTATCTGGAAGTATTTGTCTAGTAGTTTATTCAATATAAATAGTTGTATCTTATATGAGACAAAATGGATGAAAAATCTAGTCTGGATCAATTCAAATTCATTTACATAAATTTTGAAAGGTGGTTTAATATTCAGAATTCAGAGAAGCAAATTATCAGTTTCAATAAATAAATGGATTAATTAATTTGTAGCTCTTTAGAAAATTTAGTGTTTTTTTTAATATTTATTTTTAATGTACATTGCTTTATGAATCGTATTGGAAGAGAAAAATCAGAGCAAAAGGAAAAAACCATGGGAGAGATTTTAAAAAAAGCAGAAAAAAGAATAAAGCATTTGTTGAATTACATTCCATTTCCATAGTTCTTTTTTCTGGATGCAGATGGCATTTTCTAAACAAAGTCTCTAGAGACAGACAGCTTTGGATCATTGAACCACTGAGAAGAAACAAGTCTTTCGTAGTTGAACATTGCATATTCTTGCTATTATTGTGTGTAATGTATTCCTAGTTCTGCTTGTTTCACTCAGATAAGTTCCTGTAGATCTTTCCAGGCCTTTTAAAAGCATGTTCATCACTTTTTATAGTACAATAATATTCTATTACCTTCATATACTACAACTTATTCAGCCATTCCCCAATTGATGGGCATCTACTCATGTTCCAATTTTTTGCTACCTCAAAAAGAGCTGCTATAAATATATTTGCACATATAGATTCTTTTCTCTTTATGATTTCCTTTGGATACAAGCTCACTAGAGACACTGCTGGATCAAAAGATGTGCACAGTTTGACAACATTTTGGGTGTAGTTTCATATTATTTTCCAGAATGGTTGGATCAAGTTAGAACTCCATCAACAATATATTAGTGTCTCAGGAAAACTTAGGTTTATCCTTTTTTTCAACTCTAAAATCAATAATAGATTTTATCTTATTTTCTGCTCTGAAACTTTTTAGTGAGGAGAACAACAAATTCATCATTTCTTATCTCTAGAGGAGTAAATGAATGCTACTACAAACATCATTTCCATGAATCTTTTTTTTTATTAATAGTTTTTATTTACCAGATATATGCATGGGAAATTTTACAACATTGACAATTGCCAAACCTTTTGTTCTAATTTTTCCCCTCCTTCCCCCCTCTCCCAGATGGCAGGTTGACCAATACATGTTCAATATGTTAAAGTATAAATTAAATACAATATATGTATACATGTCCAAACAATTGTTTTGCTGTACAAAAAGAATTGGACTTTGAAATAGCATACAATTAGCCTGTGAAGGAAATCCAAAATGCAGATGGACAAAATTAGAGGGACTGGGAATTCTATGTAGTGGTTCATAGTCATCTCCCAGAATTCTTTTGCTGGGTGTAGCTGGTTCAGTTCATTACTGCTCTATTGGAACTGATTTGGTTTATCTCATTGTTGAAAATGGCCACATCCATCAGAATTGATCATCATATAGTATTGTTGTTGAAATATACAAAGATCTCCTGGTCCTACTCATTTCACTCAGCATCAGTTCATGTAAGTCTCTCCAGGCCTTTCTTAAATCAGCCTGTTGGTCATTTCTTACAGAACAATAATATTCCATAATATTCATATACCATAATTTATTCAGCCATTCTCCAATTGATGGGCATCCACGTAGTTTCCAGTTTCTGGACACCACAAAGAAGGCTGCCACAAACATTCTTGCACATACAGGTCCCTTTCCCTTCTTTAAGATCTCTTTGGGATATAAGCCCAGCAGTAGTACTGCTAGGTCAAAGGGTATGCACAGTTTGATAACTTTTTGAGCATAGTTCCAAATTGCCCTCCAGAATGGCTGGATGTATTCACAATTCCACCAACAATGTATCAATGTCCCTGTTTTCCCACATCCCCTCGCAACATTCTGCATTATTTTTCCCTGTCATTCTAGCCAATCTGACAGGTGTGTAGTGGTATCTCAGAGTGGTCTTAATTTGCATTATGATTAATAATGACTTGGAGCATCTTTTCATATGACTAGAAATAGTTTCAATTTCTACATCTGAGAATTGTCTGTTCATATCCTTTGACCATTTATCAATTGGAAACTGGTTTGATTTCTTATAAATTAGAGTCAATTCTCTATATATTTTGAAATGAGGCCTTTATCGGAACCTTTAACTGTAAAAATGTTTTCCCAGTTTATTGTTTCCCTTCTAATCTTGTCTGCATTAGTTTTGTTTGTACAAAAACTTTTCAATTTGATATAATCAAAGTTTTCTACTTTGAGTTTTCTACTTTGTGAACAATAATGATCTCTAGTTCTTCTTTTGACATAAATTCCTTCCTCTTCCACAGGTCTGAGAGGTAAACTATCTTATGTTCCTCTAATTTATTTATAATCTCATTCTTTATGCCTAGGTCATGAACCCATTTTGACCTGACCTTGGTGTCTGGTGTTAAGTGTGGGTCAATGCCTAGTTTCTGCTATACTAATTTCCAACTTTCCCAGCAATTTTTGTCAAACATTGAGTTCTTATCCCAAAGGCTGGAGTCCTTGGGTTTGTCAAACACTAGATTGTTAGAGTTATTGATTATTTTGTCCTTTGGACCTAACCTACTCCTCTGATCAACTAGTCTATTTCTTAGTCAATACTAAATGATTTTGGTAACTGCTGCTTTATAATATAATTTTAAATCTGGTACAGCTAGGCCACCTTCATTTGATTTGCATGAATCTTTTAATGTCTATTTAGGGATAAGGAGAAGCATCCACCATGCACTAGAACCAAAGGCAACCAAAGAAAGACGGAGGAACTCTCTTCATTCTTTTGTGAAAATGGCAGTGCCTAGGAGATTTAAAAAAAAAAAAAAGTTTCTTGCTGTTATGTTTGGGAATTGTTGTTCTGAATTGCTTATTCTTAGGATTCAATAATGTTTACTTAATGTTTTATAATTATTATCTCATTTAATCCTCACAACAATCCTGTAAGTACCTTTATTATCTCTATCTCACATACCTGGAAACTGAGGATTAGACGACTAAATGTTTTGCCCATTTTCATCTAACTCATAGACTCCAACCCTGGTCTTTTCTGACTCTGAGAATTAATGACCTCTCTACTCCAACCCACTGCTGAGAATGTTCCTATTGTATAGTTTTTCTGCAAGGGTTTGGGATGAAGGAGCAGATTGAGAGTAGGTAGTAATATCCCTATGTTAAACATGTTATTAAGCATATAAAAAATCCAATGTCAGTATTATTTAATGCTCACAATTAAAATAAAACTCAAGCCTGGGGAGGAGGAGGTAATATGATAAGAATAGGAAGAAACCTTATTTATATTTCCTAACTTTTTTCCCTTTATCTTTTTTACATTTGGAGATAGGGATATTGTTTCCACTTCTTTTGTATCCCTCCCAGTACTTAATATGGTTATATATAAAAATTGGGCACTCTTTTTTAAATAAATGAATGAGAAAATTGTGTTTACTATGCACAAAGCATTATGTAAAGGATTTGGCTATTTCCCATAAGTCGGCAAAAATATAAAATACAAAATTTCCTAAACTTTGGCAGCTTATAGATTTATTTGCAACAAAACAATACAAAATCTTCAATTTGTATTGAAGATACAAAGAGAAAAGTGAAGATAGTACCTACTCTCAAGAAGCTCCCATTTTTATAAGAGAGACAACACATGGAAGTAAGACCAGTGGTGAGGGTGGGGATAGGGGTACTATGCTCTCAGGGTACTTGGACTTCATTACTTGTTGGTTAATAGTTGGTTAGCAATACTGATGTTAGCAGGAAATTGGGACCCTTTCCCCCAATGATTGTTCCTCTTAGTGATGGCTATCGGATCCAGTGTGGAAGCAGGACTGATGATTTATGAGACATTGCTTTTCCCAGAACTATAACTCAGTGTCCTGAATGATCTCTATCATGGTTTGATTGGAGGTTGGTAATCGAAGTGTGTAAGGTTCCTAGGAAGGTCAGGCAAGCGCAATTGAGATGTAAGTGGACCAATGGTCTTTAGGATCCCCAGATGTGCTTAAGAGTTGAGTACTTAGGGACTTCCTTCATGGGTGGGACCTCCACCCATGGCAGGAACCCAGGTTTCCCTCTGAAGTCTCGGTCAAATTCAGGATGTAACCTTCATCATTGATTGGCTTGTGTCTGTGACCTCATTGACCCTATTTAAGCTCTGTACAGGAAGAGCTCTCTCTCTTTTCTCTTCCCTCTTTTCCTCTCTTCTCTCTCTTACCACCTGGAGACTGGACTGGGAGGGCACTACCAAGGTAGGTGCAGAAGGTCATAGAGTAGATGTGATTTTAGTGAATAAAATCTAAGCTTGTTCATCTGAACTCTCTGGTGCTCTGTCCTGTGCATAGACTACTTCCATATGAGATAGTAGCCGGAGGATTCTGAGGACCTCAAAACAGAGGTGAGATTGATATTGTATTTGCCAGTTTTTCTCTGATAGGCCTAGGAATAAGGACAGATTAGCATTAGTTAGGAGAGTAGAACCCTAATAGAAGTGATCCTCATTTGAATCTCCTGGTAAATGCTGTCTCCCATCTCTCTTAAATTGTCCAACTACTTCAGAATGAATAATATGTTCTGATGCTTTGGGTCCTGTACCTAAGTGGGGCTAAGAATGAGAGTGAGATGTCTCATGGGTTGAATCTACCTGGATTCCATGCTGCAGGTTCAAATCTCTTTAACTGGGGAGTAAAGGGAAGGAGATAATCAGGAAATTCATGTAGTTAGGAACCAGAATTGTCTTTTGATAAATACAAGTCTAAAACTTAGGATAGAGTTTTTAGAGAGATTATCAGAGTGTCTGAAGTCAGTGTCAAATTCTAGAATTTGACATGAAATCTAAAATTTCCCCCCCTCAATTTACCATACTCAATAGTCTTGTACTCATGTACATTTTAATGGTAGTATAGGTGTAGCAGGATCTGACTTCTAGCTCCCTCTAAATTCCCTGCAGCTGAACAGCTCCTGCTGTCCACATTGTTCACCAGTCGCCAGGTCTACGCAGTGAAACATTTGTCTAATCGCTTCTTCAACACAAAGCTTTGTATGTAGAATGAAATCAAGATAGATCTTAAACCTTAATTTTTTTTTTTACTTGTTAGTTGTTTTATTCTTGACAAATCACTAAACTTACCATAGCTTCAGTTTTCTTTTTTTTTAATAGTGAAGTGATTAAATTCTTTTTTTACTTTTTTTTTTATTTTTACAAAAATTTTATGCATAGGTAATTTTCCAGCATTGACAATTGCAAAACTTTTTGTTTCAACTTTTCCCCTCCTTCCCCCTATCCCGTCCCCCAGATGGCAGGTTAACCAATACATTAAACCTTAATTTTAAAAGGCAAGTTAATGTGGTTCAGGTTATTGCCATAAGTATGGTAGTGAACCAAAAGATATGGTAATCTGGGACTTGGCAATCATTGAAGATGCTTCTGTAATCTAATATCCAGCATTTGATTAGCTTGTAATGTGCTGTGACCTCACAAATGGAATATGTACTTGATAGTCTTCCAATTTAATAGCTCCCTCACCAAAACATGATTCCAAAACAGAGTTGCTATTAATATTTTTATCAAAATCATTCCAGAAATAGCTCTGCACACAGTAGGTAATTCAAACCTGTAATAAATGTGACTAAGTAATGAAATTCAAGACACTTTAATGAGACATTTTTATTATTCTGTAATTGTAATTATAATTAGAAATCAAAAGAACATTCTGTCAGAAGTGTCTTTAAAAGCAGAGATTGTTTTTCTTTTTGTTTTTGTAACCCTAGCTTCTAGTACAATATCTATCACCTTGCACATAGTAGGCACTTAAATAGTTAATTGATTTGGAATGAAATGAACATGTAACAATGTGAAGCATGTATAACTTTTGCATTTCATGGTCTTAAGTGTAAACTTTAAAAGTTTACAGAGATGATGATATTTACTCATAAAGTAAGACAGTATTAATGAGGGAAAGGAAAGGGGAAAATCCATTTCTCGGCGCATAGATAATCCCATGAGGTGCAGTGTCCCCTGTAAAATGAATTTACAGGCCCAAAAACCTAAATTGATAAATAAAAGGTTTATTGTAGAAATTTGGAAGTAAAGTTCATTTATAAAGACGCCAGGGCCAAAGGTGGCCGCTGGGCGGGCAGGAACCCTTACATGGCTGGAAGAATACATATGTTGGCTGGGAGGTCTCCTGCAATGAGGGTGTTCCAGCTCACCCCTTTTATACCCAAAAGATGATGAGTAGTACCCCCAAGTTTTTGGCTGGCTTTTCAGTTAGTTCAGATCAAGTGAGGGCTGGGGGAAGCTGAGCTGAGAGTGGGGGCTGGGCCAGATATTCAAAGGGTGCCTTTGACCAGGATTTGTGAATCAAGGTCAGCCATGGGTTGGGCAATTAGAAAGGAATCTTAAAGGGACCCCAACCCTCATCAGTTCCCCCCTTAAACAGTTGAGACTTAAATTCATTTAAGAAAAAAAAAAAAAAAAGAAAATATGGGACAGTGTCCTTCACTTAAGGAAAAGTTGAAGATTTTCTTCAAAGATCTTCAGAGTAGCAGGGTCCCCTTGTCTTGTTCCCCCCTCAAACCATCGCCTCCAGATGCATGTGGGAAAAGGGGCATCGATCTCCTCTTTAACTGCTTTGAGCTGACAAGGGTCGTAGAGATTTGGGGTTCCATGCCAGGAGGTGAGGCGTGAGGTGTGGGGGATGGTGACATTCAGCAGAATAGGGCCTTTAGCAAGAAATGCATCAGGTCCCTTCTGTGGGCTGCTTGTCTGATGGCCCATCTAATTATCAAAGAGAAATAGGAGAAAATGCTGAGAGAAAAAGATTATTTGTAGCCTAGATCTTTCACCCTTAATTTCCAAGAAAGCTAATTTCTCCTGGGGTTGGGATTAACGGGTGTGGACCAGAAGCCAGGGGAGGCAAGAGGCCTTGATATCTAGTAGATTTAATGAACCACTGCTCTTTTGTGAGGCAGGGTCTAGGGATGGGTATGTATCCCCAGTTGTCAGAGTTGCAGATCAAGATAAGAATGTAGTTTAAGTTCTTGGAAATGTTGGAAAAACTGCTGTTTTTCTTGAAGAGAGTTAGTTATTCAAGAAGCAAAGATTCTGAATCTTTTCCTTCCTAGTTTCCCCACTCTTTATGGGGGAGGGGTGAAAAGCATTAGCATAGCCTACCCAACTTACCAGCCCCTGAGGTGTTTGGGCTGTCCTGAGATAAAAGGGAAACAGGGCCAGACCTCAAATTCCTACCAGGGAGCAGGACGCTGGGGGACCAGGTGAACGCTTGTGGTGTTCTGTGGTGTTGAGAAGGCAGTTCCTCCTGCTCGGAATCAGGGCAGAGACTGGGGTCTTCTAAGGCTTAAGTCTAGAAGAGATTTGCATTAAAAGAGCTTCTTTGCTTCTTTCTGAGTGTCTGGAGGCAGGAGTTGCCCTGAGGAGAGAACTGAGAGTCTCAGGTTAACGAGATAAAGGGAAACCAACAGGTGTTAGAAATCAGTTTTGGTCTTACAGATCTCTATTAGTTGTCTGTTGTCCAGTGGCAGACAGATGACCAGGCTAAATGCTTATTTGCCCAAGCATTTAGGATACAATGATTACATATAATCAGGCTAGAAACAGCAAGGTATGACATAATTGAATTGCATTAACAATTTCTATTGACTATTGCTCTGATGTTAAAATCAGTTACATGAGGAAAAAATGCAAGAACATAAATTCTAAACAAATATTTATCATAACCTTATATTGATAACAATAAGGAATTTGTCCCCATAGGTTCATATCCAAGTAGACGATATTCATACAAATCAGTTTGTTTTAAAATACCCAATGCAAATACAATCATATACAGAATGTCTAATTCCACATAAGAGAATTCAAGAAATTAGTAGTTTTTTTAGAAATAAACCCCACTGAAGTATGGATGGCATTCACAGAAACCCAGGCTAAGTTTGAATATTGCTCTTTTTCCCAACCTTTTCAATTCAAAGGGGCTATCTTCCTAACAGCAGGGAAGCCCTGTTAAGATGGGTGGAGAGAGATTAGTTCAGTGGAGTTTATTGAGAGGCAGTAACCAGACCAACTCTATTGCTTTCATTCCCTTTAGACGTCCCTAAGAATGAGAGAGAAATACGACAAAAAACCTTTTATTTCGCCAGAGCTGTGCCATGACGTCTCAATGAGCAATGCTTGGCTTGAGCGTAGAGCTCCAGGCAGCGTCAATCAAGTCCTGGGAAATTGAGCTGTCCCACCTCGATGATAGAGTGGGGGGGGGGGGGATGTTACCTCACGAACTGGAAGACTGAAATAGAGGCAAGAGCAATATTGGAGTAGGTCTCTAGAGAGATGACATAGTCAGTGGAGATAGCATCTTGATAAGGCATTCCCATAGCTTGGGATGGGAGAGGCATTCTGCTATTCTGAAACATAAGATTGTATCAAGTATACTGATAAAGAGGCAGGGGGAGGTTTTGTAGAACTAAGAGGCAGGGAAACTGAGGCAGGACTGAGTCAGGATAATTAGGGAAACTGAGTCAGGACAATAAAACAAACCAGACTAAAACTAGAAAATGCAAGGACTGGTGGCAAGGACCAGTTTCTCCCCGATAACCCCAGAATTATTAGCATAGAACAGCACTCCTTATTCAGAGAGACACACGCCTCCCTGTTTGAATCTCTGCAGTTGGGGGGCATCTCAGCCAGAGATGGACAGTCTTTAAGTCTATGGTCAAGATTTCTGAGTAAATTATGTAATTAGACCAAGAGACAGGCTGCCCCAAACCATTAGAGTTCTGATGTCAACATGCTGAAATAATAAGGAATTAGGGTAACAGGGGTGGAGAAACAGATCAGAGAGACTGCCAGTCCTTGGACAGGTGTCTGATTTTGGTTGTTTCTAAGGAATAATCCCAAAGACTGAATAAGGGATTTCAAAGTTAAAACATAAGCCAGCCAATCATAATCTAGTAAATTTTAAGCAAAGAGTAAAATAATTTCCAATTCGGCCTGAACTGAAATAAGTTTTTCCCAATTTCCTGACCAGCTAAAATCTCAGTTTCCTTCCCCCCCTGTTTACAGAAATTATCACATTATACATAACAGACTAGTAAATTTCCTGAAACAGCAATAGTAAAAGTTTTATGCAGCAATAGTTAAACAGGTTTATACAGAGCAATAGTTAAACAGGTTTATACAGCAATAGTTAAAAGTTTTTCTCATATAAAACAATAGTCAAACAGTTTTATGCACGTCCCCCAGTTTTAACAAGTCTTAAAAAAACAGATCAATTAATTTGAAAGCTGGCCTATCTCACTCAGAACCTTCTCTGCAGAAGAGAAATCTCACGTGACCCTTCCCTACTCTGTTAGAAGAGGCAGAGGGAGGGGAAGGCAGCTAGCATTAATGCAGAGAATAGTGAGTCGAAGACAAAAGACCCTACCCCCACCCATCTTCTAGTGATTAGGGTTGGGGGCGCTGGGGGCATTTAGAAAGGTTAGACCCTAATTGGAGATAAGCAACTCCTGGGCGAGCAGAGGGATTGGAACTCTACATAGAATTCATGTTAATGTAGCTATTCTCTAAAAGGCAGCTTGAGGGAGAATCTACTATTCTACATCCCTGGCTTCCTGGACTGAAGCCAGAGAAGTTTAGTCAAAAAAGAGACAGTTTAAGGAAACTGAGGCAGTAAAAAAAGAAACTGTTGCACACCAGAACAAAGAAAGATTCTAGTGAGGGGCCAAATTAAAAGTAGTTAAGGAGTGCTTTTTAAATAGTTTCAGTCTCTTAATTCTCCTCCCGCTGCAGTCAGGATGAGGGAAAGATAAAAGAAACTATTTTCACTCTCTTAACAATTAATTTGCCTGGATTCAGAATTTTGTTCCCCAGCCCAAATTAAAAAGATGTCCTTTCTGAAGCTCTAACCTGGCCAGGATCAGAACTTAGAAAGGGCATCTTTTAATTGTATGAGGGGGAATAGGGGACATCCAATCGAGAGAAAGAGAGAGTGTGCTAGGAGCCAAGACAGAGAAAAAGGCTTGAGCAGCCAGTTTAAATTCTGTCTAGGCTTTAGAAAGCAGGTAAGTATGCCCTGAGGCTTAGAAAGAAAATGGGCAGTTTTAAAATCCAGCCTGGAGAGCATGGTCTAATGCAGGAAACCGAGTCCCATTTTAAAAGGTATGGGACAAGCTAGTTCTCTGAGAGTGCTGGAAGTCTTGGCTCCTTTAAGAGCCAGGTAAAAGCTATGGGGGGTGTTTCTAGAGATCTTTAAAAGAGTCCCCAAATCTCCCCACTGTACCCCAAGAAGGGACAGGATGGGAGCATTTAAATGGCAGGTTAGGCCACATGGGAGAGGTTGGAAAAGAGAGAGGATGGGGGAAGGGAGAGATGTTATCTTACCCAGTGCTTCTAAGGTGGCAAAGGTGAAGGCTCACGCAGTTGGGTAGAGACATATCTCCAAGTTCGCCCCAATCCATTGACCGTCTCCTCATGGCTACAGCCCTGCCACTATGGTGGAGTGCGAGAGGGCTCAAACACAGATATCTCCCCCAGAAGAGATCAAGGAGACTGCTGGCCTGGGACCCGAGAGGGTTGGCTACATGGTGGGGGGAGGGGTGAAGAAGAGACACTCTCCCCAGTGTCTCCGGCCTGAGGGGAGGCTTTTCTGGCAAGATAAAGGAATTAGAAATGCCTTGGGTAAAGGTCTTTTGTTTCTAGAAGAAGACAGAGACAGAGTGAGACAAAAAGAGAACCTTTTTTTTTTTTTTTTCTAAAACACTAGTAGTCTCCATGGGAGACTTTGCTCACACCCCAAACCTGGTCTGGGTGCCCTATGTTTTAGAGGTAGAGTGAGACGAGGGTAGGAACACAGATATTCTTCCCGGAAGCTGCTCGAAACTGCTAAGGACGAAAATTGGTTCTGAGAGACCTGAAAAGGTTAAGGTTAGTTTTTGGGGTAACAATTTTTGGGGTCCCCGGGCAGGCCACCAACTAATGAGGGAAAGGAAAGGGGGAACCCCATTTCTCGGCACATAGATGAGGCACAGTGTCCCCTGTAAAATGAATTTACAGGCCCGAAAACCTAGATTGATAAATAAAAGGTTTATTGTAGGAATTTGGAAGTAAAGCTCAGTTATAAAGATGCTGGGCCAAAGGTGGCCTCTGGGCAGGCAGGAACTCTTACATGGCTGGAAGAATACCATGTGTTGGCTGGAGGGCTCCTGCAAAGAGGGTCTTCCTGCTCATCTCTTTTATACCCAAAAGATGATGGGCGGTACCCCTAAGTTCTCAGTGGGCTTTTCAGTTAGCTCAGATCAGGTGAGTGCTAGGGGAAGCTGAGCTGAGGGTGGGGGCTGGGCCAGATATTCAAAGGGTGCCTTTGACCAGGATTTGTGAATCAAAGACAGCCATGGGTTGGGCAAGTAGAAAGGAATCTTAAAGGGACCTCAACCTCCATCACTATCAAGCTCCAAATGAAACAATATGTGTCCCAGTTTCTAGATCAAAAGATGAATGCAAATGATATTTATATAAATGTTATAGAAATACATGGTAGAAGTTACTGATGCTAAAATAAAAAGAATGTTAAAAATTATAGAAAGAGTATGTCAAAAGTATATTGTGGCTCCTAGCTGGCTCCAGCTACAGAAAATAAGGACGACCTGAATTCACACAGCACCTTAAACACTTACTAGTGTGACAAGTCACACTATGCTCTCTGAATTTCAGTTTCCTCATTTATAAACATGGAGATATTCATAATAAAACCAAACTCACAGGGTTGTTGCAAGGATCAAATGAGATAACATACACATAGTGTTTTGCAAATCTGAAAATGCTAAATTAGTTCTATTTTTATTATGATTACAATCAAATTAGAGTAATGTTATAGGACTTTGCCTTGCCCAGATCATGGCACTTGTGGAAGCACTTATGGGAGAGGATATTGAGGTGTGATGGGAGAGGAAGAGCTTCCTTTCATGATTGCTATCTCTAAAGCTGACAGTTGTTCTCTCTTTCCTGCAGTAACTGGAGCATGTGTACCATGAACTAAGTTGGGTGTGGGGAAGGACTACCTTCAATTTCCCCATATATAAAATATGGATGATGATAATAGTATCTATCTCTCAAGGGTAATTGTGAAGGATCATATGTGATAATATTTGTAAAGTGTTTTGGAAACCTTTAAGTGACATATAAATGCTAGCTATTCTTTTTGTGGCGGCTAGGAATTGAAAATTGAAGGGATGCCCATCAATTGGGGAAATGGCCAAATAAGCTGTAACATATGATTTTGTCTCTGTGTATATGTATACACACATATGTGTATATATGTATGCATATATGCATACACTCATATCACATATGAATATACATATACACACACACAGAGGAATCAGAATGTTAATTCTGGAAAGGATCGAGAACTCCAACTCCTTTGTTTTATAAGCAAGGAAAAAGAAAGACTTGCCAGACAGCTGGCGAGGGGCAGAGTTCTTCTTCCTCAAGCTCTGTGGAGAAGGAAGATGAGCCAGGTAAATGATCACCTGAACTCCATCATGCTGTTTAATTGCCCTCATTTGTCAGCCAAAATTACTTATTAGTAACAATTTGTTTTCTTGAAAGAATGTAAACTGATTGAAAGTCTAACTACTTATGTTTGAATGATGGGTATTTATATTTTGGTAGCTTTTCCTGATAAAATTATCCTAAGTTTTACCAGAATTATAATTTACTATTAATATAATAGTAATCTACTTTTTACTATCAATAGTTAACCCACAATAATTTTTAAGAAAAAAGCAGCCAAAGTGATGATGATATATTACAGAATCTATTTAAAAATTATTTTCTCTTTCTAGGTCCCCTACAATGGCTGGAGGTATTTTTGCTATAAACAGACGCTATTTCTTTGAAATTGGACAGTATGACAGTGGTATGAATACCTGGGGAGGAGAAAATTTGGAAATTTCATTTAGGGTAATTCAAACTTTATATTTTTAAATTAATAATTTTATATTAGATAATAGAATCTGATATTAATCCAGGGATCCCTGCTTTCTAGTTATTTGGTCTACATTATTATCACCAAACTGTGTTTATTGAATGTTCAGTGAATAGTTCTTAGAACTATACTAGTATATGCATTAATTAGATATAAGAAAAATTTTATTAGTATATATAAAACACAACAGAAAATAAGAGGAAAGGAAGTTAGGAACAACTTATGTTTTAAATTTCTCTGAACAAATTCACAGTATGGATCACAAACATTTATTTTTAACTTCCAAAATTAATTAATAGAGGAAAAAAATCTATATTAGAGTCACAAAAAAAAAATTCTTATCTTGACCTTGAGATCATTAATAATGCTCCTAAACAAAGAGAAAGTTGGTTCTGTAATCTGTCACTTATGGAGTAGCCTAAGGTTGGGAGATGAAAAGGACTTTGGAGGTCATCTAGATCAGCTTTTTCATTTTATAAGTAAGGAAGCCCCAGACATATTAAGTGACTTGGCCAAGCAAGTTGTGCAAACAGTAAGTGACAGAGTTAGGATTAAAAACCAAGGCTTTATATCTTCAAATTCATTGCCCTTTCCATTGTATCAGACTATCTTGACTAAAATTTTTCTTTTTATACTGGTGTGTTTGGGTTTTGTTTATCTATTGCCTCTGTTAAGGCATGGTATTTTCAATCAATTTGAAGGAACTTTTTTTTTTTTTACTCCATATTTATGACTGACATTCCTACTTTAGGAACACCAAAAGTGTTAATAAGTTTTTTTCATTTCTTTAAAGTGAATATTTAGATCTTCATATGCATCTACTACCAACCAGAATGACATATAATAATACAGCCACAAATATCATATCATTATTATAATAATATCTTACATCTATATGGTTACTTTATAGTTGAAAAAGTACTGTTTTGTCTTCATTCCATCCTCATCATAAATCTGTGAAGTAGATAAGGAAAGTACTATTAAGTCCTGTTATCCTCAAATCTTTCCATCCTGATCTGATTTGACCCAACTTTATCATCTTTCCGACATTGAATCGTATGGCAAATATCAAGAATTGATTATCACAGCTGTCACTCACCAAAATCCTATTGGACATCATTTTGTCAGTTATATGTTGCTAAGAATGAAAATAACGTCCTTTGAAGTATGGTCAGCCAACATGAACTAACCATGTAGCAAAAGCAATAATGGATAGCCTGAAAGCTATGGTCCTGAAAGGAAAAAAAAAATGTTAAAGGGTCTGTTGTACCTTGGGAAAATCCTTGATGGGGGATTTTAATGAAAACATATTCAAGAATTGGATAAGTACTTTTAGTTTTTAGTACTAACCTGCTTTTGTTGTTGTTTAGTCTTGTCTGAGTCTTCATGACTCCATTTGGAATTTTCTCAGCAAAGATACTGCAGGAGTTTGCCATATCCATGTCCAGTTCATTTTATAAACGAGGATCCGAGGCAAACAGCTTTAAGTGGCCTGCCCAGGGTCACACAGCTAGTAAGCATCTGAGGTCAAATTTGAACTCAGGAAGAGAGGAGTCTTCTCAACTCCAAGCTTGGTTTTCCAATCAGTGCACTACCTAGTTGTCCTACAAAACTGCAAGGTGCTACACACTTTTAAGAAAGAGTTTTGTTCATGCAATGTTTTTATATTTCAGTTATTTCTAACTCTGAAAACAGAACCATCCCTAGTAATTAAGAAAAACAGTAAAGCAAAAGCAACCACTATCTGCATCTGAACACATACGCCATATTCTTCCTTTGGGCAGAAAGGAGGGAGCAGGGTTGAACTGGAACCAAGACTGACTTATGAAAAATATAAAAAATAGTGACTAAATTATCACTGTGAGCATTTATACTTTGGAAAATCAGGGCTTAATTTATTGTTTACTTGATTGCCTAGACATAATGGTGGAAAAAATTAAATAATGCAAATTAAACTCAAAAATATATCAAACATAACATCCCCTTGCCTTCCCACCCTCCCAATTTACTCATGGAAGGGGGTGTATTTTTCACTATCTGGACCATCTATTGTTCTACAGGACCAAGGTCTACAGAACCCAAGCACAGCGTTATAAATAGAAGAGTCTTAGTGAAGGCAGTTTGTCATTATTGTCATTGATATAATTACTCAGATTTTACCTTCTTTTTGACATTCTTTTCATTTATATTATTGATGTCATTGTGTTTATTGTTCTTATATTCCTATGTGCTAATTCATATAAGGCTTCTCGTGTGTCTCTGCATTTCCTCATAGTCATCATTTTTAAGTGATGTCTCCTTGCATCTACAGGCCAGTTTTAAAAATCTATTCTATTAATGAACATTTATTTTGTTTCCAATTCTCTGCTGCCACAAAAAAAAAAAAAAAAAAAAAAAAAAAAAGGTAATGCTATGGCTATTCTGGCATGTATGGAGCCTTTCTTTTCTGAATTTGACATTGTTAGGTTATATGCCCAATCTAAGGGTCAATATTAATAAAGTAACAATTCTAAATTGTTCTAAAATCTTTGAGCCAAACTTGCTAGCTCTATTACAGTGGATTTGTGTTTATGTTCCCACTGTTCCCTCAGCATTAACTGTTTCTATTTTTTTATCTTTGTAAAGATATTTTTGTAAGACCTCATAGTTGAAAAAAATATCTTTAAAAATGAATGTTTTCTCAGTGATGATCTATGACTCTTAATCATGAAGCATTATGACCTCAAAAGAATCAAAATTATATGAAAATTAAAAAGCAGTAAAAATAATACAGTAGAGTTAAGTAGAATTTTAACATTTGGTCAAATAATGTGGTACTAGCATAAAATATGTCAAGGACATGCAGAATGTAAGCTTTATGAGGGTAGGATTGTCTTGCTTTTTTTATTTGCAATTCTACCACTTTACAGAATGCATGAAACAAAATAAGTAGCCCTCCCCATTCACCCAGTCCAAAATAAAATGCTTGTTCATTAACAGATGAACCCTCTACCATGTGAAATAGTACAAGATTATGAAGCAATGAGTCCTATCATGTAGCATAAGTGAGAGGAAATAGATGAAAAGCTTATATGCTACATTAATAATATTGCATAAATAATCAACAATTTAAAATAATTTACTATACGCTAACTACTGCGCTGACATTCTAAAAAATGCCTTCTTCTTTGAGGTTCTTTTTCTGATTGAATAGTTCTTCTGGGAAACATCATTGTAAGGAAGTGCCCAGGACAGGAGTGTTTACTCATCCATTCATCTCTGATCTCTGCTCTTGACTCTCTGGATTTCTTCCTTACTATACTTATGCATGAGTCCCTTCTTCCCTCCTCTCTCATCTTTTTTTTATGTGTTTCATATTCTGTATTCTCTCATGAGATATAAGTTCTTTGAGGGTGAAAACTTTCTTTTACCTTGTATATATATATATATATTGATGCTACAAAGACATAAGTGAAATAGTTACTATCCGTAAGGAACTTACAGTCTGCTTCAGGGGAGACAATAAAGGCACTAGCTTCTGATGGGAAGTTCATCGAAGTCTTCGTGAAGCTGGTGTTACTTGAGTCTTGGAGGAAGTATGAGATTCTATGAGATGAAGGTTGAGTCCCTCAGATACGGGGAACACATAAGAAACATAGCATTTTATGTAGAGATCATTTAGCTAAAACATGGCATGCATAAAGGAGACAGAGACTAGTGAATGAGACTAAAAGGCTGAACTGGGGCTAAATTACCAAAAAGAAGAGTTTGTTTTTGTTTTTGCCTCTTTAATATCTCCTAACTATATATTCTTTCCATTCAATCCCAGTATTAGTAAGTGGAATGGGCTACTTTAAGATACAGTGTATTTTCCTTGGCAGAAAAAAAAAATTTTAGTTCTCTAAGGTTGTTTTTTTTTTTGGTTTTGTTTTTGTTTTTGGCACAAGTCTATCAAACACAAATGTATTAATTATCTCATTTTAAGTCTCTTTACTTAGAGAATTCCAAAGGGACAGTGAATCATCCCGCCTTTGAAAACATTCTGCCCAGTCATTTTCAAATCACATTTTAAGAACAAAGACACATTTCCATAATCAAGATTAAAGAGTACAAAGTTTAGGGAACAGTTTTGATTTATCAGAGGAACAATAGTAACTTAGATTTCTACTGTACCCTGGAGCATCTGTTTCCTAAAAACCATTCAATCCCTCTTTAACCACTACCTCTAAGGATTTACTTTTCAATCTAGATAAAGGTGAATTAAGAAATACTTCTTTTAATTGAATTAATCAAAAGATGTTCTTGTTCTTACTCTGATCATTATCCTAATCAGCTCCATGGAGGAGTCCTAACTGGAATGTTCAGGCCTCTCCCTTTTAGGCTTTTAATAAGAGACTACAGAAAGATTTACTTATAGGTTTCAAAGCTAATAAAAGTTAATAGAAGGCTAATAAAGTTTCTCATTCTTATATAAAGATCAAAAAAAGACAAAGACAGAGAAAATGATTTCTTAATATTTCTCTAAGAGGGAATAAAGACCATTTATGTACTTCACATCCCCCATTGGGGGCCTTGAAACAAGGGTGTTACAAGATAATTGATTCTTGATCAGGTATAGAAGCCTCAAAATCTCTAGGATTTCTTTCAACTCATTGTTTTCATAGGGAGTAATAACACCAATGAGATTAGAGATGCACAAAGGCCTAAATATTCTAGGTCATGAATACACACACACACACACACACACACACACACACACACAAAGATATTACCTAGACCTTGTTTTGAGGGAGTTTACAATCTAAAGGAATCAGGGGAGGGGAGAGAGGCACATATATAAAAAAACTATGAGTAAAAGCATGAGTACAACTTTAAAGTGCAATTCTAAGTCTGAGTGTTAGAAGAGATTGTTACTTCTTCTCTTTGGCCATCCTGGCATGGGCCAGTTTATTCTTTCTTAGCCTTTCTCTTAGTTCTTCTCTTTAAGCAAAGTTTTTCCTTTCAACATGGCAAAGGAAAGAGGCAAGAAAAATGTCTAAGACTCTAGATCATGACAGACTACCTCATCAAAATTTCTTCCACTAAAAACTGTTTAATTTCCTAGAAATGTTCAGTTTTAGGTTTCTTTGCTCTGAGAACTGAGAATCAATAATTCTTTCTCCATATCTCCAAGACCCTATACAGGAAAACTGTCTCAGCAAATATAAATAGGTAGATACATATAAATAGATACATACACACATGACTATATAAATATATAGATATATTACAATTATAAAAATCTCTATCTCTGTCTCTGTCTCTCCCCCAGGCCTTTATCCTCTTCTCCTTTTCTTATCTGCAGTATTCCAGTAATGAAGCACATAAATCAGTAATGCAATTGTTAATTATATTTATCTTAAAACTGACTCTAAAGAAAAAGTGAAGAGGAATTTAAATAAATTTTAAAGAAAGAAAGTTTTGGAAACAGACACATGCTCTTCAGAGAAGGGAGAGGCAGGAGAAAAAAATGTAGAAGGGAATAAGGAATCACTAGCTCTGGGTGAGCTTAGCACAAATAGGATCTACTCAAATGTGCTTCCTGGCCCAGGAGTCCAATTCTGGTAACCTTATTTCTGCAGCTTTGATTAGTTAAATGGCACTTACTTCTCCTGTCCAGGTCTACCACTCCACCAATTGTTTAGGACCCTCTCAAGGTGCCCTTTTTCACTGCCCACATCTTTCATGCTTACATTCCACTCCTGCTACAAGTTTGACTTTACCTTTTGGATGGGAGGAGCTAGTTTGTCAGTCAAAATCTGGCCAAGTCATTAGTGTGTCTCCTAATGAGATTAGGGAGGCCTTAATCATAGATTGGGATTCCTGCCTAAAGTACAAGTCATTCTTTCCTATCATCCTTATCTCCTTGGCAATCCAAGAGATATGCTACACCAGGACAATAACTTTATTATTTAGGCAGCAAGGATCTATTAAAGATTTTTGAGTGGAGAAGTGACTGGATCAGAGCCATGGATGAGGAAAATTACCAGGTCACCAAAGCATGAAGGATGAACAGACACAGAAAAACCTATTAGAACCATTTTAGAGAATTCTTTTCATTTTCAGATGAAGAGATGAAGGCTTGAACTAGGATAATTGCAATAGGAATGGAAAGAAAAAGACAGATCTGGAAGTACAAATGACAGGAGTAGACTGGAGCTTCAGGGCTTTTGCATAAAAATAAATTACTGCCACTCACTGTCCCATATATCTTGTACTCTAGATCATACTGTTTTCCACTCGGACAAAAGCACTCCCTTCCAGAAACATTATAGGAGAAGTTCCTCCCTGATTCATATAAGCAACCCTGATTAATAACTTCATTTGTGAATATATATGTGTGTGTGTGTGTATGTGTGTGTGTGTGTGTGTGTGTGTGTGTGTGTATGTGTATATGTTTATATATGGGAAGGATCAGACAATTTGTTTAGCAGAAGGCCAAATGAAATGGAAATTATTGGGAGAGGATGCAGATTTCAGTTTAATTTAAGGAATAGATTTTTAACAATTAGAAATTATTTGAAAATGGAATGAACAATCTTTCTCCTGTCAGAGAGGATCCCTGCATTAGGTGGGAGATTAGAAAAGAGGTTCCTTCTAACTCTCAATGATTCTGGTAAGATAATATATAAGAGCATTCAACCCTGGGATATTATTTGATAATGCTTAAATTTAATTAAGTAAAATAGTCTGCCAGCTTTTATAAGAGACCTATATTACTGTCATTTCCAAAAAAACAGCAATCTTTTCTCACAGTCAGAAAAAGTTAGTTTGTATTCCTTTTCTTATGGTTAGATCTGGATGTGTGGGGGCAAGCTCTTCATCATTCCTTGCTCTAGAGTTGGCCACATTTCCCGGAAAATGTTATCACACAAAGCTCAGGAAATTATGGACTCTTTGCAGTATAACTCTCTGCGGCTGGCACATGTTTGGATGGATGAATATAAGGTAAGAATTCCTAGTTTGAAAATAGGAGTGATAGGCTCAGTAACTGCTGTATTTTCTACTTCTTGCCTCTTCCAGTTTCAAATCAATTTATCTTCACTTTTGATTGGCATCTTCTTTATTTCTATCCTCTTTAGGGAGGAAATTTCATTATTTCTCCTGCTTATTTATCTTCATTATTCACTTTTTTGTTTTTTCAGAATTTTCTTCTTTTTTTTCTTTTCTTTCTTTTTCACTTTATTTTCACTTTACTCTGTAAGAAACTTTGAATTCTTTCAAGGTAAGTCAGGCAAAGGTCAATATACATTCTTTCTCTCTCACTCCCTTCATTTCTTCTTGGCATTCTTCCCTTGGATCTATTCCGCACAGTAAATGAACGTATCCCTAGCCAATATGGCCCGGCTCCATTCCATCAGTTATTGAGTCCCTAATTAGTTTCTATTTCTCATCTCTCTGCCAGGGGACCCAAGGGAGGACACACAGGGTTTGGGACTTTATGCTTCCAGTTTTCCATAGCCAGCAGAGGGCAGCAATTATTCAGCAGTGATGGCAGTTTGGTTATGGCCAAGAGAGGAGGGAAACAAGGCTGTAAATCACAAAAGCTGGTGCCAGGGCAGTGCCATTGGATGAGTAATGAGGAGGATCTGGAAGAGGCTTGGAGAAAGTACTCTGCAATGTGAAAAAAGGAAGGTAGAATGAGAACAGAGATAGGATTCAACCCTAGAATCCAAATTCTAGGGAAGAAGTCTAGTAAGTCAATAAGACTTGATGAGCACCAGCAAGAGCATTATGATTCTTAGAGATATTGGAATTACAGTCAAGGAAGGCAAAAACAGGAAAAACCAACAGTCATCAGAGTAGAAAATAGAAGCAGCCACAGCTCACCAAAAGGTCTCCATGACAGAGGGAGGGGTTTTGACCAATGGGATTTTAAGCTGCCACATCCTTCTTAAAATGTCAGCACTTGCTCTGGCCAGGACCTGCTTTTCCCTTCAGCCATAGTAAAAAGTGAATAAAAATGTCCATTTCCATGACCCATGATCCTAGCCATTGCAGCAAAGTATGCATATCCAGAAAATATAAAGATTTTTATTTCATTAGAACTATTGACTAACTAATCAGGAGACCTTTTTTTCAGAAAACTAAGTAGAAATGTGGAAAGAAATTGGATATCAATTGTGTTTCTGCCATAATTTTAACTTGATGTAAGGAAGGAGTCAATCAAAAAACATTTATTTAAATGTCTACTATGTTCTGGAATTTGGAGAAAGAATACGAAGCAAGGCAAAAAGCAAACAAATACACAAAAACAGTTGTAAGCTCCAAGAGTTCACAGCTCCAAGCAAATGGCTTCAATTTTTAATATAAAGCAAGGATCTCAGCTGAGAGTATGAGTGGGGTACTGTGATGACCTTGACAAGGAAGGATGAAAATGTTTAGAATACCTAAGGCACACAGGATGGCAGATTGATTTAAGAAGTCAAAAGATTGCTTTGTTGTAGAAAGGGTCTGTTATGGGCCAGAACTTGAAACAAGGTGCTAAATCAGTGGAATTGATAAGAGATAATGTTTAGCATGGTGCTTAATAGTTCTCTAGTTCAGTACATATACTTAGTACTTACTATAGTTCCACAAGATTTACACCTATGATGAGACAGGATATAAGCTGGGACAAAGTCAGCCAGAAGGAGAACTAGGAAAGACAGAGAAGTGGTGGCAGGCTCTTCTTCGCTTCTCCACTGAAACCAAGATCCAGAAGGCCTCCAGAAAAACTAGCCGAGCCCCAAGTGAAGGAGAAAAGACTTTGAAGGAGACAAGAAAGGATTTGGACTTTAACCCCTGGTTGCACTTGTGGTGATTACCGAACTGAAACGAAGGCTGCTCCAGAGATCCCAAGGAAACCTCAAGAACACTACATTTTAGAGAGAATATTACAAGGGTCCAGTTGAGATTATCTAACAAATGTGTAATTGATCCAATCACCATAGTTGTGTGATTTTCCCCCCAGCTCCCTTCAATAGCATATGAACAAGAAAGCAAAGGAGCCAGGTCAATAGTGTGGGTAATCTATATTTAAATTTAGAAAGACATGATCAGCAATAGGACAAAGAGCAAGGGATCTAAGTATAAAAGTTAGAGTAGAAGTTGATTTATCAAGAAGTCAAATAGGGAAAGGAGGAGAGTATAGCTAGTGAGAGCCTGGAAAGAATCTGGAAATGGAGGAATTGGAAATCATAATGACAGTAAAAAATAGTGTTGGGGTGGTAAGGCCTAGGGAAAAATGAAATGTTTAAAAAAATATGATCAGACAAGAATTTCAAAATACATGAATATGGGCATTTCAAATGTATTGTCAATATTAATATTTTAACTTTTAAGATGAGGAGGTATGCAATGAGGTGATTCAGGCCAATTCCAAAGGACTTGAGATGGAGGAGTCATCTGCACCCAGAGAGAGGATTGTGGGGACTGAATGTGGATTACAACATGGTATTGTCGCTCTTTTTGTTTTCCTTCACGTTTTTTTCCTTTTTGATCTGATTTTTCTTGTGTGGTATGATAATTGGAAATATATATGGAAGAATTGCACATGTTTAACATATATTGGATTACTTGCTGTCTGAATGAGAGTGGTAGGGGAAAAGGAGAAAGAAAATTTTAGAACACGAGGTTTTGCAAAGGGCAATGTTGAAAACTATCTTTGCATGTATTTTGAAAAACAAAAAATTTTTATTAAAAAGAAGTCTAGTAATGGGAAACTTGCAAACTCCTTAAGCTATATATTCTGCTTTAGAGATTACTAATTGTTAGAAACTTTTCCCACCTCTCAAGTTAAAACCTGCTCTCTAACCCTGTGATTCCTAAATCAGTCCTATAAGTTTAAGCAAAGCAAATATAATGCTTCTTACTATCTAAAAATCCTTCATCTTTGGAGATAGTTTTTATGTCTTCTCTAACTTTTCTCTATGTTAAACTTTCTCAGTTCTTTCAATTGAATCTTGTATGACATGATCTCTTGTCTCCTCAACATCCTAATTAACTTCTTTCCAGCTTTCCTACGTCCTCAGAATTATATTCTAACCCCCAATTCTGGTTATAACCCTAACCCTCATCCTAACCCTAACCCTCTGGATTTTCCCTCTCTCCTTTCTAATTTAGGAACAATTTTTTTTAGAAAGACCTGATCTGAGGAGGAAAGGGTATGGAAACATCAGTGAACGTGTTGAATTGAGAAAAACACTGGGTTGCAAATCATTTCAGTGGTATTTGGATAACATCTATCCAGAATTGGAAATATTTCCACTCCCTGCTAAAGAAAATTAACCTTTCTGAATGAAGAGGAAATCAAAATGACCTTATATTCTGCAACATAGAAGAATGAGAAAATAATCCTATCAGGGAGCTTCCTGTGTGTTTTGAAAGATATGAAATGCAATGAAAGATGCAATAAATGTTCTTAAAATATTTTTATTCAATTTATTTAATAATAGTCTATAATGTCTGGTATTGCTCTGACCCAAAAGGGTATGGACTTCCGTCTTTCCAGAGTTAAGGATTTGGAAGTTTAATATTTAGATAGGGCTGTCACACAATTTACATTTAGATCTTATCTTAGATTGGGATGGAGATAATACTATGCAATTATTTCCATGCTTTTTATTCTATAGTAGTCAGGAACTGACTTCTCATTTACTAATCTGATCTGACCATGGAAGTACATGGGGAACAATTTCTGTAGGTCAAGATCCTTTCTTAATATTTTGACTCTACCTATTGTGCAGATTCCTTTGACTGTGTTCTTAATATCACTCATTCCAGATTTGTGTTTTTGTTGTTAGCTTTGACAACTTACCTGGTTTTCTGATGACTATTTGACCAGTTTCCCTGTTTGGTTTTATTCTACTTCCAAGCATAGATTAGAGGTAATTAGGTGGCCCAATGCCTCAAATACTAGCTTTGTGACTCATGGCAGATAACTCATCTGCCTCACTTATCTCAACTAATAACAGTACCTACTTCTCAGGATTGTTATAATGTTTAAATGAGCCAATATTTTTAAAGCATTTTATTTTAAATATTTTTAAATATTTTAAAGCTTAGTACCTGGCATGCAATAGGTACTTAATACATAAATACTTGTTTCCTTTCTTATTGGCAAACTATCTTGTTTTAGATTTTGCTGACCTGACCCTTGAATACTCATCCTAATACCCTACCTAATGACCTATGGCTTATTCCATCTTTACAATTTATATGAATCCAAGTCCAGATTAATCATAGAATTGCTAAATTTTGAGCTGACACTTCAGAATATCATCTACTTTCCCTGATCCAACCTGTAATTTTTAGTCTGCCTGTCTGTGCCACATTTTTAGATGCTTAAGTTTTTCATAACTTATATAAAGAACTGGTAAAGATATGGGGAAAAGAAGTAGCTGCTCTGTGATTTCTAGTGAAAATGGTGAGGTCTCTGAAAGTTCTTTTTCTTCATTAAAATAATAAAGAAAATGAGAGAAAAGGAAGAAGAAAAATAGCATAGAAGAATGAAAGAGGGAAAAGAAAACACGATGAGAATAAAACAGACTTATTTAATACAACAGGAACAATTGAGAAAAGACTATGTTTTTTATTAGGGGAAAGCATGAATGTTAAGTTTTCTGGGGAAAAATATGTAGCTAAAGAGTTACCAATATAGATACATTTTTCATATTTTTGAAAAGCCTATGATGCTGTTCAACACCAAAGGCTGTTTTTAAAAATTGAGTCACCAATTGGGATTAGGAGAATGTTTTATCATGGATATAGAATTGGCATATAGGCAAAAAACAAAGGGTAGGAATAATCAGACGTGTATCTGGGGAGAAAAGTAAAATTTCTTAAGGATCAGTGCTAAGATTAGGAGGCAATATGCTATAATGCCATATTTATTAAATTGTGTTCTGGGGGACTTGAGATCCCACAAAGCAGTCCAAAAGGAGTTTGAAAAGAAAAATGTTGTAGTGACAGACAAGTATGGAATCATATCTGTTTTCCTTGCTATATATATTGTTTGTACAAGGGGGGGAGGTGTATGTGTGTGTGTGTGTGTGTGTGTGTGTGTGTGTGTGATGCAACAACAAAAAAAATCATATTAGGTTCTTTTGGGTTTTGAATTATTTAATAGATTAAACATTTGTTGACTGCTCATCTACCTTAGTATATGCATGTAAAAGAATTCATGTTTTAAGGGGCTTTTAACCATAAATTTTTTGTTTGGTTTTTTTTTATACAAGTTCCACAAAGAATTTGATAAATTCCTCCAAATTAAATTAACATATACTTTAGGTGGCACAGTGGATTGAGTTCTGGGCCTGGAATCAGGAAGTCCTAAATTTAAATTCAGCCTCAAGACACTTAATAACTATATGACCCTGGGCAAGTCTGTCTGCCTTAGTTTTCCCAAATGTAAAATGATGTTAATAATAGCACTTACCTCCCACGATTATAGTGATAATAAAATGAATTAATATTTATAAAAACATTTAACACAATGTATGCTATGTAGTAGGGGATGACATAAATGCTAAATAGAATTAGTTATTATTTCTCTAATAGTGGTTGAATTGCAAAGATAGGAATAAAAGAATATAGGAAAAAGGTGTTGGAAAACATGACTTAAGTTTTCAAATTGTGTGGAAAAGGTGAAAAACTTATAGATCAAGCACATATTGATCAGTAACTGTTAAATTAGTTGAAGCCTTAAGGCCTCAGTTTTGGCTTCTCCAGAGTCATGTGATTTTAGATAAGGCCTGGACTACATTCCATTGTCCAAAGAAGGGATTTAAAAAATATAGTGGCCTATATGTCACCCTATCTACTGCATTCTACTGACCAAATACGGGAATAGAGACTTGTGTTACCAATCACAACATATAGAGGGTGGGATTTGGGGGGTTCTTTGACTGAAATATATAAAAACTGTGACCACTCTCAAGGGAGTAGCCCTTTTACTGTGAGTTTTGGCTAACAGAACAGGATGGTTTGTTTCTCAAGATTCTAATAGATAATTCTGTTTTCTATGAGTGATCTCTGAGTAGTCATTTTTGGGTAGGGGTCTTTTTATGTCCTACACAAAATGTTCAGAGATGGTATTCATGCTTATATACTTCCTGGGCTTGGAGCCAGAAACCCAAGTTTGAATTTGGCTCTGCCCCTTACTACCATTGTGATCTTGAATAAAGTCATTTATCATCTGTTTCCTTATCTGTAAAGAGAAGAAGTTGAACTAGTATTAATCCCTTTTTCCCTACTCTCCCTTCCCCCAAATAACTTTTCATTATATTTGTATATAGATTTATTCTCTTATTCAAAAGAATATAAATTCAAGAGCAGGGACTATTTCATTTTCATATGTGTGTCTATAGTATCTAGCATAGTTCCTGGAACAGAGTAGTATTGTGAATGAATTTTTTAAAAAATTTAAACTGAAACACAATTTTCCAAGCAAGATAGCATTTTATTCACAGGTTGTAAATCCTGAGAATAAAATGGGTCAATGGCTTTCCTCCATTTATACTAAAGATTCTGAGCTACAGGACAGCTCCCTTTTATAGGTTTTGAGAAATACAGAACAAAGAATTAACAGAATAGATGACATCGTGGGATTGAGGACAACATAATTAGTTTATGTGATTGGTTGGAAGATGGGAATGACGACTATCAACAATCCTCCTCCTTTCTTCCTGTGACTAAGAAGTATTCATTGTGTGAGACTACCTGCAGGATAGTAGCCCAGACTTCTTTGAAGAGCAAACCAGGCATCTTTGAAGAATAGTTTGTTAATATGGGCTTAACTCCCTTTTGGCAAATTTCATTTGCCAAGGATACAGAATTCCTTGGGACAAGAATTGAACAGTGTTTGGCACAAGAACCGGATTTCTAAATTTAATCCATTATAGGGCAGCTGAATTCTGAATTAAGTTCAGAGGCAGAAAGCATTTATAGGAGCAAAATCAATTAACTGTAAATAGGATCAATAAGAAAATGATATAGGGTCAGTTTTAATCTTCTCAGTAGACTCTTAGCAAATTCTTGTTCATTGATTGACTAAGTGATTCTGGAGTCCCTTCCAGCTGTAAGTGTGTAAATGCATCATGAATACTGTGTCCAAAAAAGAGAAGATTCAAGAGATGGTAAAAACGGAATAACATCATGAAAATGAAGTCTATATTCCTTTAATTTATCTTTCTATGTATTTTGTTAAGTATTTCCAATTACATCTTTAAAAAATTTGAAGTTTTGAAATCCCTACCTCCTTTACCTCTTCAGAAGACAAGTGATATGATATTGATTATATGTGTGAAGTCATACCAAATATATTATAGGAAGGAAGGAAGGAAGGAAGGAAGGAAGGAAGGAAGGAAGGAAGGAAGGAAGGAAGGAAGGAAGGAAGGAAGGAAGGAAGAGAGAGAGAAAGAAAGAAAGAAAGGAAGAAAGAGAGAGAGAAAGAAAGAAAGAAAGAAAGAAAGAAAGAGAGAAAGAAAGAAAGAGAGAAAGAAAGAAAGAAAGAAAGAAAGAGAGAAAGAAAGAAAGAAAGAAAGAAAGAAAGAAAGAAAGAAAGAAAGAAAGAAAGAAAGAAAGAAAGAAAGAAAGAAAGAAAGAAAGAAAGAAAGAAAGAAAGAAAGATGAAAGGAAGGAAGGAAGGAAAGATGGAAGGAAGGAAGAAGGGAGAGAGGGAGGGAAGAAGGAAAAGAAGGAAGGAAGGAAGGAAGGAAGGAACCACCACATTTATCATTTTGTTTTTCTGCTGTTAGCCAATCTGAGAGGTATGAGGTAGTATCTCAGAATTGTTTAAATTTCTCCAATCAATAATGATTTAGAGCATTTTTTTATGTAAATAGTAAAAATTTTGATTTGTTTTTCTAAAAACTGTTTGTTTATATCTTTTGACCATTTATTAATTGAGGAATGGCTTTTAAAAAAATAAATGTGGCTTAGTTCCCTATATATTTGAAAATTAATGATAAAGATCAGAGAAATTTATTGTGACTTTTTTGCCCCAGTTTTCTATTTTCCTTCTAATTTTGGCTGCATTCATTTTCTTTGTTCATGGTGTCTGTATCTTAATATATAGGATTTATACAGAGAGCTGATTCCAAAATTACTCCCATTTAGGTAAATATCCTCTAACTATGTGCCAAGTATTGAAGGACTGATCAATTCTCAAAGTATCTTTTAAAAGGGAGACTAACAAATGAGTGAAAAATCAGGGGTCTTGTTGCAGTGCATAAAGAAAGTTGATATGCAGCCTAACTTCCAGTGCTTTGGCTTCATGACACCATGATTATGACCCAAAAAAGAGGTTGCTGTAATGTGTTTACTGAAGATTCAGGGACTATCTTCAGCCATAAGACCATTGAGATGCCAAAAGGCCATTGAGATTTCACTGAGATGCACCAGAAAGACTGGAAATAAATAGAAAATAAATAAATAAATAAAACACTTCAGTGATCATATAGAAGTATGGAACAATATATGCCAAGATTTTCTTACCTTTATTGTATAAATTCCCTAAATCAAAGAGAACATCAGGGAAGATGTTCTCAGGGACTCAGAATTCAAGGCTTTAAAAGTACAATTGTTAAATTATTGTAAAGATACAGCCTGCTTTAGATGATCATCTGGGAGCTGCTTGTGATGAGTAGTGCCCAAATTCCCTACTTGCCAAACTTTTAGGATGAAAAATCCTTGGACCTCAGGAGTTCTAAACTGCAGTGGGCCAAGGTGATCAGGTGTCCACGCAAAGTATGGTAAGATTAAGACAGAGTCTTTTACAAAAGGGGAAAAAAGATCTGGGAAAGGCAAAGTTGTTCTTATTTCATTTCTTTTTTAGTAGAAAAATACAGTGGTTATACTCTACATCATTTTGTAAAGATTTTTGAGAAATGAGGAAGTCTACTGTATTGGTAGTTGCTGATGTTCTCAAAGTCACTTTTTTTTTCAAGGTACAATCTTCTCTATGATGTTTGTTACTCTTGACATCTTCTCCTATGTATGATATCTTGAAATCTGATTCCTCAGTACTTTCAAGATTGTGTCACCTCAAGCACCAATATCTATGTTATTGATATGTTCAGTTCCACTTCTCCACTTCAGTGCTATTTCCACTTCTTCACATAGCACAAAGGGCACTGTTAGAGAAACTAAATTTAGTGGTAACACCATAATAGAATCACAGATTAGAAGGAACTCATAGTCATCAAGTCCAGTCAGTACTTGAACAGAAATCTTCTCTGCAATATCTCTGATAAATGATTGTTCACCTTTCATTTCCATTGATGAGAAATTCACTACCTAGTATCTATGATAAGAATAGGAACATATGGGAACTTTAAACAGGTTTGTTAATAATTTTATTTTAGCTTCACAACAGCTCTGTAAGGCAGGTCATGCATTACTGTCTCCACTGTACAGATGAGGATACGGAAGCTTAGGAAGTTAAATGGAAGTTCACAGTCACATAGCTAATAACTATCAAAGGCAGGATTTAAAACCAAGTTTTCCTGTTCCAATTCTAATATACTATCCATTATATCACATTGCCTCTTTTCCAGTTTGAATTCATCTTCTGCTTTCATTTAGAATTAAATTTTTGAGATGATTTGGCTTATTTGAATCTCATACAAACATTTTAAATGGTAACAGCATTTATATGACATTTGAAGGTTTGCAAAGTACTTGATCCTCACAACTGTAAGGTTGAATGCTATTTTTTCCTACACTTCATAGTTGAGGAAACTGAGATAAAAAGGTTAAGTGACTTGCCCAATCTTTCATGCAACTTTAAAATGTCGGAGAATTTGAATAGGGAAAGGTTTTTCTGACTCCAAGTCCACTATATCACCTGGTTGCCTTCTTTTCATTGCCTACTTTTCCCTTGCTTTTTTTTTAACTGTTTTTTGAGGTCATAGTGATTATAATTTTTCATCCCCCTTCTTTATTTAGTTTGTATGATAATATGTAATAATCTTATGCAGAAAGAAAAGCAACAATTATTCAGATAGGAAAACTGACTACAATATGGTAGAAAAGGAATTGTGCTTCATGGTTCAGATCATACAGCACCATAATTTTCAGATATATATTCTAACTTTGTACTAATTTCAGTCTTTGTTCTAGCAAGTGTATGGGCTGAGCATATATAATTACCTTATTCAGGAAGGACTCTTAGTTATAAATCATTCCCTGTTTACTAAAACATAATTTTATTTCAGTGATTTTTTTTGTTCTTACTATGTCCAACTCTCTGATTCTTTTTCTTACTAGAAATTTTAATAATATTTTATTTTTCCAAATACATGCAAAGATTATTTTCAATATTTACTTTTGCAAAACCTTGTATTCCAAATTTCTTTCCCTTTCTTCTCTCCCTCCTCCCCAAGACAGAAAGCAATCTGACATAGGTTAAATATGAGCAATTCTTCTAAACATTATTTCCTTATCTGATTCTTTTCCTAAAGAATATATTCATTTTGTACAGGTATGAAGCTTCTATGTATACTACAAGTCTTTGGCGTTCTCATTATTTCTGATTCATATTTTCTTACATATTTCTTGACATCCTTAACTATTTCTGTCCTCACATTGAAGTTATCACATATTGAATTTATGTTGATTTAAATGGAGGGTCTTGAGTTTTTCTTACAATTTCTCTGGATCTTCATGCTTTGAAGCAAATGTTGGAATATATGACATAATTATTCTTGTGGTGGTCTTTTTGCAAATACTTATCATGAGCACTGTAATATGAGATGGCCAAATGACCCATGAAATTATGTTTCTTATTGCCTTTGGGCATTTAATAAAAACCAATTCTGCTATTTCCATGAAAAGCCATGAAACAAAGAAAATACAAAATGGCCCCTGGGCCATGAAGTCTCCTTCTGAATATGCTGTAGTGATGACAGAATAGTAGAAAGGGGGCAGAGGGTGCTAAGAATGATAGCAATTTTTAAAGTGCCTATAAATTTTAATTTAGCTATTGGTACTCCAAATGTGAAATCCTTGTCCAAAGGCTAAGTAATAATTGGCTAATTTATTCTTTGAATAATACTGGAAGAAACAAAATGTCCTAATGATGATATTCTTGTTATAAACAAAATAAAAAAAAAAAGAAAGGAAGGAAGGAAGAAAGGATGGAAGAAAGGAGCAGTTCTATAAAAGGATGCCAGGCAAGTTTTCCATGGAACAGCCTGGTACATAATAGGATCTTAAATATCTGCTGAATCGAATAGTTACAATAGACTTTACATGTATTATTATCTCATTTGATTTTCATCACAACTCTAAGAAGTAGATAATATAAGTGAAGCCGACCAGAAGAACAGGTCATTATTAAGCTGATGTGCTTAATGAAATATAGTTTTTGGACTAGTCATTTTTGCTTCATGACTCAGCATATTCCATCACACATGGCACTCACCCTATTATTTCATAGAATTGTGCTTTGTGCTTGCACCACCCATCTGATCTAGATAAAACTCCCTACCCCAAACCAGATGGTGTTTATCCTGTTTTTAGTGAAATAAGCTGTAATTCTACAGCCCTAATTGACTTGTAAGTGCAGAATTTTATAATGCTTGCCTATGATTAGGACAATCTAAAAGCTTTTCTTTACTTTGTAACACTTAATGGCTGATTAGTTCAGGATCATAATTTCTGATACTTCATACTACTAGAAACTATATAAAAAGCTGCACATTAATCTAGGTACTTATATCACCTAATCTTAGGCAGTGGTTTCCCTAGCTGAGTATCAAGGCCAAAGAGAATTGCCTGTGGTAGTAGATGCCATACTGAATTATAACACTGAGTGTTTTATCTGCTAACTACTCAAGTATGCATTCTGCCATTTTATGAAAGACTACTAGCTTCCATAAAAAACAGACATTATGTTATAATTTTGTTAATTGTAGTTGGTTAGTTGTTCTTCAGTCATGTCTGACTCTTCATGATTCCATCTGGGATTTTCTCAACAAAGTCACTGAAGTGGTTTGCCATTTCCTTCTTCAGCTCATTTTACAGCTGAAGAAACTAAGGCAAACAGGGTTAAGTGACTTGCCTAGGGTCATACAACTAGGAAGTGTCTGAGGCCACATTTGAAGTAAGTTCTTCCTCACTCCAGGCCCAGCACTCCTGTGCCAGCTAAATGCCCTATGTTATAATACAACTCATTATGTACTTGAGTCTGGGATTAGTGGTAACTGTGAATCAAGTACATATGTTCTTGGTAAGTGTCCTTTCTAATAACTTTGGCCAACTTAAAAAAGCATATGTAGTCTCTTTCTTTGGCTCAAAATCGAATCCTAAGTAAAAGTTCTATTGAACCTTAGACAAGCATAGCAACTCTTATCACCCCTTTTTGTGGATGAAGAAACTTAGATTCAGTTATTTGATGTGTCCAGAGTTGCAGAGCTAATAAATAGTAGGGTTGGATTTTTCAGATCTTAAGCACAGATCTTACTACTCCTCATTCAGTGATTTTTTTCATATTGGACTGTTATGCTGGGAACATGCTGTGACTATATCAAAGATCATCTTAAAAGTTCATTGATGAAGGAAGAGTCCTGCACCCGTATTTTCAAATTCAATCATTTGGGTCCCATAAAATACATAAAACATTTAGATTTAATGTTTTTAAGATTTTCTTCAAAAGTACTTCAGACCATTTAACTCTAGGCTAGGTCATCATCACCTGTCCAACACCTGAGCTATACAAGCTTTTTTTTTTTTTTTTAACATAAACATAAATAAGACATGAAACTATCATTTGATCAACTCTTGCCCTAATGGATATGTTCTTCAGCTCTAGAATTTAAAGGCAAAAAGATCTCATATATACCAAAATAGAGCGGTACTTTATTATTATTATTATTATAACTTTTTATTTACAAAATATATGCATGGGCAATTTTTCAACATTGACCCTTGCAAAATTTGTTCCAAATTTTCTTTTCCTTCCCTTCCCCCCTCCCCTAGATGGCAGGCAGTGCAATATATGTTAAATATGTTAAAGTATATGTTAAATTCAATATATGTATATATAATTTATATAGATATCTTGCTGCACAAGAAAAATCATGTCCAAAAAGAAAAAAAAAACCTGAGAAGGAAAAGAAAAATGCAAGCAAACAATAACAGAAAGAGTGAAAATGCTATGTGGTGGTCCACACTCATTTCCCATATTTGCTTTCTGGTTATAGATGATTCTCTTCATTACTGAACAATTGGAACTGATTTAAATCATCTCATTGTTGAAGAGAGCCATGTCCATCAGAATTGATCATCGTATAGTCTTCTTCTGTGTATAATGATCTCCTGGTTTTGTTCATTTCACTCAGCATCAGTTCACGTAAGTCTCTCTAGGCCTCTCAGAAATCATCCTATTAGTTATTTCTTATGGAACAATAATATTCTATAACATTCACATACCACAATTTATTCAGACATTCTCCAATTGATAGGCATCCACTCAGTTTCCAGTTTTTAGTCACTACAAAAAGAGCTGCCACAAACATTTTGGCACATACAGGTCCCTTTCCCTTCTTTAAAATCTCTTTGGAATATAAGCCCAGTAGTAGCACTGTTCGATCAAAGGGTATGCACAGTTTGATAACTTTTTGGGCATAGTTCCAAATTGCTCTCCAGAATGTTTAGATTCATTCACAGTTCTACCTACAATGTATCAGTGTCCCAGTTTTCCCACATCCTCTCCAGCATTCCTCATCATCTTTTCCTGTCATTTTAGCCAATCTGACAGGTGTGTAGTGGTATCTCAGAGTTGTCTTAATTTTCATTTCTCTGATCAGTAGTGATTTGGAACACTCTTTCATATGAGTGGATATAGTTTCAATTTCTTCATCTGAAAATTGTCTATTCATATCGCTTTTTTTGGTTCCGTACATGGAGTCCCAGAATCTTACAGCTGGCAGGAATCTTCGTGACCAGAAGTGGACTCAGAGGGTCTGAGTTCAAAATCCTATCTCTTGCTATGATCTGTGACCTTGTCATCTAAATTCATTAAACCTCAATCAATAAACATTTATTAAGCACCGAAAGTTTTGACCATTTATCAATTGGAGAATGGCTTGATTTCTTATAAATTTGAGTCAATTCTCTGTATATTTTGAAAATGGGGCCTTTATCAAAACCTTTGAATGTAAAAATGTTTTCCCATTTTGCTGCTTCCCTTCCAGTCTTGTCTGCATTAGTTTAGTTTGTACAAAACCTTTTTAACTTAATATAATCAAAATTATCTATTTTGTGATCAGTAATGATCTCTAGTTTTTCTTTGGTCACAAATTCCTTCTTCTTCCACAGGTCTTAGAGGTAAACAATCCTATGTTCTTCTAATTTATTTATAATATCATTCTTTGTCTAGATCATGAATTATTTTGGCATTATCTTGGTATACAGCATTAGGTGTGGGTCAATGCCTAGTTTCTGCTACTCTAGTTTCCAATTTTCCCAACAGTTTTTGTCAAATAGTGAATTCTTATCCCAAAAGCTGGGGTCTTTGGATTTGTCAAACACTAGATTGCTATAGTGATTGACTATTTTGTCCTGTGAACCTAACTTATTCCACTGATTAACTAGTCTATTTCTTAGCCAGTACCAAATGGTTTTGATGGAGCAGTACTTTTTGTGATAGCAAAAACTTGGAAACAAATGGAGTGTCCATCAATTAGAGAACAGCTAAACAAACTATTGTGTAGAAGTGTACTAGAATATAATTATACTATGAGAAATCTAAACAAACATATGAAGACTTTGATGAAATGATGCAGAGTGAAGGAAAACAGGAGAAAAAATATATACACAATGACCATAATAATTTTTCCTCAACAGTATTTTATTTTTCTAAATTTTGTAAGATTTTGTGTTTCAAATGTTTTTTCCCTCCTTCCTTTTCTTCCCCTCCCTAAGATAGCAAGCAATCTGATATAGGTTATACACGTATAATACTTTTAAGCATATTTTCATATTTATCATATTGTATAAGAAAAATAAGAGCAAAAGAGAAAAAAAAGGAGAAACTTTTTAAGTGCAAATACTATACTTCAATCCACATTCAGTCACCATAGTTCTTTCTTTAGATGCAGGTGGCATTTTCCATCCCAAGAATATTGCAATTCTTGGATCATCTTATTGCTAAGAAGAACTAAATCTGTTACAGTTGATCACATAATCCTTGTACAATGTTCTTCTGGTTTTGTTCACTTCAGAAATTCCAGCCAAGATGGTTGAGAGCAGACCCGACTTTCTGTGACCTCCTCTGAACTTCTCTCAAACCAACAGTAGACTAAGCCTCTAAATTAGTTTTGGAATGACAGAACCCAAAAATAGTTGTATTTGTGTTGAGTTGTGTTGAGTACAACACATTTCCAGAAGATACTTTAGAAGAACTTCAGAACAGGTCTTTTTCAAATGGGCAGAGGGACAGTCTGCCAAACCCATTCTGCAGCACAGGGAGACCAGGGCAAGGAGCTGAGGTGGGGAGTCAGAGCATTGCAGTTTCCATGCACCTGGGAATCTTCTGTGAGATTCTTAAGCTACTTTGTCCTGAGTGCAAGCAGGTGGTTTGGCAGATTTGCAAATTGTAAACCGCTGAGCCCTGGAAAAATGCTGGACCTATCAGTCATTACCCAGCACTGGAAATCAATCAGCAGAACTGCCCTAGGGTAAATTAAAATGGCTGTCACTCCTTTGCATTGAACAGACCTCAAGCCTTAAAAAAAAAAAAAAAAAAAAAATAGTAAAAAAAAATCAAAAAGAACTTTCACTATAGACAGCTTTTATGGAGACAGAGAACAGACCTCAAATCCTGAGATTCCTAAAGACAAAGCAACTCTAGATGAATCCCTAAAGGGAGACATGAACTGATCCCTATTTCACAAGGCTTTCTAAAAAGATTGCAAAAAAGATCTTAAAAAGGGAATTAAAAGAAAAATAGGGAAATGAAATGAGATCATTGCAAGAAGGAGAAAAAGCATATGATGCTTTACAAAAGAGATATGAAAAAGACACCAATTCACCAAAAATCAAAATTTGTGAAATGGAAAAAGAATGCAATGAACCAAAAAATTCAATTGGCCAATTACAAAAGGAGCTAAAAAAGGTAATTGAAGAAAATAATATACCAAAAATTAGAATTGAACAAATGGAATGACACATTAAGACTTCAAGAATCAATCAAACAAAAACAAAAAAGTGAAAAAATAAAAGAAAATATGGTTTTGCTCACTTCATTCAGTATCAGTTCATGTAAATCTTTCTAGATTTTTCTGAAATCAGCCTGCTCATCATTTCCTATATAACAATAATATTCCACTGTTTTATATACCATAACTTATTCAGACACTCCCCTATTGATGGACATCCACTCAATTTTCCATTCCTTACTGCTACAAACATTTTTTGCACATGTAGGTCCTTTCTCCTCTTTTATGATATCTGGGAAACAGATTCAGTAGTGACACTGCTAGTTTAAAGGGTATGAACAGTTTTATATCCTTTTGGGCATAGTTCCAAATGTTTCTCCAGAATGGTTGCATCACCAATAATGCATTAGTGAATGACTATAATATTTAAATTAAAACAACACTAAAAGTCATTTAATGATGAAAATAAATCTCAGAAAGGTTATTTGACTTGTCCAGGGTTGCACAGCTAATAGATTCTTATTAAATGCAATGAATAGTTTGGTGCTAAAGAATAATGAACCTACTTTCCTTCTATATATAGATGAGTAGGAAACTGTAGGTTTAGACTTGCATCCAGTATAAAAATAGTACTTGTATTGGTTTGCTTTAACTGGTGGTGGAGGAAGAGGTGGTGGTGGTATATCAGGAAACAATTGTGGTATAACAAACAAAATGCATCATTAAAATTTTAAAAACTAAAATAAAAATGAAGCCCAAGAAAATAAGGGTACAAGAAAAATCAAAAGGACAAGCATCAATACTTTAGGTAGCATACTACATAACAAGGAGGGGCTTGAAGACATGAGTTTGAATTCAGCCTCAGACACTTACTGTTTGACCCTGGACAAATCACTTAATTGCATAGAATCTTAATTTCCTCATCTGCAAAATGGAGATAATAACAATACCTTCTTCTTGGGCTTGTCATAAGGATCAAAAAAGTGAACATATATAAAATGCTTTAAAAATGCTAGATATTGTTGTTACCTTCTTTAGATTTTTTAGGCTAGGATTCTGCAGTAAGAATCCTGGGGGTTCTGCTGGTGGCCCTGATTGTAATCAGTTCACCTTCAATCAATATTCTACATTTAATCTTTTTTTTAAAGTTTCATCATTTAGTCTTTTTTGAGTGAGGGAAGTAAAAATTTCCAACTTTAAAATTTTGTTTTAGTATTTATGCAATTGTTTACTAGAAGTTCTTATGTTCTTATGATCTTGTAAGACACATTGACATTTGGACTGCAAAAGCATGAATTTAGTAATGGGAAATTCTAATGCTTTGCTTTTTTATTTCAAAAGAACTTATCACTGTAGGATCTTCAAAAACAGGAGATAAATGCAATTACTTATGCAGCAATGTGTTTTTCAGTGCAGATTATTTTAAAAAAAGACACGAAACCAGAAAAGCTTTTTGTTTTTCCTTTTTGCTACTTTTTAGCTTGATTCAAAACACAAAATATCAGATGTGGATTAAGAAATATGATAGGAAATTGCATATCCTTTGACCCAGAAGTGTTTTTATTGGCTTTATAATCCAAAGAGATCTTCAAGGAGGGAAAGGGACACCCATGTGCAAAAATGTTTGCGGCAGCCCTTTTTGTAGTGGCAGGAAACTGGACACTGAGTTGGACAATGGCTAAATAAGTTATGGCATATAAATGTTATGGAATGTTATTGTTCTATAGGAAATGATCAGTAGAATGATTTCAGAGACACTTGGAAAGACTTTTATGAACTGGTGCTAAGTGAAATAAGCAGAACCTTCTCTAAAGTTCCTGCCCTTTAACCTCTCCCAGAAAGCTATTCTGCTTGATTACTTTCTTCTACAATCTTTTGGTTCCTTTTTGTCATAATCTCCCTGTTTACTGAATCATTCACGGAAGTGGGCCTTCTGAGATCACACATGGCAACAACAAGCTTATATTATGATCAATTCTGATGGATGTGGCTCTTTTCAACAATAAGATGATCCAGGTCAGTTCCAATGATCTTGTGAGGAAGAGAGCCATCTACATCCAGAGAGAGGACTGTGGGAACTGAGGGTGGATCACAATATAACATTCTCACTTTTTGTTGTGGTTTGCTTTAATTTTATTTTCTTTCTCATTTTTTTCCTGTTTGATTTTTCTTTTAGGTTGGCTTGGGTTTAAATGCCACTTCAGAGTCATATTGGCCCTGGGTAAACCACTAAATCATTCAGTTCCTTCAGCAAGTCTCCAAGACTAAGAATTGCAAAAGAGTTCTCTATTGGTAGAAGGGGTGAGTTCTTGACACTAATGAATTAAAATTTCAGTTTAAAAAAATCCAATTATTATCATTTGGGACTCAAAGAGCATCTGAGCTTATTTGGGAATAGAACACACAATGACTTCTGAGGAAACTGATTAAAAGAAAGAAAACATGACCTGGAAGACCTTAGTGATACCTTTGTAGAGGGTGGGATAATAGTTGAGCTGGGCAGGTCATTCCTAGTGAATTATTTTTCTGGGCTTCCCATGTCTCTCCCTTTTCCTTTCATGTGTCCACTTTTCCCGGATTTTTATATTTATTACCCTCTTGGCCAGAACCCCTCTCTGTAATGCTCTGGCTAGCTTTCTGCAGGGCCTTTGGATCAGCCTTGGTCTTAGCAGAATAATTACCACGAGAATAGTCAGGGAAAAAGTTCAAAGTCTTTATTATCTCCTTCAGTCTATCTCCTTTGCCTGGGGCCCAGCTAGCTTTCCGGAGGCCCCCTGGAATGGGTCTTGATTTCAGTGAAGGAATGTAGGAGGCAGGAGGCAGGAGGCTGATCAAAGATGGACTCCCTATGGCTGACTTTGTCCTCAGTTTAAATACTCTATTACAATTACATCAATTGTAGAAATAATATATTGCCATGCTAAGTACTAAGTATATGTAAACTAGATAATCATTGCCTTATGAATTCCACTGAGTTAACACCTTGTTGTAGGATTAAATCAGTTATATTGAGTATATTTCTCTAAAGTTCCTGCCCTTTACACCTCTCCCAGAAAGCTATTCTGCTTGATTACTTTCTTCTATAATCTTTTGGTTCCTTTTTGTCATAATCTCCCTGTTTACTGAATCATTCACGGAAGTGGGCCTTCTGAGCATGTGTGCAGGTAACCTACAAGGAGCTAACTGCCTTTCTAAGTTCCTTGGTAACCTGTTGATTGAAAAGTAGCTCATTTTTTTTTTTGTAATGTCATTGACCATTTTATTATTATTATTATTATCATTATTAAAGTTTTTTTATTTTTCAAAACATATGCATGGATAATTCTTCAACATTGCCCTCACAAAACTCTGTGTTCCAATTTTTCCCCACTTCCCCCATGCCCTCCCTTAGATGGTAAGAAGTCCAATATATGTTAAACATGGTAGAAATATATGTTAAATTCAATATATGCATACATATTTATACAATTATTATACATATTTATACAATTATCATGTGGAACAAGAAAAAAAGAGAAGCCAAATAAAATGCAAGCAAACAACAAAAAAAGTGAAAATGTAAGTAGCTCATTTTTGAAGCTGCTTCCTCTTCCTTTTCTTTCTTCTCACCCACATCCCCTTCTAGCTTCTCTTTACTATCTGAACTTTGTCTCTTCATTTTTATCTTGTTCCTTCCCTTGTGAATCAAGTCCTATAGTCCTTTTCCTTTGCCTTTATAGCTTTGCATTATTCTGGTTGCTAATCTCTATTCTCATCTCCACTGTCTCTTTTTCTTCCACTTTTTATTCTAGAATGCTTTCCAAAGTTTGTCTGTGACACTCCTGAGAAATAAGGAGACTTTTTTATGTGGTCCCAGCTCTCTTCTTATAACATCTCTTGTTTAAAAACATTCCAGCAGAATTCTTAATCAAATAAAAGCTAGAGGAAATCATAGAAAATAAAACATAATTGTGATTATATGAAATTGAAAATTTTCTGCATTAATAAAAACTGGTGAAACTAGGACATGTAAATAGGCTATTAACTGGAGGGGGGGAGGGGACCCAATCTTTCCATCTGGTATCTCTCACAGGGATCTGCTATCCTACACACACACACACACACACACACACACACACACACACACACAAAAGCCATTCCCTTGATTCATAAGTGATCAAAATATATAGATTGTTCCAGAGTAATTGTAACATTAATCATATGAAAGAATGTCCCAAAACACTAATAATATGAAAAATATAAATGAAAGCAAAATGAGATTTTATCTCATACTCAGCATATTGTTAAGGATCACAAAAAGATGGAATAGTCAGTGTTAGAGAAGCTACAGAATGATAGGCACACTGATGTAATTATTTGTAGAACCATGAATAGGACAAGTCATTCTGGAAAGCAATTTGGTATTATGCTAGGAATGTGGCATTTAGTCACAAAAAAAAAAAAAAAAATTGTCTCTATCCTTTGGCCCTTTGACCCCATTATCCTAAAGGCATCAAAAGCAGAAAGGAAAGTCCAATATATTTCAAAATATTTATAGCAGCATTTTTCTAGTAGCAAAGAACTCAAAACAAATTAGATGCTCAGTGGTAGGGAATGTCCAAAAAAATTATGCTTTATGAAATGTAATATAATTTTATAATAAATTATGACTATAAGGAATTCAGGGAAGCTTGGGGAGGCTTGAATGAACTGTGAAGTTCAGTATGCAGTAAATAAAACCAAGAAAATTATATACAGTTTTTATAACAAAGTAAATATAAAGAAAAAAATGAACCTGAGAATTACATTATTATAATGGTCAATCTTATTCCTGAAGAAGAAATGAAGTGGAAGGAAACAAGAAATATTTATTAAGCATCTACTATATATCAGGCATTATGCTAAATGCTTTAAAAAATATTATCTTATTTGATATTCATAGCAACTCTGGAAGGGAAATGCTATTACCATCCTAATTTTATAAGATAGGGAAAATGGGATTGGTAGAGATTATGTGGCTTGCCCAAGGTTACACAATTCATAATTGAGGAGAGATTTGAATTCAAATTCATTTGATTTCTGGACAGCTAGAGAGCAGAGTAGAGAAAGCAAGAGGCTTGGAGTCAGGAACATCTGAGTTCCAGTCTGGGCAGGCTATTTAACCTTTTTTTGCCTCAGTTTCTTCATCTATAAAATGAGTTGGAGAAGGAACTGGCAAACCTTTCCACTATATTTGCCAAGAAAATCCCAAATGAGGTCATGAAGAGTCAGACGACTGAAATGACTGAACAAAAACAACAATAACTCAACCGATTTCAGGCCAGCATTCTATCTGTTGTTCTACCTAGTTGCTTCAGAGGAAATGTGCCTCTCTGCCTTAGATGAAGGGAGGATGCGAAGGAGGGGCATATGGCTACAGAACATTCCATATTCTGCTGATTTGGTTGATATATTGTTTAGTTTTACTGAACTGCTTCTCCTTTTTTTTAATACCCTCCCCCTTTTCTCTGAACAAGGGATGACTTGTTGGGGGAGTGAGAGAGTGATATATTTGAAAACGAAGATGATTTAAAAACAAAAAGCTATCAATAATTTCTTTCAATTCAAAATTTTTTTAAAAATGTGTTTTAGAGTCTAGCTTCTCAAATTGTGATTCGTGACCCATATGGGGTCATGTAACTGAATGTGGGGATCACAGAATTATGATTTGTTATCAATAATGTTTGATTTGTATGCTTGCTTTATATACCTATATAACTGGGGTCTTGTAAAAAAATTTCTCAGGCAAAAATGGGTCATGAGTGGAAACATTTTGAGGAGTCCTGATGTAAAGTGATAACACCCATGATATCCAGGGGTATCTCCATGATCTGAGAAACCTGGCTGCATGGGATCCTTTGCACTGATTGATTTTTGTTGAGGGAGTGATAGGTCTTCTGTAGCTTTATATCAATTTCCAATATGTTTTTTTGAGCCTTCAGAAAAGGCTCTGTGAAAAGGCAATTTTTCAAAGACTTATTGATGGGGGCGATAGCCCCTTTAAGATTCCTTTCCTGATTTCCAACCTCCTTTGGGACTGATCTTTGATTACAAGATCTGGTCAAAACCAGCCTTTTGTATTCCTAGGGGAAAGATCCTTATCTGAGCCAGTTTGGGCTGTATCCAGCCCCCACTGGATCTGAGCTGGCTTAGGTTTTCAGCCCACATTCTAATGATCTGCTCAGATAGTCCAACCCCCACCTGGTGGGTTTTGGCGTTCGAGGAATCAACCTAGGCTCCACCCATATGCCCCTTCAAGCAGATAAAACAGCCATGGTGGAATCATCCCTTGGCAGAGAATTGAAAGATGCTAGCAACCACGTTTTGCATCAGAGACTCTCCGTCCCTCCACCACTTGTGGTGCATTTCTTCCTCCATCTAATGCCTTTACTAACCAGACTTTAACCTTGCTTCCAAACCCTGCAATAAACCTCTTTTTATCAATCTAGGTTTTCAGGCCTGTAAATTCATTTACAGGGGACTCTCGCCGCTGCTAGACTCATTTAACTTTGTATCCTTGCACTGAATCCAAAGGGGGTTGCAGGGGAGCTCCATGTAACTCCCTGTACCCCAATCCTGCCACTAGACCTCAATTAATCCTAATTTTAATGAGGTATAAACCTCATCATTAAGTATATACCTCATCATTGTTGTAATCAAAGATCAGTCCCAAAGGAAGTTGGAAATTAGGAAAGGAATCTTAAAGGGGCTATTGCCCCCATCATTATCACATTAATTTTAACAACTCAATGGGGGAATGGACTAACAGTAGTATGCATTAATTTGAAGGATTTTCATATAACTGTATGTAATTAAAAGTTGTCTTTCTAATTAAGATAATTCATATTTCTAATCACATGTGGCATTCTTCCATATTTCACAATAAAAGAAAAATAAGAATCCTAAATCATGAATTTTTTGTTTTGTTTTATTTAAAACAGAATCAAACTTCTCAAATTTTTTCTTTTCAGTTGTATAAAATCCTTTTATCCTTCTTTGAAAATAATTCATATTATTCACCTTTAATATGTTATTTAAACCAAAACCTAATAACAATCATTAACATTTGTACTATGCTTACTATGCCAAATACTTACAATCATCTTATTTCTCCAACAACTCTAGGAGGTACTATTGTTTATCTTGTCCTTTTATATAAAAAAGATTAAATTCTCTAATATACTACAATTATAATTTAGTTTCAGAATAAAAATTTCAATCAAAACAATTATTGATTCATAATTACTGAGGGCAACATTTAAATCTCATTTTCCCCACAGGTCTACTATTTTCAGCTAGCTCATGTTTTTAAAAAAATAATAAAAGGGGACTCTCCCAGCTCCCTATTACTGCGTCTTTATTTCTTTAAATTTACCCCCCAAATGCAAATCATTTCTTTTTATTTTCCTAACTTAACACAACCCTATCACTCAGTTGGTTAATATGTATTTATTAAATTTTCATTTAATCTTTCAAAGTCTCATGAAATTTCTTTTATAATCTTATACTGACTACAGGTAGTAGTTGTCCAAGAGACATTTCTCTCAAAAATTTTTCAAATCTTTTTTTTTTTTCTTAATGTAGTGAGATCAAAATCTTTACTCAAATCATTACAATGTAGTCCAAATTGTTGGTTCATTTTTAAAAATTACATAAAACAAATTAATCGCAACATTGTCATGTTTGGGAGCTCTAAAAGGCTTGTGAATACATAGCTCATTCCAATTTCTCTGAGGCTTTCTGGACAATTAGAATTGATTAGTTACATAAATTTTTATAAATGATAGTTAAATAATCCTAAATATAACTTACTGAGCACAACTACCCCTCCTAGTTCCTTATTGATAATTTTAAAGAAATCATCTCTTTCTCAAAGTTAACCACTTTTATGCTGGAAAAGCATTCATTTACTCATTTCACAAAGATATTTACTTGGCAATGACCAGGAGAATTGGTCAGAGCTGAACTTTGATTTTTCAATTTATAATCTTTATTAAAAAACAACTATTATTTTGGTGCTGATATTAAATGTGTAAAGTGACTTGTAGACACTTTTTCATTGATTGTAAAAGATTTCATTCCTAATTGTCTCCTCTTTTTATAAAGTTTGTATTACTTTCCTTTTTTAATAAAGTTTTTATTTTCAAAACATATGCACAGATTCATCCTTGCATAGCCTTGTGTTTCAGATTTTTCTCTTCCTTCCCCCCATCCCTACTCTAGATGGGAAGCAATTCAATATATATTAAACATCTTAAAATATGTTAAATTAAATATATATAAATAAATATATACAATTCTCTTGCTGCACAAGAGAAATCAGATCAAAAAAGAAAGTAAATGAGTAAGTAAACAAAATGCAAGCGAGCAACAACAAAAAGAGTGAGAATGTTATGTTGTGACCCACACTCAGTTTCCACAGTCCTCTCTCTGGGTGTAGATGGCTCTCTCCATCACAAGATCATTGGAACTGGCCTCAATCATTTCATTGTTGGAAAGAGTCACATTCATCAGAATTGATTGTCATGTAATATTGATGTTGTTGTGTACAATGATCTCCTGTCATGTGCAATGAGCCATCTGGTCATTTTATGCTCATTTCATTTAGCATCAGTTCATGTAAGTCTCTCCAAGCCTTTCTAAAGTCAACTTCCTGATCATTTCTTATAACATTAATATACCATAACTTATTCAGCCATTCTCCAACTAATGGGCATCTATTCAGTTTCCAGTTTTTTGCCACAATGAAAAGGGCTTGCCACAAATATTTTTGCACATATGGGTCCCTTTGCTTCCTTTAAGATCTCTTTGGAATATAGGCCCAATAGAAACACTGCTGGGTTGAAGGGTGTACACAATTTGATAACTCTTTGGGCATAGTTCCAAATTGCTGTCCAGAATGGCTGGATCCATTTACAACTCCACCAGCAATATAATAGTGTCCCAGTTTTCCCATATCCCCTCCAACATTCATCCTTGTCTTTTCCTGTCATCTTAGCCAATCTGAAAGATGTGTAGTGGTATCTCAGAGGTGTCTTAATTTGCATTTCTCTGATCAATAGTAATTTAAAGCATCTCATATGATTAGAAATAGTTTAAATTTCTTCATCTTTGACCATTTATCAATTGGAGAATGGCTTGTATTCTTATAAATTTGAGTCTTGTATTACTTTCCAATACTGTAGGTTATTAAATTGCCATATCTAATTAAACAATTAGGAATTTTTAATTCATCTCTCATTAAAGAGGAGTTGATTGCCTAGTGATTTTAAATGAACAGAAATCCTTATTATACTACCTTGATTTTGGATTCAACTAAATCAGAGATAGCTGTAGAATCATTAATATTAATAATTTAAAATCTCAGTTTTCACAAGGACTATTGACTGCCTTTATGTCAAATTTCAAGCTCATTGTTATTATTTTACAAAATTAATTTATGTTGTAACATGACAGTAAAATTACAACTATTGTGATATAATTGTGTACAATTTAGTAATTTAGTAATGGGAAATTCTAATGCTTTGGTTTTTTATTTCAAAAGAACTTATCACTATAGAATCTTAAGAACAGGAGATAAATGCAATTACTTATGCAACAATGTGTTTTTCAGTACAGATTATTAAAAAAAACATTAAACCAGAAAAGCTTTTTGTTTTTCCTTCTTGTTACTTTTTAGCTTGATTCAAAACACAAAATATCAGACATGGATTAAGAAATATGATAGGAAACTGCATACCCTTTGATCCAGAAGTGTTTCTATTGGGCTTATATCCCAAAGAGATCTTAAAGGAGGGAAAGGGACACATGTGCAAAAATGTTTGTGGCAGCCCTTTTTGTAGTGGCAAGAAACTGGACATTGAGTTGGACAATGGCTAAATAAGTTATGGCACATAAATGTTATGGAATATTATTGTTCTATAGGAAATGATCAGTAAGATGATTTCAGAGAGACCTGGAGAGACTTATATGAACTGATGCTAAGTGAAATAAGCAGAACCAGGAAATCATTTCTACTGAGAAAGCAGAAAGGTTGTTTATTAAACCTCCAGATGATGAGCCATCCCATCATGAGATACAAGAAAGAGAAAGCTTGTGGTAGGAGGGCTAAAGAAGTAGTAAAGATACACAGCTTTTATACAAGAGATTACATCACAAGTAAGAGAGCATTGAGAAGGGGGGAAGAGGCATCTAATTAGTTGTTGCTATTCGAAGAGATTGGAATGGAAGGTTTCTGTTTCTCAGAAATCACCTGATTTCTAGGAAACAGAAAATCAGGCCTTCAGGCTTAGCTGGCCAAGGTTCAAGTAAATATGGGTCTGCTCATATTATACAGGTCATAGGGAAAAAAACAGAAATAATGAAAATAAAATACAGAAAAAGAATTCACACATTCCTGTAAGTTCTTTACCTTATCTCTCTATTCCACACAGAAGTGAGGGAACTCCAATGACTGGCTGAAGGAGATGCCCATCAACCACAAGTGCTTTGTCACCAGTATTCTGAGGCTTTCCCTTGTAAGAACATTTGTGACAATTAACAAGGAAACTGGTTTTTCAAGCATAATTCTCTTAGGAGTTGGGGGGGGATGCAGGGAGAGGAATTAATATTGATACTGAAAATTCCTAACATAAGTTAAAAATCTTTATGGCAAGTTTAACAAATAAAATATAAATCTATCCAACTAATCAAATGTAACATATTATTACCAATACATGGTAGTTTAATTAATTATAACCTATATTCTTACAGCATCAATTAAATCAAACATAATTCTGTTTTACTTAACTCAATAATACAATCATTGATATTCACTAGATCACAGTGCACTGAGTAAATATTAATTAAAATGAGTATTAAAATAATTTTAATTTTCACAGCTAGCCAGGATCAGAAGACCTGATTCCTACATCTGACATAGGTTAGATGTATGACCATGGGCAAGAAATTTCACTCTTCTGGGATACCATTTCCTCCTCTGTAAAATGAGGTGGAATGGAGTAATTAACTTCCCAGATCCCTTTTCAACACTAAATATAGGAATAAAGTCATTCTTTCCTTTAATGGCCACTGCTTCCTTTTCTAGAATCAAAGTTAATTCAATGCAACATTTACCAAGACTGGACTTACTGTGTGCAAGATTTTATACTGCATACTGGGGATACAAAGATAAAAGGGAAACATATTTTTCCTTAAAAAGCTTGGGATATAATGTGTTTAAAGAAAAAAAAATTCACATCATGTTCAGCTCATGTAAAAACTTCAAGCCATTATTGTATCATACAATTTAAAGTTTGAAGGAAATTTAGAAATTATCTTCAATTTAGTTCAATTCAGTAGTTCAATTAAGCATCCATTATTTGCTAGACACTGCTGGGAATACATATAAGAAAAAAGACAGTTCCTACCTTCAAGCAGCTTGTAATTTAATGGGGGAAGAGAGCAGTAGGGAGCAACATGTTCTGTAGAATTCAAACCAAGCAGAGCTATAAATTACAATTCAAATCTGTTTGTCATAAAGCTAGGTCTTCTGAAATGAAACCTATGTCTTCTGAATTTATCAGTTTCTTTTTTTTAATTTTATTTTAATTTAATTTAATTTTTATTTTATAATTATAACTTTTTTTTGATAGTACATATGCATGGGTAATTTTTTACAACATTATCCCTTGCACTCACTTCTGTTCCGATTTTTCCCTTCCTTCCCTTCACCCTTTCCCCTAGATGGCAGGCAGTCTTATACATGTTAAATACTAGCTACAATATATGTGTGCAGAACCAAATTTCTTGTTGCACAGGAAGAATTGGATTCAGAAGGTAAAAATAACCTGGGAAGAAAAACAAAAATGCAAACAGTTTACACTCATTTTCCAGTGTTCCTTCTCTGAGTGTAGCTGATCCTGTCCATCATTGATCAATTGGAACTGAATTAGATCTTTTCTTTGTCAAAGATATCCACTTCCATCAGAATACATACTCATACAAGTATTGTTGTTGAAGTGTATAATGATCTCCTGGTTCTGCTCATTTCACTCAGCATCAGTTGATGTAAGTCTCTCCAAGCATCTCTGTATTCATCCTGCTGGTCATTTCTTACAGAACAATAATATTCAATAACATTCATATACCACAATTTACCCAACCATTCTCCAATTGGTGGGCATCCATTCATTTTCCAGTTTCTAGCCACTACAAAAAGGGCTGCCACAAACATTTTGGCACATACAGATCCCTTTCCCTTCTTTAGTATTTCTTTGGGATATAAGCCCAGTAGTAGCACTGCTGGGTCAAAGGGTATGCACAGTTTGATAACTTTTGGGGCATAATTCCAGATTGCTCTCCAGAATGGCTGGATTCATTCTCAACTCCACCAACAATGCATCAGTGTCCCAGTTTTCCCACATCCCCTCCAACATTCATCATTATTTTTTCCTGTCATCTTAGCCAATCTGACAGGTGTGTAGTGGTATCTCAAAGTTGTCTTAATTTGCATTTCTCTGATCAATAGTGATTTGGAACACTCTTTCATATGAGTGGAAATAGTTTCAATTTCATCATCTGAAAATTGTCTGTTCATATCCTTTGACCATTTATTAATTGGAGAATGGCTTGTGAATCTATCAGTTTCAAAATCTTATCATGTCATCATGAGCATCTTCCTACATTCCCAGCAATATTTCAAATTATTCCTTTCCATATACCCTATAGTTCAGCCATTCTAGCTTCGTCTCCCATTTCCATGTCTTTGCAGTGACTATTCTTCATGCTTGGAATGCTCTTCCTCTTCACTTATGCTTTTCTGAATTCCTGGTTTTCTTCAGGATTCAATTCAAAGGCTATATTCTTTCAGTGTTCTTTTCTGATCCCCTCTGTACTCTTCTACCTGCTACTACTTTCCCTTTTAGGAATACCTTCTATTTACTCTCTGTACTTGTATATATCTACATATACATGAATTTATTTCTCCATCAGAGTATAAGTTCCTTGAAGGAAAAGACTTTTGCTTTTGTCTTCATATCCTGGCACAAAATAAATGCTTTTTGATTGTCAGATTTGCAAATGACAGAAAGCAAGAAAAGATAATCAACATATTGGGGATAAATTCATAAACAAAAAGATATAATATAGACAGACAGCAAACTGAATGAAATCAGATGAAATGTAAATTTCTATACATGGGTTAAAAAATCAACTTCACAACTAAAGGATTAAGGAAGACTAGCTAGGCAATAGATCATATGAAAATAATCTTGGGTTTGATTGAATTTAAAGGTAAATATGATATGGAAGTCAAGAATAATTAAGTTCCCCTAGGCTATATTAAGAAAGTAATCATAGGGGCAGCTAGGTGGCACAATGGATAGAGCATCAGCCCTGAAGCCCTGTGTGACGATAGGCAAGTCACTTAACCACAATTGCCACAGGGGGGAAAAAAAAAGTCATCATATCCAGAACATGGCACCCATGTATTGTTCATAAAGCTACCAAATTGTTACTATTCAAGCACATGTCTGACTATGTCAGTGGATTTCTATTCCCTCTAGGATAAAAAATGTAAACTGTTTGGCATTTGAAGTCCTTTACCAATCTGCCACCAATTTATGTTAAAACATTTTATATTATTCTCCCTCTTACATTTTACTTTTTTAGCCAAACTTATTCACTTTCTGTTCTCTAAATATCACACTCCATCTTTTTTTTTTTTTTTTAAATTTCTAGCTCCCTCCAGGACTCAGCTCAAGTACATTCTACTACAAAAAGCCTTTCCTGATTCCTCTAGTTGTCAGTGTGCCCTGCAATGAAATTATTTTGTTTACTTTCTATATATTTTATATTTATTTTTCTATGAATATGCTATTTCCCCTCTAGTAGAATATAAGCTTTTGGGGGGCAGGACTGTTTGGTTGAGGAGTTGAATCATTATGAAATATATTTATATTTCTTCATATTAGCAAATGTTTACTCAAGATAATTTTGCCTTTTCTAGATTATTCAATCATCTCATGAATGGAATACAATGGATATACTAAGAAAATACTGAAGGAAGTAGAGACTGTCCCTACACTAAATGATCCCAGATTATTGTGCCTTTACACTTTCTAGATAGTGCCTTCTATCCTCTCCTTTATGGTCTTGTGATCGTTAAATGAATGTGTCTAATTGGCTTTAAGGTAGAACTGAAGGTTTCTAGGAAAAATTAGTAGAGGAGGCTTGTTAAAAATCAGTTTCCTTAATCTTATGGTGATAAGTCAATAGAATCTAGCTTGAGGATGACATGATTTGATATGGAGCCCTGGTGAGAGAATAAGGAATGGAGAATGGTACCTAAGTTGCAAGCCTGGGTGATTTTGGGGATAGTGATGTTCTCAGCAACTCAGCAAATAGTAATGCTTTCAATAAAGGAAGTTTTAAAGGGGGAGGAGGAGAAAAGATAATGAGTTCAATTCTGGACACGTAGAGTTTAGGATAACTGCTAAACATCCAATTCTAGATGTCTAATAGCATTAAAAAAGATGTTAGGACTGAATAATTAGATCTGAGAGTTATCTGCATATAAATAATTAAAACCATGAGAAATGAGAAGATTGTCAAGCAAAACAGTATAGAAATAAAAAGAAAAATAAAGGGGCACCAATCTTTTGAATATGACAATCATTGAGAGGTAAATTTTCAGAAAGTCCATGTTGGCCTGCTCATGTTTTACTATTTTTTGAATACACACAAAAAAATCTATAAATGTAATTGAATCATCTAAAGCTGCTATTCCTTTTTTCTGGCACAGATAAGTTTAACACATGCCAATTTCCTTTGCCAGGATTATATATTATGCTGGCACAAAAGGATTAGTGTTTGGTGCAGGAATGGAAGATGGCCAAGAACATTTTTTTTTGGCTATAAAAACAAACTGTGGAGTCTAGAGCATAGTAACAAAGGTCTTCAATCTGATTACCTAGTTACAAAGTAAAAAGGTCTTTATAGAACCATTCTACAACTTTTAAATAATTATATCCTAAAATTGTCTGAACATTGTAGGGCTTTCCACAATAATCTTCAAAACATTCCTTATTCTTAAGAAGGAAAGGCCTGTTGGAATTCTCTAATTACCTGAAAATGATAGTCTGGCTATAGAATTCATACTCTGCCCCAAGTAAATCCTGGCACTCATTAAATATTATTTGTTGTGTTAGTGTTTCTATGTCAAATGAAATATATTGTTATTCCAGAAGAAAAGATCTTAAAGTTCTTTCAGGGAGAATTTTTAAAAAAGATTTTTATAAACTATTAGCAAACATAAACAGTTCATAACACTTTTCCTGTTTTCGGAAAGCTTACATTCTATAAGAGGAGATAACATGTATACATATTGAGATTTATAAAATAAATACAAAGCATCTTTTTTGTTTGAAAACTTCTAGCAATTAGGAGTACCAGCAAGGGTCTTATTTAGAAGGCTGCCCCTGTGTTGAATTTTGCATGGAATCATAGATTCTAAGACTCAGCAGGGAGTAAAGAGTGCATTATGAGCACAGGGTTCACCCTATTCAAAAACACAGAGACCAAAAAGGCATATGAGATGTAGAGCAAAAAGGCCAGTTTTCCTGAATATAGAATTTTCTTGAATAGAGAACTGGGCCAGAGAGAACAAGACTAATCTCTTTTTGGTATAGTAGCCCTTCTAACACTTGGAAACATTGTGTCCCTGATGAAGATTCTTTTCTCTAAGGTAAACACCTCCCTTTCTTTCATGTTATTCTCAAATGGCCTATGTTCAAGGCCTTTCCTCAATCTGGTTGTCTTACCCAGATCCTCTACACTTTTATCAGTCTTTTCTAAATGATATTGCTTGGAAATGAAAGTAATACTGCAGATAAGGTCTTCCTATCCTACAGATAGGAAAGGGACAACGAGATAGAACACCAGCTCTGGAGTTAAGAAGACCTTAATTCAAATATGGCCTCAAACACTTATAGCTGTATGTTCCTGTGCAAGTCACTTGAACCTGTTTGCCTCAGTTTCTTATATGTAAAATGAGCTGGAGAAATAAATAGCAAATCACTCCAGTATCTCTGCCAAGAAAACCCCAAATGGGGTCACAAAAAGTCAGATGTGACTGGACAACAACAAAGAATACAAACAAGTTTTCAGTAGAAGAAATCAATTGTCACGTGAAAATTGTTCTAAATGTCAATAATTTGAGAAATACAAATTAAAGTGACTTGGAGATATCGCTTCAAACTAACTTGACAAAAATGGAAAATGCTACAGGGGGATATAGAAAAATAGAGGCACTAAAGGCACTGTTTGTGAAGTTTTAAACTGATCCAACCATTCTGGAGAACAATTTGGAACTATGCCAAAAGGGCTATAAAACTGTGAGTACCCTTTCATCTACCAATTCCATTAATAGGTCTATATCCAAAAGAGATCAAAGGAAAAGGAAAAAGAGCATGTGTATGAATATATTTTTAGTAGCTATTTGTGCGGTAATAAAGAAATGGAAATTGAGGGGATACTCATCAACTGGGGAATAGGTGAAGAGGTAGTATATGGTTGCTATTGAATTCTATTATACTGAAAGTAATGCTGATGAAGGACATTAGTAGAAAAAACCTGGAAAGATGCATAAGAACTGATACAAAGGAAAGTAAGCAGAATTAGGAAAACATATACAGTAATAACAATATTATAACAATAGTCAACTGTGAAAGACTTAGCTACTCTGATCAGTCCTATAATGCAATATAATTTCAAAGGTTTCATAATGGAAAATGCTATCCACCTACAGAGAAAACTGATGAACTCTTAATGTAGAGCGAAACACCTTTTTTCTCACTTTATTTATTTATTTATTTTTTTGCCTTTTCAACATGACTCATATAGAAACATATTTTGTATGACTTCACGTGTAAAATAGGTCTCGTATTTAGCCTTTTCAATAGCTAAGGGAGGTTATCAGGGAAGGAGAGAATTTGGAACTGAAAATTAAAAAAAAAATTTTTTAAGTACCTAACACATTGTTGGCTCAAAGTAGCTATAAATAAATATTTGTTGATTGAGTAATTGAATGAGTGAAACATTTTATTAAGAACTTACTATGTGCCAATAATTATGCTTAAAATAAAAATATAAAATATGTAAATTACATTCTAATAGGAGAAAGTAAGGCATAAAGGTATTTGTGGCCAGGAATGTAAATGTACAGGAAGGGTGAGTATAGCCATAGGTAAATAGACTGACTCATTTTTCCAGTAGGGATGCTGGCATTGTTTTGATTATATTCCTAGAAGGGAAAAGGGGGTATGAGGGGAGGAATTAGGGAAAAGGTTTTAGAAAGTTGAGGTACATCCAACAGGGAAGCAGAGACACATACTCTCTATAGAGACCCCCCCCAAAAAAAAAGGAACTTTATTTCAAATAGCAAAGCAGATTCTTGTATAGAGACATATGGAAGCAGATATCACCCAGTAGATGGCAAGGTTGGAAAATGATAGATATATTTGATTCTTTCCCTAGTATAAACTATATATAATTTACATCCTTTACAGTTGGGTCCAGGAAGCAATGAGGCACAGCCAGACTTCAGATATGTTTATCCTCAAACAGTCCAGCACTGGATGCTACATTTTTGATCATCCTGGATGAGAGAGAACAATAGTTATATGGCTCAAAACTGCTTGATGACATTATAGCTTAACTTGCAATTTACCACTATAGGACTACAGTCCCAACAACCCAGGCACTAGGCCAATTTGTATTAGCAAACTAAGATCAAAAATTGCTGGGCTAAGGGTCTTAGAAGATCTGGGTTAATTCTCCAATTGATAAATGGTCAGAGGATATGAACAGACAATTCTCAGATGATGAAATTGAAACTATATCAACTCATATGAAAGAGTGTTCCAAATCACTACTGATCAGAGAAATGCAAATTAAGACAACTCTGAGATACCACTACACACCTGTCAGATTGGCTAAGATGACAGGAACAAATAATGATGAATGTTGGAGGGGATGTGGGAAAACTGGGACACTGATGCATTGTGGGTGGAGTTGTGAAAGAATCCAGCCATTCTGGAGAGCAATCTGGAATTATGCCCAAAAAACTATCAAACTGTGCATACCCTTTGACCCAGCAGTACTACTACTGGGCTTATATCCCAAAGAAATACTAAAGAGTGGAAAGAGACATATATGTGCCAAAATGTTTGTGGCAGCTCTTTTTGTTGTAGCTAGAAACTGGAAGATGAATGGATGTCCATTAGTTGGAGAATGGTTGGGTAAATTATGGTATATGAAGGTTATGGAATATTATTGCTCTGTAAGAAATGACCAGTAGGATGAATACAGAGAGGCTTGGAGAGACTTACATCAACTGATGCTGAGTGAAATGAGCAGAACCAGAAGATCACTGTACACTTCAACAACAATACTGTATGAGGATGTATTCTGATGGAGTGGAAATCTTCAACATAAAGAAGATCCAACTCACTTCCAGTTGATCAATGATGGACAGAGGTAGCTACACCCAGAGAAGAAACACTGGGAAGTGAATGTAAATTGTTAGCACTAATATCTGTCTGCCCAAGTTACGTGTACCTTCGGAATCTAATGCTTATTGTGCAACAAGAAAATGATATTCACACACATGTATTGTACCTAGGTTATATTGTAACACATGTAAAATGTATGGGATTGCCTGTCATCGGGGGGAGGGAATAGAGGGAGGGGGGGGAATAATTTGGAAAAATGAATACAAGGGATAATATTATAAATATATATATATATATATATATATATATATATATATATATATATATATATATATATATATATATATAATTTAAAAAATGCAGAAAAAAAAAGATCTGGGTTAGAGTTTTACCTTTTCTGCTTACAAGCTGTGTAACCCTAAATTAGTTATTTAATTATCTGAGTATCAATTTCTTAATTTGTAAAAACAAGGGATTAGACAAAATTGACTCTGAGACCACTCCCAATTGCTATCAGTCTATGATTTAAACTATAGATCAAGTCATGTTCCTAAAATGGGATCTTTTTATACAGGAATATTTTTATAGAATGCAGTTGGTTTACAAGTAAAGCATAACAAAGAAAATGCTAAAACTCGTTTTCCTATCATAGGAAGCCATTACCCTATCAAAAATAATAAACTAATTGCCACTCTTGTACTTTACTTCAAAAAAGAATATTAGTGGCTAATTCTATTGAATTATAAATCAGGAAATTTTAACTCTAGAATTAGAGTCATTAGGTGGTTTGTTATTGTTGTTTCTATCTTTTAAAATTATTTTATTTTCATTAAAATATTTTTCAATAGTATTTTACTTTCCAAATACATGTAAAGGTAATTTTCAATATTTGTTTTTGTAATATTTTGCATTCCAAATTCCCCCCCTCACTCCCTCCCCAAAACAGCAAGTAATCTGATATACGTTAAACACATGCAATTCTTTTAAACATATTTCCATATTTGTCATATTGTGCAAGAAAAATCAGACCAAGGCTAAACACATGTAATTTTTTTTATTAATTTTATAATTATAACATTTTTTGACAGTACATATGCATAGGTAATTTTTTACATTATCCCTTGTACTCCCTTCTGTTCCAAATTTTCCCCTCCTTCCCTCCACCTCCTCCCCTAGATGGCAGGCATTCCCATACATATTAAATATGTTATAGTATATCCTAGGTACAATATATATGTGCAGAACCGAATTTTTTTGTTGTTGTTGTTGCAAAGGAAGAATTGGGTTCCGAAGGTAAAAATAACCTGGGGAGAAAAACAAAAAATGCTAACAGTTTACACTCATTTCCCAGTGTTCCTTCTCTGGGTGTAGCTGAATCTGTCCATCATTGATCATTTGGAACTGGATTAGATCTTCTCTATGTTGAAGATATTCACTTCCATCAGAATACATCCTCATACAGTATTGTTGTTGAAGTGTATAATGATCTCTTAGTTCTCATGCAATTCTTTTAAATGTATTTCCTTATTTGTTTTATTGTGCAAGAAAAATCAGACCAAAGTGGGGAAAACCATGAGACAGAAAAAAATCCCAAGCAAACAAACAACAAAAAGGTGAAAATACTATGCTTTGATCCATATTCAATCTCCATAGTTTTCTCTTTGAATGCAATTGTCATTTTTTATTCCATGTCTATTAGAATTGCCTTGAATCACCTCTTTGTTGAGAAGAGCCAAGTCCATCAAAGCTGGTCATCACATATTCTTATTGTTACTGTGTAAGATGTTCTTGTGGTTATGCTCACTTCACTCAGCGTCAATTCATCCAGTCTCTCCAAGCCTCTCTGTATTCATCCTGCTGGTCATATCTTATAGAACAATAATGTTCCATAACATTCACATACCATAATTTATTCAGCTATTCCCCAACTGAGGGACATCCACTCAATTTCCAGTTCCTTGCCTTTATAAAAAACGGGCTGCTACAAACATTTTTGCACATGTGGTCTTTTCCCCTCTTTTTTGATCTCTTTGAAATACACTCAGTAGTGAAATGGCTGGATCAAAGGGTAATGCACGGTTTTATAAACTTTTAGGTATAGTTCCAAATTGCTCTCCATAATGGTTAGATTATTTCACAACTCCACCAGTTGTTGCTGTTTTTTTTTTTAAAAATAGAATAGCAGTTTGAATCTGCCAGAGCCAGCTAATTCTGCATGGCTTGAAGACATCTTAACAAAGGTCCTAGAAACAGGAAGTTTTGTTGATATATTTAATCTAGATTCAGTGTTTAGCTGTTTTATCAAGACTATAGTGGATATAACATCTGGAATATAATTCACTTCACAATTCTTAGGGATTTGGACAAAACAATTGAAAAAGGTGTAAAAAATATTACTTATGTTCTGAAAATATAAAATGATAATAATAAAACAAATTAACATTCTTTTTTCATGTTGATAAATATGTGGTCTGTTCATCTATATGAATACTTTGCATCTTTCCCAACACTTAGTGTGGTTTTTGGTACATGGTAGAAACTTAATAATTGCTTGGTGAATTCAGTTAGCAGGTTTTGCTTATTAAAAACTTAAAGAAGAGGAAGGAATTAATACCAGTCCTCACCGTTCTGCTTCCTTTCAGGTCAAGTGATGTGAGAAGGGAAGAAGAGAAGTCTTTCGTGGTGCTTTGTAGAAAGAAGTCAGATGGTAACTATCTAAAGCATTTTATATTAAGAGCAAGTAAATACCCAAGAATGCCTCCATTTAAGGGAGCATAAGAACAGAAAATGTTGGTAAAATCTGGTTGAAAGTCTTGAGAAAAGAGAGAAAATTGAAAAAACAAATAACTTGCATTAGGGCTTTGGAAGAAGAAATTATTTTCTGTGTGGGAAAGCAAGCAAATGGGCACAAGTTCTTAAGAAAAAGCTATTTTACCTGAGACTGAACATAAAATCAAGATGGGAAGAAGGCTGAGTAAAAGTAGGACTATGTAGGGAAGAAGAGTTATCCATTTCTATGCTATGTAATGTTACTTGTTTATTTTGCAATGTGTCTTTTAATTATACTAATTGTTTTTCTTAGCAACCAGGTTTCTTACACTGAAGACTTATTTTTTACATTGGACAAGATAAAATTTTTAGCTTGTTATGGAAAAATCCCTTTTACCTCTTCCTACATACACTGTATTTGGTCTGCACCTCAGACTGAATCTTTTGGGATACTGAGAATGAATACACACATTTTACTTTTTCTTTTCTTTTTTTTTTTCTCATAGGTCCTTTCAATTACAGTTATGCTTCCAGTTAACTAGGGCTGACTGAGTCCAGTAGTTTGGCTAAAGAAAACCTGAGACAGAAGTCAATTTGTTGGATTGGGAAGCATAACTAGAATTGAAAGACCTATAGAAAGTTTGTGTATTTATTTTCAGTCTCTGAAAAATTTAGTCTGAGGTACAGATCCTTTACACAGTACATAGGAAGAGATGAAAGATTTATTAACTCAGAACCAACCATGAATTTTATCTAGTGATATTTCCTTTGGGAAGGGATACAGAGATGCTAGGTTTTACCAGAGAAGACTTTTTGGGAAGAAAAAAAAAACAACTATATATATATATATATAGTACATAAACATTTAATGTTGTTTAATTAATTAATTTACTAATAGACTGTGCTTAGTAAGGCATGAGAATTGATTAGCCCCAGGGATATATAGTCCTGGATATCAAAATCTTCCTCTAAACAGCTATAGCTGTCACCTTTCAGCAGCAGAGAAAGGGAGAAAAGCAAAGTATGGACAAGTAGGCAATAGAATGGCAGGGGACTAGACTAGCCTTCTATGGAACTTGTGAAAGAGCCAGGAAGTCATGGAAATCTGGACAACTGTCAGAGTAGCTGAAGGAGTGTCCAGGCACAATATAAGGCAGATGAAATCTTTTATCTACCTTGGAGCAAGTGTTTTTCCTGGGGGAAGTTCTCCCCACAAAAGTGTGAGCCTGTGGGAGATGATCACCATTTGTCTTTGGGAGGCTGAGAATCCCTTCATGGTATGCTTTTTCTCTATTTACTGTGGCATTCTATCCCAATTAAATATTTTGATTCCAGCTCCAAATCTTATTTGTTGATAGAGAAAAAGGAAATAGTTTAAAGAGGCAAGAAATAACATAATTGAACTCCAACATTGAACCTAAATAGTGCTAAGATACTAGTGAGAGTGGCCTATGGGTTAATATCTTATATCTACATGCAATTTTTTAAATGAATGAAAATGATGTATGTTTTAACTAAATGTCAAGTGACCCTTTCTCTGTCTGCTTGGATATATATTTTGCTATCAGGTTGTTTTCAATCATTTTTTGATCCTACCTGACTCTTCATGACCTCATGTGGAATTTTCTTGGCAGAGATACTAGAGTGGTTTGCCATTTCTTTTTCAGCCCATTTTACAGATGAGGAAACTGAGGCAAATAGAATTAAATGACTTGTCCAGGGTCACACAGTTACAAAGTGTCTGAGGATAGATTTAAATTCAGGTCTTCTTGATTCCAGACTAATACTCTATCCATTGCACTGCCTAGCTGCCTTGCTACCTGATAAGTACAGAAAATAATTTTTGAGTGCTAATTGAAGACTAGTAAGACCCTAACTCTTTACTAGTTCTCCCTAAAATTGCAACAAAGTTGAGAATGAGTAATAATAGGTAACAGGCACAGGTATCTTGTATGATTCCCTTCCCTCCCCCATCTCCCAGAATGAGAGAAAATATGTCAGTTCTCTTCAGCTGTAATCTGGAAATCTGGATTTTTGTAGTTTGTAGCCCATTAATCCCATGGGGATTAGAAGACATAGTCTATTTGATGGATTGTAACTTGTTTGTTTGATATCTCATGGATTTACAGTTGTTGTTTCTGTAGCATAATATATTTGAACCCTAGAACTCTAGACTTATATGATCTTGGGCTTAATAAATGCTTGTTGATTGATTTAGACCTTAGGTTTTTTTCATTTGTAAAATGGTTTTTCAACAGTGGAAAGGTATGTGAACTTTGATAAATAAAATAATCAGTCTTCATTCTAAAGAATGGAAGAGGAAACATATCTTCCCTTTTGAGCAAAATTGTGGATTATTGATACAGAATAAGGCATTTGTTTTCAGACTTGGCTAATGTGTTGCTTTGTTTTATTTAACTATATATATATATATATATATATATATATATTTTTTTTTTTTTTTTAAACTTTAAGGGAGAGTAGAGCTATCATGTCACAGTGAAGTGACATGTTAAATAAAAGAAAAGTGTTAAATGAGATTACCTTTTAAGTTCCTAGTCCAAAATGTTAGGAAATTTGATAAACATTTTGGATTTCAAAACGCAAATGGGTATTTGTGTTTGTGTGGTTTTTGTTTTATACAATTTTTTACTTTAAATAAAAATTCTCCATAAATTTCCTTTTAAATAAATCGAAGCTTAACTTGCAAAGTTCAGAGGTTACCTGGATCAGAGTTCTAAGTTTAGGCATATCTTCTTACTTCTTTGTCATATTAAATTTGATTCCCCTTATTTGGTGGTGGACTTCAATCAAGGCTAACTCTGAGAGTTTGGGTTCATATGGAACAAAATAAGATATTTATAGATTATTCAACAGTTAACAAATGGAAATTTATTTAGCTTTAGTAGGAGAATATTCAACAAGGATATGCATGAGTTGATCTGGTTACTTTTTAAGGGAAAATTAGTCTAAAAACTACAAACAGGGAGAGGGGTTGAGATTGCTCTTAAAGTAATCCTGTTTTTTTTTCTTCTTGATTACATATTGCTTTGGGGAAGTATCAAACCTGGAATATCTTCTAGTTTAACTACTAAGTCAACATTTAGTCATTCAACAGATGATAGTCTTATCATAATCAAGACTTAGGTTACTTGTTGAATTTATATTACATTATAGAAGGTGCCTAAACTTCCCAAATCAAATTGAAGAAAACAATAATTAAATACCTTTTGGAAAGCTCTGCTTATGGCAAGGCATTATAAGAATTTTTCTAGCCTGCTTTTTAGAGCTGGCCTGATCCTCAGGCACACAAAAGGGTATTTTTCTACAGTCATTTTTGGAAAATAAAGAGGTTCAAAGAACGAATAGGGATGGATAAGAGAATAGTAAAAAGTATTTTTAAGATCCTTTTAATACTAATGCTTTACCTCTGTTCAATATTTCCAATTTATCCTGTATTTTGTTTATACAGTTGTTTGCATATTGCCTCCCTCATTAGACTGTAAGTTCCTTGAAAGAACTTTTTTTTTTTTTTTTTGGCCTTTTTTGCTTTTTCCATATTCCTACAACACAATCCAAATCTGTTTAAAACAGTGAAATTCTGCAGATTTAGAGAAATTTAGGTTAATTTTGCCCCTAAGTGGATTGATCTGGGACCCAGCTGAGGGATTTGGGCAAGAAGAATATAAAACGTTTTAAGAACTGACAAAGAACTCTTGAGACCTCAGAGAACCTTCTTATTGCTTTTTAACCTTCTTGACATTGGCTTTTATTTGCTTTTAATATCTGAATTTGTACTTAAGTTACTTGAGAACTGCATCTGTTAAAAGAAATGGGATTTTATTGGTGAAGGGAATATTTGCTTTAACCCTTATACTCTGGAACGATCCATTACCTAAGCTGATAACTAACTACTGGGATAGATTTGTTAATATTTTAAAGAGTGTATCTTATTTCACAGTCTTAATCTCCTGCTTAGAAAAGGAACTCTGAACTTATTTTGCAGATATCTTCAGAGAATCAGAGAGTAAACAGTGAAAAATTTTGAAACTTAAGGGAAGAAAAAGAGGAGGCTACAGCTATTTTGAGAAGGTACAATTCTTCCATGGAGAATAGAAATTTAACATGACTTTTCTTTCAAGATATCATTAAATCTTTCTGTATTGGTGAGATAGCTTTAATCCCTTTCAATGCTTATAAACAATTAGAGGTGAGATGAAGTTTGTTTGATTTATGACTGATCCTATCCTAGCTGAAAAGTTCTGAAAAACTCAGAGCTTTGGTTTGCTCAACCTCTATGTCATGTAATTATAATAAAGTTTGTCACTGGAGAAAATCATAATGCACCTTCCTTCCCATTTTGATAAAGTGGAGGACTATGGGTATTGACTGTTAGACATGCTGTCAGAAATGATTTGCTGAACTGTTTTTCTTCTCCCCTTCTCTGTCTTTTCTTTCTCCTCCTTCTCTTTCCTTTCTAGCCTGTTCAGGGTTAGAAAGGGTCAGCTTATTGGGTGGGGAAGAGGAAGATAAATATGTGTATGTATTTTTATATATAGATGATATTAAAAAAAAAGGAGGAAAAGAGGAGAGAGGATAAATTATGCTAACACATACTATGTAGCTCTGGACAACTCATTAAAACGGTCAGTTTTCCAAGCAACTCTTTAAGAATAATGATCCAATTTTACATCTATATTAGTATGATGGATTTCCACATGGGGAGAACCTCATAATAATAAAATCCTAATTATAATCATTCTCTTTGAGCAGGGGACAGATATGATCGGACATGAATTTTAGGAATATCACTTGGAAATTGTATGAAGAATGGATTAGAAAGAAGAAACCAATAAAGAATTGATTGCAGTCCAGGTGAGAGGTGAAGAACACTTGAAATGGGCTGGTAGATTTGTGTGATGATAAACTTAAGAGATTTTGTGCAGGTAGAATTGACTAGAGTTGGTAACTGACTGAATATGAGATAAGGAGGAGCTGAGGACGAGATTGAGGCTTGCAATATGGTGGGTTGTGTCTTTGACAGATATTTGGAAAGTTAGAAAGAGCTGTTTAGAGGAAATTTATGGAGGATATCCAGCTAGAAATGTTGAATAGGCAGTTGGTGATGCAGAGTGAGAGAACAGGACACCAATGTGCATTGAGTTTGGGAGCAATGCATAGAAATGATAATTGAACCTATGTTTGCTCTCATAGAGACAGAAGGGCACTGTCAGGGATAACTCATGCATAGAGAATGAAATATAATTTAGTTGCAGCAAAAACAGTGGTCCAAAAGAGTGAGAAATAAGGAAAGGTTATTGCATTTAGCATGTCCATGAGTGGTGCCATTTTTACTTATGGATTGCTAACCACAGATCAAACTGCGAATATGAAGGGCAAATTAACATACCATGAGGGAAATGTTAGACAAAGAAAAAAAATTGAGGCCAACAATTAGAAGAGTAAGTATAGGGGCAGCTAGGTGTCGCAGTGAATAGAGCACCAGCCCTGAATTCAGGAGGTCCCGAGTTCAAATGTGGTCTCAGACACTTAACACTTCCTAGCCGTGTGAGCTTGGGCAAGTCACTTAACCCCAGTCTCAGGGGAAAAGGAAAAAAAAAAAAAAGAGTAAGTATAAAATCAAAATGTGCAACATGTGCCGTAAAACAATTTGATATTGAAAAGAGAAAAGAAGTCAGTGTAAAAAAAAAAAAAACTCTAAATGGCATTCTTGGGCTGTTCACATTAAAAACAAAACAACAAATATAACTCATCACTGATGGATTGTGGAGACTTCCTTAAGTCACTGACATGAAAGAGTGAAATGAACACTGTAGCAGAAAAATATAATAGAATATTAAAAAAAAAAAAAAAAACTACCACATTTCTAGGCTTCTTTCATATATTGACTGGTTTTAAGGATTAAAAACATTTTTTTCTTTAAAAATATTGTTATATGGTATGACTCTGGAAAGGACAGAGAAGTGAGTTATTGGAAGAAATTTAGGCAATAAGATAGCAATAAAACATTTTTAATAAAAATATCTTAAGGTAAACTATTTTTTGAAGAAAGCCTATAATGTATGAATTATCAACTGTCCCTTCCCCCCCTTTCCTATTAGTTGGTGGGAGGAGGAAGAGATTTTCCTCTCTTTGCCAGTCACCTTCCTTTCCCCTTTATGTGTAGTCTATTTAAATGCATGCTCCTAGAGTTTAGTCAGTCAGTAAACATTTATTAAGCACCTACTGTCTGCCTATCATTGGGCTAAGCACTGAAGATTCAAGGTAAGGCCTAAGACAGTCCCGAAGCCAACAAGCTAAATATAGAATAATTAGGACATAAGACGAAGGAAAGCACTAAATTGAAGAAATAGGGGTTGGTATTCCAAAGATTTTTAGCGGGATTGGTAGGAATTTAGCTCCTGTCACTTGACGGAAGACTCTAAGTGGATGAGATCTAAGACCGGAAAGGATATACAAGGGTTTGGACTCCAAAAAGATGGTAAATCCCGGACCCTGTAGGTGATAAGGAAAATGCCAAAGCAAGAAAACCCCGAGTCGCACCCGGCTGAAGCGGACAAACAAGGAGGCTCGCTCGCGTCTCTCCCTAGTCCTCGGCACATAGATGCAGGTGAGGGCTACATCAGGGGCAACAGTCCACTTCAGCCCTCTCGGCCGCCTCGCTCCCAGAGCAGGGCTTCCCTCGGGACCAGGTCCGTTTGCGTCCCGTCAGCTTCCTCAGCGCCAGTCCCCCAGCGCGCGCTTCCTTAGGGAAGCCACAGACGGCAGAAACGGGGCCAGGAAGGACCGGAGCGGACAGGGCAGGGACAAGCCAAAGAGCCCCAATTCTTTCTGGCCGAAGAGGACCGGGAAAAGGCGGAATGTTTTCTCCGCAGTGACGGAGGAGAACAGGCATTCGAGCAGAAGGCGCCTCCCTAGCGGGCTCAGAACCTCGGCGGAGGCGCCTGACGCGGCCTTGGCGGGCTGACGCGCAGGTCACGTGGGCGCCGGGCGGCGGCGCGGCGGCGGCGGCCGAGGCGGCTCGTGCGGGGTTCCGGCTCCAGCGCGGGCTCGAGCAGCCGCAGCCGGGGGCGCGGAGACGTGGGGCCACTTTGGGGAGCGAGGCCCCCTTGCACGGGGCTCCCCCGCCGCCTCCTCTATCTCCTGCGGCCGCCGAGCGGGCCTGAGAAGATGCCGCAGTCCGACTGTCGGAACGCAGTGGTCCTGGGGTACTGGCCTATGGGTGAGTCTTCCATCCCCCAGGTACCCTTCCTCTCCCGAGAATAGGGTGGCGGCCGCGTGGCCATCCTCCCCGGCGTCTGAGCCGCTGGCGCGTCGGAAGTGCCGGCGTTCCCGGAGCCCGTGGCTCCGCCCCCTGCTCGCTCCTCCCTCCCCTCCCCTCCCCCATTCTTTCTCCTCTTCCCTCAAATTTTTTCTGTCTTCCTTCTTTTCCCTTTCCTCACTTCTTGGCCTTCCTCTCCTCCAACCTCTTCTCTCTCCTCTTTTCCCTCCCTCTCCTTTGCTTCCTTCCTTTTACTTTTTCTTTCCTCTCTTTCCTTCTCCCCTCTCCCCTTCTTTCCCTTCCTTCCCTCCCTTCTTTCATTTGCTTTTTCTCCCCTCTCTTCTTCTGTTTCTCGCCCCTTTTTCCTTCTTTCTTCTCCATCTTCTTCCTTTCTTTCCCTTTTTTCATTTACTTTTTCTTCCCTCTTCTCTCTCCACCTGCTTTTTCTTTTTTCCCTTCCTTCTGTCCCTTCTTTCATTTACTTTTTCTTCACTCTCTTCTCTTTCTCTCCCTTCTCTTCTTTCTTTTTCCCCTTTCCTCTCTTCTCCACCTTTCTCCTTCTTTTCCCTTTCTTCCCTCTCTTCCTTCATTTATTTTTTCTTTCCTCTTTTCCTTCTCTTTCCCCTCTCCTCTTTTCTTCTTCCATCTTTCCTTCCCTCTCCTCCACTTTTTCCCTTCTCTTTTACTTTTTCCTCTTTTCCCTTCCCTCCTCTCCCCATTCTCCCCCCCCCCCTTCTTTCTTTCTCTTTTTCTCTCTCCTTCCCTCTCCAGCTGGCTCCTTTCTCCCCTTTCCATCTGCCGGTCTCTCATCCTGTTCTCCCATCCATACCTAAAAAGAGCATGACCATACCGGCCTGACCCACATTCCTGTCCTGCAGGCATTTTACTTCTTCTTTGGGAAGATGCTCATTTTTACAGGATCATAGATATATGAAAGGACCTCAGAGAGAATCCATTCCATGAACAGCTGGTTTTACTGACTATGAAACTGAAGTCTGGAGAATCCAGTGACAGGTAGTAAGGAGATGGAGTTGGGATTTAAAACCAAGTGTAGTGACTTCAAAATCCACCCTCTTCCTTCATACTTCCCTGAAAATAAAAGCACTAAAACTGGAAATGATGAAAAAATGAGATCTAGGACTTTGAAAGTCTCACCATTAATTACTTAAAAATCCTTAGTGGAAGAAGATGCTGCTAATCAGATTTGGGAAAAAAGGTTTCCCAGAATTACAGAATTTAGAGTTGGATGGGACTTTCAGTGTAGGACACTCACTTTTCACCTTTGGACATCCCTAATTATTATAAAGCTTTTCTAGATATTAAGCCTGAATTTGAATACCTAAACCCAGTTATTGTGGTTCTCTATCACCTGTTCTCTAGAGAGGACATCAGCAGGCTCTTCACCATCCTGGTTATTCTTAGATTGAATGCTACAAGGGAAAATTTGTGAAAGCTAAACTTGTGATTCAGCAATAGAGTTCTCCGGTGCAGTATTGGAATCTTTCCCTTAAGTGAGAAAAGTACTTTCTTTGACTTCCTGTTGTACTCTGGATTAAGATACTCTAAATAATAACTAATGTGAAGCATGTAAAGATGATCAGCTGTGAAAGATGATCAGATGTGTAAAGATGATTAGCTGCTCTAATCAATACAGTCATCAGGGATAGTTCCAAAGGACTCACAATGAAAAATATTCTTCCCATCCAGAGAGAGAACTGATGAACTCTTAATGCAAATTAAAGCATACTTTTTTTCATCTACTTCATTTTTCTTGCTTTGTTTGTTTGTTTTTGTGGTGAGGCAAATATGAAAGATTTTGTATGACTTCATTGTATATAAATAATACATTGCTTGTCTTCTCAGTGGATTGGGAAAGGCCTTGAGGAAGAAAGAGAATATGAAACTCAAAATTTTAAGAAGTGAACGTTAAAATAAATAAACTATATTTTTAAAAATGGTGTGAGGTGTCCCCAACACTGATTTCTTCTTGCAAAAAAATGTTAGAATATTCTCTTTCTTGGGGCAAGTGATTTTTTTTTATTTTTACCCTGAGGCAATTGGGGTTAAGTGACTTGCCCAGGGTCACACAGCTAGGAAATGTTAAGTGTCTGAGATCAGATTTGAATTCAGGTCCTCCTGAATTCAGGGCTGGTGCTCTACCCACTGCGCCACCTAGCTGCCCCAAGGGGCAAGTGATTTTAAAACTATTTTCTTTAGGTATTTTTGTACCCACATTGAAATTTCATTTCATAGATGGTAAATTTACATATTTTTTGGAGGATGGGAGATTTTTATCATGTTAACCTATTAAATAGAGGGAATATTTTGTGACTTGGATTATGAAAGACTATATTACACTTTGAAAAGAATGTGTAGTTGGAGACTTGGGAATCATTTAACAAGTCATGCAACTAAATATTCTCTCACGCACTAGAGAGCCACAAAGTGACTTATACTTTGAGAATTCAGATGTACTTTTGAACATAAACAAATTATATTCACTTCAATAGGTGCTTTCTACTATCACAGATGTTATTAGAAAAAGATACTAGTCATCATGGTCCATAAGAATCCTCATCATGGAATGCATTTTTTTCTTTACTTCTTCCTTTCTCCTAAGGGCTGGAGTGATGGGCCTAGAGTCAGGAAGACCTATTCAGGTTTGTTATTATTAAAATTAAAGAGCAAAATCATTCATGTCTCTTAGATACAAATGGACACAGTCTTCCACATAGAGAGGTGTTTTCTTATATTTAGTTTCATGACCCATTTTAGTGTAATCGTGGTTTTGGCAGCAGTCCAGAAATTTTTTTCCCTTTAATGACAAAAAACTACATTTACCAATCAAAAGACAATATATTATCTGAGCAATTAGAGAATCCTAAGAAATCCTAATGCCAATGACCTTTGTCCTGAAAAGGGAAATATCCATTTTATTATGTGGAACTTTTGTAATATTTGTGTACAATATGAAGGAGGAATTTCTCCTACATTCCCAAAGATGCATTTACAATTTTATAAACAAAGATCTTAATTTCATTTTATTTACACTGATTTGTAGGTTCTCCAGTGGGTATTTCTGATAACATGGTACCAAGAAACTGTTTCTCCATGTGACTAAGAGTGTGATTGAAAAGAAACCATGTGATTTTTTTTTTCCATATCATTTTCTTTGTATCTTATGAGTCAGTGCTCATCAGAACCCAGTAGTTCATTTATCATTAAATAAGAGGAATTCTCATAATTTTCCTACATAGACCTTTAGTTATTAATTTGTCACACATAGATTTAGAACAGGAAGATCCTTAGACTTAATCTTACCTATACTTCTCATTTTACAGTTAAAAAAAAAACAGAAAAAGAGAAGCTGTGATTTGTCCAGTATAATAAACAGGAGAGCCAATATTCAAATTGACATTTTTTGACTCCAAAACTAGTACTTTTTCCATGGTACACCAAGCATGGGGATTTAAAAAACCAATGAGAGTTGAAAATAATAGTGTTGTACCTTATGTAATGTGAATGTCTTATGTTTTTTTTTGCAGGGGGCGAAAGGGGGGGGTTCAAAGGAGGGGGTGAAGGTGGGTGTTGTGTTTATTTTTCCAAATACATAGTTTTCATATATATATTTCCAAATACATAGTTTTCAATATATATTTTTATAAGACTTTGTATTCCAAGTTTTTTTTTCTCCCCTCCCCAGTTCAGCAAGCAATTTGATACAGATTAAACATGTGCAGTTCTTTTAGACATATTTCCATATTTGTCATGTTATACAAGAAAAATTAGACCAAAAGGGAAAAAACCATGAGAAAGAAAAAAACAAACAAAGGTGAAAATACTATGTTTCTATCCAAATTCAGTCAGCATAGTTCTTTCTCTGTGGTTGCCGTTTACCACTCAGGTCTATTGGAATTATCTTGGATCACTACATGGCTGAGAAGAGTCAGGCCTATCATAGTCCATCACCATATAACCTTTCAGTAAGCAGTGTTCTCTTGATTTTACTTACTTCGCTTGGCTTCACTTCCTGTGAATGTTTCCAGGCTTTTCTGAAATCAGCCTGCTCATTCAAATATTTGTTTTCCAAGATATTGATGCCATTCTAGATAATGGTGAATTAAATCCCTCATTTCAGTTAAGAAAATAACATTCAATATAAATAATGCTTGAGAGAACTAAATGTGCTTTGTAATTGAAAAGTTCAATGTCTCTTGCAAAATTATATTGCTTTTCTGAATTTCTCCTTTTTATTTAGATTTAAATAGACCATTTAATGTCTGCTAAAGCTAGCTACTAATTTATTGTAGAGATGTGGTAGAATTGGTAGAATGAGTAAGGAATCACAGATCCTTAAAATATTTAATATGAGTTGTAAACTTTGCAATAAATTGTCAGATATTACTATATTTTAATGCTTGTTATATTTTATGTAATGTTATTCTTTACTTTAGAAAGAAACCCAGAAGATTTCTATAAAAACCTCTACTCTGACAGAGAAGTATAAATAAATACATTTGTGAAGACATATTTTCACAATCCATTCAGAGGCTACCAGAAAGTTCATTAAAAACTGACAAATAACCTGATATGCTGAATTATGTCATTACAACTTCAGTCTTTTCTATTAACATTCAAAATTCATAATTGAATGAAGTTTGTAATCACATTAACAAATAATTTCCAAGCACTTGCCTTCATTGCAACGTTACTTTTTTTTTTTTTTATACCTTATCCTGTATTTATTATGTGTATTTTCCTCATCTGTTGATAACAAAAAGTATTGCTGAAGAAAAGAACCTTCAGCTTTTTATAGTTTTCTATGAGGACTTAAATATGTTAAGATTCATCATATATATAAAATATATACATATATAACATGTAGTACACATGTGTCCACATATATTTATACATTAATAATCAGGTAATACATACATTGATAAGATTATATATAAAACTTCTATATGTAAATCAATATGCATTGCATATATACATATTGATCAGATTTTATATATATGTATATATATATATACACACACATATGCACACTTTATATAAGCACTTCTTTATAGGATTACTCTTGACATAGTTAATTTCTCTCATGGAAAACAATGAAAAACAGAAAGTATTATTGAAGAAAAAGTCCCTCATTGTTATCAACAAATAATATCTTAATAAAACATAAGCTTAAGAAGAATACATATTTGTAAAATATGTTTCTTTCCTTTTAAAAGAAAATTTATTTTGAACTTAGCATGGATATTTACATTTATAAGTAATATAGAAAAAGAGGACTGAATATAAAAGTACAAATTTCTATTATTTACAGCTCTTTTAAAAATATTTATCATTAATTCAACATGTTATTTTTAAAGCTATCCCATTTTTTTGTTTCTTTTAAAATTTCCTTCTATTTCTTGCTGTTCATTTAAAATGCTGCAATAACTGTTTTTGGGTTTTTAAAAAAACAACATTATTACTGACTGGTTTTTCTCTCCCAAATACTCCTGAGCAGTGAAAAAATAAAGAAGGAAAGGAAGAAAAACAAGCCTTATAATAGATAAGCATAGTGGGATGAAACAAATCCATAGATTTGCCATATGTCCCTTATTCTGTACTTTAAGTCCACCATCATCCCTATGATGGGAGGCAAGTAGCATACTTCACCATTGCTTCTCTGGAGTCATAATTAGTCAATTTTTATGTCTTTCAGAGTTATTTTTCTTTAAAATGTTGTTACTATATAAATTGTTCTTCTGGTTGCGCTTCCTTGATCATGCATCTATTTGTACTGTCTTTTTTCTTTTTTTTTCTTTTAGTGGGATAGTGACATTTAATTATTTACCTTTTTAATAAGTACATTTATACTGTGATCTAAATTCTGTGATTCGGTTGTAAAATAATTTTTTCATAGTGGTTGAAATGATTTTCTCTGAGCTACAATTCATCATCTTCTGATTTTATATTTCTTCCTTTTGCCAGGATTGGTAGGCATTATCCTATAGAAAGATTGCTAGACTTAGAGATTTGAGAGAACTAAATTCAAATCCTGTCTTCCACATTAACCATGTGGTCATAGGCTAGTCATTTAACTAGTCTGCTAGGTGATATAGTGGGGAGAGTTTGGGATCTGGGTTAAAGAAGATCTGAGTTCATATTTAGTCTCAGATACTAGCTAGACAAGTAACCTAATCTCTTTCCCTGCCTCAGTTTTCTTGCCTATAAAATGGGAATAATAATAACAAATTTCCAAGACTGTTGCAAGGATAAAATGAGACAATATTTGTAAAAGCACTTTGCAAACCTTAAAATACTTAATAAATGCTAGCTTTTGTTATTACCTACTTGAATCTCATTTTCCTCATAGGTAAAATGGAGATTATAATAATATCTAGAGTATCAACCTCACAGTGTTATTATGAGATACTGTCTGTAATAGTGCTTTAATGATATTTAAAGAGTTGGCAAGAGTAGTAAGCTATCAACTGTTGAACTAGGATTATTCAAAATAACATTTTCTTCAGAAAACATTGATGTTTTTCTGGAGTAACTGTTGAAAATAGACTTTAAAGGGTCATTGATAATTGCTTTCATTGTCTAACTCCTCTGAAAGTTATGTGACTTTAAAGATCAGAGCAACAATACTCTGTATGTCTCTTTTCATATTATCCTTGAAGTTTATTATCTTACTTGGAAGATATATGTGAGGATTTGCTATTTTGCATTGATTATACTATTAGGAATTGACCAATTTCTCTTCAATGATGGGTAAAAGATGTTTGTTGCAGGGTTTGGAAGCAAAGTTAAGGTCTGGTTAGTAAAAGGCATTAGATAGAGGAAGATATACACCGAAAGCGGCGGGGACAGAGAATCTCTGATGCAAGCATCTTGGCTGGCATCTTTCAAATCTCTGAACCAAAGATGGTTCTAGCTTTGCTCTTTTTATCTGCTTGAAGAAGTAATGGGCGGAGCTCAGGTTAATTCCTAGAAGGCCAGATTTTTGGCGGGCTTTATCCAAGCCAGCTCAGATCCAGTGGGGGGCTGGGTACAAGCCCAGACTAGTTTGACCAGATCTTGTATCAAAGTCCAACAAGGAATGCCAAAGGGGCTACCGCCCTCAACACTTTGGACTCTTGTGTAGGAAATCTTTCCTTATATTGAGGCAGAATTCACCTTTTTATTTTCTACCTTTGAATTATTATTTTACTGGGATATGGTTAGAGTCAGTTATTATTAGTATAGAAAACTTCACCTTGCCACTGTCTTCAGATTTGTTACTTTTCTTAATTTCCCTACTATTGTGAGATGTAAAGAATGCTAGATTTTGAGAATGGGATTCAAATTTCTCCACTAACTCTTCCTAGCCTCTGTTATTTGGACATAGCCCTTACTGTTCCTCAGATAACTTCCTAGGACTTTTTGGAGTCATATATATATATAGGTTTGTAAATCTGCATTTGTGGAGACTTCCCACACTGGGAGTTTTGTTATAATCTTGGATCCTTTATGTATTAAAAATAAGTACCAAAGGACATCAAGTTGGTAACTGGACCTGTGTTGGTGTATTGGTGACTAAGTCTTGACTAATTACATCAAAAGGTGCTGTACATGCTAGACCTATATTGGATTGCTTGCTGTCTAGAGGGGACAAAGAGGAAGAATATTTGAAACATGAGGTTTTCCAAAGGTGAATATTGAAAACTATTTTTGAATATACTTGGAAAAATAAAATAGTATTAAAGGAAAAAAATATATGTTTTAATGGGCTTATTGAAGAATATAGTTTACTGCTAGACAGATATTGTATATATAGTAACTGCAGAGAATATGAAACCTACTGGGACTTCCAGTTGGGGGAAACACTCCTCTAGATCTTGGTAGGTCTACTGCTGTTCTTCCTTTGTGTGAGCATTAGAATTTGTTTGAAGATCTCTAGCTGAGTCTTTGACAGCAGTGTGATTTGAGGCTGAGTTTCTCTGTTTATACAGCAATAAGGTCTCTGCTTCTGAAGTCATTCTTTATCAACAAAACCCTACTTTGCTAGAGTTCTTGAACTTTTAAGGACACTTACTGGCTTTGGCATGGGTACTAAAATGGGTCTCTGGACTAGCTTTCGTTTTAGCAAAGTAATCACCATGAGAATAGCTAGGTGTTAAAGTTCAAATCCTTTATTATCTCCTTGCCAGGGGACTGGGCTAGCTTGGTCTTGGGGGAGGAAATGCTGGAGGACAGACCAGCCACCACAGTGGTGTGAGATGGAGTGAATCTGTCTGGTTGAGTTTGTCCCAACTTATATGCTCTATTACAGTTAAATCCATTCATCATACTGAATATAAGCCAATATTTATATCACTAGGGAACTATTATTTGTTGTAAGATTAAATCAATTATACAGAATTTAGAGAACTATTAATCACCATGCTAAACTAGATAACCATTGTCTTACCAATTCCACCGAGTTAGCACCTTGTAAGAATCCTTGTTTCAAGTACAGAGTTCTGGCCCATAACAGTCTGGGAAACTCATTCCTGAGTTTCAAGACAATCTTTTTGATATATGTGATTATTCTGTGAGGCAACTCAGCCTTCATGTATAAAACCGCTTTATATGTAAGCATATGTTGACTTTGGGGAATAGGATAGGATGAGAGAGGAAAGTAGTCGGTAATAGATTGATTCTTGAAATATCTCAAGGATGATATAGTCAGTGACACTGAGGACTGAAGTTTATCTCAGTGGGCAAGGTAATCAACTTAGTACTACTAACTGGCTTTGAGAGAAGCTATTATTATCTTAATGTGTGGGCAGGGACTGAAAAGATTACAATAAAACATCTTTAACATAAGTAAAAGAAGTCTTCCATAAGAAAGAGTTGTAAGTGCAACCAAAGTTGACAATGACTAATTAAGTAATAATTTGAAGAATAATACTGGCTTGATCCATATCTTAGTAATAGAACCAGGAATGTGGGTCCCAAAAGTAAAAATGAGACTAAAAAGAAAGGAAGGAAGGAAGAAAAAGCCAGGTAGGACATGTTTGCCTTATCTACCTATCTAACTCCTGCCCTTGGAGTTAATATTTTACCATAAAAAATGTGCTACTTCAGGAAGCAGTGAGAAAAGTTCCTTCTCACTTGGGGTCTTAAGAAGTCTATATAGCTATTTATTGGGGATGTTGTAGAAGTGACATTGGTCTAAATTAAAAACTTCAAATATCTTTTACAGCTTTTGAAATTCCATGAATTTGACTTGGGTTAAACAAAATGAACTCTGAGGTTTTTTACAGTTAGTTCTCTGAAACTTGACTGAATAACTTGCACTTAATTCAACTATTCTTGAGGATATATGTTCCAGACTTCATCTAGTGATTGTTTTTTTTAGAACTATACTCATCTGTTAATATTACATTAAAATGTTATAACCATATATATGCAAAAGGTGAATGACAGAAAGAAAACTTTAGCATGTGCCAAAATATTTGTAGCAGCACTTAAAATTAATTGATTTCTTCTGTTTAATTAAAATATATATATCCCTTTCAGTCTCCTGCCTGCTACTAGTGGCTGAAGGAACCATTGATAGAATGCTGGGCTTGAAGTCAAGAAGATTTACACTAAAGACATTTGTCCTTAGCCACTTAAAATCATTTGACCTCTGCTTACCTCAGTTTCCTCAGCTGTAAAAGGAGGATAACATTTGCACTCATATCCCAGGATTGTGAAGATCAAATGATTAAATCATATCTATTAAAGTGCTTAGCACAGTACTGATCACAGAATAAGCACTATATAAATTCTTAATTCTCTTCCTTTTCCCCTATCTAGCAAGCTATTTTTAATTTTAAAAGTTTCAGCAAATAGTTGGTGTAGTGTACTCTACATACACCAAGGAGAATGGGACATGAAGGGAGTAAGATGCATTTGGGGACAAACTTTGCCATTATAATTATAAAGAACAATTTTAGGTTATTATGTATGTTGTTTCCCTGGTTCTTATTACTTCACTTTATAACAGCACTTTTTGTCATAGCAAAAACCTAAACCAAAGAGTATGTGTTAGTGTATATGTGTTTGGAGAATAAATCTCGATTGGAAATGGCTGAATCAAGTTGTGGTATATAAATTTAGAAAATATTGTTTCATTGTAAGAAATGGAAAATATGAAGAATTCAGAGAAATTTGAGAATTGGTCCAGACTGTAGGAAACAGATTTGGATAAACAATATTATAATAACTTTGATAATGAAAAGAAATAGTAATCTGAAAACCTTCCTAAAATCATAACCTCCCTAACTTGTAAAATATTGACTCTAGCTATATTTTCTTAGGTTTTCTAGAGCAGGTAAGGAATGAGAGGAAACCAGTTTGTTTTGTCATCACCTGAGATTTGGTAGGGAGGAGGAGCAGTGCACTATTAGCAATCAACTCTTATATTGCTTCCACTCATGACTTCAAGTAGGCATAATAATGAATAGCTAGCTATTTGATTGCAAGACATGAAGAATGATTAAAGAAGAGTTTGATACAGAGAGGATACTTAAGAAAAAAAACAACTCTAAGCATAAAAGGTAAATAACTAAACTTAAAAATTAGATATTTTAAACTTAAATTTTAAAAGATTTTTTTTTTTTTTACTCGGAAGGAGAATGAAAATTAGATGTAAATATTTATCCCCAAGTGCTTACTTGAACAGAAGTGTTTCATTAATTTTGTAATAAAAGATGTAGACTAGAGGGGTATCAGAACTTTTATTGAGATCATGAGTCAGGAAGGAAGTATGCTTGTTTTAGAGCAGGAGTTCTTAACCGGTGTTCCACAGTTCCACTGATCTAAGAGGTGATTAGAAAGATTTCAGGGGATTGTGAATTTGGATAGGAAGAAACAAGTCGTCTTTATTTTCACTAACCTTTATATGAAATTTAGCATTTGCTTCATTGTTTAAAAAACATTATTCTGAGAATATATATAAACTTCACCAGATTGGCTTAGGGTCTTGGGCATGACTTTAAAAAGTTAAGAACCTGTTGTTTTTAGAGTTATCTGTTGAATGTAAAAGTCTCCTTTAGAAGATTTTCTTGTTAATTAAATGTCAAAGATTTTTGGCAAATGAGTGCAACTACAAACATTTTAATTATCAGGTTTTAAAATTCATTCTGCTATCCTTATGCTCTTTGGTATAAAAATATATTTTTTTTCATTTCCTAGGGAAAAAAATAAACACCATCTCTTAGATTTTGCAATACATTTTAAAAAGTGCAATCCTTATAGATAAGTGTTTGTATTTTCAGTTGAATAAATTATTTATTCGCAGCTAGTTGTAATGTAAATAATTGAAATTGATTTGAAGTTAAATAGAAAATATTATTGATTATATGAAGAGAGTTGGGAAAAAAACCATGGAGAATAAAGAAGGGAAAACCTAATGAGATATCATTTGTTTTTGTAACTTTTTTGGTTTAAGAATTTCTGGGTAAAAAAGTATTTGAATTTTGTGAACAACATAGAAAATGATAAAGTAACCTTAGGGCCAGATGTGTATTCATTCTAAGAATAATTGTACTTCATATTCAGAGTTCTTTGGGTAAGTAATATGACAGTTTTTTAATTACTTTAGGAAATTCATCAAAAGATCTATTTTTTTAATCTTCTAATAAGAATTGATGTAGACATTTAAACTGATTAGGAACTTAAAGGATTATATTTGTCTTCAAAGTTGTTTAGATAAAAACATTTTCCTTCAATAATTGTAACAATGGCAATAGCAGTTATGCAGTTTTTATATTCTCTTATTTTAACAAAATGAAGAAAATTATATTTCTTATGTTTTCATATTCTAAGATTTGATAATTTAGTAATAGTGTTTGTATCTTAAAACTGTGACTTTGTATATTCTTGTAAAAAGTATTTCTTGGGTTCTTGAATTAGTATAGCAGTATAATTTATTTCCCAAAGTAGGCCCATTGTCAATAGGACATGTATTTTGAGAGTGCTTTTTTTTTTTTTTTTTCTTTCCAATAGTGATGAATTGAAGGTTTTCCATGTACTTTTAGCCTTTGGAAGATTTACAAGACTGCTGACTGAAGAGGGCTATAGTTTTTGATTATGGGAGAGCAAAGCCAGTTGGCTCACACAGGAGTCAAACTGGTGACCTTGTCTTCATTAGCATGCTACAGTGCTCCAGCTGAGCTAACTAGACACTTTTTGAAGTTAAGAAGTGTTTCTTTTATACACTTTAAAGTTTTTCATTGTTTTTTAATTATATTTTTGTTACCTCTGTTAATATAGAGAAACTGTTTCAGTGACATCTTATTGTTAGATTATTTTTTTCTAGTTGAAGTAGAAACATGTAGCAATAGACATGAACTTAATAAATGCCAATTAGGTGCCAGGTACTGTGTAGTAATAGGAACTGGCAGTGTATTCAAGAAATTGGTGAAGACAAATTGAAAATATCACTAAATACTAAATTAAATAATGTCAAATTTGTCAAGAAGTCCAAAATATAGGTCATAATATCAATATGAACATTCAAGAAGAGTATATATTTAATAAAATAAAATAGCTTACTAGCTTATCATTCTTCATAGGCAGACTTGCTGAATCAATGACCTAAAAATTGCACAGGGCATCATTTACAGGTAGATTTTTAGGTATTAACTATATCTTCACTTAATTTTTCCCTTCTTAGCTTCCCTGACCTTTAAAGCTAAAAATTGTATAAAATAGAGTTTGTCTTGAGTTTTTTAGGATTGTTTCTTAACCTATCCTGCTAAGTTCTGAGTAGTTTTATGGGGAAATAGCAAGTAGCAGTTTGTTTTCTATAGTATGAATTAACTCACATAATTTTTGGAGTTTTAAAATTTCTTCTAAAATACTATCAAGTTCATTGTAAAAAATCTCCATTTTCTAGAGGTTTCATGAATTATAGTATCATTATAGACTAATGATCAAAGGATATGAAGAGACAATTTTCAGATGAAGAAGGCTAATAATAGAATCTCAAAATTGGAAGGCACTTCAGAGGCTGTACCTAAATGAGAATCCTCTCTATCAAGCCTGGAGGATGCAGACTTTGAAGATTGTACTTACTCCTTCTATTAAACAGTGTTATCATCTCTTCCCTATTTTGGCCCTTTGAACCTGGACAGCTTCACTGTTAGGATTCCAAGGTGATAACTCAGGTTGTCTAAACAATTCTCTAGCTCACAGGTCACACCTTTAGGAGTTTACACCTTTAGACTTCCAAAAAGTTTACACATTTGAAGGAGTTTACACCTTTAAAAGGAGTTCTGAAAAGGAGTTTAGACAACCTTTAAAAGGAGCAAATTCATTGGCTGTAGGAGTTCCCACAAGTGCCTGGGAGTTCTCACTAGCCCATTCTCTGCTAGGATAAAAGAGGAGGGCAGTCGGGCAAGGAGTGAGTCTAGACTGGGAGACTTGAGTTTAGCCGGCAGTCTGGAAAGAGAGAGTCTGGATTGGGGAAGGACAAGAGCTGGAGGAGATTCAGAGCCAGGATTCAGGAAGAAGAGGATTTGAGATTCTACCTTCGCTCTGGCTGGAGGCTCCAGAAGCTTCTCAAGAAACCTGCACACAGAGGAAAAGATTATATAGAAAAGAAACCTCCTTCCAGAGAAGGATTACAACTGAGAGACGATCAGAACGTTACACTTCACTATGTTTCTCTTGAGTCTTTTGCCTCCTTATCATATCAGAGATCTTGCCCTTCTAAACCCTCAGCCTTGGATCCCTCTCCCCATCCTCTGCCTTTGCTCCTGCACATGTGCTACTCAGTGAAGCTGGAGTAAAACAAGAAATCATATGATGTTATCTCCCACCCCCCATTCAGTAAATTCCAGTGGCTTCTCATCACTTCAGGGATTTAATATAAAACCCTCTATTGGGCCTTCATCACCCTCCCCACCTTTCTAGTCTTCTTGTACCTTACTCACCCTTCTTCTTTCCCTGGCTACGGACTTTGTGGTCCATTGACCTGTGCTTCACTTGCTGTACTTCAGGAAAGACATTCTGCCTCCCAAATTCTGGGGAGTTTTGCTTGCTATCCCACTGCATGGAATATTTTCCCTTTCTGCCTCTACCTTTCCTTCAAGTCCCACCTTCTATAGGAAGCATTCCCTAAATCCTTAGTGCTTTCCTTTTTGCTGATTATTTCCAATTTATCTTGTATATCGCTTGATGGGATTTAGTTGTTTTCAGTTTTTCCCCCATTGCCCCGGCCTTGGCCTTTTGGACTGTGATCTTCTTAAGAACTATAATTCCTTTAGCCTTTTTATGTAACTCAGTGAAGGTGGTACATTGTAGATACTTAGTAAATGCTTATTGACTGATTGGCAGTTCCTCTAGGAAGTGTACTCAGGACTTAGATTTTCTATGCCCCAGGGAAAATCGCCTTTTTTACTTGAACATGCTATCTTAATAAACCCTAAGGTCACATTAGCTTCTCTCTTCCCCCCCCCCCCCCAGTTATGTCATTGTTTAAGTTTTCTATTTACTGAATTCTCCAAGTCTTTTTGATATGAAATGTTATCTAGTCTAGTCATGTCTCCTATGTCTTATAATAGTGAGATTGATTTCTGAACCTAAGCATTCTTTATCCTTATTAATTTTTATCATGGATTCAGCATATCATTGTAGCTTGTCATAATATAGATTTGGTTTAGTATTCTAGCTTGTCAAGATCTTGACTATTATCCAACACACTTATGGAGTCATCTGCAAATTTGCTAAAATATATACTGAATCCTTTAATTTGTATTCATGAAAAGCATATTAAAGGGTATAAAGCCCAAAATACTGTATAATCCATTAAAAACCTCTTTCCAAGGTAGAATCTAATCATTAATAGCTATTTATTAGTTATTCATTAATAGCCATTGAGCTATTTTTATTTTTTCTCTTTCAGTTAATTATTTTTAGCATTAATTTTCTACATTTTTGAGTTCCAAATTCTCTCCCTTCAGCTCTTCTTCCACCCATTGAGCAAGTAGGCAAAATATCAGTTATATATATGAAGGCATGCAAAACATTTATTTCCATATTAGCCATGTTGCAAAAATAAAAGGATAATGTTGTAAAAGAAAAAATTACCTATGCATATGTACTGTCAAAAAAAAGGTTATAATTATAAAATTAAGAAAAAATAAGCAAGGAAAGACTATGTTTTAATCTGTACTAAAGAGTTGATCTCTTCTTTTTCTGGAGTGGATATCATTTTATTTTGCTTTTGTTTTCTGTCATGGGTCCTTTAGAATTGTCTTAGATCATTGCCTTGATCAGAATAGCTAAGTATTTCACAGTTGATTATTGATTATTTCCATTGTCATGTTCCAATGTTGTCCTGATTCTGCTCTTTTCACTTAATGTCAGTTCATATAATTCTTCCAGGTTTTTTCTGAAACCATCTTGCTTGTCATTTCCTATAACATAGAATTCCATCACAGTCATATACTATAACTTTTTCAGCCATTTCGTAATTGATGGGGAACCCCTCAATTTCCAGTTCTTTCTACCAGTATTCATGCAGCTAATTTTAAATGCATGTTTTAAAACCATGACATCTTTAGATATCTGTCAGTCTTTATATATATATATATTATGAAAGACATTAGCTATCTTGCTGAAAACTAGATGTAAACTAGCTATACTATTCTGTTTATTTATCAGTTTAATAACTCCTTTTTTTTTAAGTGAAATTCATCTGATGGAACTTTTACATGTTTTATGAATGCTTTGTTTTATAATGATTTTAAACATTTCCATATTATTTATGGTGTGAAAGAAAAGTCAGAACAAAAGGGAGAAAATCACAAGGAAAAAAAAAACCAAAAAGTGAAAATAGTTTGCTTTGATCTGCATTCATTCTCCATAGTTATTCTCTGGATATGGATGGCATTTTCTTTCCCAAGTCTATTGAAATTGTCTTGGATCACGGTATTGCTAAGAAGAGTTAAGTCTGTCAAAGTTGATTATTACACAATCTTGCTGTTACTGTATACCATTTTCTCCTGGTTCTACTTACTTCATTCAGCATCTTTGATTTGTCTTAACAGGTTTTTCTGAAATCAGCCTGCTCATCCTTTTTTATAGAACAATAGTATTGCATTACCTTCATATATCATTACATATTGAATCATTGCTCAATTGATGGGTATTCTCTCAATTTTTAGTTTTTTGCCATCATAAAAGGAACACATATTTGTGGTTCCTTTTTTCTATGATTTCTTTGGAATGCAGATCCATTAATGGCACTGCAGGATCAAAAAGTATACATAGTTTTATAACTTTTTGGGCATAGTTCCAAATTGTTTTCTAGAAGGATTAGATCTGTTCAAAACTCCACCAACATTGCATTAATGTCTCAGTTTTCCCACATCTCTTCTAACATTTATCATTATCTTTTCTGTCCTCTTAGTCATTCTGATAGGTATGAAGTGGTATCTCAGAATTGTTTCAATTTGCATATCTAATTAATAATGATTTAGGATTTTTTCATTTGATTATTAATGGTTTTAATTTCATTTGAAAATTGTTCATATCCTTTGATTGTTATTTGCAGAATGACTTATAAATTCTTATAAACTTGATTCAATTCTCTATAAATGTTAAAAATGAGGCCCTTATCAGAAAAATTGGCTTACAAATTGTTTCCCAGACTTCTGCTTCCCTTTCAATCCTGCTGTATTGTTTTTTGTTTGTATAAGACCTTTTTAATTTAATATAATAAAAGATATCCATTTTGCATTTTTTAATGTTCTCTATTTCTTGCTTGGTTATAAATTTCTCCCTTCCCCAAAGATCTGATGGGTAAATTATCCTTGACTTTCCTAATTTGTTTATAGAATCACCTTTTATGACTAAATCATGAACTCATTTCAACCTTATTTTAGTTTAGAGTGTGAGATATTGGTCTAGTTTCTGCCATATGGTTTCTATAGCAATTTTTGTCAAATAGGTGGATTCTTACTCCAGAAGCTAGAGTTATTGGATTTATGAAACAGTAGATTGATTAGTTGAGCTACTGACTTTTGTGTCTTATGGACCTAACTTATTCCACTGATCCACCACTCTATTTCTTAGCCACTTTATAATAGTTTTTTAGATGTGTATATAGCTAGGTCACCTTCCTTTACATCTTTTTTTAAACATTAATTCCCTTGAATATTCTTGATATTTTGTTCATCCAGATCAATTTTGTTATAATTTTTTCTAGCTCTGTAAATTTTTTTTGGCAGTTTGTTTGGTATAGCACTGAATAAGTAAATTAATTTAGGTAAAATCGTCATTTTCATTATATTAGTTTGGCCTCTCCATCAGCACTTGATATTTTTCTTGTTGTTTAGATCTGACTTGTTTGTTTGAAAAGTGTTTTGTAATTGTGTTCATGTAGTTGCTGGCTTTATCTTGCAGATATATTCCCAAATATTTTATGTTTTGTGTAGTTATTTTAAATGAAATTTCTCTATATCTTGCTGCTAGGCTTTGCTGATAATATGTAGAAATGTTAATAATTTAAATGGATTTCTTTTATATCCTGCAACTTTGCTAATTTTGTTAATTATTTCAAGTAGCTTTTGAGTTAATTCTCTAGGATTTTTTAAGTATACAATTATATCATCTGCAAAGTGTAATAATTTTGTTCTCTCGTTACTTATTCTTTCAATTTCTTTTTCTTAATGTTAAATTTAACATTTATAATACAATATAATATATATCTTTAATATATTGTTGTAGTCTCTTTGCCGTGGACCTGTGATTTCCTTGGTACAGCATAAATAAACTCCTATGTGATTTACAATTTTAGAGTTAGCTGGGGACCCAGAAATATTAAGTAATTAGTACAGGATCACAAGTCAATATAAGAGGTGGGATTTTAACTCAGATCTTCCTGATTTTTAGGTTTTTATTTATAATACCATGAAGCCTCTCATCTTCTTTTGGTTGATATATCAACAATAACAACCTGATATCCTAAGATTAGAAATTGCAAATTTCTAATTGGGTGAGGAATAAGGACCTGAGGAGAAATGATAACTGATTACCTAATATATGAGAAAGGAACAGAATAACTACATAGTGAACTGAGAAATATACATAAGAATGTATTATTCATTCAGTAGCCATTTATGTAAGTGCCCTAATACAAGACAAAGTACTAGGAAAGGGAAGATTCAAAGATAATGAAAATGCCTTCTAATCTTGTAGTAAGATAGCAGTAGAAATACAATATATGTAAAATTATGTACTATCATAAGTGTTTCAGTAATTAAGAGTCTATGATTTTGTCACTGGATACTCCTTGCATTGTTAGAGACTTTTTTTTTTTTGGTAGAGAGCATTTTATTTTTTTCCAATTACTTTTAAAGATCGTTTTCTGCATAAGATTTTGAGTCCAGATTTTTCTTCCTCTCCCCCTCTTCCTCTTCTCCCACCCCCAAGACGGCAAGCAATCTGATATAGATCATACATATGCAATCATGGAAATATATTTCCACATTCATCATATGAAAAAAAAGAAATAGAATGAAAGGGGAAAGCCACAGAACCCTCCCAAAGTGAAAATAATATGCTTCCTTCTGTATTTAGTCTACACAGTTCTTTCTCTAGATGTAAATAGCATTTTCCATCATGAGTCTTTTAGTCTTGAATCATTGTACTGCAAAACAGAGCTAAGTCAATCATAGTTGATCATTGCAGTGTTACTGTTAGTGTATCTGATGTTTTCCTGTTTCTGCTCACTTTACTCAGCATCAGTTCAGGTAAGTCTTTCCAGATTTTTCTGAAATCTACTTGCTCATCATTCTTATAGCATAATAATCTTCTGTTACATTACTATATTACATGTTCGACCATTCCCCCATTGATGGGCATTCTCTCAATTTCCAGTTCTAATGGTTGTTTTTGTTTACTTAAACACTTTACAAAGGGCTTATCTGATATAGTGGGGACCTTCTTCTAGTCCTTTTTTGTTTTACAGCTGCAAATGAAACACTTGGGTGGTCCATCTGTTTGTTGTTGTTCTTTATGCTCATTACATGACAGATTCACTTCCTTCTCCAGTCATACAAGTCTTTCGCAGTATCTTTTACACAACTTCTTGTGTAAATTTGATCATTGATAACAAGCAGCTGCCTGTACTTTGGGTAGCTTACATTTGTGATATCTCAGAAATTATGGTGTTCTAGGGTTTTTAATTATATATCACTCAATTATATATCACTCCAGTGTTTGTGTTGGTTATCAAAAGATGAACTTTTGGTGGTAGGAGGCTCTTTAGTATCATTGAAAGTATTTTGCAGTTTTTCTAATGTGCTTGATTTCCTTCTGCTATTCAATTCTTTACTCATCTCATTAGCCAACTTCAGTGCCTATTCAAGATAATATATACTGTTGGACTTAGTGAATTGACTTCAGTCTAAATGTCATAATTTATGCAATATATTCTTCACTTATTTTATTTTATTTTTTTAGTCAATGGCTAGACTAGTAATCCTTTAAATGAATATCTCAATGAAGAGAGAGGTGAGGAAGTATTTTGGGACTCAGCATATTTAGCACATTAACATTTGCAAGCAAGTACATAGGGAATCCTTTTATTTGTACTTTGTGTAGGACATCATCCATAATATCAGCAAGTAACTTTAGTGAGCTTATTTTACCATAAATGAGAGAAATGTACAACTAAATAATTATGCAATAACTTTACTGCAAAATAGCATTTTGTATTAATCTTGTTCTCTTTTTAGTCTATGTGAATTTCTAGAAGGAAAATATCATTAGGGGAATGGGAGAGGAGAATTAAGAAAGATATCCTACAGGGGCTAGTATTTCAATTAATTTTAGTATTGTAAGGAGAATAAAGGTCACTATGGGATATGGAAGTCAAAGGGGTAACAATTTTTGCAACAGATGGGACAGTTTTCTAGAAAGTCTGTGTCATGTTGTGGGGCTATAGAAAAAAAAATAGTATTAATTTAGAAGTAATTGATTACATTGACACTTTAGGATCATTGGATCCAGAACTAGAACAGATCTTTGAATCATCTAGTCTAACAATTTTTTCACTTCTTAGTTAGGAAATTGATTTCTGAAGTGGCCAAGTAACTTTTTCTGGGACCACATGAGTAACAAAAGGAGAACCAGAACCTGGAACTTGTGTGTTCCAAATTGATTGCTTTCTACTGGGCCACCTCTTTTAGGAGGATATCTGTAGTAAGCATAGTTAGTGAAGTCAGACAGGAATGGACATGAGATACTTAGATGGTTGTTAGCAGAAAGTGTGATAACAGTATATAGGATCAATTGGTGCCCATGATGTTTGAACTATTTGTCTTTTTTTCCCCCCTTGTATTCATGATAGTAGATGTGAAATGTTTGCTCACAAATGTCTGTATTAGTGTGTTGGAACTGCTTTAGCATTCAGTCACAATGGATTTCAGCATGAGATCAGCTTATTTTTTAAAAAATTTATTTATTTTTATAATTATAACATTTTTTTGACAGTACATATGCATAGGTAATTTTTTTAAACAACATTATCCCTTGTACTCCCTTCTGTTCCGAATTTTTCCCCTTTCTCTCCACCCCCTCCCCTAGATGGCAGGCATTCCCATACATATTAAATATCTTATAGTATATCCTAGGTACAATATATATGTGCAGAACCGAATTTTGTTGTTGTTGTTGCAAAGGAAGAATTGTATTCGGAAGGTAAAAATAATCTGGGAAGAAAAAAAAAAAAAGCTCACAGTTTACACTCATTTCCCAGTGTTCCTTTTCTGGATGTAGCTGATTCTGTCCATCATTGATCAATTGGAATTGAATTAGCTCTTCTCTATGATGAAAATATCCACTTCCATCAGAATACATCCTCATACAGTATCATTGTTGAAGTGTATAATGATCTCCTAGTTCTGCTCATTTCACTCAGCATCAGTTGATTTAAGTCTCTCCAAGCCTCTCTGTATTCCTCCTGCTGGTCATTTCTTACAGAGAGATCAGTTTATTGGTAAAGAAATTGCTTTCAATAAAGATCTGAGAGTAACAAAAGATGTTTCACTTTTTCTAGAACGTTACCATAAAGGAGAAGTAGGAATCTTAAAATATGTGTGTATGTACAAATATATATATATATATGTATGTATATATATATATATATATATATATATATACATAAATATATACACATATATATTAGTGTAGGTTTATGAATCTGGTAATTGATTTATCAATAATAATGACTGTGGATTCAGTACTAATAATAGCTGTAATAATGAATGAATCAGTTATTAATTGAAAAAGCAAATTAAAATTGAATTTTACTTTAGTGAATCAAAGAGAGAAATTTTAGGGGAAAGGCCTTTTGAAGTTGAGGTGCATGCCAATTTGAAAATTTTTGTGTAAGCCTATCTAAGTTACCAAGGGACATAGGATTGTAGAATTGAGAGTTAAAAAGGGACTTAAAGATTCATTTAGGCTAAGCCTGTCATTTTTCAAATGAAGAAAATGAGACTTAGAGATGCTTAACGAGTCCTAAAATCCTACAAGTATTAAGCAGCTAGGCCAAGACTTAAACTCAAATCACAGCTCCTTGTGGTCACACGGCCAAGCTTATTTGGATACTCACTTTAGACCAAAGACTGTGGTCTTTGGGAACACTGTTGGACCAAGTCAGAACTTACTGAGCTGAGAACTGATAAGAAAGGTACATTCCTCTGGAGGCTGCAGAATCACTGGTTTTGGGGCAAGAAGGAATAAGTGGATTTATGCCAGGGTCATAAAGCACCAGACACAGTGGCACCAGAAAGATACAGTAGAAAGAACTTCCTCCTGCAGAGGCTAACACTGCTCCTAGCCTTAAAAATTCACTTTTTTTTTTTTTTTTTTTTTAACCTTGCTGGAATCAATCAAGCATTTATTAAGTACTTTTTGTGTTTGAGGCACCACTGGAAATGACCTGTATTATATTATTATACTTCCTTACCCCTCTTTGAAAAAGCTGCCTCAGATTCAGTTGTTGTTCCATGAATATTTAAAATTCATTATAATGAATTTATATTTTATAGAACCATACTGTCATAAAACTAGACCTGTATCTCATTTAATAGAAGAGCCAAGGGAAAGTGTGGAAGTAACTTATCTAATCTTGAAGAGTTAGTATTTGGGATTGGGAATTCTATGTGGTGGTTCATAGTCATCTCTCAGAGTTCTTTCGCTGGGTGTAGCTGGTTCAGTTCATTACTGCTCTGTTGGAACTGATTTGGTTCATCTCATTGTTGAAAGTGGTCACATCCATCAGAATTGATCATCATATAGTGTTGTTGTTGAAGTATATAATGATCTTCTGGTCCTGCTCATTTCACTCAGAATCGGTTCATGTAAGTCTCTCCAGGCCTTTCTGAAATCATCCTGTTGATCATTTCTTACAGAACAATAATACTCCATAACATTCATACACCACAATTTATTCAGCCATTCTCCATTGATGGGCATCCATGTAATTTCCAGTTTCTGGCCACCACAAGGAGGGCTGCCACAAACATGAAGAGTTAGTATTTGAACTTATACTTTCTGATCCTATAATTAATACTTTGTCTACTGTACCACACTCTAGCCTCCATTTCAATAAAATATGGCATGGAAGTACAAATTTATCAAATAAATTAGGATGAATATTCATTTTATGTAAACATTCTTTTACTTATAAAAAGAAATGTTTTAATTGTTCATAGAAGATTATATTCAGATTACATCTAGAAACAAACAAAAGATATCTTTGAAATACTCACATAAACCATTGGGAAAGTGATTTGACTTAAAACACCATAACTTTTTAAAAGCATAATTCTAGCATATCTCTGTTCTTATGGTTACCAGACAATTGAGTTTTCAGGGTCAGGGTGAAGAATATTACTTCTTTACATTTTATAGATACTGAAATTGAATAATGAGTTTTCAAAGTCAGTGGCAAATTGATAGAATTCATTTTACTTGATGCCTATTTCATTACTCTTTTTTTGTAATGCTTGCCCTCTAATTTCACAATGGTATGTTCAGATTAATATGATGCTATTTACAAAAACTGCATTGAATTATGATGAAAGAATAGTTTCTATAGAAGTAGAATATTTTCTTCCCCAAAGTAAAATAGTTACTGCCTATTGATAATATTTTTTTATAAGCCAATAAATAAACATATACCTAAAGATACACATATAGAGGTTTAACATGTGTGTATCAAGAGTTGGTTTGTGTTTCACAATAAAAAATAACTGCTATGCAGTATTGTTAAATACACCAAAAAACAAACAAAAAACCCCAATCCCAGATCTCCAAACCCCTTCTATTCAAATGGTCTGGTAGGAATTAAAAATAGCTGTTTTAAAGTGTACTTTAGATAAAATTTTGCCTAATTTCTCTTTTTAGTGGAAATTAATCTTAAAGTTAGTGTAGCATTTTGAAAAATCTCTAATCTCTTAAATTCTTTACTAGTCATACTTTTAGCAAACTCAAATGTCAATTTTAGATATTTTCAATTTAGTATGTAGCCAGATAAATGTCAGTACCTCAGTCCCTTTACTATCTTGTAGCTCTTGTTCTTTTTATTTAGCCTGAATAGCTCCATTTTTCTGCCTTGAAAATATTTGTTTAATTTTATACTGTTGATATTTTTTCTTGCATGATCAAGTTTTAATTTAAAAAGTGCTGACATTAACATGTCATTTTCTTCTTTGATACTTGATTTTATGACTTTATTATAATCATTTCTAGCTGCATCTCCAATGTCACCTTTAAAGATCCTTTCAATTGGCAGGGATAGTGATATTCCAACACTTTCTACTGGCAGACAATAGGCAAAAGTCGGCATTTAATTTTTGCTTCTCTGTGGACTTGTGCTGTAAACTTAATGCAGAGTAGTTTAAAATTTTTCGAAATGAGGCTTAATATTGCTGATGTGTTGAGTCTTGATATTATTTTGAAAAATCTTACCATTAGTTTAAAATAAGTCCCTTGAAAACTGTCAACTACTAGATAAAAGGCTTACTTTTCAGAGAATGATGTGCTGTCTTTGTGTATCAGTAACTTAACTGAGTTTCTAACCCCACATTTATTCAGCTAAGTAAGTAGTAAAGTAAGTGAAGTAAGACTGAATTGGAGAGAATTTGCAGGAATTTTTATGGCTGCTTTGGAGAAGCCTAGATAATATGTGGAGTAGGAAGAAAAAAAGTTCCATTTAATAATAAAAAATAACACTGAGTACCACTGCATCTTGGCTTGTTTTATGGGCAACCTATTAAAAAAAAAAAAAAAAAAAGGAAAAGCTTATGTTACCATTTTTGTAATGATGTCATACAAATGGTTTCAGTTAAAAAATAAAAATAGTACAGAAGGTTTTAGATAAAGTTATAAAGCCAGTGGCAAAGTGATATTTTACAAATTGATTAGAAATGAGGGCTTTTCATTCATGTTCTGAATATTAGGATGAGTGTGCTGAAAGGAACCTTAATTATAATTTAACTTATTCATTTTCAGATGACAAATTTGAGGTCTTAAGGATTGATGTGCACTAGGACATATAGATAATAATATAACCAGAACTAGAACCTAATTCTCTTCTCAGTATAATGCACATTGCAAATATACCACACACTACTTTTCTTTTTAGTGATGGACATAGAACATTTTAGTAGGGACTATTTATTGTCAAACTGGAATATTTTGAAGTTGAGATATTTCTTATAAAATATCTTATAATTCTCAAATACGTATAAATTTTACTTGTTATCAAAATCCACAAGTTTAAAAAAAATTGCATTACAATCACAGGATTTTGGAGCTTGAAGAGATGTTGAATCATTAAATGTACTGGTACTATAAATTCTTAATGTGTTGTTTTTATTTCCTAATCATAGCTTTCTTCTTAATATGGGCCATTGAATAACATAATAATTTTACTAATCTTAATTAAGCACCAACAAATTTATGTATAATTTCTGTTTAATTTTTTTCTTTTAAAGCTATCTAGAGATCAACGTATATATGTTTTTAAATCAGTTATGCATTAAGATGCTGTCTAAACAGACAGCTTAAAAATACTTTCTGCTCAGTGAATTTGATTGTATAGGATACATTTGTTAAAATCTGAAAGCTGAAGTCTTATTTACAAAGGTCTCTGTTTTTTAAAAGAATGTGAATTTAGTAAATGATTTACAAGGGCAATGAAGTGTCTTAAAGGAATTAATTCTTTCCTTTTTTTCAGAATGTTGAACATGGACCTCCAAGAATGCTAAATCTACAATGGGAAGTGTCACACTTCGCTATTTCTGCTATGGGTGCCTTTTTACATCGGTGACCTGGACAATTCTACTCTTTATTTATTTCAACTTTAGTGAAGTGACTCAGCCATTTAAGAATGTGCCCATCAAGGGGTCTAAACCCCACGGACCATTCCCCAAGAAATTCTATCCTCGTTTTACTCGTGGCCCAAGTCGATTATTAGAGCCACAGTCAAAAGTCAACAAGGTTGGAGCTATTTTAGAAAATCATGTTGAAGATGCAGGTGGAGATGACATGGATCTCTCTCCTGAAATGGGTAAGGAGAGTTCATTTTCAGCTTGATGTTGTTTAGTTATTTCTCAAATTAAAGATGAATTTCATTGCTTATATTTTTGGATTACAGGATCATAGATTTTGATCTAGAAAAATTATTAACCAAAGTTTTCTTGGCAGAATATGAAACTTTTGCCCATCTTAGCACAACTCCAAAGGGAGATGCTATTTAGATTCCAGTTTCAACACATGTATATCAGATTCTGAGTTTTGAAACTAGAACTATAAGATTTCATTGATCATACCAGTCAAAAGTAGGAATTTATCTAAAAGAAAACTTTTTTGGTCTGATGTGACTGTGATTTTGTGATTTATATAGAGATGAACAAATTTAAGAAACATTTATTTTGTTGAGTCCTGTTATGGCAGAGGTATTATAAAAAAAGTATAGAAGAACTGATTACAGTCTACAGAAGAAAACTAAAAATTAAAAAAGAGTTGGAAAAAAGAAACTTTGAAGTAGAATGAAAGAAACTGACATTATTTAATCAGGAGGAAAGAAAATTTGGGATTGAGAAATGAATCAATAACTTTCTCTATCCTTAGAAGAAGGAAAACAGAAAAATTAAAGTATTGGTCATATGTTTTGTATGTATGAAATATTTTCTTTTAATTAAAGTGAAAAGCAGTCTAGTATATTAAAGAAAAACCAGCCTGGACCTTATAAAAGCTTCTATTTAAGATCTACTTCTTGACATTTACAGGCTCAATATTATGAGTTGTTATAAAGGAGTTTGTGAAATTGCATTAAACAGCACCTGACTCACAATAACCCTGTCAAGAAGGTCTTGACATGTTTTGTTATCTCCATTTTATAGATGAGGAAACTGAAGTTTAGGGAAATCATTGTGTATAGGCACACATGAATGTGTGTATGTATACACTCATATATATATATTACACTTAAAAATTACCAATATATGTGTGTATAAGAGAAGAGAGAAACAGTTTACCAACAGAAATAGAAACAGAGAGAGATTAGAATCAGTACATTTTATTTACAAGCCAATTTTTTTGTTCCTTATTTTAGACAAGATAACAGAGTTTGAGGTATGGATTTAATGTTGGTCTTTTGGTAATAACTGGATTTCAAAGCTCTCTTTTGACACTTAATGAATGTCTACCTCAGGCAACTTAGTAGAAGGGAATTCCCCATTCTGATTAAATCACAGATTCTAGTCCTAGTCACTTTTTCAAATTACTCGGGAAAGCATCTGGGAAGTATTAATGGAAAACTTTCTTATACTTTAAAATCAAAGAGAACACAGTCATCAAGATCAGAAATAAAAAGTAAACAGATGGTAGAGCCTTAATTAGAATTGGATTTAATTATTTTAGGATGAATTTTGTATTTGGCTTTGAAAGAATCCAAAGAAGAATAATGATAAATATACTAAAGTACAAAATTAGTGGGAGGGAGAGAATGGTGTAATTCAAAACAAATGCCATCTGTTATGGGGAAATGATTATTTCTTTAAAATAATTAAAAGGCACAGATGAAGAATGGTGATAGTTAAAAATTTGTTGGTACTTCTAGATTTGTCATTTCAGCTGGAATCAATGACATTATAGAGATGTTAAGTAACCTCTGAGAAACTTTATTAGTGTGACTTTTTGTTATGACATAGATGTTTAAAACTTTCTCTGGATATCTGTGATTAATTAGGCACAAATTGCTATATACTACCATAATCATTTAAAAATTAGAAAACAAGAATATTGAGAACGGTTAGGAAAGTACCTGATATTACAGTAAAACTTTTAACTGGAATTCAGCTGATCAAAATCTTTAATTATAATGTTGTTCTTACATTTTAATTTTATCAGAGTATCATGTTAAAACACAATTTGATACCAGAGTTGTTTTTTTAAAAAATAACATATCCTTAATTGTTAATACAGAATTTCAATGCAGTTTCATAATTTTCTGCATCTTAGTCTCAGCATTGTAGAATGAGAATTAGACTTAGGAACAATGAAATACTTTGGAAAATAATTTTTTTCCCCCTCTGGCCAAGGCAGTTGGGGCTAAATGACTTGCCCAGGATCACACAGCTAGGAAGTATTAAGTGTCTGAGGCCAGATTTGAACTCAGGTCCTTCTGACTTCAGAGCTGGTGCTCTATCCACTGCACCACCTAATTGCCCTAAAATATTACATTTTTAAAGAAAGATTAAATTAAGTTTAACAAATTGGCTAGGAAGTGTATTTACGTATTTTTGAAAGATTTTTCAACAATGAAATAAAGTTTAGGTTTCTTGGTAAATTAGTTAATTAGAAAGTGAAATTAACTGCATATACAGGTTCTTACTGGCTGAGATTTTACTATAATTTGCTTTGAGAAAAGAAACATTTCATGATGATTTTCTGTTAATGTTAATATCCCGCACAGGGATATAGTCCTTGAACATTATTAGTCCCTTATTAGAATATTGTGTCCAGCTTTGTTTCATTGTATTTTAGAAGGGTTGTGTGTCAGCTGGAGGGTATCTGGAAAACATTTTAAGGAAACATGAGGAAAGGTTAAAGAAGTTGATAAGTTTTGGTTTGAAGAAGAATAAAGGACTGATTTTTTTTTAAAAGAGTTTTAAAACAGATATGGCCCATTTTTTTCTTCTTTCATAAAAATAAAGTTTAATAAAACTTTTTAATATTTAATAATATTAAATATTAATAATATTTAATAATACTAATAAGTATTGTTCTTTCTTTGTATCTCTCTCTCCCCTCTCCCTCCTTCCCCCTCTTTCCTCTCTCCCTTCCTCCATCTCTTCTTCCCTTTCTCTGCTTCTCCCTTTATCTCTCCCTCTCTCTGTCTCTGTCTTTTCCTCTCTCCCTCTCTCTCTCTCTCTCTCTCTCTCTCTGCATCAGTATTAATTGTTAGTGAGACAGCTGGTAGAAAAGTAGATGGAGCCTTGGGTCTGGAGTCAGGAAATCTGTATTCAAATCCAACCTCAGGTTCTTACTAGATGTGTGTCCTTGAACAAGTCCCTTAACTTTTTTTGCCTCAGTTTCCTCAACTGTAAAGTAGATATAAAAGCAGCATCTGCCTGGCAGGGTTATAGGAAGGCACTTAGCCCTGTGCCTGGCACGTAGTAATTGCTAGGTGATGGCCTGTTTCCTTCCCCATGGGTATCTCTTAAGTCTGAGTATGCTGGCCAGGCCCGAAAGTGTGCACTTTGTTCTGTACCTCCAATCCCCCATAAAACTTCATACTTACTGTTGGTCATTGCATTCATTAGCACTCTGCTTTTTCAGCGCTGCTTTCTGTATTATTGGGGTCATATCCCACAGCCTGCTTCTGCTTATTTTTTTCTGCCTCTGTCCATACATGTCCTTTGCTCTGGCCGACTGTCCAAAAAGAGTATGCATCTCTTTAAATTATAGAACAATTTGTCAGGTGTGGGAAAAACTTGGTAATTGTATAAGATTGAAATTAGGGATTCTCCTTTTCCAGGGAGATTGAAAGTATGACCAGCATAGGTTCTTGAGAAAGGCCAGAACATGAGCAGAAGTTGTAGCCAGTGAACTCTTCATGTCCTTTGAAACTCTGTGATCTTCTAAATAAATAATTGTAGCCTATTTTTTATATATTGTTTAAATGTTGTGTGCTGTTGTGGATGGAGTTGTCCTGCTCCCTCTTAATACATACTGGCTGTGTGGCTGTGCACAGGTTTCATTGCTCTTGGTGACTCTCTTAACCAGTACATCTCAGAGAAGTTGCAAATTTGGGTTAAAGGAAACTTCCTCACCTGGGAGTTCTCTATTTATTGATGAAAAGAGGCGCGGTTCCTATCACACTCCTTGTCTCTGATTTTATGTATCAAGAAAAATATTTACTTTGGTGATCAGAAGATTTTTCTTCCAGGTATGACCAAATGGTTTTAGAATATGGCTGGTGAATAGGTGGTTGGGAACAAGTTTGTGGGATAGATAAGAATTTTAAGATTTCACTTCTAACCTTAATTCATCTTTTTGTAACCAGAGTAGCTTATATTCAAAGAACATGGCTAATACCTAGTTATAATGGATTGAGTTAATTTTCCTGTTATAAACTTTGTTCTTTTATAGTAGAACCAATAATCTTTTCTAGACATGATATACTGACTTTAACTTCTTTCTATTACAGGTATGATTTTTAACGAAAGAGATCAGGAAGTGAGAGACTTGGGCTATCAGAAGCATGCCTTTAATTTACTTATCAGTAATCGCTTGGGCTACCATAGAGATGTGCCAGATACAAGAAATGCAGAGTATGTTTGACATACTAATTTTTGTTACTACAGTTCAATATTGTGCTTTTGTGTCCATGAAAATGGTATTAAAATGTGGCAGTTTTTTCAGCTATTATAGTACATAAGGTACTGCTAAGACAAATTTCCAGACTTATAATAATTTAAGCCAAATTATCTGAGCTTACTGGATTTGTTTTAAAAGTAACAAATCAGGTGGCAGATAAATGAAAGTTCAAAAGTATATACGGACAAAAAATAATCCAGGTCATAGTAAAAGAGTAAGATATAAAATTAATGAACTCTCAGGGGTATGATTTTAATTTAAGGAAGGGTTCATTCCTCAGATTGAACATTAGTTACTGAATAAATGATGAAATATAAAGGTAGTTTTGTTGTTGTTGTGATTGTTTTGTATGTGTGTGCGTGCGTGTGTGTGTGTATGTGTATGTGTGTGTGTGTATCTTTGCTTTGCCAAAAAAATGTAGGGAGGAATGGAGTTAAATGAAACTTAAGAGCAAATATTAATGAGTCAAAAGAAAATAAAGTGGAGGTTATTTGTATAATAAGCAATAATTTTGTCAACTTGTTCTCCATGTTATATTGATACTTTGATGTGTGTTATCAAATACATGAAAACAGGTACTTATTTGTTTTTTACTCAGTATAAGAGGGGATAGCTTGTAAAGAGAATGAAGGACTTTATGTCAGAGCAGCTAGAATGGAGGAGGCCTGGCCCCACCAATTTGTAATTGGTAGACAATTTTTTGTAATCATTGGCAAGTTTCCTAATCTCTCTGAGACTCATTTTCACCATTATAATAGGAGACTAATAATTCTTGTGCTTTTTGCATCTTAGTCATCATGTGGAAAGAGTCATATTAGCATGAAATGCTATAGAAATGTGAGCTATTACTGTCTTTTATCTCCACTCAGACATGGGCTCAATCCCAGTCTGATAACTAGGTCTCTAGTCATTTTGTGAGCTTCTGAAGCATGAATTTTTAAAATTTTCATCCTCAATCTTATTTTTGCCCTTTAACAAGCTTGTATTCTAAGATGGTAGTATACACAAATCATAAATTTGTGTTATAGGAAAATGAAATTCATTTTTACTAACTGAGATATAGTTATATCAGTCTGAAGCATAAGATCATTTTTTTTCCCAAAGAAATATTTTTCAATACCTGGATCTCTCATATATTTGTTATGTGCTAGGTGCTAGAGATATAAAAAGAAAAATGAAGAAGTTCCCCTTCTAAAGAAATTTACATTCTTCTGGGAATGAGGTGAGATAATTCTAACAAGTCAAAAAAAAAATATATATATATGTATATATACACAAAGCTATTTCCCAGAAGAATAAAGATGAACAATTGATCCATGAAAATACTAAATTTGTAGGTGTTTAATTTAGCATAACTCAACAGATCATAATAACAGAGTTAAAAGATTAAAAATATTCTCTAATAATAGATATTTTATGGCTTCATGTTATTTTAAAATTCCTTTTTCTTTATTTGAATATTTGTTTTATTATTGGTTATCAAGTTTATAATTTAGAAAACTAGATTAAAAAAAAAAAGAACCACTAATAATGTCACAAGGATGAAAGAGAATAACGCAGATAAGGGAATTCCTTTATATTATGAGATGAAGAAAGGTATAATTTTTGGTATGAAAAAGAGATATCTAGATCACCTAAGAAGATTTATTAGCTGCTTAGGAAAGACAGACTGAATATTACATTGAAAACTTTGACAGTCAGGAACCCTAATTAGTAAGCAACAGAAATCTAGTGTGAAAACTTATTTTGACTTCTGAAAGTTATTGAAATATCTAGAATTTCTTCATTGTTTTGACAAAGGCAGATTTGAAATTACAAGTGCATTCACTTTTATCTTCCCGAGCCTCTGTTTCCTAAACAATAAAATGGGGATACTATTACCCATAGCATCTACTCTACAAGGTTGTTGAGAATGAAACTTATATAAATAGATGTAAAATTTTCCAAATTTTAAAGTACTATATCAATGTGATTATTGCTGTTAATATTGATATTCATAGAAACATAGGCTTTTGAGGTGAGGGACTTTCCTGATAAATTCAGAGCACCCTTATTTTCAGGTGAGGAAACATGTTATTTGGCACTGGAAAAAAAGTACTGATTTGTTTCCTCTCTTCATTCCATTAAATTCTAATTTTTATCAAAATGGTAGTGCATAAGAATAGGGCTTTGCTCTACCTAAAATATCATCAAATAACTTAGATAATGTAATGAAATGTTATTACCTGCTATAGGCTCAAAGTAACCTTTTTAACAGTTAGCTAAGAATTATTTGTGACTATTATGAATTATAATAGCTAACATTTATATCAAGCTTCAAGATTTGCAAAACATTTATTATCTCAGAAGACTCAATTTTTAAAGGAAAAGAAAAGGTTAACTGGCAAGGTCAGTTTTAAGCCTAATCTTGGTCCAGGTTATTATGAATTCCATATTGGTATCTAGAAGTTGTGAGATTTTAATGTGCATTCAAATGCCAAGTAGACATATTGAACAAAAACCTCGAGGAGATTATTTATTGCTTACTTAATAAATGTTATAATACTGATTCTAGATTTCAAGACCTACACCATCACACTTTGATCTTGCTTTCCAATTCTATCACATTCTTCCCTTTGTTGGCTCCATATTCCAACCATCTTGGGTATCTTCATTCTGTTTTCTTTCATCTTTTACTTAATCTCTCATGATGCCAGGAAAGGATTCTTCCCTTTTCCTTCCCTATTATCTCCTTTTGAAGTCCCTCTCTCTTTTTTTTTTTTTTTTAAAGTGCCATCCCGACTCATTTCAAACTGAAACACCTCAAATCTCTTTTCCTTTTTTTCTTTGAATTTATGACATTTTCCTTTGTTCATGCATGTTAAACATTTACCCTCTCTCTTCATCATAAGCTCCTTGAGAGCAAGATCCCTTTATATTTAATATTTACTTTCCTTGAGATCAAGATGTATTCATATTGAGCCTTAGTGTTCTTTCCTTCCCTAACCCCTCATTGCCATACTGATTATAATGATCAACTAGTCAACACTTAAAATTTTGAATTAAATTGTCTTTAATGATTCATTTTAAAATTTGTTATTAGTCCCATTTTTATGTAATTTTATAGAATTGTTGGATTTGAAATTGATCATCTGTTAAAAGTGAATTTTTTAAATGTTATTTTTCTCATTTATAATACTGCCTTTTGAAATTTCTACATTTTTCCAAAATAAGTGTGCTAGCACTTTGTTCTATAACAATTCCTCTGTAGTTCCACTCATGTTGTTGGCAGTTTTCTGTCTTCTTTTAATATACTCTATATATTTCAATTAAATCAAAATTTTCAAAATAAGCCTGAGAACAAAGCAAGGAAAAAGAAAATGTAGGAATGTTAGAGGAAACCACAAACTTATGGCTTGTTTATCTGTTTCCCTATGTGTTCAAAGAATGAATGGAAACAAGGGAGAGGAGAATGTGACAAGTGAATTCTTGAAGTGATTGATGGAACTTAATATCTTAAAACCTCGAAGGCTTTTTAAATTCACTATTTTTTTTTAATAATTATATCTGCAGATGTAAAGAAAAGTCATATCCAACTGACCTTCCAGCTGCCAGTATTGTGATTTGTTTCTACAATGAAGCCTTTTCTGCCTTGCTTCGGACAGTACATAGTGTCATAGATCGAACACCAGCCCATCTCCTTCATGAAATTATCTTGGTAGATGACAATAGTGAATTTGGTAAGTGTAACAGATAACTTTAGGATTAGATGTTAATCTAAGATGGGAATACTGATATACTTGGAATTTTCCCTTTTCTTCCACAAACGGTGACAGTTATACACACAATTAAATATTCAAAGTGGAAGGTAAAAACTATTGCTATTAACAAAATTCTAGTAAGGTTAGCTATAGTTTAATATTCTATCATTGAATATATCCTGGGGCAGCTAGGTGGCGCAGTGGATAGAGCACCAGCCTTGAATTCAGGAGGACCAGATTCAAATGTGTCCTCAGACACTTAACACTTCCTTGCTGTGTGACCCTGGGCAAGTCACTTAACCCCAGCTTCAGGGAAAAAAAAAAAAAGACTATATCCTAATTTTAAGGAAATTGGAAATTAGAGTAGTTTAAACTATTATCCATGTTCTGCGCTTAAATTCTATTATCCATGGTCAGTGCTTGGAATTTATTACTCCAATTTTATATTTCTGTAAGGCAGTTTTCAACTTACAAATAAATAGGTGTTGTTTCAAAAGATCACTCATAAGTTACATATTTGGAATTTTTAACTCATTTTACCATGATAAAAGCTTATAAATTTTGATTAGTTTACTGGCTAAACCTTAGGAACTTATTTTAACCCAAATATAGCTAAATGTCCTACAGTTGCTATGAAAACAATAGAAATAATTAAATAAAACATATCAGTAACATTGAGTGTGATATTATTTCTCTTTAATTGTAGTCATGCTTCTTGAGAAAAATATATTTAATTAGAATAATACAAGGAGAGTTACTGGTTTATGATTTTTAAGGCTTAGATGACTTCCAATTCTAAAAATATAAGGTCGGTGGAAATTTTTGTAGATGTTTGGAAAGGAATACATGAGTAGTTTCAATATTAATCATGTTCATCCTTTTTGAAAACTAGGGCTTTCATTTTCCTTGATTTGTAATTTCACTTTTAAAAAACCCATAATTAAGGTTGATTTTTGATTCAGAAATGGAGAAGTGAGAGAAAAATTTTCCTCAGGTAACTGGAGAGAAAGGGAAGAAGTTTAAGGGTTTGCTTTAAAGTAGAACTAGTTGAGCTATGGGCTATGAAAATGGGAAAAGGTTTTTAAGTAGAGATTGTACCCAGTTTCCAAGAAGGTGAAAAAAAAAAGGAAAAAATTGTTAAAGTTAAGCAATTCCCCCTAGTTTCCACCAATTTACACCATTAGCCCAGAAAAGCTTGGCCACTCTTCCAGGCAAGTAGGTTTGAACTGTCTTAGGGCAAGTGGGGTTAGAACTATGGGACATGAGGTTGCCCTTTGGGCTTATAGGTCACTCGTAAGTCAAGTGTTGTAACTTATGAAATGCTTTCTTTAGAAAATCATGACTGGTTTTGGAAAAGATATAATGGAGAGCTACAAAAGAGCAGCCCTAAATAGGTAGAAATTGCAAACAGAATGAAGAGAATGGATAAAGAGAACGGAATGAAGAGAAATGGAAAAGGCTAGACTTTTTCTTAGTTCTTATTATCTCTGCCTAGCAAACTCATATCCATTCTTTTTAAAAAAGACCCTGAAAGTTAGGCAAATTATTCATGCTTAAGGATACATTCAACAGAATTGAAAAACCGTCAGGTAATTGAAGTCTCTCTTCTGTAGGGTTGGAGATAAGAGAAATATGTGGGGCTGCTTACTGCTTTTAATAACAACTACTGGGCTGCCTAGATGAAGAGCATGGCTGAGATCTGGAGGAGGGGGGTGGTTTCTCTGGGTGTCAATTAGGTAAGTGGGAAGCCAAAGCTCAAGGCAAATAAATGTACATTATATGTACAGAATGCAGAATGGAGAAGTTGGAACTTATTTTTATAGATTATCAGTTTCTAGAGGAGAGGGACTTAACTGATACATTCTCAGAGAGCTTTGAGTACTTATTCATCTTTGTTGAAAGAACTTCTAACTCCCTCCATATGTGAAATGTGAAATGTGAAATAATGTGGAATAAATTCCAGCGACACTCTGTTACCTCATAGATCTGGTCTGCTACTTTTCTGGTAATATTATATGTTGCTCTACTCCACGAATTCCTCAAGCATGACATTTATGCTTTGAATCTCCATGCCTTTATACTGTTGTCCACCATCCCTTAGATGTTCTTTGTCCTGACCACATATATATTGTAATGTATGCACACATTGTCTCCTCCATTAGAATATCAATTTCTTGAGTGTAGAGACTGCGTCCCTTGTATGTGCCACAACAGTAGCTTAATAATTGATTTTATTGATTTTTTTATTATTAACAATTTTTTGATTATTGATTAATTGCCTGACTTTCCAGTTAAATGCTGGTACATTGGGAAAAGTGGGGAGCATACTTAGTAACCATGTAATGCTCATTGATTGTTTTATTTTTCAGTTAAATACTAGTAATGAAGTCCAATTGTCTATTAGACATTTCGAGTTTGCTATATGGTAGACATTTTAAATACAATATATATAAAGATGAACTCGTTTTTCTTTTCCTCAAACTTCATCCTTTTCTGAACTTCTCTATTTCTCTAGATGGTAGTCATCCTTCCAGTTCTCAGGTTCATAACCTGAATGTAATTTTAAACTCATTACTTTCATACAACTTCACATATCTATTCTTCAAATTTTAAAAATTTTCTTTCACAAATTTGTTCCACAATCTGCTTTTCTCCTCTTAGACTATCCTAGTTTGGCCTCTTTCACCTGTATTATTGTCACCCCCTCTTTTTTGCCTTCAGCCTTACCTGCTCTAGGAGACCTTTTCCAAGCAATTAAACAGTCCATTTCTCAAAGCATTCATTGTAAGCATTCCGATGTTCTATTCAGTATTATATCTAGAATAAACTATAAACTATTCTGTTTGCCAATTTAATCCCTTTATAAGAAGTCCCAATTTTCTTTTACATCCTTATTAAATCAAGCAAGTGAACAAGCATTTATTAAAATGCCTTCTATAGGCCTGGCACTGTGCTAAGGATTGGAAATACAAAGAAAGGCAAAAGCACAGTTGCTCCTCTCTAGGAGCTCATATTTTAATAGGCGATGCATGTAGATAATACTGTACATATAAGATATGTGCAGGGTTACACACATATATAAATACACATACACAAGCATGTATGGTAGAGGGGAAGGGGGAGTTTGGAACCTAAAAAGTCCTCCTGTTCAGATCATTATATACGGCAACAAGACTATATGATGATCAGTTCTGACGTGGCTCTCTTCAACATTGTGTGATGACCCAAACCAGTTCCACTTGTGCAGTGATGAAGAGAACCATCTACACCCAGAGAGAGAATCATGGGAACAGAGTTTGGAACACAACCTAGTATTCTCACTCTCTGTTGTTATTAACTAGCATTTAGTTTTCTTTTTCTTCCTTCTTGGTCTGATTTTTCTTGTGCAATAAGATAACTGTATAAATATGTGTAATGTCCAGGCTAGCTCTCTGGAGGACCTCGAGATCAGCCCGAGTCCTTGGTCTTACTGAAGGAGTGAAGGAGGCAGGCAAGCCACAAGGATGGTTAAAGATGGAGTCTGGAATCTGGCTTCTTCTCTTGTGTCTGTGGCTGAGATTGTGACTGAGAGAGCATTCCCAGTTGTCCCAGCCCTTAAATACTTCAGTACGATTACATCACTGTAACACACTGAGCATGTGCAACCACCACATCACCATACTAAGTACTAAGTATATGCTTAACTATAAGTACTTTGATGACTTAGATTTAAGTACACCTTTTCAGAGTTCCCGCCCTCTACAAATATATGTATATATTTATTGGATCTAACATCTATTTCAACATATTTATTTATTTTAATTTATTAATTTTATAATTATATATATTTTTGACAGTACATATGCATGGGTAATTTTTTTTTTTTACAACATTATCTCTTGTATTCACTATTTCAAATTTTCCCCTCCCTCCCTCTACTCCTTCCCCTACATGACAGGCAATCCCATACATAATAAATGTGTTACAGTATATCCTAGATACAATATATGTGTCTAAAACCAAATTTCTTGTTGTACGGTAAGAATTGGATTCCGAAGGTATAAGTAACCTGGGTAGAAAGACAAAAGTACAAACATTTTACACTCATTTCCCAGTGTTTCTACTCTGGGTGTAGCTGTTTCTGTCCATCATTGATCAACTGGAACTGAATTGGATCTTTTCTATGTTGAAGATATCCACTTCATTCAGAATATATCTTCATATAATATCGTTGTTGAAGTGTATAATGATTTCCTGGTTCTGCTCATTTCACTCAGCATCAGTTCCTGTAAGTCTCTCCAGGCCTTTCTGAAATCATCCTGCTGATCATTTCTTACAGAGCAATAATTCCATAACATTCATATACCATAATTTACCCAACCATTCTCCAATTGATGGGCATCCATTCATTTTCCAGTTTCTAGCCACTAGAGAAAGGGCTGCCACAAACATTTTGGCACATACAGGTCCCTTTCTGCTCTTTAGTATTTCTTTGGGATATAAGCCCAGTAGTAGCAATGCTGGGTCAAAGGGTATGCACAGTTTGATAACTTTTTGGGCATAGTTCCAGATTGCTCTCCAGAATGGCTGGATTCTTTCACAGCTCCACCAACAATGCATCAGTGTCCCAGTTTTCCCACATCCCCTCCAACATTCATCATTATTTTTTCTTGTCATCTTAGCCAATCTGACAGGTGTGTAGTGGTATCTCAGGGTTGTCTTAATTTGCATTTCTCTGATTAGTAGTGATTTGGAACACTCTTTCATATGCATGGATATAGTTTTAATTTCATCATCTGAAAATTGTTCATATCCTTTCACCATTTATCAATTGGAGAATGGTTTGATTTCTTATAAATTAGAGTCAGTATTTCAACATATTTAACATGTATTGGACTACCTGCCAGCTAGGGAATGGGGTGGGGGAAAGTAGAGGAAAATTTGGAACAAAAGATTTTGCAAGGATCAATGTTGGAAAAATTATCCATGTATATGCTTTGTAAATAAAAAGCTTTAATTAAGTTAAAAACAAACAAACAAATAAATAAATTGGGGGGAAAAAAAGGCCTCCTGTTCTGGGTGGATTTTGGCTGAGTATGGCTGAACATTGTGCAAGATAAGATTTGGGGTGAGGAGAGTGTTTGCCAGGCATGGCAGACAATGAATGAAAAGGCTTGGATTAAGGGACGGAATTTTCTATGTGAGGAACAAGTGGGCCAGCTTAGCTTCCTTCAGGCCCACTTAGTCCAGCCAGGCTGGTGGTCTATCCATGTCTCACTACTCCATGCCCTTGCCCTGAGTGTCCTCCATAAATGCCCTCTCTCCTCACTTCTATCTCTCTCAATCCCTAGTTTCCTTCAAGGCTTAACATATGTTGCTTTGTATGTGAAGCCTTCACTGAACCTACTAACCCTCCTTCCCCTTGCCAGTCACCTTGTTTATCTTTTATATATGTCTATACATGTCTCTCCAGACTAGACTCTGGAGTTTGGAATTTGGAGAAATTCCTCCAAAGTAGGACTTTTATATTTTAAAACTACTATAGTGTTTAGTAGGTATTTAATAATTAATAACTGTTTTATGAGATATCCAGGTCTAAGATTTCTCATCTTGATTAATAACAAAAATCTTTCTCTTATATGATTATTTTTATATAGAACTTTTTTTTTTAACTTTAATAAAATTTACTAAAAAAACTTCAAGTGGGCCAGTGTCCTCCTAATTACAGAAAGAAGCAGTGAATTACAGAGTTGTTATAAGTTTAAGTATTTTTATTTGATTGGATAGTTGATTAAAAGTTTATCAAATATTGATGTATTTCAGTAAATGATAAAAAATTCCAAAATGAGAAGACTATTCATTCTATATCACTTTTAAGTAAAGGATGTTGCAATAATTTATGTTAAAGTATGGATATGCATACTTAAAGATTTATCCATATTTTTTACTTTTATAATAGAATAAAAGATCAAATGTTTTTCAAATGATCTCTACATTTCAAAAAATAAATTTACAAATGTAATAAAGTAATTGTCTTATTTCAGATGATTTGAAAGGAGAGCTAGATGAGTATGTCCAAAAATATCTTCCTGGAAAAATTCAGGTGGTAAGGAATGAAAAACGAGAGGGATTGATTAGAGGAAGAATGATTGGAGCAGCTCATGCTACAGGTATTACATACTGTGTGATTATCTTGTTGGAAAATAACCACTTGTATGTCAGAGACTTTTCCCTTTAGTGTAGGAGTATATGATAGATTATAATATAGAGTCCTAAAATTCCACCTTTGTTTCTGGTAGAAGAGGTAAAATACATTAAGCTGGGGAGAGAAAGTCAGAAATTTTTACATGATTATACTCTTTGGGTAATCCTGTTTATTAATTGCTGCCCTCAAATCTGACCTTTCTCATATCATCATTAAGTGAACAAAAGCTTAAAACTGAAACGTTATTGAATTCCATTATATAAATTTTGCTAAAATGCTTTGCTTCAGCACTGTCCTTAGTTGGTGATGGTTAGCATAAAGCTGTAAAACATGGAGAAGTAAAGTATACCCCAGAAGAAATGTTTAAAGTAACTCAAATTATGTCAGTGAAAACAGCACTAACAACAATTAAACTTCGTGTTAATTGCACTCACAACTCTGGTCATGGAAGAGTGGAAATACATATTTCCTTTCTCTTGTTGGAAGAGATAAAGCATCTGACGAACATAATGTTGCATATCTTCAAGTGTGATTGCTTTGTTGGTTATTTTTCTTTTTTATAAAGCATGGATATAAGGGCAAAAATTGTGATAGAAAAGAACTCAGTAATAAGACATTTAAAAAAAATTAATCGAAGGGGTGTTAAAGCAAGAAAAGTAGATGGAAAAAACAAGAAAAAGTCATACTAGATCATTGCAGTGGGGAACAATCCTAGTCATAGGTAAGAAGAAAAAAGAAACCCTTAAAAAATGATCAAAATGTAGATTCAAGTGGCAATATGATCCTCAAGATTTTCTGGGGAAGTATTAAAAGTAGATAATTAGTGACAGATTATTTGCAAATATATATATATATATATATATATATATGATTGCGTTCATAATTATTGCTCAGCATCATTAAGAAAAATTATGTTAATTATTTTAATGTTTTAAAAATAAATCAGAATTAAATTTTAGAAAGATTTTTTGTTAAAATGGTTATAATTTTAAAGTTTTGGTTCTTACAAGTCCAGACTGAGATGTCAAGGCATCTTTGAGTTGTGTTGACATTTAAATTCAAATACTTATCAAATTCTTCCATTCAGAACAAATTTTTGACTGATGGTACCAAGTTATGTAGTGCCTTCTAGTTTACAGTTAAGTAATAAGTGAATGTTTCATAATTAATTTTGGTGCTATAAATAAGTGACATTTATATTTTAGAATAATTGTAGAATTTCATTAATTTTAACTTGTAGTGGGATTGGTTATTAGATTATAATACAACTACTACTAATGCTGCTACTATTACTATTAACATAGAAATATGCTCTAATGGAGGCTAATAGATTATAATTTTACTTTCCCAGGAGAAGTTCTTGTGTTCCTAGACAGTCACTGTGAGGTGAACAAGATGTGGCTACAACCTTTGCTGGTTCCAATTCATGAAGACCATAGGACGGTGGTATGCCCTGTGATTGATATTATCAGTGCTGATACACTTATGTACAGCTCCTCTCCTATCGTACGTGGAGGATTCAACTGGGGTCTACACTTTAAATGGGATCTTGTTCCCTTTTCTGAATTAGGAGGACCAGAAGGAGCTATTGCACCAATCAAGTAAGATTTGACCTAATGACTAAAAAATCTGGAATGTGTTGTAGTATTTTATACTTATTTCTTTCAGTATTAGCAGAAATTATGGGTAGGTGATGGTCATTTTGTGTTTCTAAAATCCCTTTTGTTTGTCTTTAGAGAGATTTAGTAATATCACATGACAGACAACTTGCAAATTATTAGGTGTTTGTATATATATATGTATATGTATATTCAGAAGCACTTCAGATTCAGATATATTTATACTTAGCTTCACAGATGTCTGACTTGCAGAATTTGGACTTTTACTTGGATTCATATGGGTATGTTAATCAATGACTAATATTCCCAAATTGCTATAACATGTAGTTTAGTGGATCAGGGTTATTATAATTTAACTCTACTTATTAAGTCATATAAGTTATGTAATACAGTACCCGTCCAAAGGTAGTTTACCCTGCAACTTTAATTCTCTAGAACACTGCTGAAAAAGCATAAAGTAAATCAAAAAAGTCCTCTGAGCAGCCAGATGTCTCCAAGTCCGCCCACTTAAGCCCTAGAAACTGTCTCAGACCTTAATAATCTCTGTCTGTTTCTTTCTCATTGTCTCTATCTCTGTCTTAGAGCTCAGTCTGATTGTCTTGGTTCCTTTCTCTACCCATGGTAGATTAGAAATTAAAGGAGTAAATTAAAATTAAAGGTAAATTAAAAGGGGAAACAAGTTTCTAGAATCAGGCACAGTAGCAGCAGAAAGAAATGATGCTTGTTGGCATGACAGTGAGTGGGGAAGACAGAAAAGCTATAAATCAGAACCCCAAACCTTTACTGCAGAAGCCAGCCTCTACAAGCCTTAAGAGACCTGACTGCTCGAAAATGTTTGAGAATAGTATATGAAAATCTAAGTTATCAAGGAAAAGTTCTAAGAAGCATATACCATTTTAGAAAGATTCTTTTAAGATGTTTATAATAAAAAAAATTGAAAAATTATGTCTAGATGAGATACATATATGTATGTATTTATGTCTGGACAATAATTAGAAAGCTGGACAACTGTCCTAGTGTTGCCTGATATTTTTGTAATAGTTTTCAAGTTTTGTTTTAGTTAGTTGCTGCAAAATTATACTGATGTGCAATGAAAAGTTTTTCAAAATAACCATTTATATGGAATCAAAATGATGATTATTTTCTTCTTCTAGGTCACCTACAATGGCAGGAGGCTTATTTGCTATGAACAGACACTATTTCAATGAACTTGGACAATATGACAGTGGCATGGATATCTGGGGAGGTGAAAATTTAGAAATATCATTTAGGGTAATTAAGATTTTATATGTGTCAAACTGTCAATCTCATGCATAAAGAAGATAATCTAATTTTCATCTATTTCTAGTTTCAGGACTTTATATAAATTCTCATTGGCGGTCACTAGGTAATTCAGTGGATAGAGAACTGGACCTAGAGTTAGGAAGACCTGAATTTATATGTGACCTCAAACACTAGCTTTGTTTGTCTGGGTTTCTTCAACTTTTATAATGGGGATGATAATAGCACCTTTGTCCTGGGGCATCAAATGAGTTAATATTTGTAAAGTGCTTAGCACACTGCCTGGATCATTGTAAATATTGAATTTCTTTCTTCCTTTCTTTTTTGCTTCCATTCATTTGTCTTCTTTTTCTTCTCACTTTCCTGTATATTTAATATATATTAAATGTCCTATACTTTGATGATCACATCTGGAGCATCTTCAGGCATTTAATATGTCAGTTGAATACAATCAAAGATTTACTTTTAAAAATTGGAAAAGTAAACCAAATATAATTTTAGAAAGCTTTAATGTGAACATTTATTGACTTTTTTCCCTTATCTGTTTATTACTTTTACTTCACATCTTTTTATAATAGTTTGTAATTAATTCATTTACTTATCTCACAAATATTTATTGACTATTTCCTGCATGTAAATAATATAAAGGTGAATTAGTTTTAGGATATAGTTCCTGCCCTTGAAGAGTTTAGAGTTACTGAGAGATAAGACATGCTCACACTTATCTACCCACCCAGCCACCAAATAAAGTGCTGTAAGAATTCAAATGAGGGAGAAAACAATGTGTAGCTTAAGAGGTTCCTGGAGGAAGTAATACCTGAATTAGATCTTTAAAAATGGCTAAGATTGAGGCAGGTAGGTGGCAGAATGGATTGAGCACCAGCCCTGAAGTTGGGAGGACCTGAATTCAAATCTGGTCGGGCAAGTCACTTAACCCCAATTGCCTCAGCAAAATATATGTATTTGTATATCCATACATAATATGTATATGTAAACCCATATATTATGGATATATACGTAGGATTTCAGCAGGTATAGATGATGAGTGGAGAAATTCCAGGTGTGAAATATGCCAAAGAAAAGTGTATATGATGGTAGAAACTATGCAACTATGCAGGACTTAGGGAAAGGAAAGATGAGTCATTTTAATTATCCTGAGCTTTGATTTTCTCATCTTATAAAGTGGCGATAATACTCAGCATAACTGCCTCACAGAGAACAAAACTGAGGTAAATAGTATAAATATCAGACTATTTCAAATCTAATGGGGATAACTGTTTCCTCAGATACATGGTTTAAGGTAAATTGAGCAGCCTTACAGCTATTTAAACCATATAAAGGGTCCGGTAATAGGGGTTTTAGTGATGTGGCAGAGTTTGGTTATTCAATTCAATCCAACGTACATTTATTATTAATAACAATAACACAGTGCTAAGGCTAAAAAGATAACAAATAAAGTAGGCCTTTGCTTTAAGGAGCTTTTGTTCACTTTGGGGGATAGATCATGTAGAGAAGCAACTAAATGTAAATTAATATGCATTAATATAAAAAGGCAGGAAGCGCTAATAAGTAGGAATTGGAGACGTTAGCAAAAAGTCTTGAGAAAGTGGCCCCTGAACTGGATTTTGAAAGATGTATAGGCATTTCATAATTAATGTCATTGTATCAAAATAGGTTGCTTGAGGCAGCATTATGATCATCCCCATTTTACAGATGTGAAAAGAATGAAAGAATATTTGTTAACCTCTTATTTGCTTTCTCTTTGGGAATAGCTTCATCTATTGATCTTTTTTTTGACACTAAAATTTCACCTATATCTCTTCTTCAAGAGATCTATTACATACAATAAAGCATTTTTATGAAAAGGGAGGAAAAAAAATCAATGCATCAAAAAAAAGTGAATATATTCAGTATTCCATACCTGTGATTCTTCTGCCTTGTTGTAGTAGTGTAGCAGGGTATATCTTCTTATTTTTTCTATTGCACCATGCTTATTCTTTGCAAATTTGGAACATTCACATTTTTAAATTATTTTGTGATGGTTCTTTCCAGTTTACATTACTATGCTTATGTAAATGTTGTTATCTTTGTTCTGCTTACTTTTTTTTGGTAATCATAATTTCTATAAAGCATGGTAATATTTCTAATATTGCTATTTTTTTTGGGGGGGGGAGCAAAGCAATTGGGTTTAAGGGACTTGCCCAGAGTCACACCTGGAAGTATTAAAGTGTTGTCTGACTCCAGGGCCTTAAGCACAGTACCATCTAGCTGTTCTAGCACAGTAATGTTTCATTACATTTGTGTACCATGATTTGTTTAGCTGTTCCCTAAACAGCGCGTTTCTACTTTGTTCTATTTCTTTGCTACCACGAAAAAGCTGCCACAAATATTTGGCATGTATGTATAAGCAGCTTTCTTCCCCTCAGTGACTTACTTAGGACATATTCCTGTCAGAATGTGCATCAAAAAGTACAGATAATGTAATCTCTTTATTTGCAATAATTACCACTTTTTTTCCATCATTGTTGTGCTGCTTCACAAAATTGTATCAGTGCAATTATTGTCATCTTTTCCAGTTTCCTGGGGATGAGATTTTTTTTTTTTTTGCATTTCTCTTAACAGTATTTTGAAACATTCTTTCATGTGATTGTTAATGGTTTGCAGTTCTTTTGAGAACAGTTTGTTAGGATCTTTTGACCTCATATCTCTTTAGTCCTTCTTCCTTTGTCATGTTTTTCCATGTTCCAGTTTCTTGACATAGGCCAGGATTTCCTTCTGTGTTTTTAGATTCTTTTTCTTCTGCTTTCACTTCCTTATACCATTTTTTCGAGGAATTCTTTGTTGGTCCTGAAAATTTATTAAGAATTGTTAAAAGGGTTCCTTGAACTTGTCCTTTTGAGTTGCCATATTTTCCAGAAACATTGACTCAGCATATGCAGGAAGCCTTGATTGTGCCAAGAACGAAAACTTCTCTGCCTCCCCCAGCTGACACAGGTTGTTTGCATCCCACCTTTATTGTACCTTTCTGCCTCCTGGGTCATGCCCCTTTAGGGGGGGACTTCTGCTATGTCCTCCCTCCTTTGTTTTGGACTTATAAAAAGGCAAACTTCTATGTGTGCTGCAAACCCTTGGGGTTCCACATGCATATTTGATTATAATAAAGTGCTCAGAATGAATTCAGGAAAACCTGAGTTCAGATCTGGCCTCACACCTTGAGCAAGTAACTTTCTCTCTCTGTGCCTCAATTTTCTCATCTATAAAATGGGGAATAATAGCACCTATCTCTCAAGATAGTTGTGAGAATCAAATAAGCAGATACTGAAAAGTACTTAGCACAAAAGCTAATACATAGATGCTGTATAAATGTTAGCCATTGTTATGGCTACTTATACATATGTGTACACAAACACACATACACAGCTAGTCACACATGGTCTTAGCAGAAATAAAAACATGCTTTTTTTCAAGTCACTGCAAACTTTGGCTGGCTCTCCATTTTCACAGGAAGTCAGGTTCTTCAGTGTTGCTAGGAGTAACTCTGGAGAAAATGCTATTACAAAATATTTGTGTCTTTAATTCTTAATTCCCTTTCATTTTCCTTTTTTAGCTTGTGTCCTCTTGATATTTCTCCCAGTTTTACCCATTAAAAAAAGGCTGGAATTAGATTCTCTTCCTCTCCTTACTAGACATACTCTACTTTGGTGATTAACTACTATGTAGATGACTCCTATAGATTCATAGATGTAGATATATGGATCCATCTGTATCTATATAAAAATCTCCCAATTTATCATTCTCAGGCTTCATTAATTTCACATGAGATATTTTAATCTAGAGGTACCACCAGGGCTTCAAATTCAGCTCCACCTAAATTGAACTTAAAATCATGATATTGCTATTTTTTCTCTATCTTCATTTTTTTTTTTTTTTTGGAGAGTGCATAGAGGTTTGACTTGGAGAAAGCAAGAGCTTTCTTTTAAGAGCTTACTGTATACAACATGCTGAAGCTACAAAAACAAAAGTATATACAATGTATAATTATAGTTGATCCTTATTATTCAGATTCCATATTTGTGAAATTTCCTACTTGCTAAAATTTATTTTTTAACAACACTAATATTAATATTCCTGCCATGGTCAAAATAACAATAATAGAGCAGCAAAAAAAAAAAAACAAACAAAAAAAAAACCCTGAGTTGCCCAATTTATATACTTTAAGCTAAAGTTGAACAAGATAAAACTCTGCCTTATTTCGATGTTTATACTGTAAATACATTTTTTTTTTCGAATTCGATTTACTGTCATGCTTTTCATATTGGGGGGGGGGGGTGTTTTGTTAATGATTTCCCTGTTTTAAATGGCCCCCAGGTGCTGAAGGGCTGTCTAGGTTCCTAAGTGCCATCCGGAAGGGGTCTTAGAGAGAAAAGCTTCATTCAAGCACAAGTTATTGTGCTGTTGGCCTTGAGTTCAGTGTTAATGAATCAGCAATAGGGTACATCCAAAAAAAGGAAAGGGAAATTGGCCAATCTGTTTGTGAGGCTGCTCGGTAAAATGCTCAATTAAATGTTGTGACCAGAGGCTTGGAGCAACACAATCCTTCATTTTCTCTGAGAGCAATGTTTCATTTGCTAATATAGTATTTGTATCAGCTTTATACAATATTATTATTCATGAATTGCAAGTTGTGGGAAGAGAGGCACTAGTAGCTAGAGAGAGACTCTCGTCAAAAGTACCTGAGGATTCTACAAGGTAAAGGTGAAGAAAAGGTGTATTCCAGGCATGGAGGAGGAACAGCTTTTATAAAGGCCTGGAGGTGGGAGATGTCATGTCCTGTGAGAGACCAAACCACAGTGGGAGTTCAGAAAGACCACTTCTGCACTTGCTAGCTGTAAAATCACAGGCAAGTCATCAAGTCTCCAAGTTTTCTCTTTGGGTAAAATGGAGAGAATATCTGTATCCCTGAGTTGTGGTGATGCACTAATGACTGAACCTGAAAACACTTGAAATCTTATGGTATTCTACATGTCCCTTGTCATGTCATGGCTCCTGGCGTGATCCCACGATTCTTTCTTTGGAATAGATCACTCTTGATTTCCGTTCACTGTGCCCTTCTCCTTCTGGTCACTCTGATGTGATGACTGAACTCATTAATTAGCTCAACATTGTCAGTAAAAACAACACTAAGAGCCAATGTGTCTGTCAGATGGAATTGGGAGCAGACTAGAAAGATCTCTCCTTTCTGTTCACTAATAAACCACAGGAGTAGAATGTGAACTGGATTGTCAGCAGTTCCTCTGTTTATGTGAAGCTCCTCTGCTTACTGTTTTTTCAGAGAATGGATTTGTAGGTTTGTTTGGTGTCTGTTGATTTAATACAAAATTAATCACAAATAAGGAAATTACATGCAAGTTGTAAAAACGCACTAACATCTTTTATTTTTATTTAGATCTGGATGTGTGGAGGCAAGCTCTTCATCATCCCTTGCTCTAGAGTAGGACACATTTTCCGGAAAAGGCGTCCATATGGGTCTCCTGAAGGACAGGATACCATGACACACAACTCTTTAAGATTGGCACATGTTTGGTTGGATGAGTATAAGGTGAGAATTTGTTTTGAAAGAATAAGAGATCATAGGATCAAAGATACATAGTTGGAAGAGACCATAGAGAAGCATCTAGTTCAGTCCTTTCATTGTATAGATAAGGAAATTGAGGCACAGAAAGGATAAATAATTTCTGCAAAGTCACACCAAGTTTAAGGGCCAGAGATCAGTAGCTGTTAATTCATTCTAGTACTCTTTCTGCAATACCACTCTGTCTTAAAGCCATTTGATACCTTTTTGCTGCTCCCATTTGTCCAGAATTACATAAATTAACACATATTTTGTCCACTTTGAATTTTAATTAACTTTATTAATTTGTTTTGCAGATTCTTAAAATTTTAATATTTCTGATTTTTGTTGTGAAGAGGGTTTTTTTTTCTCCCCACTCTATCAAAATTATGATAGTTTGTTATATCTTGAGAAAGCTTTGGGGTAAGATTAATATAGAAGGGTTGTTAACCGAGGCTTGTATTAAAATAATTCCCAATCTTCATCCTTCTTGATTTTATTATTTGACACTATCATCTCCTCTCTGATATTTTCTTTTGCTTTTCCTCCTATCTGCTCAGTGTTTATATCACCCTCCCTTTCACCCTACATCCACTTCCTTACCTGTGAATATACCTCAAAACTTTGTTTTGAAACCTTTTATTTTCCCTCTCTTTTCTATTTAGTATCCTTTCTATACAGATGATTTCCAATTAGTCAAGCAAGCAAGAAGTATCTCTTAAACACTTAATATTATGAGATACTTCTAGGTTCTAGAGAAAGTAAAAGATTGAAATAATCACTTAATTGGAGTGAGTTACAAGAATAAAAAATAATAAAAACGCAGAAGAGATACTTGAGCTGCACATTGAAGAAAGGCAAGGGACTCTGAGGTTGAGGTAAGAAAGGAGGGAGTGCATTCCAGTCAGAGCAAGTGACCATGGCCAAAGAAGACAGTGGAGCTGGGAATGGCAAGAGAGGACATTTGGTTTGATAGGTGGGCTGAGGCTGACAGGTGGTTTGATTATATGGAAGGTACAGAGCAGGAAAAGGTCCCACAGGAGGTACAATAAGCCATGCCAGTGTGAGAGAGAGCCATCTAGCAGAGACAGGGCAAACAGCTCTCCACCCTGAGGGAGAAGATGCACTAGGAATTCATCCCCTCCATTGGACACATCCCAGTGAGGTCCCAAATTCAGTTCGTCCAAAACTGAGCTCATTATCTTTGCTTCTCATCCCCAACCAAAACTTCTTTGTTGAGAGTCTTGTACTCCTCCAGTTTCTGAATTTTGTAATCTCAGCATTATCCTGGACCCTTATCCTGGATCACTCTGTTTACCTTACAGATCCAAGTAATCCCCAAACTTTTTCTTTCTTCCTCCACAACATCCCTTCCACTTGACACCTTCCTTCTTTCTCCTCACACAACTGTCACTGAGTTCAAGCCATCCTCACTGCACAACTGGGCTGTTGCAGCAGCCTCCTAAGTGGCATGCTATTGCCATCACATAGTCAAGTCCAAAAAAATATGGTTGTTTAACTCATTGCAGAGGAAAGAAAATTCTCCTGGGAACATCAGTGTGTCTGGTCCATTTTGCACAGGTTCACACATTGAAAAGTAAAAAGGGCCTTAAAGGTTAACTTGTCTGAATCCTTCATGTTACATTTGAAGACAGGATGCATGATTTCTTTGTCCTTCCATCTTCATCTATAAATGTTCTTGAAATGGTATAGAGTAGCTCAGTGTTCTGACAGGTTTTTGATATTCCCTTTAAAAAAACAAACAAACAAAAAAAACCTTTGTTTTTCCCTTTTGAAACTTTTAAGGAAATATTTTCTGGTGTTCTTCTATCTAAGGTTTAAAAAATGAACTTTTAAAACATGAGTGAATGAAAAAGCATTTATTAAATGCTTACCACATACTGAACATTGAATAAGCTTTAGGGTTATAAATAGAAAAGGCAAGAGCCTTAATTCTAGGATATTATGTTCTAGTAGCAAGTTAATTGATTATACATATAAAAAGTTCAGCTGCAGGGCCTTTCAAAAGGGCAGTAGAAAGACCTGCTGGTTCAGAAGGGTCAGTGGCAGGGTAGATGAACAAAATACTCCCTCTTCTTAGTAAGATAATCTAATATTTGTTTACTAACACAATTGTAGGACTTTTTTTAAACTTCTCTGTTTGGATATTGGGTTAGCTTTCTCAGAAATTGTGATAATTGGAATCAAAAATTTATTTAAGTCTTACAGAAGTTAATGTAGTCACATATAACAAAGTTTCTTAATCTTTGAGATTGATTTTGATCTTTTTTTCTTGACCAAATGATCTCAAAGGTCACTCCTTGGTAGCCAGTTGCTTCTTTTCTGTTAAAATGGAGTGTTATTTTGTTCCATGTTCTACTACCTTCTTCCTCTTTTTCCTCTGGCACTCAAAACTAAATGACATGTTCAGGGTCACATAGATATTAAGTGTCAAAGGTCTAAGGCCATATTTGAACTCAATAACTTTCTTCTTAAAGTGTGATACGCATTCTTGTAGTTTCAGAACACTTATAGCCTTTAGACTCTTTTGTTAATTGAACAAAAAACATTTTTTTCATTACCTTCCTTTATGCTCACCATTGGATTAAAATCCCTGATATGTTGTCTTTCTTAAGGATACTTTTTCAAATTTTTCATTAAAACTTACTTGCTTGTTCATATTTAAGATGCATTTATTTTCCTCAGGATCCATTTATTTGTTTATGCTTATCATGGGTATTATAAGGTAGGATTATGAAATATAATTTTTCTTGTTACCTTTAGTTCTAAAACTGATGGAACTATCCATCTCCTTTATTTTCCTCTTCAAAGAGAAATTGTGGGCTTTCAATTGGCTGCAATTCTACATTTTCTGGTTTTATTTATAACGAGAATGCCAATAATTGTGTATGTAATGTCTTAAGTCTACTGGTCAGTGGATATAAGTGTATCAGTAATATTTATTGACTAAGAACTTTGTGATTGTTAGCATCCAGTCTTTTTCCACCATATTACCATCACTGCTGAAGTTCACATTGCTTGGAGTAGAAGTAGAATTACCTTGTATTTTTATTGATTTTATGGATTTCTTAGCTGTGGCCAGACTTCTGATATAGAATTGTAATTACCTGAACTGGTCTTCAGAAAGCAGAAAAATTTCCTGCTTAATGGAATTGATCAGAATTTGAGTTCTATATAAACCTTGAGAGCCTAAGATTGCTTTTATGATACCATGAGGCATTAGAAAAGGAATTTGGTAGAGGTTCAAAATGTATTAACAAATGGAGCTATAATTTGCTTATTGATTCTTCTCCCAATTGAAAGATGCTATTTTAAAATTGCTATTTAAAACTGTAATATAGCTACTTACTTGATATTCAGGAGTAATTTGTTTTTTCCCTCCCGACTTAGGAACAATATTTTTCTTTGAGACCCGAGTTGAAGTTGAAAAGCTATGGAAACATCAGTGAACGTGTTGAATTGAGGAAAAAATTGGGCTGTAAATCATTTAAATGGTATTTGGATAATATCTACCCAGAGATGCAACTGTCTGGCCCCAATGCCAAACCACAACAACCTGTTTTTATTAACAGGGGACCCAAAAGACCCAAAATTCTGCAACGTGGACGGGTAAAGGAATAAATATTTCCATCATTCGGAATGAAATTATGTTAAATGAGCTCTTCAATAGGTGCCATAAATGGTATTCTGGATAGCCTTCTACTGATCTTTCATTAATCCTATGTATGGAAATTTTATAAATACAAGAAGGACAGAGTGTCACATAGTTAACATTAGGGCATTTCCTGCTTTGTTTCAAATTCTTAAATATTTCAAAGTTGTTTTTTACAGCATTGTTGTGGAATAAATTATATTCTCCTGATTTGGATCACTTTACTCTATCAACAGATAGAATTTCTAAGAATTCTATACCATTAGTCTTCCTCTCTACCTCAAAACCCAGAATAATTCTGGGAGACAATTTTGGGACAATTCAGTGTCTTGAAACATTCTGTCCTTTTAATCCATCACTTTTTTAATCTTCATCAACCTTCAGGATACTCATCTTTACTTCAACCATCTCACCTATATCCAGAGGTGATCATACTTTTGACCAGACCATGATGAATAAGCATTCTTTCTACCTTCACAATATAGAACTCTGAATTTTTTTTTTCTCTGATCACAATTTTAGATCCAGTCATAATTCTGGCTCTTATTTGTAGAGAGGCATCACTTGCTATGTTAAAGACAGACTCATTCATTCCTGTTTTGGGGGGGAAGATGGAGATTTTTTTTAATTTTTAAAAATTAATTTTATAATTATAATTTTTTTGACAGTACATATGCATGGGTAATTTTTTTTTTTTAAAACAACATTATCTCTTGTATTCATTTTTCCAAATTTTCCTCTCCCTCCTTCTACTCCCTTTCCTAGATGACAGGCAATCCCATGCATATTTAATGTGTTACAGTATAACCTAGATACAATATATGTGTGTAAAACCAAATTTCTTCTTGCACGATAAGAATTGGATTCCGAAGGTATAAGTAACCTGGGTAGAAAGACAATAGTGCAGACAGTTTACCCTCAATTCCCGGTGTTCCTTCCGTTTCTGTCCATCATTGATCAACCGAAAGTGAATTAGATCTTCTTTATGTTGAAGATAACCACTTCCATCAGAATATATCTTCATACAGTATTGTTTTTGAAGTATATAGTGGTCTGCTTCTGCTCATTTCACTCAGCATCAGTTTATGTAAGACTTGGAGATTTGTTTTTAACAGAAGTGTCTAATTTTACAGAAGCTTTTCCTTCACCTCTTGATCTTATTTTTGTGTTCATCATATTGATCATTTAAAAAATATTGAACCCTGAATGCCTGTACAACTTTAGCATAATCATTGATTATTATATGTTTTAGCCTTCCTGACAATATAAATTTTTTGTCAGAGAAAGAAAATTAGAGGAAGTACTATCCTTAATATCATGTTGACGTTGCCTGATATGGTACCAAGAACACTTTGAAAAAACAGGGCTCTACCTCATTCTTGTTACAGGTAAAATGTCCCAAGTTTCCTTTTAGCAATTACAAAAATTGTCACTTTAAATTCTTTAAAAAGAATCTCTCCTTATTTTTTGTAGTATGTGTCTGCATTGATAAATTAGCTACTTTGTAAGCTATGTCAACGACTACCAATTTTTCCCTATTCTTAACTCCTATAGGCATGTACAACTTGTATAACCAAACTTTCTAGAATATAGTGGACAGTTCAGTCTTCCAGGTAAAAGTGAGGATAAAGAATTCTTGTTTTTTTTTTCTTGTTTTTTTTTCAAATGCCCATTGGATAAAGAACGTGAATAGTTAGATTTTTAGGGATGTATGCTCTGTCTTCCTGTGCTTACCTTTCTATGAAAAATGGTTAAGAACTTGTTTTCTTTTGTAGCTCTATCACCTCCAGACCAATAAATGTTTGGCTGCTCAGGGTCACCCAAGTCAGAAAGGAGGACTAGTAGTTCTTAAGGTCTGTGATTACAGTGACCCAAATCAGGTGAGTGATGGGCCACCTTTTAACATGTGACCGTACATGCAACTTTCCTTTCTAGCTCTCTTCTCAAAGACCTGAAGTATATTTTGTTGGGATTATTATCAGTTGGTTATCCAGTAGTGTTCAATTTTGAGGTTTTCTTGGCAAAGAAAAATACTTCTCTGGCTTGTGTTTTTGGATGATGAAACTTGAGGCCAACGGGGTTATCACATAGCTAGTGTGTATCTGAGGCCAGATATGAATTCAGAAGAGGACCCTTGTTGACTCCAGGCCTGGCATTCTACCCACTGCACCACCTAACTGTCCTTGTTTGTTTGCTTCCTGAAGCAGTTGGAGTTAAGCCCAGAGTCACACAGCCAAGAAATGGTAAGTATCTGAGGCCAGATTTGAACTAAGGTCTTCCCAACTTCAAGGCTGGTACTCTAATATGAATTGTTTTAGACAAGTTAAGTTTGAGATATCCAGAAATCAGTTAGTGACATGGTACTGTGTACTGGGAGAGACAGAATCAGGTCTGGATCTACGAAACTAACATTTTCAGAGAACATCTGAATTGACGCAATTACCTCAGTCATCTTTATCTTCTTTTTAATGAAGGACAAACATTCTTGCATTATAAATTGTTGAATGAGGAGCTAGGAACAAATCACAAGTTTTTAATTCTTTGTTTCCAGGTCTGGGTTTATAATGAAGAACATGAATTGATTTTAAATAATCTTCTCTGCTTGGATATGTCAGAAACTCGTTCATCAGATCCACCAAGACTCATGAAGTGCCATGGGTCAGGAGGATCCCAACAGTGGATACTTGGGGTAAGAATCTGGCCTTAGTGGTTCAGGTGATCAGAAGGCAGTGGGGGTGTTGATAGTAGTATGATGATAGCTTATGTTTATTTAGGATTACAAAGTACTTTCATCATAGCAACCCCTTGAAATAGAAAAGTTAAGTTTAGGTTTGTTTTTTGCCAGCAAGGAAGCTGAGGCTGGGGAGCCTTTAAATGGAGGCTAAATTTCCAATACTTCTTTGAAGTTGGGATTGAGTTGGGAATTATTCTTACTAATATAGTGTCTGGCATACATACATAGTAGGTACTTAATAAATGTTTACCTTTTTGGCTTTTGGGAGAAGCTGTCTTGTTCTGCTTCATATATAGAAATAAAGATCAGTGCTGTTTCTTCCTACCCATTTCTTTCAGAAAAATAGTCGACTCTACCAGGTATCAGTTGGGCAGTGTCTGAAGGTGGTTGATCCATTGAGTCGAAAAGGCTATGTTACTATGGCAATCTGTGATGGCTCCTCCCCACAGCAATGGTATTTGGAGACCTAAGATCTTTGAAGATGCTGAAGTTCGAGAAGTCATGATGTTCCTCACTCCTGGACTAGAGTGTGATGCTTTGGAGATTTGACTGGGGAGACAAATCAAATCCCTTAGCCATTTTATCCCTCATTGCTGTGTCTGCTAGAGGAATTCCTTTCCTCTTTTGACTTGAGATTTCTAGGGAGATACTGTATCCCCTAAAATGCCTACAGCAGATGAAGAAGTGCAGTCCAGCAAGATACATTAAATGGATTCCAGCAAGATACATTAAATGGAAATTCCCCATTCACAAAGAGAAATTAGATTTTGATTGATTTTTAAACTAAAGATTAAAAAAAAAAAAAGAAAGAAAGAAAGAAAAGAAAAGAAAAGAAAAAAGAAAAACCAAACATTTCTTGCTTTCTTTATAGACTCATGCCTCCTTTTAGTTGATTTGGAAAAACACACCAATGGTTTTAACCTAGACATAACACTATTTCTTTTGATCCTTGGAAACAACATTCAAGAGAAATTATTTTCTAGACCTATTTTAAAATTTCTTTCATCTTGTTTATCTTTTAGACAGATGAGTCACTAAGTGGTTTAAATAACTTGTTGCTTTTACCTTCACTGGCGTTATTTGTAGGTCCATATTTAAAGAGAAAAGTACTATTACAAATTTATTTTGCTTAATTATATTTACATTTACAATAAATTTTGTTCATCCATTAGGATTTTTGTTTTATCTTTCCTCCCAATTCTAGGTTTCTGTATGGTCTGGGTTACTTAAGCAAAAACCAGTAAGAAATACTTTTAGTTAGCAGCTTAAATAATTTGCTGGTTGGTTATTTATTACAGTGTTCATTTACTACTGAGGCCAAGGTACCGAGTCCATTGGAAGAAATTAAGTGTAAATTTAGGAATGGTTAAAGTTCCATGGAATCATTTGATGGGAGCAAATCTGGGTCAATAGCATGCCCCGGGCCTAGAGGAGCAGTGAGCATGGATACTCAGGGATGCTCTGGTCATAGTTGTTAACTACCTAGATAAAAACTTCTATTTCCTAGCAGAATTCTGCCTGAGCCATAGTAAAGCATCAGCTATAATGAACTGGTGAACTGTACATAATGATAAACCCTATCTGGAATGTCTTTGGCTTAGTGTGGAGTTTTTCATTCAAAGAAAGGGAACAACTTTCAATTATATTTTGTCACTGTAAGATCTCTTCTCCAGAAACATGAATTAATTACATCGTGTTGACTAAAGATTTATTATTCAATTGAATAACTGTCTTTCATATATTATAGGACACATTACTCAGTAGAAACAATCAGAGAGTTATGGAAGGGAAAGCTGCTACTGATTAGATCGTTAAGGGACTACTTTCAAAATATAATACTGGATTGTGCAGAAGACAGCACCTTATGGGAACAGGTCATTACAACTGGAATCAAACAGTTTAGTAAAACCAACTAATACTTATTTAAGTAATATGGAAGAGAGATTTGTGACCTCATGGTAACATTTCAAGATAAAAAGTGAGAGTAGTAAAATAATTCCAGAATATCTTTTTCAATAAGCACCTACTTGTCTTTTTGTCCTTTCAAGTACAGCAATGAAATATAAGAGGAGTATGTGTATTCCTAGCTACCTTCTGAAAGTCTTTATCTGAAGGACATGCCCTCTCCTAATTACCAAGCTGGACAGGATCTGGTCTGTGGCTAATTTTAAGAAATCACTTCTGTCTAGACTTATTAGAACTTTTTGAATCATTATGATAAATCATTGTCATATAATCTTTAAGAGTGGCAAAATTAACTGCAGGTCACTATATTCAACCTTTTATCTAAAGCAGGAATCCTTTCTACAAGTTTTATTCAAGGGCACTGTCAGATGTATAGCAAGATAGGATAGTAGCTGACTCTTCTGTGCTCCAATGAAGCATTTCAAAACACTTGGTAAATGTTAAGAAAAATGGCCCCTTTCTTCAGGCCTAGATAAAACTCATCTCCGATATGTTTTCTGAGGGCAGCAGAAAAACCGAAGAATGCTTTAGAGCAGTTCTGATAACAACCTTATTGTAATTTCTTTAAAAGTATTATTTTTCAGTAATTTGCTGCCACAAAATGATGGAGAAATCAGAAAATACTTTGAGAGATGAACTCCATATATAATTTAAAGCTTTATCTATCAATCAAACAGATTTACTTTCTCATTCCCAATAGGGCCTAAAAAGCACCCATAAATAATGAAACTACAGAGTCCAGAACAGCAGTGTACTGGTGAGAGAATGGGCAAGCTTATTATACTGAACAGATTGCCTTGGTACATGCAGCTAGATACTAGGCTCCTTTTAAGGCCTCAGTGGAGCCTGAACAAGTGACATCACTTTCTCCTTCAGGACTTCTTTCAGAAAAGATTTTAATTCCAGGTATTATCTAAAGCAGCTTATGCCATAATGTGTCTAAAAACAGGTATAGACTAGGTATGTGTGTCATACATACATAAATGAAAACATTTGTAAAACACTTTGCAAACTTTAAAGAACCGTATAAAATGTCAGTGTTCAAGTAGTTTTTCCCCATTGGGAGAATGAGGTTGCAAGGGAACTGGTTTGAATCTATGATTTTGGTGTTCCTATATGAGTCAGTATGTGTTGGTAATTTATGAGAATCATTAACTTTTAGCTCACTGAGGGGTTAGATGACTTATAAAAACTTAAAACATTTATTAAGTGTCTACTTTGGACAGCTAGGTGAAATTGAAAGAGTGTGAGGACTGAAGACAGGACGATTAATCTTTCTGATTTCAAATCTGGTCTCAGACAGATACTTACCATCTGTGTGACACTGGGTAAGTCACTTCATCCTGTTTGCCTCAATTTCTTCATCTGGAAAAGGAAATGGCAAACAAACAACTCCAATATCTTTGCCAAGAAACCTAAATGGACTCACAAAAAGTTAGGACTGAAAGGACTGAGTAACTGTCTTCCTTTCCTTTATGGAAATAAAAGGATCTTTGGACTCAGTTCTCAAGAAGCTTATAGTCTTTGGGAAAACAAAATGCAAACTTGTATACAATACAGTGATATGCAGGGAAGGCACTAGATTTAAGGGGAATCAGGAAAAACTTCCTATAAAAGGGTGAGATTTTAACAGGCACTCGAGTTGCTGCAGAATTTGAATCCTGATTTTCTACACACTAGACTTTATATTATTACTGCAGTTTACAATTTTAATTATGATTATCACATACTCTCCCATACTATAAATAGCAGAACAGTTGCTGATTTACATAGAGGGAATTTCCTCACGTGGCACTCAATACCAAAGCTTCTTAAACTGTGGTTCGCAACCCTTATATTGGATTCTGTAGGTGAATGTGGGGTTCATGAACCAAAAAATGATCATTGTATGGATAGTTATGGATCCAAGTAAAGTTGGAATTTGTCTCGCCTTGAACACAAGAGCAAAATCAAATTTTTAGTGTTCATCTTCATAGTTCATGCCAAAGTATTGATTTTGGCCCAGCTAGATAGCTGCCTAAATTCATTGGCATTCATGTAAAGTATTTTTCCAGATGTGGTAGAATAGAATCTTGGATGATTATCTTGAAAACCCTAAAACCTATTAAATAGGCTAAAGGAATTCTGCCAATTTAAGTTCATCCCAGCCAGACTTTCCCTTTCTTCTAGTGAGGGATATGTAATCGGTGTGCAACTTCTGTCTTCCAAATCTGGTTTATTCCTGTTAGCTTGTTTGTTAGCTATTCACCTCAGACACCATTTCCTCATTGCCCAACAGAGGATTTGCTTCTTACCATTGATTAGCAATCTCCTGCCTGGCTTAAGATTCTGAGCTGGGGCTTTTGCTGAGCAACATGGAGTCAAAAAATCGAGGCAGAATGGTTGTCTGAAAGTTGACCTAGTCTCAGGCCATACTCTCATTAGGCTCCACTTTGGCTTGGCCACTTTAAGTACTACTGGTGACTGCCACTAATGAAATGAATGAACGAAACATTTCATAGTGAATTGGCAGGAATCGAGCACAAAGCATTCTAAACTTTGGGGAATGGAGGAAAAAAGATGAATATTTACTTGGAAAAAACTGCAGAAAATTTAGTAGGGAGAAGGCATCATAATTTAGAAATGGCCAAAACAAAAAAAACCAGGGCAGACTCACATTAGTTCATAAACCAGCCTAGAGATCTAGTTAAACCCAACCTTGTATACATAAGTCATTTATTAATATTTCAGTGCCCCCAAGCTCTAACATGTGACTTTCATTTCAATAAAATACACCATTCCTCCCCTACAAAAATATTCCCTGCCAAAAAATGTCTGCCTCAATTTTTCCCAAAAAGAAGGGATTTTGTTCAAATTTAGTTAAGAAACTAAAAATATTGATTAGACATCCCTAGGTTATGAGAAAGGAATAGAAGTTATTGGTTTTAATAAATTCATCCATGAGCAAAATGTCTAAAAAGGAGGAAATAAGGCAAGTTTGGATCCTGCTTTTACTCTCTTTTTTCCCCAATCAGAGAGCAAGGGGGTTGTTAACTACCACCCAAATTACTCTGAAAGCTGAACCAACAACACAGATCAGACATGGGGTATATCCTCAGAGGGAAATGTGAAGCAGCCATTATAGACGTAAAATATTTTATTTGTAAATGCTGATCCTCTAAATCTGTTTCCACAAATTCCAAAACCCATAACACTCTGTATACTTCAAAAAATTCAAAAAATTTTTTTGCCAACATTAGGTACTATTATACAGAACAGAAAAAAAATCCTGTAAGACAAATACTGGTAGGATGTTGGAATATTGTACAAGAGAAGAAAAATATTCAAGAAACAATTTCATACAGCTATTTATCAAGAGAAAAATATATACAATTGATTTATTCTGTAAGATAAAAATACATCATGCCATATACATTACAAGTTTTGAACTGTGTCACTGATATACTAACAGTTTTACAGTCCACTTTAATTGTGCACACAAAAAAAACTTCATTTTATACTTAGCCTGTGAAGTGTCAGTACCAGAATTTTAAGTATAAAATAAAAAGCTAACCTGGTTCAAAATGCTGATTAAGTTTCTACAAGCAAACACAAACAGTGTTTATTTATTTAAAAAAAAAAAAAAAAAAAAAAGAAATGTAAACAAAACCAGTCCATACAAACACATCTTTAAATTACATTTTCCAAACCCCTGTTGCCAGAGTCCTGCAGCTGCAAGCATAATTTGTTTTTTTTATTTTCTTCTTTTAAATGAGTTTTCCTTAAATAGGAAGCTTTGGGGTAAGATTTTAAGCTCCTTTTCTACATGATTCTATTATGTTTACATAATTCACTGTGGTCTGAATCAAGGACCTAATTAAAACTACTTTTGCTAGGGGTAGGGAGAAAGTTCAGCTTGAGTTTGAGTGGGTTTTTTTTTTTTTTAAGCAGTTATTCACAGTTATCACAAATTGTAAGCACACACACAAAAAACCTGACTGAAGTAGGGATGCAACAATATAATATGAAAAAAATTAATCTCAATTACTAAAACATCTAGAAAAGTTGTAGTCATAGTGTGTGAGTGATGAGCCTGTCTTTTTAACAACCTTAAAGTGTACAAAGACAATGAAGTACTAATAGGTCACACAGTCAGGCTTCAAACAAACAAAAAAAGCTTTAAGTTGAAATTTTGGTTATTACATAATCGTTATAATGTCATGTTTAGTAACACAAGATCATATTGTAACATCCCTATCAACATTTATAAGCACCCGAGCTGCTGCAGAGCCTCATAGCATTTGGTCAATAACTATTTTTTATATTGTAATTTTCTTCTCAAAATATTTACACATTTGTACAAAGTAACAGGGTTTGTTAGTTCTGCAGGTAACAGCAGCAGCTTGGCTTTTTTCTAACTTTGTTTTTTTTTAAAAATAGCTTCATTCACTTATTCAATAATAAATACAAAAAGTTTCTCTTATTTTACAGAAATCAAAAACTACAATAAACTGACTCATGGAATCAAGTATTTTAAATGTATTTTAGTGCAAGTTATTATCCCTTAGCTCTATCCCTAAGGAAGTCATTTCAGTACATTCCTTGTTCAGTGGTGTCTACTTTATTTAAAATTTTCTTTTAATTAGAGGGCCTGCCCCTTTATCAAATAAGGCTGTGGCCAGCACTTTGGACATCTCCCTTTCGCTGGTGATTTCAGTCTTACATTCATAGGAGGCCCCTCCTCCTATCCCTCCCCTACCATAAAGCAGGGCAGCCATCGGCTCTATACCCCCCTTTCAAAGTTTCTCTTCAAGAAGCTCAAAAAGTAAAGGTGCTGGACCATCTGTAATTTAGCTTTGGGAAGTCTGCTTGAGTTAGCTTCCTTCTGGTGCTTCTTAACCCAAGGACTGTAGAAAGCACAACTCCCAGTAGCCATTTAAATCACACAACAAACAAACATAAAAAACCTTTTCTGTTCACAAAATTCAATTGTGTTGAATCATGTCTTCTTAGGGTCAAGCAGCCCTCTGAGATGGATGTCAAGGAATGCATACTAGTTCATCCATTTTCGGCAGTTTACAGCTCCACAGTGACAGGGAATCTTGTGCTGGTCATCTTCAAAATCAAACTTATAATCATAACAAAGCTGCCCAGGAGAAAGAAAGTATAAGAAATTGTCTTAAGAAGAAGAGGGTACCTTTTACCCCAAAGTCAAACAAAACATTGGAAAACATTGCTTAAAATTAATTGCTCCTTTGGGCTTTCTTCCAATAGATTTTATATGGAAACCTTCAAAAAAGAACACTGAAAACTGATTTGCTCCCCAATACTTTTAAAGAATTGGAGGCAGAGAACTGTCTCTAAGAATCCTAGTCTTCCTTCAAGGCTCAGTTCAGGTATCACCTCCTTCATGAAATCTTCACTGTTAAAACAGCTTAGTCTCTTATAAGTACAGAAAAAATTAGGGGAAGTTAAATGGAGGATGGCAAAGAGGTACGGGGAGTTTCATTTTTGGACTTGTGACTAGTGATGACTAGAGTTAAGAAAGATATTAGAGCTAATTATGTAGATTTAGGGAATCAGTTGAGAGAGAAGGGGGGGAGAAAGAGAGAGAGAGAAGAAAACAGAGGGGGGAAAGAGAGATCCAGAGTGGGAGTGGGCTGTGGGGAGACTGATGAATCACTGTTTCCTTAGACATCTCCACTCAGGTCCCAACTCTGCCTTGCTCAACATTTTTATTAAGTGAATGTAGGCAGTGAAGCAGAACTCTCAAATCTATGCATGCAATTAGGAAGAAAACCTACTGGTGAAATATCATTGCCTCAGACTTAAAATGCCAGCAGGTTAAAACATGGTCCAGAATTCATTAAATCTATGATTAAATTAAATCTATGCATTAAATGCAAAATCCAGCAAGGGAGTGAAACAAGCATATGATAGGGGAATACTGCTCTGATAGCACCCTGTGTGGAAAAACTAAATTCTAAGCACACATTTGGGAATAATGGCCACACATAAGAGTAAAGGGATTGGGGATGGGGGAGGGGGAGGTGTAATGGAGAGAAAGACATTTGTGATCCTGACCTGGAAGCAAGATGAAATGGATGAGAGTGTTTTAGTCTATGCCTGGACCTAGATATAAATTATAGTTGTAAATATAAACCTGTTTTCTCATTTGTAAAACACCTACACTACTAACACTTTACAAAGTTACTGTGAGGAAGACAATTCTCAAGCTGTAAAGTACTCTGTAAACAAAAATATCACTATTAATATCATATGAAATATAGTGTTGTCCAGATCACAAAAGGTAATCATGTACTGCACTCCTCCTCACCAGAGGAGTGTTATATTACATATTACAAATGTGGAAGAGGAATAGTCAGAATGATGAGATAGTGGCAACCAAAACAATATAAAAAATTAATGGAGGATATGGGAATCTTTGCAGTTTCCAAAGGCTAAATGATGGCTAAAATTTAGGAAAGAGATCAAAGTTGTTTGCTTTTATAAAAACTAGACTCTGGGATTAAATAGCAGAAGTTATAGGGAATTTAGCTCAATATAGGCATATTGGGAAACTTTTCCCCAAACCAAATATTTCTAACAGTTTAATATACTGTAAGATCCTTCAGATGATCTTCATTTTGTTGTCGCATAAAGATTGGGGGGAGAGAGGGGAAGATGAGAGTAGGGTGGACTACAAAAATCACAAATTAGACTCCAATTTTAATATATCATATTCAATATTATTTTATGATGTCTAACCATAAAAAGTTACAAAAGTGAGTTATAGGAAGCTCTGTTCTCCTTGGAGTTATAGTCACATTAAAGGAGAGTATAAAAAAGGCAAAAGATAATTAATCCCATTTTCAGAATTCATTATCAGTTTCTCAGAGCTCTCTATTGAAAATTCCTTTTCATCTTGGGACGACCTGACCCATATATGAAGAATATAGGGCTAATCTCACGGCCACTGAGTAGCATAAATATTTTTGGGAAGCTAAATGGAATTTCCTCAGGCAAAATTTGTCAAGGCCTTTTGTACAGTAACAATTTTCTTTAAGTCCCAACATTCGCTTAGTTACTTACTTCTTCCCCCTTCTGGATTCTCCGATTAGAACTAATGATGATTTTATGTCCTCTTTCAAATGTGACCACCTCAGCCACACAATTAGGTGCACATGAATGGTTGATATACCTGCAAAGCCATCATTTTAGAAAGTATTTTTTAATTCCAATTTAGTCTGGAACGAGCTAAACAAAATTCAATTTCTATTAAGAGAAAAATCACCTTTCTTTTAACCCTTACCTTGAAAAACTATAAATGCAACCTAAACAAATTTAAAAGATGTATTTTTTAAAAAATGATTTACCTATCATTAAATTAGAAACTGAAGAAATACTACTTGACAGCATCATACTACTCAAATCTTTCTTCAATTCCTCTTTTGCTATCATGTGAACAACTTAGGGAAAGAAAGTAACATTCTATGTAGGGCAGTGGTCCTCAAACTTTTTAAATAGGGGGCCAGTTCACTGTCCCTCAGACTGTGGGAGGGCCGGACTATAGTAAAAACAAACTCACACGCTTGTCTCCGCCCCTCAGCGCATTTGCCATAACCCTGCAGGCCACATAAACATCCTTAGCCTGCCACATCTGGCCCTCTAGCCATAGTTTGAGAACCCCTGATCTAGGGTCACCTACCTTGCAGGTCCTCCTGTCAATGTGGCATCAATGACATGATCATTATCAATGCGGAACATGTACACACCCCGATTCTTAAAAAAAAAAAAAAAAAAAAAAGGGAAATCAATGAATACAGTGCAATTTCTCCCTATTAAGAAGCCAGGAGCAATCACCAAAGTACAACAGGACACTGTTTATGCTTCAGCTTGCTAATCATTTTGTCAGGAAATAGGTTGGGAAATAAGTATCTCACTTACTAATCCATATCTATAAATGGTAACGTTGGCCAAAGACACATGTAATATGGGATTCTATCTACAAAAAGGGAAGATGAAAAGAGAAAAAGTACCAGGCGCTTTATTCAGCATAACTAACCGAACAATATGATCTAATTTGGTCCTCTTTTTTAGCAACCCTGGGGGAGCTTGGTATCATTTTAGGTTTGGGTATAGTTAGATTTGCAAACATATACATAGAATACCTACTTGAGATTCATAAAGCTTTTCTTTTCTGTTTGCTACTTCATTTCGGATGATAGTTCCAATGTATTCAATGACCATGGTGTGCTTTTCAATGTCTCTAGCAGCATATAAGCCTAGTCCCTGTAAAAGATGATGGAATTCAGTACTGCATCAGAATAACAATTATAATATTTTGTTAAAAAAACAAAACACCTAACTTAAGATATCAACTAGACTCTCATAGTTTTTTCACTGTACATGTTATAGTCTGGAATTTGTGAACTCACTGTTATGCCAGGACAAAATCATAGTTTTAAAACCTTTATAATCCTTTTACTTACCACTATCTTTGTCTTGATCATCGTCCCTTACTATCATAATGAATTTGCTTTCGTTTTTTGTTTTTTTGCATTTTTTTTTACATATATAAAAAAGGGGGCATAAAAACTAAATATTGACCAATGATAAATAGGTTGACAAAATATACCACCATGATTCTGGACTCACTCAAAGCTAGCAATTATAAAAAATGTTAAAATAGCATTTTAACAATTTAAAATAGAATTCTGATCAATGTAAGACTGTTTTCCAAGCAAAATCAGACAATGATTGGTAGGAGGTAAGATAAAAAAACAAAACAAAATAAAACACAAACTGTTCAGACAACCAATCAGGTATTCTGATCTTCAACAAGGTTGCTCAAAGGTATACCTAACTCACTGAAGATCAGTGGAGCTTTTGATCTTCATTGATATTGTTAGACTTATATTCTGAATAAAAAAATGAATACTGAACTGAGAAGTTGCTATTTTTAATCAATCAAGTATTTAGCACTTACTTTGTGTCAGGCACTATGATTATAAAAATCCTTACTTGCAAGTGGTTTACATTTCTAATGGGAGGCCATAACAATATAGCTATATCTAGATACATAGAGAATACAAATTCAAATAAGTACAAAGTAGTTTAAAAGAGGTCTTTAAAATTGAGGCAATTAAGAAATGTTTCTCACAAAATATAGAGTGTGTGTGTGTGTATGTATGTATGTGTACATACATAATCACACAGAGACACACAAAAACACTTATCTATATCTATATATCTTAATCTATATTTATCTATCTATATATCTTAAGGGAAGAAAGGGATTCTGTGAGGTCAAGATAAAGTAGCAGTGCATTCTAAGCAGAGAAGATTTCCAGTGCAAAGGCAAGAATATGGGAGATATAGAGTGTAGTATGTAAAGAAAAGAAAGGATAGTTTGGCTGGATCATGAGTGTCAAAGTGAGAATAAGATCCAACAAGAGTTAGAAAAACAGATGAGGGCCAGACGGTAAGGACTTTTAAAAGCTAAAGATAGGGGCAGCTAGGTGGCGCAGTGGGTAGAGCACCAGCCTTGAATTCAGGAGGACCTGAGTTCAAATCTGGTCTCAGACTTAACACTTCCTAGCTGTGTGACCCTGGGCAAGTCACTTAACCCCAGCCTCAGGGGAAAAAAAAAGATAAAGATAAATTTGTTCTAGATTCTACGGCAATAGAAAGCCCTCAGAATTTGTAGGGTAGAGGAAGTGACGTGATCAGACCTGACCTTAAGGAAAGTGTACATAAATTATTTCAGCCTTTCTTAATTAGTTACCATGTTATTTGTTGCTATGTAGCAGTACAGTAAAATGACCATGTAAACTCATCAGGAGGAAATAAAATAAGCTAATAGACTAACTATAATATAACTCAATATTTCAGTTACTATTGTTTGGTTAAAAAGTAAAACCTTGAAGCAAAGATATTTGGAAAGTTTCAAAGGGGGATTAATTTTTTTTTCTGTCCTTTTTAGAAAATGCCAACTCACATTAGTGCCAATTTGGTTTACCTAGAAAACCAATAGGTTGGGGGTTTTTTGGTTTGTTTGTTTGTTTGTTTTTGCTGAGGCAATTGGGGCTAAGTGACTTGCCCAGGGTCACATAGCTAGAAAGTGTTAAGTGTCTGAGACCAGCTTTGAACTAACTCAGGTCCTCCTGAATTCAGGACTGGTGCTCTATCTATTGCTTCCACCTAGCTGCTCCTGACCAATAGTTTTTTTAAAAAAGGAAAATTAAATGATGTTTATTGAAAAGAATTCATTCTTGAAAGGAACTTCGGTGAAATAAGATTATTAGTGATGACTAAGAAAATAGGTTTTTCACTAAGATGATAGGAAAAGGTAATAAGTATTGGAGGGAATGGAAGAAAACTAGGACATTAATGCATTGTTGGTGAAGTTGTAAAGGGATCCAAGCATTTGGAACTAGGCCCAAAAGATATAAAACTGCATACCCTTTGACCCACCAGTGCTATTACTGGTTCTGTATCCTCAGGAAATCATAAAGGAGGGAAAAGGAACCACATTTGCAAAAATGTTTGTAGTTCTTTTTAAGGTAGCAAAATTGGAAAATGAGTAGGTGCCCATCAATTTGGGGAATGGATGAACAAGTTGTGGAATATGAAAGTAATGGAATATTACTGTTCTTCAAAAAACGATGAACAAGCTGATTTTAGAAAGGCCTGCAAAGATCTACATGAACTGAAGCTGAGCAAAACAAGCAGAACCAGGAATACATTGTACACAATAACAGGAAGAACATGTGATGATCAACCATGAAAGACTTGGTTTTTCTCCATGGTTCAGTGATCTAAAGCAATCCCAACAGACTCTGGATAGAAAACGCCTTCTACATTCCAAAAAAGAACTTTGGAGACTGAATGTAAATCAACAAATGGTATGTTCACTTTTTTTTTTTTTAAATCTCTCCCATGGTTTTTCCCTTTTGTGTAGCGAGCTGTTGTTTCCAGAAGCTGCTGGATCGCTCTCTGGGAAGAGATCTGCTGTGTCTACTCAAATCTCTTAGACAGATTCTTCTTCTTGTAGTGAACCGTTGTCTCCAGGCAGTTGCTGTTAACTCTTGTCCAGAAAAGTGACTTCCCTTCCTGCAGAGAGCCAACTTCCCTTCCTGCAGAGAGCTGCGTCAAGCCAGATGTAGTGCAGAGTCTTCTCCTTGAATCTCCTCCAGCTCTTATCCTTCTCCAGGCAGACTGACTTTCCAGGCCCACTGTTGTCTCTTTTATCCTCCCAGAGAATGGGCGTGGGATAATGCAAGGGCTTCTGGGAAGAACCACTTCAGCCAATGAGCTTGCTCCTTCTATCAAGTCAACCTGAGTTCTCACCTTGTAATTGTCCAGACAACCTGAATTCTCACCTTGTCACTGTCCAGACAACCTGAGTTCTCACTTAGTAATCCTAACACTTTTGTTCTGATTTTTCTCTCCCAACATGATACATAAAGCAATGGGAAAAAAAGGAGAGAGGGGAGGAAGGGAGGAAATAGATTTTTTTCATATGGACCAAGTTCTCCTGTGCAACATTGGCAAGGTAGTAACAATGCTCTTCTAAAAAACAAACCAAACCAAAAAAAAAAAAAAACACCAAACCCTAGCTATCATTCTACTCTTTGTTTCCTTAATAGACGTATTTTATCCTAGTTCAATTAATTGCAAGTGAAGGATGAACAAAAGCACCAAAAAATCCCTGTGCAACTTTATCCACTAAACTGGTCACTGGAGGTCTGAATGGGTTTTTCCAGTGTACTTGAGGACTGAACTTTTTTTAAAATTTAATTTAATTTATTTTATTTTATTTTTTTAGATCCTGGGTAATTCTTTTTCTTTCTTTCTTTCTTTCTTTTTTTTTATTAATTTTTATAATTATAACATTTTCTTTGACAGTACATATGTATAGGTAGGTTTTTTTTTTTTTTTAAACAACATTATTCCTTGTACTCTCTTCTGTTCCGAGTTTGTCCCCTCCTTCCCTCCACCCCTGCCCTAGATGGCAGGCATTCCCATACATATTAAATATTTTATAGCATATCTTAGGTACAATATATATGTGCAGAACCGAATTTTGTTGTTGTTGTTGCAAAGGAAGGATTGTATTCACAAGGTAAAAATAATATGGGAAGAGAAATAAAACAAAACAAAACAAAACAACAACAACAACAACAAAAAAAAAAAAAAAAAAAAAAAACAATGCTCTCAGTTTACACTCATTTTCCAGTGTCCCTTTTCTGGGTGTAGCTGATTCTGTCCATCATTGGTCAATTGGAATTGGATTAGCTCTTCTCTATGTTGAAGATATCCACTTCCATCAGAATACATCCTCATACAGTATCATTGTTGAAGTATATCATGATCCCCTAGTTCTACTCGTTTCACTCAGCATCAGTTGATGTAAGTCTCTCCAAGCCTCTCTGTATTCCTCCAGTTGGTCATTTCTTACAGAACAATAATATTCCATAATTTACCCAACCATTCTCCAATTGATGGGCATCCATTAATTTTCCAGTTTCTAGCCACTACAAAAAGGGCTGCCACAAACATTTTGGCACATACAGGTCCCTTTCCCTTCTTTAGTATTTCCTTGGGGTATAAGCCCAGTAGTAGCACTGCTGGGTCAAAGGGTATGCACATTTTGATAACTTTTGGGGCATAATTCCAGATTGCTCTCCAGAATGGTTGGATTCTTTCACAACTCCACCAACAATGTATCAGTGTCCCAGTTTTCCCACAGCCCTGGAGACTGAACTTAATACGGAATTAAAAAAAAAAAAAAAAAAAAAGAAAGAAAAAGAAATAGTGCTGTATCTTCCTTTCTCCATGGAAACATTATTATTCAGCATTACTCTACAAGTTTATCCAGAAGTTAACCATATGATAGGATGATTAATTCAGAGTGGGAATAAAAGTTTCCAAAAATGACTCAATTTTGAGATTCCATGGGCTCTGATTCTTACTCAGAGTAAGGAATTAATTTTCTCTATGTTCTTAATCCACTTGACTTAACATACTAAGTATATTTATTGTAATATCCAAAATTACACCATCTTACTGGACTGTAAAAATTAAAACATAATTTCTATCAACCAAGATAGGGAGAAAATCAGATTTACATTCTCTTTTTTTCAGACAGGTTTTCTCATTCCTTGGAAATAATGAAATTGATCTTTGTTAACTCACTGAAACTTAAATTGCATTCTGCTGCCTCTAACCATTTTCTAACTCACATCTATCCTTTGTCCATATTTCTTCCTCAAGATGTTTGAAATTATCTTAATTTAGGATGTTACCTGGGATAAAATAACTCATAACAATAATCTGAATCTACAGTTAATCATCACATTGTTATCACATATGGCAAATTACTTTGGTATAGGAATGAAATCAAGAAAATAGATATTCAAAAGATTATCCTAAGAATCATATGGAATTCTTACCACACATGTTATATAAATTTCATATATGCAGACTATAAAATACTTTCATAGAGAGAGTTCCAGCTCACCTGAATCCTAGACCGTGCTAAATACACATTGGATTTCCATTCAGTCTTCATTTTGCGGTATTGAGAGGATTTAGAATGGACAAACTGTTTGCTGTAAGGGGCATTCAACTCTCCAGTGACTGTGCTCTGAAAGGATTTCGAGGTGCTGGTGCTATTCAAGGTGTGAGGCCTGTAGGCATTGGCATATAAACACAAAATACAAAGAAAACTGAAGACATCTCTGAACAAGGCACAAAGCCGCACGGCTTTTCCCATCCTTCCTGATCAGACGCACATACACGGAAAGCCGATCAGCAGATACAACACAGCAGAGCTCTCTTCAATTGGGCATGCACATACACAGCCGGAGACGACAGGGTTTGTGAGCAGCAAAGGAAAGCAAAGCACAAGGAAACCACTACAGAGCCTAGAAACCCTGGGCTGTACTATGTGAAGTTAAAACAAAATACCTTAACACAAACCTCTTGACATGGGTACTCATTTTAGGTTCAGAACGGGCACAGCCCGTGGGGTTAATGGCAAGAGGAAGTTCCATCAGAGGATTCCGGCCATATCTGAAGGTATAGTTTTCACATGCCTCAACCCCAGGAAGCTGAAAAGAAAAAATGGAACAGATGAAGGTTAACACACCTGAAAAAGATCCTTCCCAGTCTCTAGTCAGAGTGGTAAGGGATCAAATCCTGTGCAACCAAAGTGCCTGAATGGCAAAAAAGAGATCTGGAATCCCCAATGAAAATGTCAGTCTGCCACTGTATGAACAATGCTTCTGAATATTTTCAACAATGAAAATGCACTTTTTTGTTTCTAAAATATTTTCTAAAAGCTGTGTGTATACGCTGTAGATCACAGAAGGGAACTAAGCAATCACCTAGCCCAACCCACTTATTTTACACATAGAATGACCTGCCAATGTTTACACACTTTAAGAATTTAAAGCAGGGACCAAATTTTTGCATGGCACCAAACATTAAATATAAAATTTGCAAACTGATTTTCAAACAGAGTTAATGATCCCTGCCACCTTTCCTCTAGTAAAGGAAGATAGGGTTCTTTTCACAAAGTAGCAAGCAATGTATATACCAAGCTGGGAAACAACTTCAGCTTCTGCTCTAGGTAACCAAATAACTTCTTTGAATTCTGAGTCTCAAAGCTCCTTCTCTACTGTTACTTTCTTAGCTGTTTTTGCACATTAGTTTAATTTTCATTTTAAATATCACAACATATTACACATCAGAGATGTGAGGTTAGTATTCAGACTATTTTGGGGAAGTGCTAATTTATTTCTAAGAGAATTTCTATTTTATTTCCCAGACTCTGCCTCTCTAATATAGAAAGCCATATAACCTTGAATTTTTTCATGCAGTATTGGGTCACCCAAGAAAGAAATTATACAGTTCTAGTAAATAACCTGTAGGGACTTTCTTGCACTTTCTCCAACATCAACTACTATTGCCCTTTTATCTATCTTTTAGCCTTGGTTTTAGATATCCTACAACTGTGGAAAATGTGATTCATCAAGTCTGATGAACAAGTCTTGTCCAAAAATAACACTGTCTTTATAGACAATCAGTTGGCAGCAAATATTATATGTTATAAGAACAGAGATGAAGGTTAGTAGATGACTTGCTTTCCGAAAGACACTTAAATAAAATACTTCATTCAACAACCATTTATGTGAATAAAGTAAAAAGAAATTTTCCAGGATCAAAGAAAATTTCTATTTTACAACTTAATCAAAGCACTCACTGATTCAGCTATTCTTGCCACAGCAGAGACTGTTAAACCAAATAGATCTTCTCCTTTTAAATACCCAGGAAAGAGCTGAAGCATTTCAGATTCTTTTCGAACGCATGCAACAGGCTCCAGAATTTTATCCCAAACACCTAAATGACAATGAAAGTGACAGACATTATTATAGTCACAAATGATAGAAGATTTGAACAAGAGACTGAATAGTCAAATGACTTATTAATAACTATTTCCCCCAAAGTACCTACCAATACTGAACGGACCCAATAACAATAATCACTATATTAGTAGCTAAATGAGAGAGAGAAGAGTTCATATCAAACAAATATATTCCAATATAATAACAAATCAAAATTCAATCCCAATGAGTTAATGCAGTTTCCATATTGTCTTCTATATATAATTTATGGTGACCAACTTCATCTAAAAATTTTATTTGGGCCTTTTGCTGAATTTTTTTTTAATCATCTCATTTCCTACTGATAATCATAAAATAATCTAAGTTACCCTGATTAAAAAAAAAACAAAACAGTTGAAATAATTTTAATAGCTTTGAACTTCAAAGTTGTTCAATAATGAATGCTTTACAATGACAGGCAATGTAAAAGACATGTTCCCTATAAGGAGTTTTGTGAATAGGGAGTGGCAATGCCAAACTAAATTTACTTAACAATTATTAAATTTCTTATGTGGTTCTTGGCACAGCCGGCTACAATTGCCTGATTGAGAATATTATAGTCCATGTAAAGCTAGAGGAAAAAAGTCAATTGTGTATATAGAATATTGTTTAAGGATAGGAACAAAAACTTCTCTAAATTTCTCTAAATTTCCCCAAAGCTAATTTAATAAAAGCTAAATCAATTTAGTTTGGCATTGACTCTCCTGCTTGCATAATGTTTTGTTGCCATTATAAGGCAGACAGCTAGAGGGCAGGGAACATATCAAAGTTATATTTGCCTCACATTGCTTATCATTGTGGCTAGGGTTCATTACTGAACAGCTCTGAGCTTCAAAGACTTTAATAGCTCTAGTTTTAATAGAGTACTTTATGAATCCAAAAGGAAGCTAAAGGATCTCTTCCTTTCTAAACATATATCACTAAATTTCTGATTACCTTCCTGTTCCTCATAAAGTTCAGTGAATGCTTAACTAGAAACTCATTCCAAACTACTTTTTATGGTACATGCAGTAAAAACAAACAAAAACCTTATTGTTAGAAGGCTTTGTTTTTATTATTTCACACTATTTCAGACTAAGGTCCAATGTAGGAGGGAAAAGGTGTTACCAATATATCCTACACAGAAATTTAAGAGCATTTATTGGTTTGCAAGTGCAGAGTTGGGTTCTAGTCCTCGAAGATTTGCCACTCTGTTAACTATAGGCAAGCCAATAATTGTAAACCTCAATGGAGGAGGGTGGAACTCATGACTTCCAAAGTATCTTCCTTTTAGCTTCAGAAACAAATCCAATTTTTCTAATATGGTAGACCAGAGTGACTGAACTCAGGCAGCCCTAAATTACCAAATATAGAATATTGATGCTAAATACTGTTTGTCCAAGTAAAATATTGGAAGTATGCCTCAGATCAAATCCCCAGCGAATGCCGACTCTTGACAAAGAGGTACAAGTAAAGAAATACCAACAACAGGAGCTTTATGAAATATGATATAGCTTTCAAGGTGAATAATGCTGCAGTCCTGATTTAATTACTACCAGAATCACTTTTGAAAGCCATTATTTAAAATATACATTTATCTGGAACTTCCAAAGCTACTAGAATCACAATGTGTCTTCCAAAAATTGTATCATAATCCAACTAAGTTTGTCAGAGATTCTTATTCTGTAATTCAAAAGATGATTCTTAACAATTTATCAAAGATTTATTAAAACATAAAACAAAAAATGTGTGTGAGAGAATTAGGAAGAAGAGGCAATACATGAGAAAATCTCAGTAATTCAGAGTTAACATAACTACATATTACCTTTAGGAGAGGTATCAGTAAGGACAAGATCTTCATGGCCTTGTTCCACAATCTTGATCACAAACATGGGAAGCCCATCCTTTTCCTCAATAGAACATAAATAGCGACAACGTCTATTTGCATACCGCATACTCCAATACAGTCGGCTGGCTTCATATCCAACAGGGAAGAGAGCTTTAGAAGAATGGAATGCTTGCATCTGCTGTGGTAACAGCTGGCCAATTGTATGGAAGATGAGGCTTCCTACTCGGAACGTATGATCACGTTCTCCACGTTGCACAATGCTAGCTATCTGACGAACCTCATCTCGTTGAACATAGACCCTTCTAAAGACTGCAAAATAACTTAATTCTTGCTCATGAGTTCCCTTTGGCTTGTGCATGGGGCAAAGCATTGTTTTGTCCTTAAAAAACATGCATTGTGCTTTAATGGCACAGGTAAAGTGATAAATGTTGGTACACCTGAACCTGTGACAGCCACCAGTGGCGCCCATTTTGTGACAGAACACGCATTTCATTTGCAGGCCTCTCCGAAGTGCCAGTTCCACATTTATTAAGGCACCAGCTTGTGTCTCATAGACCTCTGTGGACCAAAGAGCACAGTTCAAATGCACCCAAAGATCTAAATCAAGATTAAGCAGCCTTGCTGGCCCATCAGTTAATCCATCACCTTCTTCATGACAGAAACAACACTTCCTATAGTCTTTAGGCACAGGATCAGGTTTCAGGGAAGTGCCCCGTTTTTTTAGAAACTCATCTATTTCTTCTTCACAAGGTGGTTTGAAAGTGCCCTTGGGAATTACAATATGAATGCTCCATTTCTTCCATTTCATCCCTTTCCATTTCTTACTTAGTGGTCTACACTCATCAAAAGCACTATGAATGGCTCTCAGGCGAGGTTTCAATTTCACTGTTACTTTCAGTTCATCTGGCTTTGCCTCTACTTTGGCTGCTTCCAAGGCAGGGGGGAAAGTAATGGGAGGTGATGCTGGAGGAGAGATTTTTTCCTGAAGCTGGGGGAGACAATGGACATCTAAGGTAGAGATGTTAGTACTGTACTGATGGAACGCTTTAGGGGGCATCTCTTTTGTTGGAGAGTGTGGCAAAGAAGGGAGAGACTCCTGTAAAACAAACAAAAAAAAATCATGTTATAAAGAACAATGATAACCCTGAGAACTGTTCAAATTTGAACATGCTTAAAGCAAGAAATGCTGATATCAATGAATTTTATTTTTAAACTTATTTAAGAAAAACTTTAGAAATTTTTAGAAGAGAAGTAAATAAAAGGTGAAAAGGAGCAGTGTCAAAGATATTAAAGATTTGATCACAATAAACGATATCAGAGTAGGTTCTGTGACTGATCTTTCAATTCAATATTCCCTTATCTCTTCTCACATCAATGGCACTTTTCTTCTTCTTCCCATTAACTTCCCTATGTTATATATAAACTCTAATAAATTTTATTAAGTCCAATCAATATTATTGTTAGTGGAGATAACCAATTGTTAAGTCTATTTAAATAATTATCTGGATTTAACAAGTACCTTTTCTGCTAAAGAACAGAAACATATAACAAAAAGAAGGGAAGTTAAGAAGCAAGATCTACCCCTGCCCCCAATAAAAAGAGAATCTTTATGAAAATGATATATCCTTAGTACCTAACAGTGTTCCATGAAAAGCAGATACTTAATAAAGTCTTACTGAAATTAACTTTGAGCATGTACTATGTAGAAATGTCTATTTGGGTATATAGCTAGAAAATGTGTTTTTATCAATGCACTCAAAATGTTTGCTGAATTGTTGTTGAATAGGATAGTAAGAATAACAAAACTGAACAAAGCTACTTAGAAAAGTACTGTTTAGACTTTTATATTATATTAAACCAAATAGAGACCTTTTCCACTGCTGAGAGGGAAAGCACTGTAAAGTCTTCCTCATACAATAGTCACCTTCTCAAAAGAATATTTTTTGCAAAGCTTTAAGTTATCAAAAATAAAATCATGAAAGAAATTATTTCAGGACTTCCAGAATACAACATAGGAAAGCTAGCTTCAAGTCCCAGTCAGGACAATGTTAGGAATGAATGAGATCCGATTACTTATATTTCCCCCTTTTTTAGACTCTTTCTACCAGATTTTTAAACAATTACAATACAAAGGAATTTGCCTTCAATTTTCCATTATGTATTAAAAATGGTTATGGAAAAAAAATTGTGGATCAATGATGTCAAGTAAAGATGAAATCACAGTTCCCCTTAAACAGTTATTTATCAGCTTTGAGAAAATCAAATCAAAATGCATTAAACCAATGTTTAAATTTTTACCTTGTGTTCCGAGTTTTTTCCTTGTACAGTTGTTGAATAAAGAACAAAACAGTTATTACTACAAAAAACAATGTCCTTTTCCCCTCTATCAGAGCTTTCTTGGAATCCTAAGAATCAAAGAGAAAAGATATGTGAACATTTTCAGCATTACAAAACACTCAAGAAACAACCACTCTACTAAAGTGGAACATTAAAAACACTGGTAAATGTAGCTTTGAAAACTTGTCCCATTCCCTGACTTATTCTCTCCCCTAGCCAAAGTGCCTGAGTGAGTGAGTGTGTGTGTGTGTGTGTGTGTGTGTGTGTGTGTGTGTGTGTGTGTGTGAGTGTAACACATGTACATATATGCATACAAATGGGATATATAAAATCTACTCTAATTGAGGAAAAGCAATATAGGTTTTAGATACCTGTTTCAGAAAGCCTGGACTTTTAAAAGATTTCCGAACACCACTACCAAGAATGACCACTTTACAATGACAACACCACTGTGGTCTAAGTGCAGAGTTATCAGCAATATTTTGACTATGATCCTTATAACCAGCTAGACCTGAAAAATAAAAATGTTTATAGAGTATGGAAATACTTGGGGACAATATTGTACTTCAAGTGAAATGATACATACTATTAAAGGAAATATATCTACTTGAATTCACACTAATAAGCTTTGTTTGAGGAAACATATTTTAAGAGACTAAAAGAAGACTGAAACAATTTAGGTAATATAAAAAAAAAATCGAGTAAAAGCTGCATAATTTTATTAATATAAATTCAGATGTAGAATAAGCAATGCTTTCAAATGGCAGATTATAGATGTGAACTAAGTATGATTTTATTCAACAAGTTATTTTTAATTCACATAGCATATGTAACAATAGATGTTCTACAAGCAAACATGAATGAAAATGATAAAAGATTTATAAAAATTCTTATGTATTAAGACAATAAAAAAAGACTCATTACAGTTATGAAACAGTACTTCCAACAGAACCTCATATGAAAACTAATTTTAAAAACCAATTGTTAAGTCTATTTAAATTATTCGCCCCAACTACATCATTTTGCTGTTCAGTCTTTTCATCTATTCTTCTTCTTCACATCCCCATTTGGGGTTTATTTGGCTTGGATACTGTTGTGGTTTGCTGTTTCCTTCTGCTGCTCATTTGACAGATGAGGAAATCGAGGCAAACAGGAGTGAAACGATTTGCTTAGGGTAATATAGGTAGTAAATGTCTGAGGCTGGATTTGATTCAGGAAAATGAATTTTCCTGACTGTATTTTATCCATTCCACCATCTAGTTACACCAACTAGACCTACGAGTATATTTTATTTTATATTGTTATGTCACATACTTCTAGAAAATAGAAAAGAATAACTAAAAAAAGTAATAGGGTTTCAAGAAATTTAAAAAAATACAAATATAATATATACCTCCTTCTGGCTACTGTAGTATACAAATATTAATTATAAACTAAATTCTAAGAAATAGCCTGAGAAATCTTAACTTTAAGAATTATGAATGAGAATGTTATAAATTAACTCACCATTGCTTGCTGGAGGAAATGGCATATTTGGTTGTTTGAGTTTGTAAGAAGCTACTAGTCTTCCATGGCTCATGGATACTGATGGAGGAGGAGCATGTGGGAGCAACTGCTGCCGATAGTCTAAGCCAGAGTTTACACGGGAGCCATTTATCAAGCCCACATGGGAAGGAATATCTGGAGCATTACTGACCTCATAACTATTAGGAATTCGTACATGAAGAAGATCGGAAAATGCAGCCACAACACTACTAATATTCTAAAAACAAGAAGTTTTTAGTGTCATTTAAAAGTAATAATGAACAACAGAATATCATAAAATAACATTATTTCAGTAAATCTTCCTATTACATTATTTAGAACTTATGATTTCTTGGAGAATTTTTTTCCCAGCCATTCCTTAATTTTTTTTAAAATTAATTTTATAATTATAACTTTTTTTGACAGTACATATGCATAGGTAATTTTTTACATTATCCCTTGTACTCCCTTCTGTTTCGAATTTTCCCCTCCTTCCCTTCACCCCCTCCCCTAGATGGCAGTCATTCCCATACATATTAAATATGTTACAGTATATCCTAAGTACAATATATATGTGCAGAACCAAATTTTGTTGTTGTTCTTGGAGAATTTTTTAAAGAAACAGCTACATTAATGCTAATTGTACTATAATGGGCTTAAGGACACATAGTTATGGGTAATATCAGCAGCAGAATAAAACCAAATCTATTGTTAATGTTTTGTAGCGTAATTCTTCTCTGTACCACTCTATTCAACATACTCAGAACTTTATTCAGAACTCTATTAAACATGCTCAAAACTTTATCTGGTTCTGTTTTGTAGAAGTTGTTGAATCATCCATCTATTATTATTTTTTTAACCTTATATTTATTGGTTTCCATACTTTTTCAGTCATACATATCCTTAATTTCTGTGAAGCCACTTTTGTTTGTCACTATTTCCAATAAGTAAATAGTCCAATTATTTCCATCATTTATATTCTCATTTTGTACATGCAATCGTAATTATGCAAAAATTTATAGCCAAAGTGGTATCACTAATTGTTATTAAAGAGGTGACAGGAGAAGCAAACAATTTTATAAAACTGAAATTCTATACAACAACTCAAATATGGTTCAGTCTAATGTCTTCCATCTCCTTAATTCTTGACCAGGCCATCATTCATCTGTACTTTTCTTCTACAACACACATCAAACAGATAAAGAGGAATCTTAACTTTACAACTCTTAAGGAATCATATGATTCAAGAGATAGTATGGAGTCACCTGAAAATGCCTATATGTTTTGCAGGTACTTACTATGTCTATAAAGACTTTTCCAAAAAAGGATTAAAAAGAGAAAGGAAGTCTATGAATTGACAATCTGCTTGCCTTTTTGGGGTAATGCCCTTGATCCTTTTCCTAATCCTTTGAAATTTCCTCCCTTCAAAATCATTTCTTTTGTGAGGTTTTAGATTATGGTACGTTGCATTGAGTATTATTTCTTTAGGTTTTTGGTCAGGTATTTCTGGATTCATATTACCACTTTCCTAAGTAGTCACCACTCCAGTGCTGAAAGTAGGAAGAATCTAAATTCACTGATTACACTACTATCATTAAGAAAATGAAATGACCATAAAACAGCAGTATAATCTATCCCATTTTATTACTTCTGTTTTAATCTTCAAAAGATCTGAGAAGGGTTTGGTTTAAAGCTTCCAAACTCATTTCTGCCTCAACTTTTTTTTTTTTTTAAATACTATTATGAGCATAATTTGGCTTATAATAATCTCAGAATGTAATAGACAGCAATTAAATCTTTATGAAATTTTTAATCAGTGATATGTTCCTGTACAGTGTATTGTAACTTGTTCTTTAACCCAAATTGCCTCTGGATATCTTACCCCTTTGCTTAAAACTGATCATCTATTTGCTGGATGAATTACTTTTTTGGAAATTGTTCTGTCTACTTATATTGGTGACTATTTTATGTTATGAAGTAGACAACATGGTCAACCAGGCAAAACTGCAGTTACTATAAATAATTGCTACAATGTATTTTCATATCTATTCTTTCTTTATTCTTTTCTTTCTTATTGATTTTGACCTTTAACCATAGCTCCTAATTTGGGGTCCAGAAAGTTGCTTTTTAAAAAATATTTTGCTTGCTAAATTTCAAAATGTTTCTTTTATAACTATATGTAATTCACTTGTTCATTTAAAGACACTTCTGAGAAGGGTTCCATAGGCTTTACCATGCTGTGCAAAGTGTTCCATGACAGAAAAAAAATAAATTAAAAATTCCTATTCTGAGCAAACATGTATAAAGAGCTAATTTAGCCAGTCAGAATCAGCTACTACCACAAAGGATTAAAACACTTGAAATATGATTCTAGAAGGCAAAGGAGCTATAGCGAGGAATGCAACAAAGCAAAACTATCCAGCAATTATGCAGGGATAGTGTGTTTAAAAAAAAAAAAAAAACAAACCAGATGAGAAGGAGCAATGCCTTGAAAAAAGGAAGAATGATGAGAAAAAATATTTCATACACAAGAAGCCAAGAATTTTTACAATGAAAGGGAAAAATAGAGTGGGGAGTATTGCTTGAACCTACCAAACTGTCACTGTCATTAGAATTGGCTAAAAGAAAGAAATTATGTTTCTGTATATGCAAGAATACACACACAAGTGGAAATAGTAATCTTACTCAACAGGAAAGTAGAAGAGAAAGGGGATAACGGAAACAAGGAAAGGGTAGAAAACAAAAACAAAAAAACAGTAACAAAGTAGTGGTCAGAAACAAAAGATTTTGGAAAAGGGACAGAACAAAAAGAGAAAGAGAAGGGATTAAAAAGAAGAAAATAGAATGGAGAAAATTGAACATAATAATCAAAACTGTGAATGGAAGTGGGATGAAGTCATCCATAAAATGGAAGCAATTAGCAAAATGTATTAGAAACCAGAATCTAACAACAGGTTCTTTACAAGAAAAGATGCTTGAAACTGAGATAAAAAAGCCGCTATGAGGGATTAAAGCAGAATATTATGCTTCAGCAGAGATAAAAGGAGAGGGTAGTAATCATGATCTCAAGACAAAACAGAAGTATAAACAGACCTATTCAAAATGGAAAAGCAGGGAAATAAATAATATCAATACTAAACATATATGCTCCAAATTTCATAGCAAGCAAATTTTTAAAGAAAAAGTTTAACAAATTTCAGGAAGAATTAGACAATAAAACTAAACTAGTCCAGGGCCACAGGTATTCTCCTCTCAAAACTAGAAAAACCTAACCATAAAATAAGTAAAAAGAAGTTAAGTAGATGATTATATTTTAAAAAACTATGACAAACTTCTTGAGAAGATTGAATGGGAATAGAAAAAGCTTTAGATATATAAAAACCTTTTTCTCCGCTTTACAATGACATCTTTACAAAAACTAACCATATAATAGGGCATAAAAACCTTATAAACACGTATAGGTTTTTCAGACTATACTGGAATAAAAATTATATTCAATAATGGGTTAATGAAAATGGACTAAAAATAAATTAGAAACTAAGAATGAGTGTCAAAAACAAATCATAGAAACAATTGCTAAATTTCATTGAAAAGAATGACAAAAGTATGACAATGAAGACAACATTTCAAAATAGAGCAGACCAACAAATTGGGCATGCAATTAAAAATACTAGAAAAATAATAAATTAAAAATGCCTGATAAAAACACAAAAAAGAAAATTCTAAAAAACCAAAGGAAAGAGTAATAAAATGTTGTTTAAAAAACAAGACAATTAATTAATAACAATTAAAAAAACTAGAAGCTGGTTTTATGAAACTAATAAAAGAGAAAATATTGGTTAATTTAATTCTAAAAAGAAAGCAAAGTTACTATTTTCAAAATGAAAAAGGGGGAATTCACAACCAATGAATAGGAAATTAATGCTATTATTAGGATTTTGCTGAGTTATATGACTGTGAAACTGCTAATCTAAGTGAAATGGATGAATATTTCCCAAAACATAAACTGCCCAGAATAGGAGAAGAGGAAATAGAATACATAAGTCAACTATATCAAGAAAAAGCATTTGAACAAAGTATCACTAAGATGCCTAAGAAAAATCCGTAGGACCAGCAGGATCCAAAAGTGGATTCTACCAAATATTTAATTAACAATTAATTCCAAAACTATTTGGAAAAAACAGGTGAAGAAAGAGTACTGCCAAATTCCTTTCACATTACCAAAAACAAAACAAAACAAAAAAACCCTGCAAAAACAGAGAAAAAAAAAAAAAAGATAGAGCAATTTCCTTAACAAAAAAAAAAAAAAAAAAAAAAAAAAAAAAAAATATATATATATATATATATATACACACATACATACATACACACACACATACACACAAAAATTTAAAATTTAAATTTTAAATGAATATTAGCAAGGAGATCAAATCAAAATATCACAAATATCATAAACGATGATGGGAAGGCAGAACAGATTCAATATTAAGAAAACTATGAGCGTATCAACAAGCAAAAAAATCCCAAAAATAAAACACAAAAACCTGCCCCCCTATATAATTATATCAACAGATAAAGAAAAAGCCTGTGACAAAATACAATATGCATTTCTATTAAATAAATTAAAAAACATAGGAACAAATGGGGCCTTTCTTCAAAGGATAAGAAGTTATCTATCTAAAACCAAGAGCAAACATTATCTATAATGAAGATAAATCCTTCCCAGTAGGATCAGCTATGAATCAAAGATGTATATAATAACTACTATTACTCATATAAATGCTAACTATAATGAGAAAAGAAAAATAAATTAAAGAAATAAAAATAGGCAATAAGAAAATAAAACTATTACTTTGGAAATATGATGGTATTTTTTTTTAAATTGGCAGAACTTATGCATGAGTAATTTTTCAACATTGTTCAACAGTTGCCTGTTCCAACTTTTCCCTTCCTTCCCTTTACCCACTCCCCTAGATGGCAGGCAGTCTCATACATGTTAAAGTAATATGATAATATTCTTAGAGAATCAAATAACTGAAAAGAATCTTAGCTATTGTTAGCCGCATTTTAAAAAATGCTCTAAATCACTATTACTCAATAGGGACATGCAAATTAAACCAACTCTGAAACATCACTTCACACAATTTCACCTATTAAACCTATGCCCTATGTAGATCAAATAAAGAGGTTAAAAAGATCAAAATTGGAAGTAAACAGAAGGCTACCTATAAACTAAGCAAATTATATATGTATTTAATGGAATATTATGTTAGAAGAAATGGAAAAATAGTTTTAGAAGTTAGAAGAAAGTGAAATCTCTATGAATTAATGAAAGGTGTAATAATCAAAACTAAAGAACATTCTAAAAAATGATAGTATTATTATAAAGAAAAATAACTTTGAAAGACTTTTGAAACCTGATCTATCTCCTAATAAGAGAGATAATGGATTTAAAATGCAGAATGATCATGAAACTATTAAAAACAATGAAGAATCAAGAACTTCTGATCCTTTTCAGAACAAGAGAAAAGTTAAAAAAATGTAGTTAAGAAGAAAAGTAAAGTAAGTCTGACATTTAAATGAAAGAATAAATAAATCTCAAATAAGTTAAAACTAAAAAATTTTTCAGTGTCATTGGTCATTAACAAAGATTTCTGGAATAAACCAAGTCAGCATTAACAATGATCTTATCCCATCAATGAAACTGACTGTTCATTAATGTGATTTGATGAATATCCATTAATTAACTTCAATTCAAATAGCACTCATTATAAATACATACTTCTTACATGCAAGAAATTAAGGGATGGATAGAAGACTGAGCAACAAACATCAAAATCGGCAAATAAATAAATACCCAACATTCATAAAGCACTTACACTGAACACTCTATGAGGGTTTATAAAAAGCTAATGAGATACTGTCAAGTGCAGAACAAAAAACTCTTTTGTGAATGAGGGCACTTTTACTCAATTATGCATATTTACTGAGATTTTTATTTATTTTTTTAAATGTTCAATTTGACAGGGCCAGGGAAGGGAAAGATAATAAATTATTCTAAATACTTTTTTTATATATTAAGAGGGAAGTAACATTTTAAAAATTATTATTTTCATCAAATATTTTCCAATTGGACACAAAACAATTTGAAATAATTTTTTTAAAACTGGTTTTCAATTTCTCTCTCTCCTCTCCTTGACAAGGCAAAGTAATTTGACACCAATTCTACATGTGAAGCATACAAAATATTAGGTCCATAATAATAATTATGTTGAAAAAGAAAACAGAGCCAAAAAACCCCAGAAAAATAAAGCAAAAAGGGATATACTTCAATCTGTGTTCAGAGTAGGCCAACTATGGATTAAATAGTCATATCGAAATCCAAAAAAGTCTGCAAAATATAACTCATCAAATCATAAATGTAGTCAAAAAACTCTTTATCTTGGATATTTGAAAGTCAGAAGTAGGTATACATATAATTTAATATATGTGTAAATGGTATGGCATTTTCTCCCTTACCTCAGCAGCCGTGGGATGTAGAGTGATTGCCACAGATATAAGGCCAGATTTAGGACCATTTTGGGATGGGCCAAATGGTGAGGTGAAAAATAGGGTGCCTGAACCAGGCTCAGCTTTTATATCATTCTGTCTGGCTTCTGAACCTTATAAAAAAAAAGTAACAGTGAAGGTTGATTGTTCGTCAAAATCCAAAGGTTAATTACATTAACACTATATTGTTTAGAAAATAACTAATTGTAGCATCTATTGTTTTTACCTTTTCCACTGCTACTTGGCAAAATTGGAATCACAGGAGATGGGACTGGTTCCGGAGGTTCTTCTTTGACCAATGACAAATCTGGATACCTACTTATTTCCATTCCTACCACACTTTCAGGAGAAGAAGAGGGAACAAAACTCTCAGGAGTGTCCCTATCACTACAGGGATCCTGGACCCTGAAAGAAAAGAATTAGTCAAAATGTGTAGATTCACTAGTAAGGGCCTTCTCAAAGTTTCTACTAATTCTCTATTTCATTTTACTATAAAATATTATATATTATTGTGTTAGAAATATGAACTTTGGATTTTGTATGGACTTGACTAATAAATGAATCAATTTCTATTCAAGTTGGCAAACTTCTCTGGAAAAAAAAGTATAATTAAAATCCCTCAATGACTAAATAAACACAAGGATACTTTAATAAACATTTAGAACAAAAGCTGAGTCTGAATGTTTACAGAAATGATTGACCCTTCCATCAATCTTGGATCATTTATTTACAGTCTCTCTCTTCTACTGGATTATACCCTACAAACACACCAACATCTCCACACTCACCCCCATGGCTGGCAAAACCTTTATTTGATTCTTCACTCTCCACTACTGTCATATATATATATATATCTTCTGCCCTTTGTAGCTAAACTCCTTGAAAGGGCTATCTATGATACTGTATGAAGATGTATTCTGATGGAAGTGGATAGCTTCAACATAGGGAAGAGCTAATCCAATTCCAATTGATCAATGATGGACAGAATCAGCTACACCCAGAAAAGGAACACTGGGAAATGAGTGTAAACTGTGAGCATTATTATTATTTTTTTTTCTTCCCAGATTATTTTTACCTTTCGAATACTCTTCCTTTGCAACAATAATAACAACAAAATTTGGTTCTGCACATATATATTGTACCTAGGATATACTATGAGATATTTAATATGTATGGGAATGCCTGCCATCTAGGGGAGGGGATGGAGGGAAGGAGGGGAAAAATTCGGAACAAAAGGGAGTACAAGGGATAATGTTGTAAAAAAATAAAATTAAATTAAAAATTACCTATGCATATGTACTGTCAAAAAAAATGTTATAATTATAAAAATTAATTTAAAAAAGGGGGGCTATCTAGAATAAGTGTGTCTACTTTTTTTTTACTTTCACTCTCTTCCAAATATCTTAAAATCCAACTTCCAACCACATCATTCTACCTACATTGCTCTATCCATAATTACTAATGAACTTAGAAAAAGGCCATTGAATTCGATAACTATGTTTTCATTATTCTTGACTTCTCTGAATCCTTTGACATTGGTGATCATTCTCTCCTTAATACTTTCTACTCTGGGATTTTAAGGAATCACTCCATCCTGGTTTCCCTTCTTCTACTTATCTGATCACTCTTTTTCTCTCTTCTTTGCTGGAGCCTCCTCTAGATCATGCCCTATCACCAGAGGTATCCTTCAGGTTTCTTTTCTCATTCTGTAGTACTTCACTTAATGATTTTATTAGCTTTCATGGTGTCTGGCGCTCTGTTTCTCTCTCTCTCTTTTTTTTTTTTTTGCTGAGGCAATTGGGGTTAAGTCACTTCACTGTGCTACCTAGCTGGCCCCTGCCTATAATTCTCAATTCTAACTGTCCTATCCTAATAGCTGTCTTAACTTGTAATCTAGTATCTCTACCTGTCTCTCAAATATCTAAAACTGGAAGTTCAGTGGACATCTTAAACTCACTATGTCCAAAATGGAAATTATTCTTTTGTTATGCCATCCCCTTATCTTCACTATATTGTAGAAGGCAATACCATACTTTAAGTCCCTTAGACTTGAAACCTGGACCATTTCTTATCTCTCACCTCCCATATTCAAGTGGTTGATTTCATCTATGCAACATCTCTTAATATGTCCACTTCTCTACTCTGATCTTGCCACCACTATGGTCAATTGTTCTCTTCACCTTATGCTCAGACAACTATAATAAGACTGCTAGTGGGTCTAACTACTTCAAGTCTCTTAACACTCACATCCTTCTTCTATTTAATCACCAACATTACCAAACTGAATTTCTTAAAAGGCAGGTCAGACCATGTCAATTTCAAAGTTAATGAACTTGAGTTAATTTTTATTGCTTTACATTCTCTTTGGCTTTCAAAGCCTTTTAAAATCCAAACCCTTCCTATCTTTCCAGGGTTCTTACACTTCAATCCTCAATAGTACTCTTTGATGCAGTAACACTGGTCTCCTGGCTGCAATATGACTAAGATATCCCATCCTGAGAGATTCTAGGAACTTCCTCTGGCTTTCCATGAGTCCTAGAACATTTTCTCTCCTCAGTTATGTCTACTGATCTTCTTGGCTCCTTTTAAATTGAACTAAAATCCCATCATGAAAAATCTTCCCAATCCCTCAATTTCAATGCTTTCCAAACCCTTCAAATTATTTAAATACACGGCTTACTTTGTATATATTTGTTTTCTATCTCCCCCTTCAGATCACAAAACTAACTCCTCAAGGTCTTTGTTTTGCCTATTTTTGTATCCCTAGGGCTCAGCACAGTAGCTGGCATATAGTTGGTATCTAATACATGTTTATTGAATCAATGTTTCTCCTCCTATTAGAATACTCCCATCCTGGGCCATCTTCTATTCCTTCTCTTTAACCATAGAAATCTCACCAGTTTCTGGTTTGGATATTCTTTGGTTCTCCTTCTACACATTTCACTACTCCCATTGATTCACTTACATTTTTTACAATGGCAATTCTCACATTTATCTTATTTTGCCCCAAACTCTCTGCTGACCACCAATCCCACTTCTCTAATTGTCCAAAACAAAACTCATTCCCTTTATCCCTAAACTTCTCACCATCTCTCTCCCTTCCATCTTCTCAGTTACCGTAAGGACAATACTATCCTTCTATTCTCTCATACTCTAAATCCAGGTGTGCCTGTTAAACTCATTATCTCTGACCACCTATATCCAATCGGTTGTTCAGTTCTGTTGATATCTCTGCAACATCACACGTACACCTCTCCTTGGATGCTGTCATCCCTCTATCGTAGGCTCTGATCACCTATACCTGGATTACCCTGACATAATCTGAATATACTGAATAACACATACTGCTAAAATGGCCTGCGCCTCCCTTAAGTGTCTCTCCAACCCCAAACCATCTAACCATTCAGTCACAAGAATGATTGGGGTTCAACCATGGCACTCTCATCTACTCAATAAATAGCTTTGATTCCCTTTCACCTTCAGGATCAAATACAAAAGCCTTTGTTTGATACTCAAAGGTTTCTATAACCTTTTCTCTTTCTACTTTTTTAGTCTTCATACATTTACTCTGATATTTACTCTTCAATTTTATGACACTGCCCTCTTGCATGTCTAAGAACAATACACACCATCCGTTGTCTCCAGACATTTTCTCTAGTTATCTTCCATCTTTGGATATTCTCCCGCTCTCATTTTTGTCCTTTGACTTTGCTAGCTTCCTTTCAGTCTCAAATAAGATCTCTTCTTTTAATCAATTCCAGTGTTTTCTCAGTTTTGATTAATTTCTATTTATCCTTTACATACACTGCTTTGTATTTTGTTTATTTCTTGTTTCCTCCCACTAAATTGTAAGATCCTTGAAGACAGGTGCTGTCTTTTGACTCCTTTTTTTGCATCTCCAGAGCTTATCACAATGCCTGTCACTTGATTACTGATTACTGATTAATGGATTCATAAACTGAAAATCTATGTTTCTTACAATGTTACTTAGTACTTCTTCAGTAACAATCAATCCAAAAAACACTTCTTAGATATTTAGTATGTGCCAGCCATTGTGGTAAGCTAAATTTTGGGGATGTAAAGCAAATCCGAAAAAGTCGCAGTCCTTAACTCTTATTCTGTAATAGTGTAGCACAACTTATATCCTTTAAGTTCGAATGAGAAAAAACTGAGAATCATGCTATAAATGATATGGCTCTAGGAGCTATGATTTGATATGTCTCTATAAAAGAATAATATCACATAGGTATTTAAATTTAATTACCTAAAAATGTGTACAAGGGGACAGCTAGATGGGGCAGTGGATAGAGCACTAGCCCTGAAGTCAGGAGGACCTAAGTTCAAATCTAGCTAATACTTCCTAGCTGTGTGGCCCTGAGCAAGTCACTTAACCACAATTGCTTTAGGGGGTAAAATGATTTCAATAACAATTTTTGGCAAGACATGATGTTTATAAAGTGTCTTGAAATGTTTCTTGAAGATGCCACAGTGTTTGTTTCTTAGAAATACATATTTCAGTTTGGCAAAAATCAAAGAATATCTCTAAAATACCTAGTATGTAAGTACAAAAAATCAAAGAATACTTACTCATAAGGAAGATTACTTTTTAACAGTGGTGGGGAGGTGGGGAAAGGGGGATAGATGGCAAGTACCTCTGTTAAGTCAATGCAGAATACATAGAAACAAAGAAACATCTAAGGCAATCAGCCAAGGCAGGCAGTAGCAAATGGAAGAGCTTATGCTGTTTAGGAGGGATACCAAGGTGGTCAATTTAGCAGGACTGCAGAATGTGAGAGAATTAGTAAGTGAGGCAGGAAAGAAAGATTGGGGCCAAGTTCTAAGGAATGTTAAAAGCTAAAAAGAAAAGTTTAAACTTAGTCCTAGAAGATAGGAAGAGGTTACAGGAGTTTAGAAGGAGAATGACAGAACTATGTCTAAGGAAAATTTTGAAATGATATATAAAAATTATATACACATAGAACACATAGAAGATATTAATGGGGTGGTATGTATATAGTTAATAATTATTTATTAGGTACTTACTATGTACCAGGCCCTATTGCTAATAAACAATATGTATACAAAGAAAGGCAGCAACCACACAGAATAAAATAATAAAATTAACTGGCAATTAAAAAAATATTTTGGAAATCTTGAGAATTGATAGAAAGCTTTAATAATTTTGTATGAACTACAGAAAAGACAGTGCTAATTCTATCAGTTATGTTAGCTCAATATATATCATCAGTAAGAATCACAATAAATCATTTATATTTTTCAAACATATTTTTACAATCCTGTAGAGAAGGTGTCTCATCAGAGGCTTCCTATCACAGGTCTCATCCATACCTTGGTTCCTCTCCTCCCAGGGGAAGCAACTGAATTAAGTGACTTGCCCAGGGTCACACAGCCAGAAGTATTAAGTGTCTGAGGCCAGATTTGAACTCAGGTCCTCCCGACTTCAGGATTGGTACTCTACGACATCAACTAGCTGCCCCTTGGACTTAACTTTGTATAAAAGTTATCCATAAAAACAACCTAATAGTTTAGTGGATGAATCTATCATACATTGATTTGTAAAATCTATTGTAAAGTTAAAAGTTGTATATGTACATCTTCCCCTAAAATTTTATTTATACTTCTGGGAATATGAAACCTTTACCTTAACTCTTCGTGATTGTTGTGAGGTGGTGTTGGAAGTGAAGCAGGCACATCCACAGTCTTGGGACCCTGGGCCATAGCTCTGACCAGGAGGTCATCCTGTGGTTTGAAGGGCAGTTGAAACTGTTTAGGCCCAAGAGCTTTAGAAACTGAAAACATAAAAGCACAACAAACATTAAAATTGATAATTCATGTGTATGTGAAACTTGACAAAATAAAGTCAGCTAAAGAAAACAATTAATTCCCAATGTGTTTTTTTTCATGTGTTGAAGTAAAATAATATATTTTATACTTTGGGTAATGACAATTTGACATTTATAAAAGTGTCAGGTTCATCATACCATCATGGCCCACTAACATTCCAGCTCTGCCAGCAAGTTCCTCAGTGGTTGCAAAGCCATTTGCCATCTTTTGACAGGTCACAGGAGGAGGAGTAGGAGGGAGAGAAGCCGGGGGTGTGGGAGGGTTACTCAAGTTATTCTGCTGGAGACCAAAAAATATAAAATAGATTTAATTTAGATTTTTTTCAATAATGAAAACAAAACACAATTAAACGAAGATGGAGACAATGACTTAGTGATTTTAGTAATTAGGATCTTCACTCCTAAATGGATACTTCAGTCCTAATTGGAAAATATCTCTTTACATGTCTTTATGGAAAAAATTTAGTTTCTTCTATAAGATGGATCCTCAGACATGAAGCCCTCAGACTTCAGAACTTTCAGAAAAAAACCAATTTGGAATCCTCAACTCAGGAATCTTCTCATCAAATTGTCATAGAAATTCTTTGCTGATCTAAGTGCCCTGATAAGGAACTGGGAATTAATTTTCACGAAACTGTTATTAAAATGCATTCTCTTGGATAACTGCAAATATTTTACAGCTATGTCATGAACGTGAACCCATATTTATGGGGACAAAAGTAAAAAGTCCAAAAAGGGCAATCTTTATCAAGGAGAGTTTTTTTTTTTTAATTTGTTTGTTTGTTTGTTTTTTCACTTAGATGAGATAAGGTTAAGAATATAAACACAAGAAGAAATAATTTAACAAAGTTGTCTGTTTGAACAAGGCAAAAATAGATGGGAAAAAAAAATCCATACCTTGTAGATCAACTGAGAATAATAATCTGAGACCCCTTCAAGGGTGGCACTGCCAAAAGTTCCTAGAAGGCGATTTCCACTATTACATTGGCCACTGCCATAAGGAAGAAAGTGTGCAAAATTCACTCCAATTATTGGTTCCATTAGAGGAAGCAGAGAGAGCTGCTATTAAAAAAATGTAAAAGTGACACAGACGATAAATAGAAAGCAAACACTGTTACAGCATTAATTATCGTCTTTAAGCAAAATAGCAAGACCCAAAGAATTATGAATTTAAGGCAGAATATTTAAGGCCCTTTCCCCCAAAACAAATTATCAACACACTGGATTATATTAATGAGGGAAAGTAAAGAATATTAATTTTACATTGTTATAAAAATAAGATAGAAATTCATCTTTTTTATTATAGCCAAAGCAGGTTATTAGCGAGCAAATAAATTTGCTTTCTGCAAATTTCTGGGATTTATTGCTTCTCCCCCCCAAATCAGGAATGGGGATATGCTGAGGGGTGGCACAATTGATCTTACATTAAATTCAATCAACATAACTGAAGCAGTAGATATAATAATCAATGGATCTAGAACCAGGAAGACTTGAGTTTGAAGCTAGCTCAAGTAACAGTTGTGTGATATATTTCTTATTCTCTATCTTTCTCATTTGTAAAATGGGGATAATATTGGTATCTAAATCCCAGGATTGTTATGAGAAATCAAATGACATATTATTAGTAAAGTGCTTTGTAAAACAGAAAGCTCTAAATAAATTCACTTTTTTTTTATTAAAAAAAAAAAAAAAAAAAGCAAAAAACAAAAAACAAGAATGTAGTGTGTATGAAACACTATTTTAGGCACTGGTGAAGATATAATGTTTAAGACATGTCAATGTATGGGGAGAACCTACAGCTCTCTATGTGTAGAAAAATCATTGTTATTTTCTTGGTTTCTAAGATCAGAGGAAATAAATCATTTCCCCTATAAGACTGAGGCTATTAACCTTTGTTTTAATGAAAACTCAATAATCACTGACTTCCATCATCTAAGCAGAAAAAAAAAAAAAAAAAAAAAAAAAAAAGAAGGCTTTTATTAGACCTTATCATTATTATTAGATGTTAGGCCTTCTATGACTAGGTTCTGCCAGAGGCTATAGCACTGCCATAATAGGTAGGGAAATGATCAATAATGAAGTTGGTATGTGTATAGAATCAACCTCAATGATTCTCTATAGTCATTTTTCAATGAAGATAAAAAAAAAAAAAAAGAAAACTTCTCATTCTAACATCAAAAGCAAAGCAGTTGTGTTGATTTCAAAACAAAAACTATATATGTATATATAGTTTTCTCCCAAATCTCAATGAACTATCTCTAATAATTCACCTGTTTCAAGTGGGCAAATGTGTCTGTATTAGAATAAATGGATTGTTTTTCCTCTTCATCTTTTTTTCTTTTCTTAGATCGAGGTGCTGCCTTTTCTCCAGTCCTTTGAGTCCGTTTGCTCCGTTGCTTCTTGGTTTCATTAAGTACATCTGTTTTGGTTTGCAGGTTATTTCCACATCCAAGGCCACTTTGGATCCGATTTCCTGGAGTTGGCTAGCAGAAATATGAAAATCAAGAAATAAGAATGGACCATTCATGTATTTGATATTTGTTTCATGATATGTATTACTCCAACCCACGATTCAATACATTTGGTGCCATATGGTGATAAGGAAGAGGGCCAATAGCAACAAATAGGATTTGTTTCAAAGAAGCTATTCATATTTGGGGACATTGTCTTCAGTTCAATACACCAAAGGACAAAAGGAAAGAGAAAACAAGTATTTTTCAAATGAGATCAAAATGGAAAACAACTATTATATTTTCAGAGTCTGACCATACATTTTGTTATTGCTAACTAGGAAAAAAAAAATCAAAACAAGGAAGAACATAAAGTATTGTGTTCACGCCATCTTAATCTACACAGGTAAATCTTATTCCTCCCTGATAGTTCTGATCTACAGGGTCAAAATTTGAGAATAAAGGTACCTAGGAAATACATTGGCCTGTTTTAAGAAGCTTTGAGAGACAACTAGAATATTCCTTAATGAAAAAGAGAAAAAAATACAACACAAATGTATTATATTGACCATTCGAATTATAATATTTATAAACCTAGAGCCATACATATATATTGGACAAATTTGAATTAAATCGGGTTAGATACTTCATGTAAACTTTGTTTCTCCTTTTCATTACTTTGTGGCTAAGTATTAAGAAGTATTTCTTGAGGAAATAAAACTTATTTTCTTTTTTGAATGCGGATGCTTCTCCTTTCTCAAGCTAGAGATTTGAAAAACTATCCAAAGAAATGTACAATACTTAGATAAAAATTCTTGAACATTTCAGTTATGTGTGGAAAAGTATATGATACTTAATAACAACTGTCAATGAATTCAAATGACACTTGCAGATTAAATATGTGAAAATTAATTCAGTGAAAAAGTAGTATTTGGTACCTACAAGACAAAAATGAAGTAATATCTTTAAAAATATTTTTAACTGTAAACTTACTTAAATTCTTGCTGTTGTTATTACAGAGAGATAAGAAAATCAAGGATCAGCTCTAAAGAAACTTTTAAAGTAGAAGCTAAGAGTACATACTTAGAAATAGATCATCATTTTTAGCTGAAAGATTTCTGAGCAAAATATAGTACACACAAAAATCTAATGAAGTAGTAAAGCTAAAAACAGCTTTGGTTTATTCTGAAGACTAAAAAACAGTAGGTTTAATAATCTGGATTTTTCTGTCAGTATTAAGAGAAATAGGAATATCTAATCTTAGTTAATTACAGCCAAAATCAATGTGTTAAATTATTAAATCTGGCTCCTTGATTGTGTGATGAGGAAAAAAACGCCAATATTTATGCAGATTTGAAAATGGGAGATAGTATAAAACACTAGAGCATTTTTATATACCATTCTCATCTTCCTACACTACTTCTACTTTCTAGCTAGCTTCTCTATTCTACAGACTAGCAATAAACTTAATATTGGTTTCCATATATTTAACAGAAATGTTAACCACAATAAACTATAAGTTATTTTCATTTAGATATTTTAAAGATTTGTGATTTTATCAATGTGGCTATTCCTTTCACCAAGGCAGATAATAACCTCTTTGTGCTTTTAAAATAAATTTAATAAAGGATCTTCTTGAATGATTGTAGTCAACAAAACAAAACAAAATCTAGAAGTTAACTTACTGGAAATCAAATCTGGCCAGGATACTTCTTAGCAAAAACCATATATTCTACCATTGGTATCAACAATTCAGTTCTGCGTTGTATAATGTGTTTTGAAATTCAGTTTAATTTTTAATAAACTCTAACTAGATCTTTTAATGTATCAGTAGTTAGAATGCTAGTCTTCATTCAGAAACACTCAAATTTCACCATCCGATAATTATAAACAAAAGAAGTCATGCCAAGACACTGTATCTCACTAAATCCCAGTTTCCTCATCTATAAAACTGATAAAGTATTTGTAATCTATGAGGTGAGAAACAAATGACTTAAAATATGCATAAAAAAACCTCTTTGCAAACTTTAAAGTATAAATGTCAGCTATTATTGTTAAGAATTTAACTATTAAACAGTATCAACTTTTAAAAACAATTACTACATGAAGCAAAACTGTTACACAGGTTCAAAGACAAAATTTTCCCCCCCAGTTACCAAGATAATAATAATTATCTTTTTTCCTCTGAATAATTTCTTCTTAATACTAACTTGATTCAGATATTCCCAAATAGACAGCTCCAGGAATTTATCTCCAACTCTTAGATGAATCTTTTACTGTTATTGCAACTTCTACTTTTCTAAAATCAAGCTTTTTCTATTATACCTCTTCTATTCACCATTTCTCCCAATGGAACAACCATTCATCCATTTTCCTCTAACAGATCCTTTCATTCATTTCTCAGTTACTTTCTGTTCTCTCTTGCATCTAGTTCCTAGTCACTTTAGTATAAAGCAGATCTTTTGGTCACTCAATTGAACTATTGGAATACCTTACTAAACAGGTTTGGCCAACTATTATTCTGTGTTGCCTTGAATTAATCATTCATCCTGCTGCCATTATTCCTTATGCACAGAGTGGATCTTTTCAATTCCTACATTACTTCAATAGCTATGTATTGCCAAATACATAAACTCCAAATACTTTAGCCTGGCTTTTATGGTTTTCTAAAAATATGGTACCACTCTACCTTAAAAGCCTCTTTTCACAAGACATACTTCCAAATATTCTACATTCTAGCTAAGCTTAATTATCTGTTCCTAAATTATCTGTTCTAAACCTGTTGTCCTTAAACTTTTTAAATAGGGGGCCAGTTCACTGTCCTTCAGTCTGTTGAAGGGCCGGAGTATAGTAAAAACAAAACCTCACACTCTGTCTCAGCCCCTCAGCCCATTTGCCAATTTGCTATAACCTGGCGGGTGGCATAAACGTCTTCAGTGGCTGCATCTGGCCCATGGACAGTAGTTTGAGAACCCCTGCTCTAAACTTTCTCACTTTCCTGCTTTTGTTCACAAACTGCTTGTGCTAGGAAAAGCCAAGATGGCAGAGAAAAGACAGGATGGGGAAGGGGAATACAGCCTAAAAACAAAGGGCAGCAATTATAATTTCAGATAAATCAAGAGCGAACATGGATCTAGTTGTAAAAGATAAGCAGCGAAACTATATCTTGCTAAAAGGTACCATAGGCAATGAAATAATATCAGTAATTAAATAATTAGGGTTTCTATAATTAAATCTGGAAGAGGCAAAAACAGAAAAATTCTATAGACCCAATTTCCCTATTGAGTATTAACACAGAAATTTTAATTAAAATACTAGCATGGAAATTGCAACAATGTCACCAAGATCATACACTGTGAAATTTATGCCAGAAATGCAGGGAGAGCTGGTTTAATATTAGGAAAACTGTCAGAATTATCGACCATATAAATTTAAAAAAAACTAATAGAAATCATATGATCATTTCAATAGATGAAAAGGCTTTTTTTAAACTAAATTCAGAATTCATTCCTAATAAAAATAAGAGAGCATAGGGATGAATAGCACTTTCCTTAAAATGATAATATCTAATTAAAACCATAAAAAAAATATAATGTATAATGGGAATAAGCTAGAAATCTTTCCATTAAGAGCAGGGTGTAAAGCAAGGATGCCCATTATCACCATTAGAAATGCTATCTATAGCAATGAGAAAAAAATTGAATCAAAATAGGCAAGGAAGAAACAAATCTATGAATCTTTGTGAATGATATGATAATGTAAGATTAAGAGAATCCTAGAGAATCAAATAAAAAACTGCTGAAATAATTAAACAATTTTAGGAAAGTATCAAGAAAACCCCCCCCACAAAAATAACAGGCATTTCATATATTCAAATAAAGCCCAAGCAGCAAGAGATGATAGAGAAATTTCATTTAAAAGAACTGTAGACAATCTACCAAGACAAACCCAAGAACTACGAAACAATTTCAAAACACTTATCACACAAATCAAAACAATTCAAAACTGAAAAATATCTATTGCTTATGGGTAGGTCAAGCCAATATAATAAAAATAGCAATTCTACTTAAGTTAATTTACATATTCAGTGGTATGCCAAGCTACCAAAGAATTATTTTATAAATCTAGAAAAAAATCATAACGAAATTTATATGGAAAAACAAAAGGTCAAGAATAGCAACAGAATTAATGGGAAAAAAAGAATCCAAAAGTAGGTGGCCTAGCTGTACCAGATCTCAAACTATATTATATAATGATAATCATCAAAACTATCTGCTATGGCTAAGAAATAATGCACTAAGTCAGTGGAATAGGTTAAGTGACCATAGCAGTCTAGCATTTGGTAAACCCAAACATCTCAACTTCTGGGAACTTAAGACAAAATTGTTGGAAAAACTGGAATACAGCATGGCAGAAATTAGGTATAAACCAACATCTCACACATGAAGACATGGTCAAAACAGGTAGATGATTTAGATACCATAAGCAAATTAGGAGAGAAAAGAATAGTTTTAACAGATCTATGGAGATGGAAATAATTAATACCCACATAATAGGGAGAATTTACAAGATATTAAAATGAATAATTTCAATTTTATTAAATTTCAAGAAGTTTTCCACAAAAGAAAAAAAAAAATTCAACCAAGATCAGAAGGAAAACAGAAAAGTAAAAAAAACAGTTTTTACAGCCAAGTGACTAAGATAAAGGCCTCATTTCTCAACTATACAGAGAATTGAGTCAAATTTGTAATAATAAAAATCATTCCCCAACAATAAATGGTTAAAAGATAAGAACGGGCAGTTTTCAGAGGCTCTATAGAAATATTAAAAAAAAAAAATCACTCTATCCCTCTAAATCAATATTGATTAGAGAAATGTTAAACAACCCTGAGATATCATTTCACACCTATGAGAAATGATAGGAATGAGGAAAAAATGTATCTATCATCAATAAACTGCTGATGGACTAGGGGACTATTTCAATCGTGTTGGAGAATAAGGAACTAGACCAAAAGAACTATAAAACTTTCTATACCCTTTGATTCATTAATACTACTACTATGTCTATATCCCAAAGAAATAAAATAAAAAGGGAAAAAACTATATGTAGAAAACCTACACAGCAGCTGTTTTTGTTGTGGCAAAGAATTGGAAACTGAGGGAATGCTCATCAATTGGGGAATGGCTGAACAATCTATGGCATGTTAACTGTGATGGAAGTGCTTATATATTACTATAAGAAAAGATAAGGAGGTTGGTTTCAGAAAATCATGTCAAGACCTACATGAACTGATGAAAAGTAAAGTGGGAAGAATGGGGATATCAGATAGATAGATAGATAGATAGATAAATAGATAGATAGATAGATAGATAGATAGACAGATATAGTTATAGCTATAGTTACAGCAATGTAGTAATGATATAAAGATGATCAATCATGAGAGATTTGATAACTCTAATGCAATGATCCAAAACTATTCCAAATGATTCAAGCTGAAAAAAATGCTATCTACCTTCAGGAAGAGAATTGATAAATTCAGAATATAAATCGAAGTATAATTTCTCTCTCTATCTCTGTGAAAACTATGGATAATATGGAAATATTCTGGATGACTTCATATGTAAATTGATGTATTATTTGCCTTCTCAGTGGGTATGGGAGAGGGTAGGAGGATAGGACAAAATCTGGCACTCAGATTTTTAAAAATAAAAGAATACTGGGCAGCTAGGTAGGTGCAATGGGCAGAACACCAGCCCTGAAGTGAGGAGGACCTGAGTTCAAATCTGATCTCAGACACTTAATACTTCCTAGCTTTGTGACTCTGGGCAAGTCATTCACCCCAATTGACTTAGCAATCAATCAATCAATAAACAAACAAACAAACAAACAAATAAATAAATAAATGAATGTATGAATAATAAAAATCTAAAAAAGAAAAAAAAAAAAAAAACAAAGGAAAGAATAATAAAAATAATAAATTAGAAACTAATTTTTTGAAAGACTGAAAAAACAAAGACTACTCATTCACTATTGCTGGAACTATGAATTGTTCTATGAAGCAACTGTGTAGATAAAGTGACTATAAAATTTGTATAGTCCCTGATACACAGAGATCCTTGATGCTAGGCATATGTTCTCTAAAGAAGTCAAAGAAAGCTTCCATATATGCCAAAATAATCATAATGGTATGGAATACAATAGCAAAAAATTCAAAGCACTATTGATACGTATGTATTACGAATATATAAGAATATTGCTATGCTGTAAGAAATAACAAATATAATAAAATATAGAAAAAGCACTTAAAGAGTTATGTGAACTAATATAAAATGAAGAAAGCAGAATCAGGAAAAATTAAATAAACAAATGAACAATTTAAACTGAATGTTGACAAATTATCATATCAAACCATGGTCCCAAAGAAGTAGTATTAGAAAGACAACATCTTCCCTTCAAAGGCGTGGAAAAATCAAATATAAATGTGAATGACAATAGATTAATGCTATACTTTATTGCTTCCTTCACCATAATAATAGAATATCAGATATTTGAAAGAACAGAATACATATTCTTATCGACAAAACAGTACCCTGATATCAAAAGTATTAAATCTAGTACATATGAAATTAACATAGTAAAAAAAGAAAAATAAGAACTTCTGCCACAATTATACTATTTCAGAACCAGAGGAAAAGTATAAAAATATATCTAAAGAAGAAAAATAGAGTATTAACATTCATTTGGAAAGAACCTTAATATTTAAATTAAGGAATAAATCTAAAATAAGCTCAGCTAAAATACATTTCTAATGCCATTGGTCATAACAGAGATTTTGGGAATAAATAAATACTAACATCAACATAACTATGATTTCGTCACTCAAATGAAAAAAGATTTTTGTTAGTATCCCTTGATGAATATTCATTAACAAATTTAATTAACTTTAATCAAATGATTTGTTAAATACATTTTTTAGGCAAGGATTAAAGGAAGGATAACAAATATAAACCAAGAAGCTAATCAGTAAGAGTTTTAATGTGTTCAATGTTCATTAATGAAGATAGAGAACTCTTCCTTAAATAGCAGAAAGATTAATAAGACTATCATAATTTAATTTATAGCACTCTACAGGACAATCAATATAGGGAAGGGGAAGTGAGGAATGGAACAGTGCTATCTATAAAACAGAAATCAGGGAAAACAAAAAAAGATATTGGGAAGAAAAGATTCTGATGAGTATTAAGAATTATTCAAACTTACCAGACCTTCAGCTGATTTGTGCTTCTCTATTAATTTATTCCCAGAACCTTCCTCTTCTAATTTCAATCTGTCTTCAGATTTTTTATTTAAAAGGGAAGATGTCTTTTTATTTTTCAATAAATGTTTCAAAAGTTCATTCCCTGAATCTCCTTTTGAAGGAGGAACACTCACTAACTGGGTTGGACTCTGAGCTGATGAAATAGATGAAATAACTTTCTCTTCTGTTTTAATGCCAGTTTGATCCTCCAGTTTAGGCTCAGTTTGGCCAGGACACTGTTCTGCCTCAGCCTTTTCCAGTTTAATTTCTTGAATATTTTTAGGGACTTCTGAAGTGAATTTTACAAGTTCTGTGTCTGCAGTGGACTGATGATGTGGATTCCTTTGTGAATAACTACTACTGGAGAGATTGTCTTCCAGTTCTGAAGAAGGTTGATTTATCTCCTCATTAGTAGCTGAAGACTCCAGGGGTTCTGCTGACTCTTGCTCTACCAAATGAGGAGTGAGCTCATTGGGGGTGACCACTGTTGGGGTTGAGGTAGGTTCTGAAATACTTGGAGTTGGTGGGGCAGTTATATCTGAATGTGGAGTTGATGGTGCCTTTGTCGACTCTGCATCATCATCTTTCTTTTTTTTCCTTATTCTTTTCTTTTTCCCTTTTTCTTCTGGAATTATATCAGAATACAATTGAATAAGAGACTGGCTAGAGCCTGAATAGTTTTGTATATGAGATATCGTAGTCTCTTGACCACATGGAGGACCTGTCTGTGGTGCTGTTGATATCCCAGGAGTAAAGGAAGGCCTTATTTGACCTTGTGGAAAATTGTTCCCAGAAAGATTTCCATGTGGTTGTTTGACAGAATGGAAAGTTGGACCACCACTAAGAACTGGTGGCTCAGATCCAAAAGGGGCAGGGCCTATGTGCCTCCGTTCATTGGTCTGCATAAAAGTTTGATTGGGGGGTGAATTCACAGATCCCTGTTGCATACTTTGCTGCTGTAGTACCTGTCCCATTTGTTGTTGATGTTGCGGAGATTGCTGAAGTGGTCTAGGTATGAAATCACAGGGTAAGTCAGAATTAAAAAATGGAATCTGGGACAAAGATCTATTATTCAATTCTGATCCAATCATGCCATGCTGTTCCATTTCTATCCTCTGTTGCAAAACTCTCTGCCGGTCCACTTCTTGCATGAGTTGAATTCGTTGCCTTTCCTGCTGTTCTCTTAAACGTTCCTTCCGTTCTCGCTCCTGAAAACTTTCACTGAAGGGATTATTGTCATCAAATTCTACTCTGGGAGGTGGGCCACTTTGTGGATTTGAATTTGAAGTAGAGCCTGGGGCTGGAGGATTGGTCTTTATTGGTATGGTAGGCATTGGAGGCTGCATTCTTGAAGCACTTATAGGTAGACGAGGAGGGGTATTTGTAGGCTGCCAACCTGGCAAATTTGGCATTCTTGCAGGATTGGCCTGATTAGGGATAACAGATGTATGCTGTTGGTGTTGAAGCTGCTGTGATGCTATGGGAAAATTTGGCTGACTTATTGCTGCTGGTGATCCTCCAGGAACCATTGTGGGCTGAGGCTGGACTCCTGGAATCAAGACAGGAGGAGCCATTGCACATTGTTGTTGTTGCTTGATTCGGTAATCCTCAATGAGTTCAGCATGTTCTTTTTGTTGTTTTCGAATCTGAAAACACAGGAATCTCATTTATTTGTATGCAGTATTCATAGTCCATTAATTCATTCAATATAAATTAGTTGAGCACTTACATGAAAGGCTTGGTAAATGGTTAAAACCATATTAGGTAGAAAGGACTTTTTTGAGAATAGAAGTATTTTTCTGGGACAGCAGGAGGTTTAGACAACAAAGTTGCAACAGTAACAGTTTTAGATAATCAGTATTCTTATCACTAATATTTAGTTAGTTTTCTTTTATCTAGTTTAGTTAGTTTTATCTTTTATCACACCACTTTGGAACCGCTGAAAAGTACAGATTTCTAGAACTAGCTTGAAAAGAGTGAAAAAGCAGGAAGCTTAGTACAGTGATAAATCTATTTCCCTAGGGGGCAGAATCCAATATTAAAATAGATCAAATTCAAAGTTAAGAAGCAGGCTAGAAAAATGATTAAACAGAAAAGAACCTGACTACAAAAAACTGCTATGGTGACAAGGAAGCTCAAGACACAAAGTCAAAAGACAATAACATGAAAAACATTCAAGCAAAGCCTCACATTGAAACACAAGCTGGACAGGATTCCTAGAAAAGCTAAAGAAAGAGTTTTTTTTTTTTTTAAAAAGAACCAAGAAAATGATGTCCAAAATCAAACAGGAGCAATAAAGAAAACCATGGGGGGGGGGGGAAGAATGGTAGCCAAAGTTAGAAAATTATGAATAGAGAACAACTTTTTAAAGAAGCACAAAATATCACAAAAAAATTCCTTGCAAAGCAGAATTAGCAAAATGCAAAAGGAGATACAAAAATGAATATTTAATGATTTTCAAGTATTCTAATTAAAAAGATGAGTCTGATAGGAAGAAGGAAAATATCCTGGGACTAGGTTTGTAGGATGCAGAAATGGTGACTGTTGTTGTTAATAGTTACTAAAATCTGTTATGATGATAAATTTAGATAAAATACACATTTTTAAAGAGAAGGGGAGAGAGGGAGAGGGAGGGAGAGAGAGAGAGAGGGAGGGAGGGAGAAGGAGAGGGGGAGAGAGAAAGAGGGAGAGGGAGGGAGGGAACAGAGAAAGACAGACAGAAGGAGAGGAAGAGGAAAAAGGAGAGAATGCCGAGTGTCCAAAGTAAAATGTTAATTAGAAGGGCAGTGATGAATCAGAAGTATTTGGACTACCCTACCATAAATCAACAAGTCTCTCAGGAGCTGGTTATTCCCACTTTTCTGGTATAAAACACTGCTGATAATGAATCTTTTTAATCATCAAAATCAGTAGGAAATTTTAAAATAGACTATTAAAAATGGTTGACGGATAACTATTTCCTTTGTCCAAGTCTGTTACCTGTTCTAGCCTCTTTTGAACCATACTCTGCTGCTCTGTAACATGCTTTAGCTGTTCTGCATCTTCTTCTGGGAATTCTCGCCCAGCTTTTTTAGCAGTTCGTTGCTTAGCAGAAAGAGCCTTCTTTGATTTTCTGTGCAGTCCAATTTGTTCTTCAAGATATTTTTGCTGCATCTGGAGAAGCTGTTGGGTCTCTTGCAGCCATTCTTCATACTGCTTTCTTTGAGAATCATCTGGGGAAAATATCAAAATTGCAGATTTACTAATATTAGTGTATGATTGATTAAAAAGTCCATGAATCAATTTTTTTTTCAAATGCTGGTACATCGAAAAAAAAAAAAAGCTTAACTGAAGAATTTTCAATGTGTATAATGTGAAAAATTTAAAATACAATGAAGAAATTACCAATTTTTAGGACAATATTTTGTTTTAAATGGCAAAGCATGTATGCCTGGAAACATGATCTATTATCACATATCAAAAAATATATAGAAATACATGTATTTTATATTCATGAAATGGATAATATGTTTTAAAAATGAATATAATGTAAGAGTAACGATATCATGCTATTTAGATTACTTTTCATAGACCTTCAAAGACTTTCTAAACCAAGTTATACAAGATTCTACCAAGGTCCAGTGAATGAATAATTCTTTTCATTTTTGCTTCAGTTTACACAGTTGCTCTACTTTTAAATGTAAAGACACATTTGTTCTAAAGCTGTAATAAAGCTAGGTGGTCTTAGAAAAGCCTATTTTAATTTAGAATTAGATATTCTATGCAGATGTATTGATGGTAAATATAAAGTAAATTCAACAAAACTATCTGTGAATTTCATATAATAAAATCTATAAACAATCAAACAGTGAAACACTAAACTCTCAAATATGTTAACAATAAATGACATTCTTTCTGTTCCTTCCTACCCCTTTCCCCATACAAATATAGCTTTTCTTCATCTTGTAATGTCTTTATTCTAAAAGGGCATTTCAATTCTTTACACTATAACAAATATACAACAATAATTTTATCACAGTATAAGTTTTGTACATGCCACCTTTTTAATCTTATGATAATAAAGGAAAAAAAAAAGAATGTAACTTTAGAAGGATCCAAGCTAAAAATATAAAATAAAATAATAATAATAATAATAATCAACGTTATAGAATATCATTATACATTAAGAATTCAACTAAAGTAAATGGGCACAGTAAATTCAGAAAAAGCCAGTTAGAGAAGTTTGGTATGTTTTTAAAAAATATAAAAAGATATTCAAATTTTAATTATGGCATACCAGAATTCAAAATGTCATATTTTGGGGTTGATTAGTAAATGCAAAGAAATCTAGTGCATGTGACTGTCGTGTCCAGTCAACCAAATTTGGAAGGGATTTTCAAGAACAGGCTTTTTCACAAGGTTTCAGAAGTTCTCCTTCTGGTGGAATAAGACCTACCGCAAGGAAAGCCTTTCTGGTTTCAGGAACCAGGAGAGCAGAGGTGCGCAAAATGAAAAATAATGGTGAAAAAAAGTTAGCTAAACAATCTGGAAATTTCAGAAAAGTTCAATTGAGATTGAACTTTAAAAACCTATTCTGAGTCTCTACTGAGTTCCCTGAAGGTATTCTGTAAAACACAAGAAGGTATGCTGCATTTCTGAACTGTATAACAACTTGTAACCCAGTTTATTTTCTAGGTATATTCCCATTATCTTTCCCATGGCATATCTTTTTTTGAATGTGTGCATTTTAGATAGAAAGTCTTCAGAAAAAAATAGGCATGACTCAATATGATAATGTATAAATTCTCAAGCCATAAACTGAGTTCAATATAGAGAAGAAAATGGGAAAGATGATTTTTCTAATGCAAATGATCAAACCTAGCCAAATCCTCACGCAAATTTATGCATCAGAAGTAACCACAAAACCAAGCTTAGTTGTATGGTGATAACTGAGAAAGACCAGGGGAGAATACATATATTGTAAAAACAAAACAACAACAACAAAAAAAAATCCCCAGAATACATGTAATTTATTAAAAGACTTATACTTACTAACAAATCCTGGACCAAAATTTGGAGGATTAGGCCTAGAAATCTGAGGTGTTAAACTGCCATCCTAAAATAAGTAAAATATATAAGAATTTTTTAAAAATAATCAAACATTAGACAAAAAGAATACTAAATAGAATTGGTAAGATATTTATAAAAACAAAATATAGGAGTTAAAATCTTTTACTTTTATAAGGTAGAATGAATTTGGTAGTCTTATTTGAGATCAGGACAAAATTACTCTTTTTAATATTAGGTAATGTAGACTTATGCAGAACATTGAAGCATTCTTGTGTACTCTTGAGTACTTGAGCAACGACTGGCAAACTTGCATTTTTCACTTGAAGAGTAAGTACCACTGGGTAAAAGATGATCATGATGAGATTACCTCTAATGCTCACTACATTACTATAATCCAAATCAATTTTATCTTGAAGTTCCAATACCCAGATTGGATGCAAGTTGCACAAGACTACATTGAATTCTACTCTATAAAGAATTATTTTGAGATATTATAATGTATTCCTTTTCCACAAATTAAAAAAAAAAAAATCACAACAATATAAAATTGACTGGAGTTTAATATTAGTTCCTATTGATTTATTTTTCTTATAAAAAAAAGTTATAAACAAAGAAGCAAGTAAACTTTACAATGGAAGTAATTTACGACAAGTAGGCAACAGAGAAAACTGACATTTTTTATTATGTATGCAAATTATATCATGTGTTTGAGGCTTTATTTCATGTCAAAGCCAATATAAATACTTGTAATACTATTATTGAAAAGCTACTCAAGCTAATGAAATCTCTGTGGATATAGCAAATATACAAGTAAAAGCAAATTTATAATATATTGATTAGAAAAAAATACTTTTAAAAAAAGGGAAAAATAGATATTGTTACTTTTCTTAAATGGCTTGATTTTTTCTAAAAACACAGCACATATAGAAAAATTAATTGTAGAAACAGGTGTTTTTGAAAAAAGTAGTACTTTAGGCATATATCATAAATGCATAAATGGGAATAGTTTAATGCTATGTCAAATTAACAAAATCACTGTACATCAGAGTAACAAAATAAAAATATAAAATCACTTTAAAAACTTGTGTTATGATTGTAAATATATGTATGATAACAGCTTATATGAATTATTCAGAATAAAGTGTCATGGATAAGTAGTTCCAATGACCTATGTTATATCGCCCACCCAGTACAAACAATACATAATCAAATATGTTTTCCCTGATTATATCAATGGTTTTATTTTAAAACCAGAACAAAACAAACAAGGAATTCAATAGGAAAATCAGATGACAAAACAGAATAACAATTACAATTGGCATTACCTGAGCAATTGACTGCTGAGGAAGATTCTGGCTTTCACCACTCTGTGTTCCAGACATAAAGGGGAACCTGTAGAGAAAATGCATTTTTCTAAACAAGTGAGCATTTAGTAGCAGGAATTTATGGAATGATCAAAAGTAGGATAAAAACTTTTAAATGTTTAGTCACTTCTAGCCATGAGGTAAAATTGCCAACACAACCTGAAATCAAATTAAAGCCTATAAAGCATAAAATAATAAATATTATTAATAATTAGTCTTAAGAAGGTTCTACAACACTATTCACAGCTATGTACTTGATTAAGATGTATTTTTTGTTATATTTTTTTAAATCATGTCTATATTTGTAGTATTTTAATTTCTAATAAAATTTCTAAGTGAAACAGTTCATAAGATGAACTAATTCAAATTAAATGTTATGATAAACTAAAATCTTCACAATTTCCTGGTACATAACTCATGAACTTGACATTTCTGAAAGATATTTCAAATATCAGAAATACATTTTTATCATACTGTATAATATGCTAGGATATGTTAAGTTTGCATTAACTATGACTGCTTGAATAAAGGCAGAGTGCTAAGACACAAATGAGCACAATCAATGTATGTTCAGTTGAATACAACCAAAGAAGTTTGTGGACACAGCACTAAACTTGGAGTCTCTTTCTGACACAGTCTCCTCTATTAAAAAAAGGAATGATGCCTTAATAAATGCTTGTTTGTCTTCTGTCTCAGGTATTTTATAAGCTGTGAGAATTTGGGCAAGTCATACAACTCCCTGGGTTTCCTATGTATAAGAAAAAGGTGATAAAAGCAACAATCTACAAGTGTTTGTGAGTAGCTATTTACATAATATTTTTATAATATTTTGCAACCATTACAGCACAATATCATTATAATTATTATTTTTAATTGGGAGATTCATCTTGTACAATTCTTCCATTAAGCAATCAAGAGTGTGTGGTGTTATCTCCTATAACATTATCACTTTTCTGGATTACTTATTGAAGTACCTAATATTATAGCAAGCACAAGTATACATCTTTCTTCCCCAGTTCCCTATGTCATGTATATAATACCCAAAGCAGTACCCTGAAAATAATCAGTATATCAGTTTGGTCAAAAAATATTTATTAAAATGAAATAACTGCTTTAGATAAGCTGTTGAGGGCTTAAAACAGTAGCTGGCACATACCAGGCATTTAATGACTGTCAGTTGACTTATACTGTTGATACAAGAATTGATGTTAGCAAAAATGAAAGGGGACTGTTACGTAATGCCTTATAAACCCTCAACATTGAGATAATTGTTTCATTTCTATTTCTGAGCTAACACTAATAAGGTTCCCAAATAAAATCACATCTGTTTCTATATTTTAACTTTTCCATCCAAATTGCTATCTGGTTTTCTACACCCTTTAAAATTAGTAATCTAATTTCCAAGATCAAGAAAAGTTTATTTTGAATTTATTATTTACAACTTACTTTTCTTCCTTTCTAATTTTTTATTTCAATAAAGAAAAATCTTTCAATTTGCTCTAATGACCAATGAAAAACTTTTTATCCTTCAGCTCTTGACTTTCTCTCAGTGTCCTTTTAATTCAATGAAACAAATGAGAATTTTTTGTTTCAGTTCAAATATATTTTGACTACTGCCTTTTACAATTAAAAAAGGCTACACATTTATGACTTCTAATAATTCAGGGCAAAGGAGCATTAAAAGTATTATTTATTAAAGGCTAAAACTTCTCTAACTTTGATATCTACCACATCAGTCAAATCAATATTTTTGAAACCTTTCCCTCAATTATGAAAAGAAATTTGCTCTCAATTCAGATATTGCTTGATTTAAACTTGGCATTTGTTCTTTCCTAAAATGTAAATTCCTAAATTTCTTGTTGTTTTCTTCAAATACTAGGAACACGCAAGTTAAACAATGACTGCTAGTCTCAAAAGATTAGAAGCCATATTTACCTTACCTGTTCATAACCATTGGTGGCATCCCCATATTGTTTTGAGCCATTACTTTATTAATCCCTTTAAGAGCTACCATTTTTGCTTTCATTATAGGATCTGTGATTGCATCAAAATCTAAACAAAGAAATCATCAGTTATTGTATAGTTTCATAGCATAAAACACAGGATAATTTCCCATATCATTAAGTATAACTTTATTAATTATATTTGCATAAGATATTCTTATAATCTATATTTTTAAAAGTATTTTTATATCACAGACTAGAAAAATTAAGGCAAGATATTAAGACAAATTTTCACTTCAAATTTAACAATTTATCAAAAATTTCAACTTATTCAACTTATCCCTTCTCTTTGTGATTTCTAGGATAGTTGTCAAGGAAATAAAATATAACATGAATTAAAAGGTATTATACCATTAATAAAATAGACAGGAGTCAGGAATCACTCAAAAGAAATCTTATACATATATATAATTTTTTTTCTGTATAAGGAACTATTGGGTAATCAAACTCCCTCATTCAATGCAGGATGGCACCTTCTAGCAATTTGTGACCTTAGAAAGTTGCCCCCAGTGCACTGAGAGGTTAAATTACTTCTTTCTCCATTGTCACACAATCTGAATATGTCAAAAGTAGGACCTGAATTTATGTCTTCCTATTTTTAGGAAGGGCACTCTATACTCCATGTTGCTTCACTAAAAGCAAGATATGGAGCTATCCTGAAAAAAAAAAAAAATTATGCCTCAATGAGAAAGCTCTGGTTTCTAACTCCAAATGTCCCCTATGAATTGAGTACGTTAAGAAATTTCTTTGGAATATTATATTTCCATCTATCTATGTGACCACACATGCGTGTGCTTGAAGCTTGTCCTTTCATCAAGTAAACCACTGAAGAAAGTTAAAATATTTTATTATTTACTTGAGATAGGGAGTCCTTATATTTTCATATTGATCATTTAGTTAATTATATAATTATATAATATATATAATTAATAGTTAAAAAATTTTTTTAATTGTAACAAATTTAAATCCAGCAATCATACACAGGGGGGGGAGGGGAAACCTCTTTAAGGAAACAACAGGCAAAGGAACACTACTCGATTTTGATTATTCTTGTTTCAACGTTATAACTATAAGATCAATTAAAGTTTATATAGGGATAATGTCCAAGAAACTCAAAGCTCTGATCTTCATGACATCTGAGTAAACATCATAAGGATACAATAGAGTTCCTTTTTTATACTGCATATGAATATATACTGCTATACTATGAAATAAGATATGAAAAATGCAGAGAAGTATATAACCTAATAAACCAAATGACTATATGTATGTATGTATATATGCACATAATTTAAAGTTTTAGGGATTTCTTTGTTTTTCCTTCTAAGTCCTATGTAATTATGACCCTAAGAAAGAACTGAAAAAAAGCAGTGTTTTTTTCTTTACATATGTAAGAGACTATGAGTAGGAACCGCTGTATATTGCCAGACTCAGTGACATCTAGGAAAGGTTTGGGTTTTTTCCATTCTTTTTTCTGATTGATGATTTTCTAGATAGAGAAAGAGATAAGGCTATCTATCAATAAAGGAGAGAGAAAAACAAATGATATCAATATTATAAAGAATGAAATATACAATACCAACAGTAGGTCTTGAATTGACTCAAACTTCTCATTCTTAATGGCTACTCCTTTGAATCAAATATTTTATTTAAAAAGAAAAAAAAAAAAAAAAAAAAAAAAAAAAAGATCCTATGGAATTCATACCAATATTGGGGAAGAATGGTTCAGATCGTTGGCGAATCATGGCTTGCATTTGTCTCTGCTGTTGCTGTTCCTGTCTTTCTTGATCCAAAAGGTCCTGGAGAAGAAGTGGTTGTTCCTCTAGTAGAAGAGGTCTTTCTCTATTCTGCTGAGCCACTGACTGAGGAAGGAGTAACTGCTGGGAACCAGACATGCTACTTGGACCAGATGGATTTGCTACAGGGACAGCCTGATTATTAGGTTGTCCTGTCCCAAAACTGTGATTTGCTGATTGATTGTGGACAAATCCTGGATTTATAGTCATACCTTGAGAAAAGGTATGGTTCATTCTGGAGACTACAGTCATATTGGAATTCATTGTGTGGTCTAAAACTGGTCCAGAAGATGGTATTAAAGTTGCAGGCAAACTTGACACATGGTTAGACTGAGTAGCTGGCAAAGAAGGTGGAGGAGATGCCAATGGCTGTATATCAGAATTATCAGATTTCTCATTAGCAAGTAAACTTGAGAGAACTGGAGTAGATTCAGTTATGCTACAGGCACTTATTAGATCTTCTGTAGGCATCTTAGTAGATCCTTGTACATTTGTATTTGACCCAACATTTTCTTGATTAGTCCTATTATCAATTAGATCTTGATTGCAAGTTACTGCACAAGTCTTTTCTCCTTTGTTTAACTCAGTTTCTGTAGAAAGCTGAGTGCAGGCAATGTTTGCACTGTTCTCACTTTTATCTTTTTCAGATTTTGCTTCCTGTTGTGAATTTGGAGAGAGTACTTCTGTTTTTATCTCACTGATAATGGATTTTTTCTTTGGAGAGTGTTTGTCAGAAGAGACTAGAATCTTGCCAATTTTTTCATTCTTTTTTGGTTCATCAGTTTTGCACTGCACATCCAATTTGTCATCAATTGGGACATTTAAATCCAATTCCTCATTAAACATACTTTTCTTATCACCTAAGTCAAGTTCAGGATCAGTATATGCAATAATATCGAATTCTCCTGATCTCAAGAGATCATCAAGATTGGGATCATTTGTTTCCAGATTACCTAAGGTATCTAATTCATCACCTTTGCCATCCTCTGAATCCAAATTTAAATTTTCAAGATCTTCATCATCCAAATCTTTGACTTCAACCCCTTCAAGATCTTTGACATCTATATCTTTTACAGAAGGATCATCAGGATCGAGTTTTTCTTCCAGGCTATCAGGTGGCTGGCTGGATATCTGTAAATTACTAGATTCATCAGATGATACTGGAGTTGGCAGAGAATTCCCTACAAAATCGTTTCCAGAGGGATGACTCAAAGAACGTAAGGCCAGAGGAGATGGGTGGAGAGTTTGGCCTGACTCTTGTTGAGATGGCTGTATATGGTCCAAGTTTGTAGGTATTGCTAACTGATTAGTTACACATTGAGGTGTCCGTCTGACTGGATCTGTGTGTCTTGGACCTTGAAAGTCTGGCCGTTGCATAATGTTCCCATGCCTGAGGTGTTGGGAACTTGGCTCCATGACATTACTAGCAGAAATATTGAAGGGAAGCCGTGGTCTTCCATCAGGGACTCGGTGCCTCAATTCAATAAATGCTTGACCCAGTATATTATGCTGTTGAACTTGCATACCCTGGGGTGGAAAATGCTGAGCAAGTCCAACTGGATTATTCATCTGTGAGCTGTTCAAGGGTCTGGGTATATCTACAGACAATGATCTTCGAAGCTGTGGAGGAACTCCAGGACCTTGCATTTGCTGAGACGGCACAAGGAAACGTTCCTGGCTTGATGGTGGACCATGGCCCCCACCAGGGAATCCAAATCTAAAGAGACATATAATTCAGAAAATTAACATATATGACTTAAGGAATATGGCTAAAACTTGTAGTTAGAAGGAAAATAATTAAACAAATTTTAAATACAAAATTAATAGCCCCATTAGGCCCTACAACAACAACAACAACAAAAATTAGGAATGATTATATACCTGTATGAATGCAGTTTGTCAGATATGACATAAAAGAATTAGTATTTGTAACTGAAATCTAGGAGAATTGTACATATTTAATGTATATTGCTTTGTTTGAGAAGGGAGATGTAAGGAGGGAGAAAAATTTGGAACACAAGGTTTTATATGGGTGAATGTTGAAAACTATCTTTTCATGCATTTTGAAAAATAAAAAGCAACTATTAAATACAAAGACAATACAAATGCAGAGTTAGGACAAAGAAAAGTAAATAAAACAAATGACTAAAAACCTACAGCAAAAATTTATCATGGGGTGATAGGTTAAAACAATTTCAAGGGATAAATATGTTTAGATTTAAAAGATTTACTGTCTTTACAGAAGGGGTGGATTTGTGATTTGTTTGAACATAGACATGAAGTTGAAGCAAGTGACGGCATGGAAATATTGCCAAGAAGACGTCATTTAAATAACTGAATAAGACACAGGATCAGAGAGAAGAGACAAGATAATGTTTAGAAGCTAAGAAGTAAAACACAATGTATTTACCTTTATAGTCCACTTTTTTTTTTTAATGAAAATTGCCTTAAAACATTTATTCAGCCTCAAATTCATTTATTTAGAAACTCCTTTTAAAATATAAAACCAGACAACTGCTACCACATTATAGGTGAATGTCATAGATTGCATTAACTGACTTTTTTGTTTGACTTTAGTCATTATGAGACTGATTTGACAAATTAAAATGGGGTACTATAAAATTTCAATTAAGAAAGCCATATATCCATTTTTTGGGGGAAAAAAAATCTTGTTTTCTTGCAAATTTCTGCACAGTAACAGCAAAAAGAAAAAAGTTATTTTTGGCATTTTCATTAAAAAGGAGATGGTGAAGCAGGTAGAAGCCACAGTAACTAAAATTTCTGCATTAGTTGTTTAAAAACCTGGAGCTGGCTACAAAATAAAGCGTTACCTTAGTCCATGATGCCTCATTCCCATGCCAGTAACATCAGAAGGAAACGGTCCTCGCTGCTCTTTTGGGAAAAGAGGAAATCGAGGTCCGCTGGGTGGGGCAACAGGAGCTCGGATGTTCCCAGGATAAGGAGGTGGCGGCCTATTAAAAAGTGGATTGAGATTTTCTGGTTGCCAATGTGGCAGAGACCCAGGGTCTTGTAATCCTTTCTCTTGCCGGAGAGCATTTTTTTTCTGTTGTTGCTGCTGAAGAATGATTTCCCGCAACTTCTGCCTCTGGTTAGGGAAAAAAGGGCCAGGTTGATGGATTCACAACGAGAAACAAGTTTGCTAAAGAGACATTTCCTGCATAAGCCTAACAATAGACAGCTTCCAAATATCCAGAGTTTTCAAAAAGAAGCAACACCATCAAGGAACGGGGCCTCAGGTTTGCCGTGGCTTACAAGAAGTGACAGCCAGGCCTTATTCTTAGCCAGGAAGTGCCTTTGCCATTCAAAAACCATTTTCACCTAAAGATTTACAAATCAGAAAACTGACCATAAGGAATGTTACTACAAATAAAGAGAGACTTAGCATTTAATCATATTTCCTGTTCTCCAATGAACTTGGTATAATTCATGTGACAAACATTTGAATACTATTTCAAAAGTCATCTAACTCTCTTGTTTTACAGATAAAGCCATTTGAAGTTTAATCTGGTAAAATGATTTGCCAAAGTCACACTCAATAACTGAAAACAGATTTTAACAGTCATCTTTAGACTCAAAATTTCATTCTTTCCATCTTCAAAGGTGGAAAGGCTATTGCAACTTCAAAGACTTGAAATGCTTTTACATCATAATTAAATTTAGGTTAAAAAAAAAGAAAAAGAATCATACATTTTGTTCCAAGTAACATTAACATACTTTAAGCACTGTGACTGTAAAAATAGCTTACCTGTCTGAGCTTTTCTGTATCTGCTGGAGACATATTTGTGGTATTCTGCGAATCTGTTCCCGCTAAAGCTGGTGCAGGACCAGGAATTTGAGGGATAGCAGAAAATTGCTGTCCTTGAGAATTCATTGGAGAATTTGAAGATGCAGTAAAATTTCCTTCTGATCCTGGTCTTGGCTGATCAACATCATGACTAATTTGACTACTTCCAAAAGAATCAGACTGTGGTCTTGGAGTCATTGGAGGCTGATCATAAGGGTCATGAGCCGGGGATGGTGGAACATGGCTAAATGTTTCTGGCAAAGCAGGACCTGGTGGCCTTGGTGTCTGAGAACATGTATCTGATGGCCTTACAAAAGTTCCTGGTAAAGTTGGTCCTCTGTTTTGTGATGCCTGTAGGAAAGTATCTTGATTTGGCACAGGCCCTGGTCTTGTCAAGGGAGATCTATTAAAACTTTCTGGAATGCCTGGTCTTGGAGGTGCTGATACCTGTGAATAAGGACCAGTCACGGTAGGTCTTGGTGTTCCAGGAGGGTGAGCATAAGGATCAGAATGTCTTTGATTACTGGATGAGGGAACAAACAAATCTGTCTGTGCAGAAGGTATAGGTGTAGAAGACTGCTGAATATATGTATCAATAGTGGTGGGCCGTCCAGTTGCAGGAGGCTGGGAATAGGGGTCCTTAATGGGCCGAGGTGTTCCTGAGGATTGGGGAAAAGCATCTGCAAGAGGGTGAGGAGTTCCTGGAGGCTGGGAATAAGGGTCCTGAGAAGTTTGCCTGGACATAGTCCCAGATTGAGAAAAAGACCTTGAAGGATGGGCAAAAGAGTCATTCATTGCAGCATGTGGAGTATGGGGAGGCTGACCATATGGATCACTAGACGGATTATGGGGAAAATTGTCTACTGGCCTTGGTGTCAGAACAGGCCTTTCATAAGGGTCAACAGACATTCGTCTTGGTGTTTGTGGCACTGAACCAAAAGGATCTTGTGGGGACTGAGGTGGGTGTATTGGAGGCTTAAAAGGGACAGTACTGCTATCAACAGGGGCAGGTGTCAGGGCAGGTCGCGGATATGGATCAGGTATCCGTTGTCTTTGAAACCTGTCAGTCCTAGGAGATGGTTTAGTGAAAGGATCATTAGTTCCAGCTGTTAAAGAATTTTTTCCAGTTTGTTCCATGCCAATGGGGGGCCTCAGTATACCCAGAGGTTTAGAAAACTGATCAGTCACTACAGGCCTGGGTGTGTCTGGGGGTTTTGCATAGGGATCACTACTAGCTGATGAGGAAGAACATACATCCCTGACAGAAGAAAGCCTACTTGCTGTTGTCTCAGTAACTTGAATAGATCGAGATAAAGAAGTGGGGCAAGTTTCCACTGGTATACCAGAATTCCTTCTAGGAAAGTTCTGAGCCCCCGTAAGTGGTCTAGGGGTTCCCACCATTTTAGCATAAGGATCTACTGGAGACAGGGGACGTGTGCCTGAAGAACCTGATGAAAATATGTGTGATGACGATGACTGAGGAGTCTGAGATTGAGGAAGGGTGTCCTGAACTGGGATGCGAACAGGGGCTGGTGGAGGAGGTGGTACTTGGGGTTTTAGAAATACATCATCTGAAGCTACTGTAGTTGGAGTTCCTGGGAGTTGTGGTTTTGTAAACAGGTCTTTGTGGAATGTCTGCGCAGGAGACATACTTCCGTTACCAGGCTGAGGTGTTAAAGGGCTTTGTATTCCACTGCTGGGTGTATCTGACCCAGACTGGTTTACAAGTGATTGGGAACCAAATTGCTGTTGCTGCTGCTGCTGCTGTTGCTGCTGTTCATTTTTCACTTGTTCAAGTTTCTGGGTGGCTTCAATTTTTGCTTGCTGTTTGCTTTTTTGACGCATTTGCTGTTAAAGGAGGAGAAAGAAATGAAAAATTTAATAATCAACATCACTAAAGAAAAAATTGGTCTTTCTGGCTGCTGTTTATAAATAACTATTAGATAAAAACTCTCTTTACTGCATTTTAAAAACTGTGAGGGCAGGGATTATATGTTACTTATCCCCAATAGCACTTAGGAAACAAAATTTACAGAGTAGGTCTTGTGGCAAACAACTTTTGAATGAAGAATAATTTTAATATATATTAAGATCCAAATGGAAGAAAAATAGTTTTGTGAATACCAAATTTCTTGGCTATTCTCGACTACTCAGAACTATAATTCTACACATCACTTGGTTATATATGGTCAAAACTCAATTTAGAATAAGAAACTACTTATATTTATACAGAGAACTACAATTTATGAGTACTTTGTAGTATTTCTGTTAACTGGATATTCCAGGAATTATTATTGCTATATAATAACCTGGAAATTTCATTTTTCCAATGTCACAAAATGAACAAGTATATGATCCAGGCTTCCTAATTCAAACTCCAGGCCACTTCCTTCTATACTAACATGTTAGTAAAATAAAAATAACTTTATTTAGTAAAGCAAAACTGCCTCTACCTGAAACGAATGAAAAAAATACATACCTGTCTGAATTTCCATTCTTGTTCATGTTCAGATTCTCTTTGCTTTAACGGATCTTTAAAAAGATCTGAGTCAATACGAGAGCTAGGATCAATATTGTCTTGCTGTTGCTGCCTCTTCAAGGAATCATTTGACATCTGTACTTTATTAATCCGTTGAGCAGCTCTATTATCTCTAGCTTTTTGCTTTGTGAAAAAAGGACACAAAAAAAATGACAAGATATTAAGCTGTAAGTATTGTCATTTATTTTTCAACATGTGAAAAGAAAATGTAATTTAAGGTAAATTAAAATAAACACACAGAAAAAATTATGATTAAAACCTTGAAATTAAAAAAAATCTTAGGATTTATAGTCTTTTCTATGAAAAATACTATACTCTAAACTGCTGACACCATATTTCATTTTCTAAATCATTTGAAGATGAAGTTTTGAAAAGGGTTTTACTATAATTCACTAGTGAGCATGGATGCAAAGTCCCAAGGAAAAAAAGAAAGTAATACTGAACATATATGTCATTTCTTTTAAAAGACAAAAGATTTATATAATGTAATGGAGAAAAATTTTAGTTTAGACAGAAGGAAAGGAGACAAAATAAAGATTTAAACACTAATCCCTTAATACACTCAATTTGAAGATATGGAATCAACAGCAAAATGACTAACAAAAATTAATTAAATTGGCCTGTTACTCTAATATGGTGAAGTTCAGGTATTGCAGAGAATATAAAGATATCTTATACCTTTATTAAAAGAGGTTGATAGCTCTGTTTAAACATGTTATATTATTTTTAGAGTAGACAAATGCATAACAAAAACAAGAACACAATTAACTAAGCTATAATTTAGTTTGTACTATATACAACAATTGAGTTAGAAAGACTTCATAAATTCATATGAACATTAATATGAATCCAAAATAGATACTTCTTAGAAAAGAAAATATTTTAATAACTTTTTAAATTTTAATAACAATAAGAAGAAATCAAAATTAATATAGGCAAACTATTTACAAGGAAATCTCAAAATCCTTGTCCCCAATAATGACCAAACAAAACATGGCTGTTCTCTTAGTTGTGAAATAGGAAAGAGAAGTGAGAAGAGAGTAAGAGAAGGCACTTTTCCTCAAAAACAGAAAGGGCTTTCTATAATATTTTTAAAAGCCAATTAAAAGGAAAAAAACCAGAAATAAAATTAAGTTCATATTAAATATCAGAAAAACCGACATTTATACTCCATGCATGCTGTCCTTTAGAAAAAGGAGTAGTTAATTTTTAAAATTAATGTGTAAAAAGTAGCTGATTTTCAAGCTTCAACAGCTTTTTAAAAACTAGCTTATCAAAACATGTCTACATTAAAACCTAATGATGTAAAAAAATAACTTTTAAAGCAAAACCACATTTAACAATAGGAATATTAAAACAATATATTTTTGTATTCCTAAGACTTCAAAATGACATAAATGACATTATACATCATAGAAATAAGACAATCATTTTTAAAGTACCACATATGGAGCTCTTTCCTGTGAACTTGCTTTTCTCCACAATTTAGCAATCTGCTTCACTCTTGTGGCCCAATCTAAAACAAAAAAGAACAGGTTCAAAGAGGGGAGGAACCTTTTGCATTGGCAACCACGTGTAACCTTGAATCGTTAAGAGCAATCAAGGTTGGACAGACAGGATTTTGAGTTCTGGATAACATATTCAAAATTATGATTTGGAATTATGGAGGATACAAAACACATTTAGTAATGTCTGCATAGAAGTTGGAATATATCTTCATACATAGAAAATGTTCTCAAAAAATAAAAGGTTAAATATTTTGGATACTTATAATTGGAGCCACATAAGTTCAATCCACATCAAACAATAATGCTTGTCTAAACAAGTATCACAATGAGAATTCACCATAATGGAAATCATACTGGAAGCAAATGAATTTTAAACATTAAAAAAAAAAAAATGCATTTAAATCCTCATAATTCCATTGGTTTGGTGGGGAGGAAAGGGGAGAAGATCATTCTAGTAATTTCATCAATTAATTGATAATTATAAAATCAAATTTGATGAAGAAAATATAAGTATATACTGGAAAGAAGTATATTTGATATTAAAGGCGTTCCAAAAATTAAAGATTATGGAAACAATAATGACAAAAAAGTGGGTGTATAAATACTAATTAGAGCATTTTTTCTGAACTTTATTTTTTTTGTATGTTGTTTTTTTTTTTTTTTTTGAGGGCGCTCCCTATGTTTTCTTTCACAACCTGATTATTATGCAAATACTTTACAGGACTCACACTGAATTATTTTCCTTTTCAATGGGAGGAGAAAGGGGAGAGGGTTAAAAGGAGAGAATCTGGAATCCAAAACTTGAAAAACGACTTAATAAAATTCTAAATAAATGGTGGGGAGAGAGGGGGAAAGCCAGTTAGAAAAGTTTATAGCATGATGCTGAACCGCACAATACATTTAAAAAAATAATCCATTGAGCCAAATAAAAATGGGGGGCACAAACAAGAGAAGATTTATGACTTGTCTTTCACAGTGACTACACTGGTGGAATAAGTTTGATTTTAATTCAAATAGCTATATCCATTCATCTATCTTTCCATTCATATGACAAGTGATAGGTTATAATTATCTTACAAAATGGTTATAATTATTCTTTATTATGAATAACATATATAGGAAGTGGTTTTAGTTTAAACATTAGAAAAAGAGAGCAAAATTGGAATTCAGATTGATTCCTTAATTTGTAACGAGAAAAAAAATTATTATAATAATACAAATAAAATTATTAAGTCCTACTTTATGTTTCAACATCAAAATGAACTGTGCTGTTGAGGTATTGAGTAAGCCATCATGAAAAGTAAAGTGCTGTGTAGTGTCTAGTGATCCACCTGGACTCATAAGATAATACTGCTCCTATCCCATAGTTTGCACCAATAAGCTATATAGTTGTAGACAAATCATTTAATCTTAGTTCCTTTCGCTATGACTGAAATGATAATTCTAGCAATGCTGTCTGGATAGGCAGACACATACATATAAAAATACTTTGCTTTCTTCACAAAGACTAGCAGCTCAAACCTTTTCAGGTCTTGAAAATGTCAAGTCTTTCATGTCAAGGTCTTCATGTCTTTCATGTCAAGCTGCCATGCCTACTGATCTAAGGCTCCTATTTTTCAACAACACTCTACACCTGTCCTATATGGGTTTGCTGCTGTTCACTGTCATCTAGAATTAAACTGTCATCTAGAAATACTATTATAAGCCCTTTGTTGCAGTCTAATACATCAACATATTCAGTCCAATTTCACTCCTCAACTTTAATCCTGGATCATGAATTGTCTATTGAACATATTGAACCAGATATCTTGTAGAGCTTTCAAAATGAACAGGCAAAGAGAAGCTGGGGGGAAAAAAAAGGACAAAGGAAAAAACCCATAAAACCAAACCTAATTTTTTTCTACTAGACCCTCAAATCTTTCCATAAGGAGTACCATGATCTTCACAAGGAAGCAGGGATTAAACTTCAGTATCATTCTTAACTACTCACTACACATCTTCAGTCAGTTCCTAGTTTTCTGTTCAAATTTCACAACATGTCTCACAACAAATTCCCTTATTTTCATTGATAAGGTCAGCCAACTTCCAGTATTCAGGATCATAATAGTTCTTACCTAAATTAGTATTAGAAATTCTCAATTGATCTTCTAGCCTGAAGTTTATGGCCATTCCAATACATTTCCAAAAAGCTAACAAAGTGTTTTTCCCAAAGTGAATTAATGATAGTAATTAAAAACAAAATTAATTATTAATATTATTAAAAATTGATAGTAATGACAAGTCTTCTTAGTATAAAATGTAACTTCATGAAACAGTTGTCTCAGGAAAAAAAAAAAAAAAAAAAAGAATGCAGTTAAGAAATATGGAGCTAATGGGGCAAAAAATGTCAAGAAATCTATGACTTCACAATTACAGAAGGGGAAGGCTTAAAGAAATTTTATCCATCCCCTAGTCTTTCTTCACCAAATAGAGATAAAGAAATTGAAAGCTAGACTCGGAGGGACAGAAGGAGATCTCTGATAGAGGTTTAGATGGCAAAACCAAAGGCCTTAATACTTGTATAAAATGCATGAACCTGACCTAATAAGCTCGATAGGGAACAGAAATATAAACTAATTTAATTAATTAATATGCCAACTGACCTGGAAATTCTTCCTTGAGGTTGGGAAAGTTGATATTGGTATAGAGAACAGGTGCCACCGTTGCTATTTCACCTAATGCCTCTTCTTTCTCCCATTTGAGAGTGCTTCTCTGGGTGTTAGACAAAGTGTCACCTTCTCCTTCCATAGTTGGAGCTGATGATGGCCAAGAAATATGAGGATCATTCCCCATTGGATTCAAGGGAGGATTTTTATCCCTGTAAAAATGCACATCTCAGTTTCATGGCATAAATTATTCCTACATGGTCTAATGAGATATGTTTAGACTACCAGGACAAAACCGTAAGATTTTGTTTTGTTCTCTTTAGCAAGAAATAAAAATTTCTTACCACCATATGAATTAGCTACATCTATATACCAATTCACAGACACAATCTATAATCTATAGTCTATAAATCTTTAATCACCAAGATTCTACAGAAAGTTGTGAAATTATTTACCTGGTATCAGTATATGGGGACTGTGTTATAGAGGAGAAAGTTCCTATTCCATTTCCAGGAGTCAAAGAATTAGGCGGGAGAAGAGGATTAGGTCCAATAAGACCATTCATAAGAGGCATACGAGAAAAAACTCCATCTAATTGGGATGAGAAAAAAATATTTTTGAGAAAAAATTAATTTAAGTGCTTACATTTGTATTATAACAATTCTTTTGTACAAGGTTTATTTATTCTTTCAATTAACAGGATTTTCTATAAAATTCACACTCAAGAGTCTACAAATGTGGCTTCTTATTTAAAAAATGATAAACATTATTTTCCAAGAAATGTTTCTATGGATGAATGAATAAATGAAAATTTATTTTCCTCTCTCTGAGAGGTGCAAAACCAGCTAAACATCATTTACTTTTTGAAATGATTATTTGTAAAAGGCAACTATACAAATGAATTAATCTACCAGCCTTCTTTTCTTATATGTCATCCCTATGATGTCACAAATGATGATATGATGTTTCGTAACAAATCACAAGCAAGAAACAAAACATCTTCAGTGAGAATGGGGTCTGGTAACAGTCTAAAAGAATTATGAACTAAAGGTTACAAAAATTCTACTTAAAAAACAAACAAAAATAATCAGTATTACACTACTCCAAACTTCTCACTCAAGCATCAAGAGTCTTGAGAACTCTGAGGACTGGTGCAGAGCATAAGAACGTTTTTCAAATGTGTAAGAGGTAACCTCAAATTACATGCCATTCAAAATCACATTCATCAAATCTGTATATGGTACTTTGTATAAATATGACTCTTAACAAATGTCAGATATTCTCATGATAAATATATGGATATATAATAGATTTAAATAAGGCCATTGGGGAAGAAGCACAAAATGTCACATATAATGTGAGTGTATACATCCTGACTAGAGAATTTAGTGACATCTGAACCATAGAACAAACATGAAATAAGAGTTCAAATTAGAGTTGAAAATTGGATAAACCTGGATGATGATGAATATCTGCATCAAACACTAATATTTCTTTGGTTTCACTTTTTTTTTTTTTTTTTAAGCACAATTCAATAGGAAAACTACACAGTTACATCTCCAATTCTAATGCAGAGATATATTCTTTATAAAGGAGAGAAAAATCAAGAGCAATTTGGTTGAAATGATCTATGACCATATTCACATATTCATGTCCTCTCAATATTAGGGAGTAAAAAGTTGTGTTTTAGAAAAGGTTTTATATCAACTGGATTTCTTAAGTTTAATAAAGATGTTTAGGATCCTCAAGCTTTCCCAATAGTTTTTCTCAAATAACTGAGCTCTTATCCTAAAAGTTGTGGTCTTTGGATTTGTAGAATTCTATTGTGTTATTGTGCACATTTGTTTCTATATACAATTAATCTATTCTATTGATCAACCACTTATTTCTAATATAAAGCATAATATAAACACCAAATTGTATTGATGAGTGTATGTATATATATGATTAAAATGGTACTGGGAGGACCCTTTCTTTAACATGTCCTCAACCCCAACCATTTCAATTATATTTAATTTTTAACTTTTCCTTTAAAGGAATAATAATATTGTTATTATGGCTATACAGAATTATTTGGTATTTTGATTAGCCTGACGCAGAAAAAGGCAATTGTTTAAGATAATACTGGTATTTTTATTTGATTATCTAGACCTACTCATAAGTCATTAACCTTTCAGAGATGTTTTTATTTCTGTGTAGAATGCTGTGTAATTATGTTCATGTAATTCCCATGTATGTCTCGGCAGGTAGATTCATGTGTTTCATACTGTGCCAGTAAGTACTTTTGAATAGTTTCCCTTCTTCCTTTCTCTGATTATTTATTGGTAATATACAGAAATGGTAATTTATATGGAGCTACTTTAAAACCTGCAACTTTGTGGAAGTTGATAGTTGCTGCCATTATTGTTCAGTTGATTCAAAGTAAACCATCAAACAATCAACCTTGTATTGATTGTTTTTTGTATCTTCATTATTTATAATTCTTCCTCCAATTACTTTTTTTTTCAATATCATCATAGTAAAATTTCTAATACAATACGGAATAACAGTGGATATTTCACAACTGATTTTACTGGAAAGGTTTCCAATAAATACTCATTACAGAAAATGCTTGTTCTTGGTCATAGAAAGATACTAAAAAAAAACCCTCTACTCTTATTTTCTACTGAAATTACTTTTGGCACTAATATTAATTAGGGAAATTGGAGTACAATTTTGTCACGAGACTCTTTGATTTAGGTTACCAATCAATAATATATTTGGAACACAGAAAAGAATTTGGGAGCATTCCTTTCTTAACTATTTTTTAAAATACAGTTTATATAGTTTTAGAATAAATTGTTCTTAAAATGTTTGACTGGAAACCATCTAGTCTGGGTTTTTATTCCCCTGTTTTGAGTTCATTTATAAGTTAATCAATTTCTCTATTTAAGGAAGTCTTAAACATACATTTTTTACAACTGAGCAAACTCCTCTATACATAATTGCTTTAATTACATGTTCATTGACTGTGCATGCATCTTTTTCAATTTTGATATTAGTAATTAGGATTTCTTCTTTTTTCTTTTTAACCATAAAACTGGCTGCTACTTTTCTTCAATGGTTTTCTAAATTTTCTTTTCATTAGTGTGTTCTTTGATGAGTTTTCCTTTGCCATTAAATTGAAAGGAGTAGTTTTCCTTTTTTTCTTCTTCTTTTTCATTTACATGCTGCAGCATTTACTCTCTCTCTTTTTAGATTTAAGGATTAAGTTATAAAATTTCCTCTAATATAAATTGTGGCAGCTTGTCTACTTCTCATTTTTTATTAGGTAATGGTTTCTAAAAGTTATTTGACTCATTCCTCTTTTATAATTTGGTTACTCAATGAGATGATTCAAGCCAGATCCAAAGATTTTGTGACAATGAGAGCCATTTACACAGAGAGAGAGAGCTTTGGGAACTCAGTGTGGCTTACAACATAGCATTTTCACTTCTTTTGTGGTTATTTGCTTGAATTTTATTTTCTCATTTTCCTTCCTTTTTGATCAGATTTTTCTTGTGCTGCAAAATAATTGTATAAATATGCTTGCCTAATTCAATATATATATATATATATATATATATATATATATATATATATATATATATATATATATATATATATATATATATATAATTACACACCATATTTAACATATAATGGATTACTTGACACCTAAGGGAGGGAGATTGAGAGAAGGGGGGAAATTAAAATACAAAGTTTTGCAAAGGTCAATGTTGAAAAATTATCCTTGCATATGTTTTGAAAATAAAAAACTTCAAATAAAAGAATGAATAAATAAGTGAATGAATGATTAAATAAATAGAAAGGAACAACAACAACAACAACAACCCAAATTATTTATTTATTTACTTATTTAGGGGAGTATGGGAACTGAGTTAAAGTTAAGTGAGGTTATTTGTATAACATAAAATAATTAGTATGCAAAGAGAGGTAAAGAATACAATTTTAGAAATCAGGTTTTCTTTTAACTTAATTGCACTATTAAAAGAATAAATTTAAGAAAATTACTAATTAGTGAACACTCAAGTGTATTTTTTATTATGTTGTTTTCTGCTTATAAATGTATAGATAACAGAAAATAGGGAGGCTACTAACTCTCCCCCTCCACTTATCCTTAAGAAAATAAAAATAATCAGTAAGGGAATCACCAAAGACCCTAGATAAATAGAATCTCATATCATCCCACAAAGGAAAGCTCAATGAATTTTCAACTATAAATACTAAAAACTAGAAAATGAAAAAATACATCTGACAAAAGATTCAGAGTAGATTCATCAAAAGTACAGGAGCTAATATCTAATTAGACCGAGAACTGAAGGATCAGCAGTCTAACCTGGCTATAAGACAGGACTGAGTATCAAATAAAATGCAACACAAATTACATGTATGCCTGCAAAGAGTTTTCAAAAATGGCAATACATTATTATAATACCATCCTATAATAAATAAATAAAATTATCTTGGGCAAAATGATAATCAGGTTATCCAACATTTGTTGAGCATAGATGGACTGAATTCTAGAAAGAGTAAGCCCCAGAAATAAGTTCAAACAGACTTACAGAACATAAATCTTCTCTAGACATTAATATTCAACATTCTTTCAATAATATCCCAGTGGGTATAGTTCAGTCAGTAACAATATTCTCTTGTCATTAAATTATAAAACATACAAAGACTGGTGGAAAAAAATGTAGCAAATCAGAACATACCCTGATTGTGTAATGGAATTAATTGTGGTGGTGGTGGTGGAGGTTGTGGCAATGGGGTTGGCTGAGTGGTAGCAGGACTCAGTACAGCCGTGAACAAGTCTTCAACATCTTTTCCTCCAAGCTCTGAAAAAGAAATAGCAATTGAAGTATGAATTGTTGGAAGTATTATTAGGAGGATAAAGACTCTACAAACAAAAAGTATAGGAATACATACCTGGGATCTTATATAATTTTCCAAGAATTGCTCCTAAAATGAAGTTTTACAAAAAGAAATTAGTTATCATATTTAGACATTTATGTGAAAAATAGTATTAAATTTAATTCATGTGAAGGAATGCATGTTAAATGAAGAATTAAAGCATGCAGAAATCTTTGAAAATTGTATTTACTCATGTCTTTTAGAAAGCCTAGATGTAGGGCAAATATTTTACCATCTGTGACCATTTTGTCTAGTTCAGGACTGAGGATGCCATCTAGTTGCTCTTCACTCAATGGCCGTGAACTTTGATTAACGTTAGGCTGAGGCAAAGAGGAAGGATCATCAGAGATGGAACCAATATCTAGGCCAGCTAAAGAAATGAAACATTAAATCAGACAATGAATTTAATGGATATGTGACTTATATTAAAAAATGTGATATTAATATATAGCAATTTAACTAAAATAAAATCACATTATCTGACTTTACATTATCAGAAGATTCCTGATTTTAAAGTTTACAAACAAAAACTTGCAATTACTTTGAAGTTTTGTTTAGAAAGCAACAAATTAGTTTTATAAGAACATTATGCATATTGTTTGCATGTTATATTTGCAGCAGTTTTAAACAATTCTTCATTAAAAATGAATTTCATGAACAGAAAAAACAAAAACATTGCAAATAAAAAATGATCAACTCAGACTAATCTTGAGGAAAAAACATCTTACATTACCAGATGGAATATATCCACAAGAAAACTAACAATGTAATTGATACTAAAATTCAGAACCTTAACCTGAAAAAAATAATACTGCTTTTGCTGTTGAAATCCTACTATGCCTACTTTGCAGAAAGGGAGATAAATTTCATATTCACTAGCAAACTCAAATACCTATTGATATACAAAAAAAAAAAAAAAAAAAAAAAAAAAAAAAAAAAAAAAAAGTGAATCTACTGCATATAATCAGTTTTAGAGACACTATCATCTTCATAAAATTATACTATTAAATTTTAAGGAAGCAAGAAGAGGATAAAGGGAGACTGGATGAATTTTGGGCATAAAAACAATGTAAATTGAAAATTTTTCCTTTTCTTTTCCTTTTATGCAATTGTCAATTTTAATTGGTTACCTTCTAATTTGAGATTAATTAATGTCTACTGAGGAAAGTCTCTGGAGAGGATTTTTACTATACTGCTATTGTTTAAACGGCAACAAAAAAATTTCAAACCAAAAATTAACAAAATATTGTACTATAGCTTTATGAATCAAGTATTTAATGTTAAGACAAACAACAAACAGGCAAGAGAATATATTAAGGAAACACAGTCAGGCAAAAAAATAGTTTTTCACTTTTTAAACTATTTTTAGTATTCAATCCAGGTCACAGAAAATTACAAATTAAATTGTTTTAACTATGGAAAACAGTGGAAAATGGAAGCATGAATTAGTAATAAGAAAGCACTACTAATATTTGTGCATGCATATATAGGTTGTTTTGCTGAAGTCACTAGGAAAAAAAAAACTACTTCTAGTCATGGTTCATCCATTATGTGGATTCTTACCAAATGGGGAAGGTGAGTTCTCAACCTGGAAAGTGCATAAATCAAGACCTACAAGACCCAAACCAAATAAAATGGATGATTATCATAAGAGAGAAAAAAGAAAAGTGATCCCAAACATAGAGACTGAAAAATCTAAGGAGAGATTCTGTGAGATATTAAGTGCAGACAAGGAAGAGCAAGAGAAATAAAGCAGGAGAGTGAGGGAGAGAAACAGAACAAAATCAAGAGAATGGGAGAAATTCAGTGTATGTACACATCCAAAAAGATTCCTAGTGTAAGACACAAGAACAAATACTTTACCCATATAAGTAGGAAAACAGAACCAACTCAAAGGAAATAGCATGAAATTTCTCCCAAAAAATTCAGAAAACTTCAATTAATGATTAAGGTTTAAAACACGATAATGGGATAAAACAGAAGTAATGACAGAGTTTCACATACCTGAATGATCTGTAGATTTTACTAAATCATCAGAAAGTATTCCTAGAATATCATCTTCTGTATTTAATACTTCTGAGAGGTCAGCTAATGGGTCATCGGCATTACCTACAGGAAATTATTAAAAAAAAAAAAAAAAATGTGGAATAAGCCAAACACATTACTTAAAATACAGAAAGCTTTAGGATTTATTAATGACGGAGTACCTTCAAGATCATCAACATCTCCAAAATTAGGAGATCTTTTTTTCAGCTTCTGCAGCTTATAAAAATTAAGTCATTATCTGGTAGTCAACTTTTACATTTTAAAACAACCCAATATTAATTTGTATTATTAAAAAATAGTATAAATACCTACAGATGCTATATAAAAAAATCTTAAAAGTGCTATAAAACAATTGATTTCTTGAACTTATTTAGAATTTTTTCAAAATGTTAAAAATCATATTGATGCCAATAAGAACCTAACACCTGGTAAGAGAAATACAAAAACATGTAAAGAAAAATTAAATGATGTATATATCTTATTTAGAAAAAATTTGATAAACACACAAAAACACAAAAAAAGAGGCCTGTAAGAGTATAACAGGTGGAAAAAAGGCAGGAGAAATGAGCTAATAAGAATGCCAATGAGAATGTAGTTTATTAAATATAAAGGGATAGGTCATACAAGAAACATAAAAGATTAGAGAAATCTGTAAGATTCTCCTAATACATCAAATTAGTTTTCTGTTAAATGAGGTGTTGTGAACAGGCATTTGATTGAGATTTTTAAAACAACAATGTAGAAAGCCCATAAGCAATTACATAATGAAATCAACATCCTCTCCCGAGTCAAGCCTCACATCATTGCATTTAAGTTTCTGAATATTTAGGATTATTAGGATTTACATCAATATATTAATAAATATTATAAATTCAATTTTTTGAAGTGCTTCTTTGGCACTGTTGACAGTTTTGCAAATACAAATATAGACTGTCGTCTTACATTAGCACTAGAATTCAAAGTAATTGCTGCATTTATAATCAAGATCAGCATATATATTTCATCCTCAAGAAGAATCTGTAGGATTCCCATGACTAGCCCTATACCACATAAATTTAGACTTAAGATATGCCAGCTCACTCAGAATAGAATAAAATAAAATTAATACTGATCCTTATTACTTCTTTTTGAATGGGGAAAAATAATAAAATTATTTCCAAAGAACACTTCTAAAAGTAGCTGATTATAAAAGATCATATAGTACCAAATTATGTTTTCATGTCTGAAATTCTTTGTCCATCAAATGACATTTAAAGTATGTTGTTGAACAACAATGATTATTAACATTTTAGAAAACTTGTTTAAAAATTAAATTTTTCTAAGTCACAGAGTATTTTAAAATCTATATTTAATAAACTGTCTGGAATAAGAGACATCATATCACAATCAATTAGTCTTTATCAAATAATTTCAGAAATCCATAGCCAAGGTTTTTTAAGGAGGAAAATAGATGTAATGTCCTGGAAAATCATTAAATCACTCCTCTCTCTCTATGAAGCAGTTTGCATGTGTGACTTAGTCAAAAATAATGCCACTGCTTATAAACTAGTCCCACTGGGGATGATAAACAGCCTTGTATGGTGGTAAAAGCCCAGAATGGAAATAAACAAAGAATCATAGATAAATTATACTTCCAATGTTTGCTAGCCACCTGACCATTGAGCAAATAATTTAATTTCTGAGTTGCAGATCATCCAACTTCAAAGTGGGAGAAATACCCATAGAACAACCATAATTCACAGTATTATGAGGTAAAATAACTACATGTTATTTTATATATACATATATATAACTACATGTTATTTTATATATAATATAATATATATATAATATTTTATATATAATAAAATAACTGCATGTGAAGAACTCAATATATCTTGGGAAAAAAAGTTAATACATAGGATACCAGCTATGATATCATTGAAGTAGACAGCTTCAAGTGTGGAAAAATCATCTTACAAAGTTGCCTTGGCAAGTCTGAGAATTTAACTAAAATGATCATTCACACAAACAATATAAGAAGCATCCAATCATGATTCTATAGCAAGCCTTTGCTGCTCTGTACCATACTGCCCCTCACCAGTAAATGTGATATTTCCCCCCCCAAAAAATGGTAAAATTTTAATGTTTTTACAATTTGAATCTTGGATGCCCTAATAATATTTGGAGGAAAGGTTTTCATGATGCACTAATCAGGTTTATTATTTTAACAGTGTTTTGCAACACCTAAAACGCTATTTTTATTAATATTTTCCAAAACCAACCTAAGAAAATTCATACAGAAATACCAATAAGGAAGAATATTAAGGAAATACAGGAAGACAGAAATACGTAAAAGAAAACAAAATACTAAATTTCAAGACAGACCATGTGATAACTTTATCAAAACTTTCTATTAACCAAAAAAAAAAAAAAAAAAAAATATATATATATATATATATATATATACATACACACACACACACACACACACATATGAAAAAAAGGATTCTTCTTGAGAGTTTGCCACAGTAAATGGCATATTGGAAAGGATTTAATACATTTTTGATGATAAAGTAGGTAAAAGGATGATGATGATAATGATGCATTATTAAAAAAAAAAAGAAAGGAAAAAAAAAAAAAAAAAGAAAGAAACTACTAGTAATTAAGGGGTTTGGTCAAGGTCATAACTGTGGAATAAAAGGAACTGAACTTGGGACAATTGATTTTGAGCCAGAGTTCCCTCAACAAAGAAACAATCCTTTGACTATACTTATAAATTATTGTTTCAAATCCAAGGATGCTATTCTTCAAAAGTATTTCCAGGCTTTTCTAAAATTAGCAAGCTCATCATTTCTTAGAGAACAATTATATTCTATTACATTCATATACCATAACTTATTCAGCTATTCTTCAATTGAGGGGCATCCACACAATTTCCAATTCTTTGCTGCTACAAAAAGAGCTGCTACAAAAATTTTTGCACCTTCCCTCTTTTATGACCTCTTTGGGACATAATCCTGGTCAGACACTGCTGGATCAAAAGGTAGTTACAAAGTTTTATAGCCCTTTGGACATAATTCCAAATTGCTCTCCAGAATGGTTCCACCAGTTCACAACTCCACAAATAATGTGTTGATTTCCCAGTTTTGCCACATCCCCTCCAACATGCATCATTATCTTTTTCTGTTATCTTAGACAAGGTGTGAAGTGGCACCTCAGTGTTGTATTAATTTTCATGTCTCTAATCAATATTTATTAACAGCATTTTTTCATACAACTAAAAATTTCTTCATCTAAGAATTCTGTTTATATCCTCTGATCATTTATCAGATGGAAAATGACTTATACTCTTATAAGTAGTTCTCTATACATTTTTGAAATAAGTCCTTCATTGGAAATACTAGGTGTAAGAAAATTTTCCCAATTTTGTTTTCCTTCTAATCTTGGCTGCCTTGATTTTGTTTGTGCATAAACAAAATTATCTAATTTGCATTTCATAAAGTTCTCTAGTTTTTCTTTGACCAAAAATTCTTGGCTTCTCTAAAAAAAGTGACAACTACACTACTCTTTCCTCTTTTTATTTGTTTATAGTATCATCTTTTGTGTCTAAATCATAAAGCCATTTTGGCCCTATCTTGGTACACAGTGTGATATGTTGATCTATTATGCCTAGGTTCTGCCATACTATTTTTCAATTTTGCAGAAATTTTTTTCCAAGAGTGATTTCTTATGTCTAAGCTGGAGGCTATGGATTTATCAAACACTAGATTCCCATACTCATTGATTATTGTTGTCTATGTGTCTAACTTATTCCATTAATTCATTACTCTATTTCTTAGCTAGTACCCAAATGAGTTTGATGACTGCTGGTTTATAATATAGTTTTAGATCTGGTACAGCTAAGCTACCTTTCTTGCATTTCCCTCCCAATTCCCTTGATAAAAAACACAATACTTGGAGTCTTTACAGTTGAAGTACATGAGATCTCTATTTCAACATAGGAAAAAAAATATTTTTTGGCTGCCAAAAGATTAAAAATGCATACAACAATTTAAGATAATTATTAAGAGAAATTAAAATCTTAGAACTTTTTTGATAGTAATGAAAATTATTTATCTTAAAAATTGGTCATACTTGTCTATATTTTAAGAAAAAAAATCAAAGACTAACTTTTATAGTCCACTTACCAGCCATAGTAGAAGTGTACATAATAAAAGAACAATTAGAATGAGGATGAACTTTTAAAATTTACTCTGATTACACATGAGTCCAAATAAGTTAAAATGACTTGTCCATAGTCATAGCGTTAGAAGTAGAGATGAAAAAATTAATTATAGAATGCTCTTTCTATTAAATAGCAGTAAGGGAAATTTTAATACTGACAATTGACATATAAATATTTAAGCATTAATTTTATCTTCTATCCAATCTGAGTTTATTTTTTTTAGTCCAGAATTGTATATTAATAGTGGCAGTGAGGTCCAAGTAAAGAGATTATGTATGCCACTGACCTATTTTGTAGTATATCATCTTGGAAATTTGCCCAGATAAGAGATAAGTACATTACACAGAAGTAAAAAGGCTGAATTAGAACCCAGGTAATCCTGACCCTTTACCCAAAACTCTATTCACTAAAACAGTGAATTGGGGCCATTAATTTCTTTAAGCTATACATTTTTGTCTCATCTTTTATCAAGCCTCAAGTAAATAGATAAGGCCAGATTATATTTTTAAACCTGGAGGAAATATATTGAAAAAGTTAAAAGCTACAAATGGAAAGAAGTCTTAATATGAGTTCTCCAAGAACACTACGTGCACAGCAATTGGGATTTCATGAATTTGGACAGAAAAAAAACCCTATGCATTTATTTTAATAATCAGTTTCTTTCGTAACATTGTTTATTTTATTCTTTGCATTAAGAAGCATATTTCATAGATTTCAGATTGTCAGAGGTTTATGCAACAAAAAAGTTTTAGATTTCTGATTTAAGTGGTATGCGTTATATAGAGAACTAAAATTTCAAAATGAAAGCATTGAAAAAACAAAATTTAATAAAATACCTATGTTTCAATTTAAGGAAATAGAGAAATTTGTGGACAAAATTATGCATAGTTTTATTGCTATAAGTTCAAACTTAAATTTGAGATTTATATTCTATTATTATTATTATCATTTCCAAATTTTCTAGAGGATTGTGCAAAAGAGAAATATCAAGAGGAAAAAAAAAAAACATTTTAGGAAGTATCAATTATTATTCATATTTGTCAATAATTACCCATATTTCTAGACTGTTTTCTCACATTAACTCATTAAAACTGACTCCAATTCTGATCTTCTGGTTCCAAAGCCACTACACCAGTTTTATTCCAATCAATTTTGCACTATAAGAAATACAGACCCCACCCCCTCAAACCCCTGAAAGATATTTGACTGTAGGTTTCCTGACATCTCATGAGAAGAAAAAGACAACTGTGAAAAGCATAAATATTTAGGACAAAACCCATGGATATAAAGGTAATGAAATAAGAAATTTTTGGATTGTCATGAATTTTATGTACCTTGAGTTCCTGGTTTCACTGGAGTTGAGGTTGAGCTAAGCATAGGGTCAGAAGATGGATCTAAAAAGTTTGTGTTCATATTACTTTTACATGAAAGTTGAGATACTGATTCTTCTGGCAGGTTATCCAGGCAAAGCTTGTTTTGCCTGCTTGTATCTAGAAGGTCTTTTCCAAAGAAGGCTTCCTAGGTAACAATAAGCAGATATTATGTTTAGTCATCTCTGAATACTGATATTTTTATTAAATACTTGATTCCATTCCTTTCCAAAAATACAAAATTTGATCATGTAGAAAGCCAAAATTCTTTACAAAGAAGAGTTTTCAGGAGAACAAGCCAACCAGCACCAACAAGATTATATGACAATCAATTCTGATGGACGTGGCTCTTTGCAACTTCGAAGTGATTCAGATCAGTTCCAATAGTCTTGGAATGAAGAGAACCATCTGCACTCAGAGAAAGGACCATGGGGATTTGGTGTGGATCACAACATTGTATTTTCACCTTTTTTATTGTTGTTTGCTAGCATTTTTTCTCATTTTTGACCTGATTTCTATTGTGCAGCATAATTGTGAAAATATGTGTAGAAAAACTTAACATGTTTAACATATATTGGATTGCTTGCTGTCTATGGGATGAGGTATGGGGAGGAAAATTTGGAATAGAAGGTTTGGCAAGAGTGAATGCTAAAAAATTATCTATGCATGTATTTTGAAAATAAAAAGCTCTAACAAAATAAATAAATAAATAATGTGAAGAAGGGTTTTAAACTCCTCTTGGGTTTAGAGAAACCCTATAGATTGGCACAACTGGAAAGCAAACTTTGTCAAATATGCATCCGATAACTGACATACAATAGCAAATTAAACATTGAAAAAAACCGTAAGCATAATTTAAATTTCACAACAAACAAAAATAATATAATTTTGGTGAATCATTTTCTTTTTGCAGCCAGAAACTTTCACTCAAAAAAGTCTATCACATACCTACAAGCAACAGAAATTTCATATAAAGTTTTTCTCAAAAACATTTCATAATCTGGGATTGATTCATTTTTTAAGAGTCTGTGATGAGATAGTTTAATTTATTCCAAAGCAATAATTCTCAAGATATGAAACAAACTTTCAGACAATACTATAGTTGTCATCAGTCAGGCAATGGACTACAAATCACTCAAGAACAAATTAAAAGGCTTCTCTGAACTTGACATTTACAAAATATGGTTAAGAATCCTGTAAGCAGCACTAACATGAAACTAGATATAAGAGTAATCCAGTTATTACAATGAAGTAGTGATCTTATTAGTATCTCAATATTCTGAACCTTAACACAATTCAAAAAAGCATTAAATTACAAAACTGAGATCTTACCATGCACAAAAAGAAATTGTTTAGAGCTGTTCATTGAAAAGACATTTAGAAAAATTATTATTTCTTTCAATTACCTGCCTTATATATATTTATGTGGCTATGATTACAAATTGAGGAAAATTCGAAGTCTCAATAATTACTCTAAGTTAAAAGAAAAAAGAAAATTAACTCCCAAATCCTTTCAGCTTCTTAATGTCTATTGAATTGAATTGAAAACTGATAGAGAAAACAGCTTGTTGTGACATATTTATGAGTGTCTTTATCAACTGTCTTTATTCCATTTTAAAATAGAATAATCATGAGATTTTGATAGTGATAAGGATAGACATCTAACATATTGTGTCACTTCCTTCATTGAGATTAATAAACAATTAATTAGCTATTTTGTTTTCAAAAAGAGAGTGGCAGGAGATACCTGAATAGTTCAAGATACCTCCCATTTCCTGTCCTCATCATTCCTTAAGATTTTGTTTATTATATATTTTCAAAACTCAATCCCCCCCCCCTTAAAGGAATATTGCTTGCTACAAGCCAAATCATTTCAATATTGCCTATTGCAAGCCAATCTCTATGCTTAGCACTCTTTATAATGATGATCTCACTTTAAAACATTCCTGCCATAGGAGTTTATTGAGAGAACTAAAAATGGCAGACCAATGTTTCAAGAACGTCATTTTGGTGGATGAGTGGAGAATGGATTGAAATTGAAAGCTTTCTGAGGAGGGTAGAGAATCTAGGAGGTCACAGCAATAGTCCAGAAGAGATAAAGAGAGCCTGAGGGTGTAGAGAACATGACAGACAAGAGATATCACTAAGGTATAAATGATATAGTATGACAAAAGTTTGATCTGTGAAATGCAATGAGTTGAGCAAGACACTGATGCTATTAAAGGGTGAGAAAATGATGATGATAATCTTCAAAGATAATAAGAAAGTTGCAGAGAGGAGAGGGCCCAGGAAGGAGGAATTCTAGTTTTGTCAGTTTAAGATGCCTATGGAGTAGCCACTTAGTACATAAGACAACTGGTGAAGCAGGATGAGAAGGCTGAAAAGATATTAAGAGTAAATATTGAGATAAATGAATTATGTGCATAGAGATGAATTCACAAAGTGAGAGAGGATATATAGGGATGACAGAAGAATGTCCAGGAAAAGACAGGGTGAATGACTAGTTAAAGATATTGAGAAGTACTAAAATATTTTCATTTAGCTTTTCTACCTGTGATTATGCCAACTATTCTACCACTTGCTTCTAACATTGTAATTCTTGGGTTTGTTAATATGAACATATGTTTTAAAAGAACTATTTCTATTTAGTGTATTCTTTTGATTAAAACATACTTTTAATGTTGAATTATATTTTGGTTGCAAGTTTCATCTTATAAAGGTTTAGTATCCACTATGAGTTCAGATGTTCTTCCTTGTAGAAGGGCTAATGAATGTTTATATCTATACTTTCTGTCTTTGTAGATGGACAACTGGGATTTCTTAATTTTTATGTGGAAAAATGAAGATTTAAGATTGACTGAACCTGAACCTAATTAAAAGACTATTCCTGCAGCTATTTACATTTTCAATGAATGGAGGGGGGGGAAAAAAAAAGTAGTTATCTTTTTAATAAAGTAAATTTAAAGAAATCATAAATATTTGTATTCCTATTTTAAACAGCTACTTCAGTGCCTAACACTTAAAAATACTCTCCAGATTGTTTGGGACAATACAATTTATCTCCATTTGAATTACCAGCACAAGGGGCAATAATTATTAAGTTTGACAAGACTATCTATAGTCAGTCTTAGATCCATGCCTATCCTTAGACAGGCCTTATTTGGCTGGTGCAGTAAGTCAAAAATGAATGTTTACTGGAAGGAACTTGAACTCATCATTTGCCTCTTTTGAGAATAAAGAGCTTATGTTCTCCATTCTCAAATGTAGTTTTATCAAGGTAAGAGTCTAACTATTGCATGGGAGCTTTCTAAGTCGGAATTCTAAAGAACAGCACAGTGAGAAGTAATAATGACAAAATGTAAAAGTGGCTGTATCTATAAATTGGTTATCTATCTAAGATCATATTTGGATTTGTTGGGTGAAATCAGAACTTCTAACCATTAGAACAGAATTATGAGGAGAAAAAAAGATAAAAGTGAAAAGTAAAACTGAGGGAAATTAACAGTAATTCCAGGACGATCATTCAAGTAACAGATAAAAATATTTCTTAATGAAAAATAACAGATTATCAATATTTCCTATTATTAATCAATAAAAAGCAAATATGACAATGAAGGCATTCTCCATCCACAAGTAAATACTTGAATGTTATGTAAAAGATTAACTGAAAATGTCAAGAATTTATTATCTGATGAAAAAGATAAAAGATTTGTTTAGGGACAAAGTCATCTATAGAAATTTTAGTGTGAGACTGAACTAAGCAAAACATAACAAGAACAAGATAAAAAACACACACAAAAAAATCAGTTATGAGAATGGAAATGCTACATATGGATTCCAGATCGTTTAGTCCAACTTGCTATGTTAGAAAGTACTAAATAGAAATGAAATAAAACAAAAATATGAAGAGCTACATTCAACTGAAGGAAACTCATTATTGGGAATTCACATCAGCTTATAAAATTCAATTAGCCCTGGTACTCCCATCTCAACAGTACCCTCAACTGAAGAATAGAGTCATGATTTCTTTCTCCACTTCCCCAATTATTGGGAGAGGGAAGAAGGTAAGAGGAAAAAGGGAGGCGGGCATGAGGCAAATGGGGTTGTGACTTACCCACGGTCACACAAATAGTAAACATTAAGTGTCTATGGCCAGATTTAAACTCAGGTCTGCCTGACTCCAGAGTTGGTGCTATATCCACTATACCAACTAGCTATCCAGAGATATGAATTCTTAAAACTCAATTGAAACAGGGGAAGCAGGAGATATATCATCCCAGATATCTCATTTCTCATCCAGCTTTACTTTTTAAAAAATTCTATGACTTCTGTACCCGCACTCAAATTTTGTTTCTTTGGCTTCTCTACTTGCTCTCATTCTGCCATTCTTTTGGGTTTTTAAATTATTTTGAATTTGTCAACTCTACCAATCCCCCAAAACTTTGGCTTTATTTTGGATGTTGTAATCCTTTAGACTGTAAACTTCAAAGGGAGTTTACACTTATATATGCACTTAATGTTTAATGATTTATTTAGACAATGAAAATATATCCTGAAGACAAGAGAATGCATTTTAGAAATATCAGAATGAGGAAAAGAGAATTAAAGACAGTATTGTGACCAGGGGGAAAAAAAAAAAAAAAAAAAAAAAGGAAAACCCCAAAGATGGCATTACCAATCAATTTGGGAACAATATGACTAAGCTTTAGAAAATCTTTATAAGAATTACATATATATATATAAAAAGAATTACCTATTTATAAATAGAGGGAATTAAATATTATAAATTTATAAAACTAAAACTAAATACTATAAATAAATATCTTAATGATCATTGGCAGAAAAAAGATACCCACATCTGGTTTGCAGGCTTCGTTGACTCAGATTGCCTATGTTAATAGCAGTGACATACTTAAATATAATTCTACCTGTTATATATGTAATATGTTCAATTAATATACATACATCTGGACAGGAAAAGATAATGATAAATACTGTAGAAGATATGGGAAAACTGGGCCACTGAGACATTGTTTTTGGAGTTATGAACTGATCCAAACATTCTGGAAAGCAATATAGAACTATGGCCAAAAGTCTATGATACTATGCATTCCTTTGGATCCAACAGTGTCTCCATTAAGCCTGTATCCCAAAGAGATCATTAAAAAAGGGAAAAAGATCTACATATGAATGTTTGCAGTGGCAAGGAACCTGAAAGTGACTGGATGCCTGCCCATCACATGAGGAATGACTGAATAAGTTGTTTTGTTTTTTTAAACCAAAAAAACAAACAAACAAACAAAAAAAAAAAAAAAAAAAAAAAAAAACACACCTGATCATAAATGATAATTTTAATTATACCCAATTTTAAAACAAGGTTTCCACTAAGAGACTTAAATTCTTGTGAATGAGTTCAAACGATCATACAAATTGTCCTACAAATCTGAATAGAAAAAAAAGTTAATAAAAAATTTATCAGCTGGAGAAAATCTGGATGAAAGGTTTAGAATAAGGAGCATTGGCAGTCATCTATCCCAACTACCTTCCTTTACAAATGAAGAATGCCAAGCCCAGAGAGATTATCTTCCTTGCCAAAATCACACAAGTTTAAGAGTCAAAAGTGGATTTTAGCTGAAGTACTAGCTTCCAGAGTACCTTCAACTGTGCTATAGTTCTTCCTTTACCATGAGTAATCAAGGAGAGTTGTCTCCCCAGAACCTCTTTGGAAGGATTAAAGCCACATTCACTGGAGGTAGAAAGGGAGGACTGAGATGGAAGATATTTGTGAAAAATTTCTAAGAGTATAAACATAGTATAGATGAAAAGAATTAAACCACAGGCTCAATACTGAATAAAATATGAAATCAATATAAGGTAAAAACAAAAAATACACATCAATAAAAGACATATAAATTTTAATCTATTGTATATAGGTAATGACAACGCATATAATACTTAAAAGTATTATATAGGAGGCAGCTAGGTGGCATAGTGGATAGAGCACTGAAGTCAAGAAGATCTGAGTTCAAATCTGATCTCAGACACTTAACACTTCCTGGTTGTGTGATCCTGGGCAACTCAATTAACCCCAGGTGCCTCAGCAAAAAAAAAAAAATCATTTTCATAGATTTAAGTGGCCTCAGTGGTTATTAAGTCTAACCACAACATAACTATCATAGACTCATACTGGCTTATGAACAAGGACAAAAGGAAAATAGTCAAATTATCACAATGTCACCTAAAAAAAAAAAATAATAAATAAAAGACTGAAAGGCTTCTAATCTATTGGCTAAATAAATGCCCCATGTAGGTTTTATATAAGAACATACATAAAGATGCAAGAGGTTTTAAGCTTCATCAATGGAGAAAGTTCATTATCTCATAAGATCATAAATAAAATAAACCCTTTAAATAAAATTTCAATTTTCTATGGAGATACCACCAAAAGAAAAATATTACCTGCAGATATGCAGGGAAAGTTTCTTCAAGTTTATTTTTCTTTTTTCTATATCTCTTCTTTATTTTCTCAGTGCTGTCAGAGATAGGAATAGACTCATCAACCAGAGTATCTGGTAACTGTTCACTCCAACCTAAAATAAAAAATACCATCATAACTAAATTTTATATAATTAAAATTTTACATAAATGTCCACAGAAAATTTTGAAATTATATTGCTTATGGTGCTCATTCTTCAAAAAATACTTTTATTCAATACTCTCAAGCAATTTCACTAATATGCAAAAAAGTATAAATTACACAAATATTTACTCACCTAAAATCTATTCAAGATTATAGCAATTTTAGGGGCAGCTAGGTGGCACAGTCTACCAGACACTAAGTCACTTAACATTTCCTAGCTGTGTGAACCTGTCCAAGTCACTTAACCCCAATTGCTTCAGGAGGAGGAAAAGGTTATAGCAAATTTTAGAAGAATTGATCATTCATTTCTATATTCTTAACTGTATTAAATATAAATATAGAAAAATTAAAAATACTACAAATCTCAATATTAGTCATTTTGCAGGGTTTTAAATTAAAAGTTCATTATGAAGTATAATAATAATAAAAATAATAAAAGATGTTCACTAGCAGTATGCTCTAGATCAGCATTTCACAAACTTAAAAAAAAACCTAGAAGACCTAAAAATTGCCTGAATACAGCAATATAAAAGCCATCTTAGCTCCATGCTCTATTTAATACATGCTCTATTTAATTGTATCATATTGTGAAAATGCAAAGTGCCAGAGGAAGAAACAATAAGAGAGAGAGAGAAAGGATGAAGAGGTACAGAGGTCATAGAAAGTGATTATATATAAGTTCAGTGTTGTACACTGCTCATGTAAAAAAGTGAAATGCAACTCTAAGAAAAGAACTTATATAAAAGTGTGAACACAGATCAAAGTAAACTTTTTCTTTTTTACATTGCTTGCCTTCTCAATAGGTGAGAAGAGGAAATGATTAAAATTTTGAATTCAAAAATTTTAAAAATGAAGATTAAGAATGCTTTTTATATATAATTGGAAAGAAATAAAATATACTTCAAAGAGCAGCAGCAAAATAAAGAGCATCAAGAATTACCATTATAAAATAACTATCTAAAAGAATATTCTCTTGCCCATCTGCTTTATCCTTAAAAGTATATGTTATATTAATTCTCTTCCTAAAAGTCAAGAAAATGAATATAAGACAACTGCTTAAGGCCAAAGTACTTGGCTTTCTGGTGTTTTCAAGATATGCTAACAAGAATTCCAGATCACATAAGGGCACAAAATATCCTACTATGTGAACTCTAGGCCCTTACGACTTGGCTGAAGTCCCAAGGCTAAATTAGTGGCCGTATCCTGCCCTGTTCCATGTGGCAGTTGGGGGTAAAGAGTGGGACAGGGGTGAGAGGGAAGAATACCTACCTAAGCTAAAAAATGTTATATTGTTGTTTAATACTCTGTCTTTTATAATATTAAGTAAACCTTTTCCTGACTGCTCAAGATCTCCATCTCTTTTTTTTTCCTAATATAAAACTTCAACAACAAAGGATGGCCTTGAATTGTGGAATGCATTGAAAAGCTGACTTTTCAAACTTGGAAAAATACAAATCTCTCTGCTCTGCAATTCCTGGGAGAAGAAGTCTATCTGACTTTCTGCCAAGTCTTACTTTCTGCTCCCTGAAATTATGTAACCTCATTCTCATCCACTGGCAATTTCCTTCACCAGTATTCTATGTCTAACTAGAACCCAGATTAAATCATCATTACAATTACTTATAAATACATATGGTATTTTTTTTCTTATTTCCCCTAATTTTCAGCTTGCAATTTTAGTGACTTTTTTTGTGACACCCTTACCAAGCCAATACTCATATACATTAGAAAATGACACCTTCCCAATTATACTCATCATACATAGAAATTTACACAAAATGAGGCACTGATTAAATTTTAGTCATTATTGTTCAGGGACCACATTTCATTTAACCTTTTCTCTAAACTACCAGTGTCCCCTATACTACTTTATACATACAATGTATATTTCAATGGTTGTTGACCTAAAAATAGCTTCACTGTATTCAAAATTGCTAATAACATAAATCCTCAACTAAGAAGATGAATAGTTGATCACTCCCCCATGCTTTTCTAACAATGAGATATGGAAAAAATATAGGCCATACATATTTTAATAAATATGAATGAAATCATTACACACCTTCATCTCTGACAGGTAATTGTTCAGAAACAGAACCTGAAGAATCTTTTCTGGTCAAAGATCGTTTTGTTTTTCCTTGACCAGTTCGACTTCTTTGGCGTACCATGAAGCCGCCAATACCTAAAGAGAAGAAGGTAGTAAGGGAACAAAAATGTGAATTCCTAAGTAGGCTTTTATATGAATAAAATTAAAATTACTTTAAAAAGCATTTCATAGTTCCTGAGAAAATGAACTATTCTTTAACCCAGGCACTAGCTTAATTTAAATGAAATTAAATTATTGCAGTAGTTGATCTTTATGATATATTGAAAAAGATATTCATTTTTATCAATCCATCACCCTTCACATTGTGATAATGTAGCTAAAGAAATAAAAAGTTTGAAGGGGAAAAAAAACACAGCAAAGAAATAAAGAGCAACTAGCATTACCTCAATTGACACTATACTACAAAAGCAAAATCAATCATAACAATTTTGTACACATTTTAAAAAAGTAAAAAAAGAAAAATTAATTAATGGAGCAGACAGGAGTTAATCCAACAGCCACTTTCTATAGTGTTTTATATTCCCTAATGTTTTATATGGCCATGGACATCAATTTGCTACAATATTATCATCAGGACACCCCAAGTGATAAAAGCTGATGAGAAAAATAAAAAACATTTAAACAGGAATTAATACAGACCAGCATCTTAAAACTATATTCCACAATGTTTAGTGGAGGGAGAAGAGTGTCTAACATTCACAAGCATACTTCAGACTAACTGTAAATGGGATTCAGGCCCTGGTTCATGCTTCCTGCTAAGGATGCCATCCTTCAAGAAGTCTCTTGACCATTTAGGACTCCTGGTAATGTTACAAGACTGTTTGTGAGAGAAAAGATTCCGATCTATCTTGTTAAAGCGAGTGTCATCATAAGGTGCTTCCCTATTTCAGTAAATATATCAAGTCCTGTATAAACTCCCCTAAATGTTTTGAATAAATTACTTCACTTTTATGGAATAAGTGTACTGGATAAACATATGCATCAAAAGATATTTAAAAATCTTGTTCAACAATTATTTATACTGCAACAACATCTATGAAGTGGTTCTATATGCGTGAAAAAAATAGTATATGCGTGAAAAAAATAGTATATGCACTGAAAAATATAGAGTAGATATATAAAAAACATTAAGTAACTAAAAAGAATAAAATAATATAATTAAGTTCTACATTAGGAATATGTGATTTGCAGAAAAGTTAGCTTCTATCTAAGATGTCCTATTTTCTTATATTGTGTCCTCTAAATTCTAGACTACTTATTGAAAGACATTTTTTAGTAGAAATGGAGTAAGGCAAAGCTCTATCTAGACAGATAATACGGACAATGTAGTGATCCTTCATTTCCTTTCCAAAAAGGGGAAGGGGAAGTGGATGAGGATAAATGGGGACAGTACAAGGAAAGAGAGGAACTGTTCATTATATAATATTATATAATATTTAGCCAAGCTAGTTAGGGTTTTCTCTTTATAAGGATAAGATTCTCTCATGGTGCATAGTACATGATATAACAACAAAGTATCTCTTGGGTATTATACCTGGTCTATATGGTTTTCTTTTTCTTTTTTTGACTCCATCAGTTCCTTCTGCACCCTTAGTATCATCATCCACAGCTTCACGCTCAGGACTAGAATCTGACTTTCCATCACAATCCATAAGATCACCTTCTGGAATGAATACATTTATTTATGAAATAAAAAGGAAAATAAATACCCATTACTAAATAAGTAAAAGTGCCAACTGTGCTACTCCATTTTTTCACTCGACTCAACCTTCATATTTGTTAGGATTTAAAAATGACAAGGCCAAAAAAAAAAAAAGCATCTGTTAAGTCAATATGAAAATTAAAATCAATACCCAAAAGTGCTTTCATCCAACTTGATCACTACCATTAACATAAAAATATGAAAGATAAAGTCATTTGCAATTTAATTTGTTTGTCCTTAAAAAATGTGATGTTTTTGGGTGAAGAACAAAGCTTTTAGAAACATTTAAGAGAAAAACTCTTAAGTCTAAAAACTGAAAATACACTGAGCATTTAAACTTTACTTAAATAATTACATATTGCATAAAAATTATTACAGACATCAAAACATTCAAGAAAGTATAAGAAAATCTAGAGTAATTGTAATTTTACTTGGTGTATCAGTCTATTTGGGTTAGCATACACAACATTTTATAGAACTATGATTCCTAAAGAATGAGCCATAAAAACACAGGAAAAAATACCAAGAAAAGGAAAATGAAAGCCTCCATAAAACAATTTGACATTAATATTACTAATTTTATTTTCAAATTGATTATGGTATACAGAATCATATTAAAAACCTATACTAATTTTATCTTAATTTATTAAATTAAAATAAACACTAAAAGCAAGAGAAATGAAGGGAATTTAAACAAAATAGTGCCTTTTCATAATCTTAATTCCATGCTATTTTAAGTCAAAAGCATGAATTATAGTGATATTAAGTACCACCAATGCTGCTCAATTATTTTTATGTGAAAAATAAGCAAAAAACATTTTTGTTATGGCATTAAAACATTGTTTAATTCCATACATTCACTGGTACTATTTTACTTGCCTAAAATGTCTAAATACTTGATTGTGTTATCACCCAAAATGGCAATTTCAATATTTTACAAACAAAACTGAAGTCATTCCCTAGGAATTCCTTCTTCCCTCTTCCAATGAACAGAAAAATGCCATTAAATAATACTTCATCTCAGGTTGTTGTAAGATTACTTCTTCCCTGAACTACAACTAAGGGCCACATTTATTTAAACTGAATTATATCAAATCAGTTTAATACATGTTTTATTCTATGGAAATATGTGCATGTATCAAAAAGGATAAACCTCAGCTATAGGAAAATAATAGACAAAAATAAAAGGAAATGAGAAAGAATTGAGACAAAATGAAGACCTGACAAAGGTAAAACAAGTTTATTGAAAAGGCAATAAGAACAATAACTTTAAAATATTATTTATGATTATCTGTTAAGAAGCACACAACAATACTTTAAGCAATATTGTTATGATCTATTTCACAATGTATATATGAGGGTAGTGAAATTATTCTCATAAATCACCACCAACCACACTAGGCAATTTAACTACATTAGAATGTGGTTTGTATTGTACTTATTAATTTAAAATCAATATCAGCAATTCTTATTTCATTGTTTTCATATTTACAATTGGCTAGTGGTTAATCTGCCTACACTGTGTAAAAAGTAATTCACAGAATTTACTTCTCTTGAAAAGGATGTATTTATTTTGAAATAAAAGTAAGTGCCTTTCCAATGGAGAGAAAAATAATTTCTCAATAACAGTAATGAAAATGCTTATTAAGATTTTCATTGTCCTGATTTTTTTATATGCACTATGGCCAAGTAAGTATTTTGCATTTAGTAAGTTCAGATGACTCTTTTTGTATACTTCAGTGTTGTAACTTAAATATTATACATTCAATGTAGTGTCCAAGAAACACTACCTGGTACCAGAAATAATGAGGTTGAAATCTATCAAACTACAGTCAAGTCATCTGAGTTTCCCCACCTGTGATCCTTAAAGATTTGGTGCTCCAGGTGATTTCTCTAAAGAAGGTCTGTTCTAAGAAGATACATGAAAAGAAAAGAACCTGAAAAGGGAAGGTCCAAGAAGACCGCTCACTTAGAACATAAAACCAAAAAAAAAAAAAAAAATAAATAAAATAAAATAATCAGACTTATGTAAGTCATTACATTAATGGCCTAAACCACAGTATTTTAAAAACTTATTCAAATTATATAAACACACACACACACACACACACACACACATACATACACACAAACACACACACGCACAAATTGCAAAAAAAAAAAACAAAAACAAAAACAAAAAAAAACAACAACAACAAAAAAACAAAAAAAAAAAAAAAACAAAAAAAACACCATCACACTACTCTTACCTCTACTATCATCCATTTCACCATCCCTTGAATGTTCTGATTGGACATCTGGGGGTGTTTGGAGAACAGCTACACTATTCTGATTTATGATCTTTAGTTTCAACTTTGGTTTTGTTCGTTTTTTTCTTGGAACTGTAACTGTGAGGCTCTGTAACTGAGACATTCCTGATTCAGTCAAACAAACTCCATCTTGTGTATAGGTCTTCGGGGGATCTAAAAATGATGTTACCCATTAAAGAAATATGAAAATATTAATTATTTTGAAGATCATACATATTTTTAAAACAAGCATCAACAAAAGAATTTTCTCTAAAGGGTCATCATTGTAAAACACAAATAAAGGAACTGAAATATGTGAAAGAAATAGTTATTAGAAAAAATAATTAAAATGACATTAAACTAAGACTAAAAGACATCTGTTACACCTAAAATTTCACAGATTTTTTTGGTCAAAAGAACTTTTACCATATTTTATATGGTAACAATAATATAGTACTGGAGATTTCATTTTCCAGCAATGATTTGTGGACAACAATGAGAGATAAGAAAATCATAAGCTGGAATGTTAAAATCAATATGATAGCTAGGAGAAAAGCTACTCCAGATTTCTTCTATATACAGAAGGAGTTTTCATGGGCAATATCCTTTCAGATAAAAAGTTAGGACAAAAATACACTGGAATCTCAATTGGGAATGAATGACTTAATTGAAATTAATAATTTCCACATATATCTGCAAATAATTGTGTAAAAAGGTATTCCTCATGAAAACAACCTGAATTATTCTCTGATCTGGAGACATCATTTAAAGATAGGTATTATTATCTCATGTCACTGGCAAAAGAAGAGAAAAAACAATAAAAATTTCATCTCCTAAGTCTTAATGGAATATCAAAGAGCAAAACCCAGAAGCATAATAGAAATAATGCAAAATGATTTCAAAAAGAATAATTACACCAAAAGGACTTAGGAATACTCATATCATGCAATAAATAGGACTTCAGACACATGCAACACAACATATGATTACTTTTTCATAGCAAAATAAGTTTTCAATACGAAAAAGTTAAAATTTAAAGTTTTACCTAGCTCTTTTACTTTTGTAACAATTTGAGCTACAATTGATGACTCACAGCAGTCTGAGGAAGGCACTGAAATGGCAAGAAAAAAAAAACACTAAATTTTTATTTTACTAATTAATTTAATATTATTAATATTAAATGGATGCAAAATTATTTTTAACAAAGTTGTTTTCTTCCTTAAATAGCAATATTTTTAACAATACTGAGTGGGGCATATTTATAATAATTTTTAGAAACAAAGAAGGAAGGCATTTTACAGGAGTATGGTGATGGTGAAAGTGAGATAAAGAAGTAATAGAAAAAACAGTAAGAACAGTGGGGAGAAAAAAAAAGACATTTTTTGTTATTATCTGATGTCTTAAGTTCTCATATCTCCTCTCTCCTTCCCAATTAGGAGGAAATATGTTCTATATCCAGGCTATATATGCATCATGATTCAGGTTTCTCTATTAACTGGGGATAAAATAATTCATCTCCAGGAAGCTATGAAAATAATGGACCTATTGTCCTCATTATGTTTTTATCAAATATGCAGCCATATTGATTAGAACATATTATTCAAAATAGTTCTACATGACTGAAAGAAGACAATTCTGCTAACATCTCACTATTTTTTTGTAAAAAAAAGTTCTCTTACCATTTACTGTAGGCATGTAGGGTCTGCACATAGTACAATCAAAACCAATATCAGCTACATTTTCTACTTCATCCTCAGTATTTAAATTCTGGCAGACAGCATGCATCCATCTAAATAAAAGAACATATTTTTAAATTAGTTGGGATTTTAAAAAATTTATACGACTATTATTCTTCTTGATTTTTGGTACACATACTTCTTTACATTGTTATAATTGAGTTCTCAATTGAGTATTGACAGAAAAGTTTCATTTTTTAAAAATCATTAAAACTATAGAAAAGTGAAATTAAAATATCAAAAATTTCCTATATAGTGTGACCTAAACATCTTAGGAAGGGCCTGCTAGAGACATAAAGATAGGGCAGTGCACAGTTCCTGAGCAGGAAGACTTATGCTAAAAATATAGACTTAAATAGTTTTTGTCTCAGAATGCTCCTTAAGCTCTGTTTGCCTCAGCCTCATCATTGGTAAAATAACAACAAAAGCAAATTCCTACAATTGAGGTGAGGATCACATGTGAATTTCAAGTCAGCCAGCACATATGGCATGTAGTACGTAACTGACTCTTGCTGTCACCATTGTCATCAAATTATTAGAAAGCCACATACAAAACATTTGTTAGCTCTGTGATCTTCTGTTAGCTACTTATCCTTCACCTGACTCAGAATTATCATTTCTAAAATGTGGATAATGATAACACCTACTACTCAGAGACATTTCACTTTTCTAAAGTGCTTTATAAATCCAGAAATGCCAAGTTAAATAGAATATATTTTCAATATGCTTTTAAGTTGACTTGATGGATTTGAAAACAAAGTGATTATGTGAATTATATTTTTAACAATCTAGAACTATAACAGGATCCTTAGTATATGTTCAACTGAGTAATAATGATTTTTTAAATGTATTTTCTCATATCCCTTAAGCTTCTTTCAAGAAGCCTACTCAAAATATAATTAAAGGAGTTAGAAAATGGGATTCAAAAGAAAACAAAGTAAAAACAAAAAGAAAAAGAAAAAAAGGAAATGAAGCATATTTTGGTTACAAAGTTGCACATAACTCTTTCTGAATACCCTTCCTTCTTTAAACAAGTAGGGAATGCCCAATAATTTGGACAATGGCTGAATAAGATATGATATATAATTCTGATAAAACATCCCTAGCTTTTTAGATATGACAAACAGTATAGTTTCAAAAAAACCTGACACATCTTAAATGAAATGACAAAAAAATAAACAGAATCAAGAGAACAATGTTACGCAGGAACAGAAATATCATCCACAGCAACCAAAGGAAATCTGATGAAAAATGTTGTCTATGTACAGAGAGAGAATTAACAAACTGGCAAATGAGGATTTTTAAACTTTTTTTCTTGTTTTTGTTTTTTGAGGGGAAGAAGGGCATTTTTCTTACAACTTGGGTTATTTTGGAAATGTTTTATATGACTTTTCAAGTTTAAATGATAACACACTACTTGCCTTCCTAAAAAAGAGTAGAAGGCCAGAAATTAGAGAGAGGATCTACACTTCAAATTTTAAGAAATGAATGTTTAAAATGTTTCTGCAATTAAGAAATATTTAACACAATAAATTTTAAAAAAAAATTTTTAAAGGTAGGTGATGGCTGAAAAGAGAAAAAGATCTAAGAATAGGACATAAAGATTATAACTATAAATACAATAAATATGGACCCAACCCTGGAAGCAAAGATAACAGGAGGGATTGTAAATCAGACTACAACACCGATACAAAATAAGGACTGACAGAGTTAAAATAAAGGCTTTGAGCAAAATCTGTTATACTTCAAAATAATTTTAAAAAGCAAAGGTAAGTGCAATCATGCTCTCAGATATAGGAATAACAAAAATAAAATTTTATTAAAAGTGGCCAACATAAAAACTACATTTTGTTGAAAGTTATCATAGAAAATGAAAATATACCCAATTAACAAATAAAAGTGCACTGAATCTAAATAGTTTAAAGATATGTAATGGATTGTTCAGGCTTTCTAAACAAATTTTTCCAATTGAAGGGTAAACTCCTTTTAGTCAGGGATTATTTTATTTCCCATATGACCCAAAATGCCTAGCAGAAAGTTGAAAGTTAATAATTACTATTTTTAGACATATGAAAATAATCAGATTTACTTAGCGTTACAGAAATAAATTGATTTTCTTTAATTGATGTTACAATTAATTGATTTTGTATTTTAACTGCCAAAATCACGATCCTGTCTCCAAACATAGTTCATAAAATTCAGCTATCCTGTAATGAGTAAAGTTTTGAAATCTAGTTCTCTTATTGATCAATATTTTACTATTGTGTCAAGGAAGCCTATTACTACTGAAGAATGCAAATGAACACAGGGATTCAGGTCTAATATCTAGCACCTAGCTATCATTTGTTATACAAACAAGTCTGCTCCAATATTTCTAGCCTTCCAGGTGGCGTCAAACAATGAATATTCATTAGTCACAAGAGCAAAGAGGCTGTTTGTCACTAGTCCCTCCCTGGCAACTGCTGTCCAATCATGCTTTTGCCAACCCTACAATGCCAACTTTCCATTAAAAAAAAAAAAAAAAAAAAAAAAAATCACATTGTTTTCCCCAATTTTTTCTTATACTATATTAAAGACTAGTAAGTCCTATTTTACAGTCTTTGGTGACCTATGCAAGACAGCAGATACAATCATATAATCAATAAGTGTATGAGATGGCAATATAGCTCATGAGAGGAAAGTAAGTTGAAGAACTAAATATTTATAGTATTTAAGGGTCACTATGAATTTTGATGTGTCTGATATTAGGACAGGAGCTGGTGCTAAGGAGAGAGTAACATAACACACTAAAGAAAGAAAAAGAAGGACTTGGAAATCTGGAGATAAATATGGAGGATTTTAGAAAAAGAACTGTTCAATCAAATAACTACTCTATTCCCACATCACTGGATTTGTGCTTTCATATAAAAGATGTAAAACTTGGCAACTGCATTTCAAGGTTAAATTTGGTTTATTCTCTAATGAGATCCATTGGAGACTGATTATCTATAATTTGTACTCTTTCCAGATCTCATTCAACTTTCCTATGTTGTTTCTTACCATACTCTATTCTTTTCACTCTATGAAAATTTATTACCTGCTTTTCATAAATTACTTAGCATCTATCTTATATTTCATTAACGATGAGAGGGAGCTGGGGTTAGATACAGCAACTCAGCAATCTTGCCAAACATCATTTTGTTTAATGGTAAAAGTTCAACAGATATAGACATAATACTACAGAGAGGTTATGACACAAGAATACTGAGAAAAATGGATTTAAAAAAGCATATATGAAAAATTTTTAAAAGGAAGGTATTACCTGTCACATTGTCTACATTGCAGAATAAGATCCTCTTCCCTATAATTACGAGAGCAGACTGGACAAGTAGATAAACTTGCACATGGGGCACACTGGGTATAATTGTTTTGCCACTCACATCTTGGACCTGGAGATGTTGCTCCACAATGTCTGCACCACACACACCTGCAAAAAAATATATGACAAGTCTAAATTTGGTACCTATAGTACACATTTTTTGTCAGATAAGATTGAACATTTAAAAATATTTTTAAAAGTTAATTTGAATCGAAATTGTACAGCTGTAGTCTTCCACATTATTTACAATTGCAGAGATTATTTAACGGTTGTGCTATGGGAAATGCTCCAGATAGTTGTGCATTTGGAAAACTTTATAGCTTTAATGATGCCAAGTTTCATAAAGTCCATTGTTTTTAAAATAACTAGACAGTGACACATCTGGCTTATAATTATTGTAACACAATCTTTCCAAAAACAAAATTTTGAATAGCCCAAAGGTTGAAGAAACATATGATGACCAATGTATGCTAAAGAACATTATCATAAAAATACATACTTTGTGAAGAAAATTATTTGCTCATTTTGTGACTGAAAAAGAATATCTTCCAGTCATATAAAATAAAAGAAAAAATGTTGAAGAGACAGACACACAAAAAGCAAAAGGCCAAAGCAAAAGGCCTTGTGTTCAATGGGTAAAAAATATTTCAATGAAAAAATAAGGAAAGAGACAACTATTTCACAAAAAAAGAAGATACAAATGGACTAAAATCTAGATGACTTTACAGATCAAAGAACCATGAATCAATTGAAATCTCAAGTTATACTGATCAGAGAAATGCAAATTAAGACAACTCTGAGATACTACTACACACCTGTCAGATTGGCTAAGATGACAGGAACAAATAATGATGAATGTTGGAGGGGATATGGGAAAACTGGGACACTAATGCATTGTTGGTGGAATTGTGAAAGAATCCAGCCATTCTGAAGAGCAATCTGGAACTATGCCCAAAAAGTTATCAAACTGTACATACCCTTTGATCCAGCAGTGGGCTTATATCCTAAAGAAATACTAAAGAGGGGAAAGGGACTTGTATGTACCAAAATGTTTGTGGCAGCTCTTTTCATAGTGGCTAGAAACTGGAAGATGAATGGATGTCCATCAATTGGAGAATGGCTGGATAAATTATGGTATATGAAGGTTATGGAATATTATTGCTCTGTAAGAAATGACCAGCAGGATGAATACAGAGAGGTTTGGAGAGACTTACATGAACTGATGCTGAGTGAAATGAGCAGAACCAGAAGATCACTATACATTTCAACAACAATACTGTATGAAGATATATTCTGATGTAAGTGGATATCTTTCAACATAAAGAAGATCCATCTCACTTCCAGTTGATCAATGATGGACAGAAACAACTACACCCAGAGAAGGAACACTGGGAATTGAATGTAAACTGTTAGCACTACTGTCTTTCTACCCAGGTTACTTATACCTTCGGAATCCAATTCTTAACGTGCAACAAGAAATTTGGTTTTATACACATATATTTTATCTAGGTTATACAGTAACACATGTAATATGTATGGGATTGCCTGTCATCTAGGGGAAGGAGTAGGGGGAGGGAGGGGAAAATTTGGAAAAATGAATACAAAGGATAATGTTATTTTAAAAAAAAATTACTCATGCATATGTACTGTCAAAAAAAATTTTATAATCATAAAATAAAAAAGAAATATCAAGTTATTTAAAATACACAACAAAATATCTGTTATTTGGTAAATGCTGATGTCATCAGTAGATGTGATTGACTTTTTAAAGTGATAAGAAAACAAAAAAGCAAAAGAAAACGTAGTATTGAAAATCAAAAACAATATACCATTTACACTTCCAGCCTCCTTTGGGAACTGTTTGCAATGGAGGATCCAAGCAGTAAGTGTGATAGCTTATGTCACAGTCATCACAAAGAAGGAGTCTTCCTGGATCAGTGGCTTTGCCACAGGCTTCACAAACTGTGCATTCGAGACATCTCCAGCCCTTGCTAAGGACAACTTTGGTGATCTGCAAAAAGGGTCCAATTAATGTCATATTAAGACCTGTTTGAAATGGTATATTATGAAAAATGCTCAATGTTACAAATTATGTTTGATAATAATTTAAAATAGGAAATCTCTCAAAAATTTAAATCAAAAGGGTTTGGTTTTCTTAAAATGGGTTTTTGTTGTTACTAGGAGGATTTTTGGGAGAAAAATTTAGGGAGAAATGCATTCTCTACAAAAGAAAAATTGTTATCTAAGCAAGAATGAAATGCCCTCTCCTCAGTCTCATCAAGGTGACCAATAGCTCAAATGGACAAACTATATTGTCTCTTCTCATCAGTTATGTTCTTTGAATTTCAAAGTACATTTGATAATACTGACCAATCTTTCATTAACAATCAATTTCCCAGGCTACCTACTCCTTGCTTACTTATATGACCAAAAACCCTTCTACAATGTTCTTAGTTAAGTGGGTGAATAGTCTTTATTAAAGGTTTCAAGAGAGGAAGAACCCAGTATTTCACAAGGTAGTCCATTTAACTTTAAGAGAAAATAAAGAAAAATTTAAAAAAAAAAAAAAAAAAAAAAAAAAGGAATTATGTCCAAAAATCTGCAACTTCTACTCTATAGTGAATCAAAATAGGTCTAGTCACTATCAGATGAATACCATACTTATGCCACTTTTGGATTGTAACATATTCTCCCTTATGTCTTCAATACTGTATAGCTACTCCAAAACTAAAACTAAAATGTAAATGTAAGATTCATGAAGATACCAACCATACATAAATTTTATTTTCACTATCCCCTCTTATTATTGTACATACAGCACATATTTTAATAAAAATCTGTGATAATTACATGTAGTATAAGACTTGGATTTTTTACCTCAAAGATGACTCATATCTTAATCACTGAGTTTGTTTTAACCACTGAATTCTAATTTTTAAGTATCTACTGGAATTCTTTACCATGATATCTCAGATATCATCTCTAAAGATCTAAAACTCCAAGGAGCCTCTCCAAAGCTTGTCAATATTCCCTTCCATAGCATGATTATTCTTCAAATCACAAGCTCAAATCCTCAGTTAGCCCAAACATTTGACTTTATCTAATCTTCTACATACAATCTCAGCCAAGGATGACACTGAGACTTCTGGAACTGGGAATTACACTAATAATTACTCTAATAATTACTTTTATTTTTTTCTATACCAATAACATTGAGTCTACACCCTTCTTGCTTCTCTTCTAAGCTATTCCCAATTGCTTCCTAATTAGTCTCTTTGCCCTTTCTAACCTTCTTGATTTGAAAATGTCTCTGAACTATGAAGTTTCTGAGTGACTGTTCCAACTTCACTTCATAAGAGTCTACTCTCAGCATACTACATTCAATCAAACTGAATTACTCATTTTGCCAAGGTTTCAAGTCATCTTACTATGATGTGCTAGTACTCTCAGGTAACTTACCCAAATCTAGAACTACTGAAAATCTTTCCTTTAAATCATAAGTTCAGGGGTTTCACTGTCCATATTATATTCAGTTAGAAGTTATTTATCCTTACTCAAATCTCTCAGATTTCTGCAATTACTCCAATAAATATACTTATTGTCAAACTTGTATCACAGATATTTGCACATACGTTCCCCTTAAGGTCTAAGAAAAAAAGGTTTCCCTTCCTCTTTTACTGCCATAGCACTTAAAATACAAAAACAAAAAAACTCATACATTGTAAATATTTAAATAAATAGCAAAAATGATTGAATTTGAGGCTAGCTATTGTCACGTTTCATCTTCTTATACCTAGTAAAATGTGCTGCAAAGTAGATATTTACAATCTGATTAAGCCAATTTCATTGTATAGTATATAAGAATAGAAAACTGATTTTTAAAAATCTGACTGGTAAACATTTTGTTTCCCAAAGTTTCCTTTAAACTCTATGGATTCCTTTTTCATGATACCTAAATAAGCATGTGATTTACTCTCATGCCTCTCGTACGTGCTATATGAGAATAACTAGAGACCAAATTATATCATATAAAGCTAAATTAGCCAAGTAAATGTCATTGTTAAAACTTAGAGAATTGGATACTTGAGACAGGATACAAGACAGTTCTCAATATCCAAGAATATTTAGAAAACCAATGCTTTGCTAGTATACTGCTAATATAGCTAACTATTCTTCACAAAAACCAAAATTATTTAGATAATGTGTGTGTGTATGTGTGTGTGTGTGTATAGAAAGATAAATTTAATTACAGACTGCTTTTCTGTACTTTTCCTTACTGCATATAAAATGATATCTGATTATGTTAATTAGTTAAGTCAACCAGAAACTATAATCACAGATATAGGTTATATCAATATAGTGACACTGAAATTTAACAATGGATCAGCTACATTTCAAAAAACTATGGTTGTGTTATAATTTTGTCCAGGCATTGAAACTGAAAAAGATAATATTTCCACATCAATATGAAGTAAGTTTCCTAATTTTTCCTCAATTGTCTGACTTTTTCAACCCACACTTAATGAGTGCTAATCTCATCTCTTTTCTCCAACTGCTTACTACATATCTTGAATTGCATGCCTCACAAGTATCTTAATTCAATATGTATAATACTCAACTCATTATCAATCTCTCATCCAAACTCTACCTTCTTTTAAACTTCTCCATTTCTCCTAAGGATGACAAAATCTTTCCAGTACCCAAGCTCAAAACCTCTTCCTTAGCTCTTCTCTCATTCTCTCCTCCCTATCTAATCTTCTGCTAAGACCTGGTGATTTTATTTTTAAAATATCTCTAATATATGTATCCTTTTCTCCTATGACAATGCCACAAATCTAGTGCAGCTTATCACTTCAAATATTGCCTTTTGCAATACCCTGCAATTTAGTTTACATGCCACAAAAGTCTCTCCAGCTCAAACTAATCTCCATTCTCCAGCAAAAGTTATCTTCCAAATGTTTATTTCTGACCAATTCACCATGCTTACTCCTATGGCTTATTATTTTTAAGATCAAATAAAAAAATTCTCTGTATGGCAATGAAAGTCGTAATCTGTCAGCCTTGCTCCCAAAATAAGAACTTTCTTAAATTTACTCGTCCAATGAGGTCCCTACCACTGCTTCATCAATACACTCCTTCTCTGTAGTGAATGTAAATCCCAGTATTTTCAAAGATAACAATGACTTTCCCTCATGTCCAAGTCCTGGATTCCTAAAAATTTCAGGTAAAATCACACCTTCTAAAGAAAGCCTCTCCCAATTAGTTTTAGACACTAGTGTCCACATATAAATTACTTTCCATTTATCTAACTTTTCAGTGTAATATCTCATCCATTAAATTGTTCTTAAACTTTAATTCAATTCACTTTAAATTGCTCATTCGTTAAACTTTCTTCTTGAGAGTTTCTCTTTAGTCATCTTTTTATCCTGATAACTTAGCAAATAGTGTGGGATGTAGTAGACCCCAAATAGTTGATAGTTGTTTATTGTGTTTTATCTTAGCAGTGATTTAGCTTATATTTTGCATTCCAATATAAAAGTATTAGATCACATTCATTATATCACAAGTAATTTAATCACTACCCCAAAATCACTGAGCATCTGCTCTATTTCCAAATCTTTACTACAATACATTACACAATACATTACTCTCTAAAACCATTCTATCTCTGATTCTTTTATAATTTCCTAGGCTACTATAAACTGTTACATTCACATAACTGCAATTCGTTCAGCCATTATCAGTTGTCTAAGAAACAATATTAGATACTCTCTTCATTTCTGCATCTCTACACTGAAGAAATTAAAAAAGAGTGAAAAAACAAAGGCTGTTTTGCTTTCTCCCTCCCTAATATTATCCACTACATTAAACTCATCCTTCCAGTCAAAATTTGTTCGTCTAAAAAAAAAAAAAAAAAAAAAAAAAAAAAAAAAAAAAAAAAATTTAAGTCATTTATCCACTAGTTGGTTAATATGTCACTTTGAAGGCTAACTTACTTTTTGTGGCTATTCTCTTGGCTTTTTGTAATGTGTATTTTAAGAATTCCTCTTATTTATGGTAGAGGTTTCCATGCCTTATTTGATTCACAACATATGTAGTTACTTCCCTGTTGATTGAACTGCTACTTTCTGGGTGCTTACTATGCATATGTGTACGTGCACATGTCTATATATGTCTGTGTGTGTATCTACTGATTTTAATGTAAGAACTTTGAGTTGTGGAATTATAATTCTGGGTCCTTCTGCATCTAACATGAAAATAACAATTTAAATGTTGTAGTAAATACCATATTTTGTGCCTTTTACATCATCTTATACCATTCAAATTAAATTTTCTCCCTTTTTAGGCCAGACTAAAAATTTTAAAACAATAATTAACTATATATATGCTGATAATTGAGAAAAGATAATTAAGTTAAATCATTCCCTTGCAAATAAAAATTTCAGCATTTTTTTCCTTTAAAATAAAAGACTGAAAGAGGGGATCCCGGAACTCGGAAAATCCCTGAAAGAGAAAATCTCCTTCAACTCTCCCTTAATAAGGGGCACTGCCCCAAGTCTTTTTCCTTTAAATGAATTTAAGTTTTGACTGCTTTGAGAAGGGAATGAAGAGGGAACCCCCAAACTGAAAATCCTTAAAGGAGAAAACCTCCTTCAACTCTACCTCAGTGAGGAGACTCCACCAAATGTACAGTTTCATTTTTGTTTTCTGGTTGGGGTCAGCTCAGCCCTGAAACCCATTGAATTCAATTCAATTCTAGCTCTAGCAGAAACCCAGTGAAGAGCCAACCTAGGACTCCACCCAGGAGCCCCCTTCAGCTTGTAGCCAAAGCCCCCGATTATAAAAGAGCCAAATTAAAACCCTCTCTTTGCAGAGGTTCCAAACATGTCAGTCCTATGCTTGGTACCTACAGGAGCTTCTGCCCACTGTAATACTGTTTCCAGTGCCCTCTTCTCTTTACCCTCACGTATTTCCTTAACCAGAACCTTACTTCCCAATCCCTATAATAAATCTCTTTTATTAATCTAAGTTTTCAGGTCGGTAAATTCCTTTACAGGGGATCTCTGCACCTCCAAAAAGGGAATCCTCAGAACTCCCTACCCTTGCGCTGCTATTAGACCTCATTGAACTCCCTGACCATCAAAAACCCACATTTCAATTTGGGTACTCCAAATCTAAACCTCAACAAGACAAACTAGTATTGCATATAAATATTGTAAACTATCTCATTCAGACCAGTTTATTTATGGTTAAAGAATTGGGGAAAATGCTAATGTCTACTGAACATCATAGAATTCTATTAATGAATGAAATTTAACTGACGTCTTTCAAAAACAACAAAGATAACAATTTTGACTAATAATTTTTAGTCAAAAAATATTTCAGAATAGCACCACTAAGTTGACATTAAACAAAATAAAGTAAAAATAACCCAACAAAAACAACGCTATGAAGTTTTTAAATATAACACTCACCTTAATACTGACACAGTATGGATGGTAACACTGACCACACTGAGAACATGCTAGCAGCCTTCCTTCTGCCCCTTGGCCAAAGCTTCCACAAACTACACACATATCCTAAATTAAAAAACAACAAAAATCCTTTTTTTGTGTGTGCATAAAATTAGGTGACAAAAAATTTGCATCAATTCAAACTGAAAAACAAGAAGCTAAAATACTTTAAAGAACAGAAACTAGATGCTTAAATAGCAAAGATGCCAAAAAATACAAAAAAAAAAAAAAAAAAAAAAAAAAAAAAAAAAAAAATCCCCTAACCTGATGTAAAGTGAACTTGTCACTGCTAGAAAATAGGACTACTGTATTATGCATGGAATTTTCTTCTTCATCCTTGCTTGATAAAATATCCACAGAAGAAACCTATAAAAGAATGAAATTTAAGTTGTATTACATTCCATCATTCTGAAGACATTGATACTTTTGTAAAATTGAAGAAGTAAATATAATCAAATTCACCAAAATCTTGAACTTATATATATTCCTTGATTTAAAGTAAAATAATCAGAAATGCAGGCTATACAGATTTTTTTTTTCCCCCAGCTATGTACTTCCCTTTTAATCTTGTTTGTTTGCTTTGGGTTTTGTTTGTGAAATTTTTTTAAATTTAATGTAATCAAAGTTGTTCATTTTGCCTTTCATAATGTTCTCTAGTTCTTCTTTGGTCATAAATTCCTTTCTTCTTCAAAGATCTGATAGGTAAATTATTCTTTGGTCTCGTAATTTGTTTATATAGTATCACCCTTTATGCCTAAATTATGTACCTATTTGGAACTTATTTTGGTGTGGGTGTGAGATATAGATCTATGTTGATTTTCTAACGTATTCTTTTCCTTTTTTTCCCAGCAATTTTTGTTAAATAATGAGTTCTTATTCCAAAAGCTTGAGTTTGGGGCTTTATCATCAAATACTAGGTTACTATAGACAGATTATTTTATCAAGTGTATCTAATTATTTCACAGATCTACTGCTCTATTGCTTAGCCAGTAACATATGATTTGGATGACTATTGCTTTAAAAATGTAGTTTTTAAATTGTAGTTCTAGGTACTGGTAAGCCACCATCCTTTGTAAGTTTTTCATTAATTCCCTTGATATTCTTTCTTTACATTTTATTCTGCAAGATGAATTTTGTTATTGTTTTTATAATTAAAAAAATTATTTTTTTGCAATTTAATTGCTATGTCACTGAACAAGTAGACCAATTTAGGCAGAATTGTCACAATTTTATTATATATTATTTAATTTTATAATTTATTATATTTTCTATTTTATAAAATATAATTTTATATATATTATATAATTTTATTATATATGGGTAGGCTAAACCCAGGAGCAACTGATATTTTTCAAATTATTTAGATTTGTCTTTATGTTAGAAGTGTTTTGTAATGGTTTTCAAATAGTTCTTAGGATTGTCTTGGTAAGTAGACACAAATATTTTATTTAGTCTAGTTATTATAAATGAAATTTCTCTTTTTCTTGCTGATGGGCTTTATCAATAATTTATAAAAATACTGATGATTTGTGTCGGCTTATTTTATATCCTACAACTTTGCTACAGATGTTAAGTGTTTTGAATAGGTTTTTGGATAATTTTCTAGGATTCTTTAAGTAAAGAGAAATCACTGCAATGACTAAGTTTTATTTCCTCATTGTATATTCTAATTCCTTTAGTTTCTTTTTCTTTTCTTATGGCTAACGCCAATATTTCAGTTGAATAATAGCGGTATTAATGGGCATCCTTGTTTCACTTCTATCTTACTAGGAATAAGTCCCAGCTTCTCTCCATTACCAATAATGCTTGAAAAATAGCAATTGCTCATGGTTAATATAATAAAAATAACAATTCTGTCTAAATTAGTCTACTTGTTCAGTACCATAATAATTACATTGCAAATTGGTTTTAAATAAATAACAATTGAGCTGACAAAGAGAGAAAGAAAGCAGTATACACAAATGCAACAATTTAAGGAACAAAATATAAAAATAAATGTTGTGATATACAATAGTAGCTAACAATTCTAAAGGAATCACTGCTGGCAAAAACCTAAAGAGAGGGAAGGATGCAAATTAGTGTACAGAATGGGACAGAGATATATGTAAATAAGTGGATTATTTGTTTTACTTAATTGCATTTCCCCTATAATTAACTAATTCTGAGGTGTCACTTCAAATTGATCAGATTGGCTAACATAAAAATGAAAAATGATAAATGTTGGAAAGGATATGGAAAAATGAGAACACTCATGTATTACTGGTGGAGTTCTGAACTGATCCAATCATTCTGGAGAAAAATTTGAAAACTTACCTACAAGAATAGCAAAACTGTATATAGTTGTTAATAGAGCAATACCAATACTAGGTGCGTATCTGTATTTTTTTCATTGGGGAGGCAGTAGAATTGAAGAGAGAGGAAAGCCTCTCTCTTCAAAAATAAATTTATAGCAGCTTTTTTTTTTTTAAGTAGGGGCAAAAATTGGATATTGGGGATATTTCCAATATTAGGGAATATACTTAAAATTATTATGGATGAAACTTGAAGGATTGTAGCCTTTAGAATCAATTGCTCTCAGAACTGGATAGAGAAATTTGTCCACTCTTTAGATCCTGAATCCAAATCCATCACAGATACATACTATCAGTGTGATTTGGAGCAAGTCATTTAAACTTTGTAAGCCTCAGTTTGCTTAACTTTAAAATGAGGAAAATAATAGACCCTTAAAAATTATGGTGGGGAGCAAGTATTGATAAAGAGTGCTTAGCACAATGCATATAGCACAATAGGTGCTATAAAAAATCTTGCTCCCTTCCTCATGCCCTCCAGGATAGGAAAAATGCAGTAAAAAGCAACAAGAAGTAAGATACATTTAAGTACTAAGAGACTAAGAATGAAATCAATCTTAGACATGGTACTTTTGAAATGCAACTGCATATACAGGTGTTATTCAGAACAGGCTGGCATCACAGAATAGAAATAAAGACTGTACAAATCAAGGTTACCTTCAGAAAAAATTTGCGTGAGATAAATGGATTACCACATAGAAAAGATTTTAAAAAGTGAAAAGCCCAGGAAAGAATTTCATAACAAACTTGGCTAAAAGATGTGATATGGATGCCAAATTAGAAAAACACAACAAAGGGAACAGAAAGACCTATAAAAGGAGAGCATAGAGCATGAAAACTAGGAAAGAAAGACGACCTATGAAAAAAAAGGAGAGAGTTTGTGTCAAATACTACAAAGATTGCAATAACAGGAAAAAACTAAGAAAAGATCATTGGATTTTACAATTATAAGGTTAAGTGAGGATCTTCAAGAGAACAGAGTAGAGTGATGAAGTTAAAAGCCAAATTGATCAAGCTGTGGAGTTGCTCTGGAGGAATACATGAGCTGAAGATTGGTACTAAAGATGGAAATCCAGGAATTTCCATAGAAGAGAAATAAAATGGAATAGGAAAGCAGTGAAAAATAAGTGTAGGTATGGTCATACATGAAATAATTCACATAAGTGACAATATGTAAGTCAGGATATAATTCATTTTCTCTACAAGTATTTGATCACAAAATGTTTGGTGACTGACTATAAGCTATTGTGCCTGAAAAACGTTCATTTTCTTAACTAAACTCACAATAATAGCATTCTTAGAAAACTTTTAGCAATAATTCATATTATTGAACTGCTATATATTTATAACTTAGAAGTATAAATAAAATCCCATAAATAAAAGATAAAAGGTAAGAGAAGATAAAAAGATCCTTTTCAATGCCATTTACTTAAAATGCTGAGTAGAAAAAATGATGAAGAGTATAATCTCATTACCCAGAACAAAGCACAATGTCCTATACCTAGTAGGGAAATAAATATCAAAATGATTTTAAAGAGGAGGAAAAGTCTAATATATTGGAGTAAAGATTAAATAGGAAAAGAAAAAAAGAAAAGATTGAATAGGACTAAAAGCAGAGTTTTATACATTCTTTTTAGCCTAACATTTTTTTAAAAGCCTTAAATATACATTAAATGATTTGATAGGAAAAAAAAAAAAAAAAACCCAGCATATTTAGTAGTACATAAACTACAAATTAATTAACCTTACCCCTGGAAGAACCAGAGCTCCAATCCCACTTTTGAGTTTGGATCTGCCTCTGCCACCTCGGCCAGAAAGTCCTGCACCTCTTGGCCTTCGTTTCCCAGGGAATCCAGATCCACGACCCTAGTAATGTTTTCCAAAATTGTACATAATTATTAACAAAAGATGTAATTAAAAGCCCATCATACTTTGAAAATAAATTACCAATGCAATTTAAGCAATGAGATTGCTTGGAGATGGCACCCACATGATTTCACCTAATTTAAAAAAAAAAAAAAAAAAAAAAAAAAAAAAGAGGATGATCCAGAAATTTATTCAAGTTTAACAAAACCTCTCCTTCTTCCTCTATTACAATCAAATATTAAAAACACAAAGATTTTCTTCTTTGCATCCAGTTAACTGTATTTTATTTTTACTCAGAGTGAAACACACACACACACACACACACACACACACACACACACACACACACACACACACACACATATATAAATCAAAAAAGACTGTCATGAGTTAAGTCAAAAAAAAAATCAAAACAAAGAACATAAAGTATAATTCAAGCAAAGGAATTTTAAGGATATTTTTGTGGGGGGAAAAAAGATTCATTCTTCCTTATTCAGTCCTGCGTGTGTAAAAGGAACATAACAATTTGATCCACAAGTATATAATGCAATGTCTAAAATGAATAGTTCCAGAGTCCCAGAAATGTGATCTGTAAGAAATGGATAAGTCATCAAATGATAAATCTTGGACAGCTGGTCAATAATTAAAAAGTTCCCCTAAAAAAAATTTTTTCCTGTATATGTTTGGAACTCTGGAGGCACATGTTAACTTCCAAAGTGGAAAAATATTTTCTTCAAGACACTGAATATTAAATTTCAATTACATAGATTCCATTTTCTTCTTTAACAATTAATTCTCTGGATTAATTTTTATGGCATTACCCCACCTTCAATCTAACTTTGCAGAATGATGAAAATTTATTTTAAGCGAATAAGAGAATTTAAACAATAACTAAAAGATGACTTGAAAGCTGAATACATTTAATTAAAGAAAAAAGTTATCTTTTACTTTTATCAAAGGGAAATTTTGTCTTGGATCCTAAATAAGCATTTTATGAAAACTGTACATATACTCAATTGATAAGAACATAGTTTTATATTTTAGAGCTTTTAAATTGGTTATGTTTCTTGATAAGATGGAACAACTAGGTGTTGGGTTCTCAAGTCAGAAAGAGTTTAAAGGAGTTTAAATCTGGCCTTAGAAACTTACTTCAAATTATTAAATGGCTTCTACTCCCCTTCACTAAAATCTCTTGGGTACTGTCAGTTTCATTAATTTATTCTTGCAGGGTAGCATGTTTGCAATAGAAGTGCTAATCAAATGAACTGTCTTATTCATATTTCTAGCAACATAATTATAAGGTATTTCAAAAGAATGTAATATTTATAATCAGTGGCAAAATTAAGGCTATTCTACAGTTTTGCTATTGCCCAACACTTCATAAGTAGCAGTAGTCTTATAAGCTCTGGAAATGTATAGCGTCATAATAAATCTTAATATTTCTTTTCTTTATATTCAAGACAGAATTCAATCCTGTTTATCCAGCCATTAAGGAATGCCCTAAATTACAGAGAACATCCTTAACCTATAATCAAAAAAGGGAAAAAGTCTCACATTCTCAAGGGATTGTATTATATACTATACTAAGAATATAAAGTATCAAAAGCTTTGAATAATATTTATTCTATTGAGCTTACTGAAATGCAGTTAAAATAAAATCCAAAGAGCCATCCAAAAAGTCTCACTAGAATCTCACTAGCTTTAGGTGTAATAATTTCCAGAAAGGTAATTTTTTTTTACAGTGCCCAATGCATATGAGAAAACTTTGGAAAAAGTTTTCTAAAACTCTAAAAACTAAAAAAGATCTCAAAATCTAAAAGCTAAACAATGCTTAAAAATTTATAAACGTCAGGGCATAAATCCAAAGGTTGGGGCTAGATTGCTCTTACCCACCATATCTTAATACAACTTCCTTAATGGTCCAGTATTTTTTATATTTCAGTATTTCTTTATATTATGGAAGCATACTAGCAATATAAAAAACCCAAAAAGAAAATTATATAGCAGTGCTAGGACACAATATCAATGTTTTCAAATTTTGAGGCAATTCTAATAATTAAAATGAGCATTAAGTTTTAATATCAAGTTTCCTTCCTGGTATGTTCTAATATATCATTTTAATGTTTTAATTTAAAACTGAAATACCAACTGTAATAAATGCTGGTTGCATTCTCAAAAGTAACAGCCACAAAAAGAGATGCTAAGGACTTGACCAGTTAAATAACATGAACTCAATCCTTTGTTAACTTCTGTGTGATCTATTTCTAATTTACCAAATAAATCATTTCAAGGACTAAAATTACACATCTAAACAGGCAAATGCTTACGTTTCATCCATTTTAAGATAGAAAAAAAAAAAAATTAAATGCAAAGCTGTATCAGCTAAATTACATATACATAAATACCTTAATAACATGTTTAATCAGAAATATAGATGAGACACAGAAATTTATTTACCACTTTGATGCTCCAAATGGTACTGCCAGTAAGCTGTCTGGGTTTAAAAATTTCCCGGCCTTCTGAAATGTCTGGGGACCAGGAAGGTGGGCTCACTGTATTATTGGTACTCCAAGCCCCCTAGGATATGGCAGGTGAGAAAATAGATGTATAAAACTCAGCAACATAAAAAGTCAAAGCGAGCAACTAAAGATTTTAGGGTAGCAAAAGCAAATGTAAACGTATGGAAATTTAAGACAAATTGCTTCAAAGAGGGTAAAAATTAACCGATTCCTTATTGTAACTTTATAATAATGTTTATGACTTCCTAATGTTCACTGAGAAGATTAAAGATTAAAACAGGAAAACACAACACATTAACAAAAATGCTGATACAAAATCACCATTAGTGTACACATTATAATAATTATAACATAAAACAATGTCCAAATCCTATTTTAACAACTGTATACAGGGATTTTAGCTCATGTTAACTTTCCTCTTTATCACACCACACCAGAAAAACAATGGGTTGGCTTACCACACTATACGAATCATAAATTCCTATACAAATTCCTACAATCACAACTTAATAGGCAGAGAGGCATTAAAAAGAACAATCTAACAAGGCAGAGTATATTATATAAAGGTATTATGAAAATATGAGGGATACACATATGTATACAAATATACATATAATTATAACACTGGTAATTAATTCCATTAGTATATTAACTTAATTTAGGGTTAAAAATCTACACCAAAAGACTGACACATTGGATTAACTGGAGATAAAAAAGCAAATAAAATTAGGGCAAACTGTCCTTAATTCACAAATTTAAAATGTTCAAAAAAGTTTATAAATTATATTGATCATAAAAATTTCACTAAAACTTAAGAGTTAGAATTAGAACTACTTGGGAAAATATAATTTCACTTCTAAAGAAACATATTCATCTAGTATTTGAACTAATCCAATGTACATGCTCAGCTTAAAGTTTCTCACAAAGATCACATAAAATTTTTAAATGAAACATTTAACTTTTGTCAAGGAAAAATACCTCCTGGAAAAAAGTGAATTTTGAATCTTACAATTTACTAATTTATGTGCTTGTTATAAATTACAAAATAAACAACCAAAAACTGTTAAGACATTAAAATGAAACACTGCACATTTACTTACCAGGCTCTATAATGTTATTAAAAATCACAATTATCATCTTCATATCACAAAATTAATACTGCCAGAAATTAAATAGGCATCAATCTGAAATTTTAAGATATTAGCTCTTAACTGGAATAAGAGCAATGGATACTAAAAAGTATGAAATTAAAACTATATTAAATGGAATAGACAAATGGAATTCTGCTATATGAATGTTTTCATTCTGCTTGTCAAGATCTTCCCTTTATTCTCAATATGTGGGAGGATAGTCACATCCAAGATATCTGGATTATAAGATAATTCATCTCTCCAACAAATATATATATACATATATATACACATACATATATATATATATATGTAATAAAAGTTTTATTCATAATACAAGACTATGCAGCATTTAAAATAATTTAACAGACTATATGAAATTACTTAATGATTCAATATCATGCAAAAAGGTTCCAAACAAATCCATCTTGTACAAGCCATGTCTGGTTGCACTGCTAGATATAAATATATGTATAAGGAAATATACTCTTCTACATATGCAAAAACATTTATCTAAAAATTTCAGCAATTATATTGGGCTTAATTTTTTTTTCACTGAAGCTTATTTCTACAAAGTGATAGCTGATACTGTGTTAATCTAAATTTTGTTGAAACTAAGAGTCTGAAATTAATTCTGTATTTTGACATAAGCAGGAAACGAAAATTCTCTAACAATATCTCAACTTAATTTAAAGGCAAAGCTGCAACCAAATATAAGAAAAATGAAAAAAAAAAAAGATCTTAAATCAAAAATTCTAAATAAATGTTTCTTTTATAAAACACTTTAACAACAACAACATAATTAATATCAACATATTCAACTAACTTATATGGCTTTAAATGAATAGAACATAGTATGCCAATGATTTAGGAGTTAGAAAGTTAAGTTCTTTGATCCCTTCCTACCATAAGACACTTTCAACTACTACTGATAAGTTTGAGTGGTAGACACAAGTGTTACTGATGTATAGGAATAGATACCAGTGGTAGAATGAATACATTAAAATGCATGTATACATACATATGTGTATGCATAAGCAACATATGTAAATATAAAGAAATAACCAGACTTCAACACTAGAGGGCTTAGATTAGATTCAAAGAGTACTAATATTCTGAATCAAACTACTACAAAAATTCTACACTAACATTTTTACAGGCATGCCATCTGAATCCTCCTTTAAGGCCAAAATAATACCTCTAATTCAGGGCTTCCCCAATTCTTGTCATTTAAGCAGACTACTTCTTTCTAGCTGACACAAATGTCCTCTGTGTTCTCCTCCCTATTCATTACAAATCTAATCACTTCAGACCTCATCTTTCTAGACAAATACTTGTCATATTTTAAATTTTTTTCATTCATTTTCATTTTTCAGAAGACTATTATTTATTTCCTTCGCTAAAGCCTTAGCACTTAATTCTGACACCTTAAATCACACTTGGACCTACTCTCTAATTAAATAGCTCCTCTGAAAAACTCATATTAAGGTGGGCCCATAAAGCACTGATGCCTCATTCCATCCTAAGCTGAGCTTGAGATATTCATTATTATACCTTTGTCCCCCAATGCTAACCCCCTTCCCATCTTTATTACTAGCATTTAGGTCAATGCCTAAAAATTAGTAAACCAGAAAATTTTCAGGCTGCCTCAATCTCAGTCTTAAACTATTTTTTTATCTCCTTGCAATACAATGGGAACTGAGAATGCCAGATCACTACAGAGCTTTCCTAATATTATCCGTTCATTTTTTTCTACTCTATCTCACAAGGCACAAAAATATAATTAATATATTCCATCCCTTCACACCCACTTTTAAGACCTATTACCAAACAATCAACCCGTGAATTTATGCTATTCAGTTATATCTTTGCTTCAAAATTTTTGTTGTTATTTACCTTTCCAATCAGGAAAATGGATAAAACGTTTGTCCATGACTTTGACAGATTCTCTATGTCTTTCTATCCCTTAGGTCTGCAACCAATGAAACATTCATTATCCAATGATAATTCTAATGGTTGATATCCACTAAGGCATAATGGTATAACAGAATACTAAACTTTGGAGTTAAGAAGGCCTCATTCTAAACCTTATACCACATGATTACTAGTTATATGATGACATAAATATCTACTTTCCTAACCTATATTTCCTAATCTATAATACCTAAAATACTCTACTGACATTGAGAACTCAATATAAAAAGATATATTAAATAAAATGATCAAGATGAAAAGTTGGAATTTTATAAGGTCATTCATTAAGGAAATGAATTCTAGGTTGCTCAAATGTATATTCTATTTCCTTGAAATCTGGTCAAAGCAGAAAGCAAGAAGCCTCAGTGATATATTTTATATTAAATTAGACATTCTATATAGTTAAGAAATACTGAAATAGGGCAACTGGGTTTTTACTACAACAAGCAGTTGATAATTTGGGGCAAAATAAAATGGGCTTTACCAGTCTACCCAAAGTGTCCTTGTCATAATCACTGGATCAAAAACAGGCTTGAATTATCCATGAATAATTGGTAGGTGAGAAGATGATGGAAATACATTCCACATGGATATGAAATGTTCCATAAGCTATCATGTACTTTTTTTCTTGACAGTTTTGCTTATGTATATGGAAAGGACTAAAAAGCACCAAATTTCCCAAGCTCTGAAAAAAAAATTTTTAATGAGTAAATTTCTCATAGAACCTAAATCAATTGAGAAAATCAATAGTAAGTAATCTTTCTTTCCTTTAAATTGCCCTCTGCTTTAAATATTTAAAAAAGAATTTATCCTACAGATTCATCAGCTTTACAGTAGTACTTTTGTAGTTAAAATAACTGGAAACAAAGTACCTGCATGTTGATTTGATAACTATTCAACAAATTATGATATTTAATATAATATGTAAAAAATCTGAATTCAGAGAGATGCAAAATAACTCAAACAAATACAAAGAGAAAGAAGCAGGAACAATAAAACAAGATAAATGGTGTCTACAGCAATACAAACTCAAAAACTAAAATTGTGCATCAATGCCACAGAGCTTGGCTATGAAAGAGATATTAGGATCTAATCCTGCCCCATCTCAGTGCACGCAGAAAACAATGTACACATTATGCAATATGGACTTTCCTTCTAACTATGTTAAAGAGGCTGTCAGGGTAGGAGACAGAAAACAAACATTCAGGAAAAGGTGGTGCCAATCACCTTTTAAAAAACAAGGCTATTACATTAATGCAATAAAAAAAAAAAAAAAAAAGTAAGAGAACTTCTAATGATTTTAGGGATAGGGAAGATTATGATTTTGTATTCACTGAGTTTAAGTGATATTTAGTGAATATCTGTCTAGGAAATATGTGGTACAAATGACAAAATAAAACTACTTTTGATTACCTTCAACAAAATGCTCTGAAAAATAAAAGAAAAAAAATTTTTTTTGAAAGTAGAAAAATGAATTGCTCTACAATGGGAATATTAAAATCAGGCATCTAAGCTAAATGAACTACACAATAGCATGGGGCAATGGGAAAGGATACTGACTTCACAGTAAAAGCATATCACTTTAAAAGTCATTTATTCCCATGGCCCAAGACCTCACAGACCTGGATCTCAGTTTATTCATCTATAAATTATAAATTCTGAACTGGATGGCTTCTGACCTTCTATAATCCCTACATATATAAACTATCCTCCTATGGTGAATGAAAGTCACTTCAAATGTGAAATATCAAGCACAAGTTAGCAGAATCATAAAAATCATTTAAAACTATATCCACTCATATGAAAGAGTGTTCCAAATCACTATTGATCAGAGAAATGCAAATTAAGACAACTCTGAGATACCACTACACACCTGTCAGATTGGCTAAGATGACAGGAACAAATAATGATGAATGTTGTAGGGGATGTGGGAAAACTGGGACACTGATACATTGTTGGTGGAGTTGTGAAAGAATCCAACCATTCTGGAGAGCAATTTGGAACTATGCCCAAAAAGTTATCAAACTGTGCATACTTTTTGACCCAGCATTGCTGCTATTGGGCTTATATCCCAAAGAAATACTAAAGAGCGGAAAGGGACCTGTATGTGCCAAAATGTTTGTGGCAGCTCTTTTTGTAGTAGCTAGAAACTGGAAGATGAATGGATGTCCATCAATTGGAGAATGGTTGGGTAAATTGTGGTATATGAAGGTTATGGAATATTATTGCTCTGTAAGAAATGACCAGCAGGAGGAATACAGAGAGGCCTGGAGAGACTTACATCAACTGATGTCGAGTGAAAAGAATAGAACCAGAAGATCTCTGTACACTTCAATGTTATATGAAGATGTATTCTGATGGAAGTGGATATCTTCAACATAAAGAAGATCCAACTCACTTCAAGTTAATCAATGATTGACAGAAATAACTACACCCAGAGAAGGAACACTGGGAAGTGAATGTAAATTGTTAGCACTACTGTCTATCTACCCAAGTTACTTATACCTTCGGAATCTAATACTTAATGTGCAACAAGAAAATGGTATTTACACACATATATTGTACCTGGGTTATATTGTAACATATGTAAAATGTATGGGATTGCCTGTCATCGGGGGGAGGGTGTGGAGGGAGGGGATAATTTGGAAAAATGAATACAAGGGATAATATTATTAAAAAAAAATTACTCATGCATATATACTGTGGAAAAAAATTCTAAATAAAAAAAATCATTTAAAAGATAAAATTTTTAAAACTAAAAAAGAAAAAGAAACTCAGTTAATATATGTCCAACTAGTGTATATATCTATCCAATGGGTTTTACTAAGATTTTAAGTTTGGAGATCAAAATAGAACCATGCAAATGAGAGAAATAAGACCTTTCATATTGTGCTAATTAAAATATGATTCATTACATTAAAACACATTTCCCCCAGTCAAATACACTTAACACAGTCATAATTGTTATTGTACTAGTAATAAAACCATACTAAATAAAATCAAAAGCCAAGTATACAAAAGCACTTGGAATTAAAGCAACTGACCAAAGAATTTTGGATATAAGTGACCTGGAATTAAAATAACTGACAACAGCATTCTGGATGTAAGGGATTTCTTAAGTTAAATTCACAATATTAATTTCACAGTGCTGAACAGAAATTTGTAGCATTCTGCATGGTGCTTGTATTATGTAGGACTGTTCTTCCTTACAGAAATCTGGAGCAAGGTCCAAGAGATGCTACTAAAATCTCTTATTTAGGATAGTCTCTATTTTGTTCTATTTTAGTGAAGGACCATTTGCCAATGATGGTCCTCCAAAGCTCCCCTCTTTTATCCTCCCAAAGAATGAGCGTGGGATAATGCAAGGGCTTCTCGGAAAAATTACTTCAACCAATGAACTTGCTCCTCCTAAGCATGCAAACTCTTCCCCAGGAAGTCAAAGGGGTTGAACTCCTAGTAAAGACCAGAACTAGAGAATTATTAAGTACTGACTTAGCACTTAGTAAGAACCTATTATCTCATTAGCACTTAGTAAGAACCTAACATCTCCCCCTTTCTTTTGATTTGAAGAACGTAGCAAACCAAAGCAGTGGTAAAAGACAATTTAAGTAGCTACACCATCTTGTACTCTAAAAGCCCAGAAAAGAAAAGCAAAAAGTTTAACTGAATAAAATTTTAGTATGACATAATTGTGATATTAAAATATGGTAATAACTATATTTCTAGTGCAAAGTGAATAGAAAAGTAGCCCTCAAAATGCAGGTCTCTGCTTCTCACTCAAGTAATGGACTGAATCACAAACCCTTCTTCTGAAGAATACAAAATGTAATAAAACTTAATGTAACTTTATTAGAATAACTTCAAGAAAGATGATTGATATTCTGATTAATGAAATTATTAATGAATCTGATGAACAGAAAAAATGTGGGTTTAAAAAATAGAGTATTTAGAAAAAATGAACTTAAAATTTCTGAAAACCACTAGTAACATTCATATTGTTCTTTAGAAGGGTGAAGATAGCTTTGGTTTGCTACATACTTTCTGGCCAATTTCTATACCTTTACATACAGGGAGAAATATTTCTCTTAATCTTTATGTTTTTGTCATGCTTTCAGATGACTTTTGCAAAAAAAATAAATTATGTGCTAACACAATTATCAGCCCTTCTGGTTTAACTTAAATCGTACATAGAGAATTCAAAGTAAGGGATTTCCTTTTGCTTGCTAAATACCAAATTAAATTACATTTTAATAATTAGACACACATAGAAAGATCAAATTTTGATTAGAGTTTGCTTGAATTTTCCTGATTTTAAAATTGAAATTACAAAAATATTTTCCAGAAGAAAAAAACAAGATAGTAAAACCTTAACAGAATTGCTCATAATACCTAAATAAAAGTTCTTTCAGATATTTCATAAATAGTATGTTTGCATTAAAATCAATGTATTATGTATATGTATGTGTGTTTGTATACATGTGTATATACATACATTATTAATTGGTACATGAAAGAGAAAGAACCACAACTGCCAACTTTAGTCAAATGCACTATAAAACTCCCTTATGATAAATATCTGTTATTTTGACATAAATGTTTCAAAAGCAGTTCTTTTCTATGGAGCCACCAAAAATAACAACAAAAACCACCCTGTTTGACTAATGTTATAAAGATAGCAGTATTTCAAAAAATAGATGTATAATAATAGAAATTAAACTAAATATTTTCATTTTCCATTTCTTAATCAAAAACTAATCTACAAAGAAAGCTTTTTTAAAATTTCACTGAAATGTAACAATTTTCTTTTTTTTTGATAACATCAAAAAAATTATCCTACCTGTTTTGACCGAGGTCTACCCGGGGAAAATTTTCTTTTGGTAATAGCTGGTTTACCCATGCCAATTTTTGGAGTGACAGAGATGTAAGTTGTTGGCATAATGTTTCCAGCAGAAGAATGTAAATTTGAAGGTTCACTGTGAAGTATATCATTTGCAGAAGTCAAGTCTAAAGAAATGATGGAAGAAGAACATATATTTGTCTTGTTTATATCTACTGCTGATGAAAATGCTGAATCTGTTTCTGATGGTGATACCATGGATTTGTCATCTAAAGGTGAACCAACTTTTAAACAATCATCAAATGTCGGAAGGCATTCCATTTCTACAATACCAGATGAAACTTCACAGATTTCATCTTTTTCTATTACTCCTTGAACTTTGTCTATTCCCAAATCCATCTTTGCAATTAAAGCAGTTTCTTCTTCACATGGAGATGGTAAAATGTCTGATACCCCAATGATATTATCAGGTGTTAATTGTGGAGATGGTGATTCTTCCAAGAATGCTGTTGCTTTGGATTCCTGTAATGTCTGTTGTTGTTCTTCATCCTTTAGAGACGTCTCTGAATTTGTCAAAGCATTGACATTTTCTGTCACTATCATCTTATTTTCATTTTGACCTTCACCATAAGATTGTACCGTTTTGTCAGATATTTCCATCTCATCTTTATTAGTCTGATTAGAAATTTCACTGTGCACTTCAGGACTTAATTTATCCTGTGTAAGATCTGTAAAAAATTTAAATATGTATTTATATATATATATATATATATATATATATATATATATATATATATAATATGTATATATGCATACACACAGAGATTTTTGTTAATATCATTTTTTTAAAATTCTGACTAGACAGATCAAAAAAACATGCTGACACACTTATTAAAAAAAAAAAAAAAAAGACACAACACATAGTGACAATGAGACGGAATATCTGTTGCCTTCTACCAGGAAAAGACTTTAAAGAAAGACATGAAGTAGCCTTGTCAAGTTAAAGACAAAGACTCTGCATTCAATTCTTTGAAAAGAGCGAGGAAGGAAGAGAGGGAAAGAGGGAAGAAGGAAAGAAGGAAAAAAAAAGGTGGGTAATGGAGAGAGAGAGACAGAGAGAGAGAGACAGAGACAGAGACAGAGAGAGACACAGAGAGAGAAAGAGAGGAACAGAAGAAGATATTATGAACATTTTTTTATAGATGGCACAATCTTGACTAAGAGTAATCACATTAAACTACATATTTAATAGTGATATTTATGGACTGAATGAAATGAATCAAAATTTCATGACTTTTTAAAGTATAATTCCAAATTGCTTTCCAGAATGAGACAAATAATAGCTCCACCAAAATTGAGTATACTGATATGCCTATTTTTCTATAATTCTTGCAACATTACATATTTTTCTCGTCATCTTTGCCCATTTTCAAAATGTGAAGTAAAATATCAGAATTGTCTACATAGGCATTTTTTTTCCCATATAGTTATTGAAAAGAACTATTTCTTCATACATTTTGGCTATGCATCCTTTAATAAATTATTCTTAATTTACAGTAACTCCCTATGTATCTCTGTGTCCTATTGTTTATGGTAATAAAAACAAAAACAAAACAAAAACAGTACTCATCAACTGAGAAAAAAGGTGAACAAATTTTTATAAGTGAATAAGATGAAGTGAATGAAAGCCAAGTATCCAGTGACATGATTCTTTCCCAAAAAGAAATGAGAAAATGAGAAACTAAACATAAGGGATATCAATGATGAGATCAGATTTGGTTGTTAGGTTAAGTTTTAATGACCTTAAAAAAAAAAAAAAAAAAAATACCCTCTATTTTTATTTGTGAAAAGATGTCACTTGCTGGTGAGGAAGGAAGGTATATGTTTAGAAATGGATGGACAAAAATAAACTAAAAAAATTTTCACTAACCAAATAACTTCTAGTATTAGTATAAAACATACCTTTTAAAATAAACAAAGATTACTCACCAGGAATTAGAGGACTATCTGTTGTAAGTCTTACTTCAGGACTGACATTCTTGATATTAGTCTGCTCTTCATCACAATCATGGACAGCTGCTAGAAACAATTTGATAAAGTCTCCAACAGTTTGCTTAACCATCATTTAACAATTAATCTTATGCATTATCAGGAGAATTAATTCAATTAACAATTCAAATACGCTATTACTATAAATATTCTACCTTTTTTCCTTCCCAAACACCTCAAATATCCCTGCACTATTGTTATTTGTTATTTACTTTCGTTTAATCAAAGTACAAAAATTTCTATCTTTTTTCTAATTATCATATGAAAATTATGTAAAGCTATAAAAACCTGGAAATTCACACAACTTTATATTTTTCTCCAAAAAAATGAATATTAGTTAGGAAATCAGATTTAGGAAACATAGAATTAATTAATAAAATCACTTCCTCATAAATCCAAAACGGATAAGTCCATGAATATACATTAACACACACAATCTTGTTCTCATCCATTCTTTCTCTCAATTATCATAATGCAGTGCAGTGTTAAGTTTTAATAGTACAGCTACAAATTTACACAAATAAAATTTGAATGTTTAACTATATCAATCTCAAGTTGAATAAGAATAAGCAAACTGTAATGCAATGTATATGTGTGACAATTTCTGGATTGAAACTTTTTCAGTGGAAGGGTAGGAGAGGTCCTCTAGCTTACCCAACTCTATCATCTAAGCTACATACAATAGCTTTTTTTCTTGTTGGGTCACATCAAAACTGTCAAATATGGATCAAAACCATGTCTTCTCTGGATGATGTTAAGACTAGGATTAGCCTTAAACTTGAGCAGCAGCTGATGAATGGTTTAACAAATATAAAAAAATCATCTAGAGTAATCCATAATACAAAATAGTGCTTATTTCTAATCTTAATAGAAACATATCAATAATTAAATATATTGAATGAATCATTCATATTTTTAAGTATGCCTCACTCATATTTCTAAAGTTAATAAGGTTGAAAATTGCAATGAAATTTTTGGGACACTCGGTATATGTCCTATATGTTATATACATGTGCATACACGAACAGGAATGAAATTCTTTTCTATAGTATATTAGTAAAAGTCAAGATGATTAAGGGCAGGGAATTTATCTTAACAAGGTAACAAGCTAAATGCAAACATAATGCAGGGTCTGAATATAAGTAATAAATTTTACTTATAATGCTAATATTTAGCTGTCATTTTAAAACATTTCCTACTCATAAGAACATCACTTTTTTTTTAAAGAAACAAAAAAGTTTTAAAACCAAAACAAATACCAATAAATAATCAAAAGCACATGAACAAGTAAAGATACAACAAAAATCCAGATTATGATTTTAGCTTTCATTATCTGACCTGATATGAACCACTAGGATGGTTAACATAAAATTGAATTTTAGCATCACTGTGCAAGGAACCACAATCCCTACCAATTTTCCTAAAAGCTTTCAAGAGTTCTCATAGTGCAAGTCTCTTCCACTAAGGATTAGGTTTTACACCATTAATTTCTTACTTAGCTTTAATTCAGTGAGCTACAGAATGTGTGTAATTATATGATATGTATGGATAATATAACTATCTTGATACATATTCTATTATATCTTCTTACCAACTGGAGCAATTTCAGGTCTTGTATCTTGATTTAAAGAATTGTTCCCACTTTGGTGCATAAATACCAAACTCTCATCAACTCCTTCTGTTTCCATTTCATTAACAGACTCTTAAAAGGAAAACAAATTTCTCTTGATTAGTATATAATCTATTACATATATTTTAAGATGGCTGGTAGTTCTCAAGATTGATACTTAATTTAAGAAAGAACTTAATCTATGCTTAATCTATGAAGAGAACTATCAAATGCTACTAGTCCTTCACCTCACACTTACAAAAATGACAAATTGATCTTTATTTTTCTCAACATCTAGACTAGTCTACATGTTTGTCAATACAGTAAAGTGTAGAATAGAAAATATCAGAAGATAAAAATACTGAAACAAAGATTTTAAAAGTCAACATAATAGTGGTTTTGCAATCAGAGAATTTAACACTAATGAATTGTATCACACTGGGCAAATCACAACCATCTAATAGATTCAAATCCGTCTAAAAGAAAAGATGAAAGAATAAACTTCACAAAACAAACAAAACATCATTATTTCTTTTAAATTTGAACTTCTTATATTCAGTCAAAAGTTCTAGTCTATTGATCATGATCTTGACTGTTATTTAACAAGTCTCTTATTCAAAAATACCACAGGTATCAAGTTTTGACCATAACTTCTGTCTTATCTAAGTGAATAATCCCTCATACTTTAGTGTACTCCTTCGTTCTGTACAAGTCCCCAATACAAATCATTATGGCTTTACTCCCCATCCTCAGCTCTAGTCATACAGGAATATGCAGGTTTCACTTTATCAATACCAACTGTTGTACTTATACCTTTGATAACAACTTCTTCCTCCTTATTTTCAACATTTTGTCATCCACTGGTACCTTCTCTATCTGCCTAATCATCCTTAAGTCTTTATTTGTTCTGAAAATCCTCTCAAGCTCTTTTTCCCCCATGCGGGCTTTTCTAAACTGTCCATGAGGCATAAACATTTGTCATGATTTCCTTGAAGACTCTGCTATCATAAATATCATAGATCTATGATAAGAGGTCTTTCCTTGTTCCCCATAATACTGAACTTCCACTTATATAGAGAATATTAGCATAACATATAATAAGAATGTCAGCTCATTTCAGAGGAGAAACTATGAGTGATAGGCTCAATGATAGGAATATGGTGAACTCTTAATGCCAATAAAATCAACTCTATTTCATAGAACCTTTTTATTCTTTCAAGACAGTGTTTAATTGCCATCTTCTGAATGAAGACTTATGTTGTCAGAATACACTCCCTAAAATTTAACTACATGCTATGCCTTTGCATTCATTCACTTTAGAAACATTCCTCATGATTATATATGTAATTTTTTTCTTCAAAATTAATATATTAATATTTTTATAAGAAATTGTTTCATTTTTGTATTTGTATCCAAGGATCCAATTATGTCCCAACCATAGAAGGTACTTAATAAAACCAAGCTGATCAATACTCCTTTTCACTTTCAGGACCTTTAAAAAATTTTCTATAAATCTTGCCTCCGAGTTCTTATGATATACCAACATTACTTCTACTCTCCAACTGAAAATGTTTTTTCTAAAATCATAAATGATCTTTGTGCAAAATTCAATTTGTGGTTTTCATTTCTTATCCTGTTTGAGCATTTGAGGACCAACAAAAATTCCCTTTTAAATACTGTCTTCTCATTAGAGGAAACCTGGTAATATAGCAGATACAGGACAGATACTGGAGATACAAAGTCCAATATGTAAGGCTGAGCTAGATTATTCAGCCCTCCCTACAATATCCTTAAAAGCAAAATTAAAAAAAACAAACAAACAAACAAACAAAAAAAAAAAAAAAAAACCACACCACTACACCTCCAAGGTTTATGTCATGTGAGATAACACATATAAAACTCTTACCTCATTGACTGGCACAAGTAACTGTTTAATTAATGTTGCACTCCTTCCAGAAAACTTAAGTTTTATGTTGCTATGCCTTCATGGCCTTACCTGGCCATCCCACATTTAAACTCAACCTAATACAATCTATTGAATACCTAACTAAAATACTGATATTCTGATTAAAAAAAAGATTTCTGTTTATAATATATCATGATCTCTATCCAATTGCAGTCTGTCATGATTTTCCCTTCTGTTGACTAAAATGTTCCCTCAAGTCTATCCTACTGTCTCCTTTTGTCCTTAATCTTATTCACATAAGTTTCTCATCTATTTGATACTTATATGATATAATCAAGGTTTTGCCTTAGTCCCCCCCATTGCACATTCTTGTATTTAGGTTTTTATTCCTTGCACTACAGCTATCTACATATATTCTAATACAGTGAATTTACATAGCCTGTTTCCTTTCTTTTTAAAATTCAAAATTAAAGGGGCAGGAAGATGGTACAGTGGATAGAGTGCTGGCCCGGAAGTCCGGGAAGACCCGAGTTCAAATCTGGCCTCAGACACTTAATGCTTCCTAGCTATAACCTAAATTGCCTCAGCAAAAAAAAAAAAAAAAAAAAAAAAAAATCAAAATGAAAATTCCAAAGAAGGAAAAAATAAAATATAAAAAAGGTTATGGATTGAAACAACTAATCTCTACAATAGTTAGCTTATATTTTAAAATAATTAATTTAACATTATTCATTATTACTTTCAAAGCTATCCAACACTTCTATTTTTGGTATCCCTTCTTTTATCTTTTGGGGATTTGAAAATGATTCAATAACTCTTCCTACATTTTTTTTTTCTTTTTAGCTATCACTAGCATCCATATCTATCACCTTATAGCCTAGCACCTCCCTTGAAAAGAAAAAAACCCTTTTAAAAATATGCACAGTGAAGCAAAATAAATTGTCCAAATGATAAAGATGGAAAATAAATGTTTAATTAATACATACTTAGTTCTGCAGGTAGTTTAATACTTTATATGACAGATATGGATGTTGTTAAAGGTTCTCGTTTTAATCAATAGAGAACAGAAATTCATAAGTGAGATTTTATTGACAATGATTTCCCTATGAGCACCAACAAATGAGAGCCCAATTTTTAAAGTTTGCACTGAAAATTAAAGAACTTAAAGTAGAATAATGAAAACTGGAACAATTTAAGGCAAGAGTAATTTCATTATGGATTTTCTTTAAAAATGTCATGAGCTAGAAGAATCAAGATGGTGAAGAAAAGGCAAGGACTCACCTGAGTGCTCCTCAAAACGCCTTTAAATAATATCCTAAAACAAATTCTAGAATGGCAGACCCACAGAAGCAAAGAGGCAATTTTCCCGTCTTAAACAACCAACATCAACAGGAGAGGTCTATTGCACTAGAGTGGCACTAGAGTGGGAGTATAGAGTAATCCAATGCAGGTCATGTTACTACAGACTGTACCCCTAGCAAACCAAAAGCAGGACTTGGAAGTGATTGAATCAATGGCAGCAAGAGTGGATTTTATTCAGTTCACAGATGGTAAGAGGGTTGGAAAACTGGCCAGAAGGAGAAGGGTGCCTTTAATGACCAGAGGCAGGTACCTGTTTTACTGCCCATAAGAGGATCTGGGTCTCATTCCTGGATCTTAGTTCAATTAAGTTCAACCAAAAAGGAACACTAACACAACAGAACTTATGCCTGCAAGAAAACAGAGACTATCGTCAGAGTGCCAGGGTGGAAAAAGAGTGCTTGTGGTTACTAACAGACAAAGGTAGAAGAATACATTGGAGTAGTAATACACCTCTCCCTAGATTGGAACACCCTGGAAAACCAAAAACTAACTCTAAAACATCTGCACAATATCCCTCAAACATGGGATAGTGCCCCTTCCACTCTCCACAGCAGAGCCCTAATTTTCATATAAAGTAAAAAGTCAAGGGAAAAAAAAAAAAAAAAAAAAAAAAAAAGTCTGGAATATAAGAGAATAGCAGAAAAAGAGCCTGATTATATAAAGTTATTAAGGTGAAAAAAAACAACAAAACACAAAGAAGAAAGTCAGAAACTCAAAACTCCTACATCTGAAGCATTAAAAAACAAAACAAAACAAAACCAAAAAAAAAAAAAAAAAAAAAAAAAAAAAAAAACAAACAAAACACACACACACACACACACACACACACACACATTAAAAAGCAGGAATGGCAAAAGCCCACTAAAGAAAAGAACTTTTAAAAAACTAAATTGGTCCAAAAAACTCACTTAAGAAATAATTCCTTAGGAAGCAAATGGAACAAGTAGAAGCTAATGATTCAATGAAATATCAAGAATCAGTCAAAAGCAAAAGCAAAACAAAGAAAAAAGAAAAGGTGAGACAGAAAAGATGAGATATCTTATTGAACTGACCAGAAAAATAAATTAAGGAATGATAATTTAAAAATTATTGGTCTATCTGAAAGCCAATTTTTTTATCAAAAGAAACTGTCCTAATATTCTAGAATCTGAGGGTAAAATAGAAATTGAAAGAATCCACTAATCACCTCCTGAAAGAGATCCCAAAATGAAAACTACCAGAAACATTATCACCATATTGCAGAGTTCCCAAGTCTAGGAGAAAATACTGCAATCAGATAAAAAGAAATTATTCAACTATCATGGAGCCACAGTAAAGACAGTACAAGACTAAGTTGTTTCTATATTAAAGAATCTGAGGACTAGGAATAAGTCATTCTGGAAAGCAAAAGAGCTAGGACTTCAACCAATAATCACCTACTCACAAAGCAAAAGTGAATATAATCCTTCAGGGAGGAAAATGGACATTCAATAAATTGAGAATTTTCAAGCATTCCTGATGAAAAGACAAAAACTGAGTAGAAAATCTGACTTAAAAATACAAGACTCAAAAGATGTTTTAAAAAAAAAAAAAGTAAATAGTAAAAAGAAATCTTGAGATCCCATAAGGATAAACCATTTATATTACTATATGGGAAGATGATAACTATAACTCCTAATAACATCCTCATTATTAGGGAAATTAGGAGAAGTATACATAAAATTGAATATATGCCAACCAAGAAGATGTATTCTGATTTCTAATTTCTAATATAGCTCAAGTCCTGCCTACAACATCACTTTTTTAAATCTCTTCCAGAAATTGAAAAAAAAAAAACCCCAATTCAACAGTCTCCTTTTCACTTATGAGCTTTATAATCTAAATCTCTGGCCATACTTAATTCAAAGATCTCATAACTGGATCATCTTCTAGACTATTTCTATCCCTCATTTTCTAATGTTTTTAGGGATGAGAGCAAGAATTATCATTCCTTTTGTTTGTATTACTAGTGCTTAAAACAGTGTGCTTGCTATATTAAAAAAAAACACCTTACATTCTTCACAAAGAATATAACATTACATATCTTCACAAAGCATTATTTGTAAGCATATGCAGTATGATACTCGATTTTATTCCATCTAAAGAACATTTGTCAAACATTTTTGAAACAGCAGAAAAATCAAGTCTAGAACTTTCCTATGAATTTTTAATTGAAAAAGATAAGTTTCAAAGAAGATGGAACTAATACTAAAAAATGAAGAGTATATTAAGAAGAGGGAATAAGCCTGACAAGCTAAGTTTCTGCATAATTCTTAATTTTAGGCACAGTTATATGGCACAGTGGATAGAACAATAGAACTAAGTTCAAGACTATCTTCAGACACTCAGTTGTATGACTCAGGGAAAGGCGCTTAACTCTATGTGACTCAGTTTCTTCTTCTATAAAATAAGCTGCAGAAAGAAATGGGAAACCACTCTAGTATCTTTGTCAAGAATAACCCAAATTGGGTCACAAGGAGTAGAACATGATGTAAACAACAAAGAAAACAGGTAAGAAGTTGGGGAAAAAAAAACAAAAAACACTCACTAAACATATATAAATATGCATGTATACACATATATGGAAAAGGTTCTGTAACTCTTCATATTACTTAAATTTGGTAGTTCACACAAAAAGACATGCAGTTGCTATTTTATTCCCTAAAGCAGGGGTTCTCAAACTACAGCCTGTGGGCCAGATTCAGCCTGCTGAGGACATTTATGCTGCCCGCCTGGTTATGGCAAATGGGCTGAGGGGCGGAGACAGAATGTGAATTTTTGTTTTTACTATAGTCCAGCCTTCCAACAGTCTGAGGGACAGTGAACTGGCCCCCTATTCAAAAAGTTTGAGGACCACTGCCCTAACCCATAGCTTTCATTTGAACTATCTTATCTCCAATAAAAAATTCAGACATTTCACTTGAAGTTTCCTCCTCCTATCTTGGATGGAATAAATGTTCTGATTAGTTCTCTGTCCTTATCAAATTACCTTTCCTAGCTTAAATACAACAATCAAGCTTTCACACTGGCTCAGCTAATAAAATTTCATTGTTTGGTGATTAGCTGTTCTAGGACATAAGAAATTTAAGGAGTTAAAATCAATCAAATGAACATTTGTAAGAACCTACTTTGTGGCAACAATTATGAATATCTTTTTAAATAGTTTGAAAGAATTACCAATGAACCATTTTAAGTAGCCAACTACTTAACATATTTGCGTACTTTAACTCCAAGGTAACCTAGTGCCACCACCAAAGAAAGGTGTGAAAGAAAATAGAAAAAAGACATAGGAGAAAGAGAAAGCCCAACTAAAGGAGCAGATCCCAAGAATGCTAAGTTGTGGCAAAACAAGTTAGAAGACAATTTGAACAACAAAACAAAAGACTTGCAGCTTTCACCATAACATAGGCAAATTGGATCTAGAGTAAAGATTTCCTCCCCCAATAAAGTCCTGAAGGCTCACCAACTAGTCAGCAATGTCAACAGAGTACAGGTCAAAAAAATAACTCCTCCCTCTCTTGCTGCCCCCTCCAAAGTTAGAATCATTCATTTTCAATATAGTGAAACTTCTCAAATGTGAGAACTGTTGAAAATACAGTACAGCTTTTATTCATGTGAAACCACCTGAAATGAATCTGTAATCTTGATGCAGTCTATCTATACCAGACCATTTCCATGTGATTTTTGTCCATGTCCTCTCACAAGATTACAGTTAAATAACTGTCCAATGTTTTAAAACTTATCTTGCTTTCTTCTGATTTTACCTAAACACCAAAGCAATAGTCTATGGATATCTTAAACTCTCTGCTTTTGACTAATCCATCTATCTTATCAGCAAATTTCTTTAATTACATTCCTGATATTGCATATCTTTATAATGTACTGTTTTTATAAGCCAACTATAGCAGTAACCAGATATTTTTTAATATGCAAATACAACCAATTTAGTTTTAAAATTAGATTATCTCTAATATTCACTAATATCCCACTCTCATCTTGAAATATTCATGATATATTGGCATGTGGCTTATGTATATTCTACAAGCCTTTGTCCTACCTAATGATTGGAGCTGTTTTATTTTACATCACTTTTTTTTTCACCTATCTTCTTTTATGCCCACCTTTGCCCTAATCACAAAGCTGCAAAATGTGATTTTACCCACTACTACTAATTCTTTCCATAAAGACTTCAACTTGAGGTGATTTCAAAAGACCAGGTTCAAAATATTTTCTCTAATTGGTTCTTACATAATTAAAATATTTAAAATCAAATTTTAACATGAATTAAAACTATTATTAAAATTATATATTGAAGAGAATTTAAACATTTAAACCACTAGAAGGAGAGGATTACCAATATGAATGAATTTATCTAAAGACTCACCAATAAAGAACTTAAATGAATTACCAGTAAAAGTCCTATTACAATGGCAGTATTACTTGATTTTCACTAATTTTTAAAAATTATTATGAGTATGTTCAGAGTTTAAAAATAAAATTACTACCTTTGTAATCTAAAACTAGATCAAATATAGTAAATACCCTCCTCCATCTTTCTTTCACAACTTTACAAGAAGATAGTCCCACTGTGTGTGACTTTTGAGTTTACTAAAAAGTACCTTCATGAATTGGTTTTATATAAAGAAAAATACTGAGTTTTACCTGTACCAGACTGGGGAACTGTTTCAGAAGTTTCCATTTCATCACAAGGTTGTACTGGATCCAAATCACCTAACTGTTTACAACACATGCAGACATATTCTTCCTTTAACTGTGAATCTAATTCCGTATCTGCTGGTTTGTCACATTCTATATGAATCCATCTGGAGGATTTAACATTAAAAATATTTAAATGGAATTATGAAAATTAAAATGACTTTAAACTAAATTCAACACACAATTATAAGGAAGAGCACCAATTAACCATAAATAAAGAAGTAATACAGGGGCAGCTAAGTGGTGCAGTGGATAGAGCACCAGCTCTGAAGACAGAGGACCTGAGTTCAAATCTAACCTCAGACACTTCACACTTCCTAGCTGTGTGACCTTGGGCAAGTCACTTAACCCCAAATGCCTCAGGGCAAAAAGAAGAAGAAATACAAAGTTCACCCCAAAAAAAAAGTTTTGGGGGAAACAACAATCATAAAAGGTATTATTATTAATAATTATATTATTAAATATAATTATTATTAAATAATTATAAATGTTAAAGTTATTATTATTAAAAAATTATTTTTGACTATAACACGTCAAAGCTGATTTCATTACACTATTCTATAATCTTTCTTCCATTCTCACTTTGCCTCATTTCCTTTTTTCTTCTTTTTTAGTTGCCTAAATATTTCTTCTTCTCCCTTTATGTAATTCTTTTTTTTAGAAACTACCAGTAGTACTTATGCCACCTAAGTCTGAAAATTCTCAGAGATAAAAAGATTATTGATTCCCATCCTTTCTTGCTAGAAAGGCCTGGGAACCCAAGAGCTAAAGACACAGATGGACATCCTCAAGAATCATTATGTCTTGCTCATTTTAAGCAATAATTGTGGCTACTTACCTTTTACACATTTGACAATGCAACATGTCTTTCTGAAAGTCTGGTTGGTAGCACTTTCCACAGAAAGGGCAGGCCATATTATCTTGAGGTTGATAACAACTGTCACATACTAGGCAATTGTGGTGCCACTGAGAGCTGGTTCGAGTGCCACATTCTGCACATATTCTGCAGTTCTAAATATCATAAAGTAAATATAATTGCAGATATATTTTAAATTGACAGAATTTATATTTCAGGACAATAGGGGAAAACTTTGCTTTTACCACTAAGAATTGAAAGAAATGTTTAATACAAAAAAAAAAAAAAAAAAAAAAAAAAAAAACCAAACAAAAAAAAAACCCCCACCAACCACAACACTTTTTTATTTACTACTTGTAGCTTTTTTTTCCCCCCTAACCAATATGTTATATTGGGAAAGATAAGTTGACTACACAATTATGAAGAAAAATGTTAAATGAAATATCACAAATATTTAGATAATAATAGAGCTTTGTTCTCTAAGCTAGAGTTTCACAAATAAAGGCAAAATAAAAAAGTTTTTTTAGCTCTTACTATCTGGAGAAATCAAATGCTATGATGAATTGTCACTACACAGTTTTCACTTTATAAATGGTGATATTTACAACATTTCTTTAAGACCACAAAAGTCTCTATGCTACATTTATTAAGAAATGTATCACTTGGGGTTACATTACATTCATCATCATCAAAAGAAAAACATCCGCCAAAAACTCAAAATGTGTATGAATTTTTCTTTGAAGTATTGTTACAGCTTTTTAAAGCAATGTCTAAAGCCTTCTTTAAGCCTTCTCATGTAAGAGTGATTTTTACGAGTTATTCATGACATGTAGGTTTAGTTTTTTTTTTTTCCCATTGTGGAGTTGATTTTAAGTTTTCAGAAAATACAATCTGAATAACTTTAATTATAGCAAATATTCAAATAAATATATACATATCCACCTTCAAACCACTTTTCTCGTCATTTAAGCAACTGAGGTTGTAGAAATGACTGAATGAACAACGGGAAAATAAAAGTCATCTTTCTCATTTATTCTAAAATCTGATTCCCTTAAATCTATTTTAGTTCTCCCTCTTTCAAAGCACAAAGTAAAATTAAATTAAATTAAATTAAATTAAGATTCAACTCAGGAATAGATCTGATCCTTTAAAAATATAAACTGTCTCATAGGTTATTTATCCTTCTCCAGTGCATTTCACAGAAAATTCTGTTCTCCTCTACTACATTGTAAACTTGATGACAATAAGAATGAGCATATTATCTATATGTAGTGAATGATTCTGAGCAGAATGCTACCCATTCAAGTTCACTCAAGAAACTGGACTTCTAATCCTGGCACTGCTTCTAATAATATTGGACAAGCCAATTAACATCTCTTCTATTCAATTTCCTTCTTGAAAAATAAACTCTGAATTTGATTTCTAAGTACTCATCCAGATATACCTTGTCCAAGAAGGTTCCTAATTCAATCATAGGCCACAAACTGGTTCACACATTAATATTATAGTTTAAAAATTCAGTAAAAAGAGTAAATTATTGTTTATACTTTATTGTGATTTTTTTTGTGCATACTCATCAATTGAAACATCACAAGCTTTATTTCACATCAATTACTAAATAAACTTCATTCCATTTTTAAAAGATACATAAATATACACAAAAATTTTTACAAAACCTATTTTCCTTGATATGGTAAAATAGAAACCCTGCTCCATACTGAAGAAACTACTGACCTTTAGAGTTCAGATTTAAATTTAAGTTAAATAATGTTGGTAGACAGTATTAAAATGCCAATTCAAGAAAAGAGCTCACAAATGGAATAAAGACAGAAATTAAACTGTTGAAATCCAGAAAAAAAATCTTAAAAAAAAAAAAAAAAAAAAAAAAAAACTACAATATTTTAAAATGACAAAAAGGGTTAAGAAGAATACAAGGTAAAATAATCAGATGGAGAAACAAGGGTAAATTTTTAAGTAGAAAGGTATTTTTGATGCTATCTAAAATGTATTTTACATATATAGGAAATTCTAACGAATTTGAGTGATGGAATTTAAGTTTTGGTTAAAAAACAAAGTATCCAATTTCTTTGTTTCAAGTTTAATAAACAAATGACCTTTTTTTTTGGGGGGGGGGGCACCTTCAAAATAAGAGAACAATAAGATTTTATTTAAACAAACAAAAAAAAAAAAAAAAAAAAAAAAAAAAAAACCTACTTTGCACTTCCAGCCATTTGTTGGTACTGAATCCATAACTGGTTGAAGACAAAAAGTATGATACCCCTTGTCGCATGTATCACAAACCAGCATCTTGCTATCTTCTCCAGAGTGCCTGTAAGAATAAGTTAGCAATAATGACACAAAGCAACACTAGATATTTTTAGTATTTAGGAATATATTTTCCTTCAAGATGTATTTCTATTTCTATGGTCAAAATTCATCTAATCTATAGGATATAAATTACTTCTCTTCCTAGCTTCTGTATCTGGAATTAAGAAGAAAATTTCTTATTTTAAATCTTACATCTCATTTCTGAATTAAAAGGATTATCCCAAATTTAAATAATTACAGGCATCAAGAAGATAGAGAAGGTTTCTACTAGGCAATAGACAAAGTCTTTCCAGTATACCTTAATATGTCAATGGATAACTATATAAGTAAATCTGTTTTGCTCATTTTAGGATATAGTGGGTGGGAAGAAACAAATCAGATTCTTTCTCCTCAAACCTCAACTTCGCTCTTGAAGGATGGAAAATTAATATAACACTGGAAGAAACAGCTGAAAGGCTATTAATGGTTACAATCTCAAGAAACCAGTGATTTCTTTTAGCTACTGACTACCTTGCCTGCATCTAGTTAACCATATATTCTCATCCATTCTCCACAATTTTAACTTAATGTCTTATCATGTTGACTCTCAGATAAGAGGAAATCAAAACACACCTGAGAGCCTCTGCTTCTGAAGAGAAAAAGAGTTAAGATATGACTTTCCATCTGATCACACACCTCAATCTATGCTGTATTCTCCCCTCTTCATTTTCTATCACTCAGAAGTCTTTTGTCACTATCTCCTAATTCACTCCTGTGAAGAGGTAACCCAAATTCTTACAAAAGAGCTCTGCTTATACAAAAGATATCATTTGATCTTATCTCCCCCAAATCCAATAGGATTTTCTAAATTTTATTCTTCATTGCTTCTCTGAAATCCATTAAACACAGAGTTTCTTCCTCATCCTTGATAATCTTCACTGTTAGTTCTCCTTTCTGGCCAAACCTCGGTTTTCTTTGCTAAATTTTCATGGCTACTAACCACAGATATCTCAGAGGATTCTATCTTGAGAGCTCTGCTCTTCTATGTACTGTACTTCATTTAGTAATCTCATCAGCTCACAAAGATGTCAATATTATCTCTATATTAATGACTCTCAAATGTATCAATCTTACCCCAATTTCTATACTCAACTCCAATCTCCAATCTTCACCTGTATGCTAGCGATACAGTTTTTAGACTATCTCTAGGTACTGAAAATTCAGAGCATTTAAAACAAAGAAAAACAAGACTGCTAAAGGATGATTTTGCTGTTCCCAAGCTCAAATGAATTCATAGTTTTATAGATTCATAAACACATGTGGTTGGTATCCCTTTCAATATACACTAAGGTCCCAGGAGCCAAATCTCATCATTTTCTATTCCTCTATTTCACCTCAGAAATAAAACTTTTTTCCTCACTATGAGTTACTTCCATAATAAAAAATTAAGGCTTCATGAGCAACCATATGATCAATTATTTCTAATTATATGATCTCCATCTAACATATTCATCCTTAATTTTGTTTCTCAACTTTCTAGGCAACTGATACCAGCATATGCATATGGGGACATTTTCAAATAAGTTTATTATCTTTTCTCCCTTCCTTCCAACCTCAGGATATTTCTGTAAGGCACCACTATCTTTCCAATGAGTGAGGTTTGCAAGCATTTGCAATCATTAACTCTTCACAAATTCTTCATTTTATCCATACTGATTTTTACTTCCCCAACATCTCTCACCATTCTCTTTCATAAAACTTTGTTACTTGAGATCTTCATTACATGTCACTTAAACTACTGAAATAGCCTTATAATTTTCTAGATCTTATTTCTATTCTCTCTAAATAATCCTCCATGGAGTTGCCCATTTCTAAATCACACATCTGACCACATGTGCCTCCAAGATTAAAGGATTTCAGGGGCTCCCTAATGTCCCTAAGACAAAAGTAAAACTCTTCTTTTGGAAAATAATGCCCCTGACTGCTAAATCCACAACTATTACATATTACTTGTTTCTCATGATTTCTACAATTCAAACTGTCCAGGTTGTTCCTCCCTCACAACATGTTAGTGGCCAGCTCCATGTCTTTGAAAAAAATATTTCCCAAGACTAGAAATACTCCCTCACCTTTGTTTAAAACCCTTCATAATTAAGTCTTTACTAATCTCCTAGCTATATGTGTCTGATCAATACTATCAAAATTATTTTTATGCTTAGTACATTCATAGAATCAAAGTCACAATACAACTTCTATAGCTCACTTTCAGACTCTGTTACTTTGGGGCAAGCTATGTAACCTCTGGGTCTGAGTTCATTCTTTATTACAATGAAGTTTTTAAGGTATAAGATTCTATGATATGGGACACACAATTAAAAAAAAATTACCAAAAAATATACAGGAATCAACTTCTTCATTCCATATACACAGGAATCATTTAAGTGTATCTTACTTTGAATAAACTCCTTTTTGTAGAATAGGTAGAATATGAATTCAGACCTTTTTGAGTCCAACAAGGTCATGTTACCTTCTCAGTATAAAATTAATTTCCATTATTTCTGATGGGTAAAGTCTCTTAATTAGTGGTACTAATAAAGTAAAACTACATTAGAAACAAATAAAATAAACTATGCTACTTATTAACTATATTTAGAATTACTATCAGAAAACACAATAAGCAATTTTGGGATGAACACAGAAGTACTTGGAATTGGAAACTTCTTTACTGAAGAAGCCAAACCTGAGAAGATACAGGCCTCTAAAAAGGAATATCTATTAGCAATGAATTTTCTGAGGCGTAGAGTCTACAAGCATTCCTTTTCATCCTATGTAGGAGGAAGTAATTTGCAACTGTCTTGCATTTAACATTCTCAATTGTGTATTATTTGAAACTTGGGCTTCAGGGTGTAGGGTATAATCTTTACTCCTCAGTGACATGAGGAGGGGCAGGGATATGTCCAATCTCATTTATACCTTGTTGGACTTTTCTTCTAAATTGATGCTCATAAAAAAACTTTTGTAAAACTTTTCCCATAGCTAAAATTATTGCTTCTCATTTCAAATTTTCTTACAACAATATGTCTGCATTTATAATCCAATTGTAAAAATTTCTTTTAAAAACTCCTACCATGGGGGCAGCTAGGTGGCACAGTGGATAGAGCACCAACCCTGAAGTCAGAAGGACCCGAGTCCAAATCTGGTCTCAAATATTCAACACCTCCTAACTTTGTGGCCCTGGGCAAGTCACACTTAAACCCAATTGCCTCAGCAAACAATCACAAAAACAAAACAAAGCAAAAGACCTACTATGTATAATGCATCACATTAGACAGAAGTTATAGAGGTAAAATGAATAATAAATTTTATTATGCCCAATATTCTTTACCTGATAGTAATCTATGTATATTAAATATTACTTACAATCTCATCTCCAAGTAGAATGCTCTTTAAGGGCAGTAACTTATTTTCCCTCTTAGAATATTTAGTATATAGCTTAAGATTTTGCTCAAAGGTATTTAATACATTTTCTTGTATAGCTGATTAATAAGATTACAAATTTAGAGCTTTAAGGAACCTTTAGAGGCATTTTTTATTTTAATAGATGAGGAAATTGAAACACAGATGATTTAATTTGATTTGCAAAAAGTCATATAAATGTGGGATGTGTCTTAAGAAAGCATTTGAACTCACAATTCCATAGCTCCAAGTCTCCATATTAACTCAATCAATAAGAAACATATGATGCCTAATGACTCAATGTTTAAACTTAAGCTAAGCCAGCCCCATAATTTAAACATCTTCCCCATTCGATTTTCCAAAACCTATAAATCTTGGATGATTGAGTGGCTGAGACAAGTCACCAAATCAGGTTAAAGAGTGAGGCATTTTTTAGTAGACTTCCAAGATAGTTTCTTAGTCTGCTCAATTTTTCTGCATAATTACTTTGGGTATAGGAATAAAGTTAGGAGCAATAAATATTCCTTTTCATTACTATTTCAGGTAGGGTGTTAAATTTAGTGAGAAGTTCAATGTCCCTATACCTGAAATCAAAATAAATAAATAAATAAAGTGCTCACTGGCTAAAATTGTTATCAATTTTAAATTCATTTCATATACAACACTCTTAGGAAAGGTCTAAGTGGGGGAGGGGAAAGCCAAAAAACAATAGAGATAATATAGATGAAAAAAAAAAAAAAGGTTTTAAAAAGAATAGTTTAACCAGATTATTTTTTGAACAGAATTTTAAAGAGTAGAGAAATTTTGAACTAGTTGCAAGGAGGATGCTATAAAAAATCTTGACATCAACAAAATAGTATTGTTGTATCAGGAAATTTTTAGCTCATGTCTTGGTATTACTAATGAAAAGCAAAAAACTTTCTGATTATATTGTAGTATTGCACACATGCCTGTAAATTAGAACACAAACAAGCTGAAAGGGATATTAGTCTAGATCAGAAGTCTGAAACACATGGCTCATCATTCTCCTGAGTACAGCTTAAATTTGATTAAATTTTAATTGGAAAATATTTAACAAAAAAAGTAAAAATACAATAACATAAATATTATATTTTTTAAAATAAGCCAATTTGGAGATAGCAAAGATCCTAATGTATGAATTAATAGCTCTATTTTTCATTTTGACACACCTCGCTAGGTATTTGTTATTGTAAATTATCAAAATGGATTTCTAATACAAATTCTTCTGTAAATTTAGTCAAAAATGAGTCTTCATTTTCCTGGGATAATCACAATTGGATAATATAAGCATGTAAAATTGAGCCAGGACATGCTGATACAACGGGATTAAAAATTTTAACATTACTGAAAATCAGCTAAAAGAAAAATAAATTGGTAATTCAGTCCAATGTGAAAACCTAGATTTATTTTTTTAATGTATTGATTTATCTATTTCTTTAAAATTTAAATAGAATAAGAGAAATTTTTTAAAATTGCCATGTGTACAGTGATTCATAATATGAAAAAATAATTTTCTATTTCAAGAAAGCCTAGTTTAATTTTCAAGCTTTCCAGAAAAAGAAATTTACTGGAACAGAATTTAAACACAAATGAATATTGTATTTGAGGAACTACATTCAAATTCTGCGTCTATGAATATCTACATGACTTGACCAATCATTTGATATTTATAGGCATTACTTCCTTCAAACCAATAAAATAGTGGGATTAAAATAAATGAAATCAAAGTTTGCTCTAAGCTCTTGATCTATGATCAGACTATGCCAGACATCCATTAGAAATGCTTTTCTACATCACGATGTTAATGCTTATTGAATTCAATTACCCATGGGGGAGCAGTGTGAAATAGTCAACTGAAAATTATATCATTCCTATCAAACAGTAATGACTATTACTAAACATAATAACATAGTATTAAAAATAAAAAATGATGAAAGATACATGTATTTTGAACAAATATTTTCAAGTAATAAAGCTAGACTGTAGCAGAACTTTCTATATTCTCTAGGTAGTCTGACTAATGATCAACACAATTCAAAGAGGCAGCTTAATACTACAAACTGTGTATTCCCTGATAGCAACAACTATCCTTTGTCTTTTCACTGTATCCCCAGGACTTATAAATGAGTGTCACAAAGCAGTGCTTAATAAATATTTCCTCACTAATTTTAACCAAATTAAATATGGGAACTTGGCTTTCTCTAATAATAGTCTTGAAAAAGTAAATCAGACTTAAGATTAGACATAAAAATGAGCATGGGGGCACTTAAAATCATTTCCATATCTAGACCATGAAAGATATAATATGGTCATTTACCAAATCAAAGGATACCCCGCCCCTTCTCTTCCTTGTTGAGAAATACATTCTCAAGGCTAAAGCTTTAAAAAACAAAAAAGTAACTAGATTCTTCAATTTACCAATACTAAAAATTAAGGTAAAACAAAATGATCAAAAGAGGCAAAAGAAAAGAGAAATAAATACATAAACTAAGATGTAGGATCATTTGGGACATCTCTTTCTTACTGCTTTAATTTGAAGGTTATGAAGAGAATTTCTTACTTTTCCCTCTGTCCAATTATCGAAAGCTCTACATCAATACACATATTAAATTAGCCAGACAGAATAATCCTTACTCAAGGAGAGCTAACCACAATGTTCTCTATTTGACATGATCTATAATATAGTTAATATGATGCTTTTTTCCCCCTTGAGGCACTTGGGGTTAAGTGACTTGCCCAGGGTCACACAGCTAGGAAGTGTTAAGTGTCTAAGACTGGATTTGAACTCAGGTCCTCCTGACTTCAGGGCTGGTGCTCTATCCACTGCACCACCTAGCTGCCCCAATATGATGCTTTTTAATTAAATTGCTAATTGTTTCATCTTAAATGCAACTACTATTTCCTTAAATCAGGGACACAGTATAACAGTTAATTAAGTTACGTATGATAATGAATTTACAAAGCGCTTTAAGGTTATCTCATTTCATTCCAATATTCAAAATGAGTAGTAAAGTCTTGCCTCTGACATATATTGGTCATATGTTCATGGACAAGATACTTCACCTCTCAGTCATTAAGGCAATTCCATACAACAAAAAACAGCAAAGATGGAGCAACTTGTAAGTAATATGTGTAGTTCATATCCCTCACCAAAAAATTCTAAAATTCTCTATGATCTTTAATTTTGTTACTATGTCTAACTTCAAATGCAAGTTAGAAACTGCTTAAAAACTTACAGACTAAGAGATATCTTATAAAAGATTGAATTAGGACTCAGGTATAAAAGGAATTTGTCTAAGCATATGAACTATCTGCAGTAGCATTCAAGGTTATGTCTAAGTATTCCACATACTAAACTATATAAACTTTCTACAAAAAATAATATATAATGAAACTTGAATTAAACATATTTCAAAGACGCATTAAAAGGAAAAGCCTTTGTAAATGTTAGAAGAGTGTGTATGTGAGAGAGATTTCAGACATTGTGTGTGTGTGTGTGTGTGTGTGTGTGTGTGTACACATATATACGCATGTATGTATGCTCTATCCACACTGACATCTGGCTGCCCCGAAATAAATGTTTTAAATTATAAAAATCAAATAACTTTTAAAGGGATACCATTTCAAAAGAAAGAAATTCAGGATCAACTAGTTGGTAGAGTGGATAGAGCACCAGCACTGAAGTCAGGAGGACCTGGGTTCAAATCCAGCCTCAGCCACTTAATACTTTCACTTAACACAGACTAACTGACTTTAAACAGCATTACTAGACAACATGTCTAGTAATGCACTAGGGTTATGTTAGGAACTTCATTTCTATTAAGCTCAAAGTTTTTGTAATGAGAAAAGTATCACCCTGACATTCCATGATTCCTCAATGTATTGAACAAGAAGTTCTAGCACCCAATCAATAGGTGAGTTAGTTAAAATTTCTACTTACTTGCAGTTCTGGCACACTTTGCAATCAGGACACTGCCAACCTGCTCTTTTTAATGCTGTGACTGCTATGTCCAGACACATTCCATGGTAATGCTGGCCACAAGTAGTACAAAAGAATTGATCTCCAAGGTCCCCAGGACTGTCACATACGGAACAGTTTGCTTCTTCTTTTGCTATAATAATAAAATTTAAAAATTTTATTTCATAACAATTTCTCAATGTGATACAACATAGCATTTCTCAAATGTGATATACTTTTGGTAATATGATTATTTTACTTTGTGCATTTTTAAAGTTTACTTTATCTTCAAATTCCCAATTTCCTTCTACTTCTAACCAATGAGAAACTTTTCTAAATTTGTATACAGTCAATCAAAATTTATTCTCACATTTGCTAATGGGAAAGGGGGTTCAGTAGGAGAGCTTGTTTTTTTAATTGATTCTTTAGGAACAGCTGCAAGGCATTGTGGCTAGAGCACTAAACCTAAATTCAGGAGGACTAAGTTCAAAGTCCCCCTCATACACTTAACACTTCTAACCTGTGAAACTCACTTAAGCTCAATTGTCTCACAAAAGATTTTTTTTAAAAATCTGATTCTTTAGGATTCTTTAAATAAACCATCATATCTGAGTCCTTAAAAATAAAAGGGGAGTTTTGTTTCCTCTTTTCCTGTGCTTGTTTCTTCAATTACTTTTCTTCATTGCTATGATTCTTTACTTGTTTAGCAAAATTCACTTATAATTATATCTAGTCCTAAATTTCATATTCCCTTTGAGAGGTAACAAGTTTTTCAACTCTTTTTTTTCCCCCAAAGACAGTGATTTTGAATATTTTGTTTTCTATTACGTCAATCAGTACACTTTCTGTTTTTTTAAATAATCATCCATCTTACTTAAATAGTTCTGGGATTTAATACTGGCTTACAACTGGGAGTAGAGCTCCAAATAATTGGTTTTACTTTTTCTTCACTTACTAAAAATTCATCTTTTTCATTTTTGATTGTTAATTTTTGGTATTCAAAAAATGTAATTACTTAATAACTTATATTATTGAGAGAGGAAGGACATCTCTCCTGGTTTAAAAAAAAAAAAATCTCTAATCAGCTATCTCGTTTTTCCTTTGAAGTTTATTAATCTCCCTTTTAACTTTTTAAAAACTTTTACTTAGTGTTTAGTTAGCTAGAGAAGTTAGCTTTTTGGCTTTCTATAGTTCTTTCTTCTATGTACTGTTTTAAATGAATCCCATAAATGTTAGAATGTTGTCTAAGTTTTGTAATGCCCTATAATGAAATTGACTATTATATCTACAATTTCTTACTGGATCTATCCATTCTTTAAGATTAATCTATTTGGTTTCCAATTATTAGTTTTAATCTATACTTCAAAGGCCTTTCATTCCATATTATTTTTAATTCATGACAGAAAAAAGTATATTTAATATGTCTGCTTTATGTATTGAGGTCTCTTATGCCTGAATATAATGTGAACATTTTAGTGAAAATACATGCAGAATAAGTCAAAATTCTTTAGAAGTAGAGTTGGGTAAGGGGAAGTCAGTGAAGATGAGCAAAGATGAGCAAAAAATGACAATAATAATGATGAAGATGATAAAAATAAAAAGAAATGTGAGACATCTCATAAGAAATACAAAAGATATGGGGGGCAACTAGGTGGAGCAGTGGATAGAGCACCAGCCCTGAATTCAGGAGGACCAGAGTTTAAATCTAGTCTCAGACACATAACACTTCCTAGCTGTGTGACCCTGAGCAACTCACTTAACCCCCCAGCCTGGGGGGAAGAAATACAAAAGATATGTAGAACAGATTATAAAAATTTAATAACTGCACTATCTGAAATCTATGACCAAAAAAATAATTCTAATACAATAATTAAAGACAATTTTCTGAACTCATAGGGAAAAAAAAAAAAAAAACAATACATTGATCATGATCTGAAAGAGCTCCCACGAGGAAAACATACAGAAAATAAGTTAATCTGAAAAGAATATAACATCCAAATTTTGAAAACCACATGTCAATGAAAAAAGCAATAACAAAACCCCATAAATCAAAATGAAACTATAACTATCTTTCCAGCAGTTTCATAAAAGACTGCAAGTCTTGGAATAGTTCATCAACATCTAAAGAACTAGTTACAAACAAAAGTATTATATCCAGCAAAATTAAGTATAATATTGAATGGGGGTGGGGGAGGGGAAGAAGAACATTCAATGAACTGTCAGATTTTCAGGATTTTATTAAACTGAAGTCAATGAAAAATCTGACATATAAAAGACAACAACAAAACCTAATTTCAAAGGACTCAGTAACTTTATATTTTATATGTTGAAATGTAAACCATATGCCAAAGATTATCATTAGTAAGTGGGTAGTCCAAAAAAGACTGGAGTGGAGCTGAGTGTCATGTGACTCTTTAGAAGCAAAACCACATGAGAAAAGATAAAAATAGTAAAATAAAATAATAAAATAAAAATAGTATTTATATTATGCGACTGAGGTATGAGTGCAAGAATCACAAAGGGAATAAATGGGGAAGAAATGGTAGTTCTGAACTGCTACAGGTTAAAGAGGGAACAATATGTACATAAATACAAACAGACATATGTACATGCACACATGCATGCATACATACATATGTGTGCATGCACACACCCAGAAGGATGTAAAAACCTCCAAAATCTATAAAGAAATAAAATGGAAGGGTTAGGAAAATTAGCAGAGTATATAGAGTGTGATTAGGTGTATACATTAATGGGAATAGGATAAAGGTGGGAAAAGAATAAGTAGGAAGGACTCTTGGGATAACAGTGGAGATAGAAAAGTAGATTTAGCAGGGATAGGAAACAAAAGATTACACACTAAATAACAATGATCAGTTTTGGAGGGAGGGGAAGTAGAGGTAGTAACCATTGTCCTCTAACATCAAAAAAGATTAAATCAAAAGAGAAATCTACATTATATGTCACCCATATTACTGTTTTAGATGTGTGTGTGTGTGTGTATGTTTATTTGTTTAAATTTTCATTGAATTTTATAGGTTTAAAAAAGTAACTTTTAAGTGTCTGAATTATTGTTCTTATTTATATCTGTATAAAGTTTTTTGTTTTATATTATTTGTTATTTTGTTTTTTTAAAAGATTTACAAATTATTTGACTATTATCTTTCCCTACAAAATCAAGATTTAGAACTTAGGCAACATTCTGGCCTCTTAACTCTTGCTTACTCACTCTAAATTGCTGGTCAACTGGAGACCATTCTACCTTTACAATGTGTGTCATATATGCTACCTTCTCTCTTCTGTGACTACAACTACTATGATATCACATCATTGCAAGTCTTATGAATTGTAAGAGTTGTCTAATAGATCTCCACAACCTCAATTCCTCTTCAGTCGCTTTAATCCTCAAATCAACTTCCAAGTATAATAAATTAACTTGCCAAAGATCAGGTAACTCCAGTGGTACCCTAAGACCTCCAGGATTTTTTTGGTATTCAAAGCAAGTGCCTAACCTGTCCATTGTTCTAGAAGTTTTCTAAACAATGCATTCATTTATTTGTTTCTTTGTTTAAAAAATGCATTTATTTAAAATTTAAATACAAGATTTAAAAATGAAATATAAAAAATTTTGACACACGCTCAGCAGAACTTAAGGATTCAAAAAATATATAAATTTCTTTTTCAAAAAAGCATATATAATAATAGAAGATATTGTGTTCAGAACTGTCCATCTTTTCTTTATTTCCTTGTAGGTTTTCATTTGTTCTGGAGTGCACACTTTTTATTTTATTCTATTCCTCCCCCCCTTTTACTCCCTACCAATCCCCCCAACCAGATTAAGCACAGATATATTTTTGTACACACACAACCCGACATACATATACTTCAGGATAATTTTCTCTTTCTAATCTATTATCATCTATTGATCTATTGTTTTTAGTAGGAGATATTTCACATTCTCTTCAACTTTTTCATTCTTTATATTTTATCATTAGTCCCTGGCTTCCCCTGGTACAATTCTAATTCTCAAAGAGTCATTTGCTTCCTAAAGATACTAGCTCTCCTTTTCTAGTTGGTTAATTTTCTTTTCAAAATTTTCTTTTTCTTAGATTGTACTTTTTTTAAAAAAATTTTTTTTAATGTTTTCCTCAATTTACCTCATTTGATTTTTAAAGTCTTTTTTGAGTTCTATAATTTCATTTTTGGGTAAGTACTCATTAAATATTAGTCTCTAGGATAGGAGAACTTTTTTTTCCCCCTCAGAATCTTCCTCTGAAGATAAACCCTAGATTTCCCATAGTGATTTTCTATATTTGTGTTCTTTCTCCTTTATGTGCTATCTTTTTCTTTCCGGTTTCTGTCTCTCTCACCACCATTCCAGAATATTCTCTATATTCCTGGACCTTTCAATTCATCTAAAAATCTTACTCAATTCCACCTACTTTGTAATCTAGTCTCCTTCCTACTATTCAAAAAAAGACACTCCCACCTGATGATTCCAAAAGATTTTCATTTCTAAACCTGAACCACTCCTCCCTTACTGCCCAATCTTCCTTCCCAAGCTTCCTTAAAATTTCAATTAAAATTGTATCTTTGGAATTAAGGCTAATGGCCTTCACACAGTCTCAAAATTAATCCTTTAATCTTTTTAGTATTGATTTAAAGTAGAAAAGTTGATTAACTACGACAGAATATTATGGAAATAATTCAAGAATAAATATTCTACATAATCCTCATTTGTTGATGATGATATAAATTAAGTGGCAGAGACAGAGATATAAGACACTGTGGATTAAGAGTCCTGAAGAAATTAATCCAAAGTTAGTCTGAACATATGACAAACACTTCACATAGACTTCCTAATTTGCAAAACAGAGATAATAATAGTACCTACTTGGCTACTGAGAGGAACAAATGATACATAATTTGTAATGTGGTTTGCACACAATAAAGTGCTATATAAATCAATAATAGGAGGAGGGAGAGAAAAAGCAGAAAAGAGGAGAATAAGTAGTACTAAGTTGTGATAGTGGTTGTGTTGGTACTATAGCAGGAATATGTGCTAAAATGCCACCTAGCTAAGATGATAGTATTCCTTTATAAAGTAAGAATTGTTTTTGAAACCTTTTCAATTTGGTATAATTTTCCAGAATGTCATTTTCAAGCAACCTTTAAGAAATCCCATAAAAAGAATTATGAGAACAAGGAGCCTTTAAATGGTCATCAAGAGAATTAGTTTACTATGACATTATAATCATCACCAAGAAATGACATTCTGGTAGCATATTAATAATTTCCAAGGACTCGGCACACAAGATCACTGCATATATTAGTCCTTCTTAATAGCTCAATCAATTAAATACAACAGAGATTATACTAAGTTCCTAGGAAAAAGTAATATAAAAATGATGTATGAAGATTAAAATGACAATGTCATAAAATGTGACTTGGTATTATGGAAGAGATATAATATGTGGGAAGGAGAGAGAATAGTACACTAAGATTAATTGAAGTAATGGTCAATGCTAGATGTAATTCAAAAGGGACTGGGTTCAAATCTTTTTTGAGATATTTAGAAAGGTTTAACATCTTGAGTATCTCATTTCTCTCAATCTTATTTTCCTTATCTTGAATAAGAAGAAGATAATACTAGCATTTGTTTAGTAGCATAGTACAGAGAATAAACTGAGATAATTCAGAAAAAACAAACTGTAAGACTTCAAGGGCTAATTAACTATTAGCTACAAATCTAATGCAATAGAAAGATAGCATATATTTCCAATAATGAAAATGAGGGAAAGGATAATAGATCAGTGAGAAGTGAGAATAGGTTACAACATTATACAATTAGGAAAACAAAGTGAATAGGACATGTTTAAAGATCTGAGTTTTTCATGTTGGAGAGATTCCTTTTCAAACACAGGTAACTTTTCTTAAGTTGTTTTTTTGTTAGTTTCCTGTCAAAATAATTATAGCGCTAGCTAAGTGGCCCAGTAGATAGATCACCAGCCCTACAGTCATATGACCTCAGACACTTAACACCATCTAGCTGTGGAACCCAACTGCTTCAGCTATTAATAATAATAATAATAATAATAATAATAATAATAATAATAATAATAATAATAATAATAATAATGAATAGAAGATCATTCAGGAAGCAAAATCAGTTTTCAGGTCAATGTGATTATTAATCTCTATATATTATAGTTTTACTAGTGAGAAAAGTCAATGAAATAATATTTTTCAGACTGAACAGTTAAAAGAACTCTGCCAATACAAGAAAATATCTGTCTCTGTGAGTTAATATGTAAGAGTGTGTTATTCCAACCCTGGGTCTTCAGTACATGGAGGCAGTTAGTTAGCTAATTATATTGAATGCATAATGAAAGTGAATAGTTTCTTAAACAACTGAAAGCAACTAATTATGCTAATTTGTAGATGGTCCTCCTATTAAAAATATCATAGTGTAGAATCAACTGAAGGCAACTGGAAAACACAAAAAATTTCCCTCCACTGCTTAATACACACACACACACACACACACACACATATAATAGATATATGCATATAAGTATAGATATGCATATATCTATATGTAACAGAAGATATACAACAATTCTGATAAAATTTAAAAAACTAATCAGATAAAAATGAAACAGAGGAAATTTGCTTATTTTCAAGAATTCATACAAATGCTACATGGAAAAGTCTCAAGATTTAATTGATAGTTTCTAATCAAATCAAAGTAGACAAAAAGTAAAGCATTATTCTTTAGTTCTATAAAAGCAATTTAAAACTTAAATATACTTTAATCTAGAATTTACTACAATTTATCTCACAAAATTGTTCTAGCTAGATTAAAATAAAATTTACATACCTGAAAAAATTTACTATACATTCAGCTACTTCCAACTGAGCATTAAACATGTAGGTGTGTTGGAATTAAAAGAACAGAGAAACTTAAAGCAAGCTATCAATAGTGAGTGTGAGTAAAAGAATAAATAGTAACCCAATACATATGTATCTAAGAAGTGAAAAGACTGGGGAAAAAAAAGTAAAAATGTTATTCTGATTACTATTCTGAAAATATATATGTACTGAAAATGATGTAAATATGAGGTCTTAATGTTTTTGAAATAATGAAGAATCTACAACTTTCAATACCACATTTGTTTCTAAAATAATTGCCAATACAATTCCAAATTTTTCCTAAAATCATAACATCATTTTTTACACAAGCAGCACAATTACAGATGGCAATGTGAAATATTTTTTGCTGAAGTAAATGAATTTGTAAATATTTCTATATCTATAATATATAATATACTTACATCTTTCAGGAGCCTGGTCAATGTGTTCTGGACAAAGAAGGGAGAAATTACTGATATCCTGAAAAGTGCCTGCTCCAGCAGCACAAGGGTAATGGTACATCTGGGTACATTTTTCTTCACAGCATTTGATAGTGGCTCCAAGGTGCTTACAAAATGCACATCGCTGAAAGTGGGAGGGAAAAGAAATCTCCTTTTAAAACTGTGGCAAACATTTAAAATTAGAAGTTTAGAAAGAATCACTTCTTTTCAAGTTATCACTAAAACAAAATAAATTCTTTTTCATAGATACTGGAGATTTAGTTAAGAGGAATGATTCTTCAGATCAGGGATTGTTTTACTAGTGGCTCACAGTGTTATTGATGGCATCCCCATTTTAAAAAATTAATAAAGGACAGACGTTTATAACTTCTTTAAAAAACAACATCCTCCTATTTAAAATATTGTGTTGCAGGGACAGCTGGATGGCCCAGGGAATAAGGCACCAGCCCATCAGTAAGGAAGACCTAAGTTCAAATTCAACCTCAGACACTTAACACTTCCAAGTTGTTTCACCCAGGGCAAGTCAATTAAGCCCAATTGCCTGACAAAAACAAACCAACAAAAAAGTCCATAACGAATATATATATATATATATATAAAACACACACATACACACCTAAGAACACATGTATGCATATAAATATAGATATGCACATATCTATATATGTAACAGAAGATATACAAACAATTCTGATAAAATTTTAAAAACTAATCATAGATAAACAGGAAACCTGTTTTAAGAATAAAGAGTAAGAACAAGTGAAACCAAGAAATTGCAGGTGTTTTTGTCTCTGCTTCCACAAAGTGGAAAAAACAGATTTACTGTAAACCAATTTGGGGGGGTGGCGGGAATAAGTTTTTTGATTTTTTTAAAATTTCTTCATCTTTAAAATGGGTATAAACAATATATGATCTACCCCAAAGGATTATTATGTGAAAAGTGATATGTAGATCATTAGAAATGATACAAACATAAGCTTATTCTCTTTTATCCAAGACCCTTTAAGAGGCAAGCAACATATTTTTTCACTTTGATTTCATTACCCTGGAGAGAGGGAAGCAACTTGTTGACAGGACATTTCTTATTCAAATTTCCATTTTCTATGAGCTTAAGGCTGTGTATTTCAGATAGTAATTTATCAAATAAATGACTTGAAACCAAAAATGGCTATATTTAAAATCAATTCAATAATTGAAATAATGAAACAGATATAAACCTCTGCTTTCTATTTCATTTTACAAACATTAGTGATTAATTATATTTGTTACAAAAACTATGAAAATCTCTAACTGCTTTAAGAGGCACTGGAATATGCCCAACTTATTTATTAATTTATAATACTATACAAAGATGCTAAAAGCCTGATACAATGCTCTAACTACAATTACTTGAACCCTTCAAACTTATTTGATACCAACTATGTAGGTAACAAAAAGCAACTGGTATCTAATTGTGTGGCATTAACTGCATGAAGATATTCTCATGGGAATACAGCCTTAACCTTCACCTACTCTGACTTTGATGAGGGTTGGGGTCCCTTTAAGATTCCTAATTGCCCAACCTATGACTTACCTTGATTCACAAATCCTGGTCAAAGGCACCCTTTGAATATCCGGGCCCAGCCCCCTACTCTCAGCTCAGCTTCCCCCAGCCCTCACCTGATCTGGGCTAACAGAAAAGAATGCCAGAACTGGGTACCGCCCATCATCTTCTAGGTATAAAAGAAACAAGCTGGAACGCCCTCTTTGCAGGAGCCCTCCCAGCCAACACAGGGTATCCTTCCAGCCATGTAAGGGTCCCTGCCCGCCCAGCGGCCACCTTTGGCCCTGGTGTCTTTCTAACTGAGCTTTACTTCCAAATTCCTACAATAAACCTTTTATTTATCAATTTAGGTTTTCGGGCCTGTAAACTCATTTTACAGGGGACACTGCGCCTCATAGGATCATCTATGTGTCGAGAAATGGGGTTCCCCCTTTCCTTTCCCTCATTAACTTGAGACTTTATATAAAGTCAACAAATACAGCTTTAGCTAAAAAGTTCCAGATTTGTCCCCTCCTATTTCCCACCAGCTCTTAATTAACATTTAAGTATTTATTTTAAAAGTGATATGGCTTTGAATTCTCTTATTCAAAGATATCTGCTTGTATAGCATTTCTTTAGGGAAATTAAAATTAAGAGTTTATTATTATTGATTTATATTCTTGTTTCTGGGACAGAGTGTGGAATTTAGAATTGTGGAATTAATTGTGGAAATCAGAATGTAAGCCTGGAATCCTCCAAACGATGGGAAAAAAGGCTTTTTGTTTTTGTTTTGTTTTGGGGTTTGTGGGGGAGAGGGAGTAGAGGAAGCACTAATCCCTTCTATTTAATCTGATGTTCCAGGAGTTTATGCTTTTTCTTCCCCTTTTGCTAAGGATGAAGTATAACCCAATGTTGAGATCTAGATAAGGGATACCTAAATAAAATTAGTATTAATTGAGGTCTAGTGGCAGGTTTGGAGTACAGGGAGTCAAATGGAGCTCCCCTGCAACCCCTTTGGATTTGGCTCAAGAATACAAAGTTAAATGAGTTCTAGTGGCGGCACAAGAGTCCCCTGTAAATGGATTTACAGGCCCGAAAACCTAGATTGATAAAAAGAAGTTTACTGTAGGGTTTGGAAGTAAGTTTAAAGTCTGATTAGTAAAAGGTATTAGATAGAGGAAAAAATACACCAAAAAGGTGTACAGAGAGTCTGTGATGCAAACATGTTGCTTGCATGTTTCAACTTTCTGACAAGAGATGATTCCAGCTGAGCTCTTTTTATTTGCTTGAAGAAGCCTAGGGCAGTGCCAAATTCTTGGAGGGCTTTTCAGATAAGGAAGAAACTGTTTTGGGGAAACCTGAGCAGATAGTGGGGGCCCAAGCCAGCTCAGATCCGGTGGGGGCTGGGTACAGCCCAAATTAGCTCAGATATGGATCTCTCCCCTTGGAATACAAAAAGGTGGTTTTGACCAAATCTTATAAATCAAAGGTCAGTCCCAAAGGAAGTAGGAGATCAGAAAAGGAATCTTAAAGGGGGCTACGCCTGCATCACTAACAAACACTTTGTCAGATGGAAGATGCTCTTGCTCAAAAGATCCTAACAGATCCCTTTTTGTTTTTCCTTACTCTGAGAGTCACTGACTTTTTTTTATGGTCCATACTGTCCACACATAAAGGAAGGGAAATCTGTTACAAATAATGTACTAATTAACAACTCAAAAATTTAGGACTAGAATACCTGGAATTCTTTTTGAAATCTTTTTCAAAGACACCAGACATAATGAAAAATGGTTTATGGAATAATAACTAATAAAATAAAAGGCTACTTTAAAACCTACTTTAAAAAAAAAATCACAGACATGCCTATGACACAAATACTCATGATGCACACCTATTAGTTCTGTCTCTGAACTCAGAACCGCTATAAGAGATATAAACTATGGACTTCTGTTAAGGAACTTGCAAGATTAATTTTTCATAAAAATTAAGCAACTATTAATATCAAAGAAAAATAACACAAAGAATGTTAAAAGGTAGAGGATGACTAATTGCAAGATGAATTTCAAAAATTTCAAAAAAAGTTACAGAATTTTGGAAAGTAAAAAATCAATATAGACTATAAGGGTCTGAGAAGACTCTACTATCTAAGGACCCACAGACACTAATAGCATGTCTATGCTGCCAAAAGGCTCTGAGTATAAAAGGTCTATAAGAAAGGAAAAACTGTACTGACCACATATTACAAGACATTAGAGGTCAGGAATGCCTATCATCTGTTCATTCTTATATTATAAGAGGTGGGGGGTGTCCACACATGTGCACTCACATGTACAAGTGAAATTTTTCAGAGTTTTCTTACTTATCACTGCAGTTCTTCCAGTACTTCCTCAATCAGATAAAAACTGATGTTTTCCCCCCAATATAAAACTCACCCTACCATATTCTACATTCTCTTCTACTTCCCATTCCCTAGTACCTTCTGGAAGCCCTCAATCACAGACCTCTTTTTTTTTTCCTAAACCGTTTCTACCTTCCTTAATACAAAAACAGACCCTTTTTTCTTGTATACTAAATACTTCAATTTTATTGGTTCTCTAAACAACCATAAATACAAGGACAGTGGTTCTCCAACTTTTTAACTAGGGGGCCAGTTCACTGTTCCTCAGACTGTTGGAGGACCAGACCATAGTAAAAACAAAACCTCATACTCTCTCTCCATCCCTCAACCCATTTGCCATAACCCAGCCTGCATAGTTTGAGAATCCCTATTAACTAGGCTAAAAGAGAAAGAAGTGTAACTCCTTGCTTTCACACTTCCAGATTCTCTCAGTCACTCTTAGAGATTGAAACTTTCCTCTTGTGAGGTTTATTCCAAGAGTTACTATACACTATGATTTTTTTTTCCAATCAATACCAGCCATATCTCTGATTTCTTAATGTGCTTCACACTTAGCACAGCACAATGACAAATGAAAACTTTGAAACTGATTCTTCCTATCTTACCCTCTATTTCATTCATATACCGCTTAATACAGCCAAAGGGGAGGAAGGAAAAACAAACAAACAAACAAACCAACCACAGGATAATTCTAAATTAACTACAATTCTTTACTATTCTAAACCTCAAAAATCCTCTACCTTATCCTCAAAATTTCATTTTTTGTTCAAATGTCTGATAAAGAGATACTACTTCACTTTGCAGAGGTCAATCCTTCAGCTTTTGCTCAATCCCATAAACCACAGAAGTTTATGCATAGTTCTCCAATCTAAAGTCTTTTTCTTTTGATATACAAATATGTCCATACTTCCACAATTCTTAACACACACCCATCCCTTCACAGGACTCTATCATCTATTCAAAGCATTATCTTTCTCTTTTTCTTTCAAAGAAAACTATTAGAGTCATATATACAAATTAACTGCATTCTTGAACCTTCAATCCTTATAATCCACATACAATTACTTTCAGACCCCACCACTCAAATGAAACTCTTCTCTTAGCTACAGGGAACTGATACTACCATAGACTATTACAAGATATATAACCCAGCACAAATCACTTAGGTTCTTTCTACACTTTTCCATAAAATGGGAGCCTACTTCAGAAGATTATTGTAAAGCTCTACTGAGATTATATTTATACAGGTCTTACAATAGTTCTTGGCACATAGAAGGTGGATAGATAACAAATTGTATGCATTCCTTTTATATAATTTCCCAAATGACCTTTAACTATTAAATCCAAATCACTGACAATCAAAGAAATATATAAACATCCCCAAGGTTTTTGTCACACCCAGAAAAATAGTGAAGATGACAAAAATAAAAATAAAAATAGCCATATTCATACCCGATTGGTAAAAATGTGAATTTGGAAAACATTTCGTAAAGCAACCCTTCAGAGTTTAGACTTAAATAATCTTTGAGTGTAGAAATACAGAGTTTTATTAAACCATGTCTCTCTCAATTTATTTACCAAGTCCCCCTTTTAAAAACATAAACAATGAAAGAAAAGCTACAAAGAAGATCTAAAAGTAACAATAAAATAAAAGAGACCTATGACAGCAGCAAAGGAGCTCTGGCCTGGGAATAAAGAATGCAGTCTCATTCTAGTTCTGCTGCTAAATAGCTGTGCATCCTTTAAGATTCTCACAAAAATAAACTGCTCATGTTTCTCTACTAATTCTGATATAGGTAGAATTTAAACCCAAGTCTGACAAACTCCAAAACAAATGTCTGATACACAACATGCTGTTTCTCCCATCTAGAGCCAGCTTAAAAAAAAAAAAAGGGAGGTGGGGAGGAGGGAGACAAAAAAGTGATATGTTGCCGTTTAAGGTTTTTTTTTTAAAGCTACTAGTTATCATTCAAAAGATCATCTAAGCAACCAAAGGTTTTTATTGACTGGCATAAGGCTCTTTGACACTGGAAAGCAACTCAAAAATTGACTATGAGAAACAATTACTAAAAAGAATTTCTCAAAATTAATTTTTAAATGGCCTCCAAGAAACCTCTTGTGAGTCTGGACTTTGAAAATCAGTTTTTCACAAACATGACTATGCCAGGATAAACTAATCTTGGAGAACTAAAAGAAAAAAATCCTTAAATACGTAGAAATAACATCAACACTAAAGCTTTTTTTAATCATCCATCAACTGCAAGCTAAACAAATTCTTTATTTAAAAATCATAGATAGAGGCAGCTAGGTGGCGCAGTGGATAGAGCAACAGCCTCAGGTGAAAACATAAATAAAATAAAAATCATATATAGTATGAAACTTTAAGATTGTCAATTAATCTACTCAAAGAATACAGCTATAAATTAAACAAAATGCAAAAACAAATTCAAGAATATTTTCTGAAAGATAGACATTGCTTACATTAAATAATTCAAGGTCAAAAGCTTTAATGTGAATAAAAAGGATTTTTCCAAACATTAATTAAACAAGAAAATAAAAGTGCCAATGGGTAGAAAGGCTGATAGCCTTCAATAATTAAATCAATTGATCACAAAGTAAGAGAATAGGATAATTAGTCCTAAAAGGAAGAAAAAGTGCCTTTAAACTGTCAGGAAATCAGGAGGACTTAAATTCAAATGTAGTGACCCACAGCAAGTCACTTAACTCTGACTGCTTTTTGTCCTTCCTCTAAACCCACCTCCCAAAAGATGCTTTTAAGGTCAGGAATGGAAACCACTAACAACTTAGGGAGGGGGGAAGGGAGAAAATTGGAAAAGCTTAAAAAGGAAAGCAAAAATTTGGTTTGGATTTAGAAACAGATAGCAAGGCAAAACATAAGGAAAATAAAGTACCTGCCAACGAAAAGAATATAAAGTTGGAGAAAACACAAAATGCGTTTGAGACCAGTCTAATACTGGAGATAGAACACCAGGTCTGGAGTCAGGAAGACTCAAATCCAAATCTGGCTTCAAATATTGTGTGAGAGCCTGGGCTAGGTATTTGCCTCACTTTCCTCACCTATAAAATAGGATAATATGAGCCTCCCAGAGTAGTTGTGATAAACAAGATAAAGTGTATAAAGTACAGTACCTGGCACATATTAAAGCACATTCAAAATTAAGAGGTGGATTATTTCCCCCTCTCTATTGCAGACATGGGGTCATCATCTGATTATTCAAATAAAGGGATTGAAATGAGTTAGACAAACATCGTCCTTAGGTTTAAAATTCTAAAAACTTGTAGTATCCTCATTTCAATAAAGTCAATCTCTTTACAAATACTGAGCCACTGGACAATACCGACTTTTCTCCAGATTCCACCATCCCATCCTGGCCATGGCCTTAATTCATCTTTAAAATGTTTCGTTTCATATAGCTTTTAAAAACAAAAAAAGGAAAAAGAATGTTCAACACAAAACAGTGAATTACTTTTCTTTTTAATGATGTAACTTCAACATAAATCTGCATAGCTGCTTTTCACCTTCTAGTCTTCCTTCAGTTTTCTATGTATTTTTAAAAAAATCTTCAATAACTCCTCAATCCCTGGAGTCCTATAAATCGCCTCTCCTCTCCTAATTTCTCCTAAAAAATAGAAATAGTCAAGCAAAATAAATTCTCCCACTAGCAAAGTTTTTTTTTTTTAAATCACATTTTACTCTATATTTTGAGATTATCACATTTTAATCCTTTGTTACAGATTTCTAATCCTTTTAGTTAAATTTCTTTACAAAAGCTAATACTACTGTTCTAAATACTTCACATCAGTTCATGAAAGTCTTTTGTTATTTCTTAGAGAACAATAGTTTTCATTACATTTTTGGGACAATTTCCATTTAGTGGGTATTTCCCTAGTTTCGATACTATCATAAAATAAGCTGTTATAATTATATTAATATAAATGGGTATCAAATTTTCTCTTCTAAAAAAATTCTCATCAATATCCAATTCAGTAAACAAAATTTAAAAATTATCTCTGTGGTTTATTTAATGAGCCCCAAAATTGCCTTGCGTTAGAAACTATGTAATCATCTAGAACTAAGACCCTCTTAACTGCATTACCTCTCTTCCATACCCATAATTTTTCATTTTTGCAGGGGATAGAGGGGGCTACAACTCTAGAATTAGGAGTACTCAGCTAGTCAGTAACAATATTGCAGGAATAATCATCAGTCAAAAATTATCTTCTCTCTTAAAAAACCACAACAAAATTTCCTGTTAACTATCTATGCTAATTTTATTCAACTACATATAGCTGCAATGTATCTTATGTATTTACTTTTTGTATTCATAAATGAGTAAATATAAGGTAATTTGTGGATAGAAAGTAAGCAAAGGAGGGCAACAGACCGTATCTTTGAAAGAAATGAGTGATTTTAAAAAGCAGAATGCATTCCAAACACAGAGAATAATGAACATAAAAACAAAAACAGAAGATTAACTGTCTTGTGTGAGGAAAAAAAGAGCTTAATTTTGCAGGTGTGAAGGGGGAAAATTTAACAAAATATTTATTTTTTAAGTAATACAGATTTGTCACAATTTAGCGTGAGTGACAAAGTCAAATCTAATAGTAAAAAAAAAAAAAAAAAATCGCAATGGCAATGTATAGAGAACGGAATGAAAAACAGACGAGCTAGAAAGACCAATTTAAAGGATTTCATAAGAATTCAAGTGAAAGGTAATAAAGAACTCTAATACAATTGTTGAACAATGTATTAGAAAGAAAAAGACTAATTAAACAAAATGAACATCTAGCAAATTTGATCCCTGAGGACAGAGTAGTACAAGAATGGGGATTAAGGTTCAGGGATAAAGGAGAGTGTCAAGGCTAAATCTAAGATTGTAAACCAGGAAAAACAGTGGTACCTTCACCTATAGTAGCAAAATTCAAATGAGCCATGTATTTCAAGAGATAGATAATGACTTCTGTTTTTGGACATGTTGAATTTAAAATGTCTGCAAGACATCTAATTTGAAGTGTCCAATAGGATACGCAAAAGAGACTAACGCTTGATATCTGTAGCTAAGAAATAAGACATGCCTCAATAAACATCAGAAGAGAGCATAGATTTCTGACCTTTGGATCAAGTATCAAGTAGAACAAATGTTTTTTCATTAAATATCTTTAGAGTGTAACCTAAAGCCTACAAATTTTCATCAATACATTCAAAACTTTTACCCTTATTCATTTTAGCTTTGGACCCAAAATGTGCATTTTTTAATGTACTTGCTTTTCTCTTTTTTTCTATTTGCAAGATAGTTGATTAATAGCAAACACATCTTCAAATGCAAATAAGCAAATAAATATAGATTTCAGACAGTTCAGTGATTCTTGTACTGATTTAGAAAATATTTGAAAATCACAGTAAAAGCTTTTACCAAAATATAGAATGTGTAAAATGACATTATCTTGGCATGAAATCAAAAGGCAAAAATTAATGGTAAATTATCTAACAAGACAAAGATATATATATATATATATATACACACACACACACATACATGTTTTATTAGAATAATGAAATAAAAATTAAATGCAGAACAATTTATCATCATCATAATAAGAATATATTGTTTAGTCACAAATATAACTACAATGAAAATATTTTAATAATAAGTTAATTGCTTGTCAACTTACTTCTGTGCTCCCTGAGACAACAGCTTTGTCCACGTTCGTTAATGCCTGTTCTTCAGTCTGGCATATTCCCAGAGACCATTCTGCACAACGGTGATGAGCCCAAAAGTGACCTGAAATGTTTTAAGTAAAATTCTATAAGTGTATTTATTCAAAATTTAACAAGTTATAAAGCCAAAACTTCATATCCTACTGATATCAGATCAAGTTGACTTCAAACACTCAAAACAAAATATAAGTGTTCTGGTTGAGTAAATCTGCCAAGTTAATACAAAGTGTTTAAAGATTTCGTGCGTGCGTGCGTGTGTGTGTGTATTCACTTACTCAATAGAAAGCCTAAACTAACTTCTTGCAGATGGGTAATCTATATAAAAGAAAATTAGTGCATTTTGACACAATAAAGCCAGGTATATAGTGCTATTTGTTCTTACAGAAAAAGAACCCTCAAATTGCTATGTTCTGTTATCAACTATCACATTAATCTATCTTCTGTTGCTATTCCTTGTTACTCGAATATTGCTCTCTAGCAATCAGCTGACAAATAGTAAAGTCTGTTATGATTCTATGTAAAATAAGAGTCAAAAGGCTGCAGAGGTATGAGAAAAATTTAACATATTTTACTGCATGAAATTTGTTACATTTACTTTAACTTCATGGAGATACTTGTAAAAAATTTTCATTTCATTTTAGCTGATAACCAAGGTTACAAATTCAGCTCCAGATCATTCACACATTTATCTGACTAAAATATAAATTGCAGTATTTAACATTTAACATTTGTTCAAAATTAAAGGTTCACTTGCCACTAACTATGCAAGCATGTTTTCTGTTTATTTGCAAACTTTTATAAAAGAAAAAGATCCATGACTAGCTTCAAGTTTCCAAATTTGCAAGTTTTATCAGCTCTTGAACTTCAAATAAGCAATGTTAAAAACCAACTATTACAACATTTGAAGCATTCAGAAGGCAAGTAAAAAATAAAAGAACACTATAACTTAAAATATTTCACTAAAGTAACTTTCTACTTCATTTAATTGGTAAATACTAATTAATCAGTTTTCAAAGTATCAGATTAAAAGAAGTAGATGGGATGAAAAATATAATTCTTGCCTATAAGTAATTTGGTACAAATTAGAAGTATATTAAAACTGTATTGTTGACAGAAAACAATGTGGCATATACTATAAAAACCAAGATCAAAGTCAAATATCCAAAAAATACATGACTTTTAGATCTGAATTAGTCAAATTAATAAATTGAATACATGGTTTACTGAATTAAGTATAATAATTCATTAGTGAATTATTTTGTTTCTTGATATTCACTTAGAGTTCATTCACTAATATAAGATTATTTCTGTACTGAAATTCAACATATATTATAGGGCAAATCAAAATGTTCCTACCCGTAGACTCAAATAAGGCTTGGAAATCAATGTCATCTGGAAGGCCAACCAGACTGAGTTCATCCCACAATTTACCACTCTGATCATCTGAAGCAGTTTGGGTGCTTACACTTACACATGATGTTACACTTTGTCGAGGAGATCGTTCTCTGTGAAAGAAAAAAAAGGAATATAAGGTGATAATGATGATGGAATAACTAGCATCTTTTGATTTAGTGCCTACCATGTATGGTTCACTAGCCCAAAACCTTCACAAATAATATCACATTTGATAATCACAACAACTCTATAAGAAAGATATTAAAGCTGATATGAGATATTAAAAAGTGACTTGTCCAAAAATAATACCTCTATTAAGAGCATAGACTGTTGAAATCCTGTGGCCAAAAAAAAAAAAAAAAAATGTGGAGCCATAAATCCCATCTGAGATACTAAAAAATATATAATATAAAAAAGTATATAAGAAAAGGAAGGAAGAGAAAGAGAGAAAAGCAAATGCATTTTATGTAACAGAATTATTACTGATAAAAAAAGGGCGAGAAAATCCAACAACAATAAAACTAAAGAGTCTAAAATGTTGAAAGTGGTTTCCCATTTAAAAGCAGAAAAAATTATAATGGTAATAAGACATTTTCACGAAATGAGTAATAGAGACAAAAAATCGGAAATGATGAATCAAATATAAAGGTTGTAGTGCTCCAAAACTATAAAATTTCACATAAAAAAAATTTTAATATAATGAAAATTACAACACTTAATATAAAATCCTAAAAACTATACTGGGAATAACATATAATTTATTATTTAATGTAAATAACAAATCCCACCCACGATACAGACAATCCATCAATACTCTCAATATGAAAACCTATTCACTATCAAAGAAAGACATTAATCAAGTTAAATACCTTTTCTTAAAAAACTAAATTATACAAGTTCAAAAGTTTAATCTATAAACATTAAAAATTTCAACTTATAAAAATTTCATTTTGTACCTTATTTAAGCTGACAAGTAACAATTTTTTTCAATTAACATGTTTTTCTTTACCAATTATTACACTATTTTATCAGAAATCAAAAGTCAAGAAGGTGACCACTATATTAATATTGGATCTAAAAAAACTACCAATTGCTCATGGAAAGGAAAGCAAATATTATAAAAATGGCAATTCTACTAAATTAATTTACTTATGCAGTATGATACCAAATTGACAAAAAAAAAAAAAAAAAAAGATTTTTCTATGGAAAGTTCAAGAACAACAAAGAAAGTAATGACCCAAGACAATGATGAAAAATACCATCTCCACTACCAAAGAGAGAACAAATGACAGTCTGAATGTTAAAAAAATTGTCTATACTGTAATTGGGGAAAAATCAAGTATTTAAAAAAAATACTGTATCTGATTTTCTTAAAGATCATTATGACACTTTATTAAAAGTGCTATAGATAAACCAATTTTCCATGAGCCAATCATTTATTTCTAAAAGGGCTCACAGAAATCATAAAACAACTAATTTTAATGCAATTCAACCTTTATATAACCTGTACATAACTTTTATATTTTATTTTCTTCCTATTTCTCTTTCCCCATTCATTTCCCATTAGGAAAAAAAAAAAAAAAAAAAGGAATTCTTAATCTTAAAAGGGGAAGAGAAAGAGTTGGATTCAATGAAACATACTATTAACCAAAAGTGATGGCATATGGAATATTCCCATACTCCTTTTCTCATGAGTTCCTTATTTCCAAACTGATTTTTTTTAGGAGACTCACCATAAAAATATCAAGTACTGCTTCATAGATAAGAAATAAATAGGAAAAAGAATGAATTACTATAATAGCAAGCTATATCAGGTTACCTACAAAGTCTTGCCAAAAATTACAACCATCCAGTAATATGAATCAAATAATATTATGTTTTATATAAATTTAAAAAACAAACAGTAAAATTACGAGTTCCTTATAGATAGACAAACCATAGGTAAATGATATATACACATGCATTCACAAAAAAGATACAATCAAATTTATATACAACCATCAAGTCCATTATAAATTAATAAGAATTTGTATAACAATGTCATTTTTTAAATTATATTAATAACCACTCTTATAAAAGCAGAAAGAATTCTGAATTTGGAATTTAAGGATCTACGTTAAAATCTAAAGATTATCAATGTGAGTGACAGTAAGCAAGATAACAACTCAATTCTAACCTAATCATGGACACAATTCTCCTTCTCTGAAACTCATCTGTTAGTGAACATTGGACAAAACAATCACACACACACACACTCACTCACTCACTCACTCACTTCCTTCTATTTATATAACTATTCAGCTGAACATAGTTCTAGGAATTCTGTTTGGTTCTTAGCTAAGAAATATCTTTTGTGAAAACACCTAGCAGAGAGCCTGGCATGCAGATGCTTATTATTTGTTGATTAATTAAAACAAGGCTTAATAAGTGCCCTGGCACTCTACCCCAAAAGCCTTTCTGATATACACTAATGGCTTTTAATCAAATATCTCTAGAATGAAGCAATTATCCTTTGTCATTCAGTGAACTAGTATTTATAAATAAACTACACCCTATCTGAGGAATACTGAATAATTTCTAATACCCATAATATACATTATATTATAATATACATTGCTATAGCAAAGGTGAATCTAGATGCCACTTTCTTTTCATAAGGACTTTTCTGCTTCCTTTATGGAATACTCAAATAATTTAAATTCTTTCATTTATTACTTCTCTTCTGGTGCTGACAGCAGTCCAAAGCTAGAAACAGTCAGATAATAACAACACCAAGACTGCGTTAGTACTTATGCTTGGATGTTACTCAACCCAGCATTCGGTGATGATTAGATAATCATGCTAAAGGGAAAGAGCTGGTTAGTTATTCTAAGCAAAATTAATTGTGAGTTGTATCACATCTATATTATCAGGTAGTTCAATGGAATCTACATACTACATACTAACAGTAAGATGACTGTCATAAAACTTCCTATTTACTTCTACTAACATTTTAATAAGGAATTTATAGTATACCTATGAAACAAAAACCATACACAGCACTATATTATGATAGAATCCAAAAAATAGCTCAAACATTAAAATCATCAAGCATAAAGCAATTCTCTGTATACTATGCAGTAACTATTTAATGCATACTATTTAATAAAAATAAAAAGGTGGAAGGAGAGGATGAGGAGGAGGAGCAGTTCATAATCAATCTTCTCTCTTTACCACTTAAAATGTCAGCTACACTGATCTCTACTGATTCAATTAGCTTAACCTTTACACTTCAGTTTAGTTAAACCATATGTTATTTGGCTGTTTGTGATTATGACTAGTTTGTCAAAAAAACACTAAAGGAATTTTTTAAAAATTAAAAAAACCACTTTGAGAAAAGATTAAAATGATAAAAGAGGAAAAACAGGAAAGAATACATTTTTGGTTTTGTGTATGAGCACACACAGATATACATATACACACAAAACAAGAAGTAAAAAATAAAATAAAAAAATGATGTCACCAAATTTGCAAAAATCATGACTTACTTCTTCTGTCCTCTTTGTTTACGTGGCACTGAGTTTTGTATTTTTTCACTGGTTCCATCGCTGTTGTCCCCGATATCCTTCTTGTTCAGAGTTTGCTTTTTCCAAGTTGTGATAAATTCTGGTGTTGGACTAAACTGTTTTAATTCTCCTTGTCCTAATGAGCTTCTTTCACCACAGTAACAAAAAGCGCATAGTTGCTCACTGATAGGAAAAAATGTAACAGGTGAGTAGTTTTTCTGGGGTTTGTTTTTTTTTTTGGGGGGGGGAATAGGGACAAAAATCTGTTTTCAAGAACCCCGAGAGAACCTAAGCCAATATAACACACACACACACACACACACACACACACACACACACACACACACACACACCCTATACCAAGGGCCACATAGACAATCCACTCAATAAATTACTTAATTTCAGTTCACAAGATAAAAGTTAAACATGGTAGGGATCATATCAAATCCAATCAGTCTCTACAGTTAATGCTTAATTAATTGTCCCATGTTTTTATAAAAAAAAAAAAAAAAAGTTATCTATAATATTAAATATTTTATGGGAAATATCTACAAAATTATAAAAAAGATAAAGCATGATCCTGAATGTATATAAACCTACTTCTCCCTCTATATATCTCACAATCCTTTAATATCCACTATTTCCCCCCTCCTTTACTGAAATTTCTGATGGCTATGGGTACTTATGTCTAAAATCAATCCTTGATTCTAAGTCATCCTATCTCCACTTAGGCATCTTCACCCTTAAAATCTCTTTAACTTTCTCAATCTATCTCTTCCTTCCCAGCTATCTAACAATATGCTCTACTTTAGGGGAGGAGTGAAAAAAGAATGAGAAAATTCCCATACCCTCAAGCTATCATCCTCCCTTTCTTCTTTCACAAACCTAGAAGAATCTACATATTTGTTGTCTATACCTTTCTCACTATTCATCCTTTTGCAATATGCTGAACCTAATCATTCAACTATACCTATTATTTTCAAAGCTACAAAAAAATGATTACTTAATTTCTAAAATCTGATGGTCTTATAATTTCTCAATAATCTTGACTTTTCCATTAACCTCTGACACAGACTATTCTTACTTCTTAGGTATATAGCCTTTTCTCTGAATTTTTGTGCTACTGTTATCTTTTGGTTCTCCCTTTTTCCTCTCTCACTTAACTCGCTCTTTATTATTATCCTATTTATACCAATTAGGTAGCAGAGAAAATTAGAGGACTGGACCTGGGAGGGAATGAGCTCAAAACCAGCTTCAAGCATTTAATATATAACCCTAGGCAAGTAAGTCACTTAATATTGTGCAGCTCTTCTAGAGTGAATAGAGGCCTATTACATCTAAGGTCAAATATAAATTTGCTTTGCATTTAAAGCCCTTCACAACCTGGCCCCAATTAACCTTTTCAGCCTTATTTAGTTAGGTGCATAAATTCCTTTTACATTCTCTCTGGTATATCAATTCAACTTTCCTACTGCTCTTCATACATGACACCTCATGACCATTCTCTATGCCATTTAATGGCTTTTATTCATTTCTAAAATGTGCTCTCCCTAACATTTAGCTACTCAAGCTTCCTTTAAGACTACACTAAAACTTATAGTTCAATATGGAGCATTTTCCTGAGCAATCTTTCCTACCAATATTACTTTCTAGATAGTGTACATATTTCTCTTCAAAAAAAGAATAAATTTAAGCTATTTAAGGACAGGAAATCTCAATTTTGCTATGTCCTCTCAGTTTCTAACACAATGCTTGGTGATAATCACATCCTTATTAAGTATTTGCAGGTTAATTCTTATAAGCAGCAGTTATTAATACTTGCAAAAATGTAAAGAACATAAGGAACAGTATTATGCTTTTTTTTTTTTTAAAGGAGAGGAAGGTTATATTAAATCAATGGAAGAAGAAAAAAGGTGGGCTTTATTCAAAAAAAGGAAAGGTTAACCCAAACAATGAACTCATATTTATACATGTTGATGAAAAAAAGATTAAATAAAAACTAACAGAATCACTGATTTTCCTAAGATACTGATTAACAGTTTGTTTTTCTATTGAAGCTAATACAATACCAATGAAAAGAAAACAGAATAAGATGCAATTAAAAAATAGACACTATTGTTACCACAATTAGCAAGGTAACAAAAATCTGTGAAGTACAATTGGGATCTTACCATATAAAACAGCAGTAATAACTATTTATTAATTTCTAAAGGGCAAAAAACTTAAGCCTAATTTTCTAAATCAATGAGCAAACTAGAAAAAAGAGGAAAGCTAAATAAAATTATAACTGAGGCATAATGGTAATTTACCTAGTACTTTTAATTAATACATATTCTCCAATGGGTCAAGCACTGTACTTGTGAGAATATTTTCTTTGTATAGCACGCCTGACTATAATTAAAAATTTCTTTGAATACTAATAGTGATAGATAATAGTCCATTTCATTTTAATACTTAAAAATCGTTAAGCTATTTTACATGCTAAGTCCAACTTCTACAACATCCCCCCCCCCACTTATTTTTAATTATCATAATGGCCATACCACTTAAGTTCAAAGATGTTATTTGGAGAAAAGTACCGACAAATTTATTTTCAGCTATAAATCTTTGCTCTTACCTTCAAAAAATAATTATTTCTAAAATCAACCATTATAAAAAAAAAAAAAAATTAAGTTTACAAATAAGTCACACATTTAACCAAAGATCCTCTTAGAAATTTTCCTGCTAATTAAAAACAATGCCTAAAAACCATGCTTTCCTCCTTAATAACCAGGAGTAATGCCCATATTTTCCCAACATGCTCCCAGCCATGAGTGCTCTAATAGTCTTTACTTGCTCTTCTATATTTAGTAGTTGCCCAATTTGTAGTAAGTTTTCAAAGAATTTCTATTTTCTCCTATAACCATACTCCCAAAATAACACTTCTTGCTATACAATTTCGTTTTCCCCATTATTTAGTCCTATTGCATGAATTATCCATCTAACCTGATTTTAGCTTCTACTCCAACAGAAACAGTAGAGCTGGTAGATTCTTCAGACACTGAGCGCTGGAGAGCTGGTATTAGCTGCTTATTGCTGTCCACTTCTGTATCACCATCCTCTTCTGCAGATTGTTCTTTGACTTCTGTTGAAATAGAAAACAGACACAAGAAGATCCTATTTTCTTTAATTATTTAAGTAACCAATAAATTTGCTTTTCTAAATTTATCTGCATTCTTTGAATAAAATAATCCTGCTAGTAATTAATCATAAATTACTTACATGCAAATTTCAAATTTGCCTCTGAGATGAGAACAAATTAACCAAAAAAGAAAATGTCTATTTTTAAAAGTATTTTCCCCAAAGAAATCCTGAAACTTTACTTCTACCAATGACACTAAATTATATGCAAAATATTTTCACACTTATATCAGTCAACCAATAAGCATATATTATGCTTTATAAAGCACTGTTCTAAGCAATAACAATATTTTCAAAATGTCAGAACAGTGCTGCTTTTAAAGATGATCTCAATTTAATGGGGGAGGCAATATTTTACAAGGACTAGTAACTTTAAATGGAAGGTGCTAAAAGCTGGGGTTGGAGTTGGAGAAGGAGGATGGGATATTAGAAAAGGGATGATTTTTTTTTGTCTGTCTTAAAGGAAGCTAGAGAATAGAATAAATGATGAGGAAAGCATTCCAAGTACAGGGAACAGAACAAAGTCGAAAGACATAGAATGGTGAATTACCAAGTTAAAAACAGCAAATCAGTGTGTGACCAGATTGCTGAAATGTGCAGAAGGAGGAAAGCATGAGAAAATTGGGAAAAATAAAAAAGGTCTTAGTTGCAACAAATATTTAATGCAAACTAAGGAACTTTATAGGGGGCAGCTAGGTGGCACAGTGGATAGAGCACTAGCCCTAAAGTCAGAAGTTCAAATCTGACCTAAAAACTTAAGGCTTCCTAGCTGTGTTACTCTGGGCAAGTCACTTAACCCTAACTGCCTCAGCCAAAAAACAAAAACAAAAACAAAAACAAAAACAAAAACAAAAACAAAAACAAAAACAAACAACAAAAAAACAAAAACAACAACAAAAAACACCTTCAAATAACCCTTGAGGTAATAAGGAACCATAGAAATCTACTGGGTTGTACATTGGTACTCCTAAATCTTAGGAAAATAACAATATTAATAACTAATCCAAACAGAGAGAAGAGATTTTAGCCATGAAGATTTAAGCTATCTAGACAGGTGGTGAAAGAGTAGATCAATTCAGAAGGCATGAGTTCAAAAAATTGGTTTCAGTTACTTACTGAGTAAATTCCTTAATCTAGATGTTTGCCTCACTTTTTTTCAACTGTAAAATGAGGATTAAAAAGAATGTAATAATCACAAGATTATTGTAAGGCACAAAATGAGTCTATAAAATGCTACCAAAAAAAAATTTTTTTTTTAAATGCAGTAAGAGTGCCTGGGCACATAACAGGAGCTACATAAATACTTCTTCCCTTCATCTACCCATGAGAAGATTATTTCAATAGTCCAGGCAGGGGTAAGGATGGCATCAACTAGGGTGGTAAATGAATAGAAAGAGTAGGATATTATAGAAGTAAAAATGACTATTCATGAAATAGAATGGATGAAAATGTGATTAAATGTGAGAAGTCAAGGATGATACTGTTGTGTGAATGACAGTAACTAATAATTTTGTAAATAATTTGGTTTCCAAAATGCTGTCTTAAAAAAGCTGAGTTTGAGGTAACTAAGGTAATTTACTTCAAGATAATTAAAAATTAATTGGTGACATATTACAATAATATAGAAGAGAAACTAGGGCTAGATACATCATAATCATAAGTATTAAGTAAATTCATAGGAGGTGATAAGATCAAATAAAACAATGTGAGGGAAAAAGTTATAGGACATAAGCTCTAGGAACAAGTATAAAAAAGACAGCAAAATCTATTTTAAAAAGTCGTTCAGACAGTAGCAAGACAAAAGTTCTTCAAACAAGGATAAAAATGCAAAATAGGATAATACAAATATAAAATATATTCAATAAAGATCAGAATTGGGAGAAAAAACCATCATTATATTTAGCAACTAAGATCACTGAAAATTCTAGATGGGGCAATTTCAGAAGAACTATGAAGAAGGAAAGAGGGAAAAGGCTAAACAAAGTCCAAAGCAAAGGGAGGAAAATTATAAAATGAGAGTTATCTAGATAAATGACTTCCTCAAGGAGTTTAGTTGTAAAAAGACTTGGAATAACTTGTGTGTTTAAAGAAAGGGAAAGTTTGGAAATAGTTTTATGGAGTAAATAAAGATTATAACGAAATTATAATGAAAGTAGAGAAAATAGTAGGAACGAAACTTAAGAAAAACATGGTAGATGTTGTAGAAAGGCTGGCCTTGTCCAGAGGGGCAACTTATTTAATAGAAAGGAAATGAAGAAATAAAATAGGAGGAGTGATGTGAGATGGCAGAAAAAATACTTCCAGGGACTGACTAAGACTTGTGCATATGGTAGAACTAAAGGACAAGAGGCACACAATTAGATCTTACTTTTCAGACAATTTTTGTTTCCTCTTCCATAACAACATTTATTCACTGTCAGAGTCAGTTTGTAAAAGGAGGGAATTTGTGAGTAGACAATTAAGTGATAAAAGACAATAATGCTAATTAGACATTAAAAAAATACACAGAAGACACATACTTATTTCTATTGTTTTAAACTTAGAATAAACTAAATAATTTCTATGACAGCAGTATCAGTTTCACATTGGGTCTTTTGTGGTATTCTTGTAATATCAAAATGTTAATTTTTAAAGATCTTATATGTTTATTATAAAGTTCTAGAATTGAAATTATTCATAAACCTTGTTACAAAACAAATGTATTGCTGCACAATTTGCTTCAAAGACAGGTTGTACCTCTTGTCAACAAAGGTAGCACCTTTCCATTGTACCAGCACACCCATGAATGCAGAGCCAGTGGAGCAAGGACCCTGCCGAATGTGGACACTTGCTAAGGTAGGGAAGAACGTCTCTTGTTTTAGGGTTTGAGGAGAAGCTGAAGACCAGAAGGGCCAAGCCTCCCTCAGGAGGATCAGGTGCTTACACTAATAACTCTTATTTAAAAAAAAAAAAAAAAAAAAAAAAAAAAAAGTGAATCAGCAAAGGAAGAAAACAAAAAAATCCATTATATAAACATACTAGGGGAAGAGGAAAGAGTGGGGTCCATCTTTCAGGGAACACTGAAGGAAAATAAGCTTCTACCCCAAAGAGAAACTTGAAGTGCTTCACTGCACTATAAATTCCCTGACAGATTTTATAGAACTCAAAAAAGAATTTTTGAAAGATCCAAGCAAGGACCTTGAGGAAAAAAAGAAAAGAAAAACAAGAAAAATATGAAAAAAAAAAAAAAAAAAAAAAAAAAAAGTTAACCAACTTGAAAAGGAAATAGTCTCAAAGACAAAAATAACTTTTTGAAAATTGGAATTGGCCAAGGGAAGGCAGTAAGCTATAAGAGACCAAGAAATAACAAAACATTATAAAGAACGAAAAAATAAAACAGAATGTGAAACATAACAAAAAAAGATTATTGGTGCAATTTTTCTTGTGCAGAAAGGTAATTGTGTGTGTGTGTGTGTGTGTGTGTGTGCACGCATGCACATGTTAAGAAATTTAACATGTATTGGATTACTGGCATCTATGAGAGGATGTGGAGGAAGGAGGGGTAAATTTAGAACACAAGGTTGTGCAGGGGTCAATGTTGAAAAATCACCCATCCATATGTTTTATAAATAAAAAGCTTTAATTAAAAAACAAAAAAAACCCAACATATCAAGAAAATATAAGGACTGACAAAGTCTAATTTTTTTTTTTTTTTTTTTTTTTTGGTGACCAAAAAAAGGACCTTGAGACAACAATGCAAGAAATAGTCCAAGAAAACTGTCCTGGAGTAATAGAACAATAGGAGAAAGTAGAAATAGAAAGAATCCACCTATCACCACCTCAACAAAATTCTTTGTGGAAAACACATTGGAACATTATTGCCAAATTTTAAAACTGCCAGATTAAAGAGAAAATTATGCAAGAAACAAGGGGAAAAAAAAATTCAAATACTCTGGCGCTACAATTAGAATTGTATAGGACTTATCCTCCATCTTTTATTGTGAGTATGAATACTTTAAGTTTAAGAACGTCATCAACAATAGGGCAACTCAAAAGAAAGACTAGAACAAAGTTAAGGAAAAAATAGTAATTCTACAAATGAGATTCAGAGGAAGAATCAAAACAGAGGCATTAGAGGGGAAAGAAGGTCTCAGTTCTGAAAACCTACTCAAATCAGGAATGGGTTAAATAGACAATACTATACACACACACACACACACACACACACACACACACACACACACACACACACACACACACACACACACACACACACACACACACACACCATGAAGGATATAGCACCATCCAAAATCTATAAAGAAATAAGGGGTTAGGGAGATGGGAAATGAGTAGACTGAGAAGCACAGGGTGAGGGAAAAGAGGGATCCCATGGGTGGAGGGAGGTTAAGTAATAGCAACACAAATTAGGAGTAGTATTTAAAGCAATGAATGAGTCAGAAGGGATAGGAAAGATGTTGGGGAGAGAAGGAGAGAAAGAACTTGGCCTGTGCAGATAAGGGGTGTGTGTGGATATATCAGTGTATACATGTATAAACATATCTTTTCTTAACTACTAGCTTCCGAGGGAGAGGGGTAGGGAATAAAGTAAAAAAGGTATGCAGCAGAGAACAAAAAAAAAAAAAAAAAAAAAAAAAAAAACAAAACAATTTGCAAGGAAGTAAACAAAAGATGGACATTCATAAAGATAATTTTTTCAACTAGTATTTATACCTTCTTGATCTGGTAAACTTGTTAATTATTTTGAATCCTCCCTGACACTCTGCTGGTCATATGACAATGTTCTTTTTTTATTTTGTATTCCTTTTCTGTTTTTTCTTTTCTTATTATTTTTTTTTCAATTAAAAAAAAATACTTAAAAAAGAAATGAAAAGGAGATTATAAGGAATCCTTTGCTGTCACTGAGTGCAGGATTCTGTTGCACTGCCCAAATCAGTTCTACCTCATGCCTAGGACTAAGCGCCGTACTACCACATTAGAGATCTGGGAACCAAGGAAACAGGAACCCTGTCTACAATAACTACTGTAATCTCACAGGCCAGAGTACAGACCAGAAAAATACTATATTTCATCTTAGATTACACCACTATAGAAGAACAAAAAACTTAGATTCACAGAACTAGCCCAAAAAACTATAGAAACAAAAATCTTAAAAGTTTCAACAGGGCCTCCCCTAGCATGGGAGCAGTGTCCAACTTTGACTTTAAAGTCAAAAAATGGGCTGGATGGGGCAGTTAGGTAATGAAGTGGGTAGAGCAATGGCCCTGGGAAAGACCTGAATTCAAAAATATCCTTAGATATTTGAATTTTAATAATTCTGTAATCCTAGGCAAGTGATTTAACCCCGATTGCCTTGGAAGAAAAAAAAAAAATGAATAAACAACAAAGAACAATCTGAGCACAAAAAGTTACTATGGTGACTCAGGAGATCAAAACACAAACTCAGAAGGAGACAATGTGTCAATATGGCTACATACAAACCCTCAAAGAAAATGTGAATTAGTCTTAGGCACAAAAAAAAAAACTCATGGAAAAGCTCAAAAAGGATTCTAAAAATTAAATATGTAGGAGAAAAATTGGAAAAGGAATTCAACAGGCCAAAAGATAAGTGACACAAACATGTAAAAAACTCTTTGAAAAGCAAAGTTTGGCCAAAAGTAAAAAGACAAAATCTACAAAAATTCACTGAAAAAAAAAATAATTCTTTAAAAATAAGAATTGGTCAAATGGAAACTAATGAGGGAGGAGGGAAAGATAGAAGGAGGGTGGAAGAAAGATAAGGAGGGAGGGACGGAAAAGAAAACATGAACTATATCACTGGAAAAACAATTGATCTGAAAAACAGACTGAGGAGAGAGATTTTCAGAATTATTCAACAACCTGAAAGTCACAAAGAAAGAATGTAAACATCACATCTCAAAAAATTATCAATGGAAATTGTCATGACATCTTAAAATCAGTGAAAGTATCCACTGATCATTTCCTGAAAGAGATTCCCAAACTAAAACATCCAGGAATAATATAGTAAAATTTCAGAGTTCCCAGGTCAAGGAGAAAATAATCTAAGTAGTTAGAAAGAAATTTTCATTGAAATATCAGGATGACACAAAATTTAGCAAATTCTCTACCAGTGGACCAGAGGGGCTTGGATTAGGATACTCTGGAAGGCAAAGGAGCTATGATTTTTCAACCAAGAATCACTTATCTAGCAAAACTGAGTAACTGAGTACAGAATTCTGCAAAAGAAATAAAAAGCAAAAAGAGCTCTGACTATAAAGAACTACTATGGAATATAAACCCAGAAGAAGATACCAAGACCAGAGCTGACAAAATGCTTCCAGATAAAGCCTAAAAGGGGAATATGAACAAAATAATTCCTTTAAAAGTACAAGTGGCCTAATGCAAAAGGAAGCAAAAAAGCTTCATGAAGAAAAATAATTCACAAAAAATTAAAATTGGACAAGTGGAAGTGACTAAATGGGGAAAAAAATAAAGTACTCCAAAATCTTGGTTTGGCTAATAACAGTTAATTCTTTCTTATTTCTATCAGCCTTCTCCTTGAAACAATGTCAAAAGTTTTTGTCTGGCAAATTGTAAAACAGACTGTTATGGTCAACAGTGAACATGTATGTCATGGAGAAGGACATGAAGCCTGTAACAACTGAAGGCAGAAAGAAGTCTAATGGCCAGTGCTTTGCTGTCTCTAGTGAAACACTTCCTGACACTCCAGATCCACGTTTAAATACTACCCTGAGCTTATGCTGAAAGCAACAAAGCAACTCATTCAACCCAATGCCCAGCTGCTAAGCTGCATGCAAAGCTTTTTTTTTCTTTTAAGCATTTTTTTCCTCTTTAAACAGAATTCAGTCAAAATGTTTGTGGTTCACATTTGTAAAAAACAAGGCACAAAATAAGTACTTTGGCTTTTCTTTAAAATATTTTCCCACAGATTTAGTCCTCTAGTGCTTCTAAGTCTTTTACTTTCAAAATGACCCAGAATACAAGATGTTATACTTTTTACTGAAATGTTTCTAGAAATTATCTATAAATAAATAAATGAATGAATAAATAAATATCAAATAAATAAGTGGAAAGGGGGGTGGGGGTGGGGGTGGGGGAGCTAGGGTTAGGAGAAAAAGTTAACAAAGATTTTCCCTCCTAACTACTATACAGGCTAAAGTGACACAATACATAGAATATCAAGCTTAGAGTCAGAACACTTCTCAAGTTCAAACCTGGCCTCAGATATTTACCTGTGTGAACCTGGGAAACGCATGTACCCTTGTTTTCCTCAGTTTCCTCATTTAGAAAATGAGATAGAGAAGGAAATTATTGTCAGGAAGAATCAGGCACTACTAAAAAACAACTGTTTAGCTTGTGCTTACTGATTTCTCCACTAGATGGTGAACATTTACTAGGTAAGGCAACAGTAGTAAGCTTTTTAGAGAGGTAAAGTAAATTAATTTATCAAGACTGATCCCACTACACCCATATATACACCACCCAAAATTCATTCAAAGGAGAAACTAACACAGTAAATTCTTAATATTAGTAAACTCATTTTCACAACTAAGAAAAATTGGGAAGTTTAAACTTTAAGCATGGAGGGTAATCTTCTAATGGTACAAATGAAAAATGACAAGATATACAAGGATAATTTCACAGGTAAGATAAGGGAATTGATGCAGGAATCCAAGTTAATAGGAATGTTTTGAGATAAAGTCATACAAGTAAGTAAATGAGAAGAACAAAATAAAGTCAAATTACTCAATTTTGTATGCTGGTAAAACAAGGTATACATAATGATATCATCAGAAATATACAAAGGAAAAATGTTTTTAAAAATTAGCATATTATGTAAGAAACATATTTAAAGCAGAATCTAAATTGCTTCTGGTGAAATTTTTTTAATCTAATTAAAAGAGATAAGGAAGGAAACCATATCTTGACTAAAGAATACCATAAACAATGAAGTAATATAAACAATAAGTGATAGAGCCTTCAAATTCCTAGAGAAGTTAAGAAAGCTGCAAGAAGAAATAGACAACAAAAATATAGTAATGGGGAATTTCAACCTTGCTCTCTCAGAACTAGATGAAGCAAACTACAAAATAAATAAGGAAGTTAAAGAGATAAATAGAATACTAGAAGAGCTAGATATGATAGATCTTTGGAGAAAATTGAATTGAGACAGAAGGGAGTATACTTTCTTCTTGGCAGTTCATTAAACCTATACAAAAATTGACCACATATTAGGACATAAAGACACAAAATGAAATGCAGAAAGGCAGAAATAGTAAATGTCTCCCCCCCCCATGATGCAATTAAAATTGCATGCAATAAAAAACCAGGGGAAAATAGACCAAAAATTAATTGGAAATTAAATAGTCTAATCCTAACGAATGAACACAATCATAGACAATAATTTCACCCAAAAGAATGACAATAATGAGAAGACTTATCAAAATTTGTGAAATGAGGCAAATTTTAGGGAAATTTTCTATCTCAAGATGCTTACATAAAATAAAGAAAAGATCAATGCTTGCAACTAAAAAAACTAGAAGAACAAATAAAAAAAACCCAATTAAATACAAAATTTTAAATTCTAAAAATAAAAGAGGAATAAAATTGAAAGTAAAAAAAACTATTGAATAAATAAATAAAACTAAGAGTGGTTTTAACTAACACTCAAAGATTCAAGTTGGAGGCAGACTTAAGAATCCCTTGCATAGGTATAATCAATCATCAAAGTCAAGGATGTAAATAAAACTGTGGGGAAGAGTATGAGAGGGGAAAAAAAAAAAAAAGAAAGAAAGAAAACCCAGGACAAGTCAATAAGAAAAATAATGTGGTGCAGTGGATAGAGCACCAGCCCTGAATTCAGGAGGACCTCAGTTCAAATTTGATCTCAGACACTTAACACTTCCTAGCTGTGTGACCCTGGGCAAGTCATTTAACCCCAGCCTCAGGGGGGGAAAAAAAATGTGGATTATAGGATGGTTGGTTACTGCCCTTTATTCTTGGAGAAGATCAAAACAACATCACTATGTTAGATTCACATTGGCTGGTCTGAATGTGGCTGATCAAATCAACATGAGTTCAGAATGTTCTGCCATAAGTCAGACAAAAAGTCCCTATGAACTTCTGGGGTAGCTCCTCTAACTTGACAAATCTTGCATTTCTTCTGAGGTACTTCTTTCACTTCTTTTTTGTTCATAGAAAGCAAAGTTTAAATAAATTCAATTCCAAAATATATTGTTTTCCCAATTTTCAATCCCTATTCCTTCAAGGTTATTAGAGTACTTTGTTCCTCTTACAGGATTATGTGTCCTTAGGGCATTTTAATGTTTTGTTGACCAATTACAATTACTTATTTTATTTGGGAAAGAAAAATCTTATAATTATTTTTTTAATTTTAATAATTAAAAGATAAACAATTATATAAATAATATAAAACTCCTTTTCTCTTTATTTACAATGACACCAGCATATTATAGATTTCAAAAGAGAAAGCTTTATAAAAAGAAACTGAAATTGAGAGACTTTTAAAAAATTTTTAAATTGAATAACTATAATTTTCACCAAAGGGATAAATTGCCACTAAGGCACATCAGGCTGGGTTGGGCTTATACTAGTATCATAGTAAATTCTAAAGCTCTTAAGACACACACCTTCAGAGAATCTTTATATCTTTTCCTGATCACCTTGTGAACATTTGCCTTGTATTGTCTGTTTCCTGATCACCTTGTGAACATTTGCCTATAATAGTCTGTTTGGCAAATGTACATTGGTACAATGTGGCCAGCCCACTAGAGTTGTGCTTGAGTCTGAATGCTTGGCTGTTTATTTCGAGAAAGGACTTCAGTGTCTGATATTTTAATCCTGCCAGGTGATCTTCAGAATCTAAGATAATTCAAATTGGAAGCAATTCAGTTTCCTTGCACAGCACTGGCACACTGTCTGGGTTTAATCAATATAATACCTTTCATTTCTCACACTTTTCTTCAGAGCCTCCCAAATACTAAACTAGCTCTGGCAATGTGTGATTATCAGCTGTGAATCAATTATCAAGGGGAACATCCCAGGAAACCATACTGCCAAGGTAAGTGAATTTATTAACAGCTCAAACTTTTCTATCTACAGGATGATAGATGAAACTGAAAGCTGTCTAAGAAGTCAACTGATCAAAGGAAAAGAATGTAATAAGTTCTAAAAATTTTCTAAAATTCACAAAGCTAGTAAATGAACTTAACACAGACCTCCCTGAAGCCAGTGGGCTCTTAAATACTGCAATGCTTCCTAATATTGTTGTTTTCTTATTAACTATCTAGGATATATCCTTAGTGGTAGTTTATCCCTTTGTTGAAAATTATGATTTTTCAATTTTAAAATTCATATCTTTAATTCTAGTGGATATGGCTTCAACATTAAGATGAACCAAATTAGTTCCAGTTATTCAGTACAGAAGATAACCAGCTACACAGCGAAAGAGCTATGGGAAATGAGTGTGGACCACAACATAGCATTTCTACTCCTTTTGTCCACTTGCCTTTTTTCTTTCCTTCTCAGGTTATGTTTACTTTATTTGTAAATCCAATTTTTCTTGTACAGCAAGATAACTATATAAATATGTATACATATTCAAAAAAATCTTATCTTTCAATTTCAAGCAGCTTTTACAAAGCTTTCTTTTCTTAGATCTATAATATGCTGGTGGAACTGTAAATAAAGAAAAAAGGAATTTTATATTAATGATGTAACTGGGTACACCTCAATTACAAAAATTAAAAAAATAATGGTAAGAATTTTCCAAATAAAGTAATTGCAACATATTTGTTCAACAAAAGATCAAAATGCCCTGCAAGAGAACAGAAGCACTATAATAACCTGAAAAGAACATGGATTAAAAATTAGGGAAATAGTATGTTTTGGATTTCAACAGCAACATGTATCTGGAAAAAAAAAATTCCCATGACAACATATTCAAGAAGATATAATCTAGACTTTTTGGAAAAGCCTACACCAGAAGAATTCCACTACCTTCTAAGGAAAATCCAAAAAAAAAAAAAGATTTCAAAAACTCTATTAGGAAGTTTTTTTCTGTTCACCAAATCCTAATATACTTTCACCTATAGGTCTTAAATGATTTTGTAAGGACAAAAAGAACAAACTAGGATATGAAGGAAAGAAAAGGAAGAGAAGACAAAGGCAACAAGGAGAAGAGAAAAAGTTCCAAGTATGAGGGACAATAAATGAGGGGGAAAAAAAAAAGGTTGAATATGTTTTTGGAATAAAAAAAATCCAATGGTATCACTACATCAAAGTAAAGCGGGTGGAATAAGGAAGAAGGGGGATTCAAGGGTCTTAAAACTGTAAGATAAGAGAGCTCCTAGGAGCAATCAAACATAATACAGAATAATCAAACATAATTTAGAAATCTACTAAAAGGCACAATGACACATGATAAGGATACAAAGAGAGGCAAAAGAGAATTCCTGTCCAAGCTCAAAATCTAATAGGAGAGAAAAGCAAACAAATATGTATAAACTATATACAGAATGATTAGAAATAAATAAATAATAGAGAGGCATTAAAATTAAGAGAGATTGGGGAAAGCTTTCACCTAGAGACTTGAAAGAAATAAGCAATCCACCTGGTAGAAATAAGGAAAGAGCATTTTAGACAAGAGCAATAGCCAAAGAAATAAGCACCAGCCCAGTGATCTTCCTCAAGGAAAATAAGGAAAATAACTCACTGGTGGGATATATTGGGTAGCCAATTGGCACAGGAGACAAAAAAGACCACAGACACCATGATTAAGCCAAGCTATAATCAATCATCGACCTCACTCTCCCTTAGAGAGTTAGAAAGTCTGTGATATTCCTGGTTGCATTGGATGACCTTAGAATCTTTTTCCTATCAGGCTCAAGGTGGTCCACGGCACCTACTTCAGTCACAGGGAGGACCACTAAAACAAACTGTACTCATCTCTCCACTCCTTCAGAGGAAGTCTTCCTATGTTTGCAGCAAAGATCCCATGATCCAACTCATTCACTGTCAATTTCCCTTATCTTTCTTTAGCCTGTTGGCATAGAACAGTAAAATATTAATGCCAAAAGTAAAAGTTGGGTGACACAAGGACACTAAAAGTGGATGAGGAACTCTGGAAAGGGCTTGGCAGAGGGGTGACATGGCTGTCACTGTGCATCAGGAAAAATAATTTGGGGGATAAATGGAGAATGGATTGAACTGAGGAGAAACGTGCAGAAACTAGATGTACCAGAAACCTGTGACCCCAGTCCGGGAGGGAGATGAAAGAGAACTGCACTATAGAGGTGTTAGGATCAAAACGGAGAAGGCAACACATTCACCAGTATCTAAAAAAGATTAAATACACAGGCCTTCAAAACAAACTAGATCACATAGAGTGAGATAGAATAAAGTGAGTTCGACATCAAGACAGATTGCAAGCTTGGGGGACCAGTATGAAAGAACAATTTTGGAGGTGATCTTCAAGAGCTTACTAAATAAAAAAAATGACTTCCATCCAGTCTTTAAGATTAATTCCTTGAGTGAAGGAAGATACCAAGCAGAGCTTGCCAGGACTTGGCTCTATTAAAATCTTAGCTTCTATAAGAAGTTTGTTGTTTTTTTTTTTGTTTTGTTTTGTTTTGTTTTGTTTTAAATCATTCTAGATTCCCCCTGTCAACTATCTCCAAACCATCCTTTATGTTGTTTGTGTGTACAGATGTTTGCATATTGTCTGGCATGTCAAGCCTGCAAATTTGTTCAGAATCCAAAATTTAGTATAATACCGAACATAGTCGTTGTTAAACAATGATTAACTGAGAGATGTATACTGAGGCCTTACTTTAAGATCTGCAACTGGGGCAGCTAGGTGGCGCAGAGGATAGAGCACCAGCCTTGAATTCAGGAGGACCAGAGTTCAAATCTGGTCTCAGACACTTTAACACTACCTAGCTGTGTGAACCTGGGCAAGTCACTTAACCCAGCTTTGGGGGCGGACAGGGGAGAAGGTCTGCAACTAGAATGGGCAAATGTTTGTCATTTTGGCATACAAAAAAGAGCTTTTATAGAGAAAAGGGAAATGGGGTAATTAGTGATTCCGGGAAATACTTAAATCTTACTCTCATCTGAATGGGTTAAAAAAGAATGCTCTCTCTGTATGTATAGGTGTGTGTGTATATGTGTGTATAAAGATGAATATATATATATATTCTATACATATGTGCATTGTGCATAACATGCACATATATGTATAAGTGCATGCTAGGCATATATCGATACATAAATGTGCACACATACACTCTAGAAGTTGTATACATCTATTGAAATAAGAGGAGAAAAAATAAGAGAGTGAGGGTGGGTGGGACAATAGGATAAAAAGGAAGGCAGTACAGAAGGAAAACAGACTGTTGAAGAGGGAAGAGAGGGAAAACAAGAGTTGAAAGGAAGATGGAAACAGGGGAGAGAGGGGAAAGGGAGAAAAAGGGAGAGAAGGGGGAGAGGAAGGAGAGAGAGAACCATAAGAAAAGAGGGTGAAGAGAAATGGTTAGCAAACACTACTGTGAATGTGAATGGCATGAGCTCACCCATAAAACAGGAGCACATAGCAGAATGGAAGCAATAAGCTGTTCACAAAATAAATAAATAAATAAATAAATGGCCACTTGTAATAAAATATTACCATATAAGGTGAACACCAAAGAGAAATTTAATTAGTGGTAGAGACTCCTATGAGGGAATTATGTGCTCCACCTAAGCTGTAATCTCTGTAGAACCAAACCAATATGGAATCGGAGGAGGGACTTGCATATCAGGTTCAGAGATATAAAAATCATGCTTTGGTGATTTTTTAAAAAGACGTGCCTACTTCTGGACATCCCCTTCTTGAAATATGGTAAATTGAAATTTTTTCCTGGCTTTATCATCGTGTCTATATAAAGTTCTCAGTAGGACACTTGTCTCTTTACATCTTCATTAGATACATGATCCTGAGCAAGTCACTTAACCCTGTGTGCTTCAGTTTCTTTCTGAAGTAAGCTGAAGGATATAGTAAACCACTCCAGTATCAGTCAAAAAGAGAGACACCCCAGAGAAGACAAAATAATTCTGAAGTACCATCTCACACATATTAGAAAAGTCTAATGCTAGAGAGGATGAGGGAAAAAAACTTGACAAAGAACCAAATTGGTTCAATCACACTGGAGAATAAACTGGTACTGGGCCTAAAGGTCGATAAAATTGTACCTACCTATGGTCTCAGCAATAACATCACTGGGTCTGTACCCCCAAAGAGATCAAAAATACATGTGTGTACAAAAGTATTTTTTTTTAATTATAGCTTTTTATTTACAAGATATATGTATGGGTAATTTTTGAACATTGACAATTGCAAAACCTTTTGTTCCAAATTTTCCCCTCCTTACCCCCACCACCTCCCCCAGATGGCAGGTTGACCAATACATGTTAAATGTGTTAAAGTATAAGTTAAATACAGTATATCTATACATGTCCACTTAGTTATTTTGCAGTACAATAAGAATTAGACTTTGTACAAAAGTATTTATTGCAGCTATTTTTGTGGGAGCAATGAATTGGGAGGTTGAGGAGATATTCATCAATTGCAGAATGGCTAAAAAGGTTATAGTATATGTCTGTGATGGAATGTGATAGTGCTCTAAAAAATGGAGTAAGAAATAGGAGGTAGAATTTCCAAGAAAAATCACACAACATAAATTGATGCAAAGCAATGCTGTAATGATTATCAACTGTGTAACACTTTGCTACTCTCACCACTACAATGATCAAGCCGATTTCAAAGGACTAAATGAATAAATGAATGAATGAATAATAGTAATTCTATCCACCTTCAAAGAGAGAAATGGTGAACTCCGACTGCAAAATGAAGTATGATTTATTCACTTTATTTTTTTAGCCTTTTAGAGATATGGCTAATAAGGAAATGTTTTGCATGATTTCACATGTATAGACATCATTTTGCTTACCTGGAGTAGGAGGGATTGGAAGAGAGAAAATTTGGAATTTGTATTTTTGTTTAAAAGGAATGTTTAAAAGTAATAATATATTTTTTAGAAAAGTTTAATGACTCATTTCCTTACTTAAAATGATTAGAGCAAAGGAAATGCTTAGATTCAACTTTAAATTTTTTTTCTAAAAAATTTTTATTGGGAAAAAATTAGAAAAAAAGAAAAACAAAACAGAATAGAACACTGTCATGTGTGCCAGCAGAACATGAAGGAAAATTCAAAATATATAACAATAAATTACCAGTTTAAGAATATATAACATTAGAAATGAGTGTCCATTTTTACTTCCTTATAGACTGTTCTTTTTTTCTCTGCTACATACTTTTTTTATTTTATTCTTTTTTCCCCCTCTTTCAAGCAGACTATAGTTAAGCACAGGCATATTTATATATACTCATGTATACATACACACATAAACACATTCACGAACATGTAAAGATACATCTAAAACAATATTAGTATGGATAATAGATTTCTTTCTTGATTAAATATTTAAATCTTACTTTTTTCTAAGATGAATGATTAATAATAACCATATACTTTATTTCTAATAAATTCTATTCTTGATTCGTATAGTATATGTATATATCTCTGCTTTAATTCTGCTCCTTAACTTTTTTGCTATTATTTGTCCTTTTCCCATCCATGAACCTCTTCCTTTGTCTTCTTTTCCCACCCTTTGCTTCCCTCTCTTTTCCATCTATTTCCCCTTATTATTTTTTTTTAATAAATTTTGGAGAGTACTATATCCTTCATGGTATATATATGTAGTATTGCCTATTTAATCCATTCCCTATGTGACTAGGATGCATCTCATTTGTATAAGATAATTACTATTTTTGCCATTTTCTAGGTGATTTTGTTTTTTAGAATCAGATCATATTCAACTTTGCCTCAATCTTTCTTTTGAGCTATCCAATTGCTGAAACTAATCTTAAACATATGGTATACATTCCCATGTATAAAACATAAATAATCTGTCCATGGGACAGCTATGTGGCGCAGTGGATAGAGCACCAGCCTTGAATTCAGGAGGATCCGAGTTCAAATCTGTTCTCAGACACTTACCACTTCCTAGCTGTGTGAGCCAGAGCAACTCACTTAACCCCAGCCTCAGGAAAAATAAAAATAAAAAATAAAATAATCTGTCCATGTTAACTTCCTTGAAATTGATTTTTGATATTGGCTCTTATGATAAATTTTCTATTGAATTCTGGGTTTCATTGAAAGAAAGTCATGAAAATTTCAAGTTCTTAGAATGTCTTTTTTTTTTTTAATTGAATATTACAGAAAATTTTGTAGGATGATATTTTTGGCCTGAGACCTAGTTTTTTTGATGATCAGTATATATGAGTCTAGGACCTATGGTATTTTGTTGTGGCTGTTGCTAAGATCTGAACAATTCTAATTGTAGCTCCAGTGTATTTGAATTGTTTCCTCTTTTATCCAGGTTTCAAAATTTGACAGTAATGTTCCTATGTGTTTTCTATAAAGAATCACTTTGAAGTGGTGATCAGTAGTGTTTTTTTTTCTGAAAATCAATTTGGAACTATTCCCAAAGGGGATATATAACCAAAGGCTATAACTATGCATATCCTTTGACAAAGCAATGCCATTACTAGGTCTGTATCCCAGGGATATCATAAAGGAGAGAAAAAGACCCACATGTGAAAATATTTGTAGCAGTCCTTTTTGTGGTGGCAAAAAATTAGAAAAGGAGTAGATACTCATCAATTGATTGTGATATATGAAGGTAATGGAATATTATATACTATAAAAATAATGAAGAAGCTGGTTTTATAAAGTCCTAGAAAGATTTACATGAACTGATGCTGTGTGAAAAAAGGAATGCATTTTACACAGTAACAGCAAGATTATGTTATGATCAGCTATAAAAGACTTGACTCTTTTCAATGATTCTGTAATCCAAGGTAATCCCAACAAACTTTGGACAGAAAATGCCATCTGCATCCAAAATGAGAACTATAAACACATGCTATTTTTTCTGTTCTCTTCTCTCCTCCCCTCCCCACCATCTTCTCCCTACCCATGGTTTTTCACTTTTGATTTTTCTTTCCCATCATGATTCATAAAGAAATGTGTATTTAAACATACACAGGCATGTGCACACACCAAGAAGACAGTGAGCTTGGTTATCCTGCACAGTCCAGCCTCAATTAAATCCAAATAACTTACATATCTTGATCCCCCTTCAAGAGGGGGAAAAAAAAAAAAAAAAAAAAAAAAAAAACCCAGCAGTTGCTGCAGCAGCAAAAAGTACCATAGAATACAAGATTCTTGTCAGTCAAAATCTAAATTAAATGGCACTTATGGGGCCAAGGCAGGCCACCCTTCCTCAACTAATACCTATGATTCAACCACCTCTACTCTTAAGGCTTTTTACACCTGGACAATGATGAACATGGAAAGTCCTGGCAAGAGACTTCTAGATAAATTCGGCAATGTTTTCAATGTGGAAAAATTGGACATCTAAGAGCTCAGTGTAGGTATGGAGATACAGTGAGAAGACAGGGTGAGAGAAGACCTAAAACCCCATGTCCAAAATGCAACAGAGGACTCCATTGGGCATCAGAGTGTAGAATAATTCAGGGAAATGGGATGAGGGGTCAGGTCCAGGGCCCCAGGCAAAAAAGACTTGGGGCATGATGGCAGCTGATGTTATACCCAAAGAGCCTTTAGAAGGTCAGGACTCTGATTTAATTTTTCTACATTTATTCCTATGATCTAATCCAGCTAATGCTTGTTTTCATCTATTGTTTCCACCATCTGATGGCAATCCATATCTAATCATGGAATTCAGTATTAGAATTCCTTGTATTTTATATATATATATATTTCTATATATATATATTTCTATATATATATTTCTATATATATATATATTTCTATATATATATAGATATAGATATAGATAGATATATATTTATATATATATATATATATATATATATATATATATATATATATATATATATATATATATATATATTGTGTGTGTGTGTGTTGTTCCTATTCTTTCATATTTAGGGATTTGAATATGTCAATTGATACGTCAATATTCTCTTAAAAATCCCAGTTTACTCACTCTACCACAATCAAGAATGATTTTATCATTTCTATTGACTGTTTCAAGAAGAAGGGAAAATGTTTACTAGAATAATTTTCAACATGATTTTAAAATGTTTATATAATCAATATTTGACCTCACCCTTCACACAGAAAATTTTCTAATACTTAAAAAAAAAAAGAAAAAAGAAAAAAAAAGAAAGATTGTCACCTTATCAAATAAGGAGTTCCATACCAGTTTCCCCATCTTTGTACGAAAGGCAAAATATTTTCCTTTATATTGCTAAAAATCAGAATGTATACACACACACACACACACACACACACACACACACACACACATAATATGCCTGTTTCTCCTTAATATACTATCAATTGATAATTCTTTTAATGTCTCTCTGTATTTATCTTACAGTTCGTAAACCACAGTAATATTCCCATTACAGTCACAGCATCAAGATATTGAATCAATCAAGCTAAATATAAGAGCATTGCTCGATTTCCAGTACACACTGACCACAAAAAATAGAGCTAAATATAGTTTTGTATATATGGGCAGTGGAAGAGGTAATGATATTGGCCTTTTTGTTATTAACTTCCTAAGTAAAATGACCCAGATCTTAGTCACACTCACTCTATAACTTCAATTTATTTTGCACAATAGCTAGATTAAATTCACTTTTCCCAGAAAAAATACAGGGGCATTCCTAAAGAAACATATTTTAATTCAGTACATCAGTATTTCATAAACTCCCAAATGAAAGCCCAGAAAGTGTTATTTGACAAAGCCTTTTCTAAACAACAAACTCTCTGAAAAACATACTGGTCTCCAATTAGAAGCCACAATTTCGCAGATAACAAAAATAATAATAATAAAACAAAGACAAAAGACTAGAAGGAAAAAAAAACGAGAGAAATTAGAGGGGGGGGGGGGAAATCTCATTTATATCTAAATAACTGAATCCAAAAAGAAATCAAGAGGAAAAACACTTACTAAGTTATCACAATGATACGACCAAAAAGAGCCCAGAAGTGCTATTTCATGAAATCATAAAAGAAAACTGGCCAGATCTCTTAAAACCAAAAGACAAAGAAGAGAAATAATCCACTAGTCAGGTCCTGAAATCCCAAAATAACTAAAATCGATGCCAAGATCTTGATCTTCCAGTTTAAAATACTGCATAAGTACCTAGGAAGGAAAACTTGAAATACAAAAAGCCAAAATCAACATAACACATGATTTACCAAACACCATCATAAAGAAGCAGAGAACTAGGATTTGATAATCAAATGTACTCTGTTGGAAGGGGGAGGGGAGGGAGAGGGAGAGAACACTTTTAAGGAAAGAGGAGTTCCAAAAATTTCCCAAGAAAAAGATCAGAACTCCACAGTTCAAAAGTAAGAATTAAGAAATTTAAGGAAACAACTAGGAATGATCAAAAGAAGTCACTAAAAATATGGGAAAATGATATACCTATTTAAAAGAGTTGCACATGTTTAACCTATACTAGATTACTTGCTGACTAGAGGAAGGAGGTAAGGAAAAGGGAGGGAGAAAAATCTGGAACACAGTTTTGCAAGGGTGACTGCTGAAAACTATTTTTGCATGTATTTTAAAAATTAAAAGCTATTATAATTTTTTTTAAACAAGGAAAAATGTCTATTTATGCACTCTGAACCCTATCAATAATAGTCATAGAGGTTGTCTGGAAGTGGTTCTTCTATTTCTTGATGATGTTAAGAGAATAAAAACAGACTAGAGGGTAAATAGAATTTAGGATAAAGGGAAATTATCTCATATGAGCAGAGTGAATAAGCAAGACATCTACAAAAACTAGGAAGGGGGTGGTGGAGAAATTAAAGAGAATGAAACAACTTCTCGCTAAATCAAATAGGTCAAAGGGAAGAATACACACATACAGTTAAATAAAAATATAAAATGCTTTTTAAAAACTATTAAAATAAACAGCTAATCATCAAAGACAAGAAAATCTAATTCTTATTTTTTTAAATCCATCAAAATTGAAAATAAAATTAAATATGTCATTATCAGAAACTACTTTGTCCAACTATGTCAACAGAATTGAGAATATAGAAGAAATAGATTATGACAACAAAAACATTCAGGATTAAAGGCTATATAAATAACATAACAAAAATTGATCAAGTTTTATATCAACTCCAATTTTTTTTAATCAACAAGATCAAATTACAAGTGAATTGTAACAAAATACAATTCATTCATATATTACAAGAACTATTTTCACCTTTCTAAGCTCCTGTCATGTCATAAAAATAGTCTTCTCCTCTCCCCAAGGAAACAAAATAGTTTCATAATGCTGATACTTAGACCAATTCCAAAAAACATAGGTTCAATTGAAACAAGGGAAAGATATTACACACTAATATCCTTAATGAATATTGATAAATAAACTTCAAATAAAATATTAGCAAGTGAACTACAACATATTCAAAAGATTACAGACCATGACTAGCTAAGAATTATAACAATTTGCAATAGTATAACATCAAGATAACTATCAAAACGAGTGACTATTAGAAAAAGATAATTAAAATCATGTAATTAAATCACTGTCTTCTGAAAGAAACAAAAATCTAACATCCATTTCTGATGAAAGGGAGGGAGGGAGGGAGGAAGGGAGGAAGGGAGGAAGGGAGGAAGGGAGGAAGGGAGGAAGGGAAGAAGGGAAGAAGGGAGGAAGGGAGGAAGGGAGGAAGGGAGGAAGGGAGGAAGGGAGGAAGGGAGGAAGGGAGGAAGGGAGGAAGGGAGGAAGGGAGGAAGGGAGGAAGGGAGGAAGGGAGGAAGGAAGGAAGGAAGGAAGATGTTTTTACAGATATCTATTACATTTAAGATGAAATATAATGTAGTCCATCTGGAGATATAAGCTATAGCTATTGCAAAAACAGGCTAAAATTCACTATATTCCCCTACTTATTACATGAACTTATATATCATATCTTCAGGTCACTGAACAGTTTACTAACACCTGAAACACTCTTTCTACTCTTTGAACTTAGCTCCATTTATAACAAAGGCCAAGTGTAATTTAACAATAGAAGATCCTTGTTTTAATATCTCCTAATTACAATCATCTTCTATCACAAAAATTACTTTATACATATATTTCTATTTATTTGTGTACTTGTTGTTTTAACCCCAAATAAAATAAGCTCCACAAAAGCAAATATTTCCTTTTTCCTTTAGATCCTCACCCTGACACGCACCAGTAAGCAGTATAAAATGTTTCCTAAATTGAGTACAATTACAGTATTTTCTCTCTATTGGATTTTCATTTGAGGCTTTGACAAAGGTTTAGTTAGATATGTGGACCAAAACAATACAGTATTCTTTTTGTCTACAATCTAAGATCTTTACCATAAATTCTACTCTAATGTCTCACTGTGACATAGAAATAACCCTGGTGGTAGGGCATAATTCTGGCAGCACTAAAGAAAGACTTCAAGCTTAGGGGGGAGGCACATGCCTGATGACTACAGTATTAAGATTAGCCTAGTTAAATTCAGAGAGGTTTATCCCCAAATGATTGGAAATTATAGAGAAAGGTAGTGAGAAGGTTAGGGAAAAGGACACATTAACATTAACTCATGAGTACATAAAAATTTAATGGAACTACTTCACAAAAAGTATTGTGATTTATCATAAATTAGAGAAACCAATCTGATGAAATTACAAATATCTTTCAAAAATAAAAATAACAACTAATACCACTATTTTCATGTATTCTTAAATTTCACAATCTGGGACAGTACATAGGAAGCTCATTTAATAGGATTCCTAAAATATTACCTGTTTCAACGGGGTTTTCTGTTTCTGCCGTCTCTAACCCATCCATGCTATCATCATCCTCCACTGTAGTTTTTCCTCTGTTTCGAGGCCTATAAAATAAATAAAACAATGAAACTCAATAAATGATGACACTAATTTCATAGCTACCTGAATTGAAATTAACAGTATGTAAAATATACTAATATAGAAGATAATTTCTCAAAAAATAGATCCAAATATCATCTCAGAAGGTGATAAGATGTCTGCTTTAACAGTGAACCAATTTAAATATTGCCTCCCAAGAATCTTTTCAGAATAAAATACTTTTCCACCTTGAAAAATTCTCAACAGCTTTTTTTTTAGTTTTATCTTAAACCACAAAATGCAATAGGAAAAGATTTTAAAATGATACATAAAAGGCAAAGCTATTTCTATATATAGTTACTATAGCCTAAATCTCCAGACTTGAAAAAGGCAAAATAATAGAAAATTCACAATAATTTGAAAAACAGAGGCTCTAGAACTGGAACTATTATTCTGTTGCTTTGGAGAAGGGAAGGAAAAGGGATTGTATCAATGTAGAAAAGGAATTTTTTATTTCTCGTATTCAGAATGTGAGAAAGTGTTCACACATCAAGAAAAGCAGAAGTAGAAATTAACCTTATTCTTTAAAAATAGATAGTTAAAGGTGCTCAGAAAGTTAAGTGTAAGAATATACCCAATTCAACTGAAATTGAAAAACAAGCAAAGAAAGGGAAGATGGCATTAACAGGAAGGATAATACTGGGAAGTTACAAGAAAAACAAAATTTAAAATCCTGAAAGAAAAAACTAAAAGACAGAGGACAGGGAGAAAAATGAGAATTTAGGGGGTTACTTTATAAATGGTCTCTTCTACAACAGCCATACAACTAAACAAATGTACTGCAACGATTATAATAGAATTTAATTATGCCTTAATAATAAGAGAAAGTTTTTGAAAAATCTGGGTACCATGAACTGATACAGAATGAAGCAAGGAAAAGCAAGAGAAGTTTATACAAGGATAACAATGTGGGAAAGAAAAAACAATTAAAATATTCTGATCAATATAGTGAACCTTGCCTAAAAACAATTCCAGGGGAATGGTAAAAATGTGTACCACCAACCATCATGTAGAAAAGTACAAAAAGATATAAAACAGGGGGTAGCTAGATGGCACAGTGGATAGAGCACCAGCTCTGAAGTCAGAAGGACCCAAGTTCAAATTTGACCTCAGATACTTAACACTTCCTAGCTATGTGACCCTGGGCAAGTCACTTAACCCCAACTGCCTCAGTTTAAAAAAAAAAAAAGATGATGATGATATAAAACACATTCAACTAGGCAGGACAGTGAATATAATGCTGGACCTGTAGACAAAAAAGATTTGAGTTCAAAGGATGTTTCAGACACCTACCAGCTGTGTGACTTGTAATCAAGTCATTTAATCTCTGCCTGCCTCAGTTCCTTCATCTCTAATGCAGATATAATAACAGTGTCGAATTCTCATGGTTGATTTCAGGTTAAATTAAGATATCTGTAAAGCACTTTATAAATGCTAGCTATAATTATTGTTTATTATAATTTTATGGCTATAACTACCATTGCTCTAAGATCAAACCCAATTCCTCTCCCACTCCCTAAATTCAGATATAATCAAGTATGTGAAACTTTCTGGCTCCTTAAATACATGTGCTCTTTCTGCTTCAAGGAAGGAACTATATTTCAAAGTGATAGTTTTTTTGTTTGTTTGTTTTGCTTTCTTTTCTGAGGCTGGGGTTAAGTGGCTTGCCTAGGGTCACACAGCTAGGAAGTTTTAGGTGTCTGAGATCATATTGGTCCTCCTGAATTCAGGGCTGGCTCTATCCACTGCACCCCCAAAGGGATAGTTTAGTTATTACAGCTCCTCAAAGTTTTAATTTTTGCATTCATATAATTATATTCATCCCTTGTATCCCCACCATACACATTTCTTTTAGGTGTGTTTATTTTATTCTATTGCCAGTTCTTAATAACCTTCACATGTATCTCTGATTTCTTCAGTCATTATTTCTTACTACTTAATATTTCATTACACCTAGAGTTCAGTTGTTTTAAGCGTTCACCAATTTGATGGGTATATCATTGATAAATTTACCAGTAATAAAAATAAAATAAAAATTAAGTCTCCATATACATCAAAATACTTGTATTAGCACTTTTTAAGATAGCAAAGGATTAGAAAACCAAATACATACATAATGGTTAAATATTGGCTAAACAAAATGTGATAAATGAATGTTATGGAATATCACTGTGTTCTAACAAATAATGTATGTGATACATACAGAGAATCGTGCAAAAATCTGATGTACAAAGTATATCCCAAACACACAAATAGTAAATTACAATCATATAAATAAATCTGAAAAAAAAAAATCAAAATTGAATAATAAAATTATAAAGATCAAGAATAACTCAAAAACATATATGAGGAAAATTCTCAACCAATCACTCAGTGGATATAAGAAGACCACAAGTGTTAAACATGGCACTTTTTTCCCCCCTCTTTTTAAGAACATTCTTTCAGAAGGTAAAATAGACATTTGAAAGAATTCATCTATCACTTATTGAAAGAGATCCCAAACTTAAAACTCTAAGAAATGTTGTGGCTAAATTCCAGAATTATCACACCAAGGAAAAAATATTACAAGCAGCCAGAAAAAAAAAAAAAATTGAAAATGCCAAAGAGCCACAGTAAGAATTACTCAGGATCTAGCAGCATCCACATTAAAGGATCTAAGGGCCTAGAATCTGATATTCCAGAAGGGCAGAGGAACTTGGTATGCAGCCAAGAATGACTTACCCAGCCAAACTGAGCATTTTCTTCCAGGGAAGAAGATGTGGACATTCAGTGAAATAGGTGAATTCCATTTATTTCTGATGAAAAAACTAGAGCTAAACAAAAAGTTTGACCTCCAAACATAGGACTCAAGAGAAGCATAAAAAAGGTAAAAAGAACTCTTGAGATCTATATTTCTGTTATGGGTATACATAAAAAGTATATGTATAATTCAGTTTTACCGTCATAAAACACTGTTTTATACTGCTATAATATAAAAAAAAGGATCTAGAGATGGAAAGGAATTGTACCAGAAAAAGGGAAAAGTGAAGGCTCTCATCTCACAAAGAAGCAAAGGAAACCTTTATATCTGAGGGAAAGAAGGAATGGGGATGAACACAGTGTGAATCTTACTCTCATCAGAATTGGCTCAAAGAGAAAATATTAGACATATTCAATTTACAGAGAAACTTCTTCCACCTCATTGAAAAGTGGAAGGGGAAAAGCAGAAAAAGGGAAGAGTTAGGATAAATAGAAGGGATTACACAAATTGTAAGAGAAAGGTTTAAGAAAAGGGGAAGGACTATAAGAGAGAGGGGAGGATTCTATAGAGAGGGCTGTGTGAAAAGTGGAGCTCATAAGTTTAATAATGGGGGGGGGGGGTAAAAGGGAAAGGAAAGAGAAAAGCATAATCTGGGAATAATAAGATAGCAGGAAATACAGAATTAGTAGTTTTAACCATAAATGTGAATGGGATAAACTCCCCTATAAAGCAAAGCCTGATAGATTAAAATGTTATTTACAGGAAACACACTTGAAGAAAGGCAATACATACAGAGTAAAGGTAAAAGGCTAGAGCAGAATCTACTATGCTTCAGGTAAAGCCAAAAAGGCAGGGATAGCATAATTAAAAAAGATAAGGAAGGGCACTGTATCTTCCTAAAGGGTAGCATAGATAATGAAGCAATATCAATACTAAACATATATGCACCAAGTGGTGTAGCATCTAAATTCCTAAAAGAGAAGTTAAGAAAGATGCAAAAAGAAACAGACATCAAAACTATAATAGTGGGATCTCAACCTTGCATTCTCAGAACTAGATAAATCAAACCACAAAAGAAATAAGAACAAGTTAAAGAGATAAATAGAACATTAGAAAAGTTAGGTATGATAGATCTATGGAGAACACTGAATGGAGACAGAAAGGAATAGGCTTTCCTCTCAGCAGTTCATGGAACCTATACAAAAACTGACCATATATTAGGACATAAAGACCTCAAATCCCGTAAGGCAGAAATAGTAAATTCATCCTTCTCAGATCATACTGCAATAAAAATTACATTCAATAAAAAACCAGGGGAAAATAGACTAAAAATTAGAATCTGAATAATTTCCTTCTAAAGAAGGAATGGGTGAAACAGCAAATCATAGACATAATTAATAATTTCACCCAAGAGAATGACAATAATAAGAAAACATACCAAAATATGTGGGATGCAGCCAAAGCAGTAATAAGGAGAAATTTTATATCTCTATATCTCTTTATATCTACTTCCATAAAATAGAGAAAAAGTCAATGAATTAGGTTAGCAACCAAAAAAAGCTAGAAAGAGTAAATTAAAACCCTCTAAACAGTAAACTTCAAATTCTAAAAATAAGAGATTTAATAAATTTGAAAGTAAAAAGACTACTGAATTAATAAAATAAAACAGAGTTGGTTCTATGAAAAAAACCAACAAAATAGATAAACTCTTGGTAAATTTAATTGGAAAAAGAAAAGAGGAAAATCAAAGCATTGGTCTTAAAAATGAAAAAGGAGAATTTTCCACTAATGAAGAGGAAATTAGAGCAATAATTAGGAATTACTTTGCACAACTTTATGCCAATAAATTTGATAACTTAAATAAAATGAATGAATACCTTCAAAAATATAGGTTGCCCAGATTAATATAGTCCCATTTTAGAAAAAAGAAATAGCAACAAGCTATTTATCAACTTGCTAAGAAAAAATCCCCAGGACCAGATGGATTTACATGTGAATTCTATCAAACATTTAAAGAACAATTAATTCCAATGCTATATAAGCCATTTGAAAAAATTGGGAATGAAGGAGTCCTACCAAATTCCTTTTATGACACAGACATGGTACTGATACCTAAACCAGGTAGGAGGAAAACAGAGAAAGAAAATTATAGACCAATCTCCCTAGTGAACATTGATGCAAAAATCTTAAATAAAATATTAGCAAAAAAATGACAGAAAATCATCCCTAGGATAATACACCATATCCAAGTAGGATTTATACTGGGAATGCAGGGCTTTTTTAATATTAGGAAAGCTATTAACCTAATTGATTATATCAATAACCAAATTAACAAAAGCCATATGATCATCTCAATAGATGCAGAAAAAGTATGATAAAATCCAATACCCATTCCTATTAAAAACAGTAGAGAATACAGGAATAAATGGACTTTTCCTTATAAATCATCAGCATTTTTATATATTACTATATTACTAACAAAATCCAACAGCAAGAGATACAAAGAGAAATTCCATTTAAACTGTCAATAGTATAAAATATTTGGGAATCTATCTGCCAAGGTTAAGTAAGGAACTATATGAGAAAAACTACAAAACACTTTCCACACAAATAAAGTCAGATCTAAACAACTGGAAAAATATCAAGTGCTCTTGGATGAGTCAAGCAAATATAATAAAGAGACAGTATACCTAAACTAATCTATTCATTTAGTGCTATACCAATCAGATTCCCAAGAAACTATTTTAATTACCTAGAAAAAAATAACAAAATTCATCTGGAAGAACAAAAGGTCAAAACTTTTAAGGGAACTAATGGGAAAAAAATTCATTATTTGACAAAAACTGCTGGGAAAATTGGAAATTAGTGTGGCAGAAATTAGACATTGACCCACACTTAACACAGTACACCAAAATAAGATCAAAATGTGTTCATGATCTAGGCAGAGAGAATGAGATTATAAATTACAATGCAATCAATTAGGGAATATCAGTAGTTTAATAATCTTTTATATTTAAACATGTAGCTATTTGTAATTTACTCAAGCCTGGCACATAGATAAAGATTTTATTAAATGCTTACTATCTATTCAACACTGAACAAATATATTCAGTTTTGTGATGCTTACTTCTCAATACACTAATGTACTTTGACTCCTAAAAAATAATAATAATAATAATAATAATCCATACAAAATAGTTTTGATACTAATATTCAATAATATAGTTTATTTAAGGTATTAAGAACTATTCCTCTTTCATTTTTCCTTTAGATTTGACCTTTTGTTCTCCCAAGCTACCTTCATAAAATAATCCCTTAACAGGTGGAAGGGAATACTAATAAGCATTTAAAAAAAAAATTTGTAATTATTGGGAGAATGGAGGTAACAACTCTTTATACCACTTAACATGGAAAACCTACTAGTAGGATATATCCATAAAGGATAAAGTTAGAAATATTTCAATATGTTCACAGCAACATTCATTTGTCACTGTAATCAATTAGAAACTATGTATATGCCCAAATGAAGAACAGTATAGTACTCTGCAATAAGGAAACAAACACAAAAAAATTTAGGGAAGCAAATCAAAATGTATGTATAATGAGAAAACACACTGCACTCCTTTCATTGTAGGAAAAAGGAAGGGAAGACTATAAGACTATAAAAAAAGTTCATATACTCTTAGTGTAGTGCATATTTTGTTGGTCTTACTGGATTGGTTTTCTTTGTAACATAAGGAGGGCTCACAGGAAGAGAGTTGGACATATCTGGAAATAAGTGAAAAAAATATCAAGTATTTTACAAATATAAATAAGTAGATATATCATAGTTGCTTCTTCAATTCCTCTTATGTATTTTCGATTAGATTTTAGAAGAACTTTAAAGGAAGGAGAGAAGAAGGAAATTATACTTTAAAGTTTATCAAGTTTCGGGCAGCTAGTGGTGCAGTGGATAGAGCACCAGCCTTGAATTCAGGAGGACCCGAGTTCAAATGTGGTCTCAGACACTTAACACTTCCTAACTGTGTGACCCTGGGCAAGTCACTTAACCCCAGCCTCAAAAAAAAAAGTTTATCAAGTTTCCTCATAAACATGTACTCATTTCAAAATATGAAGGAGTTATATTCACTTTTTAAAAACACATTGCAACTAGATATAATTAATTATAAAGAATATTACTTAAATAATGAAAAGTCTTTACATCATAGAAGGAATTTTTTTAAAAATTTACTTAGGGTTTTGGTTAACCACAAACTCAGTAAGAAGCAAAGAGTAAGACATCATGGCTTTGATATTTTAGTTAGTATAATTTTACTCTGTATTAATAAAAGTAGCAAATAAAAGAGCAGAATAAGTCAATATCTCCCATTTCAGGGTATTCCTAAGTCATATTTCTGTTTACTGAAATCCTTCTCACTTCAGAGCAGAGCATAAATGCCATTTCTCTATGAACTTAAGCTGATATCATCGTCTCTAAACTGCCTTTTTTCTTAAGTTTTTAACTTTCTCTGATAATTTCTTCTTTAATACCTTTATCTCACTCTACCTAAAAATGTAATTATTTCTATCTGTGCTATATATCCCCTATTAAGCTGAAATCCCTACAGGCAGCAATGAAATGGAAATATTATGCACTTAATAAATCCATGTGAAATCTATAGGGTAGGAATATCGAAATTTTCCTTTTTTCATAAAGAATGATATATATATGTAGTTAGAGGTAAGATAGAAGGAGGACTGAGTATCAATGGAACTGGAGGCATATGATTTAAATCACAATACCATACAACACTATTGTGAGCAAAAAATTTTTAGAGCACATCCAAGTTCAATTTCAGCTTCAGACACTTACTAGATGTGATTCAGACTTTATCCTGTCTACCTTAGTAATAGTATCTACCTCTAAAGGCTGCTGAGAGGATCAAATGAGGTATTTGTAACAATGCTTGGCAGAAAGTAGGCACTATATAAATGCTTATTCCCTTCCTGCAAAACTGCAAGAATATATGAGTTCATTTTGCTCACAAGTAGCTGGCTGGATGTGGAACACCATAGTAGACATTGTGGGCAATAACATGGAAGTGATTTTTTGGACCTTAACAAAGAGTTGCAGGGATATCAGGGAACCTGCCAGCCACCTGTTTTTAACCTCCTAAAACAGCAGTTTTCATCTTTATATATCTTCTTAAACAGCTCTCTAAGAGAGTATCCCTAAGATACTAGGGACTGGTATCCCCTGAGATGATTTAAATAAAATTTTACTTAAATGGAATTTTAGGTTTGAACCCATAAACTCTGAGGAATCCATTGAACTGAACACAGAACTAAGATCTGATTCTATAGGGACAGATATGGGTAGGAAAAAAAAAAATGAAAGCAACTTTCACTTCCTGTCCAAAGCTCTTTCAAAGAAAAAGCTATCTTCATTTATTGATTCCATTTTCTTATCTCAAATTCACTTCTAAATACTTTGAAATCTAGCTTCAAATCTAAGAACTGGAATCAACTCTTTATTCTCTCAGCTCCAATTGGCATTTCTAACTCCTCGTTCTTCTTGGCCTTTATGCCACACAATGCTGACCATACTCTCTTATTTTATTTTACTGCTCCTTCTTTGACTGTCTTGGCTCTTCTGCTGGCCCTGAACCATTTGTATTGGTATACCACAGAGCAATCTTCTCTCCATACTCTTAGTGATCTCATCAGTTCTCATAGGTCCAGCTAGCATTTCTATGTACCCAACACCCAATTCTGTAGTAGTCTCTCTCTTGATCCCTAGTCTCAGATGATTTAACTGGCTAGTAGATGTGATCAAAATGGACATCTTTAAATTTCAGACTACTCTCTTTTCCTAACACTTAACATCACATAAAAAAAGGAGCTAGACGATAACAGGAATGATTGGAGATATTGCCCACTGTGGGCAAAGCGAGGAAATAGTGAAATCCAAAAAAAGTCCAATAGGGAAGGAAATGAGCATGACTGGGACAACTCATAAAATAATGCTCCAGGATAGGAAATCATCATCTTTAAAGTACAATGGAAGGTTTCTCTAGGATGAGAAAGTAGCTGGCAAGAACTTAAGATAGATCAATCAAATAAGGAATGATCATGGGTCAAATCTATCCACTGCTTGTTTTTGTACCTCCTAACAGCTAAGAACAATTTTTTTATTTTTAAATAAAACTTTATCATATTTGGTCTTGAAGGTAGTTCTGTCTTAAACTACCACAGAAATTTCCATATTTAGTCTCCTTATATTCAGTTTCTGAACTCTCCTTAAAATCTGCCAAATTTATATTTCTACAATACAGGTATGATATCACCAATGCCCAGCTTAAGACATTCACAATCCAATCTCTCCCTATTGCTTTTCTTCTCATCAGCTTTATATTTCATTCCATAGTCTATCCTATTTCAATGTCTTTACATGCTTCCCTCCTTTCATGACTCTTCAAAAGAACCTACATATCTTCAAGGCTTAGCTATTTTCTAATTTCCAATATTGTGAATGAACCACAGGCATAGTTTGTACTTTGTACATATCCTATATATACTTATAAATATGTGAGCTATAAATCTTGTGTATGATATATTGCATATATCTTGCTATGAACATGCTATGTGTGTGTGTGTGTGTGTGTGTGCACGCGCATATATATATCACTAGAAGAATTTACGTTTCAGAACAAGGAGTTATTTTTGTCTTAGTGATAGGTTCTACTAATAACAAGCAGGAAACATTAAGTTGTTATTGAGGATTATTGCTACTTTTTGCTAACTCTAGAACTTTCTAGTTGTAGCAGTCAGAAAAATCTTTTCACCTCTCCCATTTCAATTATAATACACCTATATTTAATTATCTATAGTGGAATCTCATTGACTTTTTATTACATGAGAATTTTGACACTTAACACTGAATGTCTACATTTGACCAGACCCTGGGCCTTCGTCCAACCTCTTCAGTTTCATCATAGAAAACCTTCATTCTATCCAAATCAATCTACTGGCAACCTCTTACAAATAGCTAGGTACGATCTCTTCATGCCTTTGTTCACTTCTTCCCACTTTGCTATGTCTTTTAAAACATAAATCAAAATATTATCCCAGAAAATATTGGAAGTGACTGACTTTTAACATATTGTTTCCTCTGTATTCAAACACAAACTTGAAAATTAAAAATTTTGTATTTGTAAATCAAAACTTTGTATTTTTTGAGAAATATTTTGCTAACATCTTGTTTGACTTTTTGTATTTGTCACTGCCAATGAAAATTTATCCTCTCCTTTCTTTTATCCATAAAAAGATTCCCTTCTTATAGAAATAAATGAATTAACATATTAAATTCCAAGTGAAATAAAACATTGTGGATAGAACTGAAAACGTCTTATTGTATAGCTTTAGTCCATCATATTTCTGTCAAGAAGTAAAAGACACCAATTTTTACACTCATTGATCAGTCCTCAAGTCATTCAGATTTGTTTTCCTTCATATCACTATTGTCAATATGAACAATATGTGTGTATAGATAACATAGTATCAAATAAAGATTCAATTTCATACAGAATCTTCATTTTGTGTTTTTCTATTATTTAAATTAAAAATATAATCCCTGTCTATTCCCCCCAATCACATTCACTCCAAAACTTTCAAGAGCTGAGATTCTTTTTCTTCCACGTTTTATTCTTCCCTTTTATCTATAATTACATTCCTGATGATTCTTGAGTATCTCTTACCAAAATTTCTTTAAGTTAATTTTTAATTCTTTGGATTATTAAATGGTGATAATTTTCCCTCATTATTCTCTCAATAAAATTTTGCGACTAATTTTATATTGTGTACCAGTTCCACCATTGGATGTAATCCTCATCTTCCAAGTCTACTTTGTGCACAGTATTAACAACTAACTTTGTGCCCACAACTAAACACAACACAGAAAAGCAAACTAAAAACAATCCAACTCCTCTAAGAGTTACAATTCAATAGGATAAGACAATATATAAGGAGGGAGCAGAAAAGAGGTAGAGGGTCATATACAAAATACAGCAGAGCAACGGATAGAAATTGAAGACTTAAATGGTATTCCTGGGTTCTCTCTAAAGGATGGTGTTTGAAAACCGGTTTATTACTCTGTCCTCCAATAAGAAGGGAGAAATAATTGCAGTGTACAGAGTTATTGAGTATCAAAGCTCAATCAATTTCCAACTTTCAGATAACAAGATGATACTGGAGGAGATATGTTTGGTAGCTAAGGCTAAACTTAGGTGCCTTTCTTCTCTTTGTAGCAAATCTTTAAGTATAATTGAAATTAAACTGCTTATGTTTCTTTTCCCCCTACACATCTCTCTTTTAAAATTGTATTACTTGGGTTGCAATTAGTAACTTGTAAGATACTGATACTATCATAAATTTTCACCAAGACACTCAACTAAATTGATATATTCAATGACCAATAACTGATTTTTACATCAACAAGGACATGTGAATTACTGTGTTCTTTGCAGTCAACTGTGTTTGCATATCTATAATCTTTTCAATTTAATTTAACAAAGATTTCAAATGATCTTGAGCAATAATATAAGCAAAAAATTGTTATCAGATTGCTGGATTTTATATATCTATTCAGAAAGTGTTTAGTTATTTGATTAAAAACTAGGAGTGAATGTTCATAAGCAGTAATTTTTTAAAATGTATAATCCTGTTTTCAAAAGTTTTGCTTATTTGTTAATTTTTATAATTGTGAGTTCTCATATACAAAGCTTTCTATGTAAAGCTATTTTGAATAATATGTGTGATGATTATATTAACAATTGCATAAATTATATTATTATTATATTAATATATTAACTATATTAATATAATATATTATTATATGATTATATTAATAATTGCATATATAGGTCATAATGAGCCTGGCTTTAACTGCACATCAAAAATTGTACATAAAAGTACTCTCAAAAAGAGTACATTTATTTCTAAATATAAATCACACAATGCATTTGCTTTATAAACTTTGGCTATTATAGCATCTGTCTTCAGACTATATTTTCATTTTTATCTAAGTTCAGCTATATATGGCCACGTGACTATGTGGAATGACTACATCATCATTTACTATTTCCTGTTCCTCAAGAACAGGAAGTATATTTTGCACCTTTATTTGTATCCTCAGGTTGAGAGTGTCTGACATATTAGCAGGTGCTAAATAAAAATTTACTGACTACCTATTATAGTCTCATTTTTGTGTGTGTGATATTAAAGCTTCTTTTATTATTGATGTTCGGTCATTTTCATTTTTGTCCAACTTTCATAACTCCATGTGGGGAATTTCTTGGCAATGATATTGGAATAGTTTGTTGGTTCCTTCTACAATTCATTTTATAGATGAGAAAAAACAAGGAAGAGTTAAGTAATTGCCCAGGGTCAAACAGCTGGTAACTATCTAAGGATAAATTTAAACTTGAGAGAAAAACTTTTCCTGACTTCAAGACTGAGACTTCCACTGTGCCATGATTGTGGCTCTAAAGCTTACTCAATCCTTTCTTCTTGATAGAAGACAATACACTCAGCTTATTCTTTATTAGTCATATAGTTTTATTTAATTATTTTTTTAAGCTACTTAACAAAAAGACATAAGAGATTAAAGCTTTTAATAAAATTTTATACAATTATATGTGAAAAATCTCTGGCCATTATTGAATGTTTATAGCCTTCTGCACTTATATACTCAGCTGTATGTGGCACTTTTATAAGGAGAGCATGACGTGTAACAACTGCTAACACCTGTAGAACAGAAAAAATGTTTAATATGTCTTTTAGCCATAAGATAATTAAAAATGACTAACAGTAATTAGGATACTATATTTATTTGTACTTAATATGTTTGATGTGCTTAGTTAATATGTCTAATCAGCTGGTGTATCAAAGAACAAATCCTAGAAAAACAAATCATTTCATAGAATAAAATAAGATAGTACACCAAAACTTTTGAGACAAAAATCATACTTGGGAAAAATATTCTTTTGTCAAAGGAAAGGAAAAAATTATCAATTGTGCATTCCACTAAAAAAGAAAAAAAAATCCAAATATAAAAATGATATTATGAAAAAGAACAAAACTAAAAGGAAGAAACCATTGAATTAATAAAACTGTGAGCTATTTTTTAAAGGATGAATTAATACTAACTAGATCACTTGAAAAATAAAACAAAATAACCAATTTCAAAAATGAAAAGGAGGATTCTTTTTTTTTTTTTTTTTGAGGCTGGGGTTAAGTGACTTGCCCAGGGTCACACAGCTAGGAAGTGTTAAGTGTCTGAGAGCAGGTTTGAAATCCTCCTGACTTCCGGGCTGGTGCTCCATCCACTGCTCCACCTAGCTGCCCCTGAAAAGTAGGATTCTTAACAAAAGATAAATAAAAGTAGACTATTCATATGCCAAGAAAACTAGTGAATTTGGATTATTTATAAAAATATGAGAACAAGTTTACTTAAATAATCCACTATTAAGGGGAAAAGATTGAATAAGGTATACATTCCTCATAAAGCAGTTAACTCCCTAATGATAAAGTCAATTATAAAACGTACTGAACAAGTGAATATTATCTAACATTCAAATTACAATCCCAGAATTATGTAAACTTTTCAAAAGCTTCTCTACCACCACCACCACCACAAAAAAAAAAAAAAAAAAAAAAAAAAAAAAAGTTGGGAAAATCTTACCTTATCAAATTTTTTTTCAAGTGAATGCAAATAAAAGTAGATATGAGTACTTAGCAATGAAAGTTCAGAATCCAAACTCTACCTCAAGCATTTAGTCAAATCTGAGCCTTAGAACCCCTCTAAAGTTTCTGTTTCTAACAAAAACACTATGTTAGAATTGTATAGTTGTTTTTTAATGGTTTAGAAAGGGTAGTTTCTTTGAAATAAAATATGGTTTTACTAAACTTACTTAAAAAACCAAGAAACACAAAGTAGAAAAAGCAAAAAACAGACCAGTAACATTTATGGGCATTAGGACCATAATAATGAATAAAACAGCAATTATTACTAAGTTGCATTACAATCAGAAATGATTGAATATCATCTAAATTACAGGTATAACCGACTCTACTATTAACAACAATAAAATAATAAAAATCATGTAATTATATCACGTCACAGAAGTCTTTTGAAAAGATAACAGTCCTTTATATTAAGAAGATTTGGAAAGAAGATGTATAAATTTTTCTTTAATAAGTAATATTTACCCAACATTAAGAACTAACAGTATAATAATAAGAAAAAAAAGATTACCTAAATTTAAATTTAGACTCACTATAAACTAATAGTCATTTACAAAAATAGCAATGACAACACGATTTACATGGAGGAAAAGATGGTCACTATCAAGAGAAGCAGAAAAGGAGGCGCAATACTATCAAGACTTCAAACTTTAACACAAAACAATAATTATCAAAATTATGTGGTAATTTTTTAAACAAAAAGATGTCCAATACAGCATATTAGATAAATAAGATACATAAGCAAATACTCTAGCTCAGTGTTTGAAAAAAACCAAAGGATTGAACCTCCTTACATAAGAACTCCCTACTTCACGAAAATTGCTGGAGGGAAAAGAAAATCTGTCAAAAGTTAGAGTGACATCTAATGAAATATTAATATCTAATTAGATAATAATTATCTAATGAGATAATAAGCACCAAATGAATAATGTTCAGTTAAATGTCACATCTTCAACAAATTATAAGAGCAAGAAAGCAAATACTTTTATATTAATAAGGGAAGAATTCTTGTGTTCTTGACAGAGTCCTTCGCTCTCTGCAATGGGGACTTCTATCCTCACTCAATTTAAAATATTATGTCTAAAATAATTCATCAAATCTTAACTGCAAAATCTAATGGACTTCTCTTAGGCCTCATCTTAACCTTGTTGCAGTATTTTAACATTACTGAATGACCTTTCCTTTCTTCATATTCTCCCCTAAACTTTTTGTAACAGTCTCTCCTAATTCTTTTCCTATCTTATTTTACTACCCCCAGCCTGTTTTATTGGTTCAACCATATAATTTCACTCCCTTCCTCTCCCAACAACAGCAGTTATACAGATACCAAGACTCTGTTTTAAGCCACATTTTATTTAAAGAGATTAAATTAAAACATGGAAACAGATGAGAACACCGAAATAGTGTACAGGAGGGGAGAAAAAAAAAAGGCAAATATCCACAGTCTAGCCTTCTCCTGAACAGTAGAACTACATACATTACCCCTGGACATTTTTGCAAGTTGTTACTATATGCAACACACATATAAATTTAACTCTTTTTCTCCCTTGAGATGTATTACAGGAACCAATATTTTTCCCATTTCCTAGATTCATATTCCCCCATAACTGAAGCCGACTACCCCTCAAATATCTAATCAGCTGAATAATCCTATTATTTAAACCTCCCCAGTATTACTTGAATACAACCACTTTTTTCTATTAGTTCAGACCATTACCTTTACACTTGTACTCCTAAATAGATTTTTTGTATTGTCTTTCTCATTCCAATCCAATCTCCACCCAGATGCTCAATTTTTAAAAATCATGTTAACCTGTCAGTCCCATATTCAAACTCTTAATTACTATTACTTCTAGGATCAAATTTTAACTCCAGCAATAGGCCTTTAAAATCGTTCACAACTTGGCCCCAAAGTTTATAGTTTCACATACATTATTTCACTCAATACACAAGAAAGCCAGCCTTGTCAAACCGGTCACATATTCACTGTTGTCTCCCATCCCTATGCCTTTGTTCTTGCCATTCTCATCAACAAATTAATATTAACCTCGTACTAAGAACCAGACACTGCTAGGTGCTGAAGATTACAAAAGAAGCAGAAAATTAGTACCTTATGGCAAGAAACTTAAAATCTAATGGAGACAACATGTGAACAAATCTACACAAAGGAAACTTTATTCAAGATTAATAGGAGATAATTAACAGAAAGAAAGCATTGGAATTAAGAGAGATTAGGGAAGGATTCCTATAAGAGGTAGTTAAAGACAGGGAAATCAGTAGTCCAGGTGGAAGAGGGGAGTATTTATTAATAAAATAATAAATATATTTATTTATTATATATTTTCTTCCCAGGTTACTTTTACCTTCTGAATCCAATTCTTCCTGTGCAACAAGAAATTCAGTTCTGCACACATATATTGTATCTAGGATATACTATAACACATTTAACATGTATGGGACTGCCTGCCATCTAGGGGAAGGAAGGAGGGAAGAAGGGAAAATTCAGAATAGAAGTGAGTACAAGGAATAATGTTGTAAAAAAAAAAAGAAAAAAAAAATTACTCATGCATATGTATACTGTCAAAAAAAAGTATAATTATAAAATTAATTTTTAAAATGTTTAAAGAAAAGAAAAAGAAAAAGATAAAATACCAGAGTGCCTAAATCTTCCCTCCCACTCCCAATTACATTATTACATCTTCCCTTGGGCATTCGCCTTATTTGGTGAATTCAGTCTTTCTCCTGATTTCCTACCGGCTGAGAATTACAAACTTTACAGCACAGATGAAGAATCTAATTCCCCCAAGGGAGTATAAGTCTTTAAGGACTCCTTCCACTAGTAAGTTCCCCTTCCACTATTAAGTTCCCCGCACTAATTACATTTTCCCTCTCTTAATTTTTATTCAGTGTTAACCTCCATTTCTTAGGTTTCAATTTCATTTTTCTGATTTAACTTTTATAACTCTGTGGAAACTAAACCTTCACCCAACCTTCACAAAACCCTTGTTCAAACATATTAAAAACTCAGAAGTTCCCAATGTTTTATTTTCCACCTGGAAAACAACTTTTGATAAATTAAAAAATGTATTGTGAAACCCAGGAGTAATTGCACATACTACTCAAACTCAAAATATTCATTTAGGTTTTTCAAAATATTTGTTGCAAGAATTTGCAACAAGTTTGCAACATTTGATCAAATGTTAGACAAATATCCTTAAATCTGGTTACAAATCAAATTTATTTCTGTATTTTGAAATAAGGTAAGAGTAAAATGAAAATGCTCATTGACACTAACATGAGATGAAAAACTCTTTTAGGCGCCTCACTCACTGACATTCAATAGATATGATATAAAATAATTTTTCTATTGTCTAACAAGAAACGGTACATTAAATATTATATATGCATTTAGAGTGCAAATTGTTTTTCCAAACAATAAATTAATCTTTATAAAGGAACAATTTCTTAATATGAAGATTTCTGCTCTTCTACTACTGGTACACTCATACAAAAACTGTCTTTGAACAAAGCAACAGTATGGTGAGAGTAAAGAGTAAGTTGTTATTAAGGATGTACTATATGTCAAGCCCTAAACTAAGCACATAATAAATACATAATATGATGCTCCCAACAACTCAAGGAAAATATAATGCTTAAAAAAAAAAAAAAAAAAAAAAAAAAAAAAACATTTTACAGTTGCAGAAACTGAGGCAAATATAGGTTTAGGAATTGCCCAGCTAATATCTAAAATCAGGTCTTTCTGATACCAGGCCCATCCTCTGATCCACTATGCAACCTATCTGCCTCAATAATGTAACTGTATGATTTCTTTATATCCGAGCACAGCCTAACTGTTGAAATAAGAATCAATACAAGGTTTGATTTCTACATATGTTAGTGATGATCCAAGATAGGTTTCAAAAAAGGTTTCTAATATGTATGCTCAAAGACAGTGATTCTCGAATAATCTGAATTTTGCATTAAAATAAAGAAAGCATTCCTGAGGCAATAAAAGAAAGTAAGGTGGTTACTCTGGGGCAGTGTAGCCAAAATCAAAGAGGGATCCTCTCCAGAGAATCAATTTGTACTCAAACATCAAATGGCTGTTTGTTAGAAAACAATTTGATAACAGGTTTAAAAACTGTTAAGAACAAGGTGCCATCAGTTTTCTGTAATTGCTATGCATGATTATAAGGGTTTCCAATTGCAGCAGAAACCTGTTCCCCATCAGCAACTGTAGCAAATACATGAAAAATGAGTCAGAAAAAAAAAAAAAAATCAGAAGATATGAAGGATTACAGGTTTTAGAGTAAGACAAATGAAGTCCTTATTCAAAGATCAACTCTACCTACTACTATTTTAGGAACTCAAACATATTCTTCTAATTTTCTTGCTATAAATGAAACAAGACAAATGGAAATTAAAAACTAAGTTAAAGTGCTATTCTCCCTTCTTAGCTTTAATTATTTCCATCAATATTCTAAAATTTTTGTTCCTCCAACTATATTTGTCATTTGTCTACCTGTCAAGTATATTCTTTTATAAATAGAAAAATAGAAATGACTAGATAAGATGAAAAATAATTGAACTCAACCCAATTCTTCACAAACCTCAAGACACAAATAATCTAGTAAAGAAAATCCATCCAATAGAAAATGCAAACCAGCAGGGAAGAAAGGGGAAGAAAATTGGAGTTAGAACATCAACTTGAGACAGAAGATGGAATGCTACATCAGTTCACAGGGAATCAGACTGTATTGCCTGTCATACTTCAAGTCTTTCAAAAAAAAAAAAAAAAAGTGTAACTAGCTCAGGGGGAAACAAGGTTGCCTATCACCATTACTATTCAATATTGTATTAAAAATGTTAGCTTTGCCAATAAGAAAAGAAATAATTAAATGATTAGAGTATAGACAATGAAGAAACAAAATTATCACTTTGCAGATGACATGATAGTATCCTAGAGAATCAACTAAAAAACTAATAGAAACAATCAACTTTTGATAAGCTGCAGGATACAAAATAAATCCACATAAATCATTGGCATTTCTAAACGTTATCAACAAAGTAAGCAGCAAGGTACAAAGACAAATTCCATTTAAAATAACTGTAGATAATAGAAAATATTTGGAAATTTGCCTGCAAAAACAAAGCCAGGAACTATATGAACACAATTAGAAAACATTTTGAACATAAAGTTAGATATAAATAACTGGAAGAAAATAAAGTGTTCATAAGTAGGCCAAGCTAATACACTAAAAATGATAATTCTACCTAAATTAATCTATTTATTTAGTACCATATCAAACTGCCAAGAAAATACAGAATTAGAAAAAATAGTAATAAAATTCATCTGGAAGAAGAAAAGGTCAAGATTTCAAAGGAATTAATGAAAAAATGCAAATGAAGGTGATCCAGCAGTATCAGACTTAAAATAACATTATGAAGCAGGACTCATCAAAACCATTTGGTACTGGCTAAAAAATAAAAGTAGAGGATCATTCTTTTTATTATTTCAAATAATCTTTAACACAATCTCTTTTCTTGTGAAAGAAACTCACTTTATAACAAATAAGGCTATTTCTGTTAGTTTGCGCTATTCCTGTTCCAAAGCAATTTAACAAGTGATCTTGAGACAATTCAATATTTCAATAAAACAATTCAACAGAAGTACTTCCTAAAGAAACAAATGAGATAGTAAAATTATTAAAAGAACAGAGTTAGGCCAGATTATACGCAATTCAGCAGATGCCCAAGACCTTGATATTTAAAACAGTTCCAAACTGCTGGTTTGTTTTAATCAATAACCTCTTTCAAGTACTTCTCAATATCAACCTTAGAAACTGTATAACCATAGACCACTAAAATATTGTTAGCAAAAAAACCAGATACTCCAAAATGTTCTCACAGAATTAAATTTATTTTTATTGTTAAATCAACAAGAAATATCTCATACAAGTTTTGGTCATCTTGTAACACTGCCTTATAGTAAGCAATTAATAACCTAATAAAAATTAAAATAAAGTATATTCTAGCACAGAATTAACAAGAGGGGGTCTGATATTTGTTTATACTTAAAGCTTTAAAAATTTCCTCTACCTTTTTAAAGCTTTAATTATAGACAAATATCAAAATTAACATCAAAATAGAAAAGTGAAATTGCTATAATCTAATCTATTAAAAAAAATGCTTAACAAAATGGAAAATAGATAAAGGAACAAAGATAATAATTCTAACAAGTTTCCTAAAGAAGTTTAACTAAGTTAAGATATATAGATCAAGAGATGACACGCCAAAAGAGTTTAAAAACTTAAGCAATCATCTGAAAAAAATAGCAACAATATTGGATTATAACGTTTATACCCAATTTGTAAAAAACCTCCTGAGGTGGATGTATTATGTACTTACATTTAGGGAAGTTTTGAGAGGACCCAGATAATCATAGGCATAAAAAAAAATTTAAGAGATGAGAATCTGAAGAGAGAAAAAAAGCCTCATGGAACACCAGAACCCTCAGTTTTGACTATACCTGACTTAGGCTCCTGTCTCTACCTCATGCAGGACAGCATAATTATACTCATTTTACAAGTGAAAAAACCAAGAATGAGAAAAGTTAAGTGAGGCCCACAATCATGCAGCCAATAATTATTTGAAGCAAAATTCAAAATTGGTTTTCCTCTCTTATACAGCCATTTCTCCATTTTGCCAACTAGCCATCAGAATCTCTGAAACCCCAGAAATAATAAATCTAGGTTTATAAATATATAATTACATTCTTTGTTGTTGGAGGGAAAGAGAGTCCAATCTTAAGTCAGATTTTGACTATGGAGAAACAATTAAGTAGCAGCTTATTAAAGAAAAATTACAGTAAAGTGATAGAATAAGAGAGAAAATTACCAGGATCTGTCAAATTCCCCTCCAAATAATTTTTAAAACAACATTGAATGTCAAACAGCAGTAATAACTTTTTAAATTCACACCCACAAAAACATACCGCACCATCCACATACCTCTTTTGTAAAAAAGGTTATCTGGACACAATATGGATTACTGGTTACATAAAGGAGCTTTTTTCTCTTCTATTTTGTATACACAGGTAAGCTTTTTTATGTGAATATTAAATACCAAGTTAAAAAAAAATTTAAAGAGTGGCAAATCAGAGTAATTAATAAATAGCATGGAAAAACCACCAGGAAGTCCCATGGCTTTTTGGAAGCTGCAGAATTGTCAAAAGATCTAAAGAAAGCCCCTTGGCAAATGCCAGGTGAATCCCTACCAGTGTAATGAAATTTAATGACAAGAGATACAATGTAAATACACTTTACATAATATTAATATAAAACTATATAATATAATACAAATACAAAACAATTAAAGATGAATTTTATAATTAATCCACAAGAAAGTTATTACATTCATAAACTGTTAAGAGTTAGAAAAGGTTTTGGAAAAGTGAGGAAATAGGAAGCCAAGGCAGATGAAATAGATTGCCCAACCATGAAACCCAACGCTCATAATAAGGTCTTTCATTTCTGAAAGCTATTGTTTTTGATAAAATTAGATTCTTTTTCTTATACCATGGTGAACAAGTAATCTATCTTTAAAAATTGATAGGGAAATGAAGGAAAAGACCTAAGTATTTACTTGCTGTTCATGATTTACTACTTCATCAAGTTCTATAAATCTATTGAATCATTTGATAGAAAAACATTAAAATGTAAATTACCTTTGGTGATAGTCATTTTGGCCCAGAATGATTAATAATATTCCCCTAGCTATTTAACTTGTCCTTTATTTCTTTACAGCAGGGGTTCTCAAATCGTGGCCGGCTGAAGATGTTTATGCGGCCCACCAGGTTATGGCAAATGGGCTGAGGTGGGGGGACACAGAGTGTGAGTTTTTGTTTTTACTATAGTCTGGCCCTTCCACAGTCTGAGGGACAGTGAACTGGCCCCCTATTTAAAAAGGACCACTGCTTTACAGAGTACTTTGTAAATGAACCAAAAAAAAATTTGGTAGGTATTGATAGATCAGTCCCCAAATATTTTAGGAATTTTTTTTTTATTTTTGGAGATTTTCCTTTCTATTATTGCCTTATAGATTTCGTAATTATAGAAAAAATGCTGCCAATTTTTACAAGCATATTTGAATCGTGTAACTTTGCTGAATCCTTTGTCTCAATTATTATTTTGCCAATTCTCCAAGGTTTTCTAAGTAAATTCTCAGATCAAAACCAGATTATTTTATCTTCTCTTTGTCCCTTTAACTTCTGCCTCTTGTATTACTGCTATTGTTAGTATTTCTGTTAACTATCAAATATTAGCAAAGTGAGCATCCTTCCTTTCTTTGAACAATTACTGAGCAAATTCATCACATATATTCCATTGAATATGATGCTTTCTTTTGTTTTCAGGTAGATTATTTCTTAATTTTTTTAAGTGTCCCCTATGCTTATATTTTCAGGAAGGGGGATTCCTTAACATAAATGCTGTATTTTCTCAAATGCTTTCCCTATCCACCCCTAAATATACTGAAATATTCATGTGCTTGGTATGCTTTTGTTCTAAATATGATTACATGTTTTGCTTGTTTTCCTACTGTCATCCTTGGTATAATTTCAACTTGATCCAACTTGATTCAACAAATGATTTTTTGAAAGAACTTCTACAGTCAGTTTGACAGGAATTTATTTTTAAAAATTTAGTAGGAAATTCATTAATGATAAGGCCTACACTTCTACACTTCATCCTTTCACAACAAAAGTATTAGGACTATATCTTTCTCACAAGAAGAAACTGATCAAGTGATTTGCCCCCGTTTTTTGAAAATAATATGCATAGTACTGGTATTAAATGTTTTAGAAACAAGAGTAAGCTACTGATGATGAGGGAAATAGCTCTCCTAACCTCAAATTATATTAAAAAGCAATCAAAACCATTTGAAAAAAAATTTTTAAATACATTTCCAGAACAGACTAAATAAGGGAGTATCAAAAAACTTCATTATACAACAAAGTATTTGATAAAGCAGAAGCAAATTATTTAGGAAAGAATGTTGTACTTGTTAAAACTGCCAAGAAAAATACAAAGCTGTTAGATATGAGTAGGAAACCTATTCTTGACTTTACAAGTAAAAGAAGCAATTAATTGTTAAAAAGAAAACAGACAACTTTGATTACTTAAAACAATTTTGCATCTACAAAATTGATGCACCTAGACAAAGAAAGGAAAGCAACAAAATGTTGGGGGGAAATTGACATCAAATTAATTATATTAGGTTTGATATCCAAGATAGCCAAAAGTCAAGTGATAATGTACAAATAGTTTAAAAAAAAAAAATTGTCAGTGGGCAGGTAAGTGGCACAGTCGATAGAGCACCAGCTCTGAAGTCAGGAGGACCTGAGTCCAAATTTGGTCTCAGAACCTAAAACTTCCTAGCTGTGTGATCATATAACCCCCAATAAACTCAGCAAAAAAAAAAAAAAAAAAAAAAAAAAAGAAAGAAAGAAAGAAAGAAAAAAAAATTTAACAACTACATGAAATAATGCTTCAAGTCACTAATAAGAAAAATAAAGTCCTCATATTCACCAAAATAACTAGAGCTGCCCATTGACTGGGAATGTTTAGACAAATGTGCAAATACAACGTTACTATAGATAGAAATGATTAGTGATTATTAAAGAAGAATGAAAAGATCTATATAAAGTAATGTAGAATCAAGTATGCAAAGCCAAAAACACACACACACACACACACACACACACACACACACACACACACAAGCCTCAAAATTATAAAGAATAAGCATTAGCTTAAAAAAGGAAAATAAGAACACAACTCCACTCTTTGTAGAGGCAGAAAGCAGACAAATGTTTGTATACCACATATACTTATTTGCACTTTTTTCATTGTATCAATAATTTATGTTGACTTTTCTACATCTGAAAAAATATATACTGCTCATAATAAAGATCAAAATATATATAGAAGAACTGAATATGTTTAACATATTGGATTACTTGTTTAGAGGAGGGAGAAAAATTTGGAACACAAGATTTTGCAAGGGTAAATGTTGAAAATTATTTTTACTTGTGTTTCGAAAATCAAAAGCTATTATTAAAAAAAAAAAATAAAGTTAACTACTTCTATTTTTAAAATATACATACTGTGTGCAAGAATGTTTGTGGCAGCCGTCTTTGTGGTGGCCAAAAACTGGAAACTATGTGTATACCCATCAATTGGAGATTACCTGAATAAATTGTGGTATATGAATATTATGGAATATTATTGTTCTGTAAGACATGACCAACAGGATTTCAGAAAGGCCTGGAGAGACTTACATGAACTGATGCTCAGTGAAATGAGCAGGACCAGGAAATCATTGTATACTTCAACAACAATACTATCTAATGATCAATTCTGATGGATGTGGCTATTTTCAACAATGAGATGAACCAAATCAGTTCCAATAAAGCAGTAATGAACTGAACCAGCTACACCCAGCTAAGAAAATTACTTATACTCACTTTTCACTTCCACTTCTGCTCTATCTACTTAACCTTAAGTTTACACCATTGACACTGCAATAATGTCCAATAATCAATAATTTCCATTTGTCCAATGTTGTAGCCCAGCCCAAATGACCTCTCTTGAAACTTTTAGCCCTACTAAGTAGCATAGGCCAACCCTATTGCAAAAATAATTTGTAAAGTTTACAATAGAATAAGAACAAATATGTGACACATGGTAATGTGTTAATACCAACAAGAAAAAAGCTCTATCAATTTCTTTGACTTCTATATATTGCTATTTACCTTCTCAAATCAATTACCAACTTTAAAAATTACTATTTTGCAAGGTATTACATACTGAACCTCTAGAAAATACACCCAAAAATTAACTAGTTCTCAAGTTAGACATTTTTAATAAAACCACTTTGACTACCACAGACCATCTCACTTCACAAATATGAAAAAAAGACTGAGAAATATTTCCTCAATTGTCCAAAGCCAAAAGGCTTTAGTGACAGAGAGACCAACTTATCTACTGATGTGTTTCCTCTCCTTTTCAATGATTTCATGATTTTCATCAATAGAAAGATCACATACTGAAACTGAAGAGCTTCTGTATTCTCAAAAAAAGCTAATAATGTCAACTGCAGGTTAATATAAAGATTTTCCCAAGGTACCCAAGATAAATGCCTGGTTACAGAATAGATTTTCTTCTTCTAGTAAATTGCTTTATGAATCAGATTGGAAGATTAGAATCAAAGACATAAAAGAAAAAAAAAGTGAACATAGCATATTTTGATTGACATTCTGTCTCCCTAGTTTTTTCTGGAAGCAGATGGAATTTTCTGTCCAAAGTCTATTGGGATTGCTTTGGATCACCACACATTCTTGCTGTTACTGTCTATAACGTATTCTTGGCTCTGCTTGTTTCACTCAGCATCAGTTCACGTTAATCTTTCTAGGTCTTTCTATAATCAGCTTGTTCATCATTTTTTATAGATCAATAATATTCTATCACTTTCATGTATCACAAATTGTTCAGCCATTCCCCAACTGATGGGCATCCTACTCCTTTTCCAATCCTTTGGGATACAGACCCAATAAAGGCACTGCTGGTTCAAAGAATGTACACATTTTAATAGCTCTTCGGGCATAATTCTAAACTGCTCTCCATAATGACTGGATCATTTCAGTCCTCCAACTCCACCAACAACATATTAATTTTTCCAACTCTCCTCCAACAGTTAACATATTTTCCTATTATCTAAAGCAATCTGAGAGGTGTGAGGCAGTAAGTACCACAAAGTTGTTTGAATGTGCATTTCCTCTAATCAATAGTGATTTACTACATTTCTTCATGATGCTAATTTTGTCATCTGAAAATTATTCTTTGACCATTTATTAATTGCAGAATGTCTTGTATTCGTATAAATTTGACACAACTCTTTGTTTCAGAAATGAGACCATCAGAAACACTGGCTATAAAGACTTTTTTCTCAGCTTTGTACTTCCCTTTTAATCTTGTTTCTTTTGATTTTGTTCGTACAAAAAAACCCTTTTAATTTAATATAATCCATTTTGCCTTTCATAACATCCTCTAGTGTTTCTTTGGTCATAAATTGCTCCCTTCTCCAAAGATCTGATGGGCAAATTTATCCCTTGTTCTCCCAATTTTTTTATGGGTATCCTCCTTTCTGCCCAAACCATGTACCCATTTTGACCATATTTTGATATGGGATGTGAGATGTAGACCTATGCCGAGCTACTGACATTATTTTCCACTTTTCCCAGCAATTTGTCATGTAATGAGTTCTTATTCCAGAACCTGGAGTTTTGGGATTTGTCAAATACTAGATTACTATAGTCATTGATTATTATTGTGTCATATGTATCAAACCCATTCCACTGATCCACCACTTATGTGGACCAAATTGTATTCATGACTGCTACTTTATAACATAATTTTAGATTTGATATCCACAAAAAAGAGAATTAGCATAATACCTACAATCAAAAGCCATTGCCCAAAGAAGAAAAAGTTCTAAGAAGAATGGAACTTATTTTTTTCCTCAACAGTATTCTTTCCAAATACATTAAATAGTTTTCAATATTCATTTTTGTAAGATTTTGTGTTCCAAATTTTTCTCCCTCCCTTACCTCCCCCTCCCAATATAGCATTCTAATATAGGTTAAAATACATGCAATCTTTTAAAATATATGTCCACATTTGTCATGTACCAAAAAAACAAAAACAAAAACAAACACCCAAGTGGGAGGAAAAAAAAACACAAGAAAAAGCAAACAAACAAAAAAGGTGAAAATACAATTCTTTAATACTCGCTGTCCCTACAGTCCTCTCCATGGATATGGCTCTCACCATCACAAGTCTATTGGAATTGACCTAAATGATCTCATTCTTGAAAGGAGCCAAATCCAGCACAGTTGATCATCTTGTTACTGTGTAACAATGTTCTCTTGGTTCTATTCACTTCACTTAGTTTCAATTTATGTAAGTCTCCCCAGGTCTCTCTGAAATCATCCTGCTGATTATTTATTATAAAATAAATATTATAACATAATGGAATATGAAAATTCAAATATGGAATATTATTATTCCATTACATTCATAATCCATAACTTATCCAGCCATCCCAACTGATGGGCACCCACTCAGTTTCTAGTTCATTGCAACTATAAAAAGGGTTGCTATAAACAATTTTGCACATGATGATCCTTTTCTCTTTATGATCTCTTTGGGATACAGGCCCCGCACATATATTGTTAAATCAAAAGTTATGCAGTTTTATAGCCCTTTGGGTTCAGTTCCAAATTGCTCTCCAGAAAGGTGGGTTCAGTTCACAACTTCATTGATAATGCATTAATGTCCGAGTTTTACACATCCCTTCCACATTTATCATTTTCTTTTCCTGTTATCTAAATCAATGTGAAAGAGGTAAAGTGGTAACTTGTGTTGTCTTAAATTGCATTTAACTAATCAATAGTGATTTAGAGCATTTTTTCCCCCATGAATTTACATGGCTTTAATTTCTTCATATAAAATTATCTATTTCTATCCAAAGACCATTTATTAATTGGGATGCATAAACTTTTTAATTTAACGTAATCAAAATTATCCATTTTACACTTCATAACATTGTATGCTTCTTCTTTGGCAATTAATTCCTCCCTTCTCCAAAGATCAGGTAGAAGAACACTTGATCTACTAATTTACTTGTATCATCCTTTATGCCTAAATCAACATATTTCGGCCTTACCTTGTTACAAGATATTAAAAATTGGTCAATGCCTAGAAAAACTGAACTTTTAAACAAATATATGAAATCTAATTTCAAATCTCTAGCAAAAGAAATGACAATGAAAGTGACTCGAAAGTTTCACCACCTTACCTTTGGAAAAATGGTCAAGATAATTAAAAAAAAAAAAAAAAAAAAAAAAAAAAAAAAAAACATGTTGGAAGGCCTATGAAAAGACAATGAATTAACATGTTGATGGAACAGTAGCTAACTATTTTCTAAAGTAACTTGAAATTAAGCTAAAAAAAAAAAAAACTAAAAATGCCTACACACTTTGACTCATCATAGCTAGAGATATGCTATCAGGCAGGTTCAAAATAAAAACCAAATTTTACATCTACATAAAATATTTATGCTAGCAGTTTTTGTTGAAGCCAAGAACTGTGGGGAAAAGTAGACACCCACTGATTACAGAATGCCTAAACAAACTGTATCAGATGAAAGCAATGAAATCTTTTTTCTGTAAGAAATAATGAATATATATATATATATATATATATATATATATATATATATATATAAGAAAACAGGACCAAAATTACTAGAGCAACATAAATGGAAAAGAACAGAAAGAGAAGAAACAAGTCTGAACACTATATAAATATGACGAAATTTCATTCTAAAAAGAAAACGTACCTCCCTCTCTTCTGTACAGACAAGAGTAGATTGAAAATGATGAGATACACTGTATAGTCAGTTGAAAAAAGGCTAATTTTGTTTTAATTCCTTTTCATTTTATTGAAATCCAGGTTGTTATATTCCATAAAGAAATGGCTTGCAAGAGAGCAGAGGATGATAAAAGAAATGAAGGCAAGGCAAAAAACATAAAGATATTAAAAAAATTTTATGAGAAAAAAATAAAGGTTTTTTTCCTAGGTCCCTTTGATTGTTTTAAAATTCATGGCCAGGGGCAGCTAGGTGGCCCAGTGGATAGAGCACCAACCCTGAAGTCAGGGGGACCTGACTTCAAATCAGGTCTTAGACACTTAACACTTCCTAGCTGTGTGACCCTGTGGCAAATCACTTAACCCCAATTACCTCAGCAAAAAAGAAAAAGAAAAAAAAAAAAATTCATGGCCAGAACAGGGAGCTAAATGACTGAATTATCCTAAATATCCATATTCATAATAGCTTCAGTATTTTCTCTTTTCATCTTTGCTCCTCAGTTTCTTCTTACTTTTTTTCTTGCTTTCCTTATACTTTTCTTCCTAATAAAAACACTAGAGTATAGGCATAAATGGCCTTTTCCTTAAAACACTCAGTAGCATCTATTTAAAATCATCAGCAAGCATCATATGTAATGGGGATAAACTGGAACCATTCCCAATAAAATCAGGAGTGAAATAAGGTTGCCCATTATCACCATTACTATTCAATACTGCATCAGAAATGCTAGCTTTGGCAATAAGAGAAGAAAAAGATCACAGGAATTAGAGTAGGTAATGAGGAAACCAAATTATCACTCTTTGCAGATGATATGATGGCATTCTTAGAGAACATTAGAGAATCAACTAAAAAACTATCAGAAATAATGTACAACTTCAGCAAAATTGCAGGATACAAAATAAATCCACATAATGTATTTTTATATATCCTTAACAAAATCCAACAGTAAGAGATACAAAGAGAAACTCCATTTAAAATAATTGTTGATAGCATAAAGTATTTTGGAATCTGACAAGGAAAAGTCAGGAACTATATGAGCAAAACTACAAAACACTTTCTACACAAATAAAGTCAAATCTAAGCAATTGGAAAAATATCAAGTACTCTTGAATAGGTAGAGCAAATATAATAAAGATGACAATGCTCCCTAAACTAATCTATTTAGTGCTATACCAAATATTCCAATGTGATATACCAATATCAATAGTGATATACCAATCAAACTCCTAGGAAACTATTTTATTGACCGAGAAAAAATAACAAAATTCATCTGGAAGAAAAGGTCAAGAAGAATTTCAAAAATATTAAATGAAGAGAAAAGCGGTCAAGAAGAATTTCAAAAATATTAAATGAAGAGAAAAGCAAATGAAGATGGCCTAGTTGTACTAGATCTAGAGCTATATTATAAAGCACTGGTCTTCAAAACCATTTCATACTGGCTAAGAAATAGAGAAGTTGATCAGTGGAATAGGTTAGGTTTACAGAACAAAATAGTCAATGACTATAACAATCTAGTATTTGACAAACCCAAAGGCCCCAACTTTTGCCATAAGAATTCACTATCTGCCAAAAACTGATAGGAAAATTGGAAACTGGTATGGCAGAAACTAGGCATTGACTCACATCTAACACAGTATACCAAGATAAGGTCAAAATGGGTTCATGATATAGATATAAAAAATGAAATTATAAACAAATAGAAGAACATAGGATAGTTTACCTTTCAGATTTGTGGAGGAAGGAATTTGTGACCAAAAATGAACTAGACTTGTGATCATTACTGATCACAAAATAGAAAATTTTGATTATATTAAATTAAAAATAAAAAGGCTTTATACAAACAAAACTAATGCAAACAATTAAGAAGGGAAGCAACAAACTGGGAAAACATTTTTACAGTTAAAGGTTCTGATAAAGGCCTCATTTCTAAAATATATAGAGAATTAACTCTAAGAAATCAAGCCATTTTCCAGTTGATAAGTGGTCAAAAGGATATGAATAAAGAATTCTCAAATGATGAAATTGAAACTATTTCCACTCATATGAAAGAGTGTTCCAAATCACTATTGATCAGAGAAATGCAAATTAAGACAACTCTGAGATACCACGATACACCTATCAGATTGGCTAAGTTGACAGGAAAAAATAATGATGAATGTTGGAGGAGCTATGGCAAAACTGGGACATTGATACATTGTTGGTGGAGTTGTAAAAGAATCCAACCATTCTGGAGAGCAATCTGAAATTATGCCCAAAAAGTTATCAAACTGTGCTTTGATCCAGCAAAGTACTGATCCAGCAAGTGCTACTACTGGGCTTATATCCCAAAGAAATACTAAAGAAGGGAAAGGGACCTGTATGTGCCAAAATGTTTGTGGCAGCCTTTTTTGTAGTGGCTAGAAACTGGAAATTGAATGGATGTCCATCAATTGGAGAATAGTTGGGTAAATTGTGGTATACGAATATTATGGAATATTATTGTTCTGTAAGAAATGACCAACAGAATAAATACAGAGAGGATTGGAGAGACTTACATGAACTGATGCTGAGTGAAATGAGCAGAACCAGGAGATCATTATACTTCAACAACAATACTGTATGAGGATGTATTCTGATGGAAGTGGATATCTTCAGCAATGAGAAGAGTTCCAATTGATCAATGATGGACAGAATCAGCTACATCCAGAAAAGGAATACTGGGAAATGAGTGTGAACTGTCTGCAGTTTTGTTTTTCTTCCCAGGTTCTCTACCTTCTGAATCCAATTCTTCTTGTACACCAAGAGAACTGTACAGATCTGTACACAATCTAGGATATACTATAATATATTTAACATGTATGGGACTGCTTGCCAGCTAAGGGACAGGGTGGAGGGAGGGAAGGGAAAAGTGGGAACAGAAGTGAGTGCAAAGGGATGTTGTAAAAAAAAAAAAAAAAAAAAAATTACCCATGCATATATACTATCAATAAAGTTATTTTAAAAGTTATTAAAAAAAAAAAAAAAAAAAGGAACCAGGAGATTGTATATATAGTCTTGTTGTTGCTATGTATAATGATCAATTCTGATGGACATGGCTCTCTTCAATAACGAGAGGATTCAAACCAATTCCAACTGTTCATTGATGAAGAGAGTCATCTACACCCTGAGAGAGGACTGTGGGAACTGAGTGTGGTTCACAACAGCATTCTCACTCTCTCTGTTGTTGTTTGCTTGCATTTTATTTTGCTTCGCTCTTTTTCTTGTGTGGCACAATAATTGTATAAATATGTATGCATATATTGGATCTACCATGTCTAACATATACTGGACTACTTGTCACCTAGGGGAGGGCACTGGAGAAGGGGGAGGAAATTGAAACACAGGGTTTTTGTAAGGGCTAATGTTGAAAAATTGTCCATGCATATGTTTTGAAAAATAAAAAGCTTTAATATTTCAAAAAAAAAAAAAAAAAAAGATACTTTAAAATCAAGAGGACAAGAATTTTAAAAATATACATAGCACTTTATTAATAGTATCTTCTTTTATCCTTAAAATAACCATAGAAGGTAAATGTTATTTCCTCCTTTTTGCAGGAGACAAAATGAAGAGACAAAAGCTAAGTGACTAGTCCAAATTTACACAGCTAAGGTGTCTGTTACATTTGAATTCAGGTCTTCCTGACTCTGTGTACAGTGCTGTATCTACTGTGACATTTAATGATTCAAATATTTTATTTTTGAGACCTGTAGTTTTGTTTGAAGAAATAAAAGACCTATTACAGGGTCAGCTAGGTGATGCAGTGGTTAGAAGTCAGGAGCAACTAAATTCAAATCTGATCTCAGTTAACACTTCCTAGCTGTGAGTTTCTAGGCAAGTCACTTAACCCCAAGAGGGAGGAAGGGAAGGAAAGGAAGGAAAATAAAATACTATAGTAGTTCTCTCTCTCTGGATGCAGATGGCTCTCTTCATCACAAGCCTATTGGAACTGGACTGCATCACATCCTTGTGGAAAAGGGAGACATTCTTATTTAGCTATTTAGTTCCTTGACACTACAAAAAGCTATGCTAAAAACAATTTTGCACATGTGGATCTCATGTAATAGGACTTTGTGTCCCCCAGAACTTTATGGAGGATAGGCAACCAGGCTCTGGGAAAACTACCTGGGAAATTCCCACCTCTAATTGATCTGGAAAGGTCAGGGAAAGAATCACCACCCCTTATTGATTTGGAAATTAGCTCCTAATTGCTCCCTAACCCCAACCCATAGAAGACTAAATAAAAAAACCACACTCCATACCTTAAATTTAGCTATCTTCCTAATTAGGAAGTGGACCACTGAGGGAAATAGTTTCTCAGTGAAATAAACCCATTTTGGGTCAAAAAACCTAGCTTGCAGACTAGGACTGCAAAACCTATGACACCAGCCTGGGGACCCCCATCATTGTTTAGGTATCCTCACCCCTCAACAGGTCCTTTTCCCTTTTTTGTCATCTCTTTGAAATACAGACCCAGCAGAGACAATCCAAAAGAAGCGATATTAATTCTTTAACAATACCATTTCTGGGGGCAGCTAGCTAGTGATTAGAGCACCAGTCCTGAATTCAGGAGGACTTGAATTCAAATCTGACCTCTGACACTTAACATTTCCTAGCTGTGTGACTTAACCCCAACTGCCTTAAGCCAAAAAAAAAAAAAAAAAGAGAGAGAGAGAGAGAGAGAGAGAGAGAGATCTAATTCCAAAAAAAAAAAAGTACCATCTCCTTTCCTTGTTACTAGCCAAATAAGTTAACCTAATTTCACCACCCATAACTGCCCTTCTTACTTTTTTTAAAACAGAAATGATAACCAGTCTCTAGTCCTCTAATAGTTTCAAAGAATACTGACAATGATTAAGTTATCTATATATGCAGTTCTTATATATAAATGCTCTAAATCACTATTCATTACACAAATGCAAATTAAAACAACTCTTGAGGTACCTACTTCACATCTCCCTGGTTGGCTAAGATGACAGAAAAAAAGATAACGATGAATGTTGGAGATGTGAGAAAACTAAAAAATTATTGGTGGAGTTGTGAACTGACCCACTATTCTGAAGAACAATTTGGAACTTTGCCTAAAGAGCTATCAAACTCTGCATCCCTTTGGATCTAGCAGTGTCTCTTTTAGGGCTGTATTCCAAAGAGATCATAAAAAAAGGGAAAAGTATCCACAAATGCAAGCCCTTTTTATAGTGGTAAAATAGTGGTATTTATACTTTATAGTGTTTATATTTATATTTACAGTAGTAAAGAACTAGAAACTGAGTGGATGCCCATCAGTTGGGGAATGGAAATAGGCTGAATATGAAGGTTATGTAATATTACTGTTCTTTAAGTTTTGTAGTGATCAACTGTGATGGACTTGGGTCTTTTTAACAATGAGATCATTCGGGTCAATTCCAATAGACTTGTGTTGGAGAGAGATATCTGCATCCCTCAGAGAAAGAACTATTGAGAAGTTACTATGGGATGACAATATTATATATCACCTTTTCTGTTGTTTGCTTTTTTTCCCCTCATTTTTTTTGATCCGATTTTTTATATACAGTATGGTAAATGTGGAAATATGTTTAGAAGACTTGCATGTATTTAACCTATATTGGAATACTTGATGTCTAGTGAAGGGGGCTGGGTGAAAGGAAGGGAGAAAAATATGGAACACAAGATTTTGCAAGGATGAATGTTGAAAATTACTTTTGCATGTATTTTGAAAATAAAAAGCTATCATTAAAAAAGTGGTGGGGGGGAATGTGTGGAAAGATTATGTTTAAAATACTAGTACTAGTCAAGAGAAACCTAGAAAAGTAAGTTAGAGCAATTGGATATGAATATAAGATGGTATAGTGCCATCTTCCTAATTGGGGTTGGAGGGGAAAGAGAAAATAATTGACTTTTCACAACATTTATGCCTTTAAACTTTACTAAGGAAATTAAATAAGAAAAACAAAGAAACTGAGAGAAGACTGGTTCTAATCCCTATGTTTCAACAGGACAAAGAAGTGTAAAAGGAAGGAATACACCAAAACAAAGAGGAAGAATAAAGGGGAAAAATATTTATTTCTAATACATGAGAAACAGATTATATCAACATGGAAAAAATAGGTATCAGATGAATCTTGCTCTTATCTGGTTTGGACAAAGAGTTGATCTCTCCATCCTCTTTCTTCCCCCTTTAGGTGTTTCTTGCAGAAATATCAAACTTAAACAGGGAAAATAGAGTGGAGGACTAAGAAAAAAGGAAATGTAAGAGAGGGAATAGTTTCTAGAGGGGAAAATATGTCCTGAACCTCAAAGATAGGAAGAAGATTAAAAGAAATGGGAGCACAATTTATACAAGGAAAGCAAAACTATATAAAGAAAACAACTCTAGCACCCCAATTGTCTGGAGGGGAGGGGGAAACCTCTGAAAGTTTTAAGGGGGAAGAAAGAATTGGGGGAGGATTAAGTATCTGAGGCCAGATTGTTAAAACCAGATTAGCTTTATTCCAAGGCTAGAGCTCTCTTCATGCACCACCTATCCTCGAGAATATGAGAAATTCTCATCAATGCAATGACTATATCTCCTGAAGAATAATGATAAACCATGTTATCTCCTACTAGGAGATATTATATACATAAGGTATGTATACTTCTGGATACATACTTCTGGACATGGCCACTTTGTGGACTTATTTCATTAAACTTATTTGTCAGGTTGTTTTTTTTCTTTAATTGTTTTTAATGGGAGGGGATGCTTCAGAAAGATGTACAAAGAGGATATAGCTCTTTTAGGTATTTACAGAAGTTTACCCATACACAAAAACTCTCTCTCTTCCCTTCTGCCTCTTCCTCTTTCCCCTCCCCCCCCACACATGCATTTTATAAAATGTGTATAGTGCATAGATTGCATTTTATGCACAGTATATAAAAGCAAGAGATCCCCAGTTCATCTAAATTCTTGGAATTCTGCTTAATATAAAGAATTGCTCTATGTATGAGTTCACTATAATTACAAAGATAGACACAGATAGATAAGTAGGTAGCTATCACAACGTAATTGGCCTAAGAGTTAGATATATTTGGCACCAAGATCTACCTTACCAAGACACTGGCTATGGTAACCTAAACCAAAGCTTCCCAAACTATGGGTCATGATCCCAGATGGAGCCAAGTAATTGAATATAGGGATCCCACCAAATGTTTGATTTATACATTACATACCCAGAGCCAGGTCAAAATTTCTCAGGCAAAAAAAAAAAAAAAAAAAAAAAAAAAAAAGGAAAAAGGGGGGTGGGGGAGAGTGAAAAAAGCCCAGACCTAAGCCAATCACTCAGTCAAGCATTCAATCGTTTCAGACTTTAATGTTGGAGAAGGTACTAAGTTACAATGATAGTTTATTCATCCGCAGTTTCCCATGCAAAGATAGCATAAGCCCAAATCTCATGTGTAAGGAAGAAAGCAAAAAAATTCTGGGGACATGAGATTTGGGCTTATGCTATCTAGTGCTTGACTGAGTGGGGTGCATAGCTTCAAAAAACATTATGTTCAAGTCTGCTTAGCCGGCTGGTCTTTTAATATTTAAAGTGAGTAAATCCCACTAGAAGAAAGAAATTACTGCATGACTTTTTTTTTTTTTAAAGGCAATTTGCAATTAAGTGACTGGCACAGGATCACACGCTAGCAAGAGTCAAGGATCTGAGGCCAAATTTGAACTCGTCTTCCTGACTTCACAGCCCATGCTCTATCCGATGTACCACCTAGTTGTTCCATTTTTTCCTTAATTTAATTAACTTACTTTCCAGTCCAAAGTAATCAAATGTAATTGTTCTATACAACCCACCCCAATATTAAGCTCTATTTAGACTGATCAGTTCATCTTCAAATCATAAGTTATTGCTAATCTAATTCACTGGATTCTGCTACTCAACTTCATTCCTAATTTCTCCAAATTAATGAACTCGTTTTGCTTAAAAACAAATGAACCTTTTTTTCCCCCACTTTGATTTTCTCTAGTAGTTGAATTGCTTTTCTTTATGTCCTTGAATAATTTTATAGATAATGTCCAAATTTTGTTAATGTATCAATTGTCTGTTATTTACCTTCTTTCTCTCTATATGAAGCTTATTTTTTTTCTTTTTCTTCAGTGAATACATAGGCTCACATAAGTGATTTCTTGATATTACTTAAAACAAAGAATATGGTACAGCAAAAATCACACTCAATTACTAATATAAAAGACAGATTCTACTTGTTTAATCCAACATTTAAATGATGACACAAAAAGTAAAAAAGCAAAGAGCACTAAGTAGGTAGGAAAAATATACTGGTATTATTCTCACCTAAAAAAAAATAAGATTTAAAAATCTCCCACAAACAGTGAAAATCCCAAATTAAAAGGAGCTTATTTGCCACACTTACTCAACTACCAAATAATCATATACAATTTCTTCATGAGCCTATTTCAAAAATGAAAAAGAAAAAGGAAAAAAAAGAGGGAGTCAAGTTATACAACTCCAAACCTATAGCATTATGTCACTTTTTCTAGTCCTTTGTTCTGAGAACATTTCAAGTTGCTTTTTAATCCTAAAACATGTAAAAACAATTAACTTTAATTTTCCCCACAAAGATATACAAAATATACTTCCATACTATAAATATGTTTCAAAGTGACACCAAAGAAAAATGAATAAAATTGAGCCAACATATAAGTAGGTAAGCTTATCAATGTCAAATCTTCACAGTGCATTGTTCCTTTACTTATGACAAATTATGAAACCATGCATACCACTGGATCCAGCAATACCACTACTAGGTCTCTAAATCAAATGCCATTTTTAAAAGGGGGAAATGACCTATTTGTACAAAAATATTTATATAGCACCTTTCTGTGCTGGCTAAAAATTAAAAGTCAAAGAGATGCCTATCAGTTAAAGAATGGCTAAACAAATTGTGGTACGTGACAGATTCAGAAAAACCTGGAAAGACTTACATAAAATGATGCAAAATAAAGTAAGCAGAACCAGGAGAATATTGTACACAGCAATACTGGAGAATGAGTTAGCTATTCTCAGCAAGACAATGATCCAAGACAATCCCAAAGAACTAATGAAAAACAAGAATTGTTACTGTTTTAATACAGACTGATAACATGCTATTTTTCATTTTCTTTCATTCTTTTTATTTTATTCAAGTCTGCCATTACAAAATGAGTAATATGGAAATGTTTTATATGACTGATTATGTATAAACTATATCTGACTGATAACCATAGAGGAGGGGAGAGGCAGACCATTTGCAGCTCAAAACCTTTTTTTTAAAAAGTGGAAATTTTGTTTTAACATGTAATTGGGGATGAAACATCATGTATTTCAAAATTTTATATATCTGCATTAAAGAAAAAGAGATTGTCCTCTTCTGCCAGAGATAAGGGAAGAATAGTGCATTCCAGAACACAATGAAATATTTAATGTTAAAATTCTATATACCATTAACAAACTATTGACAGACAAGTCAATACTTATACATATACATATACTAATACAACCGCCAATCTTCTAAAAACAGTGGCATCAGGGAAGTTACTTGGCACAATGGATAGAGCACCAGCGCTGAAATCAGGAGGACACAAGTTCAAATATGACCTCAGACACTTACCCTTCCTAGATGTGTGACCCTGGGCAATTCATTTACCCCCAATTGCCTCAGCAAAAACAAACAAAAAAAGAACAGTGGCATCAAAAACATTTGTACTGCACAGCCTACTGCAAATATATTTGTAATGCATGAAATGCTATGCCAATTATACTTACTCAAAATATATATTTCCCAGCTTTCAATAGTATATTCTACTACTCAGCATTGAATGTGATCCTACAGATTCGTTGTAGAATACATACTATTTTCCAAATCAGGCCTTATGAACTGTTATGTTTCCTAACAAAACTCATCAATATTTTAAAAAGTGACTCCTTTTCAGGGACAGCTTAACTATACTCTATTCCCTCAAGCCAAATATTGTAATAAAAACTGCATCTGGTCTTTAGCAGTCTCCATTATACTGAAAATCTGCTACAATATGTTTCTTTTAAAAAAATGTAACTACTAGTCCTATGAAACATTTAATATTTTAGATGAAGTAACATTAACTGTGGCTACTGGAAAAGTTAACTCCACTTTATTCTCTTAAAAAAAAAAAAAAAAAAAAAAAGTTTATCGGTACCAAACATCAAAACTTAATCAACATTCAGGTTAGTATCAAGTTCTCTGAGGCAATGTCACTTACACAACAATCCATTCCCACCTATTTGCACACATTTAAATTATCAAAATACATTTTGAAAACACCCCAGAACATATATTGCTGAAAAACAGCTAATTTTATATTTATATACAAATCAAAGGCAAATATTAAAATAAACTTAGAAAACACAGCAACAACAATTAAACACATCTAGACACCAAGATATGTAAATCAAAATGATTCTGTAAAGACAGTGATTAATATTACAATTTAAAACATACTAAAAGCCAAGAGTACTAACCTATGCTATTTATATATACACTTGTAAACATATACATAAGGAAAAAAGATAAATTAGCTTAATCTAGCTAGTAAGCTATCTTATTTACAGCTAGGGGAAAGCCTTATTAATAGAGAAACAAAGTAAGCAACTTTATTCCCATTACTATATGGTCTCAATAATAAGGACATTTAAATCGAGGGCATAAAGTCTGTTTAGTTGGTTCTTTTCTCCATTTCTGACTCTATAAAAATAATTTAAAATATTTCGTATTATAATGCCATTACATCTTTGTTCCATATTTACACAACAAAATACTTCCTTAGAGTTTTTCCCCCACTATGATTTAACCAACTTTTCTGAAATTCACACAATTCTGTACCTGTACATAGAAACATGAATTTTTTTGCCTTTGGGAAATCTTATCAGACTGATTGGTTTGAAATATTTCGTTAATGCTTTACAATTCATAATCCAGCTCAGCATTCCGTATGTCCAGTTACCACTCTGCGCCTCACATCAGCCATGTTACTCTGCCAGGTTCAACACTACTTGATGTATACACATTGCAATCTTACCCACCCACCCAACAGCAAAAGCAACATGAATCAGTAAGACGAGCTCGCCAGGATTTAACCCAATCCTGTAGCTCTGCTTCTCACTGAAGTAATCATAGAAAAATTACAAAACTCATACACAGGACCCTTTCTAAACCCCCACCCCCCACTCCGGCAACTTCTCCAGCTTGAATCCCCAAGTGGACTAGGAAACCAGGAGAAGGAGGAAGAAAAACCAAGCAGAAGAAAGTAGATCCGACTTTACTCGGGTGGTGGCAAAAAACGACATGGACATTTCCAAGAGTCCAGAACGGGACGGGAGCTGCTCCACTGACTGCAGCTTCTGCAGCTTTTAGACTTGGAGCGCCGCCCTGCAAATAACCCTTTGCTCATGGGATTCAAGTATTCCTACCATTTACCATTACTAGCAAAAAAAAAAAAAGTATGGAAGGCTGAAGGATTTTTAACATCCTGAAACAAAATTGCTGCAGGTATAAGAAAGATACGGAGAAGTCAATTTTGGTTGGAGGTAACACAAAATGAACAACCCTCAAACGATCTGCCTGCTATATTAAACTTTAAAGCATCCACGACAAAACATTAACAACAGGATCCACTGATCTATATGGACTATCCCACAACACCCTTCTTCTTACAGAGTCAACAGATTTTATTTTTTCTTGTAAACAAAATCTAAATTATAATATTTCTGCTGTATTAAAATTTTCTCCTATCAATATTTCATTACTAACTTTTAATTTGTTATGACTACAATTCCATTTCTGAACCTTTCCCTAATAGTTGGCTTCAAATTCTGGCTAGAGAATCACAGGCTCCATAAAAACAATGTTCTTTCAAATTCTAATCCTCTAAAAATCCTCCAGCCAAATGTTTCTTACTCTTGGTGTAGAGCAAAAACAATAGAAACATTATTTAATTTGAATACACTTGTGTTGCTCTAATAAACTAATCAAAATATACTAGCTTAAAACAGTTTGGACTTGCTTATAACAGATTTATATTGCTTACACACACACACACACCACACACACGCGGGCGCGCGGGCGCGCATGAGCAAAAGCCTCTTAAATTTTATGGATGGGCCTTTACATTGGAGAGAGACTGAAGGATGCTACTAATTTTTCCTCTGAAACGTAATCAGGTCACTTTTTTAAATTCTTCAAATTAATTTCAAAAAAGTGTATTCTTAAAGAAAATAACTGGTACCAGGTCCAAGATTTTATGAAGTCACCCAATGTGAACTTAGTTATTAATAAGCATTACTCTTCTTCCACACACATTAACTAAAACCCAGAACACTCTTCATATGCTAATCAAAGAGTACAAAACATATGGTTATTAAATCATACTGCTACAAAGCTGTTTACAGTTAAGAGCCCCAAAATTTTATTAAAAATTTTTAAAAGTACATACAATAATCTAGTTTTTAGATCCAATATTAGAAAACATTTTCATATAATTTTATATGATATACACAAGAACGTGTTTTTACATAAATATTTATTAAGCACCTACTAATTGATAGGCACCAAGACTACATAGAAAGATAGAAGACAATTTTTTAAAAACCATTTTCTACAACAATGATGGAATACTTGGATTGTTTCCTGTAGCAAATTTAAATTCCAAAAACTAAACATTCACAAAACATTCTCAGAATAACAACAACATTCTCAGAAAGCACTATTTTTTAGCCTGATTTATTTATAAAAATCATCCATTAATAGGATAATAAAAATGTTTTTGTTCAATGTTTCAATATAATCTCATTTCAAAAATTTTCCTTTATTTCTATTTATCTGCATTTATCTGGAATTGAGAATTTTTACGGAAGACAAGCATAATCTTGAACATACTAAAATCATGTCAACTGTAAGCAAGCCACTCATTTCAACAGGGAAGGAAACTACTGTACCTTTTTCTGAACATTATCACAGTTCAGAACCATGGATTCAAAAACTACATTAAGCACAATGCAATAAAGTACTTAGTGGAAACTTGTACTCTTGTTCAATAGATACCAATATGAACATCAAGAAAAAAACAGAAAGGAGTAGAAAATGAAGAAACAAACCACAGAAGAGATGAAACTTTTTTTTTTTTTTTTTTTTTTTTTGCTGTTTTACCTTTTGGAAACAGTTTAACACATATTAATATTTTTACCTGTAAATCTCAAAATCCTTTTTATTTTCCATCAGGAATATGAAAAAAATCGAACTTCTCAATTCCATAATCTACTTAATATTAAGAAACCAACATTAATCCTTAATGAGACAGATAAGAACAAAGCCAAAGCTAAAACTTAAGAGTTTCCTATTCTTAGCATTAAAATCTATTAAGTAGCAAAGAATACAATGGGAATAGGTTTATAGGGAAAAACTAAATTATATTTAAGAATAAGACATTTCCCCAACAATTTTTCTTCTTCTATTCTAATTCTATAATCTAGTCTATCCAGAAAGAAGACTGTGGGGACTTGATGTGGATGACAACACAGTATTTGCACCTTTTTTGTTGTTTACTTTCATTTTGTTTTCTTTTTTTTCCTTTATGATCTGATTTTTCTTGTGCAGCATGATAAATGTGGAAATATGTATAGAAGAATTGTACATCTTTAACATCTATTGAATTGCTTGCTGTACAGGGGAATAGGGTGGGGGGAAGGGAGAGGGAAAACTTGGAACACAGGGTTTTACAAGGGTGAATATTTAAAACTATATTGTATATATGTTAAAAAATAAAGGGCTATTATTAATTATAATCTAGTCTATCTTGGTCTCAGTCTCCTAAAAAGTAAAGAAAGGGGGAAAAAATTTTTTTCAACTGGCAAGTCATATTTAAAATTTTTTTTGAGTTTGTCAAAATTATAAATTTTAAATTATAAATAATATTTTAAATATTATTATAAATAATTATAATATAAATATTGTTATTATAATAAATGTTAATATTATTATAATATTTAAATAATATTATAAATAATAAATTAAATTGTAATTTATTATTCAATAAATTATAGGACTAACAAGGGGACACTACATGTCAAGTGATTTATGGAAGGCAACAATTTAAGGATGTATTAAATGACAATTCAGAAATTAAATGCTGTATTTATCATAAATCATAAAATTTATCATTGAAATACTATTTTGTCTTCCTAGGAAAAGAACCGATTTACTCAAATTTTATATACTAAACTGATTCTATAATGCTACTTCCAATTTTAAAAATGTATTATCAATATCAATTATCATCCTGGAAAAGTACCAACTGACAACAGTGATTTTTTTAAGTAAATAACAGACAAAAATCACTGTAAAGTGGACTAGGGCTAGTAAAAGTGAGATTTATGTTTACAATTCATACATACCTCTTGGATCAGCTTTTTTAAAATGCAATTTAAATTTCAGAATATTTTTAAGAAACCCAGTATAGTACTAAAGTCAGCTAGGTGGCTATGGATAGAATACTAGGAAAGTCAGGGAAGACCAGAATTCAAATCCAGCCTAAGCCCCTCCTACCCTCTTACACTAGGCAAGTCACTTGATTAACTTCAGATTTGCCTTAATCCCAACAGAGAAGGAAATTGCAATTCATTCTAATATTTTTCCCATATATGATTGTGAAGAATCATATAGGATGAAATAACAATGTTATTAAAAGGAAATCTTTAATCATACAAGCCAATATGAAATTCAAGTTTTTTTAAAGTTATCACTTGCATACATGGCAGCATTTTGCAACTGTGAAGCATCCCATGATACTTGTCAGTTTAACACTGCTGCCAGAAGTTCCTCTAGCAGAATGAAGCCCAGATAATGCTAATTAAATAGTTCCTAACTACTTCATAGAAAATCAGGGAGAAGGAAGGAAAAAAATGACCAAAGAATGAAATGTAAATTCAAAGAAAAAGAAACTGAAGAGAATAAATAAGGAATAGTAAAGACATACAAGCAGGAAAAAAAATAGAAGTGAAGGCAATACAGAAAGATTCCTACAATTTCCTAAAATTATTCACTATGAAAGAAAAGTATCCCTCCCCCACTATCTGTAACCAAAAATAGAATTCTTTATGGAGTTAATTTTTTTTCCTCAAATCTCCATTACATACACAAAAAAAAAAAAAAAAAAAATCTTAGTGAAAAGATTGCCAAGTTTGCACCTGAAAATCTTGACTTGATTCAATTTAGGTATGCAGAATAGAGACTAAACTGCTTTTACTGGGAACTCTGTGGAAAATTCACTCTATCAAGGCTGCACTTTCTTTGCTTTATATGGTCTAGAAGAGTCATACAACTAGTAGGCAATGGAGAAAATACCTGAAACCCAAGGTCTTTACTCACTTTTGATTTTTGGATTTCAAAGATTGTTAATTATTTGGTTTCTTCCAACCAATGCTTAAGAACAACAGAAATGTACTAAGGAAAATCCTTTAAGCTTTCTCTTTTAAAAGTTATGGGTGTCTCAAAAAAAAAAAAAAAAAAAGTTATGGGCGTGTAACAAACATAACCAGTACAGTCAAGATTGGAAGAGAAGCAGAAAACTTGGAAAAAATTTTTATATCCAAAGTCTCTGAAAAAGGCCTCACTTCTAAAATAAAAGAACTGACTCAAATTTATAATATAAGCCATTCTCCAATTGATAAAAGTCAAAAGATATGAAAAATTTTCAGGAGACATTAAAGTCCTTTCTAGTCATTCGAAAAAAATGCTCTAAATCATTATTCATTAGAGAAATGTAAATTAAGACAACTCTGAGGTACCACTTCACACCTCTCAGGTTAACTAAGATGACAGGAAAAGATGATGATGAATGTTGGAGGGGATGCAGGAAAACTGGAACCCTATTATTGGTGGAGTTATGAACTGATCAAAACATTCTGGAGAGCAATTTGAACTTTGCCTAAAGGGCTATCAAACTGTGCATCACTTTTGATCCAGCAGTGTTTCTACTGCACCTGTATCCCAAAGAAATCATAAAAAAGAGAAAAGGACCTATATGTATAAGAATGTTTGTAGCAGCTCTTTTTGTAGTGGCAAGGAAATGGAAACTGAGTGGATGCCCATCAGTTGGAAAATGATTAAATAAGTAATGGTATATGAATGAAATGAAATATCATTGTAATCAATATCAAATGTTCAATAGGATGATTTCATTAAGGCCTGGACAGATTTGCACAAACTGATGCTAGTAGAACCAAGAGAACATTGTACACAGCAACAAGGTTATGTGGTAATCATCTCTGATCAACTTGCCAATTCCAATAGACTTGTGGTACAGAGTCATCCAGAGAGGACCATGGGAACTGAATGTAGATCACAACACTGTATTTTCACTTTTTTTTTTTTTAATTGTTATCTGCTTATTTTTTCTCACTTTTTTCTTTTTAATCTGTACAGCATTGATTTTTCTTGTACAGCATGATAAATGTGGAAATGTTTACAAGCACTGCATGTTTAACCTATATTGGATTCATTATATCTGGGGGAGGGGGACAAGAGAGGGAGAAAAATTTGGAACATGAGGTTTTGCAGGAGTGAATTTGGAAATTATCTTTACATGTTATTTTGAAAATAAAAAGCTATTATTAAAATAATTTTTAAAATTAAAGTTAAGAGCAAAAATATAAATCTTAATTTTGAACCTGAATGTATTTACTAAGTACTTATTGCCAAGATGAGTTTTTAGAACACAAAGCTAACTCCTTAGCTTTGATGATGCATGGTACCCATGGTGACATAAGTGGGAATGTCTCAAATCAAGTACTGATTAAGGATGGATCCCTCAATCAAGATTAGTTAACTATTATATCATCTGGAAGAGATACTTACAATTTTGAAAACAAAATAGAATGAAAACATTATTTTGTCTTAACCTATAACCCCAAAAAAAAAAAAAAAAAAAAAGTAAGAAAATGGTTCTACTCTACAGTCACAATAACTAATGAATTATTCACTCCTATCCACTCTCATGACTTCAAACACCTAATACAAATAGAGGCCTCCCAAATCTTTATATCTTCAATTTTGCTCCTAATCTCCAATCCATTTCAACTGTTTGGTCATCTCCAACCTACCATGCCCAAAACTAATTTCATTTTGTCTCCAAAACCTGTCCCTCCACTTAAGTATGTATTTCAAAATGCTAACTTCCACAATTTATTAAAATCATAATGGAAACATTATTTAGCCCCTGTTCCAGAATTAAAACCAGTCATCTATGAATATTCCTACTCCTTTACCATTCTATCCAATCAATTGCTTAGTTCTATCAAGTTGGCTTTCATGACTTCTCCCCCAATCTTTCCTTAATACTTTTTTCATAGAGCTTTAGGTCTCTTCTACTCTGGACTACCAAAGGCATTCATTTGTGTCAAAGTGGCAAATTTAAAATTTTATCTCAAATTTAAAATGATTATCTCCATCATAGTTTAGTCATTTTTGCAAATCCTAGAAGCAGACTATGTTTCTGATTTCGACATTATTTTCACCTATTCTATCCAAGTCTTTCCTACATATTATTACTTCCCATATGCTGCTTCCAAACTAGCAGGAAAAAAATCTCAGAAATTAAGTTGTTATCTTTATGATCTAAAGAAGATGTGAATGTAAAGTACATTTACATCAAGGAAAATACGTAAATTACATATCAGAAATAGATGTTGTTTCTGTTACCCATTCAGGGAAAAAAAAAAAAAAAGGATTTGTAATAGGGCTAAAATAGGATAAGAAATGAAATTTTGTCTGAAGTCAGAGCATCACAACGAAAATGGCAGTTGTCTGAACTGAGAGTTAAAGGTTTCTCTTACACAATACAACTCCAGATGAGGAATAGTGGTCTCTCAAAAAGTGGGTAAGGGTTAAAAAAAGATCTTCATTTATAGACTTCCCACCGTCTTAGATGATTCTTCCTCACTAGCCTGTGTTTTGAGTTAAAAGATACAGCATAACTCACCCAAAGGAGTTTTCTGGCTCTACGTGAAGTCCAAATTTCCGCTCTGAAATGTCATGAAACAGTCCTACATATTATGAAAAGATTTTCTGATGGACGTGGCCATCTTCAACAATGAGATGAACCAAATCAGTTACAATAGATTTCCTTCACTGGTTAATTGTACACTATTTCTTTTTGTACAGCAAAATAACTGTTTGGACATGTATACATATATTGTATTTAATTTATACTTTAACATATTTAACATGTATTAGTCAACCTGCCATCTGGGGGAGGGGAGGAGGGGGAAGGAGGGAAAAAATTGGAACAAAAGGCTTGGCAATTGTCAATGCTGTAAAATTACCCATGCATATATCTTGTAAATAAAAAGCTATAATTTAAAAAAAAAAAAAAAAAAAAAGATTTTCTGAATATACTTATGTAATCCTAATGCTTGAAGAATTTAATTTTTAAGTATACTCTCTTAAAATCAGAAGTCTCCCCAAAAATCTAGGATATAAAAAAGTATGCATACAAACTGTATGTACATATACACATATAATATATGCATAGTAATCCTATCCTATTTTCAATAGTTTCTAACAATCAACTAATACCCGATAGTGTTAGACAGGCAGTTAAATAAATGTTTTATTAACTTCACACAGTAAATGCTCAATCTATATAATGTGATATTCTCAAACCAGACATTTATAATGAAACGTTGTCCTAAAACATATTTCAACATAGAAATGTTATTTTCAAAACTGAATGAATACCTCTTTTTCCTTCCATAAAATCTGTTCTTTTCATTACTTCTAATTTTCCTCCGACCCAAATATTAATATTAAATATTGTTTAAACATAAATATAAATAGGAATACTAGGTGGCACAGTGAACAGATAGCTGGGTCTGGAATCATGAACTCTTCTTCTTAAGTATTTATCCTTCATCAGACACTTAACTGCTATGTGACCCTGAGTGATCCAGTTTTCTTTAGTTTCTTCATCTGTATAATGAGCTGGAGAAGGAAATGGCAAACCTTACAATATATCTTTACCAAGAAAAATCCAAATGAGAGAAGAGTTGGACACAACAGAAAAACAAGTGAACACACATGCTAGGTACTAATGTATATATGTTAATCTGTTCAAAAATAATTTTTGAAAGCTGGCAAAACAGTCTCATCAACATTAAAAAAAGAAAACATTACAAAAAATAAATGTAGAAAGAATAGTAACAAAATGTTTTATTACTTAACCTACATACATAAGTCATTTAAGTATCTTCCTACCTTTTTTTGTCCACAATCTGTAAAACAAGAACAACCACCTCATAGGGTAGTTACAAAGAAAGCACTTTTGCAAACCTTGAAGCATTATATAAATGGGAATTATAATACCACTGATGGAGAACAGAGTCAGAACTAGAACTCATGTCTCCAAGAGATTTTAGTTTAGTGTTTCATTTTTTGAGTAGGGAGGTAGACAAGTTGTGGGGTTTTTGTTTTTTGGGTTGTTTTTTTTTGGGGGGGGGGATGGAAAGGAAAAAAAAAAAAAAAAAAAGCAAAACCTTGTTCTCTTAGGGTTGAAACATCCAATTCTATCAATCTATGAGTGTTAACTTGCCATAACCACGATCAAAAATTTCTACTCAACTAAATGTACTTAATAGTCTTTAAAGTTCACAGCAAAAAAAATAAATAAATAAATGATAGCTGGATAATTAGCTAACATCTTAAAAAAAAAAAAACGCTCTTTGATTTCATCTTAAAGAAGATAGTATAAATGGTGTAAGAAAGTACATTTTTGTCAATCTTGAGTTTTTTTCTTTTTTCCCCCCCTTTTTGCGTTTTATAATGTGAATTTTATAGCATGGGTTCAGGGATAGTAAACATTAATATCAAAGTTAAAGCTAAAATAGATTTAATCAAAATAGAAAAATAGGAAAACTATACTATGTCAGAAATATTAATCAATATTGTTTTAGACTATTCCAAATAACTAGATATAAGTATAAGTAGTTGGAATATTGCTGTGGTGTAGGAAATGTTAGTGATTTAGAAAAATATGGAAAGACTTGGACTTATAAAAATGTTATCTGCTTTCAGAGAGATATAATGAACATAGTATGGCCTTACATAGATTCATCTCTGAGCTATCAATTTGCTTTTTACAAATTGTTAACTTAAATCACCTTAATAAAAGATACCTAGTTTCTCCAATCCCTTTTACTTTCCAATATTTCACATTCTTTATCTAACCATACACATCCTTTAAATGTTACTAGAATTTCCCCATTGTAAGTAAAAGTAAAAAAAAAATAAAATAAAATAAAAAAAGTTCTCAAGTTAAAAACTCTTTTTTAAAAAATCAGTTTCATTTAGCATTATATAGCAATTGAAGCACTTTTTAACCTTTAACTGGACAAAATCTAGACTTTGCACAGCTCTTTCCAACTGCAGCTCTGTTCAGTCCCAACTCTGAACAAGATGATTTTCCTAAAGTAAGCTAATGATCAGAAATCGTCTTACACATACTCAATACCTTCACACCTTCGCATGTCCCTTAGCCTCCTCTCCCCAACTTTTGACTACAAGGATGAGAATGGAGCACTCAACTCCACCTAAAACCTGACTAGAGTAGACAGAACCTAGATTTTGCAGCTTACTTCACTTTGCATGTGCAGTACTGTTTGGTCTCAATTCCATGGAAGAATATACAACCTGAGATCTGTCCACCCCTCAAACCCTGTTTTATTTATTTTCCTTTTTTGTGTTACCTTTCTCTCATTAGATTTTAAGCTCCTTGGGGGCAGGAACTGTTTTCTTCTTATTTGTATGTTTAGCACTTAGTACGTATAAAACTTGATGAAATATAAAAGTTAGCTATTGTAATCATCAGTAAACTAAAGGATTTTCATTAGCACCTTTCTCCCCCCCCTTTTTTTTTATTAATTTTATTAATATTATTTTAAAAGTCTGGAATGGTAGTGGAATGATAAGAACACAGTTGAACTTTGTCCCTCCGGCCCATAAGATTTGCCACTCTACCAGTCTTGTCTACTTAACATGTAGCTTTAACTGGATCTTTACTACTCCAGTTGGTTATGTCAACAATCTACACAGATGCAGAAAAAAACACTGGAAATGGCTAGGATGGTTGTCATTTATATTAAGAGGAGAACCAAAATGACATCGCTATGTTGGAGTCACAGTTTAGTGTGTCAGGTTGTGCCTGATCAGACAAACACAAGAATACGTGCTTAGAAAGCTCTACTATAATGGTCAGACTTGTAAAAATAGTCCATATGAACATCTGAAATGGAGACATCTCTATTTCTTTTGAGCTACTGCAGTTCATATTTTGAATCCTCTCATGTTCTACTATGCGTATGGTGATTTTGTTCATAGAACACAAGGCTACCTTTGATGCAGGAACACTATGCTAGTGGTCCTATGCCAGCACCTCTCATGTCTCACAATCAAGTCCAAAATTCTTCAGAGAAACCCTGAGAATGTCCTTGTATCATTTTTTTCCTGACTCCCAGGGGAACACTTGCCCTGAATGAGCTCTCCATAAACTAAGTCTTTTAAGCAATCCCATGTTTGGCATTCAAACAATGTGGCTAGGCCATGAGAGTTGCACTCTCTGCAATAGTTTGAATGTTTGGCAGTTCAGCTGAAGACCTCTCTCAGTGTCCAGTATTTTATCTCACCAAGTGATCGTTAGAATCTTCCTAAGATAACTCAAATGGAAGCAAGTTTCCTGGCATGGCACTGATATACTGCCCAGGTTTCATGGGCATACAACCATGAACTCAGTACAACAGCTCTGTAGACTTTCAGTTTGATAGACTGTCTGAATAGCATTATCTTCCCATATGTTCCTTCCAAGCCTCCCAAACACTAGGTAACTCTAACGCTCTATGTGTCAACCTCATCAACTGAGGTGGATATACTTGGAAAGTATCCTGAAAAGGTAAGTGAACTTACACACAACATTCAAAAAACTGATGATATAGTGCTGAGTTGAGAGATAATCTGTTTTCTTGGTGTTAATTGTCAAGTCAAAATAAATACAAGAAATAGAAAACTAATACATATTCTGTTGCATTTCTGCCTCAGAGGCTATGTTGAGTGGACAATCATCTGTGTATAAAATGTCAGGCATCAACTCAACCTCCTCTTTAATCTTAGCTTTTCAAATTAATTTACCATCAGTGTGATAGCTGACTTTAATGCCATTTTTGTCCTCACTGAAGGTATCTGACACATCACTGAAACAACCTATTAAAAACATATTACCTAACACCATATACCAAGATAAAGTCAAAATGGATTTGTGACAGACACAAAGAGTGATATTATAAGAGAATTAGAAGATAGGATAGTTTACCTTTCAGAGATGTTGGAAAAGGAAGGAATTTGTGGCCAAAGAAGACCTGAAGTTCATTACTGAACACAAAATAGATGATTTTGATTATATGAAGTTAAAAAGGTTCTGTACCCACAAAACTAATGCAGATAAGATTAGAAAGGAAGGAATAAACTGGGAAAACATTTTTACATTCAAAGGTTCTGATAAAGGCCTCATTTCTAAAATAGAGAACTGACTCATTTATAAGAATTCAAGCCATTCTCCAATTGATAAATGGTCAAAGGATATGACAATTTTCAGATAAGAAATTGAAACTATTTCTAATCATATGAAATTATGATCAGAGAAATGCAAATTAAGATAACTGAGGTTCCACTACATACCTCTCAAATTGGCCAATATGAGAGGAAAAGATAATGATGAATGTTGCAGGGGATGTGGGAAAACTGGGATACTAATACATTGCTAGTGGAGTTGTGAACTGATTTGACCGTTCTGGAGAGTAATTTAAAACTGTTCCCAAAAGTTTTTCAAACTGTACATACCTATTGATCCAGCAGTGTTTCTTCTGGGCCTGTATCCCAAAGAGATCTTAAAGGAAAAAAGGGACCCACATGTACAAAAATGTTTGTGGCAGCCCTTTTTGTAGTGGAGAGAAACTAGAAACTGAATGGAAGCCCATCAGTAGAAGAATGGCTGAATAAGTTATGGTATATGAATGTTATGGAGTATTATTGTTCTATAACAAATGATCAGCAGGATGATTTTAGAGAGACCTGGAGAGACTTACATGGACTGATGCCAAGTAAAGTAAGGAGAACCAGGAAATCATTGTACACTGCAATAACAAGATTATATGATGATCAATTCTGATGGACAAGCCTCTTTTCAACAATGAGATGATTGATGCCAGTTCCAATGATCTTGTTATGAAGAATCATCTACATCCACAGAGAGGACTGGGGGAGCCGAGTGTAGATCACAGCATAGCATTCTCATTCTTTTTATTGTTTGTTTGCATTTTATTTTCCTTCTCATTTTCTTTCCTTTTTGATCTGATTTTTCTTGTGCAGCAAGATAATTGTGGAAATAATGTATGCATATATTGGATTTAATATATATTTTTAAATATATTTAACAGATGTTGGATTACTTGCCATCTAGGAGAAGGAATGGGGAAGAAGAGGGGGATTATTGGAATACAAAGTTTTACAAGGGTCAATGTTGAAAAATTATCCATGGATATGTTTGGAAAATAAAGTTTTAATTAATTTTTTAAAAAATGTGAACAAAGTCCTGCTTTGTTCCATTGGAAAATAGGAAAGCACAAGAACTTAAGCCATTATTCAGAACCTATGCAGGTGACATGTCATCACAAAAATGATATACAATCTTGATGAACTTCTCTAGACAACCAAATTTTGCTATGACAGCATGACAGACCTCAATCAGGTCAACGAATGTTTTGTAAAGGTCCCTGTTCTCCTCCTGATATTTTTCCTAAAGTGGTCAAGCAGCAACACCATATCAAAAGTTCCTTAGCCCTTTGTTAAGTCACATGGACTGTCAGGGAGATGATTATCTTCCAGATGAAGGAATCAGTCTTAAGAAGGACTGTGGCCAAGAATCTGGTTAGCAATGACTAAGAGCAAAATCTTCATGACCCCACTCCCTGCCAAATTGTTACATGCCAATCTATTTCCTTTTCCATTTCATTATCCTTTACATGAAATCATGGGTTCTGTACTTTTAAGTAACATTTTTGCAGGACAACTACATAATAAAGACCATTATTTAAACAACTTTTAAAATAAAACTCAGTATTCTATTTATTTGAATACGAATAGATTAATATTATACTAATAAAATAATACCAATAGAAAATTACTTCTATTGTTTTTCACATGTGAATTGTAATAAAAAGCAAGTCTAAAAGGTAATTTAGTGACATGTCTTCTTATCCCCCCTCCCCTTCTTTTAGTTAGGCACATCCATGTAATAAAGTATTTGGGTTGGTTTTATAGTTTCTATTCCTGCTATTTATCACATAAACCCCCAAGTCAAAGTACTTCATTGATACTGATGAGAAATTTGGGTCTCAAAGAGGTGAGTACCCAAGGCTGCAAAACTGTTAAGCAGTAAAGCAGTAGAATTAGATCAGATCCAAAGTCTTCAGACAATGACAGCATTCTTTGCACTATACCCTGGTACTCCTCCCTCCTCTAGCTACTGAATAATTTGATAATTAACACACACACACACACACACACACACACACACTATACTTAAAAATCAGAAAAACAAGCGTCTGATCCAGCTTTGCCAGTTACCAGATAAGCTACTTTGGGCCAAAACAAACAAACAAATAAATAAAAGCCAGTTAACCATGCTACAATCACTTTTCTCATGTATAAAGCTTGCAAAGCATTTAACATCATGCCATTATATAAATACTATCATTGTTATTAAATTTCCCCCAACCTTGAAAATTTGACCCTGCTATACCTTCAAGCAATACTATTTTCTTCCTTTCATAGCCAATCACCAAGATAATAAATGACACAACGCTCTTCTCCCCCCCCCTTCTTATTCCCTCTTCCAATGTGGTTCCTCCTCCTCCATCTCAATTGTTCTCTTTTCAAAGATGCCCTTGTTTTTTTGGGTTTTTTTGTTTTGTTTTTTGCTACTAAATCCAATGACTTGTCAGTCCTCATCCTATTTGAGTCTTGTGCAACTTTTGATGCTGTTGACCACAGCCTTATGGCCCATCTCATTCAGTGCTGTACTTCAGGGCTATTTCTCTCTTCTTACCTATTTCATCATTTTTCAATCTCCCTTGTTCATCATTAATCTCTCACACACACCCCAAAGTATGGGTGTCCCTCAAGGTTCTATTCTGGGCCTTCTACATTTTCTCTTTTTAATCTCATTAGTCCCCATAGATTTAATTATCATCTGTATGCAGATAACACTCAGATATATATATCTATATCTATACACAAATATAGATATGCATATATCTCCAGTCCTAATCTCTCCCAAACTTCAGTCTCAAAACCCCAAGTACAGCAGAAAATGTCTACTTGGATATTTCACTAAAATCATGTCAAAAATGGCAAGTATCCCTCCAACTCCACGGTCAACTTGCTGTTCTTCCAAAGTGCTCTATTTCTGCACAGGAGACTATGTTCAACTTTAAAGATTCTGTAGTCTGAAGTTTGTCTAGAAATACATTAGCTATCATTTTGTTCCCATGATGTGGTGGGAAAAAACACCACATTAAAAAAATGAAAGACCAGGATTTTAAGTCACCATTCTATTACTATACAACCACTGGCAAGTTACCTTACTTCTGAATAGCAGTTTCTTCACTATATAATGATGTAAGTAAACAAGATAATCTGCAAGAGCTCTTCTAGTTTTAACAGATATGTATCTTATGAATGCCTATTATTTAAATTCCTGTTTCCTTCCTTTTCTATCCACCTCAACACACACACACACACACACACACACACACACACACACACACACATTCTCTCTCTCTCTCTCTCTCTTTTGAAAATATCATCATCTTGTCATCCTGGTTTTTAATCTAAAGACTTTTTTGACTGTTTACTTATTCTGCCATTCTAGTTCATACCTTCATTATATCTAGACTGTTTTAATAGCCTCCTAATTGGCTCCCCTGCCTCTAGTCTCTCCCTTCCCCAGTAGTATTTATTTCCCTTCCCCTATTACCTAAAGGCCAAAATACATCCATCTGCTACCTCAATTCCCCTCCCCTCCCACAAAAAACCCCACTACCACATTTAGGTTTAACCTTCATTTAAAAAAAAAAAAAAAAAAAAAAAAAAAAAAGCAAGTAAGGAAGAAAAGCAACAAACCTTTCAAGGTTTCCTACTGTATTTAAAGGAAGACTCTAAACCTCCCCCCCCAACCTAGTTTGACTCAATCTATTCTTCCCAACATTTATCATATGCCACTTCAACCACTTTATGTTCAAAAAAGTTATACTATTTAACCTAACTCCTACTTGTAACCATTTACGAAAGTTTCTATCATGCCTCAAAATGACCTCTCACTTCTGCCTCTCAGAACCCTTTTCCTTTAAGGATCACTATATTTGTTACATTTGTGAAATCTTATTCAACTCTCATGTTCCCTATCAGTAGTTCTTTCTCCCTCCACAAATCATTTTTGTATTTTTTATGCAACTATATATACTTATGCACCACTTATTCTATGCTTTGTATACACTAGAAATTTAAAATTTGAACTAAACAATTAGTTCACAGTAGCCATGTACCCATTATCCTAAAAAAGTTTTTAAACTAAATAGGGTCTCAAAAATTACCTCAATTTATACCACAATCAACAATCTACAAGCATATTTGATCATGATAATAATTGGTTTTAAGTCAATATAGCGTGAATACCCTAAGGAAAGCTGTTAGCTTTCCATCAATTTTTTTTAGCATAAATTAGTAGACTAATATTACCTAAGTTTTCTCTCTCCAGTTTAAAATGTCTCTCTGATGTCACCTCTAAAAACAAGTCTGATTCTGCTTTCCTACATTAACACAAGTCTATCATAAAGTCAAACCAAAAGATAACATGTAAGCACTTTAACAGAATTTCAAAGCATCATATAAATATTAGCTGCTATTATTATTTCATCATAGGTTTTGTATTAATGTTGCCAAGAATCATAGTAGGAAGCATGACAGAACTAAAATAATAGGGGAAAATAGGAATTCAAAGAAAAACTATAGTGAGGCACTGAAATCTATTTTTTTGCAGGAATGGAGGAAATTGGATAACAGTATCCATACCTTCAGATTTTTATAATATGTAGATTAGTTTTGCTGAAATGTTTCTTTGCAAATTTTTATTTTTGCTTAATAGAAAGACTGGAAGATTCTGAGATACTCTAGGAAACAATTTAACAATATGATATCAAATTTTTAATAATTAAACTTTTTAAAAAAAAGGATAGAAGAAGCAATCCAAGTAAAATGAAGTAAAAGAAAAAAGTGATTTTGAAGAGAAATGAATAGAATAAGGAGAAAGAGATAAGATACAGAAAGAATTGTGGAACTTAAGATTGTCTACTCATATCCCATTAAAACCAGTAATCAAATTCAGTCCAGAGATTTGATCAAGGAGAGACATTACATTAGAGCAGAAAAGAGTAAATAGTACCTGTAGTTTAGTAACTAAAATCTGGTCTTAGGGAAAAAAAACCTTTAAGACCCCTAGGAAACAAGAGGTACAGAAGATACAGTGCTCAACGCGAAGTTAAGAAGTCCTTCTTCTTAGATACACACTAATTTGAGTATGTAACTCTAGCCAAGTCACTTACTCTTTCTACCTCAATTTCATTATTTGTAAATAATAGTAAGGTGCCTTGTCAAATGCTATATAACTTTAAAGCATTACATAAAGCTCTTAGTAGCAGTAAAAAAGCAAAAAAAAAAAAAAAAAAAAACCACCAACTCCTTTGAGTAACAATTATGATATTTATGGATCTGAACTATCCTGGCAGAGAAAATTCCAAAGTCTATGTTTTAATTTATTAATTAAAGATGGCAAGAAGTAGCAGTGTCCTTATCTCTGAATCCAAACACTGACTTCTGGACCAACATATCTCAATAGTAACAAGCATCTGTATATAGATATATATAGAGAAAAGTTTTTGGAATTTTACAATTCCAATATTATTTGAAAAAAGGATTCCTACAACTTTTCTGGTCTTTATTTCAATTTTGAGTTGGTCTATTGGCATACTCTATCCCAATATATTTCACACCAAGACATGTTTTCTAACCAAATTGAAACATAGTTTACATATATTTAACAAGGTACATAAAAGCTATGCACAGAGTTAAAGAAGCAAAGTACAACAAAATCAGTTAAGAAAAATTTCACTTTTTGAGTTACTTTTCAACAGTGTCAAGTTCATCATGATATCAAGTTCCCTAAATTTTCATGGACTTTAAGAAATAAGACAAAGATAAGAAAACTACCTAGAAATCGCCTTCTCAAGAAACGTAGGATAGGTAGAGCTTTTGTGGTATTGCCCAAGCAATAAATGTTATGTGATGACCAGTGACATCTTTGCTACTACCACAAATATAAATAGTGCAATAAAACTTCCCTGTACTTTCTCTCTTCATTTACAGATTCAAGAGAGGTACATTCACAAAGCTATATATTCATTTCCCCCTATATTCTCTGGATAGTATTATCAGAAGTTAGTTCCCAAGTTATTTTTTACAATAATAATTCTCAAGGTGGTTCTCTAATAGCAGTGATTCTCTTCCCACAAGATAAAAACTTCAGGGTATCAGCAAGTCCTTTATGAAGGTCAGGAGAAGTTCTTCACTGTTGCTCAAAGCAATCTTATTAGCTCAGTAGATACTTTGGAAATTGTCCTTCTGACCTAATTTAGTGTTGTAAAATTTAGACTGTGGACTTCTTGGTGACATTTTATCAAAGAAAAAAAGAAGGTGGGGAGAGGGACTCAACTCAGAGGAAAAAAAAAAAAATAAATACAATTTTCCAACAGGTTCCTTTGTCCAATAACAGCACTTAACCAGTATTTGTCAACTACTCCAGGTTTCCATACTAATTAATCTGAATTACTAACGAGTGTATTTAAAATGCAGACAAAATTAAGCTTTTGCCATTCCACGTTATCTCAACAAGGTAAGCCTAATTCCCTACACTTTATTAAAAAAAAAAAAAAAAAAAAAAAAAAAAAACTATCCTAAGATTAATAAGCCTAATTCAAAGTCCTTGACTATAATAAGCATAATTTGACACAATTACAGTTAATACCATACCAGCAATTAGATTGCCTGGGGATTTTTTTAAAATGGTATGTAGCAAAAAAAAAAAAAAAAAAAAAACAAAAAAAAAAAAACAAAAAAAAAACAAAAACAAAAACAAAAAACCCTTTTAAATAGCTAATAAGAGAAAAATAAGTCCTTATGTCCTTTAAATCCATAAGGCAAACATACATTGCCTCCCAAATTTGTTTTTCACCAAAATAGTTAAAGTTAATATTAGACTTTTGAGAAATTTAATTTGAAATGCAAAACGTCCCTTGAAGATATTTTCACAGGGTTAATAAGATTTTAAAGTATTTTATTCCATTTCATCTTACTACTTTTTTATAATTTAGACATTTCATATCAAGATTTTTTTAGCTATTAAAGGTCTAATTCATATTTAGCAGTTAGTTTCACTTTCAAATACTGTTCAATTACATCTTTCCTTCAGAAAAATACAACTGAAAATCAAACATACAAACAACAAAAATCTTGGTACTAGAGAATTTTTGTATTAGTTTCCATTGATAGGAATTATAAGAAAGGTTTTAATCCTACTTCAAGACCAAGGTAGACTATTCAAACAAAAAATTAAAAAAATCCAACCCATCCACTACTCAAAAAGAAGAAAAAAATGTAATACTCAAAAGATATTAGAATCACTTACAGTGTCTCACATCTTTTTGAGCTATAAAAAATATTTAGCCAAATATTAAAAGTTTAAAGAAACCACTCTCATTCATTCTTTACTGAGAAATGCTGTATAGATTTACAAATGGAATATGAAATTTCCTTTCAGTGTGAAAATTTTTCAAAATGTTTTGAAATTTTTATACCATTGAAATATAAGTATTTTAAGATTCTGAACAATGCCCAAAACTTGTTTTAAACCCTTTTTATAACTAAAATTTTTTCTCCTATCACAAAATAATGATTTAGAAATTAATATACTAAGGATAATGAATGTTTTTAATCCTTTCACTCAGTTCATTTAAAGGATGTTTTAATATAATATGTTCACTTCATTACTAAGTACCTTAAATAAGCTGACTAAAAATATCAATTGTATAAGTAACTTAAGAATGTTTAAAGACACCTAAATAAGTGTGCCCATCGTAATATCCAGTAAGATGAGCAACATACACTTTAAAAAACAGCCTTATGACCTAATGTGGCTCAAACCATGTTGCTTTTAAAACACACAAAAAAAGTTTAAAAAAAAATTTTCAACAGTAAATCAACTTTTAAAAGTGTGCTACCACCTTACTTTTAAATTATTTTATTAAAAAACTAAGGACAACTATAACAGTAACTGAAATGGTACATTATGTTACATAACAGAGCATATATAGCTGATGCAAGAAAACTTTCCTGAATTTGTCTGGAAAATTAAATGATCCTTCCAAAGATATATAACTTCCCCCTTCACTACAGAGATATACAATGTGGTGATGAGTATTGATGCAACTAATCAACAAGCATTTATTAAGTGCCTACTACATACCACCTTAGAATCTCATACTATGAATTTTACAAAACCTTACAACAAAAGGAGCCCATACAGTCAAAAATTATGCTACATCATGCTATCCTATCCAATAAATCCATTTTTTACATTAAAACGTTAGCATGCAGAAAATAATATGAATTAACTAAAACAAATAATAAAATACCTGGACATTAACTAGTTTTCATAATTCTCCCCACCAAGCTGGCCAGTCACCAAAGCACAGAAGAGGGATGATTAAAGGAACAACTCTCAAGTTCGTGGAACTTTTATGCCATATATTAACAAGTGTTGTTGTCAATGACTCTCTAACTTAAAGAAGGGTGATGATAACCTGCCATAGACCTTCAAAATAGAATTTTATAGCTACCTACCAATATTTTATATTACCAGTTTATATAACCAAAAACAACAATAAAAAGTCCCCAGACCAGTAACACTTAAATGTTTACATATTTCAATACCAATTCTGTTAAATATCACATCTATACCATGACAACAGTGACCCCCCCACGATTATTACTTGTACGTTAGAGCAAAAATGTGGCACTCCGTTTCACCTTAAGTCTTACGATGAATATTTGGAAGGAAAACGAGAATAGGGGAGATAGAAGTGACTTCCTAAAGTAAAAAAGGTAAAAGGCAGCACTAAGAATGGGGAAGGGAGGGGAAAGAGTTAGGAAAATCAATAGTTAACAAAGCAAACACCCCCTCCAGCTTTCTTACCCACTAGCGAGTGCCACGAGGACCACCTGGCTAAGGCATTTTGACAGCCAGGAGTTTGCAGAAGGTTTGCCCAGCAGTTCACAACAAATTATGCACCAACACTGCCTGGACTTTTGTGATTGTGTTTGTATTTCAACCAATGTTCAGTTGGCCGAGACACCTTAAAAGAGAAGCTTCCCCAAAAGAAGTCCTAAGAAAACAGCCCAGAAAAATCTCAACTGCAGAAAGCAAGTGTCCTGGAGAAAGCAGGGGACACAACTAGGGGCCTTATTTGGCAGAGAAAGGTGCACAGCGTTCCAGGGTGGGGGTGGGGAAGGAGGGGGGGGAAGAAAAGAGTTTAAAATCAGGAAGGGGGGAATAGAAAGGGGGTTGATTAAGACATTAGGGGAATCTCTCCCCACCCCCACTTCCCCCGAGAGGGCGCGGGCGGGGGAGACGGGAAGGGGGGGTGCCTCCGAGGGGGATGGGGCGGGGTAGCCAGGGGCCCGGTGTGGCGAGTGACAGCTCGGGTCCCCGAGCTCGGGGCTGGCAGCCTGCCTGCCTCCCTCACCCCCTCAACTTACTTCTTTCTGGCTCTCTGGAAAGGGGAAGCGCCATCTTTGCGAGGCCGGCCCCGAGGTCTTTTGTCTGCGGCTGCGGGGCTCGGGGCCGCCGGAGCTCCGGGCTCCTCAGGGGGCGGCGGCGGCGGCGGCGGCGGCTGGGGCTGCTCCCCGCTCTTGTCCTCTTCCGACGACATCCTAGTCACCAGGAAAGACACATGGATCCTCCTCGTCGTCGTCCTGCTGCTGCTGCTGCTGCTGCTGTTGCTACTGCTGGGGGGCTCCTCCCGCCGCCGCCGCCGCCTCGGCTGCTCCTGCGACTCCTCCTAGGCTCAGCCTCTCGCATTTCCCGCAGCCCCGAGCGCGGCGGCGGCGGCGGCGGCAGCAGCAGGTACCAGGAGAGGAGGCAACATGGAGCGAGCGAGCGAGCGACCCAGCGACCCACACGCGCGCGCGCACACACACACTATCACACACACAGACACACTCACGCCCGGAGGCCCCGAGGAGGGGACGGAGCCGAGCGTGGTGGGGGGGGGGAAAGAGAAGGCGGAGGGAAAGGGGGGGTCGGTGAGAACAGACAGGGCAACCCCAGCAAAGCGCTGGAGCGGGGCCGGCCCGACGAGGAGGCGGGGGCTGAGAGGGAAGGAGGAGGGGCGGGCGGCCCAGGCAGCCCCACAGCGCCCCCCACTCCCGAGCCTCTCGGGGGAGGCTGGGGTAGATAGGGGCGGAGGCGCTCGCCCGGAAGGGACGTCTGGCTCCGGGGTGGCTGCAGCGGCCGCCCGGGGGGCTTCTTCCCTCCCCTCGAGTTATCCGACCTCGCTGCTAGTCCGTCCGTCCGAGCCTGCGTCCCTCCCTCGCCCCGCGGCCGGGGCACCGAGGGAGCGGCGAAGACCCGGTAGAGCCTCGGCGAAGTTTTGACAGCTGCCGCTCCAGGGGTGGTAGAGCTGGTGCTGCTGGGTCCCGGCCCCCGCTCCCGCCTCTCTCCCTCTGGCTGGTTTGAGGGTCTTTTTGTTGTTGTTGTTTTACTGTCGCTCCCCCGCTCTCCCGGAGCAAAGGAGGAAGTTTGACTGGGTGTGTGTGCGTGTGTGTGTGTGTGTGCGTGTGTGTGTGTTACACGGGGCTGGAGCGCAATGGCTGCTCCGCTGGCTAACCCTCCAGGCGACAGTCCTAGCCAACTCTCACTCACACCAACACATACACGCACACATCGCCTCCTCTACGCCCCTCGTTCTTTCGTTCCTTCTCCCACTTCCCCCCCCCCCCAACTCCCCAGGGCCCCCTTCTCCCCGCGTCGGCCCCCTCCCCCCCTTTCCGGCGCCCACCGCCGCCACTCACAGTGCTCCCTTCGCGCCTGCGCCACTCCCCCTCCACCCTCTGACGCGACGCGGCCGCCACTGACCTCACCCGCTCCCTCCCTCCCTCTCTTCAACCTCCTCCCCCGCCCCCTCCGCCCCCGCCCCCCACCCTTCTCTCGCTCGCTCGCTCTCTCCTGACGTCGCGGCGGAGGCTGCAGCTGCGACTCCGACTCCGGCTTTGGAGAAAGCAAAGCTGCGGATTCGACAGCCGGGATCTGGATCCGAAGGAGAGCTTGCTTCGGAGAGAAAGACTGGCTGTTTAAAAACACGCACACACATAGATACACACGCTCACCCACATTTCATAATTTCACATGTAATAAACCTAGGATTTATAATAGTTACCAATCTAATGTTGCGACCTAGTCATCTCCCTGCACGCTCCACCACTCACTAAGTCCCAGGCGCGCTCCCGCGCCGTTCCCGACATATAGAGAAATTACGCGCAGTAAACACTTTTCCTGTAAATAATTTTTCTAGTTCTGTCCATATTCAGGGAAACTTCACTACATATTTCCACATAATAATATTCGTTATTTAAATATCCCGCAAGAACCCGTAAAAACGTTATCCAACAATAATATTGTGAAGCATTAAAAGGCAAAACAAAGAAACCAGTAAACCTGAGTAAATTGGCTCTAGTGTTGTATAGTTACAAAAAGAAAAAATTCTAGGCTTCACTTCTATTATATTGTGATAAAATAAAAGATCTGGGCACTGGAATTGGTGCCCTTTTCCTTAAGAAACTTTGGAGTTCTAGATTTCTTATACATTTTGAGGAAACGCTGGCACAGATTGAGATAATGTAGCAAAATACCTTTAGGTAGTGAGTATTATTCCCTTTGTAGCTGGCGTGGGCTGGTGTGACGACGGTACTAAGACAAGTGATTCCGAGGAGAGTTAGCCATGTTCCCTTCGAACTACTGTCTAGTGCTAAGATTATACACTATCATTCCTACTCTGATATTGTCTCATCATTAATAAGAAATTATATGCGTATTTATTCGTATTTACATATACCTACATTTGGCCCTAAAGGATTTAGGATTACTCATCTGTGCTTCCCAGCCCCTTCCCCCCCATTCCATTGTAACCAAAGACTAGGTTCTGGGTTTGATCTTGATTTTTAAAGATAACTAAGGTTAAAGAATCAAAGATGTGCACGTCAAATAGTATCATAGGTGTCGTCCAGTCAAAGTCCCTCATTTTCTAAATGCAGATACTGAGGCACCAAGTTAAAGGCCTTGCCCAAGTCAGACTAAAAAAGCAAGACTGAGCCTTTGAAAGTTTTATTCAACTCTTTTAGGTCAGAATGATCTGTTTTTGAGGAAGAAAATTTTATAACAAATTCACATCCAAAAAATTAGTGTTTGACAGAATATGACCCGAAAATAGACCATAACTCAACCACATATAAGAACAAGAAATGGTCATCTTTATAAGTATTTAACCTTTTAAGTCTATTATTTTAACAAAATATGAATTTGCTCATCTTTTATTTATTTAGGAGGAAGCATTAAACATTTTAAAATAAATAATTTCAAATTATGAACTATTGAGCTAAAATACAATGTTCATATTTAATTAAACAAATTAATTTTTTATTTAAGTTCAAATTACTGGCCTTAAAATCCATGGCTCTACATTTTTTTAAACACTAAAAAATTGCTTCTGCTGTTTCAGTGTTAAAGACAAAGATGGAGAAAAAAAAAACCTAACAATCAATTTTATTAATAATTTTATAATAACCAATATATAATTATTTAGTCATTAAAATTAGTAACATGTTTGTGAGCTTCAATTAAAAATCTAAAATTATTTAGAAAAAATTATTTCAGTGACCTAAACAAAGTAGCAATGAAATGGAGAGATAGTAGATAAATGGAATTGTGTTCAAAAAAGCATTTTTAAATAAATACTGATGTGTTTTTCTCATGTCTAAATCACTAAAATAGAAAGATATCATCCTTGAGTCCCAGGAGTTTATAATATAAGAAAGGCAAAGTGGACATAAGAGAAACATAGATAGCATATGGACCACAAACTTGACTGATAAACAGGGGGGTAATATCCATATAGATAAGATTGCTTTTTGCATTTACTTAAGACAAACTATTCATGGTATATAAAGTATTCATTGAGGGGATATAGCATAACATTTGGAGATCACATAGTTGAATCCCATTCCCCATTAAAGATAAAAGACAGTTGGCCCCAGAGGAGTGAAATTACTTGCCCTAGAACAAAAGGTAAGTATGTAATAAAAAAATTCAAATCTAATAATTGTGATTCCAAAGTCTGTGTTCTTTCCAATATTCTGTCTCTCATGATCAAACTGAATAGATTAATCTAAAAGACACATTGCCAGTGGAAACAGGAAATTTGCAGATTCTCCTGGTAAAAAGTCATGATTGTAGCCATTACTTCAACACTACAATAAATCTATAAGCTTTCATCCATGAAAATGCTTCATCAGTGCAGATTAACCCATCTACACGTCATTCTATGTGTTCCTGTCCCTTTTTTCCTATCCATCCCCCATATAAGATCTCAAGAGGCTACCTTCTAGATCTAGTGGACTTGTGCCACTCAAACTGTCCATTTGATTAAACCTTGTACTCTACATAATCAATCAACCTCCTTTTACAATCTTATTTTTTTTCCCTTGAGTGTCAATTAGACCATCATTTTGCATAAATCATCAATGGGATTATACTCCAATTTAATTCATGTCAATTGTGAATGGAAAAACAACTTTCTTGGAGTCCATTGTCTTTGCAGTTATATACACATACAAAATTAACTTATTTGATGGTCATACCTTATAAGTGAGCCAGAAATTACATTCAGAATAAAAATTCAATCTTACCTGGTGAGAAGGTAGAAATTATTTCCACAATCTACCTATGCAAAGTATGAAATGGCTCCATAAGTTTATATTTTAAATTGCTATAACTATAAGCATGTATGAATCCCATCTAGTGAAGATTTGGCACTAGTTAGCTTAATCCATATCAACAGCCAAACCATACAATTTATGTTAAAATGATCATTTAGGATCATTTGATGGTCTACCTAGAGGAACCAAACCAAACATGGCAATTATGACATTATTTCTTCATTTTGTGCTGTGCAGACAGACTTAGAGACAAAATAACATATCATTAAAAAAATATAACATTTCACATCATAAAAGGGACAATTCTTTTTCAGCATTACAAAGACAAAATAAAACCTACCAACTTTATCTTCCTTATATACAATGTATTCATATACAATGTGCTTATACTGTTTTGCTAATTGTTACACTTAACATTTCTGAAAATTCATGAACAGGTTCAGTAGGAGCAACAGCAATATCTGAGTATGTGACATTTAGACAGCTATGAATTTTTCAGTTGGGTTTAACATGCTTTAAAAATTATTCTTCCCAGTCAAGTCTCTAAAGAACAAAGTAGAGTTGTAAACATGTTCTCTAGGTACACACTTTTAAATTTTTTTAATTATAATAACTTTTAGTGCACATTTCCTCTTTCTCTACAGATTTGATACTTATCATAGTATCAGTATGATCAGTCTATATATGATATGGTAAGTATTAAAGTTGTTACTTTTGGGGCATTTTTATCATAAAAGCAAAGAAAACACATTTCCAGGATAAGGTCTTCCCTAATAAAATTTAGTGGGGTTAATCTGTCTTCCTATACTAAATAGTAAATGCATTCTCCTCTTTTGTCAATCTTCTGTCTACTCTTATATGTTACACTTATACTTTTTTATCTTGAAGGTCTCTATCAAGTTACTGCTGTCCAAGGGGTCTTTACTTAGGGGCTCATAAAGAAAGAGAACTTTCCTAGTAGTATATAGGAAAAATATTTCAAAAGATTAAAAGGCTAGAGGGAACCCCCTTTATAAAACTACATGGCTGAATTTAAAATTATTCCACTACCACTATCCCTCTAATTTCTCTATTTTCTATCCCTACACCCTCCCTCCATCTTCTGCTCTTATCTTGCCTATCACTGACCTGAGTTTCTGTACTTCAAAATTATATGTCTTCCTCTATATCATCCTGAAACTTCTCTCAGAGCCTGAGACTTTCTAGCCCCTTGAACATCTTAACATCCCTTTTAACTGCTTACCTGGGAATACTCCTCTACAAGACCTGTCCTCCTATTTCCATTAGTGAAATACTCCTCAGCTTTCCTTTTGGGGAGGGAATTTGGCTAGCCTGCCTTCATTCCTTTTTGACTTTTTTTGCAAGTTCTCCCTCAATCTCCTCCCCATAGGATACCTCCATCCTTCTTCCTTTTCAGTTCAAGTTGTATGTATTGTGTTTCCTCTTTAGAGTGTACACTCCTTGAGGGCAGAGACTGCCTTTCTTGTTTATCTTTGTATGCCCAGAATTTAATATAATGGCTGGAATTAGTAAGCATTTAATATATCCTTTTCTTAGTTCTTTCCACTTCTCCAAAAGTCTGTCCAAAGAAAATTTGGCTAAAACTCTATTTTTATCTCTAGATCAGTCTGTCATATCTCATATTTGTTTGTCTATAAATCATCAGTTGTCTTTCATTCCCTTGTCTTGTCCAGACTTTTGCTATCTCCGTGATACTGATGAGTTGCACAGGAAAACACAATCAGCCAGTTATATTCTCACAAACTCTGAAAAACAAATCAAGAGCCAGCTTAAGAAACCTGATAAACAGGCACAGGTTGAAATGATTGCCAATAAAATGTATTCTCTTTCTCTCCCTCTCCCCTCCCCCCTCTCTGTCTTTCCTTCTCTTTTTCTCTGTCTCCCCCCACCAATTTCTCATACATACACATATAGAGCATGATATACATATAGTTATGTCATATATATCTATACATATAAATATGAGTATGTATTTATATATATATATGTCTACTTAAACATTTGTGTGTATATCAATATTTATGGGTATGGGTATGGGTGTAGATGTACTTAGGACTTTCTTTTCCTCTATATAAGCTCCCACATTTGGAAATTGTCTAGATTGGAAGCTCAGATGCCACTCACAATATTGACTTCTTGCATTAAAAATGGCTACCTTAAATTTCAAACATCCTTCTGTGACCTCATATCCTGTTTCCCAACCCCCATTCCCAACCTCAACTCCTGGTTCTACTTGTCCTCTGTGACTTCATCCTGCAGAATTGCAATTGAAGAAAGAATTTCACTTACTTGAGTTTAAGGGGTCTTAACAGCCCACTCCCGTAAGTTAATTGGGGAAGGGGGGTTATTATATCTCCAAACTCAGATCATTATGGTTTTCCCAGGCAAAAGACCCTTTCCATGACATCATCAACTTCCTTAGATCGAAGCCAATGGATTCTATCCATCATGACTTCTCCAGATTAGAATTAACAATGTTTGGTGATAGGAATGGGAATTTCCACCTGTTTGCTAACCCTAAAGCTTAAAGACAAGAATCTTCATTCTCTCAATGCTACAAATGCAGACCTTTTGCCCCCATAGTCTTCTTTCTTTTCTCCTCAGGCAATGGCTGATCGGAACTCCTCAGCAATGGATCTCCCAAAGGTGATGGATCAGAAGATAAAATGTCTGAGCAAACAAAAGAAATCCTTGCTGGGCAGTGTAGCAGCCATCAAGACCTTGGCTGGTATTCTTCGTGGTTGCTATGGCCCTTGTGGCAGGCTAAAGTTCCTGGTTTCATCTCAGGGAAAAACTGTCTGTACAGGGTATGCAGCCACAATCCTTGGAGCCTTAGAGCTAGAACACCCAGCAGCTCAGCTCCTCCGGGAAGCCGCACAGACCCAAGCTGAGAACAGTGGGGATGGCACCACCTTTGTGGTTCTTCTGGTCGACGCCTTGCTGGAGCAGGCCGAAGCCATGGTGCAGGCAGGCCTGCCCCACTCTCGTGTCCGTGAAGCCTATGCTATGGCAACGGATGAAGCCCTGAAAATACTGCCCACCTTGGTTGTCTGTTCTCTCGATTCTCTGGCAGATCCAGCTTTGGCCCTCCGCTCTGCAGTATATACCCACTCTCTCTCCCACCCAGAGTACTTGGCAAAGTTGGTGAGTCAGGCATGCCAGGATTCCCGGGACCCTGATGGAAGCTTTAATCCTGAACGCTTGGCAGTGTGCTCAGTGCCTGGGGCAGGTCTGGGGGATTCAAGCCTGATACCAGGATTTGCAGTGTATGGAGCACCCTGTGGGAAGATTACCGTTGTACTTGGAGGAGCCAAGGTAGCATTATATTCTTGTCCCTTTGGCCCTGTTAGTCCCCATACACCTTCCAACGCTCACCTTACTTCCCCTGAAGACTTAATTAACTACAAGAATGGAGAAGAAAGAATGTCATCAATGCTAGTGACCCAGCTCGCCTCCAAGGGTATCAATGTGGTGGTGGTATGGGGACAAATAAACGAGATCAGTCTGCTGCATGCTGATCAGCATGGCATCATGGTTGTGCAGGCCAAATCCAAGCGGCAGGTGGTCCAGCTGAGCCAGATCATGGGGATAACCATGCTGCCTTTTTTGATGCCTCCCCTTGTAACAGGGCAATGCCTCAAGGTATATACAAAGGAAATGGCACTAGGATTGGCTGTAGTGTTTGAATGGGATTACTTATATGCACCTGCTTTCACTGTGATTCTCCGGGGATCCACGAATGAAGGACTAAAGGGAGCAGAACAGGCTGTTCATCATGCCATAAAAGCCTATGCACAGCTGAGTCAGGACCCCCGCTTGCTACCAGGAGCTGGGGCAACAGAGCTGGCCCTAGCTAAAGAACTTTCAGAACTGGCAAGTCAATTGGAGGGGCCCAATGGTCCTGGGATTCATGCATTTGCCAGAGCTCTTAGGTCACTTCCTGTAATCCTAGCAGAGAATGCAGGCATACAAGGGGCAGATATAATGGCACAACTTCAGGGACATCACCAGGCTGGGAACACGGTTATGGGAGTGGGGGATGAGGGGTCAATAAATGTAACCCAGGAAGGAATATTTGACCCCTTCATTGTCAAGACCCGGGGACTACGGGTGGCAGCTGATGTGGTATTGGAACTAGTGACTGTAGATGATATCCTGATTGCCAAGAAAAGTGGGGAGTTTATCCACCCAAAGGAGAGTGGTAGTGAATCAAATAATCTAAAACACCACCCAACCTCCCTCAATAACAACTAACCCTTGGAAGAAATAAATTGGCAACTCCCTCAATAAATGGAGACCGCCAAGGAGGGCAGTACCACACCCAAATGAATTGTGTACCTCATTTATTCCCTCCACATTTTGTGCCACTAAGGGCACTTATTTTAGAGAAGGAAGGAAACAGAAATGTTACCTTTCTCCCAATTTAGTTCTTCCTTCCTCAGTCCCCACTGTTTGCTCTTTCACTTCTCAGTCTTAGAGCCTCCATTCCTAGTTTGCCAAGAATCAGTAACTCCAATTCTCTCCATCAGACCTTGTTTCTTCCTCAGATTTGGGACATAATTTCAATGCAATAAAGCACTACATCTGCAAAATGTAGAGACTGAACTAGATGTTCTTAACTCCTAGCTATAAATGCTATGATCTTTAAAGTATTTATTAGATGTCTATTATTACCATGCACTGTATAGGTGCTGTAGGGTTGCAAAAAAAAAAAGCACATAGGTTCTTGGCTCCAGGTTCTTATAATCTAGTGGGAGCAACAAACCATACACATGAGTGCGATACCAAAAAACCCTAACAAATTGAAAAACTGACCTCTTAATCAAAAACCTTGGACCTTCCGTAGAGAGGATTTGGATCTGTAAAAAATTCAGAATTTTCCAAAACCTCTTCCTCATATACATAGTTCTTATACATGTGAAAATAAAATGAAAGTACTTCAAAGGGTTAAAAAGAGCACTCATAGGCAGCTAAAGGGCTGTATTTGGTAGTGGGGAGGGACAGCCTGACCTGCTTTTCCTTGGTAACAATGGAGGGTAATGAGCTAATTGTATATACTGAAGACTCAGAGCTTTAGTCTCAACAGTGGATTATCTTCTCCTTCCTTCTAATGGTGCCCTCTCATTACCTAGACATCTAGTGCCTGGTCCTATAGAGACCAGAGAATTGCTGAACAAAGACATTTAAATTCTCTATGTTCTATCATTATCATTCTCCTAATCTTGACCTTCATTTAGTTTTAACTTCTTAAATTTTTTTAAGTTTGTGATTTTTATCCAAGCATCTCAGAGAATTCAAGTACCTACAGACTTAGCAGAAGGAACTACATAGTAGTAGTAGTAGTAGTAGTAGTAGTAGTAACAGTAGTTCTTCCTTTTCTCCTCCTTTTCTTCCTCTTCTTCTTTCTCCTCCTTTTTTCTTTTAGCTATGCTTTCCCCCAATTTTAAAACTAAACACAATTCAGAGTTTATAGTTCTAGGAACTTTTTCTGCAGAAAGTGATTGCAAGTAGATTTGTCAGCAGCTGTTAGGTCTTTTCCAAATCTCAAGCTTAACTACACAACTTCTGGACATTTTTAATACTAGCTTTTACAAGGCAGAAAGGCTGGCAAGCAGTGCTAGGGGAATCAAAATTGAAATGACAATTTTAGGATCCACTGTAAGGAACTGGCTCCCTGTCATTGGTTAGGTGGTATGATGAGAATAATTGAAAGTCTTGGAAGCAAAAAACTTTTGATGAGAGATAATGAACATGAAATATCATTGGTAAAGATTTGATAGCCAAAATATCTGAAGAATTAACATAAATATATAACACTTAAGAATCTATCCCCAATAGGTAAATTTACAAAGAACAGAAAATTGTCAACTATACAAAAACATAGTACAAATCACTAATAAGAAAATTTATATTTTATTACTCTGAGGTTTCACCTTACGTTATATGAGTTGGCAAGGCAGTAAAACTGGAAATCATCAAAGTTGATAGTTTATCAATAGGTAAATATATCAATAGGCTATTGGAGTTGTGAATTGATCCAAACATTCTGAAAAACAATTTAGAATTTTGTGAGAAAAGTAGGTAAATTATTCATATACTTTTAAATGGCATATACTTAAGAGATCAAACCTACATATTTTTAAAATAGAAACCATATAAAATATTAGAAACCATAGAAAAAGTCATAGAATTTTTTTTGTGGTAGCAAAACAATGGAAGAAAGATCCTTTGTTGGAGAATAACTGAACAATCTATATTTTATTAATGTAATCAGATTTTTATGTAGTTAAAATTGTTGAGGTTAGAAAGGGGGACCCCAAAAGTTTGAGGTCATAGACTGGTATTGAGAAGTCTCTCAAAAGAATTTGTAGGCTTGAACCCATCTCCTTGGCCAAGGGGAAAAGTTTATTGTAATTGTAATGCCATTACAAAGCAGGCTGAATCTACAAAAGAAATTATCAGAGAAACAGAAGCAAGGGGACACATTTATCCAGTTTTCTATCATAGGTATGCTAATTCTATGATTCATAGATAGGAAGGAGGAATAGTCTCAGGAATTAAGTTCTCACTGACAAGATAATCAGTCAGCAATGAATTGAATAGTTTCAAAATCAGGAAGTTGTCAGAATAGCATTGCTAGATTGGATGGGGGGAGGGGAGAGGAGGAAGGGGAGGAGAGTGGCCAAAGCTAGAGGACTTTAGAATCAGATTTCCAGAACAGAAGCTCCCCAAGGTCAGGGGATTCCAAAACCACTGCTGTATTTCCCTAGAAACTATACCATATCAAAATGATTACTGAAGAATTCAAAGACACATGTGAAGAGTTGTATGAACTGATACAAAGTGAAATAAATAGAACCAGAAAAAATAATATGCTTAATAATATAAGGATGTAAGTGAAAAGATCAGTAAAAGGAAGCTGAAAAATCGTCCCTTTCTCTTAAAAAAAAATTTAGGAGGCTCCTGGGCAGAGTATTGTCTATGATGTTCCAAGACTTATTCTATCCACTGTTATTTTATTTAATTGACTTTTTGTATAAGGAAAGTTCAATTTGAGGAGGATTACTTTGGGGATGTAATACGATGTAAAAATGAAAAGCATTAATAAAACTAAAGCTAAGATCAGAGTTGGAAATAAGTTTGCAAGGTCCTTGCACCATAGATTATCAGAGTTACAACAAATACAAAGTTAAGAGAATCAGCTTTGGGGACAAGATGAAATGTAATGGGAATAATAAGCTAAATATAAATTTCAAAAATTTCAAAAAGATTGTACTTCCAAATTGGAAACCTGAAATCAGACCAAGTTCTATCACTAACTTTGTGATCCTGGATAAGTCGATTAATTTCTCTGAACCTAAGGTCCCTCAACTGTAAAATAAAGAGTTTAGATGAAATAAGTTTTTTTAAATTCCTTCTGTTCATAAAATTATGACATTGATCTTTATTTTTTATTACATCTTTTTTATTTACAAAACATATGCATGGGTAATTTTTCAACATTGACCCTTGCAAAACTTTCTTTTCCAAATTTTCCCCTTCTTTCCCCAACTCCCTCCCCTAGATGGCAGGTAGTCCAATACATGTTAAATATGTTAAATTATATGTTAAATCCAATATATGTATACATATTTATAGTTATCTTGCTACACAAGAAAAATTGGATCTAGAAAGAAGAAAAAAAACAAACCTGAAAAGGAAAACAAAAATGCAAGCAAACAATAACAGAAAGAGTGAAAATGCTACGTTGTGGGTCCACACTCAGTTCCCATAGTCCTCTCTCTGGGACACTGATCTTTAAAATGAAAGCTTTGAACTAGATTATTTTTGAGATAACTTCCAGCTCTAGCTACTAGGCTTAATGTGTTAAAGGACAGTTAAGAATTCTCATTTTTGTGAGGTTTAAATTTGTACCATGATCTGATTAGGATTATGTGCTGCATTGGAATAATGTTGCCTATGGAAATTAATCCTACATCTCCCACATAGGTATTAGATTTAAGAATGGAAGAATACAAGAAATTGGAGTACAAGAAACAGATTTATGAATAATTGTTTTTTGCAATTGCAATTATATAAACTTAGGACTGCAGTTAAGTGGCATTTTGCTGCATTGTAAAACATAAATCTTTAATTATTACTTATATGTGTCCTTAGAAAGTTGTGTAGGCCAAGACAATGAATAATTAATGGCCATTATAACACAATAAAAGCTATTCTTATGTGCTTTGAGAAACTGGAAAAGTGTTATTTTTAATGTCCCTGAATTACAAATTGTTCTGAAAGTTTTTCATGAACATACATAGAACATAGAAATTCTAATAAAATTGTTATATTTTTGTACATTTTATTTTTCCCACTTATTTCATTTCCTCTCTTTTATAATCATCATATAAGCTTACATTTAACTTTTGTCCAGTTTTTTAAAAAATATTTCTTCCCTTTTGATTTTATGTTTAATTTTAAACTCTGGTTTGACATATATTTGTATGTGCTACCCCGTCCTTTACTATTGTTTGGATGCTTTTTTTTTTTTTTTTTTTTTTTTTGCTTTTAATGGCTCTTCAACATCTATATTCTTTTGATCGTTATTACTTAAATAGTACAACTTCTCTTGCTTTTTTCCTGTGTCTCTTTTCTGAAATGTCCTTTCTTCATCTCACTCTTTTTTTGTACAAGTCTAATATTCTTCCATTAATTTTGGTAAATAAGACAACCTCACACTTTTTCCTTAGTCTCTTGTTTTCTCAGGTTTGCTTTCCAATAAATAAACTAAAAATTTCATTGCCTTATAGTTCATTTTTCCTTATTACTCAGGATGGGGTTTTTTTTTTAATAAATCAATACATTCATCAGGTGTTTCCCATCTATCCCCTTGATATTCCTTGAAAGTTTCTCTATCTTTAAACTTGTTTAAGAAATAGTCAAGAAAATTTATGCTGATTGTTTTTGTTCTTTATTCCAAGGTCGACGAGAGTGAGGGAAAGGAAAAAAAACAGAAAGGGTAGAAATTCACTTAGTCGGGCTAATTTGATGGTTGACAATTCTGGACAATCATCTGACTTCTTTAAAGAAAGCTGGGGAAAAGTCATTTTCATGCACAGGTTTCTTGTTTTTAGAAATAGTTAAAGATAGTGGAATGAGGAAGGAATCCCCAGAAGCTCTTTCAAATTCCTCTAGGAACAACCAAACAACCTCAGATTAGATCTAGGAGCAGGGAATTTACCAGTAAGAAAGGTCAGTCGGCCTAGGGTGGGAGGGAAGGGAGGTCCAAGAGCAGGAGCCAGAGCCAGCCTGGAAGTAGGGATCAGCAACAAGGCTCCAAACCTGGGGAAATCCACCAGTGAGGCCCCGCCCTCCTGCAAACCAGGAGCTCCTCAAGCAAGTGAGTAGCAAGTGAGTAGCGAGTGTAGTTAAGCAAGGTTCCACTCTGAAGTCTTACTCCCAGCACAAGCCAAGAGCTTGGCCAGGACCCCATTCCTGACCTGTATGGAAACCCCACCTTGGGGCTGGCCAACAGTGAGACTCCAGCTCTGGGGCCTATCAGCAAAGAGAACTTTTTTCCATAGCAACCCAGCAGCAGGGCCCCACCCTTGGAGCAGGTCTGCAGGTAAAACCCAAGCCTAGAGAGGCCAGGAGGCCCCAACCCTCAAAACAAGCCTGGAGGAAAGCCTCTCCTCTGGAGAAAGCAAGAAGAGAAGCCCTGAGGTCCCATGAAAGCCACTGTCAGATGGAGAGCCCTAGCACAAAAAGGTGAGAACATTCCTCCTCTTCCACAAAAAAAGACAAATCCCCAAAAAGGCAGAAAAAAATAAGGGGGAAAAAAAGAGCCTGACTCTGGAAAAGTGATTATAGTCAAATGTTTACATTTGTGTCAAATGTCAAAATAGTGTCAAATATGGTTATAGTGTCAAATGGCTACATGTAATACCATAAGGAAAAGTATAATTTGGTCTCAGGCTCTAAAGAGCTTTAAAAGAAATTTAAAGAGCAAATTAGAAAAATAAGAAGAAAAATTGGGAAAGGAAATGAGAATAATGAATCATGAAAAAAGAATCAAAGGCATGGAAAATGATAATACAAAATTTTAACAAGGAAAAATTCTAATCTAAAAAATAGAATTGGCCAAATAATAAAGGAAATACAAAAGATCACTGAAGAAAATAATTCCGCAAAAATTAGAATTGAGTAAGTGGAAACTAAAGACTCTATAAGACATCAGGATACAATAAAACAAAATGAAAAAATTTTTAAAAATAGAAAATATGAAATTTCTCATTAGAAAAACAACTGACCTAGAAAATAGATCCATTAGTATCTAATTTCCCTAATGAATATTGATGCAAAAATCTTAATCACCAAAGAAATTATATGAACTTATCACAAAGATAATACATTATGATCAAGAGGGATTTATACTAGTAATGTAGGGTTGATTCAATAACAGAAAAAAACTACCATTATAATTGATCATATCAATTATAAAACTAACAAATAATATGATTACTTCAATAGATGCAGAAAAAGCATTTGAAAGAAAAATGGGCAGCAAGGTGGTACAGTGGATAAAGCACCAACCCCAAAGTCAGGAGGACCTGAGTCCAAATGTGAACTCAGACACTTAACACTTCTTATCTGTATGACATTGGGCAAATCACTTAACCCCAATTGTCTCAGCAAAAAAAAAAAAAAAAAAAAAAAAGAGAGAGAGAGAAAGAAAGAAAGAGAGCACACACATAGGAATAAATGGAGTTTTCTTTAAAATAAGTAAGATAAGTAAATAGCATCTATCTAAAAACATCAGCAAACATGATATGTAATAGGAAGAAGTTAGAAGCATTCCCAATAACATCAGGTAAAATGAGGATGCCTATTACCGCTACTATTATTCAATATTGTACTAGAAATGGTAGCTTTAGCAACAAGAGAAAAAGAAATTGAAGGAATTAGAATTGACAATGAGGAAACAAAAGTTTCACTCTTTAAAAAAAAATTCTGGTAATAGCTTTTATTTTTCAAAATACATGCAAAGATAGTTTTCAACATTCACCCTTACAAAACCTTATGTCCCATTTTTTCCTACCTTCCCTTCCCTCCAAACCCTCTCTCAGATAGCAAACAATCCAATATAGGCCAAACATGTGCAGTTCCTCCAAACATATCTCCACATCTATTATGCTGCCCAAGAAAAAACAGATCAAAAAAGAAAAAAATAAGTGAGAAAAGAAAAAAGCAAGCAAACAGCAACAAAAAAGTTGAAAACACCATGTTGTGATCCACATTTAGTTCCCATAGTCCTCCCTTTGTCTTCCAGATGAGAGATGACTCTCCAGATCAAAGCAGATGGCTCTTTCCATCACAAGTCTCCTGGAATTGACCTGAATCACCTCAAGGTTGAGAAGAGCCAAGTCCATCACAATTGATCATTACATAATCTTCTTGTTGCTGGGTAAAATATTCTCTTGGTTCTACTCACTTCACTTAGCATCAGTTCATACAACTGTCTCCAGACCTTTCTGAAATCATCCTGCTGATCATTTCTTATAGAACAATAGTATTCCATTCATATACCATAACTTATTCAGCCATTCCCCAACACAAATAAAGTCCAAACAATTGAAAAAATATCAATTGTTCAAGAACAGTCTGAACTTATGAAAATGACAGTTCTACCTATCAGTGCCATACCAATCATAGTGCCAAAAAAAAAAAAATTATAGAGCTAGAAAAAAAATAACATATCTGGAAGAAGAAAAGGTCAAGATTATAAAGGGAGAGGCAGCTTGATAGCCCAGTGGATAGAGCACTCACCCTGGAGTCAGGAGGACCTGAGTTCAAATCAGACCTCAAACACTTAAGACCTTTTAGCTGTGTGACACTGGACAAATCACTTAACCTCAATGGCTTCCTAAAAAAGAACAAATAAAATATTAAAGGAATTAATAAAAAAAAATGCAAAGGAAAGATGGCCTAGTCATACCAGACTTAAAACTATATTATAAAGTGGTGATCATCAAAAACATTTACTACTGGCTAAGAAATAGAGTAGTGGATCAGTAGAATAAGTTAGATACATAAGGCACTGGTCAATGACTATGGTTATCTACTGTTCCAGCTTCTGGAATAAGAACTCATTATTTGGAAGAAAAAAAAATTGCTGAGAAAATTGGAAAAAATGTGGCAGAAACTAGGCATTTACCAACATCTCACATTCTATAGCAATATAAGGTCAAAATGGGTCCATGATTTAGCCATAAAGAATGATACTATATACCCATTAGTAGAGCAAATGAGTGTACCTATTAGATCTGTGAAGAAGGAATTTAAGAGCTCATTTCTAAAATATGTAGAGAATTGACAATACCCATTCTCATTAAAAACACTAGAGAACATAGGAATAAATGGAGCTTACCTAAAAAGGATAAACAGTATCTATTTAAAACCATCAGCAAGCACTATCTGTAATGGGGATAAGCTAGATACCTTTCCAATACAATCAGGTATGAAGTAATGATACCCATTATTAGCTCTATTAATGTTGTATTAGAAATGTTAGCTATAGCAAAAAGAGAGAAAAAAAAAAGAAATTAAAAGAATAATAATAGGCAATGAAAAAACAAAATTATCACACTTTATAGATGTTATATTTAGAAAATCCTAGAAATCAACTAAAAAAACTACTTAAAATTATTAACAACTTTACCAGGTTGCAAGATAAAAGTTAGCCCACATAAATCACTGGCATTTCTATATATTACTAACAAAGTCCAGCAGCAAGATATAGAAAGAGAAATTCCATTTAAAATAATTATAGACCATATAAGATACTTGGGAGTCTACCTCCAAGACAAACCCAGGAACTGTGTGAATACAACAATAAAACACTTTTCACACAAATAATGTCAGATCTAAACAATGGGAAAAATATTGTTCATGCGTAGAATGAGCCAATATAATAAAAATTAGTTCTACCTAAATTAATGTATTTATTCAATATCATACCAATCATTTAATCAAAAAAATTACTTTATAGAGGTAGAAAAACATAATAAAAACATTTACTCATGGATATCAAGTAAACAAAAGGGGAAAAGTGCAAAATAAAGTAGTGTAGCCATACCATATCTCTAACTGTATTATAAAGTGGTAATTATCAAAACAATCTGGTACTGGCTTTCTTAGCCAGTACTCTTTCTTAGAGAGTGGTTGGTGAAATAGATTAAGTATGAACTACATCATAGTAAATGACCATAATAATCTAATAGATGATAAACCCAAAGATCCAAGCTTTTGAAACAAAAGTTAATTAGTTGGCAAAAACTGCTGAGAAGAATGGAAAACAGTAAGGCATAAAATAGATTAACACTTCACACTGTATACCAAGAGGAGATGAAAATGGGTACAAGATTTATACATAAAGGGTGATATGATAAGCAAATTAAGAGAGCATGGAATAGTTAATATCAGATTTATGGATAGGGGAAGAATTTTGAATCCAAAGGGATATACAGAGCATTACAAAATATAAAATAATTTCTTTTGATTACATAAAATGTAAGTTTTCGCACAAAACTCCACCAAAATTATAAGAAAAACTGAAGATTTTTTTTTTTTTGCAACAAGTATCTCTGATAAAGGCCACATTCTCAAATGTATAGAGAACTGAGTCAAATTTATAAAACCTCAAGTATTGCCAAATTGGTAGTCAAAGGGATGTGAACAAGTAGTTTTAAGACAAAGAAATTAAAGCTATCTATATAGTCATGTGGGAAAATGCTATTATTAAAACTTTAAATAAAAATGTTTTAAAATTGGAAAAAAAGAGAAATTTATTTATAGAGTTGGAAGGATTGTCAACAGTTGCATTATCTACAAACTGTCCCTTCCTCCAGTCATACAGTGCCCCATAAGTGTGAAACCTTGCTTCTTTACAGAGTAGAGTTAGGCTTATTATTATTTTTTTTTCCCTGAAGCTGGGGTTAAGTGACTTGCCCAGGGTCACACAACTAGGAAGTGTTAAGTGTCTGAGGCCAGATTTGAACTGGGGTCCTCCTGAATTCAAGGCTGGTGCTCTATCCACTGCGCCACCTAGCTACGCCGTTAGGCTTATTAATTGAAGAGTTGTTAATTATGATCTAGTAGTATGGTCCATTTGGAATACAGTGATAGCTAGGTGTGGTAACCCATACCTATAATTCTTGCTACAGGGCCTGTAAGACTGATGGATTACTTGAGTTTAGGAATTTCCACTTGTAGTGAAGCTAAGCTTATTGGATGTATACACCAAATCTAACTTCAATAAGATGATCCCTTTCAGAGCAGGTTGTCTCCCGGATGCATAAGGAGGGATAAAACCAGTCCAGAAGTCAAAACTCCCATAGTAATATTCTCTCTCTCTCTCTCTCTCTCTCTCTCTCTCTCTCTCTCTCTCTCTCTCTCTCTCTCTCTCTCTCTCTCTCTCTTTCTCTCTCTCTCTCTCTCTCTCTCTCTCTCTCTCTCTCTCTCTCTCACACACACACACACACACACACACACACATACACCATTAGATAGTCTTATACAAAATCTGACAGACTTGCAAGGCAGACACGTAACAAAGTAGCTGAGAAGAAACAATAAAAGAACTGGTATCTCCTGAAAATACTCTAAAGAGCAAAAGAATACTTTGAAAACATTGTAGATTGGTTTTTTCTTTCTTTCTTTAAATTTCTTTGGGAAATGAACAGGAAATAAACTTCCTACCACTTGCAGCAAAACTTTAAAAGCCTTTTAAGGATCAGTCAGTAGTGAAGGATTTTTCTTACTTCATATGCCATTTTAAAGGAATAGTCCATAATTCCATTGCAAGGAATTCTACAGTCTTGTATTCCAATTTACCTTTTCACCCTTCCCTTCTTATCCCTTCGTTTCCTTCGTTATCCCAACCAACTCACCATTGCCTACCGTTTGTCCCACCCTTTCTTAGTTTCTTGATTTTGTTAATGCTATCCTATAGTCTAGGGCACTGTCCTCAAACTTTTAAAATAGGGGGCCAGTTCATGGTCGGACTATATCGGACTATAGTAAAAACAAAAGCTATGAACCTCAGCCCAGTGCCGGAAGTGTGTTGCTAATGTGAGTTTAAGTCAAACGTCACTTCCAGTCTGATTTTGCCATAACCTGGTGGGCCACATAAACGTCCTCAGCGGGCCGCATCTGGCCTGTGAGCCGTAGTTTGAGGACCCCTCATCTAGGGTGTATGTTACCCCAGTCCCCCATACCTGCTTATTGAATCCCTTTAAGACCAAATGTAGATGCCACTTCTTATATGAAACCTTCCCTGGCCCTTACCCCTGTTAGAAGTAATATCTTTTGTACCATTTTTATTTGTATAATTTTCTCCCACTCTAAACTACCTGGGAGTAAATGCCAGGCTCAGTAGTTTTATCATTGTACTGCCAGCTAGCACAGTGTCTTGCACATTGTAGGTGCTTAGTAAATATGCCATTGTTATACTGAATTGAATTCAGTTGAACTGAATCCTTCCCAACATGCAATGCCCAGATGCTCCATCTCTAAAAGCACCTCAAATATAACCCTTCATTCTATCATAGTATATTCATCACTAATGAGAACAGTTACACATCTCCTTTTGCAAACTTTCCCAAATGTAATCCCCAACTGCTGCTCTCCAACTGTTGTTTCTAACAAACTAAGTAGCTTCCAATTTCACACTTCTATGCCTTTGTCCATTCAATGATATACTACTGCTTTTTGAATAATAATATTTCACACATATGGCACTTTACTTTTTCAAAGCAGATTCACTTACATTCACTCATTTGATCCTCATAGCAACCCTGAATGGTAGTTAGGGCAGGCATTATTCATCCCATCCAGTCATCCACCCTGGCTTTCTTACCATCTGCCCTTCCTTTCCCCCACTCACTTTCTACCTCTACCTCTGAGAACAGAAACTGAATCAACACAACCAATGCTCCTAGAAAAGGCATTATAATCACAACTTATGCACCATTCGAGATCCCAGTGACTTTCCAGACCAAAACTCCTTTCTCTAGCACCAAGGGCCCTTTATGTAATCTCTCTATGGTCTAATATAAGCTCCTTGGATATAAGCACTGCTTGACTTGTGTATTTGTGTACCTACATAGTGCCTGGCAAATAACAAACAACAAGTACTTTTTCATTCATTTGCTCATCCTAATTTTATAGTTGAAGCAGATTAACCGTTTTTAAACCTCAATTTACTAATCTAGGGGGATGAAGATGATTTCTAAGGTTCCTTCCATATCTTAAATGCTATTATTTCTATGAATTGTCCAAGGTCAAGTTAGTGACAGATTGCAACTCAGAAGGTCTGTACCCCTTATACTATGAATTAAAAAGAAAAGGAAAAGGTTAGGTTCTCTCATTTAAATGATTACTTATTATCAATTCAGTAATTCTGTGTGCTATTTGCTATTGGCTAAAAGCCACCCCTGTTAACTGCATTGAAAAGATGAGGGATTACACTCTAGATCTGGTCTATCTTCCCAATTCCCCATTGTACACTAGCTCCAAATGGGGTTTTCTGAAGCTGACATTTATGATAATTATTTAACTTTAAAATTGTGAACAAAGAACAAAGCAAAGCTTCTATTCTCCTGAACATGACATCTTATAGGAATTACTGTTTTCAAAACTAAATCTATTTGAATATTTTATAAAGTAGTATATAGGATGTATTATTGCACTAGTCTCCATGCTTTCAATCTCTCCTCAATAAAATCTATCTTTTACTCAACTGTCAAAATGATTTTCCTAATGTGTAAATGTGATTGTCAGCCCCCCAGTTCAAAAAAGTTCACTGTTCTCTATTACCTCCGAGATCAAATAGCAAGTCCTTTATTTGATATTTAAAGCTTTAGACAGCCTCTTTCTCACTTTTCTACCTTATACTTTCTTCCTCTCCACACATTCTATCATCTTGTTTCACTGGCCACTTGGTACTGATTTAATGCATTTTCAAAAGCTGTTCCAAAAATGTGATATGTTCTTCCTCAGCTCTGCCTTCTAATTTCTCTGGCTCGTTTCAAGGGTCAGCTTAAAACTCACCTTCATCAGAAGGTTTTTCCCCAGTCTTCTGAGCTAGTGCCACCCCCTCTGACATTATCTTCCATATACCTAGTTCCTTACATCTAATTGATGGGCTAAAGCTATTCACCACCTCTAGTATTCAGTACACATAGTAAACACATAATAAATGCTTTTTGACCAGCAACTGCCCAGGACAGACATCTCATGGGTATAAGGCATATGCAGGACTTCCTAGCTTCAAGGCCAGGCAGGGATGTATCTTCTGGGAGGCCTTGTGAAAACTGCTAGAGAGGAGAGAAAGAAAGATATGGTGTTAAGAGTTTCTGCAGTCTCATCTTCCTGCTTACCTTGTTTCCTAAATTCCAAGTCTCTTTCCTCAAGATTTCTCCTTTTCCTAAACAAAATAGGAAGAATCAGTATCATATTGACAAATATGCCAATATCATAACTTTTTTTCATGGTCTCAGCCATCAAAAAACATACTATTTTTGCTACAAGGAAAATTAAAGATTTACTCTATCCTGGTGTTTGCATTTGCAAAACCGAAAATCTTCCAGGCAGTGAATGATATCACTAAGTATGATAGCATCAAATCGGAGATATTCTTCTAAAATTAGAAACTATTTGTTCAGCTTTGAAAAAAGATTGGTTTGGCCTATGGGCTACCTATCAGGTTTTTAGTTTCTCACTGGTCTGACTCTATGATGACTTGAACTACAATGATTAATATTATAATTATTTTCAAGAATCTTTTAAATAAACTTTAAACAAAAATTAAAAATTTAATCTCAAGCAATTCTGCAAATTTTCTCAAATATGGAATGTTTGTTTAAATGCAAAAGATTTGGGTGATTTCATTACAGAGAGTTTATCTAGTGCTGAAAGTAGAAGAAAACCACTCCCCAAATACAAGTCCTGATGTAATTAGGATCAAAACACTCCCTCCCCACAAATTCTAATTGTTGAACTTTTTAGTTAAATCAGAATCTTCCAGTGATAAAAACACAGTGACACACAAAGGCCAAATCAATATCGAATTGTTGACTGATAAAAACTAATATGACTGTGCTTCCTTACGTTAAAAAGTAGGCCAATTCATTCCTTTCCTTACCTCTCAGGAGTACTTTTAAAATTAATTACATAGAAAGTACTGAATTCCTAAGAGAAAAGTATTCTGCTTTCTTTTATTAAAAATAACAGAATGATTATTGCAAGGACAAAATGAAATATAATTTATATATAAAGATGAAGCTCCTGATATATTCTTGAGAGAATATATTTTCAGTTGTTTGTCCAGTAGTAAGGATAGTTTATACATCTAACTCCATAAGCCTGGCCACTTCTTGTGACAGGGCCCCCCAAATTTTGATATAGTCTTAAGGAAAAATTATATTAATAGAAAGCAATCAAGTTTTTTGTTTTTGTTTTTTCTCTTGTAAGGTCAGATAACCTAGAGATATCAAAACAAGGAGACCATAAGTACAATCCTCCCTATTTAAGTAGGTTCAAACATAAAATTAAAAAAAAAAAAAAAAAAAAAAAAAACACCAGCCAAACATAGAGAATCTAAGAAACAAGCTACATAAAAGAACCTAAAAAAACAAGCTTATTAAATCTTATTAGAAGAAAAGCCCTGTACAAGTCGCCAAAACAAATGAATACACAAAGAAACCTTTGGTAGACAAACTTGGTTATAATCGCTTTATGTGGGATTTCATCAAGGACTCTTACTCTGGAGCTTGAGCTTGTTTGATTTTTAAAGCTTATTTTCTCTTTTCAAAAAGCCATGAAATGTAATTTTCAATTAATTTTTTTCGTTTTTGAAAAATCTTCAACACTCTCCGTCTTTTTATTCTAGCAGACTGGTAAGATCTGCTCAGGTTAGCTGAGTTCAGGGAGAAGCTAAGAAAAGAGATAGTCAGAGGTTTTCTCTTTGATTCAGATGGAAAGTTAGAAAAAAAAAATAACAGAGACGGGAATGGATTGGGAGAAACAGAGTAAGAAAAAGTTGAAGTTTAAAGGGAGAAAGCCTGGAGTGGAAAGTAGCTGGTCTTGGCTGAACTAAGCAACAAAGTTGGCGGAGGAAGGAGGAAAGAGAAGAGGAAGGACAGACAGACAGAGAGAGACAAGTATAATTGTAAGGAGGAAATAATAAGGAGACCCTGTGAAGCAAAGAAATGATGGAAGGCAGGCAGGACACAGTAGGAAGAGAAGCAGAAAAAAAACAAAAGCAAAGGCAGAAGAAAGCAATACAGGAAATGTGGAGTCCAAATTGGCAGTCTGTATAACTCGGAATATAGTAGAGAGAAAAGGGAAGGATAAATTAGTGAGAAAGGATTGTAGGAAGAAAGAGCCTGCCAAAAAGAGGATCTGGAATACCGCAGGAGAGAAAAATGGTCAAAGATACATAGGAAGGGGATCGACAAAGGTATAGCGGTGACCAGAGAAAGGAAAGAGGCACAGAAAGAAGAACGTAGAAAACTGGGATACAGCAGAGACTGGGGAAGTGGGAGGGTCAGAGAAAGAAATAGATATGGGGTCCTAGAGAGGGTAAAGTCAGAGTGGGAGAAAAGGAGAGAGTAGGGGAGGGATAGCAGCGGAGAAGGCTGAGAGAGAAGGGATAGTAGAGAATAGGACGGATAGTAGGGAGAGAGGAAGAGAAAAGAGGTTGGAAGGAAAGAGAGGAAGGAGAGAGAGACAGAGAGAGAGAGACAGAGATAGAGAAATAGAGAGAGAAAGAAAGAGGGAGAGAGAGAGACAGAGAGAGAAAGAAAGAGAGAGACAGAGAGACAGAGACAGAGAGAGAACAAACACGAGGCGGAGATGAGAGATTTAAGATGATAAAAAGAGAGATGAGAGACAGAGAAGGGGGCGAGTAGGGGAGACTAAGGGGGAGGGGCAAAGGAGGTCGCAGGACAGGCTGCAAGAGGAGGAGTAAAGGCTTGGCAGCCTCTCTTCTCTGCCCGAGGGAGCCTGGGGTGGGATGGGAGGGTAAGGGGCGGAGAACTCCGGGGAAGGACTTGGACGACTACGAGGAGGAGGAGGAGGAGGAGGAGGAGGAGGGTGGAAACCAAGAGCAGGGACTGGCAGGCAAGTCGGTGGCTCTCTGAGAAGTACCCCGAGAGGGAGGCGCATGGAGCGAGGAGTTGAGCTGACAACCCACTTGTCAAATCCACTTTAGGACAAACTAGGTCAAGCTCCATCCCGAGCCAGGGGTTTCCCCGCCCCCGCGGGGCACCGGCTAGGGGTAGCCCCCTCTGGTTCTAGCTGAGCTGGGGCATAGTCTTCTTCCTCTTGCTGCTCCTGGGAGTCTGGGAGCGAGAGAAGACCGAGTCTAAGCGTTTCCCTTTTCTCTCTTGTCTCTCCCTCTATTCGTCTCTTTTACCTGTCCTGGTGCTTAGGTACCCTAAAGAGGAATTACGTTTATTCAGAACTTATTAAGTGTTCCCTCGGCTGGAAAACTGTTTTACCATCCTTTCACTATGCCCCTCCCCCACTGCCAGTTCCCAGTCCTCTTGCTAACCAGCTGCTCATATCTGCTATTTCTAAAACCTTGTAAACAAAAGAGAAGGGAGATGAGGGAGTCCTGGGATGGCGGTGAACTAAGGCTGGTGCTTATTGCCTCCCAAGGACCTCACAAGGAAAAATTGTGCAGCTATCCTTGGATAGCTTCCTCTGTGCCCCAGGGAAGTAAGATAAGCCTAGGGCTGAGCAGCTTGCTTGCGTGTGGGTCTGTGGATAGCCAGTCCTCTTTTGGGTCGATCCAGAGTTGGCCAGTTCACAGAGAGAAAAAGGAGGAAGGAGGAATGGTGGGGAGACGGATGACTAATGGCCTCAGACTCTTTTAAATCCAAGTAGTCCTCTCTCTTTCCCCAGTTTTTTGGTTTTTTTCCCATAATCCCCTCTCCCACCTGGGCAGGTTAGACCCAAACCCTCCCGTTCCCTTTCCTTTTCCTTCCCTTCCTTTTCTTTCCTTTTCTTTCCTTCCCTTTCCTTTCCCTTCCCTTCTTTTCCTTTTCTTTCCTTTCCTTTCCTTCCTTTTCCTTCTCTCCCTTCCTTTGGCATTCCCTCCCCTCCCCTCTTCCCCGCCCCACCCGCAGAGTCCACTTCTTCCGGAGTGTCCCTTTATGGGAGGAAGCAGAGGCATGACAGCGGAACTATTTTGTGCAGCGGAAGGATCCTGCTTCTGGCTTGAGAGTGAAAAAAAGAAACCAAGAAAGGGAGGGGAGAAAGGGAGTGGGAAGAGTTGGGGAGAGGGAGGGGGTAAATAGTGGGGGAATCGAGCCAGCTCCAATTCACTCTCGTGCTTCGGGAGCTGGCAAAGGTCTTGCAAGGAAACCCAGAAGGAAAAATAAGAAAAACATCACCCATAACCAAGGAGTTCTGTCCCTGGAGTATTTTGCTTGTGGTGTTGTCCTGGTTACTTTGAACTTTTTTTTTTTTAAGCAAAAATGGTTTAAAAGGCGTCATGTAAAAACAAAACCCAGCTCTGCACACATTCCCTATGGTCCTTCTCTTCCGTATTCTTTTGCGTTTTGCCCAGAAGACACACACACACACACACACACACACACACACACACACATATACACACACGCATCCTGAGCCTCCCTAGTGGGGTAATGAAACTCTTCCTACTGACGGGGTTTGACAGTGGTCTGGACTGCTTGGAAGCTATTGCTTTGTGTGTGACTCAAGTATAAAAGGCTAGAGGCGAGCTTTCGATTTCCTTTCTTTCCCACAGCCTCTCTCACCCGATTACTCACATACTTTTTTTCGTTCCTCCGTGGAAAGTCTCCAACTGAAGCCGGACAGATAAAATTAGCTAAAAGCTTGCTTTGGAAGTGGGACCTCAATAAGTGTTCTCTGTCATAAATTTGCTTAGTCGGACGTCACCTTGTAGCTTTTATCATTTTGTGATTTTTATGCTTAGAATACATATCGCTTTCTATTGCATGAGAATCCATAATCAAATACTAACCATTATTTTAGTGATTGAAAATTTACGGTTATACAGAATTCTTAATCAAGCATTATACGTGTATTATATGAGAGCATTCATTTTTCATTAGAGCTGGCTGCATATTTGTTTTATGGCTTATTCTTGGCTAAACAAACAATATAGAATTTTCTTTTATTTATACTACTTGGTCATTTTAATTAACATCAATTTTTCCCTCTCCGGGAACAAGGTAATATACATTGTCTTATAAGATACTTATAGTATCCATGATTAACTCCTCTACTCTTCTCATAAATCTGGGTGAAATGTTCAAATGATCAAAACAACTAAAATGAATGCATTGCCAACAAGGTAACTACTTACAATATTTTATAGGTGTATTGCTACAATTAATTAGAAAATATTTTTTAAAAACCCATTATATTCTCATCCAAATATTATCAGACCATTTTCATTATTCTGGCAATACCTATTTCATCATCAAGAAGTCTTTATATTTTATTTTAAATCAATTACTTAAAGAATTTTATTTACAATATATTCATTTATTGTAGGAAAATGTTTTATATTCATAGCTCATCAATCAAATATTTATTAATCTCTTAATCTGTGCCAGGTACTGTTCTAGGCACAAAGAAAAAATGAAAATCCCTGATCTAAGAAGATTATATCCTATTTGAGGAGACAACATATACATAAAACTATATGCAAAATATTTTTTACAAAAAATTAAATACAAGGTAATTGGAGACAAGATTCTAGCAACTGGGGAAATCCTGGAAAGGAATCATGAAGGAGACGGTATTTAAGATAAGTTCAGAAGGAAACTAGGAATCAAATACACACCATATTTAACTGGATATCCATCCAATTAAATCCAATAGTATCACAGATGAGTATGTAGGAATATATTCTGCATTTAGAATAACATCACCAATAAAAAAAAGTGGATATTTTTATATATTCTTTATCCATTGTTTTAAATAAAATGTTTAGGTTGTAAGATAATTGTATTTAGTTAGCTGCAAGTATTGGCCTTTAAACTATGTGTTATGACTAACCTGTAGTCACCCATTAATATTCCAGAAAAGAATACTTTTGTGCTGCATCATTATAGACAATATAAAGGTTTGTTCACTGGACAAATACACACATGAAACTGTTCTCAGCCACTGTTTTTGTTTTGGCCGGGACTAGGGATTTCATCAGCGGGGGTAATCACCTCCTTGTAGCAGTTCATATGAGCAACTTGCATATAACTTACTACTTAAGATAATTAACTGGACAATACAGAGAGGTTAAATTGTCTAGTAGCCAAATGACTTGAATTCAGTTTTCCTGAGTTCAAGGTTGATCTTTTATCTATTATGAATTGGGAAATTATGGTAGAGGATACTCCTTAAAGAAAAACAAAACAAAACAACCTCATCCTTTTAATATGCTAATACAGGACTTCCCCATTAAGATATATGGCTGGGGCAGCTAGGTGGCGCAGTGGAGAGAGCACCAGCCTTGAATTCAGGAGGACATGAGTTCAAATGTGGTCTCAGACACTTAATACTTCCTAGCTGTGTGACCCTGGGCAAGTCACTTAACCCCAGCCTCAGGAAAAAAAAAATATGTATGGCTAATAATTTTTTTTTATTAGACTGTATACATTCAAAGGACAACCCAGCCCAAAGCTTTATATTTCTAGAACATTCATTACTTGTTGGGATCCATTAATCTATTGTATTGATAATGAAACAAAAGACATTTGGTTTTAAAAAATGAAGAGGGAGGATAAGTCATGGTGAAATAATATCACCTATTTTCCTACTCCTTGAATAGTATTTTTAAAAAATTAGAATTTTTGAAGAATGATTTGACTTGATATATCATTTAAATCCAGCAAACATGTATTAAGCACTTGTATGCAAAGCACTGTGATTGGTATTAGAGATACACAAACAAAAGTAAAAAATAATCTCTCCCCTCAAGGTGCTTACTTCCTCCTGGGAAAGTACAAGATGTGCTCTGAGAAGTAAATAACAAAACTCTCTGAGGAGGTAAAGAAGTCTGACAACTAAAGGAATTTTATAGGTCTTCTAACTGGAAGGAAGTGTACTTATTCTGAGTCTGGAAGGGACCTAAGGATTGTAAGAGATGGAGTATATTCAAGGCACAGGAAATTGCCTGAACAAAAAGTACTGAGAAACAGGTAGGGATTAGAATGCCCATGGTGTGGGTGTGGGAGGACTTGGGAGTAAATAGTAAATGAATATTAAGTAAGCTAGTTTTATACAAATACGGGTTGTGTGGAGAATAGTATAAAATCTGGAAAAGTAATCTGGACACAGATCGAAAAATGTCTTTAAAAACAAATTGAGGATTTTGTATTATGCCCTAGAGACATTAGGAAGTTGATGAGTGAGATGACAATCAAATCAAGTAGTTGAGAAACACTTTGGCAACAATTTGTAAAGGATAGATTGGAAGCAAGGAAACGAATTAGGAAGTTATTTTCATAGTATGGGAGAAAGTGATTAGGGCCCAAACTAATCTGGTAGCCATGAAAAATGGGATACAATGATATTGTGGAAGTTGAGTTGACCAGACTTTGCAACTGATTGGATACGGAAAGTTAAGGAGAGAGAATAAAGGATAATGACAAAATTTCTAGGCTGGTTGATGGGAAGGATGATGGTGCATTCAACAGAAATAGGAAAATGTGAAGAAGAGGTAATTTTGGTTGGGGGTGGGGAGAAGAATAATGAGTGCTGTTCTGGACATAATTGAGTTTGACATTCCTATAGGACATCTCTCTGTTCTTGCACCTTGACCATACCCCTGTTTTCTTGAGAACTCTACTTTCTGCTACCCGATTTTTTAATCCATGGAATCTATCTATCTATCTATCTATCTATCTATCTATCTATCTATCTAGTAAATTCATCCATCTGCCTATCAGCTGGAGCTCTATCAATGTCAGCACGACCTTAATAAACTTTTATGGGGGGACAGGTAACATTGATAATAAGAGCATATTATACTGATTTTGAATAGTTATGCACTAAATAATTTTACATTGGTAAAAACAAAACTAACATTTCTCCAAGAAAAAATATGTACAAAAATAGTAGTAGGTGATTTTTGACACAGTAATTGAAGGATATAAACTGAATAAAATACCCCAAATAAGAAGCTACAGACTTGGATAATATTGAAAAAAATTACTTTATAGATACAGAAAAAAAAACTATGGGAAAAGAAGCAAGCCATATACATTTTCTTTCAGAGACAAAACATAACTATTGATCACATTTTAGGTCATAAAGAAGTCACAGATAAATATGGAAAAGCTGGAAAAAAATTAATATTCTGTTTATGGAGCAAAATGCAATAAAGTTGTAAGTGTACAATGATGACAATCAAAAGATGCAGACCTATATGGAAATTTCAAAATGATTTATTGACTAAGGCCTGGGTTAAATTAAAGAACAAATTATAAAAACAATAACATTGCCTCAAAGATAATGACAACATAAATACAACATATCAAAATTTATGGAATGCAGCTAAGCAGTACTCAGAGACAAATTTATAACCTCAAATGCCTATATTAGCAAGAGAAAAAATTAGCTGAATTGAGTTTGTCTTGAAAGAAATTAGAAGATAAGTAACAACACCAAAAGCAAATATAACAATATTGCTAAAATAAATAAAAGAACAATTGAATTTATAAGTAAAATCCAGAAATATTATCTTAAAAACATTATGATTAATACCAAATTGAAAGAATTAATTTTTGAAAAAAGAGAAAAACAACTAACCAAAATTTGAAAGGAGATAATACAATGAATTAAAGGAATTAAGAAAACTATCAAAGATAACTATATACAAAATTGAGAACATGAATCAATGAACTTAAAAAATTGAAATAAAACCCTCCAATTGATAAAACTGGAATTATATCAGTCTGTGAAGGAAAAATCAAACAGGAAGCTAACAATTTTCACATAGTCATGAAGAACAGATGCATTCCCAGAATCATAGAACCAAAAAGCCAGAAGAAATCTCAGAGAACAACCTGAACTTAACCAAGGATTTCTTTGAAAACTCTTTAACCAGTGATTATATGGGTTTTCAATGAGGAGGAAACTACTACCTCTGAGACAATACTTTCTAATTTTGTATAACCTTGATTGATAACAAATATTTTTTTATATAAGGTATTATAACTTTGTTACATGGACATTTTACTTTCTGAAAATGGCAGGAAAAAAAACATTGTGTATCATGTATGTGTGTGTGTGATAGAAACAGAGATTCAGTGACAGAGACAGAGAGAAAGGTGGCAGAGTCAATAGAATACTACTGGGCTTGGAATTAGGAAGATTCATCTTCATGAGTTCAAATGTAACTTCAGATGCTAACTAGCTATGTGACCCTGAGCAAGTCACTTAAAAACCCCATTCATTTCAGTTATACACTGGTGGGCCTGGGACCCAGAGTTGTGAGTAATGAGCTATGTAACCTTTCTCCCAGGGTCACTTACCTCTGGGTGCAGGAGAGTATGTTGCATCGGTTTTTGTAGTCCTGCCTAGCTGCCTTCCTGGAAAACTCCCTCAACTTGTCAGAGAGGCAAATTGTGGTAAGCCACCCTAGAAAGAGATCAGATGAGTATTGTTTTGTCTTTGTTTCAGAATAATAACTTTTTATTTTCCAAAATACACGAAGACAATTTTCAACATTCACCTTTGCAAAACTTTGTGTTCCAAAATTTTCTTCCTCCCTTCCCTTCTCCCCTGACCCTGGATAGCAAGTAATCCAATATATGTTAAACATATGCAATTCTTTTAAACATATTAAACATATTTAAACACATTTATTATGCTTCACAAGAAAAATCAGATCAAAAGGGAAAAAATGAGAAAGAAAAAAAACAAGCAAACAACAACAAAGATGAAAATATTATGTTGTGATACACATTTAGTCCTTTCTGTATGTGAATGGCTTTCTCCATCACAAATCTATTGAAAATGGCCTGAATCACCTCATTGGTGTCTCCCTTGTTTTGGACATGGGGAGTAGATGACTATCTTTGAATGGATTTGTGTGGATATTAGCTAATAATAGATTTAGATGAAAACAGAAATTTAAAAAGGACAAAAATTTCCATTATTTAATATATAAATATGAACATGTTTATACATAAATAAATTGGAAATACTTTAGAGTTTATTATTTCATTTGGTATTTTGTTTGTGACTATTAAAGTTAAAATAAAAATGTATAATTAAATTAGAAAAGTCTTTTGGATAAAAGGAAATTATCTTAACTCTTTCCTCTGGAAAAGTCTGATGGACCTAGAAATGAGAATGATTAGAATTAGATGAAATAATTGGACATATTATATTGTCTCTGGAACTATTCCTAACTATTGTTGGAAGACCAGGCTTTAGGTGCATGAAAATTTGAATAGAAACTGAAATAATTCTTTTACAGATGCTGCTCCTCCCATTTTTTTTTTTTTTTTTTTTTTACCTATTTAAATTTTACCTATTCTTCAAGTCCCATCCTCCCATGAAACTTTTTTGGCTTTTCTATTCGAAGTTTATCTCTATATTTGAAGTTTTCTTAACTACTATGGAAAATATTGTTATTACCAATTATTTTTATACATAATCACATGCTGACTTTTATTATTACATATTATGACTTGAGGAAGTAAAACAAAACAAAAAGAAAACTTTGAGTTTTAAAAATTTTTTATTAAAACTTTTTATTTAAAAAAATAAAAAATAAAAAACCAAAACCAAAAAATAAATGAACAAAATTTCTTTTGTTAAGATAGTATTATTTATTCGCTTTTGGTTTCTGTTAATATAGGCAATTTATATTTTTTCTAAATATTCAACCATTTCACTTAAGTTGTTAAATTTATTGGCATACAATTTAGCAAAATAACTATTAACAAATAATTATAATTTCATAAAAAAAACCTTTTTAGTTACAAAACATATGCATGGTGGAAAGATCCCCCTTTTCATTTGTAAGACTAACAATTTGATTTTCCTCTTTCCTTCTTCTGATCAGATTTACCAAAGGTTTATCTATTTTATTGGCTTTTTCATTTTTTTTTGTTTTATTTATTAATTCAATGGTTTTTTTTTTTTTTTTTGCTTTCAATATTATTGATTTCTCCTTTTAATTTTAGTATTTCAAGTTTAGTTTTTGGTTGGGGGTTTTAATTTGGTCTTTTTCTAGCTTTTTAAGTTGCAGGCCTAATTCATTAATCTTCTCTTTCTTTATTTTGTTCAAATAAGCCTCTAAAAATATAAAATTTCTCCTTATTACCGCTTTAGCTGCATCCCACACATTTTGGTATGATGTCTCATCGTTGTCATTATCTTGGGTGAAATTATTAATTGTTTCTATAATTTGCTGTTTCACCCAGTCATTATTTAAGATGAGTTTATACAGTTGCCAATTACTTTTTGGTCTATTTACCCCTAACTTCTTATTGAATGTAGTTTTTATTGCATTGTGATCTGAGAAGGAGTCATTTACTATTTCTGCCTTCCTGCATTTAATTTTGAGAGCTTTATGTCCTAATATATGGTCAATTTTTGTATAGGTTCCATGAACTGCTGAGAAGAAAGTATACTCCTTTCTATTACCATTCAGTTTTCTCCAAAGGTCCATCATATCTAGTTTTTTTAATGTTCTATTTACCTCTTTAATTTCTTTCTTATTTGTTTTATGGTTTGATTTACCTAATTCTGAGAGTGCAAGGTTGAGATCTCCCACTATTATAGTTTTGCTGTCTATTTCTTCTTGCAACTCTCTTAACTTTTCCTTTAGGAAGTTAGATGCTACACCACTTGGTGCATATATGTTTAGTATTGATATGGCTTCATTATTTATGCTTCCTTTTAGCAGGATATAGTTTCCTTCCTTATCTCTTTTAATTAGATCAATTTCTGCTTTTGCTTGATCTGAAATAAGGATGGCAACCCCTGCTTTTTTGGCTTTACATGAAGCATAATAGATTCTGCTCCAACCTTTTACCTTTACTCTATATGTATTTCCCTGCTTTAAGTGTGTTTCCTGTAAACAATATATTGTAGGGTTCTGACTTTTGATCCAGTCTGCTATCTGCCTCCCTTTAATGGGAGAGTTCATCCCATTCACATTTACAGTTATTTACTCTTTGAGCCTACTCTGATGAGAGTAAGATTCACACAATGTTTCTCCTCCCCTTTCTAAATTTCCTCAGATCTGGTAGATTTTCTATGCCTCTTCCTGGGATATAGTTTCCCTCTTTTTATCTCTCTTTCCCCTTTTTCTGATACTATCCCCTTCCCTTTACTACTTCCCTTTTTAAAAAATATTATATCAGTAAAATCAAATTATCCATGTGGACTTTCTGTATCTCCACAACAGACATACCTTTGGTAAATCTGATCAGAAAAAGGAAAGAGGAAAATCAAATTGTTAGTCTTACAAATGAAAAGGGCGATCTTTCCACCAAATGAAGAGGAAATTAGAGAAATAATAAGAAGTTACTTTGCCCAACTTTATGCCAATAAATTTGATAACTTAAGTGAAATGGATGACTACCTCCAAAAATATAGGCTTCCTAGATTAACAGAGGAGGAGCTAAACTGCTTAAATGGTCCCATTTCAGAAAAAGAAATAGAACAAGCTATTAATCAACTCCCCAGGAAAAAATCCCCAGGACCAGATGGATTTACATGTGAATTCTACCAAACATTAAAGAACAATTAGCCCCAATGTTATATAAACTATTTGAAAAAATGGTTTGGTAGGACTCCCAAACTCCTTTTATGACACAGACATGGTACTGATACCTAAACCAGGTAGATCGAAAACTGAGAAAGAAAACGATAGACCAATTTCCTTAATGAATATTGATGCTAAAATCTTAAATAAGATATTAGCAAAAAGACTTCAGAAAATCATCCCTAGGATAATACATTATGATCAAGTAGGATTTATACCCGGAATGCAGGGCTGGCTTAATATTAGGAAAACTATTAGTATATTTGATCATATTAATAATCAAATTAATAAAAATCATATAATGAAATCAATAGATGCAGAAAAAGCATTTGATAAAATCCAACATCCATTCCTACTAAAAACGCTTGAGAGTATAGGAATAAATGGACTATTCCTTAAAATAGTCAGGAGCATATATTTAAGACCGTCAGTAAGCATAATATGTAATGGAGATAAACTGGAACATTTCCCAATAAGATCAGGAGTGAAACAAGGTTGCCCACTATCACTATTACTATTCAATATTGTATTAGAAATGCTAGCCTCTGCAATAAGAGTTGAGAAAGAGATTAAAGGAATTAGAATAGGTAATGAGGAAATCAAACTGTCACTCTTTGCAGATGATATGATAGTATACTTAGAGAACCCCAGATATTCTAATAAAAAGTTATTTTTTTTTCAATTTTTTTTTTTTTTTTTTTTTTTTTTTTTTTTTAGGCTGGGGTTAAGTGACTTGCCCAGGGTCACACAGCTAGGAAGTGTTAAGTGTCTGAGATCAGATTTGAACGCAGGTCCTCCTGAATTCAAGGCTGGTGCTCTATCCACTGCACCACCTAGCTGCCCCCTTAATAAAAAGTTATTAGAAATAATTCACAACTTTAGCAAAGTTGCTGGATATAAAATAAATCCACATAAACCCTCAGCATTTTTATATATCACCAATAAAATGCAAGAGCAAGAGATACAAAGAGAAATTCCATTCAAAACACTTGTCGAGAGCATAAAATATTTGGGAATCCATCTACCAAAGAAAAGTCAGGAATTATATGAGCAAAGTTACAAAAACACTCGCCACAAAAATAAAGTCAGATTTAAATAATTGGAAAGACATCCAGTGCTCGTGGATAGGCAGAGGGAATATAATAAAGATGACAATACTCCCCAAACTAATCTATTTATTTAGTATTATACCAATCAGGCTCCCAAGAAACTATTTTAGTGGCCTAGAAAAAATAACAACAAAATTCATATGGAAGAATAAAAGGTCGAGAATTTCAAGGGAATTAATGAAAAAAAAGTCAGATGAAGGTGGTCTAGGTGTACTTGATCTAAAGCTATATTATATAGTAGCAGTCACCAAAACCATTTGGTATTGGCTAAGAAATAGAACAGTCGATCAGTGGAACAGATTAGGTACAAAGGACAAAAAAGGGTACATCTATAGCAATCTAGTGTTTGACAAACCCAAAGATACCAACATTTGGGATAAGAATTCATTATTTGAAAAAAAACTGTTGGGAAAACTGGAAATTAGTATGGCAGAAATTAGATATGGATCCACACTTAACACCATATACCAAGATAAGATCAAAATGGGTCTATGATTTAGGCATAAAGAATGAGATCATAAATAGATTAGAGGAACAGAGAATAGTCTACCTCTCAGACCTGTGGAGGAGGAAGGAATTTATGACCAGAGGAGAACTAGAGATCATTATTAATCACAAAATAGAAGATTTTGATTACATCAAACTAAAAGGTTTCTGTACAAACAAAACTAATGCAAACAAGATTAGAAGGGAAGTAACAAATTGGGAAAATATTTTTATAGTTAAAGGTTCTGATAAAGGTCTCTTTTCCAAAATATATAGAGAACTGACCCTAATTTATAAGAAATCAAACCATTCTCCAATTGATAAATGGTCAAAGGATATGAACAGACAAATTCTCAGATGATGAAATTGAAATTATATCCACTCATATGAAAGAGTGTTCCAAATCACTACTGATCAGAGAAATGCAAATTAAAACAACTCTGAGATACCACTACACACTTGTCAGATTGGCTAAGATGACAGGAACAAATAATGATGAATGCTGGAGGGGATGTGGGAAAACTAGGACACTGATGCATTGTTGGTGGAGTTGTGAAAGAATCCAGCCATTCTGGAGAGCAATCTGGAATTATGCCCAAAAAGTTATCAAACTGTGCATACCCTTTGATCCAGCATTGCTGCTATTGGGCTTATATCCCAAAGAAATACTAAAGAGGGGAAAGGGACCTGTGTGTGCCAAAATGTTTGTGGCAGCTCTTTTTGTAGTGGCTAGAAACTGGAAAATGAATGGATGTCCATCAATTGGAGAGTGGTTGGGGAAATTATGGTATATGAAGGTTATGGAATATTATTGCTCTGTAAGAAATGATCAGCAGGACTAATACAGAGAGGTTTGGAAAGACTTACATGAACTGATGCTGAGTGAAATGAACAGAACCAGAAGATCACTATACACTTCAACAACAATACTGTATGAAGATATATTCTGATGGAAGTGGATATCTTCGACATAAAGAAGATCCAACTCATTTCCAGTTGATCAATGATGGACAGAACCAGCTACACTCAGAGAAGGAACACTGGGAATTGAATGTAAAGTGTTAGCACTACTGTATTTCTACCCAGGTTACTTACACCTTCAGAAACTAATTCTTACTGTTCAACAAGAAAATTGGATTTACACACATATATTGTATCTAGGTTATATTGTAACACATGTAAAATGTATGGGATTGCCTGTCATGTAGGGGAGGGAGTAGAGGGAGGGAAGGGAAAATTTGGAAAAATAAATACAAGGGATAATGTTATTTAAAAAAAATTACTCATGCATATGTACTGTCAAAAAAAAATTTTTATAATTATAAAATTAATTTAAAAATATATGTATGGGTAATTTTTTAACACTGACCCTTGCAAAATCTTCTGTTCCAAATTTTTCCCCTCCTTCCCCCTACCCCACGCCCTATATGGCAGGTAGTCTAATACATGTTAAATATATGTTAAAATATATGTTAAATCCAATATACATATTCATATATACAGTTATCTTGCTGCACAAGAAAAATTCAATCAAAAGGAAAAAAAAAACCTGAGAAAGAAAACAAAATGTAAGCAAACAACAAAGAGTGAAAATGCTGCATTGTGATCCACACACGGTTCCCACAGTCCTCTTTCTAGGTTTATATGGCTTTCTTCATCACTGAACAATTGGAACTGGAAAACTCTTGAGTTTAAGAACTGTTTCTTATACCTAAAGACATCTATACTTAATAAGTAGTCATTATATTGATTTTTTTGTTAACTTAGGTGAATAAGTATAACGTGCTGTTGTCTCCAGACAGTTGCCATTAACTCTCGTCCAGAGAAGTGACTTCCTTTCCTGCAGAGAGTCGCGTCAAGCCTGGTCTAAAGCAGAGACTCACTATCTCTGGAGTGCTGCCCTCCTTATCCTCCCAGAGAATGGGCTTCTGGGAAGAACCACTTCAACCAATGAGCTTGCTCCTCCCAAGCATGCAAGCTCTTCCCCAGGAATTCACAAGTCAAACTACCAGGAAAGGCTGGAACTAGAAAATTGTCAAGTACCAACTTAGCACGTAGTAAGAACCTAATATCTCATTATCTCAATAGCACTTAGTAAGAACCTAACATCTCCACCTTTCTTTTGATTTAGAACATAGGGTGGTCATGATCTTGAAACATAAATCCATCAATATGGGAGGTATTACACATAATCACATAGATTACATAAGCACATAGTAACATAGTAACATAATACATGCTAGAAGTATGTAACAAATAACATGATCAAATAATCATAAATTAAGAATTTATAAATGTCCATAAGTCCACTGTCCATTAGTCTCATCTTGTATTAGGAAATCCAATGATTCCTGCTGGTTTTAAAAGTTCTTTAATAATCTTCTTATTAGCCATGCTAATAAGTGTCAGATGTTTCTTAGATTTTCTCCTTTGTTTTGAGGTCTTTCTCTTTTTCTGTCTCTCTTCAGGTGTTTGTTGCCACCTATCTGTTTCCTTCTTCATCTGTTTCCTTCTGTCTGTTAAAATACAAGCAAACCTTCTCTCCCAGGCAGTTAACCTATCTAATTACCTTCTATTTACCACTTTCTAAATCTCTTCTCATCATCTGGCAATTACATTGGAGCTGTTTGCACAGGACACAGCCATGTTGGTTTAAAAGGCCTGTATTCTCCCCAAGTGTAATCCATTTTTGCAATCTGATTGCCTTTTGGCTCACTTATCAGGTAATCCCTTTCTGCCATGTGATTGCTTTTCTGCTGGTTGATCAAATCAGAGTCCTGACCTTCTAAAGGCTCTTTGGGTGTAACATCAGCTGCCATCATGCCCCAAGTCTTTTTTGCCTGGGGCCCTGGACCTGGGCCCCTCATCCCGTTTCCCTGAATTATTCTACACTCTGATGCCCAATGGAATCCTCTGTTGCATTTTGGACATGGGGTTTTAGGTCTTCTTTCACCCTGTCTTCTCACTGTTTCTCCATATTTACACTGAGCTCTTAGATGTCCAATTTTTCCACATTGAAAACATCGATGAATTTCTCTAGAAGGCCCTTGCCAGGAGGGACCCTGTCTTTCCATGTTCATCATAGTCCGGGTGTAAAAAAGCATTTGTTCCTACTGTAGCACAGTGTCTTATGATCTCCTCTAAAGGAACATCTTTGTCTAATCCCCATATAATTCTTTTGCAAATCTCATTGGAATTTTCCTTATCCAGATGTCTGGTCATTATTTCTGTAGCTGCATTTTCTCCAATAGTTCTTTTGACAGTAGTTTGCAAACGTCCCACAAAATCTGCAAAAGGTTCATTGATCTATTTTAGTAAAAGCCTCTCCCTGATCTTTCTGTCCAGGGAGGACACCCCAAGCTTTTATTGCAGCCTTAGCAATTTGCTCATATATTGTCATGGTATAATTAATCTGTTCTGAATTCTCTCCATACTGACCTTCACCAGCTAAGTGCTCAAAAGCGAATTTTGTGTTAACTCCTATTTCCAAATTGCATCTGACTTGGATTTTACATAATTCATGAAACTCCACAAGCCATAAAAAATTTTCTCCAGGTTCCAGGCATGTCCTTGCTATGGATTTCCAATCATTCGGGGTTAGGTGTAGTGAACTGTCGTCTCTAGAAGCTGCCGGATCACTCTCTGGGAAGAGATCTGCTGTGTCTTCTACTCAAATCTCTCCGACAGATTCTTCTTCCTGTAACGAACCGTTGTCTCCAGGCAGTTGCTGTTAACTCTTGTCCAGAGAAGTGACTTCCTTTCCTGCAGAGAGTCCCGTCAAGCCTGATGCAATTCAGAGTCTTTTTTTTGTCTCTGGGAGTCCTCTCTTTTATTCTCCCAGAGAATGGGCGTGGGATAATGCAAGGGCTTCTGGGAAGAACCACCTCAGCCAATGAGCCTGCTCCTTCCATCAAGTCAACCTGAGTTCTCACCTTGTAATTGTCCAACCTGAATTCTCACCTTGTCACTATCCAGACAACCCGAGTTCTCACTTAGTAATCCTAACAGTTAGGACTTCATAAGACAAACCATCTAGTAACATTTTAACATAAGCTGATGTAGCCCCATAAAGGGTACAACCTTTTTTCAAATCTTTAATTTTATTCAAATCTAAAGATGCATATTTTCTCCTTTTATGACCTACAGAGTCAATATCTTCAATCACAGGATATGCATGTGTAAAATCACTTACATTCTGTCCTTCTCTCTTAGCTTTAACCAATGCTTTTTCTAATCTTGTCATAGGCTACTTCACAGGCAATTCTGTTTGTGTTTCTGCCTCTTCCCCTCCTCCTTTTTGCTCCACCCCTGAAGGGTTAATTGAGGGAGGAGATGGGAAATGCTCCTGTTGCTCAGAATTGTAATGAGGGGTGAGATGAGAGGTGGGAGAATGATGTAACAGCAAATAACATGTCCTTAACAGGCCAGGTGTTGGTATTCTGGTGAATTGGTAGGAAGAATTATTTGAAGTGATGAGATGGCTGGGCATAAAGGTTAAAGCAAAATCAGACTCGTTCACTCACTAATCTAGATAGTTTCTCCAGAGTCCCAAAATGGAATATATTTACTCCCTTCATGAAAAAAATGATTTATGAATATCCTGGTGGAGAGAAGTTTGTTGCAATAAGGACCAAGATCTACCGCTTAAGCATGTGGTAGATGATTAATTTATATGTATTGAATTGAATCAAATTTGTTGAATTTTATAGATTCTCCAGCAATCAGGTTTGTGGGCCCTAATAGTAGGCATTAATTATTCCTTAAAAGATGAAAAATGGCATAGGCCCCATTTTACAATCTAGTAGAAGAATGAGAAATAAAAAATAAGCCAGTCAATAAACATTTATTAAGCATCTACTATGTGTAAGGCACTGTGCTAAGAGTTGTGGATAAAAATAGTTCCTATCCTCAAGGAGCTCACAATCTAATGAGGGAGAAAACAAGCAAACAAATATTTACAAAGCAAGGTAGCATAGGATAAATAAAATTTGGAAATGTGCCCAAAGGACATCAAACTGTCCATACCTTCTGATCCAGCAGTGTTACTATTGTGCTTATATCCCAAAGAGATCAAAGAAGGGAAAGGGACCTGTATGTGCAAGAATGTTTGTGGCAGCCCTCTTTGTGCTGGCAAGAAAACGGTGAATGGATGCCCATCAGCTAGAGAATGGCTGAATAAATTGTGTTATATGAATGTTATGGAATATTGTTGTTCTGTAAGAAATGATCAGCAGGATGATTTCAGAAAGTCCTGGAGAGATTTACATGAACTGATGCTGAGTGAACAGAACCAGGAGATCAGTGTACATGGCAACAGCAATATTATATGATGATCAATTCTGATGGACATGATTCTCTTCAATAATGAGATGATTCAGGCCAGTTCTAATGATCTTGTGATGAACAGAGCTATTTACACTCAGAGAGAGGATTGTGGGACTGTGTGGATCACAATGTAACATTCTCACTCTTTTTGTTGTTGCTTGCTGCATTTTATTTTCTTTCTCATTTTCCTTTCTTTTTTATTAGATTTTTCTTGTGCAGCAAAATAATTGTATAAACATGTATGCCTATATTGGATTTATATATTTTTTATCATGTTTAATATATATTGGATTACTTGACATCTAGGGAAGGGAGTGGTGGAGGGGAAAGGAATTGGAACACAAGATTTTGCAAGGGTCAGTGTTGAAAAATTATCCTTGCATGTGTTTTGAAAATAAAAAGCTCCAACAAAAAAAAAAAAAGAAAAGAATCCAGAGAAAAGACCCTCAAATTAAGAGAAGTTGGAGAAGGCTTCCTGTAGAAGGAAGATAGATTTTAGTAGGGGTTTAAAGAAAGCCAAGGAAAGCAGTAAGTGGAAGTGATGAGGAAGAGCATTCCAGGCAGACAGCAGAGAAAATGCCTGAAGCTGTCTTGTTCATGGAACAGCAAGGAAACCATTGTTTCTGGATTAAAGAGTATGAAGTAAAAGGTAAGTTGTAAGAAGACTACAAAGGTAAGAGGGAGGAGGTTATGAAGAGCTTTGAATGCCAAACACAGAAGTTTATATTTGATCCAGGAGATGACTGGGAACACTGGGATTTATTGATTAGAGAGGAAAGTGAGACCTGTTGTAGTAAGTTTATTTATTTTTAATACATATTACTTTATGAATCATGTTGGGAAAGAAACATGGGAGCAAAAGGGAAAAATCATCGGAGAAAGAAAAAAAAAAAAAGAAAAAAGAAGTAAATATAGCATGTGCTGATTTACAATCAGTCTCCTTAGCTCTCTTTTTGGATGCAGATGGCATTTTCTATCCAAAGTTTATTGGGATTGCTTTGGATCACTGAACCACTGAGAAGAACCAAGCCTTTTGTAGCTGATCATGGCACATTCTTGCTGTCATTGTGTACAATGTATTCCTGGATCTGCTTGTTTCTCTAAGCACCAGTTCATATAAATCTTTCCAGGTGAAAGATGGTGAAATCTGGATATTAGAAAAATGATGTTGTTGTTTCAATGGAGGGTGGGTTGGAATGGGGAGAAATTTGAGGTATACTAATATGACACCTCAAATGGGCATGAACCATTGGTACAGGCCTGTTTTCTCCCCTATTATGGGAAATTGAGGCTGGTACATTGCTTGGAACTTAGGAGTTCTGAGCTCCAGTAGGGCTGTGGGTCCTTAAAGAGGCACCACCTTTGAAACTACAACTCAAGTCTGTGAGTGGACTAGCCTGGGTAAAATAGGGATACCCCATTTAAGAACAACAATAACTTCAACCCAACTCAAATGAAATTCAATTAAAAATAAAAGTAAATTTTGATGAATAGAGCCTCAGCATAAATATCAAGATCTGCTAGTAGATTGACAGGGTTATAAGCCAAAAGGCATCACAAAAGTGTAACAAATGCGTTAAATATAGAGGTGGGAATTCTTTTACACTGGACTCTAATTGCATTTTACATGCTTATGCTAAATTGTTTATTGGATTGCTAGGCTAACTGCTTCCTTTCATAGCCAAAGTGAACCACCCCCATTACACGAGTCTGGCCATTACCATTACTTATTGACTTAGGGACCACTCTGACTCTTAGAATCTGTTGAACCTGTTCAAGGCTCTGCTAAACTAGCTTCCTTTGTCATGGATCTATTCTGTCCTGGCTAACAAGCCTTCTCCTCCCAAATAACCTTCCTTTCTCTGGCCTTTGTCTTTGCAGGGATCCCTTTCTGATACAGATCAAAGAGAGGGAAAAATAAAAGGTACGAGGAGAGCATTAGAAACAAGTGGAGAGAAAGAGACAGACAGAAACTGAAACCACGAGTGATAGAACCTGATAGGAACAAACTGTTATAAGAGACCAAAAAGGCCATTCATGGAATAACTCCCTTCCAAAGGAAAAATTGATGAGCTTCCCTTTTAATCTGCCCAGTCTCAGAACCACCAGACCACTTTATAGACATCTCCATGCCATGTTGTACCATCCCCCTCCCTGCCCTCTTTCCAACTCTATCTGCAGGAACAGCAATCATTCATAGCACCATTCCTGGAAAAGACATAGACATAATTTGTTCTCTGGTTCCCATCATCATTCCTTCAGACTTCTCTGAGCAAAACATGCCTGCAGGCCTCCATTTCCAATGGTGTTTTCTTCCCTTAATGAGATGTAAGCTCCTCTAGGAAAGAAACCATCTTGATTCTTGCATTTGTATCCTTAGCACTTAGCACAATTTCCTGGCACACAGTAAACCCTTGTTCAATGCATTTTCATTAGTTCATTCAACATACTTCAGGTGTATATTAATTGTGTGATACTATGGAAAGTACTCCCTATCTATACAATGGAGCCAATAATAACTCCAACCTCACAGGCAACTGTTGCATGATTCTATTAAGATAATGCAGGAAACAGCTTTGCAAACATTAAAATACTTTATTATTCAGACACACATTTAACATGTTTTCAAAAGATCATGGATGGGATTGCAAAAAGTCAGATTTTGATTTCAACATGGCTTTAGCAATGGCTGATGAGGAGTTTTCCTTTCAGGTGAATGATAAGAGAAAAAGGGCCTCTCAGAAAAGTAAGCATTGCTTTTCCTGCCCCTCTGGGGCTCCTCACACTGGACAATATGAATCTCCACCTTTGTGTAATCTGTTTCTGTCAGGGTTCCTAAGCAGGTCTATAGATCAAGGAAGACTGGGAAAGGAAGGTTCATTATATATATTTTTATGCTGCTCCTTCAGAAAAGCAACCACCTAATTAAGTGAGATGACAGTAGGGATCTAGACTTGGAAATTGGGTAAGAAACTAAGGCCCAGAAAAGTGGCTCTTCCAAACCTCCTGATGCAACAAGTTTCCTATCTCTCACCTTTTTTCAGCAAAAGCAAAAGCACTTACCTCTATTTTACTAAGAAAATTAAGTCCTCTGATGGGTATCCTTTCTTTCTGAATGCTACTTCTCAATTCCTTTGCTGGTTCGTCACTTATTTTCATAAAGTTCCTTAATCATGGCTACCTATCCCTCAAAGCTCTGTCCTAGGCCATCTTCTCTTTTTATATTCTCTCCCATGGAAACCTCATTCTGATCTTCTAGAAAATTTTATTGTTTTGACACAGATGAGTCTTAATCTTGTCCCTGAATTTTTAAAAAATTTTAAAATTATTTTTATTAAAGCTTTTTATTTACAAAACATATGCATGGGTAATTTTTCAACATTGACTCTTGCAAAATCTTCTGTTCCAAATTTTCCCTTCTTTCCCCCCATCCCCTCCCCTAGATGGCAGGTAGTCCAATACATGTTAAATATGTTAAATCCAGCATGCATATGTATACAGTTATCTTGCTGCACAAGAAAAATCAGATCAAGAAAGAAAAAAAAAACCTGAAAAAGAAAACAAAATGCAAGCAAACAACAACAGAAAGAGTGAAAATGCTGTGTTGTGATCCACACTCAGTTCCCACAGGCCTCTTTCTGGGTGTAGATGGCTCTCTTCATCACTGAACCATCTCATTGTTGAAGAGAGCCACATCCTCAGAATTGATCATCATATATTCTTGTTGTTGCCATACTTTGACCTAGCAGTGTTTCTACTGGACTTATATTTTAAAGAGATTTTAAAGGCGGGAAAGGGGCCTACATGTGCAAAAATGTTTGTGGCAGCCCTTTCCATAGTGGCTAGAAACTAGAAGCTGAGTTTGCCCCTCAGCTGGAGAATGGCTGAATAAGTTATGGTATGTGAATTTTATGGAATATTATAGTTCTATAAGAAACAATCAGCAGGATGATATCAAAGAGACCTGGAGAGACTTACATGAACTGATGCTAAGCGAAGTGAGCAGAACCAGGAGATCATTATACATGGCAACAACAAGATTATATGATGATCAATTCTGATGGATATGGCAATTCAAAATAAACATGAATAAAATGGTTTATAATTTCCTTCTTTAAATCCATTCTTGTTAAAATCAATCAGATAACATTAAGTGCCTATTATGTGCTAGCATTCTACTAAGCATTGGGAATAGATATAAAGTGGCAAAAGTCCCTGATTTTAAACATGTGACTAACTTCCCTTCTGCTGATAATGCACAACTCATTTACAACCATCATTTGAAGCTTCAGAATCTCCTCTTCTCTCCCCAATAAATCCAATAAATAGTTTAATCCCATCATATACTACCTAAGCATTTCTCATGTGTGTCTTCTCTCCACTCAGTACTACCAGTGATTCTTAAGATTTTACAAAATTATGTAATAGACTTATCCACATAAAAAATTTTTTTTCAGAAATCCTCTGATAATTCATATCATATGAAGTATAAAACAAGAAATGTATCCTTACTAAAGGTATTGCTATCAAGGATGATGTCTGGCACATAATCCTATAGATTCTGAAATCCTTTAAATGCTTTCATTTCTACTCTGTGACTTGGTAGTTACTCAGTCAAGCTCTTAGATATTCCAGCATACTTTTAATGAGATCCATGGTAGCTCAAAAGGATAATTGAATGAAGAATGTGTATTACCAAGATTATGATATGTTTTTGGGTTTTCCCCCATTATAAATATATAATCATACAAAATATAATAATAAATAATAAAAAAAAATAAAAATAAAAAATAAATTATTATTCACACACACAACACATTTAACATTCAAAAGATCATGGATGGGGATTGCAAAAAGTCAGATTTTGATTTCAACATGGCTTTAGCAATGGCTGATGAGGAGTTTTCCTTTCAGGTGAATGATAAGAGAAAAAGGGCCTCTCATAAAAGTAAACATTGCCTTTCCTGTCCCTCTGGGGCTCCTCACACTGGACAAAATGAATCTCCACCTTTGTATAATCTGTTTCTGTCAGGGTTCCTAAGCAGGTCTATAGACCAAGGAAGACTTGGAAAGGAAGGCTCATTATATATTTTTGTGCTGTTCCTTCAGAAAAGCAACTACCTAATTAAGTGAGATGATAATAGAGATCTAGACTTGGGAATTGGGTAAGAAACTAAGGCCCAGAAAAGTTGCCAGTGACCCAAAAGGCAATGAAGAACTACTTGTTAGACATAAGGAGATTATAATTTATTGCCAATGATACTTAACATGTAAGAATAGGAATAAAAGATTCTCCAATAAATATATGATAAAGCTAATAATAATAGTATTTTGATAGCACTTTAAGGTTTGCAAAATGTTTTACATTTTATCACATTTGATCTTTATTACAACTTTGAGAAGTAGATACTATTATTATCCCCAATTTATAAAGAATAATTGAAAATCACATGGTCATGCTGAATGAGAAATAACTAATGAATAGTCCAAGTATTTGCAACTGGTGCCCATGAAATATTAAAACAGAATAGAAGCAGGCTTTCTGCACAATGGGCACATAACATAACATAACATACGATCAGAAGATATGGACAGGTTGTGCTCAGGAGTGGTAGAATGAGATCATGACTCCACTGAAATGTCAAAGTATTGCCTTTCCTGTTTGTTCCCTAAGCACTTTATATGTAATGAAACTGGACAACCCCAAAGCTAGATGGATTTACAAGTGAACTCTACCAAATATTTAATGAATAATTAATTCCAATACTATGCAAACTATTTGGAAAAATATGTAAAGAAGGAGTCCTGCCAAATTCCTTCTCTAACACAAATATGGTACTGATAACCAAACTAGGAAGAGCCAAAACAGAGAAAGAAAAATACAGACCAAATTCCCTAATGAATTCTTATACAAAAATTTTAAACAAAATATTAGCAAAGAGATTGTAGCAACTTAACAGCTGAATAATACACTATGACCAGGTGGGATTGATACTAGGAATGCAGGGCTGGTTCAATATTAGGAAAACTATTAGCATACTCGACTATTATCAATAACCAAATTAACAAAAACCACATGATCATCTCAATAGATGCAAAAAAAAATTTGACAAAATCCAACATCCATTCCTAATAAAAACACTTGAGAGTATAAGAATAAATGGACTATTCCTTAAAATAGTCAGGAGCATATATTTAAAACTGCAGTAAGCATCATTTGTAATGGGGATAAACTGGAACCTTTCCCAATAAGATCAGGAGTGAAACAAGGTTGCCCACTATCACCATTACTATTCAATATTGTATTAGAAACGCTAGCCTCTGCAATAAGAGTCGAGAAAAGGATTAAAGGAATTAGAGTAGGTAATGAGGAAACCAAACTATCACTCTTTGCAGATGATATGATGGTATACTTAGAGAACCCCAGAGATTCTACTAAAAAGCTATTGGAAATAATTCACAACTTTAGCAAAGTTGCAGGATACAAAATAAATCCACATAAATCCTCAGCATTTTTATATATCACCAAAAAAATCCAACAGCAAGAGATACAAAGAGAAATTCCATTCAAAATAACTGTTGATAGTATAAAGTATTTGGGAATCTATCTACCAAAGGAAAGTCAGGAATTATATGAGCAAAATTACAAAATATTTGCCACAAAAATAAAGTTAGATTTAAATAATTGGAAAAACATTAAGTGCCATTGGATAGGCCGAGCAAATATAATAAAGATGACAATACTTTTTAACTAATCTATATATTTAATGCTATACCAATCATACTCCCAAGAAACTCTTTTAATGACCTAGAAAAAATAACAACAAAATTCATATGGAAGAACAAAAGGTAGAGAATTTCAAGGGAATTAATGAAAAAAAAAAATCAAATGAAGGTGGCCTAGCAGTACCTGATCTAGAAATATATTATAAAGAAGCAGTCACCAAAACCATTTGGTATTAGCTAAGAAATAGACTAATTGATCAGTGGAATAGGTTAGGTTCACAGGACAAAATAGTCAATAACTATAGCAATCTAGTGTTTGACAAACCCAAAGATCCCAACTTTTAGGATAAGAATTCATTATTTGACAAAAACTTCTGGGAAAACTGGAAATTAGTATGGCAGAAATTAGATATGGATCCACACTTAACACCTACCAAGATAAGATCAAAATGGGTCCATGATTTAGGCATAAAGAACGAGATCATAAATAAATTAGAGGAACATAGGATAGTTTACCTCTCAGACTTGTGGAGGAGGAAGGAATTTGTGATCAAAAAAGAACTAGAGATCATTATTGATTACAAAATAGAAAATTTTGATTACATCAAATTAAAAAGCTTTTTTACAAACAAAACTAATGCAAACAAACTGGAAAAACATTTTTACAATTAAAGGTTCTGATAAAGGCCTCATTTCCAAAATATATAGAAAACTGACTCTAATTTACAAGAAATCAAGCCACTCTCCAATTGATAAATGGTTAAAGGATATGAACAGACAATTTTCAGATGATGAAATTGAAGCTATTTCCACTCACATGAAAGAGTGTTCAAATCACTGTTGATCAGAGAAATGCAAATTAAGACAACTCTGAGATACTACTATACACTATATATACCTAAGATGACAGGAAAAAATAATGATCAATGTTGGAGGGGCTGTGGGAAAACTGGGACACTGATGCATCGTTGGTGGAGTTGTGAAAGAATCCAACCATTCTGGAGAGCAATCTGGTATTATGCCTAAAAAGTTATCAAACTGTCCATACCCTTTAATCCAGCAGTGCTACTTCTGGGCTTCTATCCCAAAGAAATACTAAAGAAGGGAAAGGGACCTGTATGTGACAAAATGTTTGTGGCAGCCCTTTTTGTAGTGGCCAGAAACTGGAAAATGAATGGATGCCCATCAATTGGAGAATGATTGGGTAAATTGTGGTATATGAATGTTATGGAATATTATTTTTGTTCTGTAAGAAATGACCAGCAGGATGAATACAGAGAAGCTTGGAGAGACTTACGTGAACTGATGCTGAGTGAAATGATCAGAACCAGGAGATCATCATACACTTCAACAACAATACTGTATGAGGATGTATTCTGATGGAAGTGAATATCTTTGACAAAAAGAAGATCTAATTCAGTTTCAATTGATCAATGATGGACAGAATCAGCTACACCCAGAGAAGGAACACCGGGAAATGAATGTGGACTACTTGCATTTTTGTTTTTCTTCCCAAGTTATTTTTACCTTCTGAATCCAATTCTTCCTGCGCAACAAGAAATTCGGTTCTGCACACATATATTGTATCCAGGATATGCTATAACATATTTAACATGTATGGGACTGCCTGCCATCTAGGGGAGGGGGTGGAGGGAGGGAAGGGAAAATTCGGAATAGAAGTGAATGCAAGGGATAATGTGAAAATTTACCCATGCATACGTACTGTCAAAAAAAAAAAAAGTTATAATTATAAAATTAATTTTAAAAATTTAAAAAAATTAGAAAAATATTAGTTGCTCATGGAGAGGTCAAGCTAATATCATAAAAATGACAATTCTACGTAAATTAGTCTACTTGTTCAGTGCCTTATCAATTAAATGGCCAAAAAATTATTTTACAGAGCTGGACAAAAATAATAAAATTCAGCTGGAAGAACCAAAAGTCAAGAAGTAATGAAAAAAAAATGCAAAGAATGATGACCTAGCTACCAGACCTAAAATTATATTATAAAACAGTAGTCATCAAAAAATTTGGTACTGGCTAAGAAATAGAACAGTGGATCAATGGAATAGGTTAGACACATATGATATAATAATCAATGACTATAATAACCTAGTATTTGATAATCCCAGAACTCCAACTTCTGGAATAAGAACTCACTTTATCACAAAAATTATTGGGAAAGCTCGACATTGACCTGCATATGAAAATAGGGTCAAAATGGGTACATGTTTTTAGTATAAAGGATGATACCATAAGCAAATTAGGAGAGCAAGGAATAGTTTATCTACTAGATCTTTGTAGAAGGGAGGAATTTATGATCAAAGAACTAGAAAACATTATAAAATGCAAAATGGACAACTTGGATTACATTAAATTAAAATGTGTTTGCACAAACAAAATCAATTCAAACAAGATTAAAAGGGAAGTACAAAGCTGGGAAAAAGTTTTTACAGTCAGTGTTTCTGATAAAGATCTCATTTAAAAAATATATAAAGAACTATGTCAAATTTATAAAAATATAAATAATTCTCCAATATAAAAATGGTTAAAAGATATGAACAGATAATTTTCAGATGATGAAATTAAAGCTATCTATAATCATATGAAAAAATGCTCTAAATCATTATTGACTAGAGAAATGCAAATCAAAACAACTCTGGAGTACCCTTCCAGATTAACTAAGATGACAGAAAAATATAATAATAAATGTTGGAGGAGATATAGAAAAACTAGGACACTAATGCATGCTGATGGAGTTGTGAACTAATCCAACAATTCTGGAGAGTAATTTGGAACTATGCCCAAAGGGCTATAAAACTGTGTATACCTTTTGAGTCAGCAGTGCCATTACTGTGTCTGTATCCCAAAGAAATCATAAAAGAGGAAAAAGGAGCCATATGTGCAAAAATGTTTGCAGCATGTCTTTTTGTAATGGCGAAGAACTGGAAAAAGAGTGGATGCCCATTAATTGGGGAATGGCTGAACAAATTATAATACATGATACAATATACATAATACAATATATTAATATAATACAATAGAATATTATTGTTGTATAAAAAATGATGAACAACTGATTTTAGAAAGGCCTGGAAAGATTTACATGAACTGATGCTGAGGGAAACAAGTTATCACTGTACCTAGTTAATAGGAAGATTATGCAGTGATAACTATGACGCACTTGGTTCTCAGCAGGTCAGTAATCCAAGGCAATTCCAATAAACTTTGGATAGAAAACATCACTTGCATCCAGAAAGAGAACTATGGAGAATGAATATAAATCAACACATGCTATATTCATTTTTTTTCTTTTTCCTGTTTTTTTTCCTCTTGTGGTTTTTTCCTTTTCTGATTTTTTTCTCTCCCCAAATGATTCTTAACGAAATGTGTATTAATTAAACAGGATGAGCCCTGTCCTAATCTTATTTTCTCTCTATAGAGTCATAGGGATAATTTCTCATGCCTAGTATATAATCATTTATTATACCTCTACTGACATCATCTTTCTTCAGGATTAGGTGCTTTTCCATTAAATTATCATTGATCTACCTAACTCAAAATGATGTCCCTTTTTCAATTTTCTTATGCCTTTTTTCACATTAAGTTTGTGTATAAATAATAACATCCCATTGTAATATAAGCTCCTTGAGGTTGGCAATTTTGGGTCAAGAAAACATTGTAAATGGCATGAACTTAAATTTTTTATGAATTGAACCTAACCAATTAAATCCAGATTTTGTAATTGGTCCATAAATGAAGCAAACATTATATTTCAGTTAGACTTTAATTACTATCACATAACAAACAACAAAAATAGAACAAATTGCCATTAGGCAAAATTTTATGGAATGGAGTAGCCCCAAGCTGGAACAATATAATTCACAGATCAAACTACACAAAAGTTAGTCCAAAGAGTATGAGCCATTTGAAATGGTCTGAGTTGAAATCTTGGGTTTGTGATTTAATATCCATTATTTTGGAAAAATTACTAAACCTCTCTGGGTCTCATTTTCTTCATAAAATGAGAGGACTGGACTAAATGACCTTCAAGTTCTTAATCTGTGATCCTAGCAAATCAACCTAATTATCATAACTTGCTAAGATCCAAAACTAGAATTCTTTGATAAATAGCAGCTTAGACTTCAGAGCTAAGAGGCACCTTAGAGACCTAGCAGTTCACAGTCACTTAACACATAATGAAACTAAAATTCAGATATATTAAACACCTTTCAAAAGGTCACAAAGTAATTGACACAATGGAGGGTCAATTCTAGCTTCTCAGACTTCTAATCTATTGCTCATTCCACTAAGTCACATTGCTTCCCACCTGTACACTAGCAAAATGAAGGAGAGAATTAGGCAAGAAAAAAATGCAAACAACCAACAAAAATCTCCTGGAAACATAAAAGAAGCCTGAAACTTTCCTCAATAAAAAGATTTACTGCTTGAGGTCCCGCTTCAATTTGCTGCCAAAGCTATTTGTTGTCCTGACATCTCTTCCATTTTCTCTTTTATTTAATTATTGTATCGCTTAACTCTTCATGTCTTGTTTCCTCAACCAGGCTGTAAACTCCTTGAGGGTAAGGACTATAATATATTTCTCTATATTCCCCACAAATCTAGAATAGTACTAGTGTTTAAAAATTACTTATTGAATGAATCAATGAATCAAAATAGACTTCAAAGTAAGTCACAGAATTAAATTAGCAAATCAGACGACATCAGCCAGTCCATCAACATTTATTGAAATACCTGCTATATTCCATTGTTATAAAGTATTATATTATGTAGTGTAGCTATAGAGCACACATATGTATATTATACACATATATATGCATTGTGCTCAAGGCTTAAAATATTAAAAAAGGCAAAAAATACCTTTGCTGTCAAGAAACTCACAGCCTTCTGTGGAGACTACATGAAAATGGGAAGCTAAGTGATAAAGTAGATAGAGTGATGGACCTGATCAGGATCAGGGCAACTCCTTCCTGAGTTCAAATTTGGCTTACTATCTCAGTGATCCTGGGCTGGTCACTTCACTCTCTCTCACTTTCCTCATCTGTAAAATGAGCTGAAGAAGTAAATGGCAAACCATTCCAGTATGTCTGCAAGAAAACTCCCAAATGCAACCACAAAGAGTCAGATGTGACAGAACCATGATGTAAAAACAACTCTGTACCAACAAGATGGATATATGTATATTACAAAGTAGAGATAATCAGCAGAGGAAAGGCACTAGGCTTAAAGGAGATCAGGAAAGAGTTCCTGTAGAATGTGAGGTTTTAGCTGGACAAGGAATAAGCTATGGAAATCAGGAAGTAGAGATGAGGGAGAGAGATCCTGAGGACAGCCAGTGAAAATTCCTAGAATCTGGACATGAGTGTACTTTATGGCAAGGATCATAGAGAAGACAGGGGAAAGCAAGATATGAAAAGACTGGAAAGGGAGGAGGGGCCAGCAAAAGCTGAAGGAAGGTCTCCTAGGGGTGTAATTTATTATATACTTTTATCTATCTGAATCTTTATGCTTTTTTGTTATGATAAGAAAAGATAAGGGAGATTTTGTTTAGCCTCAGTGTTGATAAAAGTTTTATTTCCCCTGTCCCATTCCTTTTCCCTTTCCTATCCTCTGTTTCAAGATTTTAAACTATTAAGCCTGTTTCTTGGCCATTTCTTGTGTGTCAGATAGGGAAACAAATTCTGTTTGCATGAAAAGACTTCCAGAAGAATAAAATAGTATTATTTATTAGAGTATATAAGTATGCATTCTAGTCCTTTCTCTTTTCAAAAACAGAGTACATTAAGAAAAGTTTCTTGAATTGGAAACTAAGTGGATGCCCATCAATTGGGAAATGGCTAAATAAGTTATGGTATATGAATGTTATGGAATATGATTGTTCAATAAGAAACGACCAGCAGGATGATCTCACAGAGGTCTGGGAACACCTACATGAACTGATGCTAAATGAAGTGAGCAGAACCAAGATATCATTGTACACAGCAACAACAAAATTATGCCATGATCAATCCTGTTGGACGTGGCTCTTCTCAACAATGAGATTTAGACTAGTTCCAGTGATCTTGTGATAAAAAGTGTGGATCACAACATTCTTACTCTTTTTGTTGTTGTTCATTTGCATTTTGTTTTCTTATCCAATTTTTTTCCTTTTTGATCTGATCTTTCTTGTGCAGCAAGTTAATTGTATAAATATGTTTACATATATTGGATTTCACATATATTTTAACATGTATAACATACATTGAATTGCTTGCCATCTAAGGGAGGGAGTGGGGGGAAGGAGGGGAAAAAAAGTTTCTTGGCTTAGTTTAGAGACTAGGACAAGAGTAATAAGACATTTTAAATGATTTTACATTATATAGTTAAAAGTCTTTCAACTTATGTTAGAATAAAATTTCATAAGTGGAATTATCATATAATGAGAGATAACAGAGCCAACTTTAGTATAATACATTTATATTATTACTTATTGTGGCCTAGATTTGGATAAATCTAGGGGGAGCGACTTGGTGGGTAATGAATGGAAAGCTGGACTTGGAGTCAGGAAAATCTAATTTTGAACCTTTCTCAGCCATGTAGTAGCTTCATAACCTGAGCAAGTTACTTAGTCTGTGTCAACCTTGGTATTCTCATTTATTACAAAGGGATAATAATAGAATCTACCTCATGTATTGTGCTAGTTATTATATATCTGATAGCTATTATTCCATATCAAATTCATAACACTCCTCAATAGGGATTTCATTGTAATTGTGAATGGGTTCCAATACAGATGGGTCTTACTAAAACTAAATGTTTTAAATAAAACATATGAATGTCCAGATTTATATAAAAGAAAAGTTGAAAGAGAATTATTGGTTTTGCTAAGAAATTGCATTGAGGTTATTATTAACCTAGAAAAAGTTTCTCTGAAACATTTAAAATAAGTGAATTCATTTTTAGAATGGATTTGCATTCATTCATTCTATAGGAATTCCAATGTAACATGGTTGACTTAGCCCCCATTCTTTCTAGGCCAGGCCTGTTATACTTCCCTCCTCAGAGTTCTCAGGTATTCCAAAGGGTTCAGAATTTTTCTTTTTACTATCAACAGCTTGATACTCCACTGGCTGAGATTCCCTTCCTTTTTAGAAGCCCAGTGACTAGTGTAGCAGTTCCATTTAACTCTTTAACCTCGGATAGTTTTTACAAAGGAATATTTAGATACACACCGATAGAGTAAGAACAAGCAGCAGCATCAGAATGATGGCTAGAATTTCTATAGTTCTTTAAGGTTACTTGGGAAGTAAGTTACTACATACAAAATTATAAAATTATTTCCCCCACCAACTTGGGAAATTGATTTCCCACCTTGCACCCCATAAATCAATTTAGTCTGTAGGACTGAAGGTAGGAGAGAGCTTGGGTTTAGAATTTAGCTCAATTCTTACATAGTATTGGTCCCATAAAGCTTACTCCTAAACCAGGATTGTTATAAACCAATAATTTTCCATTAACTTTTCTTTTATGTCATTCTGAACAAACATATATCAGATTTACTTAAAGCAAAGCCCATCTGTACTAGAACTTACTCATAAATACTCCCTATTATGGGAATTGTGAATTTGAAATGTAATAATAGCTAACACATAATAACTAGCATCTGAAATTCACAACACTTTTATAAGGTTGGTTCTATTATTATCATCATTTTTAGAGAAGAGGAAACTAAGGCTGACAGAAATTAAGAAATTTGTTCAGGTTCACAAAGCTAATATGTATTTGAGGCAGGTTTCTGATGTGCTACATCTGAGCCCTTCACTTCTCAGATATTGCTGCTGGGCAGGTTGCAACATCTGGCCTAGATCCTGGGGTCTAGGATTCCCGAGTCTTCTTCTCCTGGCCTATATCTGAAGTTCCATTTCCTGTAATTGGAACAGAAAAAAGAGTGAAGAAAATGCCAAAGAGATCCATTTCCCAGGGGTCATATGGATTTGGGGAGGGAAAAACTCCACCAGCATTGCCTTTCCACCCTAATTCTCTCAGAGGAAACGGCTACGAGGGAATCACCCCTTTCTTCAAACTCAAATGCAACAAAAGTCACGGCCAGTGCTGACTGAGGCTTACTTGAGACACCCACAGTTCAGGCTCTGCAGCCCAAGGTAGGTCATCATGGAATGTCTAAACATGGTCCAGTCATCATGATTCTCCCAGAAGCAGTATATTCCCTAGTATATAAAGTTTGGAGGGTTAGGGATACTGTCTTGTGCCCCTTTCAGGTGTTTCCTTCCAAAACAAATCACCAGTTATCTTTTCAGTGTCACATAATTGTATCAGTTACTCTTTCCTCATTATCACTGATTAACACCAGAGAATCATTTAATCAACTAATATCAATTAGTTTTTGAGAAAAGACATTTACTGAAAAGAGATACAAGAACAGAAGTACAAAATGCATCCAGCCCCAACATCCAGTCCACAACATCATGGATCAAGCTTCATTCTTCCCTAGGCTTGGTTCCTTGAAAAATCTGGAGTTCTTGAACCCGTGGTGTTCTCCTGACCTTTGGAACTTTCAAGGTCAAACCTAGTCTTTCCCATCTGCAGTGCAGCTTAACAGGAGGCAAGCCTGAGAAGCAGAAAAGAGACAGAAGCAACAGGAGAGCTGTATGTTCACGACTTCATGTTGACCTGAGAAAGGATGCTCCTCAACCAGTGGCTTACCTCAGTTATGGCCTCCCCACTCAGTGGCCAGAGAGCAAAGAGATTGAGTAGCTCTCTGGCAATCTTCTGACTTCCCCTACAATTCTCCCTCAGCAGCCAATCAAAGAGGTGCACCCTAAGACTGAAACAGTCACTGAATACTTGTGCCTGATCAATCAATTAATCAATGAGCATTTATTAAGTTTCCTAGTAGGTGCCAGACATTGTGCTATTAATGAGGGAAAAGAAAGGGGGACCCCCATTTCTCGGCACATAGATAATCCCATGAGGCGCAGTGTCCCCTGTAAAATGAATTTACAGGCCCGAAAACCTAGATTGGTAAATAAAAGGTTTATTGTAGAAATTTGGAAGTAAAGTTCAGTTAGAAAGACGCCAGGGCCAAAGGTGGCCACTGGGCGGGCAGGAACCCCTACATGGCTGGAAGGATACCATGTGTTGGCTGAAAGGGCTCCTGCAATGAGGGAGTTCTGGCTCACCTCTTTTATACCCAAAAGATTGTGGGCAGTTCCAAGTTCTCGGCAGGCTTTTCAGTTAGCTCAGATCAGGTGAGGGCTGGGGGAAGCTACACTGATGGGAGCTGCCTGGATATTCAAAAGGTGCCTTTGACCAGGATTTGTGAATCAAGGTCAGCCATGGATTGGGCAATTAGAAAGGAATCTTAAAGGGACCCCAAACCTCATCACTATGGCATAGGACACCAGGATAAAAATTAACAGGGTGCTGTCCTCAAGGAGTTAAAATTCTGTCAGGGGATGGAGACTCACATAACTTGGAAGATTCTAAATAAATGTGGTGACTTCATAGGCGTTACTTGGGGGGATCAGGAAGAGCTTCATGGAGAAAGTGGTGCTGGAGCTAAGTCTTGAAGGAAACTGGGGATTCCAGGAAGCCAAGAAGAGGCTGGTATGCATTCAGGAAGGGAAATACCCCGGGCCAAGAGACACAAACAGGCGGTGGAGAATGAGGAACACTGAGAAGGCCAATTTGGCTGCACTATAGAATGTATGAAAGGGACTACTGTGCTGTTAGAGTGGAAAGATAGCTCGAGGCCAGCTTGTGGTGCCTTGAAATGCCAAAAAGCTAAGGTTGTATTTTATTCTATAGGCAATAGGGAGCAACAAGTGGTGAGCATGGAAGCTTCAGGCTCAGCTCTGCGCCCTAGAAAATTTGGCAGTGTGTGTTATATGTGGTAGCGGGGTTATGGGGGGGAGACACTTGGCAAAGAACAATTTGGATACTCCTGTAATAGTCCAGGCAAGAAATTATGAGAGCCTGATCTAGGACAATGACTGCATAAGTGAAGATGACCAAAGCAAAAATGACAATATTTGTCATCTGTTTGGCTATTTGGGGGCAAGGAAAGGCAAGAAGGGAATGACATGGTATGGGATAAACTGAGTGAAGACCTCTTATAAGGATGTGGCTTCCTAATTATGACTTGAAACTTTGCAATAACAAATTGAGCTATACCTAAAAAGCTGCAGGTGTTTGATGTCTTCAATGAACATTCCCCTCCTGTTTCCCATCACTTCTTAATTAGCATTTAAGTACTTCTTTTAAAGGCAATTTATTTTTTTGTTCTGGGACAGATTTCTGTGTTTAGAATATAAGCCTGGACTCCCCCAGTCAATGAGAGAAAAGGTCAAAGGTTGAGGGGGGGCCTTCTCTGGTCAATATAATCTTGTGTTTTGAAGTTTGTGCTTTGCACTTCTTTACTGACATCTTGTCAGATGGGAGTTGCCCTTTCTCATGAGATCATAACAAACGCCTTTTTGCTTTTTTTTTTTTTTTTTTACTGAGAGTCTGATTGTTTTTGTGGTTGCTACTGTCCTACCCAACACCAACTTGGAGAACATGGGTATCCTCAGCACAAACAGGAAGTTCACAAGAGGAATGGCTTTTCAGGAAAAATGAGTTTCTGTTTTGGACATTGTGAGTTTGAGGGATATCCCGTTTTAAATGGCTAATTTGCAGTTGTAAAGTAAGTTCAGAAGAGTAACTAGGGCTGAATATATAGAACAGGGAGTCAGTGATAAGGGCACCAATAGAGAGAAGGTATAGAGGAAAAAAAGGACAAAGGATAAATCGAGTTAGTAATATGGAGGGTAAACCAACCAAAAGGACTAGAGAGAGGTCATACGGGGAGAGAACAGCATCACACAAATCCAGAGGAGAGAGTATCTTGGAGAGACTTGTCAGCAGCCTCCCATGTTGTAGAGAGGTTAAGAAGGATGAGAACTAAGAAAAGGCTTGAAAATTAGGATTGGCAATTAAATCACTCAATGCAAACTGTTAACTGGAAGAGCTAAGAGTTTGATTTCATTCTTGGGTCTAAATTCAGAGCTTTCTGCTGGTAACAAACTTCAGTTAATCTTTAAATGAGAAACAAAGTGCTTAATTTTAAACTCTCCGACCTATTTCCCAACCCAGATTATAATGTAGTACATTTGGGAGCATGTTGAGGCACAATGGTTCAAATTTCACCTTTGATCCTCTTCTCTTTGTATCCCCTGGGCTTGGTATGCAGTATTCAGCTTATTTAATAAAGGCTTATTGATTGAATGATGACTCTGGCCTCAGCCAGGAAAGTTACAGGTGAAAAATGTTAGTTTTCGTCTTTATTTCCTGAATGATTCTGGTCAAGTCACTTGATTGCTGTGAATGTAACTCCTCATCTATAAAATGAGAGGGTTGATTTAGAAGGCCTCTAACATTATTTTCAATTCCCTATTTGTGATTCTATGGCTAGATATCCTATAAGGTCTTTTCTAGCTCTAATTCTATGATCATAAATCTTTTGGTAGAAAAAGATTTACAAACTAGACTAATGCTGGTCAACAGATTTGCAGCTGGGAAAATAATGCCTTGGGGCATTAATAGAAATTAACATAGAACCAAAGGAATTTAGACCTTTAGTTACCAAACACCTTAAAAGCATCCTGTTTTTCCTCTCTACTGCTTTCTTTCTGGAAAATTTTGAAATTAATGATTGATAATTAATATTAATGATAATTAATCTACTGGCTGCAGGGAGATATTTGAAGAACAGAGGTGGAAAAGGCAGCTTCTGTTCTACAAATGATGGTAAATCAGTTCCTTTTATAATTCCCCAATCTCAAATTGGGGACTTTATTAAAAGGACTTAAAAACATTATTATCATTATCATTATTATTAGCTTAAGTAAATGGATAAACCTTGCTGCTGATCTGCTCCATGTAATCATATATTTTTTAATACAGGATTGAAAAGAACATGGCTCACTTTCCCCACTTGCTATTGAGTATCTATTAATGTCTGAAATTTTTTTAAACATATGGTTGTTGTCCTTTGTTCTCAAAAAGGACCAAAATGACATCCCTATGTTAGAGTGGAGTTACAGTGTGTCAGACTGTGGCTGATCAGACCACTGTGGGCTTGGAAGGCTCTACCACGGGTTGGACACAATAGCCCATTTGAACATTTAAAGGAGGGTTCTCTAAATTTTCACCTGCCTTTCTTTTGAGCTACTTCAATTTTGTTTTGTTTTGTTTTCATAAGGCCAGCACTTTCTCTGATGAGGGCACGCCATGCAGTACTGTGCCAGTGTCCCCCTGTTGTACAATCTGTCCTAAAGTTCCTAAGAGAGACCTGGAGAGTGTTCTTGTACTGCTTTTTTCTCACTATAATGGAAGAGATTGCTGTGGGAGGTGTCCCTAAAACGGCATGTCTGGCATTGAATAGTGTGACCAGCCCTTTGGAGTTGTGCTCTCTAAAGCACAACTTGAACCCTTGGCTGTTTAGTTTGAGAAAGCATCCCAGAGTCTGGTATCTTACCTTGCTGGTAATCAGAATCTTCCTACGACAATTTGAATGGAAGCAATTCGATTTCCCGCTGGTATCCTGCTCAGGTTTTACAGGCATATAATAATGAGGTACCCCAAGGGTTCTGTAGATCTTCAGTTGTTGTATAGTAATACAACAAGGTATTGCCCCTGATATATAATGCAAGCTGAGAGGCTTGAGAAATCAGGGAAAAGCTCAGTAATATCCTGGGATCGGCCTGGTACTAGATTCAAAGTGCTGGACTTTCAAACTTTAGTCAAGAATGAATCTAGAGGGCATGGGATCATTATTGAAGCTTTCAAAGTCATTCCACTTTGAGCTTCAAAGTTCATTCTATTTGAATGTATAGGGGCACAGAGAAGGAGTTTTGGATGAATTGAGTTTGAGATAATTAAAAGAAGATATATAGAGAGAAATATCTACTACGCCGTTGGTAACGTGGCACTGGAACTCAGGAGGCCAGTAGGTGTTTCAGTGCATAGAGGGCTGGGCCTGGAGTTCAAATGTGGCCTCAGACATTTACTGGCTCTGTGACTCCTGGGCAAGTGACTTAACCTCTGTTTGCCTTATTCCACTGGAGAAGAAAATGGCAAACCACTCCAGTGTCCTCACCAAAAAAATCCTATGGACAATATGGTTCATGGGTCGTGAAGAGTTTGATATGACTGAACAACAAAATTTATGGTTTAGGGAATCATCTACACAAGGCTCATAACTGAAATTATGAGAGTTGATGAAATCATGAAGAAAGTACAGACCAAGGGTTCTTAACTGTTTTGTGCATCATGACTCTCTTCTCAGAATAATATTTTTAAATAATTTAAAGAAAATTAAATTTCATTTAGAGTTTAATGAAAATAAATATGTAATCTCCTCTCCCCATTCATGTTTATCAACCCTCTGAAATTCATGAGCCGCAGGTTAAGGACACTTCTGTTATAGAGAGAGAAAATGAGTGGGTCCCTAAAAGAGAACAGGGACCTACCAATGTGTAGGGATAACTCACAAGGAGATAGAAAAAAAGAAAATAAAAAGAGAACACTGTCACTGAGGCCCATGGAAGAGAATGTTAAAGTGTTAAAAGTGCGTATGAAGTGACCTGAAATCAAAAGGTATATATTAATGTGTAGGGCTATCTAAACCTTTCTACATTTTGCTGATTGACTGCCTTTTTTTTTTTAAATAATACCTTTTTATTTTTAAAATACATATAAAGCTAGTTTTCAGCATTCACTCTTGCAAAATCTTCTGTTTCAAATTTTTCTCCCTCTCTCTTCCTTCCTCCTTCCCCCTCCCCTAGACAGCAAGTAATCCAATATATGTTCAAGATGTGTAATTCTTCTGTATATATTTCCACATTTATCATGTTGCACAAGAAAAATCAGATAAAAAAAAGTAAAAGTAAGAAAAAGAAAAAAAGCAAGCAAACAATAACAAAAAAAGTGAAAATGCTGTGTTGTGATCCACCCTCAGTTCCCACAGTCCTCTCTCTGGGTGCAGATGGCTCTCTTCATCACAAGATCATTGAAACAGGTCTGAATCATCTCATTGTTGAAGAGAGTCATAATTGATCATCATATAGTATTGTTGTTGAAGTGTAAAATGATCTTCTGGTTCTACTCATTTCACTCAGCATCAGTTCATGTAAGTCTCTCCAAGCCTCTCTGAAATCATTCTGCTGGTCGTTGCTTACAGAGCAAATAATGTTCATATACTATAACTTATTCAGCCATTCTCCAGTTGATGGGCATCCACTCAGTTTCCAGTTTCTGGCCACTACAAAGAGGGCTGCCACAAACATTCTTGCACATGTGGGTCCCTTTCCCTCCTTTAAGATCTCTTTGGGATACAATCCCAGTAGAAACACTGCTGGGTCAAAAATCACCTGGCGATTATCTAAGGACAGTGGAGCTGCTCGCACTGGACACTGCCCTTCTGGTGGGTTATAAAACCTGTCTGCCGGAGCCACAGTTTGATAACCCTTTGAGCATAGTTCCAATTTGCTCTCCAGAATGTTTGGATCATTTCACAATTCCACCAACAATGTAGTTGCTGGACATCACAACCTCCCCATACCTTTATTATCTAAATAGCTTTTCCTTTATCATCCAAGTGATTTCTAGTGGATTCTTCTTAGGAAGGCTGCTACTTGGATAAATTAAGTGAATAACAAACATTTATTGGGTACTTATTAAGGGACAGATATTATGCTAGATAATTGAGGATTATAAAATCCCCCCCAAAAAAAAGATAGCTGTATAATACATAACTAGTTTATACATACTTAAAGCCTCTTCAGGTTGATTGATAAAACCAGCTACAGATTGTACTTTGTACAGAGTTTAAGAACCTAGGGTTACTTGCCATGGTAAGGAAGTATTGTAGAATATAAGTGGTCAATATGTTATTCATACATATGCCTAATTGTTCACAGGAACATAAATTTAAAGTTAAAAGGAACCTTAAAGGCTCAGACAAAGCTTTAAGCCTTCTCTGTTCTCAAGACTTCCAAACCACAGTTTCGATTAATTTCTTTTACTACTTAAGCAACAGAATTAATTCATACTGATCTGGAAGTATAAAAGAGAAGAAATTGTAGGTTCAAGTTCCACATTGCTTTAGGTATACCTTTATGCAAATGTTTAAACAATTTTTTTTAAAAGTGATTTTACAGTATATAGTCAAAGTTCCTACAATTAAGTAATTTTATTCAATATTATTATTAATATATTAGTGTCCTGCTGTGTATAACTAGAAACTCACAGCTCATTTAGCTAGTTTTCCAAGTGGTAGTAAATGCTCAAAGCTATTATATAGTGATAAATACATTTTCAATCCTCCTAAATCTCATCTTAACTTTTTATGTAACTACCATACCATACTGATACCAGGGTCTCTTTCCAAACATAATATCAAATGAACTAATTTCTACTTGTGACACTTATTAAGTGGAAATGAAAATTTGTTTGGAGTTTCCAGTAGCAGATCTTATTTATCTGTATATTTACTCTTGCAATAAAAAATAAAAAGGTCCTTTTCCATCACAGAAGCTTATTTTCTTTAACTTGAATACCTCTGGAACAGATATTCATGAAGTAGTGCCAAGAAGTCCTCTTTGTAGTGGCCAGAAACTGAAAACTAAGTGGATGCCCATCATCGGAGAGTGGCTGAATAAATGATGGTTTATAAATGTTATGGAATATAATTGTTCTGTATGAAACGACCAGCCGGATGATTTCAGAGAGGGCTGGAGAGGCTTACATGAACTGATGCTGAGTGAAATGAGCAGAATTAGGAGAGAGTTGTACACAGTAACAAGATTATGTGATGCAGTTCTGATGGGTGTGGCTCTCATGAACTATGAGATGATTCAGTTCCAATGATCTTGTGATGAAGAGAGCCATCTATACCCAGAGAGAGAACTGTGGGAACTGAGTGTGGATCACACCATAGCATTTTCACTCTTTTTGTTGTTCTTTTGCATTTTGTTTTGTTACTCACTTACTTTCTTTTTTTTAATCTGATTTTTCTTGTGCATCAAGAAAATTATATAAATATATTTATACATAATGAATTTAACATATTTTAACATGTTTAACATATATTGGATTGCTTGTCATCTAGGGGAGGGGGGAGGGGGAAAGAGGAGAAAATCTCAAACACAAGGCTATGCAAGAGTCAATGTCAAATTATTCATGCATATGTTGGAAAATAAAGCTTTAAAAAAAAAAAAAAAAGAGTGCCAAGAGTGTAATATCTCAAATGCTTTCCTCTGATTCTTTTTTTTTTTTTTTTTTTTTTTTTTGCTGACACAATTGAGGTTAAGCAACTTGCCCAGGGTCACACAGCTAGGAAATGTCAAGTGTCTAAGGTCAAATTTGAACTCAGAGCCTCCTGACTTCAGGGCTGGTATTCTATCCACTACACCAACTACTTGCCCCCTCTGCTTAATTTTTGATTTTTTTTGTGTGTGTGTGTGTGAGGCAATTGGGGTTAAGTGAGTTAGTTACTGAGGGTCACACAGCTAAGAAGTAGTAAGTGTCGGGCTACATTTGAATTCAGGTCCTCCCTGGTTTCAGGGACCGCTACTCTATCCATTGTATCATCTAGCTGCCCTGATTAATTTTTAATATTTTCTGGCTATCAATACAACACTGAGGTTGTACATCTCAATCTTATTCTGTCTCTGACCCATCTCCTTTTCCAATCAAACTTGTCCCAAATGAAGTTTTTTTCTGCCATTTCCCACACCCAAATTCTTGTTGCTAATTTGCTTACTTGTATCTTTTTCTTTTTTCTTTTTTTTAAATCTTTGGTTCACCTGATACAATAACTCTCCTGAGATTATAGTGTTCTATTCTTTCTTTTTGGAGGTAAATGAGTCAGGAGACTGAATGAACTCCATTATGACCCCATGAACTTTGAAAAGCTTAGAGTGGCCACCAGGTAGCCAGCCCACCAAGGAGTCAGCCTGAAGAGGAAGCTTCTTAACTACCCTAGTAAGTAGTGACTCTTGGATCTACCAAGCAGCCATGGCACAATGCTCTGCAAACAAGTGAACGACTTGTCCATCGGTCATGCTGCCCCTGGGAGATGGCTAAGTGGTGGAAAGATTGCTAACAATTGCTTTAGTTTGAGCCTCCCAGGGAAGGAAGCACAAAAGGTCCTAGCCTAACCTGCGCTATCTCCTGCACTCATTCCTGGGAGCAGGATGAAATGAAATACAACCAGGTTCTCCTACCTTTCTGTCAGCCCTAGGTGGGGAGGGTAGGACCCTGCTCGCCTCTGCTCACAGAAAGGGTCCTAGAGCAGTTCTTGCCCCAGTTACCACCCAGGAAAGGACTCAGTTAGCCAGTCAAAAAGCGTCTCATCCTCCCTTCATGAACAGACAGGAGCAGCCAGAGAGTGCTGGTCCAGAATCTCTGGACTGGGGAGCCGGGCTCTACCATTACTTATCATGGTACATTTCCAGGCTCACCTGACTTCCAAAGGGACTGGAACCAAGCAGAACAGATTGCTGGCGTGTCTGAAGGCGCACTGTTGGTCCAATAAATTGTTAGATACAGTTTAGTGACTTTTGGGATATTGGTCCAAATTATTTTCCAGAATGTTTGGACCAATTCATAGCTTCATCAGCAGTATATCAATATGCCTATCTTGCCAATGTGGTGAAAGTTAGAACCTCAGAGTTGGTTTTATTTGTATTTTGCCTTAATATAGAGATTTGGAGCATTTTCTCATGAAGTTGTTGATATTTTTAATTTCTTCCTTTAAAAACTGTTGCCTATACCTTTTGACCATTCATCAAATGAGGAAAAAGATTTGTTCTTATATATTTGAATTAATTTTTGATGTAACTAGGATATCAGACCTTTGCCAGAAAACCTTGCTATAATGATTCCTCCCCTCCCCCCACGGTTAACTGTTTCCCTTTTAATCTTAACTACCTAGACTGTTTGCACAAAAGTTTTTCAATTTTGTGTAATGAAAATTGTACATTTTATTTTCTGTGAACTTCTCTATCCCTTGTTTGGTCATAAATTCTTCCCCTTTAGATAGTTGTGATAATGATTTCCTTCCTTCTTTCTCTAAATTGCTTATGACATAATATGGTGGGAAATGCTTTATCCTCACCCAGAACCTTATAAAGGAGACTGAAGATAGTTTGTTCCAGCCCACGCAGTGAGCAGAAACTGGCACCTCTGTGCCTTTAAATTAGTTTTATTATTGTGAAAATAGCTTGAACAGAAAACTGTCCATGAAAGCATGTCATATGAAAACTTCCCTTCTTATATTTTCATCAGAGATATCCTAAATGCATTCTCAAAGTTTTTTTGTTTTTTTTAAAGAGAAGACATTAGGCATATAGGTTAATAGTTTAAAATGACCAAACATTACATTAATTTAATGTGACATTTTTAGAATGTTATCAGAGACTTCTAAATCTTCTTAAAGTATTGCACTCACATACCTCCTGCTGCAACTAACCTCTCTTAATTGTACAACTTGTAACAGCTTATTCCAGGCCCGTTACTAAGTTTGAAAAGGATTAATTCTACGTGTGGTTCAGCTCCTTCTTTCTCTTTATATGGAAATACTTCCCAAGTAGCTCCTGCTTTCTTAATGGCCAGGGATTGGTTTATTAGCAATTATCAAAAGGTGAAAAGCTGTTTTCTCACATTTTTGATCAGGCCCCAAAATTCATCCTTATAACACTTTATATTCAGAAAATGTTGTTCTTTAGCGTGGTATATTTAGGTTGAAGCTGATAATGGGTGTTTCTCATTTGGAAGTGTTTTTATAGAGTATGAGCATGGTAGCATATATGATTGTATTGTTGGGAGCCTGCCCGCTTTTTCATCCTTGACAGTATTCTAAAACTGACACCACGTTGCTTTTGAATTCTTTAGAAAATAATAATTCACTCTTTTGCCACTCAGCTAGAGTCAGAATAATACATTCAGGAATCTGAACTCCAACCGTCATGTGGTTGGAGGGAAGAGGCAGCACTCCATTACTAACAGAACTGGGCTTCCTTCATTCAGAAGTGAGCTGTCCTGTAGAAAATAGCTCTACTGCTTCACCTGCGGGAATAGGAGGCCTAACAGGACACATGCTTGTGGAACACCTCCCCTCACGCAGAGGGCCCAAGCCTTCGGGAGGTGGGTCCGGAAAGTCCTGTCTGGGCTCTGAGGATCCCTGGTGGCTTTTCCAGGGTTCATCTCCCCCTTTCCTTGGAGAGTCCTCAGAAAACCGGCACCACGTGCCTTCTGCCTAAGTGTAGCAGAGGACAGGGCCCTCCCTCAGAGAGCTGCTCACTTGGGCAGGGGGTCGCCGGTTAAGGAGACAGCTTTTTCTTGTCACAGGGCAGGATGTCTGATCTAAGGCTGAGAGAGCAGAAGGCACTTGCTGCCTCCATGGTTCGGGCGTCTGGCTTTGAGGACCCTGAGGTCCCTGAAGTCTGTGGAGTGTTCTTGGCCAGTTCCTTCTCCATGACCATTATGCCACTTGCCCCTCCTCTCAGAGCCACGTCTGGGGCCACATTTGAAGTCAGTTCTTCCTGACTCTAGGCCCAGAGTTCTGTTCCCTGAGCCACCCATTCGCCTCCCAACCCTCAGGGGAAATGTTTAAGAATCCTGAGACTAGCTTTTGGCTTCACTAATTGGAAAGGAGGAGTAGATAAGAATTTAAGGAGAGGGAATTGCTTATCTCTTGACCTGAAAGCTGAAGCACCAGAAAGCATTATATTTCTTCACCACCTCCACCTTCTCTCTTTCTTTCTGCTAAAAGTCTGCATGGCCGGATCTCAAAGCCTGCCCTGCTGGGTCCATGGCAATCCTCCTTTCCTGGATGTCTGCATCTCTTGGATCTAGATGCAGTTTTTGGTAGTGTTAGGAGTCGGGAAGAATAAATCAGTTAAGATCCCACCCAGTGCCCACTGGATGCAGAACTCTGGGCAAAAATAACTTCACTTTTCCAAACCTCATTTTCCTCCTCTATAAAATGTGGTGTTTGGACTCAGTGGTTTCTAATGTTTTTTCCTAGCTCTAAATCCATAATCATACAGTTATTGTTAGAAATTATAAGCACAACTTATGAAGTCATTTTGATGGATTTTTGTTTATATTGAGCTAGAAATTCCCCTGAAAATCTATGAACTTACTAGTCTCCATTAAATATTTCTCTATAGCAAAACTGAATATTTATTGATCTGGGTTCATCGAGTAAAGACCTTTATTATTAATTTCTGAGAAAGCCTCAAAGTGGAGAAACCCTGGTAGACAGACTTGGACAGAATTGGAACATTTTACTTTTGTTCTATTTTGTTTCAACAATTCTGGGAGCAGCAAATTAAGCAGTGTTTCTTGTGAAAGAATTTAATCATGGAGTTTATTACATCTCTCTCCATCACTCTGTTCCCATTAATATGTTCTTTCTACCTTTTTGGCTTTTCCTTCAAATATTTGCTTTTCCCCCCCTTCCTCTGCGATTCCTTTGGGTGGAAAGGAAGAAGATAATAGTATCTGAGCAGGAGATGATTAGTGATTATTTTTTACTTTGAGTGGAAGAGTTTATGTATCATTTCCAAGCCTTTCTCATGTACTCATCTTCTTGAAACTACTAATTTGTAAAAAGAATGTCCAAAGAGGCTAGGATCATTTGTAGATATATAATCAATTAGCATTTATTGGAACACTTAAACTGTGTGAGCTACCATTTGTTGTTTGTTGTCCAATCCTGTCTGACTCTTTATGACTGTAATTTTGGTTTCTTGTCCAAGATACTAGAATGGCTATTTTACAGATAAGGAAAGAGAGGCAAACAGACTTAAGTGATTTACCTGGGATCCACATAGCTGGCAAGTGTCTGAAGCCAGATTTAAACTCAAGAAAATTCCTGAGCAGACTCCCAGCACTTTATCCACTCTGCCACACAGGTTCTTCTTATAGCAAGCTACCATACAGGACATAAACTAACAACTCTCAATTACCCATGATAATAAAAGAGACAAGTGGCAGAATAACAGATGATGTTAAAATAACTTTGTATCCCCAGTGCCTAGCATTTTTCCTAAACATATTAGACAGGGGCAGTTAGGTAATGTAGTGGATAGAGCACCAGCCCTGAAGTCAGGAGAACCTGAGTTCAAATGTGACCTCAGTCACTTAATATTTCCTGGCTGTGTGACCCTGGACAAGTCACTTGACCCCAATTGCCTCAGGGAAAAAAAAAAGTCATGATAGCTAAACAGATTAGAGGTTGAATAAATACTTGCTCATCTTTTTTTTTGGTAATTATTCCTGAACATGAATGTGTCCCATATTTAAATAATTCAAATAAAAAATTAAAAAAAAAAAAAACAAACCAGCAAAACCAGACATACTATGAGAATCAGATTGTGGGAGGCAGGGCTACAAAGTTCTCAAACTTCCTTATCTTAACTCTTTGCTCAACTTCCCCTCCTCCCCACTACATGTTGAAAACAGACAGCTTTATTTCCCATACTGATGCAAGGATGAACTACTCTTTCTCCCTCCCTAAATTTGATTTGCATTAAGTATACATCCTGTGAGAATATGAAATCAATTAAGAATTCTCATTCTAAAAAAGTAATCTCAAAATTCCTTTCTGCTTTTTGCTAAATTAGAAAATATAATTCAAAGATAATAACATAGTTTTATAAATAAAAATTATTGATGATTTTTGTTTAATATTTTTCATTTCCAAATATAACCTTCCCTCCTCATATCCAGGGGGCATCTATATAGAAAGAATTTTTAAAAAGAGAGAATGAAAATAGTTCAGCAAAATCACCTCTACCTACCTTCAAATTTGTCCAGGATAAGAACTGATAATTTGTACCTGTGTCCATTCTTTGCATCAGGGACTATGAGCATGAAATAGTTTTTATTTTCAGACTTGCTTTGCTGAAGGGCAATACAGCAATTTTTAAGGAGTTACTCTGTTGAATCTTCCCCCCCCCAAAAAAATGTATGTTTTATGTCAATATATTATCATTGTTATTTTTAAACTGTGCAATCCATGAGAAAGCGTCATCATCTTTAAGTGAGATAGCACCATAATACCATATATACATTATGCACTCAAATTTTTTTAAATGACTGTACAACAGTCACAAAATGTGTGTTTGGCACTCTTTGGAGTTGCCAAAGTTGACACCAGTAGATGCTCCTGCTCAGGATGTAAATTCGCAGTGTTTCTCTTCTTGATTCCCAGGGAGTTAGAATGTTTCACTAGCTGGAATCAGATGGACTTTGATAAGCTAGCCCCTTTTATCATAAAGGGGGATTGCAAGCAACTGAAGCTTCATGAAAGGCAAACATCTCAATGGTCATCTACCACACTGAGAGATGATACACAAGGCTTTGGTAACAATATGGAGAGATAACCTGCAGCAGTTACTGGAACAGGAAGTGGCAGTGGGGATGCTGAGAAGATCCTTGGACAGACATGGAGGAAAGGTATCAGGAATAAATCTCACAGTCTGGATTATAGAAGAGGTGTAGTTTGATTGAATCATGTACCAGAAACATAGAACAGAAAAGAGGTTGCTGAAACTAAACTGTAAAGACCAAGACCAATAACTATTTCTTGTGTTATTCTTCTCTTTTCCCTTTCCTTTCCCTTCTCAAAAGTCAGTTCCCAAAATTTATGTTTCTTTGAAATTTATATACCTTTCTGTTCACTTTTTTAATCAGTTTAAGTGGACTTAACCATTGCACTATGAATCTGTGTATTTCATTATTCAAATGTATCTGAGAAAAACCATGAGAAAAGAGAAAGAAACAAAGGCTGATACAAAAAGACCAAGAGAGAGAGAAAGAGAAAGAAAGATACACAGAGAAAGCAAAAAAAAAAAAAAAAAAAAAGAGTTTTTAAATTATGATGTACATTCACCAGGAAAAAAAAAATTCATGGATGGGGTTTGAGTCTAAAATTTATAGTTAATTTATGTCCAAAGGGATATACAAATGTGTATAATCCTTGATACAACAGTGTCTGTATCCTAGAGATCATAAAAGAGGGAAAAGGACCCACATGTGCTAAAATGTTTGTAGCAGCTCTTTTTCTAAAGTCAAGGAACTAGAAACGGAGTGGATGCCCATCAATTGGGGAATGGCTGGATAAGTTATGCTATATGAATGTAATGGAATATTATTATTCTGTAAGGGAAAATCCTGGAAAGATTTACAAGAACTGATGCTGAATGAAATGAATAGAACTAAGAGAATACTGTACATACTAACAACAGCATAATGGGATGATCAACTATGATGAACTTGGCTCTTTTCAACAATGAAGTCATTCAAGGTAATTCCAATAGACTTGTGATGGAAAGAGCCATCTACAGCTAGAGAGAGAGCTATGGAGATTGAATGTGGATTACAGCATAATTTCATCTTTTATTATTGCTGTTTGCTTGCTTGTTTGTTTGTTTTTTCTTGTATTTTTTCTCCTTTTTTTTTTTTTTTTAACACAGCATGACAGATATGGAAATATGTATAGAAGAATTGCACATGTTTAACCTATATTGGATTGTTTGCTGCCTTGGGGAGGGGGAGAAGAGGCAGAAAAAAATTGGAACATAAATTTTTGCAAAAGTAAATGCTGAAAACTATGTTTGCATGTATTTGAGAAAATAAACCATGTTAAAATAAATAAATAAATGTCTGTCAAAAATTATTTATTCATTTTTATAACTTCCTAAAGCAAAGAAAAAATTATGGACTTGGACCCTTTAAGGCAAACAAACAGCTTTGATTCGGAGAGGTTGTGATTAGCAGTTTTGTTTGAGAAGTGGGCCCTAGCTATATCTTCTACTGATTGTTCTCCTTTCTTCTCCAGGGAACCAGCTTAGGTGGTGCTGGAGAGAAAAATCATTATTTCAAAAGAAGAGTCAATTGCCTAAGAAGGTGTGACCTGGCCCCTTACTAGTCCAATTTAACACCAAATCACTATTATCTTACACTAGAAGATGAAACTTTTCTGGGACAAAATTTTTTTAATTTAAAAATTTTTCTCTATTTTATGAGTTTAAATAAAATTTTAATTCTTCCTATTTCTTTGTAAGTAGGATTTCCCTTGTATTACTGCTATAAAGTTTTAAAATATCCTTATTCTGTAAGCTGAAAATTTTTTTTTTTACAGCTAGTGTTTCTGATAAAGGCCTCATTTTAAAAACATATAAAAAACTGCTACCTAGGGAAGGGGGGAAAATTGGAACACGAGATATTTTTTCCTTAACAAACCATGTTTTTATTTAAATGTTATGTGTCATTTGACTAGAAAAACTATCATGCAATAACAATAAACTTAAAGAAAAGACAACAAAACTTGATTTTAGTTGTGTGAGATGCACTATATAAAACTAAAATTGCACAAAATTGGCTTTCAAAATTCAGTTGCTTTGGAAGCATATTTGAAAATTTTCTGAAATACATGTATAAAGACCAAGTTAAGAATTAATTTGCCCAATGTATATAGATTCAGTGAAACAACTTAAAATAACTTTTACAAATTAAGAATTGTATGATTATTCCAATGGTAAAAGTAACAAAGTACTTTACAGAATTTACTGTCTCTTCATATTCTCTCTGAAAAGTCCATGCTTTTAATTATTATCATTATAAAAAAAGAAACTTTCTAAAAACTATCTATCACAGAATATTAACTCTTACTTGCAACAGTGAATGTTAAAAACTCTCTTTGCATATATTTTGAAAAACAAAACAAGTCAAATTTATAAAAATACACATCATTCCCCACCTGATAAAATGGTTAAAGGACATTGAACAGACAATTTTCAAATGAAGAAATTAAAGCCATCTATAGTCATATGAAAAAAAAATTGCTCTGAATCATTATTAATAAAGACAATTCTGAGGTATGATTTCACGCCTCTCAGATTGGCTAAGATGACAGGAAAGAATGATGAATGTTGGAGGGGATGTCATGGGAAAACTGGGGCACTGAGGCATTGTTGGTAAAGTTGTGAGCTGATCCAACCATTCCAGAGAACAATTTGGAACTGTGCTCAAAGGCTATCCCACTGTGCCTACCCTTTGATTCAGCACTGTCACTACTAAGTCTATAAAAAGATCATAAAATAGGGGAATGGACCCACAAGTACAAAAAATGTTTGTGGCAGCCCTTTTTGTAGTGGGGAGGAACTAGAAAGTGAGTGGATGGCCATTGGTTGGAGAATTGTGAATTAAGTTATGGTATGTGAATGTAATGGAATACTATTGTTCCATAAGAAATAATAAGCAGGTTGGTTTTAGAAAAGCCTGGAAAAATTTACAGAACTGATTTTGAGGGAAATGAGCAGAAGCGAGAGAACATTGCACACAGTAGCAATCAGCCTGTGTGATTAACTGTGATGGATTGACAATTATTTGCAACTACAAAAAGCTTTTATAAATAGTAGGTACATATAAGTCCTCTTCCTCTTCTGGGTACATGCAGTTTAGTAACTTCAGGTCTACAGAACTTTTGGTTCAGAACAGCTGAATCAATTCACAGCTCCACTAAAAGAATCCCTTACCGAGGGACATTTCTGATTGGAAGGGCCATGGATATGACCGAATGATTCAAGGAAAGGAAGCCCCAAACTCTAGAGTTAGGGAGATAGAGTTAAGGTGACTTTCCCCACAGCTCACCTAACATTTGTAATTCTCCTGTCTTGTCCACTTTGCCATCCTGAAAGATGTGAGCTCTGATTAATACAATAACCAGTCACAATGCTCAAGTGAAGAAACATGATGCCCGCTTGCTGATGATGGAGAGGTGATGAACTCAGGGTGCATAATGATTCATTAGGATATGGTCACTTGTAGGCAAGATAGAGGTTAGATCTGTCAGAGGGGCACTGCTGGACTAAGTTAGCAGAATATTCTGTAGATGACCCATAAACTCCTGGGAAACAAACATGGAAAACTTGGAGTGCTCATGTGTCAGGAGAATTATGAAATTAGCTGTGACTAGACTTAGAAAAAAGAGTTAAGCTAATAGAGAACCAGCTTTTGGATTTATGGGGGACTTGAGCTCTATTAAGCCTGACATCAGACGAAGACTAGTCTGCCTCATGAGAAATACAGTGTCGGTGAAACACCAGGCAAAGTAGACAGTATGTTATTGTACTTACTGTACAGTCAGTCCTGAATCTACATGTCAGCACAGGGGAGAAGAGCTTTCTATTTTATAGAAACTGATATAGCTGTAGTGAGAGTTGTCTGAAGAAAACATGATCAGAGTAACTGAGTATGCAGTGGCTTGATATATGATGAAATAATTAAATCATAATTAGGGAGTCAAGAATTTCTGTAGAATGCTTAATAGATTTTCAGAGTTGATGGAACGAATGTGTGAAATAGAAACTGGTCACAAAGCAGTTAGGAAAGACTCCCACTGGGAAGTTCTCTCTGCTAGGTGACTAAGTGGAGGCTGGATGCCTCCTCAGCAAGACCAGCTTGGCTAGCTGTGGGATCCTGGACAAGGGACTTTAATCTCTGCCTGCCTCAGTGTTCTTAAGTGTAAAAGGAAATAAAACCATCACACTTGGAAAAGTAATGACCCGAAGGAACAGAGATGTAAAAATATCACCATCAGGAGACAACCAGAAAGGCAGAACTACTTTCTTTTACAATTGTACAGAGGTTAGCCATATGCAACTGGGATAAATGATTGAAAAGCATTTATTAAGTGCTTATTATAGGCCAGTTCTGGGGATAGAATAGACCACAAAGAAAGACATTCCCTGCCCTCAAGAAGCTTATTTCCAATGAGAGAAAAAAAAAACAAAAAAAAACAAAAAAAAACAAACACAAAGAAGAACTGAAAACCTTGGGGAGAAGTGGTCTACGGGGACTTAGTTTTGAAGTCTGGAAGTCAGAACCTTGTCTGGAACAGGGAACGAAGGACAGCCTGGGGCTGCTACATAAAATGGAGATTCTAAGAGGAGATCACCAGTGGGATAAAGGGGCCAGATTTTGCAAAGGATTCAGGTTGTGAAGGCCCTGGGCTGGTTGGATGATCCAGGATGAGGAGGCTCCAAGTGCTGCTAAGGTTAGCCTAACAGGCTTGGCCTGAGGACACAACCGTATTTTTCTAGATCCTTTTTACCTACAGTGACTCATACTGAGATGTGTAAAGTATTCCCCACATGGCCTTCAAATAAACCCAATTCTACTGTGAGAAGGCTTTATCGCTTTCTTTGTTCCTTTGTTCTCCAGAATGTAGCCATACTCTTCACCATAGGGAAGTAGAAAACCAAACTTTATGTCCTTTTAAAAGGGGAAGCATTTGTCTTGTATTCTTTTGGGTATATTGTATTTTTTCAGGATGATGTGGGGAGAAAAGAAAGGCCAAGAGCTATTCACCAAAATTCATATTCTCATAGAAATTTGATTAGTTCCCTTCAAGAAGAACATTACACTTTAATAACAAGTTGGATTTATATGAACATTTCTCTGATGAGGAAATAGAGGTTAGTGAAATCACTCAGTAAATTCCCATTGGGTCAGAATCCCAGGACTCTCAAGCATAATCTTTAGAATCTTTTAAAAATGTTTTTCTTGAAATATGTTTAAAAAGATTGGACATGTGTCACCTATATCAGATTGCTTGCTATGTTGGGGGGCAGGAGAAGGAGGAAAGAAGGAAAAATTTGCAATGTGAAATCTTGAAAAAATGAATGGTGAAAACTATCTTTACATGAATTTGGAGATATAAAATACTTTTATGAAACAGTTAAAAAAAAAAAAAAAAGCAAAGCAGGACCAAAGGAAAAAAATAGAATGTCTTCCTTAGTCTATTTGTTACCCTTTCTCCTTAAACATGAATAGAATGCTTATTTTACCTATATATTTAAGATTGACAATATGAGAATTTATTAGCTGAATTTAAAAGCCAGATCTCAGAAACTACAAGGGTATAATCCTCAAACAACATGCATATATTCTGGATGAGTTAAGGGAAATGTTTCGGGATTTTAATCTGGTCAGAAATGGAGGGAAGATTCTATAGTGACTCAGTTCATGTTTGTTTATACTGGTTTGTGCTTATCCACCTATTGACATACTAAATTGAAAGAGACAATCTCTTACCACAAAGGCAGTCCCCTTCCTAAAAATTAACTCCTTACTATAAAAAGGTCTATCAGTTATTAAACACATTAATTTTCATGCCATTATAATACTATTCCTATACTGGATTTTCACTAAATACTTGCTGGTCATTAGCAGGATGAGATTCGAATCACGCTTCCTTTGCACTCATCAGGTACATATATAGTACTCATGTACTATATATGACTGTTCTACCTAGGTACCATGGTCATTTTTTTTCCTCTGAGAGTCTTCTCATGTCATTTTCCCAGCTAGAAAGGCTTTTCCTCTTTTCTCCCTTCCCCTCCTGACATATCTAAATCAGACTCAACTTTTAGGTTCTAGTTAAACCCCATTTCTATGAAATCTCTTTCTCCTCCAACCCATTTTGATTTCTTCTTTTCTCAATTCTTTTTGTACTAGTCGTGGGCTTGGCTAAGGAGAATTTCCCAGTGTTTGGCACCATAAAACAGCCCTCATTGGGTGAAGTTCTCAGGACTGCTTTTTCCGTGTGTGGTGGGACTGGGTGATTGCATCATGAGGTGAGAACTTTGATTCCTGGGAGAATCATCTGAGAGGCAGGAAAGACAAGCAGGCTGGATCAGTGAGAGAGAAGGTGGGGGAGGTTAATGGGAGTCCAGGAGCCCCCACAGAATCCTCATGAAATAAGGCAGACAAGGAAAATGTAAACACTTTCCTATTGGCATGTAAGGTTAGCGATTACAGGGTTCCATGAATTTAGTTTCACAATATTTTGATAAATTTTTCTATATAATTGATTTTCTTTTATGCATGTAAAAATGTGATTCTAAAAAGGCTTCACTAGACTGTCAAAGGAATCCAGGCTACCAGAAAGGTTAAGATCTGCCACAGCAGAATGTACTCATTTGGGAAATGGATGTGTTGAGCATGGTTCTTTGTCTTATGTTTGTTTCTATTTTAATTAAATGTTTTAATGGATTCTGTGTTGCTATTCACCTGAATATCTAGAGAACAGGTGACTTTAAAGTTTTTCCATCTCATATGAGGATAGAGACTTAATTCATATGAAGTATATATACATCTCTTTCCATCTCTCTGTCTCTCTCTTTCTGTCTCATTTTCTTTCTCTCCTCTTATCTTCCTGTCTCTCTATTTCCCCTATACATACACATATGAATATGCAAATGTGAGCACTAGTCTATGAGGGTCTAGTGCTTTATAGAACATGGAAAATGTATATTGTGAGTACCAGACCAATAGAATTTACAATTACTTCTGGCTAGCCCAATGCTAACTGATCTCTCATTTGTCCATTAATGTTTTGGGAAAAAACATGGGGATGGGGAATGGTCATCTTTTATAGTAAATGTCACATTTTTATGTGTCTTATAACAATTTCCAGAGTCCTGATAGTACACAATTCATACAATACTAATACACACACAAAATTCTATAGGAAACAGATATAGATTAGATTAGGCACAGAATAGACAGATTAAAAATAAGAATAAATAGTTAAATGTTTAAGACATTTAAATCCAGCTGGCATTGAATATTGCTCTTCTCATACTTTAATTTTTGATTTCTTTCTACCGAGTTTGTTCATCTCCAAGGCAGAGAACGTAAGCCTGGCGCCTCAGTAAGAGACTTGACCACTAGCCTACATTGCTCTTACCTAACTAACAAGAGTTAGCTAAAACGGGTAAAACTGGTTTGAAAGCCATCCTCCTATGGCTCTTATAATTGGATTCATGGAGAACTCTCACAATGACGACCACTGCTTTTTATGAGACTGGCACAGGATGAGGCTTTGGGCCATGGTGCTATGCCAAGATTTCATGATCTGATTTTGGGTACTTGCCAGACCTAGTAATTTCCTAGTCCCTCATCTCAGGACTGCCTTTTCAGGGCAGACTTCAAAGCTGAGGGATTTTTAAAAATTATGCAGACTTAAGGATTGCTTTTCTTTTCTTCCTTCCCCCACCCGAGCATCTTATCTTTACTATGGCTCGCCTTAGATAGTAATTGTGGAATAAGAATCCCTTGACTTCATTCAGCTCCCTTCTTCTGTGACCTTTTAAACACTTCTTCAGAATTCCCTTATCTTCAGAGTCTTAGTGGACTGGTTATGGCTAGGAATAAGCATTTTGCATATAATGATTATACCCATTTTATAGCTAAGGAAATTAAGACTCTAATCCATTTAAATAATTTGTTCAAGGTCATCTAGCAAAGGGCAAGACAAAGATTAGCATCTTTTAAAAACTAGAGTCCTTAGGGTGATAGCTCCATGGTAGTACCAAACAGATGATTTAATTTTGCCTTCATAAATGACCACAAGATTTAGAATTCAGAGGAGAAGATGGAAATAGGAAAGAAGATGGGCTATTACAACCAAATTCAGTCTGAGCTCTTGGTTTCACTGCTGTTAGTGAACCATAGAGAAGGATAGAAGATCCAGCCTGTGATCACATTGACACGTGAGCATATAACAGGAGCATAAGATGGTTCCTGCTACCATAAAAGACTAAATTTTGGGGAAAACAGATTGCAATAAACAAAGTCATCTCCCCAATCCTTTGCACATTATTTTGTGGTGAAATATTGATCCCCCAGTTTTAAATCTTTGTTGGTTTCTTAAATCTCTTTTAGCCCCATGGATTTTAGTATTCCAGAGAAATCTAGATTCCCAACTGTACATAGCTTGGATTCTAAGTTAGACCCTACTTAGAAGGGAATTCTACGTCCCACTCCAAATTTCTAGCAGATAGTACCTTGCAGAGATTATGACAGGTAAAATGGCAGGTAGAGTAAGTGGATGTCTAAATGGTGTACTTTTGGGGGCTAGATACATGAAAAGACCTCCACCAGCCATTCATGAGTATTTCCTTCATTAGCTTAATGCAGTGAATGAAATGCATCCACTCCTTTAGAAAAAGACATTAAAATTTTATTTTAAAATGCAAATGTTACCTAGAATTGGATAATACAGTAAGTTGCTAGCTATCTTCCATAGCTAAAAGTAATTGTTTAGATTAGCTACCTAGTCATCAAACAGGATTCTTAGGAAAACGAAGATAGTAGGATTTGGTTGGAGGAAGGAGAAAAGGAAGTTTGGAAAGACTTATTGCTTGGGAGGGGGCCTGGCAAGACCCCCAACTCTCAGATTAAGTCATCTCAAACATGCTTTTCTGGTGGGAATTTATCTCTAAAAGGGATGAATGAACGAAAACGTATTTATGAGGTACTGATTATGAATCAAGCACTGTGAATAGAAAAAGAAATAGAAATAAAAGAAATAGAAAAAGTACAATAGTTTTTTTTTTTTTTTTTCTTAAGGAATTTATATTATAAAAGAGGGAGAAAACATAAAGTGAAAATCCAGCTATAAGGCAGATGAAAAGATTTGAAAAACCTAAGAATACAGTGTTGAGGCAAATGGAAAAGCCAAGGGATCCTCAGGTTATATTAAAAAGTTTGATGACAGTGCAGGGAATGAACAGGTAGGGCTTAGAGATAGGGCAGATAGATAGTACTTCCTGGAGGTCTTTTATCACCCTAAAAGTCATAATAAACTTGGTGGCACCTATCTCTTATAAGTGGGACATGCAGTCAATGTGGGTTCTGGGTGAGCAGAAGAGGGGACAAAGGAAAATCAAGAAGAAAAAGATCCCTTTGATGGTGGCAAGTTTTTCCTGCTTCTTTACTGACCCAGATAGGCTCAACAGCAACATAAATTCATTACAGACTATTTGCCAGTAAGTGTTGAGACCTCAGGCAGTTTGGAAGCCTGACTAGCAGTATCATTTTCCTACCATTTCCACCTTCACCTACCTCAGGGGAACACTTATAAGACAAGTAAAACTCTCTGATAAACATAAAAGAAAAGACATTAGGATTACTCAATTTCTCTTTTTCCTGTGTCTAACCATGCATGGCTCTGTGAATGTAGGGGACTCTCTACTTTTCCCTGCTTAAATGTACTGGTTGAAGATAGCTCCAATGTGAGCAAGGTTTGCTATATTCTCCAGGGTTCTTGGCTACAGTTGTTTCCTTCCTATTTAATGGGTTTGTTGGTCTGTCTTTCCTGCTCTTCTAACAGTACTCCAGAAAGTACAACTAGTATGATGGGCCTACCACCTGGTAGATTGCAAAACCAACAGGTGAAATGTCAAAATGGCCATGGATCTTAAGTGAAATTATTTAATTCATCTATAGAAAAAGCATAAACCAAATATGGAGAGCAATTACAAAACTCAATTTGCCTATCTATGTACATACCGAGAATTTAAGAATTTGAAAGTAATTTCCCCTCTCTCCCTCTTTTTTTTTTTTTTTTTTTTTTGGAGAAATTTAGGCTTATAGAATTAAAGTGATTTATCCTTGTACTCTTGCAGTACCCCTTCTTTTTTTTTCCATGGAAATTATCTTTGACTAATAAAATCCTAGAATTGTAGAAATTGAAGTCACTTTAGAGATTACTTAATTCAACTTGTTTCTTCATGACTAATGAGAAAATCATCACCATGACCAGGTATTTAGGAGAACTTATATAGTATAGAATATTGGTGGTTAGAAAGCAAAGTACGTAGAATGCAGGACTTTAGATTTAGACATTTACTATGCATCTGGGTAAACTACTTAATCTCTATTTGCCTCAGTTTTCTCATCTGTAAAGTAGTGATAATAAGATCTCACAGGATTGTCATGATGATCAAATTAGTTACCATATGTAAAGCACTTTGTAAAATCTTAAAGAATTATGAAAATGCTTTCTCTTCCTTCCAAACTGAGGAGATTTGTTATTTGTCTTTCCATGAGCTCAAAATCTAGAGGAAAACAACAAGCAAACCAATGGGTGAACGCAAGCTACATCCAGCATCATTTGGAAATAGCCAGCAAAGGTGTGCTGGAAATCAGAGAGGTTGGGAATGCTTCCTGTGGAAGGCGGGATTTTGTTGCTGTTCACTTTTTGGTTTTTGAGAGTACCAGTACCTGTCACAGGAGGATGTCCAGACTTGCCTGTGAATTAAAGTGAGACAGAGTTGCACAAAGCAGGGTCAGCCTTACTTAGTCTAATGATAAGACAAAGTCAGGATGACTAAAGAAGGCCGGGATGCAGTAGATGAAATGGGATTTTAGTTGGGATTGGAAGGAAGTCAGGGAAAATAAGAGGCAGAGATGACAAGCATGAGGAACCTGCAGAAAAAAATGCCAGGAATGGAGATGTGACAGAAATTCACACCTGGTGCAGTAAATGCAGCACCGGGTCATCTGATGCCAAATCCAATTCTCTTTCCATTATACTTCTCTGCCTTCTCATATTTTCAGTGAGCCAATGTTCATTTTTTAAAAATCAGGATAAAAAAATTTTATCTGTTGGCCCCTATTCTACATACTTTTCGATATATTTTGTACAAACAAATAAATATAGGTGAAAAAGGAGATGGTAGACCAGTTTCAATTTCTTTTTCTAGGCTGGTCACAGTTGATCAGACAAGTTAGTGAACCTTTTCAACTTTAATAGTGAAGACAATGATCTTGATGATGAGAAGAAAGAAAAGAAATATGCCTGAAGAAAAAAATAAGAACCTCTGGTCTTGGAAGGCAGAAGAATGTGTATATATGAAAAATATCGACATCCATTTATTTTTTAATGTTTATAGCATTATTTTGTAGGTTTTTTAAGCGGAATTTTTAAAAAATTAATTGTTGGGAAAGGGGATGGTAATTTTGGGGAAAAATCAATTTTATATCATTTTGCCTCTTCTTTCTGCTGCCAGGATTGTCAGCTGATGAGGGTAGGGCAAAGGTGAAGGTACAAAGAAAAGGGAAAGAAACCCTAAGAGTTTTTGACTGAATATGTCATTGACAGGAAAACTAGAATATGAGCTCTTAGCAGATTCATGCTGCATCTCCTAATTCAGTCCTAAGTATCTCTGGGAAGCTTTAGATTATATTTTTAAAACCCCATCTGTCTTGGTAGATTGAAATTAATATCATAGCCTGGGCTATGGGTAGGTGATCCTTTTTATTTTTGAGCTAAGATCACCTTCCTTTAAAAGTCTTAGAGAGTTGTAGTATGTGTCATACTGTATACATGCATGTATACAAGATATATACACAGGGTGTCTCAAAAGTGTATGTATAAACATATTTATGCACATATGTGTGTATACAGAAATCACTCAGTATTTAGATCATATTACTTAGAAACAAAAGGATAGAGGGGCAACTGAATGTAAAAGTTACCTCTCCCCCCATCTGTTCACCCTTCCTCCCCTGCCCTATGCATATATATTCGTATCAGTTCAATCCAGTAAGGACTTCTAAACACCTACTATGTGCCAGTCATTGTGATGGAAATACCAAGACAAGAGTTAAACTAGTTCTTGGTCTCAAAGTGACAACCTTGGAAAAGTGTATGGGTGTGTGTGTGTGAGAGAGTGTGTATGTGGGTTTGTGAGTGTGTGTGTGAGTGTGTGTAGCCATTTCCATCTATATCTCTTGTGAATTAATGAATTTTGAAAAAAAGCATTTATTGAGCACTTCCTATGTGTCGGGCACTGTACTAAGTACTGGGGATATCATTATGAGCAAAGCAAGGTGGTCCTTGCTCTCACATAGCTTACATTTGATAGGGGAAGATAACCATAAAATTCTGAGTTAAAATTTGCAGTGGAAATCGAGGCTATGGGAGCGATGTAACAGTTTGGAGCCAGCTGAGAGGTGGTATGATGACCTGGTTCCAACCAAACAAGTTAAGCTGAGTTCATTTGTCTGGCTGCAGCTAGAGTTTTTCATACAAACTTGAGTAAGTCATACTTTCTGTGAATTTCACCTAAAAAAAATGGTGAATATTCTTGAACTACTGACATCACAGAGAGGCAGTGTGACATAATAGATGGAGGACTGCAACATCTGGGAATATGTCCAAGCCCTGACAAGCCCTGACACCTGTTAGCTGTGGAACCCCAGGAAAGACAATGGAATTCTCACTGCCCCCAGGGAATTCTCTAAAGTAAAAGTTACTCCACAGTTGCCAATTTGCATCAATGCAGTTAATTTCCACACCAGGGAGTGCCTCGGGTCAATGAGATCATAGGTATTGATTCTGGGGTGGAAAAAACATTGACCTTGAAGTCAAGGAACCTGAGGTCAAAGCCCAGCTCTGTTATCACTTGCCTGTTTGACTGTGGATAAATGAGTTAAATTCTTGGGTTCTTGGTTTACTAATATTTAAAAAGAAAAAGAGCACAAGACACTAGCTAATCTGTAGACAAACTGACTCTAGCTTTGTCTTCTGTTAAGGGGCAGTCAGTTCCCCGAGAGCCTCCTCAGCTGTGGATCACAGCCTCTGAAGGAGCTGCAGCCTTTGCTGACACAGATGTTTCGGACTAGGAACAAGATAAATTGGAGGCAGAGGGAAGAGGAGAAAGGTCAAACAATGCAACGGCCTCTCAGTCCCCTTGTATCATCACCCTCTCACATGAGGAGATCCATTCTGGGTTGGATCTCCAGCAGCCACTGTCAGGTGGCTCCTGTGTATTCCAACAGCTCCTGTAAATTTCCCACAGCCTTCTGTTTCTCTTCTAATATAAATGTGTGTGATTTTTTTTCCCCTTAGAAGCCCAACTAGTCCTGGTTCCTGTCCGATGACACCCTCCCTTCTTGCCTCAGCAGGACAGAAAAATACTAAAATAATAATCTACAAGCAGAGAAGCAGTGTGGTCAAATTTATGCCTTAAAAAAATGAATTTGAAATGGAATAGAATGGTAGTAGTGAGAATGAAAGCAGGGAGTCCATTTAGGAGGCTATTATAATAGTTCCAAGTAAAAGGTATTGAGGGGTTTAGACTTTGGGATTGAGATAAAAGGGCCCAATGCTAGAAATACTCCAAAGACAGAATCCTTAAGATTGTCAACTGATGAGGGCAGGGCAAAGGTGAAAGTATAAAGAAAAGGGAAAGAAAACTCTAAGAGTTTTTGATAGCGTTTTTTTGATGTATGGATATATCACTGACAGGAAAGCTAGAATATGAGCTCTTTGCAGGTGGATTGTTTTGCCTTTCTTTTCATTCCTTGCACTTAGCACAGTGCCTTACATATAGTAAGTACTTAATGTTTCTTATGAACAATAACAATAGCAAGCATTATAGAATGTGTCATCTATGGTATCTTATTTGATCCTCACACCTCTTGAAATGGATGGTATTATTATCTCCATTTTGTAGATGAACAAACAGAGGAAAATAGGTTAATTCAGGTCTTCCTGACTCTGTCAAGCACTTTATCCAGTGAGCTACCCAGATACCTTCTTTGATTATGAATGAAATGGGCAGTTTTGTGTAAAAGATATATACATGCACACACACATATGTGCTTTTATATCTATAGGTTAAGTTCCTATAGTAACTATTGACCTCTGGGAGAACTTTCTAAACTTTTGTGCTTTTAAAAAGCATAACTAAGGAGAACAGAGCTGATCGAAAAGTCTGACAACTGAGGGTTATATTTACAAAAAGAAAGTAACATACTCATGAATAATAATACCATTATGAAAAAGTGGCCAAAGATGGCAGAAATTAGGTATGGATCCACACTTAACACCATATACCAAGATAAGATCAAAATGGATCCATGATTTAGGCATAAAAAATGAGATCATAAATAGATTAGAGGAACAGAGGATAGTTTACCTCTCAGACCTGTGGAGGAGGAAGGAATTTATGACCAGAGGAGAACTAGAGATCATTATTGATCACAAAATAGAAGATTTTGATTACATCAAACTAAAAAGTTTTTGTACAAACAAAACTAATGCAAACAAGATTAGAAGGGAAGTAACAAATTGGGAAAATATTTTTACAGTTAAAGGTTCTGATAAAGTTCTCATTTCCAAAATATACAGAGAACTGACTCTAATTTACAAGAAATCAAACTATTCTCCAATTGATAAATGGTCAAAGGATATGAACAGACAATTCTCAGATGATGAAATTGAAACTATTTCCACTCATATGAAAGAGTGTTCCAAATCACTATTGATCAGAGAAATGCAAATTAAGACAACCCTGAGATACCACTACACACCTGTCAGATTGGCTAAGATGACAGGAACAAATAATGATGAATGTTGGAGGGGATGTGGGAAAACTGGGACACTGATGCATTGTTGGTGGAGTTGTGAAAGAATCCAAACATTCTGGAGAGCAATCTGGAATTATGCCCAAAAAGTTATCAAAATGTGCATACCCTTTGATCCAGCATTGCTGTTATTGGGGTTATATCCCAAAGAAATACTGAGGAGGGGAAAGGGACCTGTATGTGCCAAAATGTTTGTGGCAGCTCTTTTTGTTGTAGCTAGAAACTGGAAGTTGAATGGATGCCATCAATTGGAGAATGGTTGGGTAAATTGTGGTATATGAAGGTTATGGAATATTATTGCTCTGTAAGAAATGACCAGCAGGAGGAATACAGAGAGGCTTGGAGAGACTTATATCAACTGATGCTGAGTGAAATGAGCAGAACCAGAAGCTCACTATACACTTCAACAATGATACTGTATGAGGATGTATTCTGATGGAAGTGGATTTCTTCAACATAAAGAAAAGCCAACTCACTTCCAGTTGATCAATGATGGACAGAGGTAGCTACACCCAGAGAAGAAACACTGGGAAGTGAATGTAAATTGTTAGCACTACTGTCTATCTACCCAGGTTACTTATACCTTCGGAAGCTAATAATTAATGTGCAACAAGAAAAAGGTATTTACACACATATATTGTATCTAGGTTATATTGTTACACATGTAAAATGTATGGGATTACCTGCCATGGGGGGGGGAGGGAGTGGAGGGAGGGAGGGGATAATTTGGAAAATGAATACAAGGGATAATGTTATTAAAAAAAAAAATTACTCATGAATAAAAAAAAAAAAAAAAAAAAAAAAAAAAAGGGGCCAAAGGAGCTAATGCTGAATTTATCGTTTTGGTCAGTCAAGGCGAGACTGAGTCCAAATAATTAGCCCTTAAATATTAAAACTGCCCTGCAGTTCTTCTAGAATTCACTTATATTTGAAATCTAATCTTGGTTTAAGCATATTTTTGAACCATTTCATTTTTAATAGCCCATTTTGGGATTATTTTTTCATTAGTGAAATCTTTTGTCCCTAAAGTTAAACTCTTCTGCCACTAGCCTATTATCCCTTGCTGAGAGGAAATAGAACTGCTTGTGTAATTTGCATCTCAGATAGACTTACTAGGAAAGCTGAAGCCAAGAGCAGCCAAAGCAGTGATTCATCAGCAGTTCCTGCCATAACATTGAACTCAGGCTCACAACATCTTTTTCTTCCTCTGTCTTGGTTTTTTCGTTGTCTATAATACACCTTAGGGTCGGTTCCTTATTTCTATTATGTAGTACTAAAATCTGGTTCTTTTTATCTCTTCTGTCTTTTCTATATCCACCAGTTTTATTTTTAAACATCTTTTCCTGCCTCTTTTTCTTCAGATTATCTACTTGTGTTTCAGGCTCTTTCTGCCTTATATTTTTATTCCTACCAATATAGGGAATTTTTCCTAAGAATTCCTTTTTTCACTGTAATGTTCCCTCTAGAATTCTCCCTTCTCTGGGCTCAACTCTGGCATGTTGCCTGGTCGTTTGGGCCTTATTGGAAGGAAATGAGACTCTCCTAGGTCATTCAACAGTTAAGAAAGGGAAGCTGACTTAAACATGAAAGAAGATATAGCAGTCAACTTGTGTAACTTGCCTCCATACTGAAATGCATCGGATTAGCCGGGTAGGTCGTCCCCCTTTGAGACACGTACCAATATGGAAGGCCCCCTTCCATATAGCTGGAGTATTTTAGGTTCTGGGACCAATAAGAAACTAACAGTATGAGGCCACCAGAAATCCATGGGGAGCAAACCAGTTTGAGCCTTAGTTCTGTAGTCCAATTAAGTTTGGGTGAAAGTTTCCTTGACTTTTACGGTACAAAAAACCCAACTAACTTGCACAAAATCTGGGAAACCTTGGTAGATATCTATGCTGTTATAATCCACAATTTGGTACTCACAGTTTAGGAATCCCAGAGCACGACTACCTCAATTCAAGGTCTTCACTACAAAAAACGATATGGAGCCCCCATAGGTGCATTACTGTTTAAGACACAATTAGCTCAAGGCAAAGATACTGACTGAAATAGCAAACAGAAACGAGCTACATCTTCAGAGATTCGCTGGAACAGAGCAATGGGAAACAACTGTGGATCACAAACCTGGCATGATTTGCCAACATATACATGCAGAGAAAAGAGTTAATAAATGAAGGAGCACAAGGGGGACCCACACGGCCAAGGTGCGCCTCTGCCACTCCAGGGCAAGTGATCCCCTGACTCTTCTCTGACCCTGGCTTCTTTACACTTCTTTTACACTAGGCAGTCAGAGTCCGAAGGTATGTACATCATCCCATTACTACTACCTGACCCTCAAGTCCCACTCAAAGACATCACTCCAAGTCTAAAAGAATCATGACACCATATCTAATTGTTTCTGTCCCTCGTCCCTCATATCTCGTAACTTCATTGATGGGGAATATTCACATTGTTCAGGATCTTCCAATCTTCTGCTACCTGATATAAGGAGATAATTACTTTATAATGCTGGAGTTGGATGACAATTTGTTTTACCTGACAGATAATTTTTAAACAAGGAAGAATGATAATTCCATGTATAGCATGACTGTGTGTAATAAAATACAGAGTGAAGTACCTATGAAAAAGTATGGAGTCCAAGGCAATCCTAATAGACTTTGGATAGAAAACACCATCTGCATCCAGAAAAAGAAGTATGGACATTGAATGTAAATTAACACATGCAATGTTCACTTCTTTTTTCTGTTGGGTTTTTTTCCCTTTTCTTTTGATTTTTCTCTCCCAACATGATTCATAAAGCAATATATATTTTTAAAAATTAAATAAATGTGGGGTTTGGAGCAGCTAGATGGTGCAGTGAATAGAGCCCGGCACTGAAATCAAGAGGACCTGAGTTCAAGTCTAACCTCAGACATTTAACACGGTCTAGCTGTGTGACCCTGGGCAAGTCACTTAACCCCACTTATCTCAGCAAAAAAAAAAAAAAAAGTATGAGGCAAGGTAGCCCCAGTTCCATGATGCATGCACAAGCCAAGGGAGATTGATCTTGTACAGGCTTCACTCACCACTTACTACAAGGCTAATCTTTATTAGGTCTAGGAACATAAAATTCACAGTTCTTCTCTAATAGCCTCTCCTGTTTTTGAAAACTTACACCTGTTTAAAGATAGGACATTCTTATTCCTCCTTTGCTTGTAGGACTTCTGTAAGGTATGAGTGTCTATTCTTCCTTCTCCCAGTATCTCAGTCCATGCTAAAACAGCAATACATCTCCTGTCTCTGCTCTTTCCAGATCTCTTCCCTCTGCCATCACTAAGCACATCAAAAACACGGCAGCTAGGAGAAGACTTAGTACATACATGGCAATTTAAAGGATCAGAGGATGAAAGCCACGAACAAACACTGGTTGCTTTGACTGAAGGTCATATTATGTCTTTCTGTTTTCTCCCCAATCACTTAGGAAACAAGATAAGCTGTGGCGCATCTCCCATCCGTTCTAATGTAGTTATCCTGCTACAGTTCTCCAAAGTTTCAGAAAAGGAGTGTAGGGGGAATGGCTCGACACTGCTGATGGTCCTTCCTCCCAGATAAAACAAGATGAACCCCAAGGTCCCTAAAGCCTCCAAAACCAACTTCAAAGCTATCTCATCAAACAAATTCTGGTGTAGCATCTACTTGAGTTTCCCCATTTTTATAGCAATGGAGGGTTCAGATATTACATTTAACATGACTTGAGGAACAGCCTTTCAGGGACAGAAGCCTTTGCTCTCCCTTATTTCCTTTCTGTCTCCCCTGTCCAGTGGAGCTCACTGGAACTTAAAGGGTAAGACAAAGCTTTTTTTTTTTTTTTTTTTTTTACTAAAACAATATGCCCTTGAAGATGGGTGAGTTGACTGGGGCTAGGATAACAGAGGGAGAAAAATTCTGGGACACAGAGCAGGACATTTGTGTCTGGGAAACAGAGAGCTATCTGCTTCTACAATACTCCCTTCTGCCTTTTTTGGAAGGACAATTCTTTGTCTTCTGGTTTAGCAGAACAGTCTTGGATATCTTCCATGATTTCTCTCTTGATCCCCTGTGTCCCTAATGGGCAGGGTCCAGAATATCAGATTGGATTACTTGGTCTACAAGTATCCACTGTGGGAAGATCTGTTGTGGAAGGGGGTCCTTAAAGGACTTTACTTGAGAAGGCTGATCAGGAATCAGAAGGACCCAAGTTGAAATCCTAGCTGAAGGACACTGAACAAGTCACTTAACTTATTTTAGCCTCAGTTTCTTCATCTGTAAAATGGGGATAATAAAAGCACCTCTCTCATAGGGGTTATGAGATTCAAATGAGATAAAACTTTTAAAGGGTTTTGCAAATTTTAAGTTGTTTTAGAGACATTAGCTATTATTAGTATTCCTTGATGATCATCCATGATGAATCCTTCTCATTTGGTTACCACTTTCTCAGCGGCCACCAGGCAATCTGGGATTTATGAGAAAATTCATGCTTCAGACTAGGGTTAGAGTAGATGATATCTAAAGTCCCTTTCAACTTTGCAATTCAAGCATCCTTTGATTCTGTAGCAAGTAGTGAGCAGAACCAAGGCTACCCACATCTATCCGAGGCACATCCAGTGTCCTTCCAAGCCCTGCTCTGCATGCACCTGATTTTCATTACTTCCTCTCTTGCCCCCCAGGAGGTACCTGGACTTTCCCATTACCATGTCTCCCTTAGACCTGTCCTTCCACCCCTAGAACAGTATCCTGTGTTCTAGACTTTCTGCCCCATCTCCTCTGCTCCCAAAGTATATCTATCTTGTGGTATGCTCCCTCAGGACTTAATAGGTGTTAGTGAAAACTATATATCAAAGTCATTGCTGAGATGTTTGGAATTTTCTTCTTATGAATTCCAGGAAGCTAGTAATTTCTGGGTAACATAGAATCAAAGGAAAAAGGACTACCATTTTTTTGGCTAGGATGACTCTTTTAAGAAGTCAGGAGGCCTCCATGACCTTACCTTAAACTTATCTCTTTTAATGACAGTAGCTAAAAATTAGTCAGACCTACCCCTCCCAGAGCCATCAAAGGCTGGCCTGAGAAGAACGAATTTCCACCCATTGTTTAGAGTTTTTATGAAGTTGAGCTTGAGCTACCAGCTCCCGTCTAGTTTTTCAAGCTGTTTTTTCTGTTTATCTGTTACCCCCCATAGAGCCTGCTTCCTTCCCCATATATTTCTGCCTCTTCCTTTCTCCCCCACACCCATTCTGTTCCATGGAACTAGGAAGTCTATGTATATCAGACTTTTAATTAGTAAAGACTGAAGTAGAACTTGGCATTTTCCTTGCACTATTTAGATTGTAATACTTTCTCTTTTTTACTTGCTGACATTTTGGACTCTTGGCTTTAATATTCTGCATTCCACAATCCGGTATCTACGAAGTCAGCTGCCTGTTCACTAATCTTCTTCCCCACCTAACACTTCTAATCTTTCTTTCTATCCACCCTCTTTCTATGGAACATTATAAAGAGCCAGTAACAGAATCTAATCACCTGAATTAACTCTAGATCTTAGAATTCCCAGCTACACCATCTACCTCTGAAAGTCTCTATTTGCCTTCAAAGTGCAGCTCAACTGAGAAATACCCATCTTGGAACTGCATTAACTTCTCAATTTGTCATTCCCCAAGTATTAGAGCTAGCACATTTCTTCCTCAGCTCCTCTAATCCCTAACGGACTAAAGAAAATTCCATCCCTTTGGTATTTCCCCCATGCAGTATCATCTTAAGAACTCAGCTCTAATTCTCTCCTGTCCCAATTCTCCTTTTCCCCTTTTTTCCACTGTGCCCTTTGTAGCCCTTTACTATTGTTAACAGAGAGCCCATTCATTTGTATCTCTTCCTCTCACATTTTTCCTGTCTTTTGGTACTCACTGAAACCTGACTTTCTACTGAAGACAGTGCCCCTTCTTAGTACCCTGAAGGCTGGATGGTCCTTTTCTCTCAGCCTCTGACACACAGGCCCAGAAGGAGTTGGCACATTCTTTGTTCTCCCTTGCCAACATTAATCAATCAACAAGCATTTATTAAGTGTCTTCCATGAGCTAGGCTCAGAGGGGAAAAAAGACTGTTCCCACCCCTTCTCCTTTAAAGTTCACTCTGCACTATCAAGATCTTTGTTATCATTTATGGACCTCCAGATCATTTTCCCTCTTCCCCAAAATTCCTTACTTGGGACATTGCCTTTTCTATGCCACTTGATCTCCAATTTATCTCAACACAAAAACCATCTCCACTTTCCCTGGCTCAACATAAATTACGCATAGCCTGTAAATACTAAAAAAATAGGGCAAAACAAACTCCTCAAAGGACCAGTTTCCTTTGTATCTCTCTATAAAATGCTATCATATAATTCCACTCTTTTCTTGTGTTCTGTGTTGGGAATTTTTGATAATCATATTTATACTTTTCTCATTTAGCTTGAGCCTCCAGACTAAAACAGACCAGAAAACTATAATATCACGTTCAAGTCTAGACATCCAGTGGTTTGCAACTGATGTGTGCTGCCTTTGGATTATCACCCTGACCTTATTTCTTGATGATTTTAGACATCTCACAAGACATAGATCCCTAATAGTCAATCTTGGTTGGGGTTGCCCTTGAGGGTAATGACCTTGAGACCTTGAGGGTGACAACCTGGGGCCAGGTGAGAGGGAGGGCCAGTCAAAAGGATGAATAGTCAGCAGGATGGATACTCAACAAGAGTTGTGATTTTTAGCTCTGAAGAGAAAGCCAAAAAGAAAGTACATGGAAAACAAGTAGTACAAATACACAGAGGCAGGAGAAGGAATGTCAAAGTCAAGGCATAGCTTGTTTAGAATGTAAAGTTTATAAAGAATATAAAATAAATCTACAAAAGTAAGTAGAAACCAAATTGTGGAGGGCCTTAAATATCAGGTTGAGAAGTTTGCGTTTTATGCTAGAGATCCTGGAGAGTCACTGAGAGTTTCTTGAGAAAGGGAATAACATGATTAGATCTGTGACTTAGGAAGATTGTTTTCACAGCCACAAGCCAAGAAACTTGTTGGAATATTTACTAATATATTCTTAGCATATGAAAAGCATTGTGCTTAATGGTAGGGATACAAGATAGTTCTTGTCTTGAAGAAGCTTACCTTCAATGGGAAAAAAGGGCATTGAAAAGTTGGGGGGAGTGTGGGGAGGGTACCCTCTTAGACATAAGGCTGCTCCCGACAAGGTAGAAATTCCAAAGTATAAGAAAAGCAGCAGGGAAGTGAGCCTTGCTTAGGCTTCTCATAAAATAGCTGTTCAGACTGGAAATTGAATGGATGCCCATCAATTGGAAAATGGCTGAATAAATTGTGGTATATGAATGTTATGGAATATTATTGTTCTGTAAGAAATGACCAACAGGATGATTTCAGAGAGGCCTGGGGAGACAGGAACTGATGCTGAGTGAAATGAGCAGAACCAGGAGATCATTATAGACAGAAACAACAATGGTGTATGAGGATGTATTCTGATGGAAATGGAAATCTTTGGCAATGAGAAGATCCAATTCAGTTCCAATTGATCAATGATGAACAGAATGAGTTACACCCAGAGAAAGAACACTGGGAAATGAGTGTGGACTGCCTGCATTTTTGTTTTTCTTCCCAAGTTATTTTTACTTTTCTAAATCTGATTTTTCTTGTGCAACAAGAGAATTGTATAGATATGTACACATATATTATATCTAAAATGTACTTTAACATGTTTAACATGTATGAGACTGCCTGCCATCTAAGGGAGGAAGTAGAAGGAAGGAAGGGAAAAACTGGAACAGAAGTGATTGCAAGGGACAATGTTGAAAAATTACCCATGCATATGTTCTGTCAATAAAAAAAAAAAAAAAAAAAAAAATGGCTGTTCAGGCCAGGGACTCATTGATGGGGTGTAGAAGGGGGCACCCCAGAAGAGATGTGGAGATATCTCCCTACTGGGAAGACTGTTGATGAAGAGGTGGGTGTGAATGGAGCTGAGATTTAAGGATTTGGGAATCTTATGGAGACTTGAGGGATCAGATGAGAGGACCAAAAGAAAGAGGTAGGGAAGAAAGACAAGGGAGCCCAAGAGAGCACCCTGGAGGGAGTCCCACATTAAAGAAGCAGGAGATGGATTACAATTCAGCAAAAGAAATTGAGAAATGGGAATAACAAGACTTGCACTACTTACTTAAAGGTTTTATTTTAAAGAAAATGTTTTATTAACTATAAAGCACTAATTAAATGTGAACTATCATTTCTCCCTCTATAGAAACAATGTTAAATATGATGGTCTTAGTATAATTGAAATAATTATACTATATAATTTTATAGCATTTATAGTTTGTTTTATAAGTATACTTATACTGTATAGAGTACTTTTTGTAATGTGTACATGTATATTATATGTGATAATTCTTTCTGTTACATCTATTTATCTACACTCCTATAAATTAAAGGTATAATATAGGCCTAATAAGCTTCTTTTTACATGTCTTGTAGTCATGCACTTGGGAAGGATATGTCAGTACAGATTTGCATCAGGATCTACTTGTGAGAAAACTCTCCACAGATGAGAATCAGCAAGTTATTTCTAACTTAAGGTCTTTCAGATTTGTCTGCAGCACCTAAAGGTTACAGACTCGAACAAAGCTTTTCCTGACCCCAAGGCTGGTTCACTATTCCCTAAGCCATGCTACTTCTTTTCCCATATTTTATGTCATTTAATCCCCACACTCTGTTAGGTCAGAAAGGATTACTATTGCCTTTTTAGAAATAGGAAACTGAAATTCAGAACGAGTAAATGATTTTCCTGACTCCAAATCCCAGAGTTACACCATGTTGCCTTTCAACATTTTCATCAAGGAGACTTCAATGTAGGCCTACAGTGTTCTTATAAAGATTTTATAGAGCTGAATAAAAGGCAACTGGATTAGCAGGCATTGATTTCTTCTTGGTTGCCCTTTTTGGGGAGGTAATTATACAGTGCATCATCTTGTCTATTGTTTTGGAACCTTCCGCTTGCTGTTATACAGACCTAAGTAACTGTTGACCTTGACAGATCATTCTTTCAACTAGATGATCTCCAAAAGTCCTTTCAACTCTAACGCTGTTATTCTACAAAACTCAGAAGTGTGAGTGTGTCTAGGAGAATGAATCAGGAAGCATCGTTCCTGAAAGAGTTAATGTGCTTCAGAAGCTCTTGTCTTACAGAGAGTAACTTATCTGCCAGGATCTGGCCCAATTCCTAGAATCCGGGTGGGTGGTTTAGTGGGCGGAAGGGAGGCAGCAGCTGCCTGGGTTTGCAACCTTCTCTGCTCCCACTTCCGAGGTTGCAGAGGTGAGCAGGGAATGTGAACAGGTGGCTCTCGGCTTGGATGAGTCCTGATACAGTGGCAGTGAGAGACTTAGGAAAGAAAATACCTGTGGAAGAAATTGGCAGGTTGCTTTGGAGAGGCTCATCCCTGGTTTTGCTTTTGCTTCTTAGAAATTTTTGTCCAGATTAACTCTTTCTTCTTTGAGAAAGACCCAAATCCAGCAGCTCTAGCTCCTTTTTGTTCCTAACAATCCTCTGGCCTTGGACTTGCAGATGATTTCCAAATCCATGCATCCAAATCTTGTTTCTTCCTGGGCTCAAAAAATCTGTTTGTTCTTTTGCAAATCCTAAAACGCTCCACAAAGAATTGTCTTTATGATGGATCCTAAACCAAAATGGTGGCACCTTGAAATCAAGAGATTACTGAACAAAGCTTATGGCCTAGAATATGGTTGGAATACTTACTCTCCACAAAAGTTTGTTGAGTTTATTTGTTTTTTGGAAGGGTGTACCTTATTTATCATCTTGATAAATTATACATTTGTAATGATTTCAAAACTCCTTATTTGGCAGCTGGAAAAGCAGGAATTTTTGCCCAGGACTCTGGTGGTTGCATGGAGGGCAAGATGAGTAAAAGTGGATTGAAAGAGAGATACAAGGAGCTCTGTTTTTTCATCCCTCTTCTTCCCTCCACAGCCCCCTCCTACCTTCAATCCAATCCTTCTCAGCGCTCCTTCCTACTGCTTCAGCCAAAGTCTGTTCTTTATGCAGCTGGGAATCCAAAGGAGAGCCCTTCAAAGAAAGCACAGATTATTGCCCATCTTCTCCAACTCCTGGGGAACCAAATACTCCAGAGTCGAGAGAAGTCTCCGCACAATGCCCCTTTATGCCTTGCAGTGTGCTTTCTTTCCTGGCCCCAGCTGCCCCAACACTCTGTTTTTCCTTCGTCTTTTCTTCAGTGTTTTTTTTTCCAGTTGACTTAGTTATTACAGTGCACAGAGCAGAATGAGGAAAACGCACTGAAGGTTGGGTCTGGCAAGAACCCTGGGCTCTGAGCTTGGCCCTCTGGCCGCCATGACATCACTCAGGAGTTAATTGGTCACATTCCTGCTGATGGGAGCTCTTGGCCCTGGGCTCCTGGGCTCACTTCCGTGATGCAGAACAGAGACAGAGCCTGTGTCCTGCCAGCCCGCTTCCCAGCCAGGATTCTGACACCAGCCTGAGACATTTATAAAAACAGGACAGGGCTTCATTTACTGGCTCGGGAAGGCCCTTCTCAGCTCTAGTCTGGGCAAAAAGTGTCAGGGGCTTCTTATCCCCCAAACAAACAAACAAACAAACACAACCCACATTTCCAATGAACGGGCAAAAAGTCAAGTTGGAAAGTGAGTTGCCAAGGGAGGGGCTAAATGGGCTTTTCTTCGGTCGTGTAAGATTTGGGGGCCCTATGAGAGCAGCCCGAAGTGAAGTGACTCCCCCCCATCTACATCCAGATTCTGCTCATTCAGCCAGAGATGTGTCCGCAGCTTTATCAATGTCTCCTGAGGTTCAATAAGAGGTAGAAGAGTGCAGTCAGAGGAATTGGGTTTAAATCCTGGCTCTGCCACTTCCTGCCTTTATGACTTTGGGCAAATGCCCTTAGCTTTCTTGTCTGTACAATGAAGAAGTTGGACCAGAGCCCAGATTCTTAAACTGTGGGGTCGTGACCCCATATGGGGTCTCACAACTGAATGGGGGGGGTTGCAAATTTATGACTTATAATCAGTAAATGTTTGATTTGTATACCTATTTTATATGCCTATATACCCAAGAGTCATGTAAAAATTTTTTGAGCAAAAAAAGGGCTCATGGGTGGAAAAAGCTTAAGAAATCCTGGACTAGACCTCTAAGATTCCTTTTAGTTCTTTAGCTATTATCCTAATAAAATATTATTTACACATAAACATCTACTTCTGCTAACCTGTAATAAGTTGTTAAAGTTATTTCAACAAGTAAAAGGGATCCCTTGAAGGAGAGAGAGATTGGGAAAGAGCTCCAGAACCTCTATCTTCATCTTTCTCTCCCTTCTTTCCATCACTGCAAACCTCTTTCTATTCTACATCAAAATCTCACTCTGTAGGACTGGAAATCCAAAGAATTATTCATATCATAATAGTTCACTGCTTCTGAATATTAAGGCTTCTTGAGGATGGCACACCAGGAATTGGAGAGCAAGCTTGAGTCAAAGTCAAAATAAAAGAAAAAGATGCTTCTCCCCTTTGCCTTCTTTCGTTCTCTCCACGTAAACCCTACCACACAACCCTTTGCATTATGGTGGGGGAAAGTGGAAGACAGAGAAAATCAGAGCTCCCTTTTTTTTTTTTTTTTTTTTTTTTTTTTTTCCAACTAACAAAAACCAAGAGGGACCCTTTGGGGCATTTTTATTGGGCGATAGCAGCCAAATGAGCAACTATGTTGTTTTCAATAATCTCATTTAGGGCTCTAAACCTTGCCTACCAGATCCTTTCGACTATGAGGACAGGAATATTTACTTTTGATAATAAAAATAGCTTAGGCCAAGATTCAAGAAGTGCTATAGATGTGAACCAAGGTGTGTTGGGAAAGATTCTTGGAAAAGGCTTAACTGCAGCTGAAACAGATTCCAAGTCTGATTTATAGATCCAAAAGCTGAGCTCTGGTGTATGGGGGTTCCATCGCATTAAACCTGCTTCTAGATGCTGACATTTGATTTGTTAATTCTGGCAACAGCCATTGGCCATAATACCAGTGAAATCACTGTGCCTGAATCAGCCCCAAATTTTTCTACCTCTTGCCAGTGCCACATATACCCTTCCTTTCTCAAGGGGTAAATTGACTTAAAAAATAATTAAGAAAAGATTGATGGGATTTTAGAACTGTAATGAAAAATATAATCTGGGCACTCTGTCAAATATATGCACCTATGCATAATTATTAGAAGCTGATGTAAAGAGGAGCTAATAATGGCATAAATTTAAAGTATTTTAATTGTTTCCAATTTCACTTTTGCAGTCCTGAAGTCATTGGACTATCCTATCTGTGTATTACCAAGAAACAGAATAAGGTCTCATTTTATCTGTAAAAATCCATATAAGATAAGTAGGCAATACTAGGAATGTCCATATAAAAATGAAGAGAACTATATAACAAGGTAACTTTCTGCTACGTCCTTTCTCTAAATGGATTGATGGATCCTGTTCAGAGGAGCCAATCACAATTTTATTGTAGTGGTACTCTTTCAGTCTAATCTGCTTCTCTGTGATTCTGTGTAGGATTTTCTTAGCAAAAACAACTGATTTGATATTTCTTGCTTCCACTCATTTGACAGATAAGGAAACAGGATTGGCAAGAAAGATAGGCAAAGAGGATTAAGTGACTTGCCCAGGATCACACACAGCTAGAATGTGTCTGAGCTGGATTTGAACTTGGGTTTTCTTGACTCCATGCCCAGTGTTCTATCCACTTAGCAGCACCAAGGTGCTCTTAAATCAAATCAGAACTAACCCCACTGGTATCCCAACACATGTTATTAATGATGATGATTATAGAAATATACATGTTATAGTACTCCTGATTTAGTAAAATGGGAATAAGAGAATAAGCACTTATTAAGCACTTACTATGTGCCAGGCATTGTGCTAAGCACTTTATAATAATTATCTCTATTGATAATTGGAGAATGATTACTTCTTGCCAAAGCTACTCCTCTTCTTATATTTAACCTGCAATTATATTCATGATTATATAAAAATGTTCCAGTTTTTGAAAGAAGGGAAGAATGAAAACCACAGGTTTGTAGATTTGACTTTGAATTGTTAAGAAAAAACTGGAAAATCTTATTTAAAGGGTGATTAGTAAACACTTAGAAAAGAAAATGGTGATCACAAAGAGCCAACATGACTTCATTATGAGCAGCTAAACCAGATTAATCTATTTCAATTTTGACATGGTGACCAGATTAGTAGATCTGGGAAATACTGTCGATAAATATTGTAGATTTAGAGAGATCTTCATGGGATCTTGGGACTAAAATGGCAAGATGTGTGCTAAATGATAGTATAGTTAGGAGTATATAGTATAGTAGGATAGTGTAGTAGGAGTAGTAGTTCGAATGTCTCTTCTCAAAGAGTAGTAATCATTAACGGTTCAGTATCAGTATGAAAGGAACTCTTTAGTGGAGAGGCCCTGGGATCTGTCTTTGTCTCTGCTGTTCAACATATTTTTTTAAATCAAAGACTTAGATAAAGTCATAGATGATATGCTTATCAGATTTTTAACATGAAACAAAGCAAAATACTGTGTGGCATACAAAATTTCTGAAAAATTTAATAAGATAAAGTTTGATAGGATTAAAAAGAAGTTTTACCTTTCTGTTAAAAAACATCAATCTCATAAGTCTAAATTGGGGTGGGTGTTGGATGAGGCTAGATTGTAATTTAGAAAAATATCTGGAAGTTTTAATGGATTTGCAAATTCATGTGAGCCCACAGCTTAGTATGCTAACTAAAAGGTTTAGTGTCCAAAACTATTGAAATGGTAATCTTGTATTCTGCTCTTGTCAAGCTATTCCAGGAGTGCACCACAGCTTAGGAAGGACAAAAACTAAAGAGCATCTAGAGAAGTTCAGCCAGGTGTTGAAGTACTTCAAGATCATCACACAAGAGAATCAATCCAAAGAACCAGAGAAGTTGAACCCAAAGAATAGTCTTGGGGAGGAGCATAATTTAATCAATAAGCATTTGTAATAAGGATTTGAGCACTGATGGGTATCCTGGGATTTGTAGTTCAGAGGGACAAATATTCCTTTTCAGCTCTGATCTTTGAAACAAAAGGCATGCATTCTATAGGAAATTGACTATGAAAAAAGGCTGCTCTTTCCTCATGTCTCCTATTTTTCTCAAACATAAAGAGAACACAAGTTAGCTAGAGATATACAAAACTATATTGGGATAGAGCATCAAAGTTCTATTCAAATGTTAAGAATTTTCCCAACTTGGGACTCAGAGCTATCATGTTATATCAATAACTTTTTACCTGCTACAAACCCCATTAAAAAAAACAAAGAATAGAAACTGTGCTGAAGGCCATTATTTTGCCCCTAAGCTGAAAATAAGATTGCTTTTCTAACTGAAGATGGTTAATTAATTAATTAAACTGCCAGCCTCCAAAATGAGAAGGGAAAAAGGGGCAGTAGAAATAGGTGAAGCTCATGTAAAATGTATGGGATTACCTGTCATCAGGGGGAGGGAGTGGAAGGAGGGAGGGGATAATTTGGAAAAATGAATACAAGGGATAATATTATAAAAATAAATAAATATAAAAAAAAAAAGTAGAAAGGATTTGTCAAAAAAAAAAAAAAAAAGAAATAGGTGAAGCAAGAAAAGCTAAGCCTAGGTAAAATTCAATCCTTCCCTTTCCATAAAAGAGGAAGGAACAGACAGCAGGGTGAGTCACAGTGTCTACGAAAGGAATTGTGCTAAGTGCTAAAAATACAAAGACAATACAAAAAAAAAAAAAAAAAAAATGCCTTTCCTTAAGAAGTTTACCTTCTATAACATGTACATAGATCCATAAATATAAGACACTTTGAAGGGAAAAAGAGTACTGATTATTGGTAGAATTGTGAACTGATTTAACCATTTTGGAGAGCAATCTGAAATAATACCCAAAAAGTTATAAAGCTGTGCATACATTTTAACTAAGCAATATGGAAAAGAACTTTTATGCTCTAAAATATTTACAGCAGCTCTCTCTGTGGTGGCAAAGAGCTAGAAATTGAGAGGATGCCTATCAGTTAAGGAATGGATAAATAAGCTGTGGTATATGATTGTGATGGAATATTGTGCTATAAAAAATATTGAGCTGGTGAATTTTAGAAAAACATGAAAAGACTTGCATGAAATAACGAAGACTGAAATGCGCAGAACCAAGAAAAGGTATATAATATTGTTCTAAGAACAACTTTGAACAACTAAGTCATTTTACATATTATAAACATGAATACTCAATAATATAAATAAAATATATGTTCTACCAATAGTAAATCAGTATCCCAATGTTTCCACATCCCCTCCAACATTTGTCACTTTCTCTTAATTTATATTTTATCTTAAAAGCAATAAGGAACCAGTGAAAATTCTTGAACAATAGAATGACATTAGACCAGTGTTTAAGGAAGATTACTTCTGCAAAAGATACTTACCCAGGAACAGATTGGACTAGATGTCCCTTCATATATTCTTTATTTCTGTATAACTGCTTTGGGAGCTTGCCCAGCCCAGATCATTCATTTCAAATATTCATTTCAAAAAAACATTCATTTAGTGCTTACTATGTGTACATATTGTCTGTCTGTCTCTCTAATTCTCTATTCCAGAATTTTTTCCTCACAGCCTACAAATGTGCTTAGGTCTCTCTAATACTTAAAAATCCTCTGTTCATTCATTCACTTAACCTTTCATAAAATGGGTTCCAAGCCCACTACACGACTGAAACTGCCAATTACTTTTCAATTGACATCCTATTTTCACTGCTTATCTTCCTTGACATTTCTGAAGCTGGACTTTTATAGAAATGTTTTACATAACTTCACATGTAGTTTCTTAATGGCGGGTAGGGATGGAGATAAGGGAGAGAATATGGAAATCAAAAGTTTTTAAAAATGGATGTAAAAAAGTTGTTTTAACTGTTAACTGGGAAAATACTGAATAAATAAATAAGACATTTCTGAAGCTGATTATTTCAATCCTTTGCTTTTATAATATTAGTTTCTTCTAGTTCTCTTCATTTCCTTGAATGGTTTCTTTTTCTTATGTTCACAAGTGCCATTCTCACCCAAGGCTCTATCTTAGGTATTCTCTCCACAATTTCTCCCTTGGTAATCTCATCTGTTCCTAAAGATTCAATTATCCCTTTTGTGGAGATGACTTCCAAATCAGTAATATCCTGTCCCAATCTTACCCTGAGCACAGTATCCAATCTTCGGTTCCGTGGTGGAACAAAAATGAACTCTTCATCTCTCCCCTTAAACTTTCCTAATCTTCCAGCTTTCTTATTAATATAAATTGTAGCTTTCCATTGTCTGTAGGATAAAATATGAGGTCTTTTTTAAGGCCTTGAACAATTTGGACCAAATTTACTCTTCCACACTTATTCCATATCACTCTCCTTCATGTTTTCTCTATGTTCTAGCAAGATTGGCCTATAGGGTTCCCTAATCTCATCATGCCCTTCTTTTCTTCTGTATATTCACTACCATTCCTAATCATCTCCCCTATCTGGAAAGCATTCCCTTTTTTTCTCCACATATTGAAAACCAGAGGTCAAATAAAAGGGGATCTGAGAAATTAAAATAATAGTTAAAAGGTTTTGCACAAATCAAGTTGATGTAGTTCAGATTAGAAGGCAAAACAGTTAACTGGGAAAAAAAATCTTTGCAGCAAGTTTCTCTGATCAAGTTTTCATTTCTATGATACCTAAGCAATAGATTCATATTTATAAGAATAAGAAACATTCCTTAAATGATAAATGATCAAAGGATATGAACAGAAAGTTTTCTAAGGAAAAAATCCTAGCTATCAATAGCCACAGAAGAAAGTGATTTAAATCACTAATAGTTAGCGAAATGCAAAGTAAAACAGTTCTGAAGTTCCACATCATAACAATCAGATTGGCAAAACTGATACCAAAGGAAAATTACAATTGTTGAAGGACATGGAGGAAAAAAGGCATATTAACAAATGCACTCTTGGTAGTACCATGAATGATCTAGCAATTCTGGATGTAGCAATGTAGAATTATGATCCCGAGTTATTAAGTTGTACTTTCCCTTTGACTCAGTGATAACACTATATATATATGTGTGTGTGTGTGTGTGTGTGTGTGTGTGTGTGTGTGTGTGTGTGTGAAATATGTGAAAGAGATGACATGATGGTATACTTAGAGAACCACAAAGACTCTGCTAAAAAGCTATTAGAAATAATTCAGAATTTTAGCAAAGTTGCAGGATACAAAATAAATCCACATAAATCCTCAGCATTTTTATACATTACCAACACAATCCAACAGCAAGAGATACAAAGAGAAATTCCATTCAAAATAACAGTCGATAGTATAAAATATTTGGGAATATATCTACCAAAGGAGAGTCAGGAATTATATGAGCAAAATTACAAAACACTTGCCACAAAAATAAAGTCAGATTTAAATAATTGGAAAGACATTCAGTGCTCTTGGATAGGCTGAGCAAATATAATAAAGATGACAATACTCCCTAAACTAATCTATTTATTTAGTGCTATACCAATCAGACTTCCAAGAAACTATTTTAATGACCTAGAAAAAATAACAACAAAATTCATATGGAAGAATAAAAGGTCGAGAATTGCAAGGGAACTAATGAAAAAAAAAAGTCAGAGGAAGGTGGTCTAAGTGTACCTGATTTAAAGCTATATTATAAAGCAACAGTCACCAAAACCATTTGGTATTGGCTAAGAAATAGACTAGTTGATCAGTGGCATAGGTTAGGTTCACAGGGCAAGATAGTGAATAAAAATAGCAATCTAGTGTTTGATAAACCCAAAGATCCCAAATCTTGGGATAAGAATTCATTATTTGACAAAAACTGCTGGGAAAACTGGAAATTAGTATGGCAGAAACTAGGCATGGACCCACATTTAACACCACATACTAAGATTAGATCAAAATGGGTCCAAGATTTAGGCATAAAGAACGAAATCATAAATAAATTGGAGGAACATGGGATGGTTTACCTCTCAGACTTGTGGAGGAGGAAGGAGTTTGTGTCCAAGGGAGAACTAGAGACCATTATTGATCACAAAATAGAACATTTTGATTACACCAAATTAAAAAGTTTCTGCACAAACAAAACTAATGCAAAGAAGATTAGAAGGGAAGTAACAAATTGGGAAAACATTTTTACAGTTAAAGGTTCTGATAAAGGCCTCATCTCCAAAATATACAAAGAATTGACTTTAATTTATAAGAAATCCAGCCATTCTCTAATTGATAAATGGTCAAAGGATATGAACAGACAATTTTCAGATGATGAAATTAAAACTATTTCCACTCATATGAAAGAGTGTTCCAAATCACTATTGATCAGAGAAATGCAAATTAAGACAACTCTGAGATACCACTACACACCTGTCAGATTGGCTAAGATGACAGGAAAAAATAATGATGAATGTTGGAGGGGATGTGGGAAAACTGGGACACTGATGCATTGTTGGTGGAATTGTGGAAGGATCCAACCATTCTGGAGAGCGATCTGGAATTATGCCCAAAAAGTTATCAAACTGTGCACACCCTTTGATCCAGCAGTTCTACTACTGGGCTTATATCCCAAAAAAATACTAAAGAGGGGAAAGGGACCTGTATGTGCCAAAATGTTTGTGGCAGCCCTTTTCATAGTGGCTAGAAACTGGAAGATGAATGGATGTCCATCAATTGGAGAATGGTTGGGTAAATTATGGTATATGAAGGTTATGGAATATTATTGTTCTGTAAGAAATGACCAGCAGGAGGAATACAGAGAGGCCTGGAGAGACTTACATCAACTGATGCTGTGAAATGAGCAGAACCAGGAGATCATTATACACTTCAACAACAATACTCTATGAGGATGTATTCTGATGGAAGTGGATATCTTCAACATAGAGAAGCTCCAACTCACTTCCAGATGATCAATGATGGACAGAAACAACTACACCCAAAGAAGGAACATTGGGAAGTGAATGTAAATTGTTAGCACTACTGTCTATCTACCCAGGTTACTTATACCTTCGGAATCCAATACTTAACGTGCAACAAGAAAATTGGATTTACACACATATATTGTATCTAGGTTATAGTGTAACACATGTAAAATGTATGGGATTGCCTGTCATCTAGGGGAGGGAGGAGAGGGAGGGAGGGGATAATTCGGAACAGAAGTGAGTGCAAGGGATAATGTTGTGAAAATTTACCCATGCATATGTACTGTCAAAAAAAGTTTATAATTATAAAATTAATTTTAAAAAGAGGAAAAAAAATTAATATTTTTTGAATTGGACTAAATTAAGCATATTACAAGATATATATATATATATTTTTTTTTAAATTAAAGCTTTTTATTTACAAAACATATGCATGGATAATTTTTCAACATTGACCCTTGCAAAACCTTGTGTTCCTTCTTTATCCCTCTTCCCCCAGCCTCCTTGCCTAGATGGCAGGTATTCCAATACATGTTAAATAGCTTAAAATGTCTGTAAAATCTAATATATGTACACATATTTATACAATTATCTTGCTGCACAAGAAAAATCAGATCAAGAAAGAAAAAAAAAACTGAGAAAGAATATTACAAGGTATGTTTAAAAGACATTCAAGCTTTGAGAATCACAGTTTGTTGACTATGGAAGGCAGCAACTCGTTCCAACTTGGGTAAGGGTTTGTTTATTCTTCTCTGCTCCAGTCAGAACTGCTAGTCCCAATAGTTTTGAATGGCATCTCAGTGTCCATCTCCAGGTCTATTTGGTAGGGAGAAGGAAAGGGTTTGGCGTAGAGTTCCAGAAAGACCAGCCTCTCAGCTGAGACTTTATTATTATTATTATTTTTGGAAGAGTCAGAACAGACAACATTTATTAATTAAGTTTGCTGTTTTATATGGGCATGAAAGAGCGAGTGGGGGTTGGAAATCCATGGGAGGTGTGAGGAAGAAAGAAAGTTTAGAAGAGATTGAGGAAAGGTGAAGGATTGCCTAGCAGCAGGGAGGGCCCAGTTGAGGTGATGCACATTTATAGTGAGAAAAAGAGATTCTGTTTAGTGCAGGGGAGATGGCCTCAGAGAGAACCGAATAAGCATTAATTTAATGCTTACTCTATGCCAGGTACTAGGGATACAAAGACTGTGATTAATAATAGCTGCCATTTATATAGCACTATTGCCAGCTATTGTGGTAAGTACTTTTTAAATTATTACCTCGTTTAAGTATTCATTGCCTCACAATGACCCTGGCAGGTAAGGGCTATTATTTTCCCCATTTTACAGTTAAGGAAGCTGAACCAAACACAGGGAGATGCACAGGGTCACACAATCAATAAGAATCTGAGACCATATTTGAACTCAGGTCTTCCTGATTCCAAACTCCAGGCTTTCAGTGAGGGTTTGAGGGAAACCACAGAACACGCACAAATTCATTACCAACCAGCAGTTTTATAAAGGAAAAGAAGCCCTTAGGGAGCAGCCTGAGGGTCCATGGCCACCCTGGGCCTTGGGAAGCATTAGAAGGGGAGTATCAGGGAGGACTTCTTGGGGTAGATCACACACAAACCTGACCGGGACAGAGCTTCGGTGGGCCGAGGAGGCCGAGGGAGAGGTTTCCTAAGAACGGGAATGGGAATTTGGTAGATGCAGGGCAAATTCCCGGGCTGGCCAGCAGCAGCCTTAGCTCTGTTAGCAAAAGGAGGGTTAACGTTCAAGGGGATGATGTCTCCTCTGCTGGTTTCTGCCAGGAGAGAACAGGCCAGAATATACTAATTGGGTGAAGGAGAAATTATAGGAATTTGGAAGCAGATGAAAATGTAACCAATGCTAATCAAGGGCTAATTAGCCTACTATGGCCACCAAGGGGGCTGAGCCACATAAAGGGAGGCTTTGGAAAGCAGCTGATGTTACTCTTTCCAGAGGAGGCACTGGAGATCTGGGTGGCCACTGGCACCAGAATTTGGACGGTTCCACGGCATTGTTTTCTGAGGGTGCTCGTGATGAAATCAAAAAAGCATTTTTGGTTTAGAATCTTTGTCAAAATGACAAAGCTTCCCCTCCAAGAGTGAAAAGCCTAGGGTAATAATAATAATAACAATATTTAAAATTATATTGCATTTTTGTTGAGTTTTTCCTGATGAATCAGAGGTCATGCTACATGCCTTAGGGCTATGTAAAATGCAGTTTGGTGTGAGATTCAAGGAACAACAATTCAATAACTCTTGGTGTTTCCCACCACAATCCTAACATATTTTATAGGTAAAATGAGGTGAATGTCAACATTAACCATAGTCTTGAAGAAGAAAAAGGAAAGAAATAAGCATTTATTAATATCTACTATGTACCAGGGACTGTGCTAAGTCCTTTACTAATATTATTTAATTTAATCTTTACAATAGTCCTGGGAAATAGATGCTGTTGTTATTCCCATTATACAGTTGAGGAAACTTAGGCAAGCAGAGGTTAAATGAATCACTTGCCCAGAGTTATATGAGTAGTAAATGACTGAGGACATATTTGAATTTAGATCTTCCTTGATTACGAAGTGAGTGTTCTTGTCCATTGCCCCATCTCACTGCCGCTGCCACAGACAGGTACCACAGAAGGGTACCATGAGGGCATGCATGGAAGGGGACTAGAATCTCCTACCCCATTACCCTGGTGATATCTAGGAAAGCAGGAATCATCAGCAGATGGCCAGATAGACTTGTGTCTTCTTCATTTATTAAAACTTTTTATTTACAAATCATATGCACAGACACTTTTTCAACACTGACTCTTGCAAAATCTTATGTTCCAAATTATTCCCTTCTCCTCTCCCAGATGGCAGGTAGTCCAATACATGTTAAATATGTTAAAATATAAGTTAAATACGATACATGTATACATATTCATACAGTTATCTTGCTGCACAAGAAAAATCAGATCAAGAAGGAAAAAAAAAAAGCTGAGAAAGAAAACAAAATGCAAGCAAACAACAGAAAGAGAGAGAATGTTATGTTGTGATCCACACTCAGTTCCCACGGTCCTCTCTCTGGTGCATATGGTTCTCTTCATCACAAGATCATTGGAACAGGCCTGAATCATCTCATTGTTGGAAAGAGTCCTTGTGTCTTTTTTTAATGGTGAAAGAGTGGCTAACTCCCACCATAGGGACAATTTAATCATCTGAAACTAGGATCATGAACTCAGCTCATCTGAAATACCCCCAAGAAGAATTCCTTCAAATGACATCCTCCAAGGCATATGAATTAGGAATACTTATTCTTTGAAGATAGCTTTATCAACAATCATTTCCTAAACACTTACTATGTGCCAAGTTTGGTGGAGGATATACAAAGAAAAACAAAAGCAGGGACTCTGTCCTCAAAAAGCATGGAAGCAACTGAGTGCAGGGACCCAGTTTTACTTTTCTTTTTAAATATGTCTTAGTAAATGGGATTCATCTCGGAGGGAGGGGATCAGAAGAACAAGGAAGTGGGAGAGGAACCTAGACAAGGCCTCTTTTTAGAAGGAGGTTTTGAGCTCAGTTTTGAAAGAAGCTAGGAAATCTAGAGAGTCCTTGACTCCTCTGTCTGCTTACAAATGAGAAATGTTAGGAGAAAAATAGGGTGAAGAAAATCATAAATTACTAGGTTAAAAAGCACTGGGAAAAATTATATATTTGAGGTGGAAGTATAAATACTGCTCAGGCAGCCCCCACAAGGCTGCAGATGGGAAATATAACAAAAGATTATACTAAAAAATCAGAATTTCAGGGTGACAATAAAAATTCCCCTACTTATTACTAGATTCAGCCAATTCAACTTTGGACAGTTACAGAACGTTCTGAGACCTCTTAAAACACCACTAAACACTGCTTTTATAGACGCCTCACACTTTAGCTAAGCCCTCAAACTTTGTTACAAATAAATTCACCTATGACCAGTTTCTCCAGCCAGACAGTGACATCCTGCTTTAATAATGGCCAGAGGAGATGACATAAAGGCTCTTTGGAAATGTTGGGGAGGAATACCAGAACCTAAAGCTAAATGAACTACATAGCTGAACAGAAAGCGTTTGTAGAGTAGAAAAGAACACTACACTTGAGTCAGAGGAATTAGATTCAAGTCTTATCTCTGTCACTCAAAATCCCTAGTTCTGGGACAAGTCATTTGTCTTCCCCAAGCCTCAATTTTCTAAACTATAAAATGAGGGCACTGGAAAGATCGTAGGCTCATAAACAGAAATCAGAACTAAGATCCCCCTCGGGAAGGCTTTGTTTACCAAGAACAGAGGTCCTGGTACAATTGCAGGAGAGTCTGCTGCTTTGATGGGGAGAAGAAGGCAGAAGAACAAGGTAGGAGACAAAGGAGCTAATGCCGCAGGAGGACTTAAGGAGTCTTGGAGTTAAAAGGGATCATCCAGATCATGAAATAAGAATTTTACCTTCAGGCAGGAATCCCTATCTAAGAACTCCTCTAATGAAGAAGGGCTCATGGCCTATACAGTCAGCCTCTCTGACTCAATTGCCTTCACTGTTAAAAAACAAAAAACAAAACACTTGTTTACGTTGAGTGGAATCTGTTACCCTAAAACTCGTACTTATACTGACTCTAGTCTGTATCTCTGGAACTACACAGACCAAGTTCCCTCATCTAAGGAGTAGCCCTTTAAATAGTTGAGATAATCTATATTTCTCTTAATCACTCAGGTTGAAAAATTTCTTATTGCCTCTGTTTCTTCATTTGGAAAATGAGCTTTTGGACAAAATGCTTTTTGGTAAATCTCTTCCAACTTGAGATCCTCTGTTCCTGTGACCTCTAAGGTACCTTTGAGCTCTAACATTGCGTGGTTGAAGTTTTCTGAAATGATGAAAGAGTTAAAGGAATCTTTTCCTCCTTTTCATTGTTTCTCCCTAAGTTTATTTAAGGACAAAAGAATTGCATGAAAAGACAATGTCTTAGAATGAGAAATGTGCCTGAACAAAGAACTGGAAAATAAGCAGATGTCCTTCAAGTGGGGAATGGTTGAATAAGTGATGGTATATAAAATTAATGTTGTATAAGAAACGATGAGTAGATTGATTTCAGAAGTCTAGAAAGCGTAGGTAGATTAATAGTAAGTACAGTGATTAGAACCAGGAAAACATTGTATACAGGAACAGTAAGATTGTGTAATGATCAACTATAATAGACTTGGCTCTTCTCAACAATTCAGTGATTTAAGGCAATTCCCATAAACTTGGGATAAAAAAATGCCATCTAGAGAGAAAACTATGGAAACTAAATGTGGATCAAAGCATAGTGTTTTCAACTTTTTGTTCAGATTTTTCTTTCCCAACATGATTCATATGGAAATATATAAAAAATGAATGCACATGGAAAACAAAAAAAATTTAATTTTAAAAAAATGTGCTGGAAACATTCTAGTTTTCCTCATTTGGGATTGAGTCACTGTACTGATTACACCCTTCACAAGAAAAAATATCCAAAGTGAAATGAAATTTTTTAGAAAAAAAAAAAATTGTCTATTTAGGTTCCCCTCCATCAATTCAGGCATATGGGCTTGGAACACATTTTGTATATTACTGTATATTCAGAAGGAGAATGCTTACTCAATCTTGCACTAAAGCTTTGGGAGGAGATATGTTCTTCAAGAGACTGACTCCATTTGGCTCAGAGAGAAATATTTTGCAGGCTGCCAACATGTAGCTGAAGCCAGGTCCTAAATATATACATTTGTTTTGAACCTATCATACATATATATATATATATTTGTTTTGAATATATACATTTGTTTTGAACCTATCATACACCTAGGACAGCAATATTTAGGGTAGCACTTAGACATAATTCAAGTCAACTCTTCTCAGAGACCTAAGGGTTCTCAGTTTTGGGGTTTTTCATCTGTTCCTTCAAGGCAAAAAATGCCTTCTGTCTTTGAGAGGGATGAGCAATAGTCCAAAGAGAGTTATCAATATCTCCTATCACATTTAGGCAATCTATGAAAACACATATCTTATGTAGACATGTATCTTCCTTGGCACACATAATCAATCTCATATGCCAAACATGAAGTCTTTCTCCAGGCTCAAGACAAACTCTCATTAAGTTTTCTGTTTTTGTTTTCTTTTAGGCAATCAGGGTTAAAGTGACTTGCCCAGGATCACATAGCTGATAATAATCTGAGGCTGGATTTGAATTTAGGTCCTCCTAACTTTAGGGCCTGTGTTCTATCTATTGCACCATCTATATGCTCCATTAAATTTTAAAAAACTTTTTAAAAAGTTAGATAAGCAAAAGCAAGAATTCAATCAACAAGCATTTCTTTTTTTTTTTTTTTAATTATAGCTTTTGGTTTTCAAAATACATGTAAAGATAGTTCTCAACATTTACTCTTGCAAAACCTTATAACAAACATTTCTTTTTTTTAGCTTTATATTTTCAAAATATATACATAGATACTTTTCAACATTTACCTTTGCAAAACCTTATGTTCCAAATTTTTTTTTTGAAAAAATTTTTTTATTAATTTTTATAATTATAAATTTTTGACAGTATATATGCATGAGTAATTTTTTTTATAACATTATCCCTTGTATTCATTTTTCCAAATTTTCCCCTCCCTCCCTCCCTCTACTCCCTCCCCTACATGACAGGCAATCCCATACATTTACATGTGTTACAGTATAACCTAGATACAATATATGTGTGTAAATCCAATTTTCTTGTTGCACGGTAAAATTGGATTCCAAAGGTGTAAGTAACCTGGGTAGATAGACAGTAGTGCTAACAATTTACATTCACTTCCCAGTGTTCCTTCTCTGGGTGCAGTTGTCTCTGTCCATCATTGATCAGCTGGAAGTGAGTTGGATCTTCTTTATGTTGAAGATTTCCACTTCCATCAGAATACATCTTCATACAGTATCATTGTTGAAGTATACAGCGATCTTCTGGTTCTGTTCATTTCACTCAGCAACAGTTGATGTAAGTCTCTCCAAGCCTCTCTGTATTCCTCCTGCTGGTCATTTCTTACAGAGCAATAATATTCCATAACCTTCATATACCATAATTTACCCAACCATTCTCCAACTGATGGACATCCATTCATTTTCCAGTTTCTAACCACTATAAAAAGGGCTGCCACAAACATTTTGGCACATATATGTCTCTTTCTGCTCTTTAGAGTATTTCTTTGGGATATAAGCCCAATAGCATCAATGCTGGATCAAAGGGTATGCAGTTTGATAACTTTTTGGGCATAGTTCCCAATTGCTCTCCAGAATGGCTGGATTCTTTCACAACTCCACCAACAATGTATCAGTGTCCCAGTTTTCCCACATCCCCTCCAAACATTCATCATTATTTGTTCCTGTCATCTTAGCCAATCTGACAGGTGTGTAGTGGTATCTCAGAGTTGTCTTAATTTGCATTTCTCTGATCAATTAGTGATTTGGAACACTCTTTCATATGAGTGGATATAATTTCAATTTCATCATCTGAGAATTGTCTGTTCATATCCTTTGACCATTTATCAATTGGAGAATGGTTTGATTTCTTATAAATTAGGGTCAGTTCTCGATATATTTTGGAAATAAGACCTTTATCAGAACCTTTAACTGTAAAAATGTTTTCCCAATTTGTTACTTCCCTTCTAATCTTGTTTGCATTAGTATTGTTTGTACAGAAACTTTTTAGTTTGATGTAATCAAAATCTTCTATTTTGTGATCAATAATGATCTCTATTTCTCCTCTGGTCATAAATTCCTTCCTCCTCCACAAGTCTGAGAGGTAGATTATCCTCTGTTCCTCTAATCTATTTATTATCTCCCTCTTTATGCCTAAATCATGGACCCATTTTGATCTTATCTTGGTATATGGTGTTAAGTGTGGATCCATATCTAATTTCTGCCATACTAATTTCCAGTTTTCCCAACAGTTTTTTTCAAATAATTAATTCTTATCCCTAATGTTGGTATCTTTGGGTTTGTCAAAGATTAGATTGCTATAGATGTACCCTTTTTTGTCCTTTGTACCTAATCTGTTCCACTGATCGACTGGTCTATTTCTTAGCCAATACCAAATGGTTTTGGTGACTGCTGCTATATAATATAGCTTTAGATCAGGTACACCTAGACCACCTTCATCTGACTTTTTTTTTCATTAGTTCCCTTGAAATTCTCGACCTTTTATTCTTCCATATGAACTTTGTTGTTATTTTTTCTAGGTCACTAAAATAGTTTCTTGGGAGTCTGATTGGTATAGCACTAAATAAATAGATTAGTTTGGGGAGTATTGTCATCTTTATTATTCCCTCTGCCTATCCACGAGCACTGAATGTCTTTCCAATTATTTAAATCTGACTTTATTTTTGTGGCGAGTGTTTTTGTAACTTTGCTCATATAATTCCTGACTTTTCTTTGTTAGATGGATTCCCAAATATTTTATGCTCTCGACATTTGTTTGGAGTGGAATTTCTCTTTGTATCTCTTGCTGTTGCATTTTGTTGGTGATGTATAAAAATGCTGAGGATCCAAATTTTTAAAAAATATTTTTAAGTGTTTACCACATTTGCCTAAGTTACTGAGCTAAGTACTAGAGATACAAAACAACAACAAAAAAAAGAGTTCCAACTCTCAAAGAGCTTATATTGTTCTTAAAAGAAATCCAGTGAACACCTAATTCTGAGTACAATAGCTAGCATTTTATGTAGTGCTTTAAAAATATTATCTCATTTTATCCAAAAAATAGGCAGGTGCTATTTATTATTATCCCTGTTTTATAGATGAGGCAACTAAAGCAGAAAGAGAGGAAATAATTGGCTCAAGAGCACAGAACTAAAAATCAATCTGATTCATAATGCACCTTGTTGAAGCATACTCTCTGAAAATAAAATTATTATTATTTTGCCTCAAAATAATAACTTATGCTTGCATGGAACTTTATAGTTCAGGAGAGCTTTGCTCTTTAGTCAGATTTGGTAGTCCTGTGAAGTAGGCAAGGCAAATACTATTTTGCCCACTTGTAATAAATGTGGAAACTGAAAAGCAAAGTGGTTAAAAAAGATCTGTATTTGGTCCCAGGTCTAAGAAGCAGAAGTTCTGGAACCATGACCCAGGTCCCTGGATTCTTGCCTGATATTTTTTCTTTCTACTTCCCCAATTCAACTCAAACCTTGTGACCTACAAAGCAAAAGGTCTTCTTCACTGAGGGAATAATACATCTAAAAATGGCATTTGGTTTTCTGTGAGTACATCCATAAAAAACATCTGGTCTTTGAATGTTATTAACCCTTAAGTGTTTCCCTGTCTCCAATTAGGAGCAAAGGAAGGCAGAGATTCATCTAAAGATGTATTTCTTTTAGCAAGGCTGCACTTTTGGCTGCACTCTTTTGGACTCTGTTCTATTCTCCAGTGAATATTTCAAACTTTGTCATCTCTTCTAGTTCTCTCTGTTACCTTTCTCACATAGAGGAAATTTTTGCTTCCTGCTTAATTGAAAAAACTGAGACCATCTGAAGGAACCTCCTACAGCATCCATCCCCGAGTTTTTCATCTTCATCAGAGGCACTTTTTTTCCCCTTGTGATTCAGAGGAAAACCTATTCTATCTTTGTTTGGGGTCAATTTCTAGACCTATGCCCTGAACTTCATGTTGTCCCTTTGATTCCATTCAGTGATTTTGTTCCAGCAGTCTTCCCCCTTCCTTATGCATCTTCCTCTCTGTTGACCCTTTCCAAACTATGTACCAACAGAATCAGGACCCTCTAATTCTGCAGAAGTCTTCCTTTGAGGCTTCCCATCTTCTAGCTATTATCTCATCTTAAATTTATGGCCAAATTTCTTGAAAAACTTGTCTGCACCAAATGTTACTTTCTTATTACTTTCTAACTCCTCAGATTTGCTATTTGATATCTGTCCCAAGCAGTATTGGGAAGATTGTCTTGGTTGTCACCTAGGAGGTCTTAAATGACAAATGACATGGTCTTCCTCATTCACCTCTATATAGCATCTGACAGTAAATTAAATGCAAATATGGAACCAGTGTGGAGGGGAAAACATGTTGGAAAACATGATTCTTAATAAAGATAAATATCCTTAAATGCAGGATCAGCAACTCTTCAATCTAACAAATATTATTAGATAGATTTATTATTTTCTTACTCTGTGCAAAGCAAAGGGCTAGGCAAGTGGATGAGATGCAATGTTTAGGTGCCAAATTGGAGTCCAATGGGCCACACATAGTCCACAACACTGACAGTGTTCTTGTGAAATATAAAAGCCAAAAAAGCCAAAGTTCAACTACTCTGCAAGCCAGACCTTCTTAGAATCCTTACCTTGTATTCTCCATACACATCACATATGTATATGTATAAATAAAAATGTGATCAAAAGAGATTATGTTCTTATGTGATTTTCTCAATCAATATATACTCATATGATATAGTGACCTTGTTTCTGTTTGAGTTTGACACTACTTGTCCAGGTGAGATGAGCTTCTGTCTAGCAGAAGGACATGATCCATACAGGATTAATGAGAATACAACTGAAAGCATGGGAAATGCCTGGGAGGTGAAAGGTGCTATATGAAAGATATTTGCATATCTTTGTGGTACACAGCACTGTCATTGTTAAGGAGTATATTAGTTTGAGAACATTATGCTCTTCAACATAAAAAAAGTGCAGAATATTAAGACAGCTTCTAACCACAGTTGGCCATTGACCGTCGGCCTTCAGTCCAGCTGAGTTTTTCTGGTTCTCCAAAGGCTGTCTGTCAAAGGTCAGGACCTGGTTTTGCCAAGCAGAATGTACCAGAGCAGTCCTACAGTGGATTTAAGCCTCGGGCCTAATCTGCAGGCCAGGGAAAAGCACCACCTTCTTCAGCCACAGGACCAGGAAGACTTTTCTCACTTGGTTACACTTGGCACTCAGCTCACCCCGAGGGCAAATCAAGCAAGCAAACTGGGCTAGGGGTAAGAGGTGTGGTTCTGATTGAGGAATAAGGAAAAAATGGATAGAAACTTATGGAATGCTGTTGTTGTGAGGGTACCTACTTTTGATAAGACTCCTTTTTATATAGTTTGTCATAGAATTGAAAAAGAAAACCTAAAGTAATTTTTTTAAGAAATGAGGAATTTTCAAAGTTTTGTTTTGTTTGTTTTTTTTAAAATAAATCTAGTGATATACAATTGCTTCTTTATTTCCTTAGATGAAGGGCTCTCCACTTCATTTTTCATTTGGTGTATCTCAGTGTTAGGGCCATTAGTTGCAAAGTTAAGAGATTCAAGCCAAGGATGTCATTCTTTGTCATTCTAGAAACAGCTGGACTTAATGGACTCTTACACTGAACCAGTCGTGTGACCAAAAAGAATCCTATAATCTCTGAGTATGTTTTCTCATATCTAAATATGAGGGTAATAATATTTGTGGTTTTGAGAATTAAATAATGTAATATGTGTAAAGCATTTTGCAAACATTAAAATATAAAATCAGCTTCAGCTATGCATTTATAGAAGTTAGCTTGACTAATAGTCAAGAAGACTACCCAGAGTAAGGAATAATTCCTGCAGATTAGCATTTCCTTTCTGTTTCTTCTTCCTTCCAAATCTATTTCATTAAACACTGAGAGAATGTGGCTGATTACAAAACAAGTACATTTGCTGCAATGGAACCAAATAAGTCTCATTTTCCCTTTTTTTTTTTTGTTTCTGTATTTGAGTCTTATAATCTTGACTTTTTTTAACTTAAAAAAAATTATTTTTAATTTATGGAATAAAACAAGCATTTCCATAATAACACAATAAAAAAAAATGACTGTGCATGATACTGGAAATCTACTATACATAGCCTGCCATTCCTTTCAAATATACAACAAAATTATCATGCTAACTTTCTTTTTTTCTCCTCCCTCTCCCCACTTAGAAATGGCTACCATTAGACACAGATATATGTATGTAAAATCATACTATACATGCTTTTATTCACCATTTTTTTTTCTGGATGTAGAAAATGACTTTATAGTTAACTTGAATATCTACAAAGTCAAAATAAGTTATTTGCTCAAAGTAATTTCTAAAATAATATTGCTGTTACTGTATACAATGTTTTCTTGGTTCTGCTCCTTTCTCTTTTCATTATTTCATGCAAATCTTTTCAATATTTTTCTAAAATTATTGAGCTCATCATTTCTTATAGTACAGTAGTATTCCATAATCATCATAAAGCACAACTTATTCAGCCATTCCCCAAATGATACACATCCCTACAACTTCCAGTTCTTTGCTCTCAAAAGAAAGCTGCTATAAACATTTCAGAACATATAGGTTCTTTTCCTTTCTCCTTATCTTCAGAAACACACCAAATTAATAAAATTGAGTTAAAAGCCATAAACCTTCCATAGGCTGTCCCTACGTTTTCTGTCTGAGGAGTAGCTCATACTCTTCTTCCCAAGAGCACGTGTCAGGTTGGTCCCCTCTCTGCTATTCCCCAATGTCCTGATCTCCTTTGCTCCAGTGCCTTTGGACATGTTCCTTTACCATCACCTTCAGGACCCATATGCCACATGCTCTTTATTCTTTACCTGCTCAAACTTTAGTCAGTTTTTAAGGGTTAAGTCCCAACTCCCAGAAACCTTTTAAATAACTTTAGTTTACATTCATCACTCCCTTCTTTAAATTCCAGCAATATTTAACAACTCTACCTTGTGATCTAGCCCATCATTCTAAACTATCCTCTTTTAGGATCAGGTTCCTATCATATTTCTCTGATATTACCTCCAGTGCTGAGCAGTTGGAATGAATTAATCAATGGCCAATAAACATTTGTGTGCCATGCACTGTCCTAAGTGCTGAGATGTAATAGGAATATACTCTGTATGTGCTGTTTTTTGAGAATTTAAATATCATTTAACCTTGCGTGTTATTTATTCAAAGGATTCTTAGGAGTCTTAGCTGCATCACAATTATACCTGACTTATCAAGAGAGAAAGTTTAGTGGCGGTGGAGGTGGTAGTGGTGCTGTTAGTGCCCATGTGTGGGGAGAAGAATCAGAATGTCATATTTCAGGTAATTTGAGACAAACTGCTGTGGATTCAGCACCAGCATACAAATAGGTCCTAGACAATCAGGTCAAGGAAGAGGCAAAAGATGCTGAAGAACGTCTTCATGACTCCATCACAACCTCAATAAGCCTTATTCACTGGCTGTGTTTCTCGGGTGGTTATGGCTGTTTAAACACCTAGTTTCATATTGAATGAAGAGTTTTGATGTTCTACTCCATCTCCTCAGAAGCTCCATGCACATTCTCCTTCCCCATTGCTTCCCCATACTCATACCTCAGAATGTAGATTGCCAGCCATTTTATGAAAACCTAAAACATTTTTTTTATTGGATTGTAAAATCTTTTACTGAAAATAAAAACACATTGCCCCCAAAGAAAGGGCATCATTTACAACAAAGACAAGGGGAGTGAGGAACACCACAGATATGCCTCTAAACAGAGGAAGGGAGGGCCCCCCTACCCTGAACATTTAGGCAGCATTCCCTGGGACTAGTGGGATTCAGGCAGTTCTCCCAAATGACAGAGTCTACCCTGTCTCATTTAGTCCATTTTACCTTCCTTCTATACTGATTCCATGGATAAAGGGTATTTTCTACCAAATGAAGGTAGCAACTATTCTGAGACTTAGAGGCTCAGAGAATTGTGTGTCACACACTCAGGATGGCTACTAGTCATTACTTTGCTCTTGGAATATAAGCAGAATATTTTATCTTTACATCATGTTTCTTTCTCAAGTCAGAGGAGTGGAATGGAGAAAATGTGGTAATTAGAATCAGGGAACTTTGAACTGAAATCCTGCCTGAAGCGCTTAACTCTGTTAACTGTGCCTTGGTTTCTTTATCTGTAAAATGAGGGGTTGGGGTGATGATTTCTAAGGTCCCTTCTAGCTATAAATCATTGATCTTGTGGTTCTATGCATCTTTTATACTATTTCTCCTACACATGAATCAGCAGAAATACACAAGTAAAATTCTATTTTAAATTCTATATTTTCCATCCCACAACTAACTGAAAGATGTAGAGAATATAAAATCCTACTATGCCATTTGATGACTATATAAAAGCATTTGACTTGGCAGAGCAAAATTCCATCTTAAAAGGTATACTCCCACTTGTCTCCTATGCATAAATGGCAATGATTCAACCTTCTTAAAAACAGAGAAAACCTCATTCAATAATCTCTTTGTCATCAGTAGCAAAGTAGGAAATAAAAGAGATGCTTGCTCACAAAAGGTACTGTCATGGAGGAGATTGAGCATTGGAGAAGAATTCCCCATCCTTCAGATGTTTCCACTTGAACATGACATTGTGCTGATTATATCAAACCATATAGCATTGCAGAACTTCCTAAATTAGGTCAGTGATCACTCTTAGGAGCCTCATGTTCAGTCTGATCCTTTCTCCTAAGTGCAGAGTTTTCTGCTTTGGACTCCATGGAAAAGCCAGAAATGAAGTGGTCCTAGGAATTGACACAGCTATAGTAAATTCATGACATCATGAGGACTGGGATCATGTAAGGGATGGGGCCTGCTACTGAATTCACTGAGCTAGCCAAGTCCAGGATTGGTGAGAGGCCCGCAGTAAAAACAGAATGGGAAAATGAGGAAAGCACTAACATTCATGATTCCAGATTCACACCGGGTCCTGAGTTCCATGTCGCAGACTTGTGCATCTTCATCTAATGTCTAGATCTACTGGAAGTAAGACAAATATCAAATGGGAATTGTGTTGAATTGTCTTCACAGGAGGAGCAGTCATGAAGAATTAACAAACCTAAACTGAATTTCCTAGAAATACTGGGTTCTGGGTTCTAAGCAACTTATGTATTCTTGAGACTATACCCTGAAAACAGTCATTAGGTAAGTGCTTTATTATGTATTGTTTGTTGTTTTTCTTGTTCTACACTGAGTAAATACAGCAGGAAAGCAAGTCCGTCTAGTCTGCAGAAGAAAGTCAATTCTATTATGTTGAGATCATATGAGTATAGGGCTCACTGAAATAAAAGGAGTTCAAGGAAGGAGCAAGATATTCCCATAAGCTGAGGGTTCAAAGGTTTTCTAATTGGGAAAACACATAAATTCCATCACACTCTAAATAACAAATTAGTGCTGCCAAACAGAGAGAATAAAGCTAACCCTCCTAACTTTGAGGCATTAATAAAGCTAATGAGCATGACTTCTCTAAATCAAGTGGTTGATTAAAAACATTCAATTGGCCAGGCCCAAAGACAGAAGGTGACATACTACTCTGAAATGTACTTCTAGTGGATCAACTCTAGTTCTGATTGTTTGGTCAGCTAGGAAGCTGATATTTTTGTATCTTGTTTTGAGATGGAAAATATGAGAGATATTGCTACAAATTAAGACAGCTCTCGGGTACCACTTAAAACCCCTCATATTGGCTAAGATGACAGGAAAAGATAATGACAAATGTTGGAGGGGATGTGAGAAAATTGGGACACTGATACATTGTTGGTGGAGTTGAGAACGGATCTAACCATTCTGGAGAGTGATTTGGAACTATGTCCAAAGGGCTATCAAACTGTGCAACTACTCTTTGATCCAGCAGAGTCTTTACTGGGTATGTATACCAAAGAGATCATAAAAAAGGGGAAAAGATTCTCATGTGTAAAAATGTTTGTAGCAGTCCTTTTTGTAGTGGCAAAGAAGTAGAAACTGAGTGGATGCCCATCAATAGGAGAATGGCTAAATAAATTATGGCATATGAATGTTGTGGAATATTATTGTTCTATGAGCAATATCACTGAATGCCATATTAGAGATTAAGCCTACTCTCACTGCCTCAACTTCTTTATTATCTCAGAAGTCCTCAGTGATATCCTGATGCTATCTCCAGCAGACATTTCTTTCTTTTTTTTCCCCTCTAATTTATTCTTTTTTTTTTCCTCACAAGTTTTTATTTATTAAGTTTATATTCAGGTTACTAGATGACAAGTCAAATTTCAGTTCTACAATTTCAGAAAGAATCCATTATTTATCAATTAGTACTTAATGGAGTTTCATCAATACAACAAGTAGGATTTTCTTTTCCCAAACTATTGCAGCTCTGGGAATTCTTTTTTTTTTCCCCCAAATTTATTTTATTTGAAGAAACAGAATAAGTCAAAAAGAAAAACTGAAAAGCAATACAAAACAAAATGAAACAAAAGAAAAGTATCATGTGCAGTATTTAAAATATATGATAACAAATACCAATTTAAGAAAGTGTATATATTACTAGAAGAAATTATATTCATGAGTATCTTTCTTTTCTTTATTTCCTTATAAATTGTTCTTTTGTTCTCTGCTGGGCACTTTATTTACTTTATTGTTTTTTCCCTCCTTTCCTCCTCCCCACCATCCCCAAGCAGGTTATATTTAAGAAAGGACATATTTATAAATGCACATATAAAAATATTTAATTGTCATTTCTCAATCATAATTTTCCCTTCACTCCTCTATATCATTTGATAATTTTGACCATTCTTTCCCAAACCTCTCTTTTCTTTGCTTCAGTAGTGATACACTATCTTGTTTCTTTTCCAATTTTGCTCCTTTCTCTAGATTTCTCTGTCTCTTGTTTCAACTCTCACCAAAGTATGATTCCCAATCCTCTTTCCTTGGTCTTCATTTCTCTTTTCCCATTCTCTCTCAGGAACCCCATGCTAATCTTCAAACTTCCATTATCATATTCTTGCAGATGATTCCCAAATCTAGATGTCCAGTTCTGAGTTCCTTCCAGAATTTCTGGCCTGCATTTCCAACTGCTCTTCTCTGTAATCTCACCTACATATCCTCCGAAATCTAATTTCATTAAGTTCCTCAATTTATTCTTGCTCTTGGATTTTTTTTTTTTTTTAATGACATTACCATGCTCTCATTTAAACTTGAAACCATGGAGTTATTTTTGATTGTCATGTCCTTACTTCTTATATAATTATGCAACATCTCTCACATCCATTTCCTTGTTTCCATTCTCCCTGCTAATTAAAAGAGCTTTACTTTATGATCTTCATAATCTTTGGCTACTAATATTTGCTCCTAATTTAATTCTTTAGTCTCCAGCTTCTCCTCTCTCCAACTCATATTTTTTCCAGATTAATTTTCTTAAAATACATTTCTGATCATCTCACTCTAGAATCTTTCATAGCTCCCCTTCGTCTACTGAATAAAGTCCAAGCTTCTTGATGTAATATTTACTCTGCCTTACCTACCTTTCCAATGTTAAATTCTGTCACTCTCCTACAGCTCCAATTCTTTCCAGTCATATTGTACTGTCTCCTTGCTATTTTCTTAATAAGTCCTCCACCTTCCTGTTCCTTTGTTCCTGCTTTTTTCTCCAGTTGGCATGACCTTTCCACATCCTTACCTTTGTAAATGCCACTTATCATTCAAGGCCCAATTCAATGGGAACTCCTTCACAGCCTTCTTCCTTCCAGCCAAAAACAGTATCTCCCTCCTCTGAACACCAATGAGACTTGTAAGCTTGAGAATGCATAGACTATGTTGAATTTTGGTTATTTTTGTAGGCTTCTTAACTACTAAAAGAAAATAGCCTTTTGGTGGATAAGACTAAGGACTATGACTATGAAGTCAGGGATGACCCTGTCTCACAGCATGCATTTAAAGTGCTTTAAAAAAAGTAGACATTTAATCAATTTTTGTCAAATGAATGAAAAAAAAACTCTTGTGAAAGTCCTTTGAAAATGCCTGTATGATACAGGGCTGCATGGGACTCATTTAAATATCTTTGGATAAGCTGTGGGGACTCCCAATTTGCAAAGTCACTGCTGCCAGCAGCAGGATATCTCTGAAAGTGTCTTCCAGTTAGACCAATAAACAAAGAGCTCCTTTTCATAACGAGTGTATATATTTAACATCTATCAGTCTCTTCCACAGTCCTGTTCCTGGATTGTATAAATGTACAATCCTCTGTGTGTATGTGTGTGTATCCATACATATGAATAGTACATGTATGTGTACATACTATAAATGTATATTTCATTTATATTCACTATATATATTCATAGAATATTCACTATGTATAGAAATACAAATGTTTATATTTCATATGTATGTATTATATATTTATTTCAATATATTTTCATATATATGCATATGAAGATAATATCTCCTATTAAATGGTGCTCTAAAATGTTCAAAGTTCTTTATATATCTGTGACCTCATTTGGTCTTCATAACTTGTGGGAAGCTGTCCTCAGAAAAGCCCTTCAAAAAGCCCGGTAGCTGCTATTATTATCCCCGTGGTACAGACTGGGAAACAGACTCGGAGACCTGAGCAGGGTCACACAGCTGATAATTCTCTGAGGCAGGGGCTGTCCCTCTTCCCGTGCCTGCTGGTAGCATTTTTAACCCCTGTGCCCCACCACCCCTCTGCATAAATGAATTGGAAGTCACCCTCTGCCCCCCCACCGACAGGAGCAGTGGTCAGTCGCATGAGCCTTTGTTCCCTTTTCCTCCTCCCCAGGCTCCTGGGCTCCTCCCTGGTCCGAGGCTAGGCCATGGAGATCCGGGCCTTCTGAAGCCAGCCTGGACGGCCTTCCTTCCTGCGTTTCAGCACTGCAGGACTCAGTGAGATTAGATCTCCCCAGCCAGGACGCCCTGCTTTGGGGAGTCTTTGGAAAGTCTCTCTCTTCCTGTCCCTATCATTCATTTACCACCTAGTCTAGGCTATCTTGATTTACTATGGGGGTTGTACTGTCAGAGGAAGATTACATTTAGAGAGAGAAGGGACCTCAGGGGTCATTAAGTCCAATCCCCGATTTTACCAATGAGAAAACTGAGTCCCGAAGAACCCAAACCACTCAAAGAGGGAGAGACGAGCCGGGAAGGCCTGTCTTGGAGAACTAAATCTGTCCCTCTTTCCATGACCTCAGGCTCCCTTCCTCCCCTCATTTCAATGGCAGGTCCCAGGGAGGCCGGGCCTTGCCTTTGTATGGCAGAGCCGGGCCTAGCACCCTCCCTACACAGGTCTGCGGCTGACAATGCTAATGAAGCTTCCCCGGGGACCGAGGGGAGCTGGGCCCTGGGAAAGAGAAACAAGCCTTCCTCTGGAGAGACGCCGTCGGCCGGCCTCCAGTCGTGAACATCTGCCAGCTCCGAGGGGCCTGGCGCTTTTAGCATTTTGTTCTCTGCCAGTCAGGAACTCGCTCCAGGCTGGAGTCCAGCATCCCCATTAAGCGGACTCACTTCCACTGAAACCTGGAGCTCTCTGGGGCCTGGCTTTTAGTGTACCTTGCATTGATGCTCAGCACAAAGCCCTACTGTGCCCGATCCCCTCCCCCCCAGCCTCCTCTTCCACCAGCACCCTCCTAATGGAGGCTGACATCATCAGCAACATCTTTTCCTGAGGATTCGTGGCGGGGAGGAGGGGGATGGCACACTCCTGGGCCCTGTGAGAGGGATCTTGAACAGAGTCACCACAGCCCCGGCCCGGGAAGGATCTCCACTTCCTCGGGAGAAGCGGGGTGTACCCGTGTAAATGCAGAAATCCTCTAAGGTTTTTAGGGATCCAAGCCTGCTCAGGATACATTTGCCATAAATACACAGAGAAGCAGCCAGTCTAGTGAATGGGGTCAGGAAAACCTGATGTCAGCTCCTACCTCTGAGATGCACTTACTGGGGGAGTCTAGGGACGTCATTTAAAAGGCCCTCAGATCCCTGAACTCCTATCAGATCTCATGTCTATAATGATTATAGTTTACATTTGGACAAGATTTATGCACTTTTTAAATGCACTTTACCCACTTTGCAACAACTTTCTGACGTGGGTGGTATTAGGGTTAATTATCAATATCATCTGTTATCCCCATGACCATTCTGAGGTTCCAGGAAGTTGACATATCAGGGTCACAAGGATAGGAAGAGAGACACTTGGACCCGAAATCCAAGATTTAGGACTGAAAGTAAGCCCAGAGAAAGCCTCTATCGTGTCATGGCTGAGTTAAGTCAGCGCACAAATATCTGGACCGATGGAGAGCTAAATAAGGGAACAAAAGTATTTATTTTATAAAATGTCTCAACAATCATTTGAAGTCAGGTAATTTACTGAGTAAAAGGGCCGTGTCCTCAGGAAAAGACAGGTGGCCTCCATATCAGATAAGCAATGAATAGCTGATTCCAGGGAATTTATCTCATCATTGACCTATTCTTTTTGGTGTCTGCTTGTCTGAATCTTCCTGCAATTTGCCTGGCTGGTTACAGACAGACTAGTAGTACTTTCTTATGGAAACACAGATACTAAAGAAGGCAAAACTGCTTGCATTCAAATATGCAGAGGAAGGGAACAAGCCTGCTATGTCAGGCACTAGGTTAAGTGCTTTACAAATAACAACCCTGGAAAGTAAATACTGTTATTATCCACATTTACAATTGAAGAAACTGAGGAAGACAGAAGTTAAGTGACTTGCCTGAGTTCATTCGGTTGGTAAGCTTCTGAGGTAAGAGTTGAACTCAGATCTCCATGATTCTGGGCCTATTACTCTATCCACTATACCACGTAGCTGCACAGGAATTTTTAACTTTTTTTTTTTTTTTTTTTTTTTTTTTTGGTGGATCCTAGTGAAAGCTATGTCCCCCTTCTCAGAATGATGATATTTAAATGCATAAAATAAAATATGTAGGATTACAAAGGAATATGAGGATTGGTGAAAATGAATATGTAATTTTTCCCCATCTGAGTCCATATACCTCTGGAATCACTCCACAGACCCCCCAGATAAATGCCAGTTGAAGAAGGCCCTGTCCGGATGTTTCCTTTGAATGAGAGACAACTGCCACAAAGCACACAAAGCTGATGTAAAAGGAGACAAGTAGGTGCCTAAGATAGCCAGCTGAGAGAACTGCATGGTGTGGGAAAGCCAGAGTGCAGGTGGTTCAGTGCTCACTGCATAACAGAGGCTCCTCCGGGAGTGTCTGCTTCAGGAGACTCCAAGGGGCTGCTGGGACCGAGCACAGCTGACTCCCTGGCACTTCCACCCAGGTCCTTGGGGAGCACACAGAGAGAAGCCAGGGTGCATGCTTGGGAGCCTGGTCATGACACTCCGCAGGGGGCAGACAGGGTTTGAGGAAAAAATGAATTCACTAGGAAAATTGTGAACATGGCTCAGAAGCGTGGACCAAGCAGTCAGAGCCCTGGAGTATTCAATAATTCAAATAATTGCTCCCCAATTATTTGAATGGAGTACATCACCAATTATTTACTTTACATAAGATTCTTTAAATTAGCTTATTCCCCAGGTGCATTTGAAATATAGAATGGAATTGCCGACTGTCAGAGCTAGAAGGGGCCTTAGAGATCAATTAGTCCAACACACTCATTTTTAGGTAAGGAAACACAGGTAACAAGAGTTTATGTTGTTTCCAGGAAAGTGACAGTTGCATAAAGTAAAGTTCATCTTTCAAGAGTAGACTGATGTTGTAATAAGAGCCGAGATTTTACATATATACACACATACCCACACATATATACATATATATGTAAATATATTGATCATATAATATCTGCTTTATTTCTGTTATCACTTTAATTCTACCAGAAACACTGTGGGCTTCATGGTACAAATATTAATATTTCCTAGGGAAGGGGGAAAGAAGGAATGAAGGGAGAAAAATTTGGAACAAAAGGTTTTACAAAGGTGAATGTTGAAAACTATTTTTGCATATATTTGGAAAAATAAAAAAACTATGAATAAAGAAAACATTAAAAATATTTCATTTCACAAATGAGGAAACAGATATTAAGCAATTTGTTAAAGATCACATAGATAGGAAGTGGCAAAATCACAATTTGAACCCACATTTTCTGATTCCAAAATCCAAGGTTCTTTCCATTTTCATTCCACACCTGTAAAGATCAGAAAGTCCTAGGCTAGACAGGCTGGAATCCCAGTAGAGGCTTGGGATGCTCTGGCTTTCAGTCCTGTTTGTTCCTTCCAAGGGCTTCTGGGAAAAGTCTCTTTGCCTAGTAGCTCTGCCCTTGGGCATAAGGCCAGAAACCATCTGAATAAACAATCTGTGGCTCTGTGAGATAAGGATGAGAGGCCTACTACTTACAAGACTGAAGAACACCAGTTTCTTGTAGACTTAAGTACCAGGCTAGGAGTTCTTTGGGACTTATTCCAGACCCACATATTTGGAATCATTTTTTAAAAAAAGAAAACAACTTTCTTGCTTTTCCCCAAGTACTTGCAACCATTTAAAAATGCTATTGTGCAATCCTCTCCACCCAGTTTAGTTGTGACAACTCTAACTTGATTAATCATGAAGAACTAAAGATATGAGAATGAGGCAGCCTCCTATTAGTTATTTCAAATAAAGGAGAATTTTCCTATGTAAGGCACTCTTGGGAGACTACTAAGTAAGCTCTTTCTCTAGGGATGGGGTGGGGTTATGGGTGGGGGGTTGATTGGGGTGGAGGAGTTGCCAGCTCCACCCATTGTTCCTAGGTAGAGATAATGGTAATCTTCAGGGAGAGGTGGAGTGAAGGCCCCACCTGGTTTCTAAACCGGCTGGAGAGTTTCACCAACTATTACCTCCAGGACATGGTTAGACAAATAATGCATGAGTGCAATCAGCCTCAGCATCTGGAGACCCCGGTTCTACCTTTGTTTCCACAGCTAACTAGTTGTGTGACCTTGGGCAGCTCCTTTCTGAATCACACTTTCTTTATCTAAGAAATGATGGGACCAAAATGGAATGGATTAAGGTTGGAATCCCATTCTTTGCCTTCCTACCTGTGTGACCTTCAGCAAGCCAGTTGCCTCCGGAACTTATCTTTCCCTTTAAAATGTGATCTTTTCCTTCACAAAATGTTATTCATTTATACTTTCTCCATCTCCTTTTGAATTCAAGTTTAGAACTTTATATTTATCCCTTATTAATTTTATTTCATGAGATTCTGCCCATTATTCTAGGATGCTGAAATCTTTTAAAATTTTCACCCTGTTATCAGATATGCGACATATCTCCCTTCCCCTTCCCCCCAGTTTTTATCTTAATATCATAGATATGAGTTGAGGATGAGAAATGCAAAATAAGACTTTCCATGATATACAGAGATAAAGATTTGACATTTTACTAATGTAGTGACATTTCTTTGATGATCCATAGTCACCGGGCATAAGAGAAGACAAATGAATTCATAAACCCCAAACATTATAGTCAAGACTTTCAACCTTCTCCCCTCCATCTTAAATAAAACCCAAAGAACAACTAATCTGATTATGATAAATAAGAGCAATGGAATATTGCTGTACTGTGAGACATGGCATACATAAAGAATTAAGAAAATCATGGCTTCCCATGATGAACTGATGCAGAGTTCAGTAAGGAGAACCAGAAAAAAAGTATGATGATGAGAACAAAAAGAATAATGAAAATCAAACTGAATTATAATTATGTATGATAGAATAGAATTTATTTTATAACATTTATGTATAATAAAATATAGTTTATATTTATATATTTTTATTTATATATGTATTGATATATATAATTATAATCAGCAAAAATCAGCAAAAAAGGTATGGAAAAAGTTCATTTTTCAGAGGCTTATTTGGCTCATCTGTCAAAAGATGAAAGCGGCTTTATGATTTTTAATCTTCCCTTCTCTTTGTGTTCCAAATTTTTATTCCTCCTTTCTGTACCTCCCCCCTCCCTAAGATAGCAAGCAATCTGATATAGGTTAAATATGTGCAATTCTTTTAAACATATTTCCATATTTATCATGTTGTACAAGAAAAATCAGATAAAAAAACCAAGAGAAAGAAAAAAAAAGCAAATAAATGACCACAAAAAGGTGAAAATCCTATGTTGTGATTCACATTCAATCTCCATAGTTCTTTCTCGAGATGCAGATAACTCTTTCCATCACAAGTCTATTGGAATTGCCTTGAATCACCTCATTGTTGAAAAGAGCCACATCCATCAGAATTGATCATCACATAGTTTTGTTATTGTGTACAATGTTCTTTTGGTTCTACTCACTTTACTCAGCATCAATTCATATTAAGTCTTTCCAGGCTTTTCTGAAATCATCCTGCTCATCATTTCTTATAGAACAATAATATTCTATAACATTCATGTATCATAACTTATTCAGAAAGCTATTGAACTAATAAATAAAACTAAGAGTTGGTTTTATGAAAAAACCAACAAAATAGATAAATCTTAGGTTAATTTGATCAGGAAAAGGAAAGAAAAAAACCAAATCACCAGCATCAAAAATGAAAAGCATGAACTTAGCACCAATGAAAAAGAAATTAAAGCAAGTCTGACAATCTAACTGAAATGGTTGAATATTTACAAAAATATAAATTGCCCAGGTTAAAAGAAGAGGAAATAAATTAACTTTAATTACTTAATATTAATTAGTATTAATACTAAGATAAATTAAATAATTTTAGCCCATTTTAGAAAAAGAACCAGTTAGACAAAACTCAAACTCTCTTGACAGAAGTCAAAGGTATCTTTCAGAATTCCTATTTTTTTGATATTTTAAAATTTTAACTATTTTAAAAACTATTTGTGTTCAACTGTTTTCATCTTGTTCAGTCATTATTATTACAATCATTTTGTTCTATTTTTTTCATCATAAATGCATACTTAATTCAGTAACAGAAGGACCTTCTGTATAATCTAAAGTGAACTTTCTATGGATAAAAAGCACATTTTGAATTCCAAAATCTGAAATGAACTTTAAGAATAGAAATCATATCTCAATATTGTCGGATGTGTATTTTCAGTATGAGGATTTTGCTTCTGTTTAGGAATTTCTGGTGCTTTCTGGCCATGTGGTTGTGTCTGTTTAGGTTTTTGTAGGTATTAAATAATGGTTTCTATTGTTTACCTTACAGGATCTGCATCGATCAATAAACCTGATCTCCTCAAGGGAAAAATAAAATAAATTCATAGCTGAGTCAGGGCTTCTACTCTCTATCACATTTACCCTGACATCTTGCAACGGGTTTATTATCATCTGTCGGGATAGCTTTGTGCATATGGAAAGGCCAAAAAGCAGGGAGGATTTAGATAAGAGAAGCTCTGACTGCACAACTTTGGACAAGTCATTCTCCCCAATCAGCCTATTTCCTTACCTGCAAAATGAAAAATCCTGGTTACCTGGGAAGGCTCGAGAGGAAGGACAGCCTTGGAAATGAACAGTGATTTTAAAAATAAAAGACATGTAACGTTCTAACAACATAATGAAACAAATGATATACTTACTCATTGATTTGAGTTCTTGCCCTACCAGTTACAGGCACTCTGGCCCTTGTCTTAGGGGCCCTAAGTGACAAACACTCCTGGTTTTCAGGGGCTGGACAGCAGCCCTGCTCTCATTCCCTCCACTCACTCCCTCCCTCCCTCCTTTCCAAACACTGGCAGGAACAGCTAACAGCAAGGTTTATCTCTGGCCTTGGCGCTTCCTGTTTCTCCATCATTGTTGTCCCCGCACTAATCTTCAGTACTTAGGAGCAGCAGGATATAGTAAGCATTGCTAACCTCCTGTCTCATATCCCAGTCTTCTCCCCCAGAACCTCCCTAAGTTCAGAGGCTTTTTCCACCGAACCGTCCCAGGCCAGTGCCCTTTCCCCTTCTGCCACTGGTGATTTCCTACGGGGCCTCCATTTTGAGCAGGAGGATGATTAGTCCACCTGCATTCATCTTCCTCATTCTGCTCCTGACTCTGTATTCAGAGCTTCTCTCCTCCTGCCCTCATCCTCTCCGGCTCCCTTCCCCACTTAAAATCTAAGGTCCTTGAGGACAGGGAGCGCCTTTCCTTCGCTTGCATTTGCCTCCCTGATATCAGGCCCAGCCCATATGCTTGTTTCTTTGTTGCCTTGGGTCTTTATGAACATAGAACATCCTGGTTGTCTTGATTCTGAGCAGGTATAATTAGGGAACATTTTTTTGGTAAGGAGGTTGCTGGGGTTGGTTTTCTAAAATAATCACATTTCACAGCAGATCAAAGAGCTGTGATTGGAGACTGAACTCCAACTACTTATTACAAAGCCTTTGTCTTCAATATGTCCTCCCAATCCATCCATCACAGCAACTCGACCAACAAATGCACAGACGTTTATTAAGCCCCATCTCTGTGCCAGGTATTTTGCTTTTAAGCAAGAAATGTAGCAAATAGCCTCTGGCCTCAAGGAGCTCACATTTAAAATCTGATTGATTTTGTGAAATAGCATTTACATCCTGTGTGGCTCAGAATAGTGAGGGGGTCACCATTTTTTTAAAAAGCTGGAGAGATCTCTAAGAGCAAAACAAAAGTTTATTGTATGTTCTTGCAAGATTGGGCAGCCCACCTGTCCAGCAGGCAATGAGGGGAGAAGGTACCTTTCAGGGCAGGTTTGACACTTAAATCCCTAATGCAAATATCCCTTCCACCACTAATCCTCATCCTCATTGGCTGAGGGAACTACCCAAGAAATTGAACTTGGCCAATAAGTACATAGTTGCCCATATTTGATCGAAATAGGGAGAAAATGATGTCATGGGAGTATAGCAGGAAAGGGACTTAAGTATGCCTTTGAATCAATGCTCAAAGACTTTCAGGCCTACTACAATTCTGAAGTAGATGAAGCCTTATTCAATTTTCACAACTGTCTTGAAAGATCTCACCTCATCTTGTTCAATCCTATCACTCTGATTCTGGAACCCTCAGTAACTCCCTATTACTTAATTTCTCTTTTTTAACACTCAAAATCCTTCATTTTGAAAAATGCCATCCACACCTAGAAAAAGAACTGAAGGAGGCTGAATGCAGATCAAAGCATAAATTTGTTCACTATTTTTTTCAGTGCTTTTTTTTTCCCCCTTTTGGTCTGTTTCTTTTTTACTACATGACTAAAATGGAAACATGTTTTATATAATTGCACATATATATAACCTATATCAAGTTGCTATCCATATCAAGGAAGGGGGAAGTAAATGAGAGGGAGAAATTTTGGATTCCCCCAAATTTCAGAAAAATGAATCTTAAAAAATGAATTCACATGTAATTAGGGAAAATAGTATTTTTAAAAAAGTCTTAAATGTTTAAAAAAAAATTCAAAGTCTTGTGCAATTAAATTTTACCTCTTTAGTCCTTTATATTCTCAGAGGAATTCTCTACTCCAATCAAGATAATATTCTTATAGTCACTTCTCCCTGAACTCTGACTTTCTATCTCCCATAGCATGCTTGGAATCAGGAAATTCTAAGTTTAAATTTGTCTTTAGACACTTACTAGTTTGAGCAAATTACTCAATCTCTGTCTGCTTCAGTCTCCTCATCTCTAAAATGGGTATAATAATAGGTTGTTGAGAGGATAATATCTGTAAGATGTTTAGCACAGTTCCTGGCCCTTAGGAGACCCTATATAAATGTTGCTGCTGTTATTATTACCTCTGATACATGGGAGGCACTAAATAAATGGTGGTTGTTTGATTGCTAAACTCACAGATCTGTCAATCTGTCAACTTAGGTCTGAGTCCCTCTCCCTGCCCCCCCAGGAGAGCCCCCTGAGTGCCTCAGGGCCTTGGGAGCCCTTTTATGCAAGGGCGGGCACAACGTGGGTTTTCAGAAACATCATGGCCTGCACTGAGCAGCCTTCCTTCAACCAGCTCTCAAAGCATCCTTAATGGCTTGGCCTCCAGGAGAGTCTTAATGAAAGCGTAACGTGACATATGGCTGGAAACACAAGTCTCCCCTGTAACCTTATAGATACAAGGCTGATGCAGGAAGGAGAGACTACTAATCTAGTTGCCAGGGACACAGGGTGTTGTTCCTTTAAAATCTGGAGGGGGGGGTTGTTTGCAGCTGAGGGATGAGACTGGGGAGCTGGGAAGATGACAGAAATTATCCTTCCTCTCCCATAATCAAGACCAGGGCAAGCTCCAACTCCCTTGGAAATTTTCTCTTACCTTCTATTTCTGCAATTTCTCTTCTCTCAAGCCCTCCTAAAAGCACATGACACTATTCTGTCTCATCTAGTTTCTCTAATTGTGAGAATTAAATTAATCTTGTTTTTCCCCAATATACTCCTTAAGGAGTATCTCAGTCTTATGTTTCTCTTTGTATCCACTGGACACAGAATACCTTAGCTCATCTAAGATTTGTTTGTTGCTTTTGTAATGGAAAGGAAAGAGGAGAGAGGTAAAGACTTGGAGAAAAAATAGATTGGGCAGCCCCAGACCCAGGGTGGTGTAGTAATTAAGAGCACTGGAGGGACTGAGAGTTAGAAGAGCTGGGATTTTGTATAGGTTCTTCTAAGAAATAGCTGTGGACAATTATTATTATAACTCACTATTATTTTGTATTTACATATTTTAAAATTCATATATTTTACACATATATCAAATTCTTTTCTCCACTAGAAAGCCAAGTTTCTTGAGAACAAAGATTGTTTTAGTCTAGTCTTTTTTATCTCCAGTGCTTAGCAAAGGCCCTGGCATATACTTCAATGTATAATAATGTTCTTTTTTTTTGGCTCTATCCCCAGGACCTAGCATTGAGTCAGGCACATAAAGGGTGTCTTAACAGTCCAGGATAGATTGAGGACCTCGCTTATTTTCTTTATCTATAAAAAGGAATTGGACTAGATTATCTCAAAAGGTTCCCTCCCAGCTCTAAAATCTAATTGTGAGTCAGAACACTTCTCTCTTTACCTCCCCCTTTTCCCCACATACTGGTCTACTTAACTTCTGTGAAACTCTTGTTTCTTACTCTGTCTCCCTTCCTTTCCTCAAACTCTTACATTATGGATATTTTGTGGATGTCCCATGAATTACAGTCTTCTAGAAGCTAACTGGCTCTTTCCAATATAACATAGGCCAATTTGGAAGAATTGGGCCAGGGGGATAATGGGAGCTTATGAAAATGCTGAGAGGAGAGGAACTTTTTTTCCCACCCCCTTTTAAAGAGCTGATTATGGTTATCAGCAGATGAGTTGAAGTGGCCTGATATAGCTGATAGAGCAATCTGAAGTTCAGAGATCTCCCTGGATAGGCTAGACCAGCTGCAGATTGGCTCCAGCACCCAGGCTAGCCCTGAGGTTTGGTTCCCTACACAATGGGGATGAGGGAGGTCCCCACCCATTTACCCACCTAGGGTGGCCTGGATAAACCACTTCAAATGAGAGTTTAATGTTAGCAACCACAGAAACTCTGCTGTCTTCTGGCAATGCATGAATAAGAGAGGGAACATATTTATGTATCGAATTGACTCATGGATCTTGTTAAATCCATCTTTGTAATATCTCTTATTTATATCTGCTTCTTTTTTCTGAGACTGCCTCCATGCTGGCAAGCCCTTATTGCCTCATGCCTAGGACTATTTCTATACTCTGCTTTCCTTGCTTCAAGTCTCTTCCTACTCTTTCCACCAAATCTGACCTTTCCCCCAGTTCAGAAAACTCCAATAGCTCCTTAATACCTCAAGGATCAAATATAAAGTTCTCTGGTTGGTTTATTTTTTGTAGTCTTTTTTTTTTTAAGTTTATTTTTTTTAAATATTGTTTTACGAATTATGTTGGGAGAGAAAAATCAGAGCTAACAGGAAAAACCATGGGAGAGATTAAAAAAAAAAAGTGAATATAGCATGTATTGATGTACATTCAGTCTCCTTCGTTCTTTTTCTGGATGCAGACGGCATTTTCTGTCCAAAGTCTATTGGGATTGCTTTGGATCACTAACCACTGAGAAGAACCAAATTTTTCATAGCTGATCACATTTTTGCTGCTATTGTGTACAATGTATTCCTGGTTCTGCTTGTTTCCCTCAGCTTCAGCTCATGTAAATCTTCTCAGGCCTTTCTAAAATCATTCATCATTTTTTAATAGAACAATATTACATCACCTTCATGTACCACAACTTGTTCAGCCACTCCCCAAATGATGGGCATCTGCTCATTTTCCAAGTTTTTGCTACCACAAAAAAACTTTTGCACATATGGTTCCTTTTCCCTCCTTTATATTTCCATGGGATACAGACCCAGTAATGACATTGCTGGGTCAAAGGGAATGTTTTATATCCTTTTGGGCATAGTTTCTAGTTGATTTTTTTTTTTTTTTTTAAATAGCTTTTTATTTACAAGATATATGCATGGGTTATTACCCATTAACAATTCATTAACAATTCAGCATTAACAATTGCAAAACCTTTTGTTCCAAAATTTCCCCTCCTTCCCCCATGGCAGGTTAACCAATACATGTTACATGTTAAAGTATATGTTAAATACAATATGTCCATACAGTTATTTTACTGCAACAGAAGAATCAGACTTTTGAAACAGTATATACAATTAGCCTGTGAAGGAAATTTAAAATGCAGGCGGACAAAAATAGAGGTGTGTGATACAGAAATGGTGAGGGGTCACCATTTAATAAAAAAAAAAAAAGCTGGAGAAAGCTGTAGAGAAAAGCAAAGTTCATTCTCTAGAGAAGGTTGTCCCACCTTTGGAGCAGACAATGGAAGAGAGGAAGCGCCTCCTGTGGGCAGGACAGCACTTTTAATCCCTAATGCAAAACATCCCCTCCCACCACTGACCCTCATCCTCATTGGCTGAAAGTCTTACATTCTAAACTCGAGATCTACCCACGAAATTGAACTTGACCAATAAGTACAGAGTTGCCCATATTTGGCTGAAATAGGGAGGAGATGATATCATGGGAGGGGAATGCAATTATGCCCTTGACTCCATCTTCGGAGTCCTTCAGGCCTACTCAAACTCTGAAGTAGATGAATCCTTAGTCAATTTTCACAACTGTCTTGAAAGATCTCACCTTATCTCATTCAGAGGGATTGGGAATTCTCTGTAGTGTTTCATAGTCATCTCCCAGAGTTCTTTCTCTGGGTGTAGCTGGTTCAGTTGGATACTGCTCTATTGGAATTGATTTGCTTCATCTCATTGTTGAAAATGGCCACATCCATCAGAATTGATCATCATATATTAATCTCCTGGTTCTGCTCATTTCACTCAGCATCAGTTGATTTAAGTCTCTCCAAGCCTCTCTATATTCCTCCTGCTGATCATTTCTTACAGAGCAATAATATTCCATAACCTTCATATACCATAATTTACCCGACCATTCTCCAACTGATGGACATCCATTCATCTTCCAGTTTCTGGCCACTACAAAAAGGGCTGCCACAAACATTTTGGCACATACAGGTCCCTTTCCTCTCTTTAGTATTTCTTTGGGATACAAACCCAGTAGAAACACTACTGGATCAAAGGGTATTCACAGTTTGATAACTTTTTGAGCATAGTTCCACATTGCTCTCCAGAATGACTGAATATTTTCACAGTTCCACCAACAATGTGAATCCAATTCTTCCTGTGCAACAAGAAATTCGTCTCTGCACACATATATTGTATCTAGGATATACTATAACATATTTAACATGTATGGGAATGCCTGCCATCTAGAGGAGGGGGTGGAGGGAAGGAGGGGAAAAGTCGGAACAGAAGTGAGTGCAAGGGATAATGTTGTAAAAAATTACCCATGCATATGTACTGTCAAAAAAAAAAAAAAAGTTATAATTATAAAATTAATAAAAAAGAAAAAAAAGATTATTTGTTTTTACAGGGTCATGGTTATCATATAAATTGTGCTCCTGGTTCAGTTCATTTTAATGTTCATCATTTTTTAAAAGTCTTCTCCATTGTCCATTTTTATAACATTGATGTTATAGTATAAATGGTTCTTCTGCCTCTGCTTATTTTGTTCTGCATCAGTTCACATAAGTCTTTTCATGATTTTTTGACATCACCTATCTCATTTCTTTCAGTACAACAGTATTCCATCAAATTAACATACCACATCTTTTTCAGTCTTTTTCCAATTGAGGCATATCCTATTGGTTTTGGGGTTTTTTGTTCCCCCATAAAAAAGAGTTGCTATAAATATTTTTGTATGTATAGGATCTTTTCCTTTTTTTTCAATCTCTTTTAGGTAGCAATGTAACAGTAGTATAGTTGGGCCAAAGAGTATGTGCTAATTGGGAACTTTTCGTGAGTAATGCCATATTGCTTTTGACAATGGTTGAACCCAATTACAAGTCCAACACAGCTCTTCCAACATTTATCATTTTCCATTTTTGTCATCTTTATTACTCTGCCAAGTGTGAGGTAGTAAATCAGACTGCATAGATCAAAATTTATAAGAATAAGGATATTTCCCAACTGATGAATAATCTAAGGATATAATCAGGTAGTTCTCAAGGCAAGAAATCCAGGCTATATATAGTTATGCAATTTTTTTAAATGTTCCAAATCACTACTAATTAGATTACTCCTTTTTGGAACTTGTGTGTTTCATTTTATATAAGATTAATTAGCTAAGACATTAGCAGTCTGGAGTAGTAGATGATGGTCTAAGAGTCAGGAAGACTTGTGACTTATCTCTGTCTCATAGTAGCTATGTGACCAAAACCAAATCCCTGAACCTCAGTTTTCCTAGGCAACACTAAAATTGTGAGGTAAGGATGAGGTTGTAAAGAGGAGGCAGCATGAGGATAGGAAACAGAAGGTTAGATTAGAAGTCAGAAAAATCTAAGTTCAAGTCCTGATTTTCTTCCTAGTGTGTGATCTTAGCCAACTGTTGAACTTCTCTGTGCCTCAATTTCCTCAGTAAAAGGAGAGGGCTGGAATTAATGTCCCATAACTTCCAGCTCTAGACCCAGAATCTGAAGAGCTGCTGCTCTGCTAGATCCCAATCCTGATGAAGCCATAGTTGGTAAAACAAACAAACAAATAAAAATTCATCATTTCATGAATCCATTAGCATGCACTCTCACCTAGCCCATGGCCAGAGGACTGTGAAATAGGGAGGAGTAATTTTGGTGGAGAAGAAAGGGAAAGGTGCAGAGATGGGGACACTTTCTGGTCTAAGAGCAGCCACAAAGGAGAGAACTGGGCAGCCAGGAGTCAGGATATAGGGGATATGGAGGAACCAAAGAAGAGGTGCGGAAGGGCACAGATCCATGTCCTGCTATGGGCTGAGTGCCATTTCTGCCTGTATTCCTTCCGTGAGGTGGCCATTTTTGATAGAGTTTGGAGAGGTGGAAGGCACTTGGGTAATGAGTAGCCTGTGGGTTTGGGACGATGGCCTGGTCTGGATATGCTGTCTCTGAGACACCTTGGGGCACTGTTCCTTTTGGGGGGATCCTGGCTTGAAGATCCCATACAATCTCCAACCTTGGGTTGTTTTTTTTTCCATATGCCCTATGACTTTCTGAGACCCCATTAGTTCAGAATTCCTGCATCTGGCCTTGATTCTCCCCACCCGAGTAAGATTATGTAGGACAGGGGATCTGCCGGTGGCAGAAGGCAGTAGGGCCCACATCAGCCTCTTCAAAATCTGTGAGCAGGGATGGTAAGAGGCCTATAGGAGGCTCTGAGATCCCCAGAGGAGAGCATTTGTTCTGAAGTTAATACTGCATGACTCAGGAGTCCTCCCTAGAGAAAGGGCTGGTTCCAGCCAAGTCCTAGGGAGGAGGACAATCAATCAGAGAGCCAGTGCAGAGTCAGCACTTAGGAAATAGGTCACACTGCTGGTGAGAATGCCCAGAGAAGAAAGTCAGGAAGGAGAGCACAAGCTGTCCAAAAGTCACTTTCCCCCCTCCCATTCCCGGTGTGGGTTCCAGCTCTTCAGCTTTAGCCAGTTACAATTCTGGGATTTTAGAGGGGAGAGCCAACAGCTTATCAACTCAAACCTGTGCATCTTATAGGCCTCTTTAATGTCATGTGGCCCCGCTGCAGGAGGTGCCCTCACATCCACTTCTTCTGACTCCTAGTCCTGCCCCCATTTCATTACATGGTACCACATCCATGGTGCATATTATCAGGTAAAGAACAATGATATTTTTATGGACCTTTAAGATTTACAAGGTTCTTTCCTCCTTATAAGCGTCTAAGATACTTATTCCCATTTTGCAAATGCAGAAAATAAGTCTTAAAGAGCATTAACTGATTTCGTCCCTGGCTAAGATGGGGTGACCCCAAGACACTTATACGTATTTATTTCCTGGGGTGTTCTCTGGCCTTCTGTCTTTTCTGACCATTCTGGCTCCCTGGCCTGGCCCCGAATCATCCATCACTCCCAAGCGTAGTGTTTCTGGCTGCCAGCAGGAAGAGCTTGAGAGGGAGAAGTCCTCCTATGCACACCACTGGCCCCTCAGCTGAACTGGCCTTTACTGCCCCAAACCAAAAGGCAATAATGCAGCCTGAGGGGCACAAGCAAGGAGGGCTCCAACCTCCCTTTGCAGACTTGGTCAAGTCAAAATGGCCTTCTTCCTCTTCCACTTGCAGCTGTCTCCATTCCTTGGAGAAGTCTTGCCTGCAGAAGTCCTTTCCCCCCTCTCAGGTTCCTAAGCCCTCTCCGGACAGTGACAGAGTGTACTGAGTGTCAGATCCAGAGTCAGAAAGAACCATCTTCCCGAGTTTACGTCTGGCCTCAGACATTTCCCAGCTGTGTGACCCTGAGCAAGTCACTTCACCCTGCCTGCCTCAGTTTCCTCATCAGTAAAATGAGCTGGGAAAGAAATGGTAAACTATTGCAGTATCTCTGCCAAGAAAACTCCCACTGGGGTCATAAAGAGACAAACATGACTGAAATGGCCCAACAATAAAAAGTGGCAGCCAGCATTCGAAAACCAGCCCCAGAACCAGGAAGATGACTAGTGCTGAGTGCTGGCTGTGTGGCCCTGGGTACATCACAACTCTTGGTGCAACTTCCTGAGAAGGAGCCCACCTATTTTGCAATAAAGTGTTTCCTCTGAGAGTTCTGAGTATCAGTGGAACGAAAGGCCAGCTCCTATATTCTATCTACATTGTACTTGTATGTGTATAAGTTGTTTCTCATGATAAATGTAACCCTTTTTTAGAGCAGGGAGCATTCCTCTTTTTGTCCTTGTATCCCCAGTGCTTCCTACAGTGCCTGGTATCTGGCAGTCTTAACAAACATTTGTTGATTGATGTAATGGTGGAGAGCAGGGTACTCTGTGCTTTTTGGGAAGCCAACTTGGAGGGTGAAGGAGAAGGAATGGATTAGAACTATGCTGGCCTCTGGAAGTTAGGGAGAAGGCATAGGATGGGGAGTTGTTTGCTTCCTTGTATACTCTTCACTGTAGGTTTTCTAAAACCAGTTGCCCAAATAGTTATTTTGTGGGCTGGATGAATAACAAAAAATATACAAAAAGGCTCAATTAAGTCTTACAATGGCAGGTTATGAAATACTTTGACAAGGATTTTGCAATTTCTTGGTCAACGTTTGTGGACATAAACCAAGTATCAGTGGCTTAGTGGACTTCCAGACAAGAGGATAAATAGATATTTCTTATCCCTGGTCTTCCCAAATGATAGCTGGACCAAATTATAATCTTGTAATTGAAGAAATCTGGGGGGTATTTTTCTTTTGGCAAATAAAAAGGCAAATGATAATTTCTGTAAATTGAAGGCTCTCCAGAATCTGACCCAAACAAACTTTCCATCATGGACAACCCTGAAGATATCATAAAGAATAATAGTAGAGGGGAAAGTATTGAATTTAGAGTCAGAAGATCTGAACTTGAATATTGACTATGTTATTTAGAAGCTAGATAAGTCACTATTTCTCTGAACCTCAGTTTGTTCATTTGAAAAATCAAAGGTTGGGCTAGATCAATTGTGGGATATCTATGGAAATCATTTCTAAGGCAACCTTGGGTGATGATGTACTGAAAGCTAGGTTCACACAACCTTCCACTGCTTGAGTTTTTAAGTTGATTTTGTACGACCTGAAAATAATGTTATAAATATTCAAATAACTTTTGGCATTAAAAAAAAAATTCCTTGTTCCTGGGCTAGATGAAGCACAAGGTTATCTCCAGGTATAAATTTGATGATCCTGTGAGGAAGAGTAAGACAACAGCCCTCACTCTTGCCTAGGAATCTATCATCCTTCCATCCTAAACCTGCCATTAACCTTCCTCAGAGACAACTGATATAGATCCAGCTAAACTATATGCTGTAGTGTAGCATCAGGCACTGAGCAATTCAAAGCTGAAGAAAATATATTCCCAAATTTTGTTTTTGACTCTCTGCTCAATTGTGCTGGAGAAGCTATCGATCAATTAATTAATTAATTATCTTTCAGTGCATAGAGTTCATTGGGATAGTGGAGAATGGCTTCCAAATGATAATTATTGGCCCCTTTATGAAATTGAAGCTGTTACCGTAAATCACTGCAGGATCCAAGAAAAATTGGCACAGTCTCTGCAAGGAAGCTGCGATCCTCATTTGTACTGACTGTGGATGCCAGTTGGTATCTAGTGAGATTAATTAGTACTTTTTAGATGTGCAAGTTAGAGCCATGAAATATTAACATATGTGTCTTTGGTCTTCTCTAAGCCTGCCGAAACAGCCCCCAGCAACTCTGGCGTATGGGCTCATTGACTGGAATGTAGAAGTTAAAATTTCATCACCTGTAAGTAAGTAATAAAGTTCAGCTGTCTCTTGCTGGGCAAAAAACAATCTGAAATCTGGGGTTGCATGGACTATTGAGCAACCTGTAAAGCAGGGACACATATGGATGCTGCTGTCCAGTCATTCAGCCGTGGTAACTCCGTGGTCAACAAGACCTTCTCTCTTCCACTATCTCTTGAAGTCTGTCCAAGCTCATGTCTGTTGCTTCTGTGACACTATCTATCCATTTTAACCTTTGTCTTCCCCTTGTTCCTTTTGTCTTCAATCCTTCCCAATAATAGGGTCTTTTCCAATGAGTTCCATCTTATCATTATGTGGCCAAAGTATTTAAGCTGTGTATATATAGATTTGTACTAACTCCAGGGATGTAAATGGTGACCAATATCATCTTGTTCTTTCATTATCAAAGGTTTCTTGTCATTATAACAATAAATAAAAAACATGGGGATAATACATATAACACCTATGTACAATTGAAGACAAAAAATTCCTGAAAATGAATGTCTTGTTTTGTATTGGGATCCTATCTGCTCTTTCTTAGAATACCTCATCATCATTGCTCTGGAATCATGACTGGAGAATAACTGGATTGGAGTTCTTAAGTTTTTTAAAGGTGTTTTTCTTTTTCGTTTTTTGTATGTGAGGTAATTGGGGGTTAAATGATTTGCCCAGGATGACACAGCTAGAAAATGGAAGGATTTGAACTCAGGTCCTTCTGACTTCAGGCCAATGTATTATCCACTGTGCCATCTAACTGCCCTTTAAAAAAAATGTATTTATTTAATACTAAATACAAAATAAAAAACCAAATAGAAAAAGACAGAAAAAAGGAAAACAAAACATTGTCATGTGTCTAACAGAACATCAGGGAGAATTCAAAATGATAAATTTCCATTTCAAGAAATCATATATAATAATAGAATACATTATATTCATGGCTATCCATTTTTTATTTGCTTTCTTGTAGGTCATTCTTTTGTTCTCTGCTGTATACTTTTTATTTTATTCTTTCCCTCCCTTACCTGCCCAAAACAGGTTACAGTTAAGCACAGATATATTTATATATACACACTTTATTTATATATACATATATATTTGTCTCTACAACCTATCCATATACATATATATACACACTTATATCTACCTATATGCATATATACATATATACACACATTTACACATATATAGACATGCATCTAAAATAATATTAATAATATGACTGAGATATGAGCTTTCTTTTTTGATTGAATCTTTAAGTTTGACTTTGAGGTCAATGATTCCTAGACCTACTTTTTTTTCCTAATAGGTACTACTCCAGATCCTTTTTATTGTGTTTCCATATATTTCTTATTTCCTATTCCTGTTAACTCTTCTGCTTTAGTTCTACTTCTTGACTTGCCCTTCAATTACTTAAATTCCCCCCACCCATGGAATTCTCCCTTATCTTCTACCCCAATCTTTCCTTCCCCATTTATCTCATTCCCATTAATTTATACATTTATCCTTATCTTATGCCATCCTTTCCCTCCCTTTTTATTCTTTTCTCATTAATCTACACACCTTGTCCCATTTCCCCCTTAATCTATACATCTTGCCTTAACCTATTCCCTCCCTGCTTCTTTTTTTACAGATTTTGGAGACTATAATACCCTTCATCTTACACACACATACACACATACACGTATCTATGTATGTGTGTATGTGTGTGTATATATATGGATGTATTGTTTCCTATTTAACCCATTCCTGATGTAAGTTTTGAGAATTACCAGCCCTCTTCCCACATGTCTCTCTATTATTTTTTTCTTGGCACCTCATTTTGTTTAGTATAATTATTATTTTAACTTCTAGACAGTTTTGCCTGTTAGTCAGGTCCTAATCAGCTCTGCCCCAGTTTTTGTTTGTTTGTTTGTTTGTTTGTTTTAGAACTACTCAATTACTGAGGGGGGGGAGATATGACCAGGAGATCTGGTTTGGACCAAGATGAGGACAAAGTTTGTAGATCAGAGTCCAGGTTCCCAAGAACTGTACTTGTGGGAAGGGATGAGGAGAATAAGGATAATTGGAGCTAGGGCCTTCAGGTCACTTCCTGGTCATTGCTAGACAATGCTGCTTTTGTTCCAGTTCTCTTTCTCTTTCTCTTCATCCCCTTCCAACCAGAACCTGGACTTGTCTCTAGGAAGTTGAGCTGTCTGATAGGTAAGCTTTTGCCTCACTTTCCCAAGAACTAGATCTCAATTCACTTTTTCAGTCATTTCAGAGGACAAGGTTCACAATTCTTCAAATCTAGGCCAGACATGTCAAATTCAAAGAGACACAAGGCCACTCAACTATATATAAGGACCCCTGTGGGTTGCATTGACAGTTTTAAAATGTAACATCTATATTTTATTGCACTTTATTTTTTATTTATTTTGTTAAATATTTTCCAATTATATTTTATTCTGTTTCTGGGGGAAATCCATGCAGTCCTGTATTTGATATATCTGCCCTAGACCACTTGTTTTTCTCTGTTGTTGTTGTTTTTTTAATATGCTTTCCCATTTAATCCCTCATTGTCTTTTTAACTTTTTTCAGACAAATTCATCTGATGCTTTCTTGGACCAAAGTCCAAAGGAGTGAGTGCTTCTCCCTCCCTGGAACTCTGTTCTGCTTAAAACTTACCTATCCACTTCACCATAAAAAAATTACTCAGTGGGAGGCAGTGGAAAAAATGCTGGTTTTGAAATCAAGGGATGAGTTAAAATCTCAGCTATACTCCTTGCTGTGTGTGGCCTGGATCTTAGGTCCTTATCTATAAAATGAGATAATAAGGATTGGATAACCTTTGAGGTCTTTTTCAGCTTTAAGTCCATATTCCTAGGACATTTTTTGTTCTCCAAAGAAACCTTCACTGACTGAAGAAAGAATATCCATTTTTCCTAACTCATAACTCATTCTTTCTGTATTATCCAACCTACCCAATGCTTGCCTTCTTTGTTTATATATTTAATGTACTTTCAAGACATGACTGCCAATACCAATATAATTTGGTTTAGATTTTAATATATCACTTATTTTCAGGCTTTTCAGATTTTTTTATTCTATTTATTTATTTATTTTAATATTGCTTTTGCAAAAAGCTCATGCAGCTGGAGTCAGGGTGAGAGGGTTCTAGTCCTAGTTATTCCCAAACCAGATATTTGATTTTAGTTAGTCCAGATTACTTTTCACAGGTGAAGAACTGGGACAAAGGTCATCTTGTATAACTTTGACTTTAATCATGAAGATTCTATGCAACATCTTCAATAAGTGGCTACAAATCTCTTTGAAGACCTCTATAAAATAGGAACTTCATTCTTTTTCCTCCTAGGAGTTGGCTGTACTTTACAAATATGATTACATTTCATCCTCAAAACAATCTTAAGAAGTAGGTATTATTATTATAATTCTAACTGTATAGTTGAAGAAACTGAGACAAACAGGTTTAATGATTTGCTCAAAGTAACATAACTGTTAAGTGTCTAAGGCTGGATTTGAACTCAGCTTTTCCTGACTCCTAACACTCCATCCATTGCCTGCTTACTAAAGAAGTCCATTCCATTTTTGCACTGGCCAAATTGTTAGGAAATATTTCCTTACGTTGAATTGAAAGCTTTCTGAAATAACAGAGTATTACAGAATTACAGCCAGAAGAGATTGTAAGGTAATCCCTTCACTGAACAGAAGAAAAAACTGAGGCCCAAACTTATAAAGTGACTTGTCCATAATCAACGGAGCCAGAATTCAAAACAATGTCTTCTGATTCAGAAGACTTCAAAGTCAATGCTCATTACAGAATCATGCTGACTCTCATTGTTTCTAGGTATGGCCTTTGTCAATCCAAGTGGAACAAATTTAATCCCTCCTCCACTTGGTACTTAAATGAAGAATCAGTATTGTCTCTTGTCAAAATCTCTTGTGCAAATTAAATATTTACATTTCCTTCAACCACACCAGATGAATTTGAAGACCCTTAACTGTTGGGGTGTCCCTCCTCTACTACCCTCCAGATTGTCAATATCCCCTTTAAAATGTGGCACACTCACAAATGGATCCAGTACCAGAGATAGGGTATGCTCTTTCAATCAACAGGCACTTATTAAACACTATGTGTTTCTGTCTCTGAGCACTATGACTTTTACGAATGCGCTCTGAAATCACATTAATGTTTTTGGCTGCCATATTATACTACAGACTTATTGAATAGCTCATTAGAACTTCTAAGTCTTTTTCATATACACTACTTTAGGCACATTTCTTCTATCCTGTACATGTTTTATTTCTTTTTTAAACCACAGGGGGATTTTATACATTACATCCTGTTAATTTTAACCCCCTATTTCAGCTTGTCAAGATTTGTCTGAACCCTAATTCTGTTATTAAGAGCATTAGCCATGCCTAAATCTTAGTGTCAACCACAGATTTTGATGAGTATACCTTTTATCCCTTCATCCAAGTCGCTGATAAAAACGTTAAGCCGAACAGGGCCTCAGACAGAGAAGGCTGCTCTCTAGAGAAACTTCTCCTTGAACAGAAACCTCTTCCCTTCCCCTGCACCATTCTCTAGGCCCCAGGTGGAAATCCATTAATCATCGCACTCTGGATCCAGGCAGTCAGCAGCTCTTTCAAAAGCTACCCAACTACCCACCATCATGCAGCCCACATCTGCTCATCTTTTTCCACAAGGTATTATGAGAGATTGTATCAAATTCCTTGCTAAAATCCAGACAAATCCTAGGCATTTAGTTTTAAAATAATATTAGTCTGAGATGGTTTGTTCTTAATGAACACATACTAGTTCCTAGTAACCACTTCTTTTTCTGAGAACTGACAAACATTTCTAGAACGTTCATTAGGGGGGATAAGTACTGTGCCTGTATTTTAAAGTATCTTTTAAATGCCACCTGTTCTATGTGGCTCATAAGATTGAGGGGGGGACAAATTGAATAGTAGATGTGAAAGTGCTTTGAATAGTTTTTAAAATAAGGGGCAAACATATGGAATCCTTTAATATTTCAGTGTTGTGATGGCTCATCAGTGTGGGTACCACTTCCAAGGATGAAGTCAGAAAGACCTGCTTCCAGACATTCTCTCTGACATTGTATGATTCTGGGCATTTCCTACATCTTTGAGCTTCATGCCATTCCCTAAGACTAGAAGAATCATTGGCTCATTACAATATGCATAGGGGAAAAGGTTTTTCACACTTTTCATAGGTCTTTAATGTATAAACTTAATACTTTGAAAACTCCATGATTTGACTCTAAATATCCTAGTTCTATTGGCAAGAGGGAATATTACTCTAAATAGTCTGTTAGATTGTTAAGACTTTAGACTGGCATTAGGAATACTAGGTTTAGACTGGAGTTCTAGTTGCCAGCTCAAGCACATGCATTTCAGCACAGAGAACACAGTTTTTTCAGACTGGTCTCAGTGAGTCTATGTGCCTGAGGCAAGATGGGACTGAGGTGGGTTCAAGATCAGACATGGGAAGTCAATAAATAAGATGAACTCTGGTTGGGCTGGAAAGTTGTGAAATGGCTCCACCTCTCTGCTGTGAGCTTTCTCTTGAATCCTGCTGATATATCAGGAAGTGCTGAGTCACACCAGCAATGGCCCTATGTCCTTAAGGAGACCAGAGCAGAAGCCCCACTCATGACTCCAGTCTTACAGATTTATTCCTTAGTCTCCTAGAGAGAGACAGAGACAGAGACAGAGACAGAGAGAGACACACACCTAGAAAAAATAACAACAGAATTCATAGGGAAGAACAAAAGGTCGAGAATTTCAAGGGAAGAATTGAAAAAAATTTAAATGAAGGTGGTCTAGCTGTACCTGATCTAGAACTGTATTATAAAGCAACAGTCACCAAAACCATTTGGTATTGGCTAAGAAATAGACTAGTTGATCATTGGCATAGGTTAGGTTCACAGGGCAAGATAGTGAATAAAAATAGCAATCTAATGTTTGATAAACCCAAAGATCCCAAATCTTGGGAGAAGAATTCATTATTTGACAAAAACTGCTGGGAAAACTGGAAATTAGTATGGCAGAAACTAGGCATGGACCCACATTTAACACCACATACTAAGATTAAATCAAAATGGGTCCAAGATTTAGGCATAAAGAACGAAATCATAAATAAATTGGAGGAACATGGGATGGTTTACCTCTGGGACTTGTGGAGGAGGAAGGAGTTTGTGTCCAAGGGAGAACTAGAGATCATTATTGATCACAAAATAGAAAATTTTGATTACACCAAATTAAAAAGTTTCTGCACAAACAAAACTAATGCAAACAAGATTAGAAGGGAAGTAACAAATTGGGAAAACATTTTTACAGTTAAAGGTTCTGATAAAGGCCTCATCTCCAAAATATACAGAGAATTGACTTTGATAAGAAATCAAGCCATTCTCCAATTGATAAATGGTTAAAGGATATGAATAGACAATTTTCAGATGATGAAATTAAAACTATTTCCACTCATATGAAAGAATGTTCCAAATCACTATTGATCAGAGAAATGCAAATTAAGACAACTCTGAGATATCATTATACACCTGTCAGATTGGCTAAGATGACAGGAACTAATAACGATGAATGTTGGAAGGGCTGTGGGAAAACTGGGACACTGATGCATTGTTGGTGGAGTTGTGAAAGAATCCAACCATTCTGGAGAGCAATCTGGAATTATGCCCAAAAAGTCATCAAACTGTGCATACCCTTTGATCCAGCAGTGCTACTACTGGGCTTATATCACAAGGAAATACTAAAGAAGGGAAAGGCACCTGTATGTGCCAAAATGTTTGTGGCAGCCCTTTTTGTAGTGGTTAGAAACTGGAAAATGAATGGATGTCCATCAACTGGAGAATGGTTGGGTAAATTATGGTATATGAATGTTATGGAATATTATTGTTCTGTAAGAAATGACCAACTGGAGGAATACAGAGAGGCTTGGAGAGACTTACATCAACTGATGCTGAGTGAAACGAGTAGAACCAGGGGATCATTATACACTTCAACAATGATACTGTATGAGGATGTATTCTGATGGAAGAGGATATCTTCAACACAGAGAAGAGCTAATCCAATTCCAATTGATCAATGATGGACAGAATCAGCTACACCCAGAAAAGGAACACTGGGAAATGAGTGTAAACTGAGAGCATTGGTTTTTTGTTTTGTTTTGTTTTGGTTTGTTTCTCTTCCCAGATTATTTTTACCTTGCAAATACAATCCTTCCTTTGCAACAACAACAACAACAAAATTCGGTTCTGCACATATATATTGTACCTAGGATATACAATAAGATATTTAATATGTATGGAATGCCTGCCATCTAGGGGAGGGGGTGGAGGGAAGGAGGGGAAAAACTCGGAACAGAAGGGAGTACAAGGGATAATGTTGTAAAAAAAAAAAAATTACCTATGCATATGTACTGTCAAAGAAAATGTTATAATTATAAAAATTAATTTAAAAAATAGTTAAAAATAAAAAGAAAAGAGAGACACACACAGAGTTTTAGAATCAGAGATTCTATGAGACTTTGTCTTTATTGAGCTCTTGTTCCTCCTATAAGCATAATAAATGGATTATAACATTAATAACTCTAGTCATATCCTTCCCACAGCCCAAGTGCAACTGGGGGTCTGCTTCTGCTGCTCTTTCTGCTTGAAATGTCTTAATTCCCTGAAATATCTTCAATCTACCCCTCCATTAATTTACTTTCTATTCCTCTTTCAAGATCCAGCTCAAGTACCACTTCCCTATCAGAGCATTAAACATTTATTAAAGTTTACTATGTGCCAAGTTCTGTGCTAAGAACTAATGATGCAAAAAGAGGAAAAAGGCAAGCCCCTCCCCTCAAAGAGCTTGCAATCTAATGGATTTTGCCAAGTTTGCCTTTACTCTAGGTCCTTTACTCTTTCTTCTTCTCTCAAGTTTTTGCCTTTCCTGACCCATTTTCAGCTCTTCTTTATGTGTTGCCTTAATCTGTTGTATTCACTCTTACAGGGTGAGTGCTGTATTGCTTGCTTGTATTTGTATATGTAGCACTTATATAAGCACTTAAAAATGCTTTATCTACCTATCTCTCCATCATGCCATCTAGCTTCTATGTTTTACATAGCTCACTATTATCTCTACGTCTTACCCCAATTCCAGCTCAAACGGATTCCATCTTCGAAATTCCTATCAAATTTCTCTACTATATTGATTTGTAAGGTTTTGCATGCCATTGCATCATTTTATATTGGTAGAAGAGATAGAATACTAGACTTGTAGCAGTAAATTATGAGTTCAAATCCCGACTCAGACACTTCCCAGCTATGTGACCCTGAGTTACAAAGTAATTTAACCATTCTGTCTGAAAAATGAGGGGATTGGCCACTCAATTCCCCACTAAGCACTACGATCCTGTGATTTTGGTTTTTCTCTCCCAGTTTAATTATAAATGCCTTGGAGCTTGATTCCATTTTTGCCACCCGCAAAGCACTAATATAGGCTTGGGTGCACAACAGGCCCTTAAACAGAATTGTGTAGTATAAGAATCTGGTTTTGCATCCTCTGGCTCAACAGTAACAGCAACAAAGAACAACTAGCATTAATATAGCACTTTAAAGTTTATAAACTCATTACATATTTGATCCTCACAATAATCCCATTAACTATTATTATTCTCTTTGGTTAAACTTGAGAGAATCTAAATGATTTGCTCAGTTACACAGGTAGGAAGTGTCTAAGGCATTTCATAACCTTATTTCTTCCTGATTCCTGAAAGTCCACTGCTCTATTTACTTTATAAGCTTGGGGCAGTTACTTCATTCACTTCTCTAGGTCTCAGTTTCCTCACATGTGGAATCATAAACCTTAAAGTTTTTCTAGTTTCAAATCTATGATATGATACTTTGAACTTGTGTTAGGGTAGACCAAACCTGGTGTGAACTGTCCTGCCATCTTTGAAAGAATTCAGGCTTGAACCATATCCACATCAAGCCTGGACACTTATTTAATGGCATGGGGCCATATTCTCTGAAGGAGAAAGACAACCTAGCAGAATAAGGCAAGGATTTACATAGAAGGGAAAAGCAAGTAAAAAACAAAACAGGAGAACTGGGCAGAGCCCGAAAATTGGATGATCTAGGAGGAGATTTTGCACATGTTTGGATAATCTCAGAAAAGTCCCAGTGATTAGATTAAGGTATGCATAGAAAAAGTAAAGGTAAAGGTTCCTTTTGTTCCAGTAAAGTCCAATAAGAAAGCAAGTAGAGAAAGTGACCATATTACTGGGGCTAAGGCTCAAACTCCTTCACTTGATGATTGATCCATAATTGATATTCAGATCTTCTAGCTAAATTCTACCATCATGTATGATTTTGAGAAAGTGATATTCCCATTTTGGTCTTGTGTGGTTCAGAAGTGGTGAGGGGTCACCATTTAATAAAAAAAGCTGGAGAGATCTCCAGAAGCAAAACAAAGTTTATTATACTTTCCGGGGAGAAGGGCGGCCCACCAGTCCAGTAGACAAAGTTGAAGTGAAGGGGGTTGAGGTCCCTTTAAGATTCCTTATCTGAAAAGCCCACCAGGAGCTTGGGACTCCACCTACCTTCAATATCACCAAGACCCCCCATTATAAAAGGGCAACACTAGACACCATGCTTTTGCAGAAGTCCTAAGTATGGAATCCTTATGCCAAGGGTTTCTGCCCACCGGACCTAATCCGGTGCTCTTCTATCTCTACCCTCAACATTACTAACTAAACTTTACTTCTAAAATCCCTACAATAAACCTTTTTATCAATCTAGGTTTTCGGGCCTGTATATTCATTTACAGGGGACATTGCACCTCATGGGACTATCTTTCTATCTTTGCACAGACCAACGGGGTTCCCCCTTTCCTATCTTTCATCAGAAAGGAGAAAACACTTCCTGTGGGCAGGGTTAACACTTTAATCCCTAATGTAAATACCCCCTCTCACTACTGACCCTAATCCTCATTGGCTGAGGGTCTCACATTCTAAAATTCGGGAACTACCCAAGAAATTGAACTTGGCCAATAAGTACATAGTTGCCCATATTTGATCAAAATAGGGAGAAAATGATGTCATGGGAGTATAGCAGGAAGGGGACTCAAATATGCCCTTGACTCAATCCTCAAAGTCCTTCAGGCCTACTCCAACTCTGAAGTAGATGAAGCCTTATTCGATTTTCACAACTGTCTTGAAAGATCTCACCTCATCTCATTCAGTCTTACCATCATCATTTAAAACGGAGAGCATTGAACATAATGAACCCTTTTCAACTTCTTGTATTCCAAGTCAGCTCATAGGAAGAAAGAAAAGTACAATAGATTTCTAGAACTAAACTCATTTTACTGAAGAAGAAAATGAACTACAGAGATTAACAAAGCATAATGGGAAGAGAACTGAACTTGAATAATGCTGCCTCACTTGTTCATTCAGCAGCAAGTCAAGTAATCTCTTTCAACTTCAGTGATCTTATTTGTAAAAGGAAGAAAATACAATAGTTTTTATTTCACAAGATATTGATACAAACAAAATGATTTAATATAGACAAAGCTTTGTAATCCATAAAGCTTTATAAAAATGCCAGTCGTTATTGTTGTTAGGGCAGGACTCATCCTCCTGAATTCAAATCCAACCTGATACTAGCTGTATGACCCTGAACAAGTCACTTAACCCCATTTGCTTCAGTTCCTCAACTGTAAAATGAACTGGAGAAGGAAAAAACCACCCCAGTATCTCTGCCAAGGAAATCCCAAATGGGACAGAACTGAAAAAACAACTGAACTGCAAAGTTGCAGTTACTATGGTTATTTTGACATGCCCATAGGGAAAAGGGTGTTTGTCCTAGAAATGGCACAAGAGTGGTCTTTTCACTAAACTACAATTGCCTTAATTATATTACAATGCATAATCCATTTATTGCTCTGGTCCAATTTTCTTTTCCCCATTATCTTCCCTCCCATCCTAAGAGGATGGAATTTGACTATCTAGAGGTGGGAGACTAGGAATAAGAAGGAACTCCAGTTTTTTTCCCCTCTAGGTTTATTACCTGAAATCTAGCCTGCAGGTGACAATTTTGTGCTGCAAGTTCTTATTCAGTTGAAGATCTATTCGTGAAGTGAGGCAATTGTTATGTAGAGAAAAGATTGGTCTTATTCCTTTTCTTCTATATACTTACCCATTTCCCCAGGGGCATGTCATAATAATAGTTTAACTTTTACATCAATCTTACATGTAGATGGAGTTGAACTAGCTCATACTACCCTCTCCTTAGCCACAGACTTCAACCAATTTCTGTGTTTAGTGGGCAAGCTGTATGGAAAGAGGGTGATTAAAGAAGTACCATCGAGAAGTTTGGGGATGAAAAACACAAACTGCTAACTCTCCAGTTTTTCCTGGATCTGTCCCTAGCTCTCTAGTAAAGATAAATCAAAAAAGCCACAGAACACGAAAGATCTGCAGATTTTCTTAAGAAACAAGACAATCCAACTTGGGTTATTCCATTCACCTGTTCAATTTCCTTTTAGTTTTCAGTTGGAGAAGTGGGGTAGCATTCTTTACTTCAGGTCTGAAGTGGTCCCTTCGAAGCCTGATTCTGTGGAAGGACTACCATGCTCCACTTTGGATCAATTTCTTTTTCCAAGCATGAGTGAGGTCATCCCTTTTTGTTTACATCTCTCTTAGTTGAGGATTTAGGGAAGATGAAGCTTCCAATACAAACATGAGATCCTGGAAATTGTAGTGAGTGCCAATGTTTTACTGTACTTGTGGGCTTTCTTGAGGTGTGGGATGGTGGGATGAGGAGGGGAGCTAGATCAGAGACCTCATTTCCACCCATCATTTGCAATGCCTTAGCAAGATATTTGCCTTTCTGTTTCCTATATGCATCTGGAAACCTGTGTAAACTTTTTGCTTAAAATGAATGAGTAATGTTGGGCTGCTGCCTGCAAGGCTTTCTCTGGGTGAGATGCCAAATTTGTATTGGCAAGGCTGAAGTTTCCCAAGCACCCGCATGCAGGGAACATACTGAGGCATCCATCCAAAGTCCCGGGTTTAGATGTGTGATTCCCTGGATGTCTTTATAATGTCCCTTTATAATTGAGTGCTGTGTGGTCAGATCTATGCAAAATATCAAGGAGAGGAACTTTTTCTTAGTATCTTCATCTTTTTGAAGCTCCCCATTCTTTTTAGCTATCCCCTTTCCTCTTCTACTCTACTTAGATGCAGCTTCCTTATACTGAGCTAGATCCCATTTAAATAAGTCCATGGATTCTACTCTAATGAATGGGATGTTATTTGTACTCTTTTAGTCCCTTTGTATTACATCAAATTTGTTCATTCTCTTTCCTACTCTTTCAAAGATTTAGCAGGCTTAGACATATTAGCTAATTTTATACATGTATTATCAGCCAAGGCTGTCTCCTGGGTCTTCTTTTTTCTTTTCTCTCTAAATTCTTTCTCTTGATGACCTTTTAAAGAACCATTCACTGTGTAAATGTTTCTTAGATCTGTATATTCAAACTTAATCTAGGGCAGACATCTCTAATTTTCATATCAACAATTATCTATTAGATTTTTCAAAATAGATGCCATTTAAGAATCTTAAACACGTTCTGTCCAAAATAGAGCTTTATATCTTTCTCAGAAAAACCACTCCTCTTCTGAACTTCCCTATTGCTTACTATTGAATTTCCACTATCTTTTCAGTCCCACAGATTTACAATTCCATTGGCACTGGGACATTAAGTAGAGCCTTGGACTATACCTACCGTTAGTGGGTGTGACATAAGTGATAAATCAGTAAAAATGATGGAAAATTTGTCAGGCAAACAGAAGAACCAGAAGAGATCAGCATCACAAAAACCTATAGAAAAGAGAATAATATCTAAGAGGAGGTAATAGCCAGCTATATCAATATTTAAGAAAGAGTAAGAGAGGGGCAGCTAAGTGGCTCAGTGATAAGAGCACCAGCCTTGAATTCAGAAGGACCCAAGTTCAAATCTGGTCTCAGACACTTAACACTTCCTAGCTGTGTGACCCTGGGCAAGTCATTTACCCCCAGGCTCAGGGGGAAAAAAAAGAGTAAGAAGAATTAAGTGATTAGAATATTCAGCAATTAGGAGTTCTTTGGTAACCTTAGAGAAAGCAATTTCAGTTGGGTTGATTAAGTTAGAGATCAGAGTGCAAAAGGTTGAGTAGTGAATAGAAATAGAGAAAGTAGAAGCAATGTAGACAGTGTTTTCTAGTTTAATGATGGAAGAAAGAATTGCTACAGATTTAAGCCTTTTCTGTAGGTAGTGAGGAATAAACAAATGAATGAATGACTGGAAAGGTATTATTAAATGCTTTCTCTCTGCAAAACATTTGGGATACAAATAGAAATGCATGATAGTCCTTGCTCTGGTGTTGCTGGCTATCCCTCATACATGGAAATTTTCCCTCCTTCAGATTCTGGTTTCCTTCAAGATTAGACTCAAATCCTACCTTGTGTTTAAGGGCTCTCCAAGTCCCCACCCTCAGTTCTTTCTGTCAGATCCTTTCCAATTTACCATATAAACATATCTTGTATATACATAGTTATTTCTATATTGTCTCCTCCAAAAGAATGGATGTTCCTTGAAGACAGCAACTGTTTTTTACTTTCTTTTACTTTCCCAGTGCTCAGCACAATACCTAGAACACCATAAGAGCTTAATAAATTTTTCTTGACTTTGATGTCTCAAATCTATTTGTTCAAGACTGTTGAACTGTTTTGTCTGCCCTTTAGACTGGGGAGAAAAAATCCTCAAAGTCATTGAGTCTACAAACAATGTCCTGTTATCACAGGAAAAATCAACAATTGAAATAAAAGCTTTTATAATATAGCACAAATCAGAACTCAGTGTGACTATTTTATTTTGGTATCATTTAGTGGCAATAATGAAGTATGAACATTTTTAATAGGATATATGGAATTTCTAATAGAAATTTGAGGAATATCAGAGGCTTCTGGGCAACATCTGTGATTTAAATAGGAAAGGCCTGTCATCTTCCAGGAACCTATGTATTAGCTAGTGATGGTCCATTTAATAGACATACTAATGGAGTACTGTTATCGGCCAAAGTGCTAGTGACCTAGAGATGACCCTTTTATGAGGTCATAGGGTAACCACAGAACAGGATTTAGCTTCTCATTTCAGTGATGCCCTAAGGAGTTAATAAAAATTGGTTGGGGGAAGACTCTCCACCATTTCCATTTGAGATCTTGGGAATTCTATTTTCTAATTTTTTTCCTCTCTAGTTATTCTCTTAGGGGAGGATAAAGAGCATTGCCCCCTCTATCTGTTCTTTTTGGTTAATATCCTCTTTTGAAGGGAGACTATTGGCAGCTGTTACAGTTTTGACATCATTTAATTAATACTTTCCTGCAGGTTTTATTTATCAAGAATTTTTAAATGTGTCTTGCTTAGTTAATGTAGGACTGCATTAAAATCTTTATTCTTGTTTTGATCTTAAATTTTACTCTCTAAATTGTCAATCCTGATAATTTAAATCCTGATTCAGAATAGCAGGCTCTGTCATTTAAGAAGAGTAAAAATCTTATTGGGGTTCCTTTTCACAGTACCCTTGCTCCCTCACTGTGATAAAAAACTAAAATAAAAAGAAAGTCACCACCTGCCATGACTTGGGAACAACTGTTTCCTAAGTAAGGAATGCTCCCGTTGACAGGAGAAGCTGCCTAGCTTCAAAGAATTGAGGCAAGAGTGATAGTCTGGGGATGAACTTACCTGGCCAATTATAGAAGCATGAATATAGCTACTGGAAACTGAGTATGGAAAACTATAAACTCTTTGGTGGGGCTGAAACCTTCCATTAATTATCAAAATCTTCAACCTTAACAAGTGAATCTTGTTTTCATTTTTGATACTATCTCTGCTTCTGATTGACTTTGTCTTTTGACTTTGTTCTCAGACTCCTCTAACTAGGTTTTTGAACCCCTAACAACTGATTCTAGCATTGACAAAATAACTCTAATGCTTCTAGTCCCTTCCTAAATAGAAATCTCCGGGCTGTAGCCATTTCTTAATGTTCGATGTTGAAGGCTTCAGACTCTTAGTCCCAGCCCAAAATCTAGTGTTTACATGGTGAAAGAGAAACAAGACATATTGGGGTCTTACCAGAGAATATAATTCAATCGTGGGGGTGTGAGGGAAAGGGATACCATGACCCTAAACCTTTAATCAGGGTAAATATCATAGGGAAAAAGAAGGGACATCAGAAAATGGGAAGTTGACTCTCTTCAAAGTATGGAGGGCTATTTACAATAAAGGTTTATTGGCATGAATGTGTGCAATTATCTGTGTGAGAAATTACAAGGATTTGGGTTTGAGAAGTAAAGTATGAGGAGATAAGGAAATTGCAGGCTAAGTAGAAAAAAATGGGATCTGGTATATAGTGTTGAATTAAAAAAAGAAATAATATAAAGAAACTTAATTATAATTATAAATTTGCATAGGATGAACTCACTCAAAAAAGTAATAGAAGATTATATTACAAAGTAGAGCCTAATGATTTGCAGTATTCAGCAAAAACAATTAATTAAAACTTACAGGATTCATACAGAATTAAAATGAAAAATTTAAAATGTCAGTCAAAGTCTCAAAGTAACACTAAAGGAAAGATACAGAAACTGTTATACTTAATGGCAACATAATGAAGCAATATCAGTATTAAATACATATATAATGAATGGCAGTACTGAATAGTATCTAATACTTAAAAGGATAATTAACTTACTAATATTACTATCTAGAAGAACTAAAGAATAAAATAATTATAGGTAACTTGAATATGATTCTCTCAGACTTAGACAAATATAACAGAAATATGAATCAAAAAAGACATTAAGGATTTGAATAGGATGTTAGAAAAAAAAACTAGATAAAATAGATCTTTGGTCATTATTGAATTGGAATCTTAAGGAGCATTATTTGTTTTTTAGGATTAAGGGAACCAGTACAAAAAGTGATCCTGTAATAGTGTGTGAGACAGGTGCTAGATCCCCTTCCCCACATTAACTAATCAGACATCTTCAGGTACAAAGAGAAAGCATTTATTTAAATCCCTGCAGGGATTGGCCCAAACACGCAGGGGAAACATTTTAGCTTCCAACATGTGCTAAACCTGAAAAACCAGAAACAGGAAAAGCTGGTTAAATACCAAAAGACCCAAGTTTTTCATTGGCTAGACTAAAAGGAAGTAATCATCATTGACCAATGGTGACCAAAGTTGTCTACTTCCTGTGGGTCACATTTCATGTAGCTGACAGGGTCTGACCTTTAGAGATCTCTAAGCCTGGAGATCATGTGGCTGGGTCCAAGATCTGATCTTCTGCCCTGCAGACCTCTGGGAATAAGGATCTTGTGACTCAGGCCTAAGGTTTGACCTACTGTATCTCAGACTTTTTGAGAAAGCTTCATCTGGTCCCATTCAAAAGGCAGAAATTTAAAATACTTTTTAAGTCCAAATGTAACAAAAATTGTGATTAATAATGGCAACAAGAACAAAGGATACAAACATAACATCTAAATAATAAATAAGTCAAAGAACAAAATACAAAAATGGAAAGGGGAAATTTACTATTTCCTCTCCAACAGTGAATTTTTGTATTTTGGCTATATGGTTTTTTTTTTATTCTTTTCTGGATCAAATTAGAGACTTAAATCAACTGTTGCTGAGTGAAATGAGCAGAACCAGAAGATCACTGTACACTTCAACAACAATACTGTATGAGGATGTATTCTGATGGAAGTGGAAATAGTATATAAATTTTATTATTTCTAAAAATAGCTCTTTATCAGTTCAAAGAACTTTTAAAAAATATTTTGTTGCTTACATTGATTTTCAAATTTTTCTCTTATTTTTATTCAATGATTGGTAACTACTTGATTTTCTAGTCTGTTTAGTTCCCTACACAAGTCATTCTGAGGTTGGATTCAAATTTAGGTCTCCCTGACTCTAAAAGTACAATGGTCCATCTCCTATATCATGCTGTCTTTCAAAAATAGGACTGATAATTCTTAAGAACAACTTTGACTGACTGAGTTACTTTGATTATCATAAAGACCCAAGTTAACTACAAAGGATCTATGCAAGAACACACTGTCATTCTATATATACGTCTATTTATGAGAAAGATTTCATAAATAGACGTATATATAGAATGATTTTACATATGTATGTATTTGTGTCTAATGTAGCCATCTTTAGAGCAGAGTTGGGGGTAGGATGGGGGATAAGAGAGAAAAGGAAAAAAGAAAGTTACATGATAACATTATTATATATTTAAAAGGAATAGTAAGTTGTACATAATAGATTTATAGTTTTGTACATTCATCTTTTCAAAAAATTCTACTATGTTATAGAAAAGCTAATTTTATTTCATAAATTAATGATAAAAATAAAGGGAGCTTGGTCTGAATGAGTCTATATACCCTTGAAATCAACCAGGTTACAGCCTCAATCATCCTCAATTCCTATTCACCCCACACATTTGATTTATTCTCAAATCTTGTTTTCACTTTCATAACTTGTGCCTTTTTCTCTGTTAAAACTGTTGTCATCTTAAAGGTCTCATTTCCAAAATATATAGAGAACTGACCCTGATTTATAGGAAACCAAACCATTCTCCAATTGATAAATGGTCAAGGGATATGAACAGACAGTTCTCAGATGATGAAATTGAAACTATTTCCACTCATATGAAAGAGTGTTCCAAATCACTACTGATCAGAGAATTGCAAATTAAGACAACTCTGAGATACCACTACACAGCTGTCAGATTGGCTAAGATGACAGGAACAAATAATGATGAATGTTGGAGGGGATGTGGGAAAACTGGGACACTGATACATTGTTGGTGGAGTTGTGAAAGAATCCAGCCATTCTGGAGAGCAATTGGGAACTATGCCCAAAAAGTTGTCAAACTGTGCATACCCTTTGACCCAGCATTGCTGCTATTGGGATTATATCCCAAAGAAATACTAAAGAGTGGAAAGGTACCTGTATGTGCCAAAATGTTTGTGGCAGCTCTTTTTGTTGTAGCTAGAAACTGGAAGTTGAATGGATGTCCATCAATTGGAGAATGGTTGGGTAAATTGTGGTATATGAAGGTTATGGAATATTATTGCTCTGTAAGAAATGACCAGCAGGAGGAATACAGAGAGGCTTGGAGAGACTTAAATCAACTGTTGCTGAGTGAAATGAGCAGAACCAGAAGATCACTATACACTTCAACAACAATACTGTATGAGGATGTATTCTGATGCAAGTGGATATCTTCAACATAAAGAAGATCCAACTCACTTCCAGTTGATCAATGATGGACAGAAATAACTATACCCAGAGAAGGAACACTGGGAAGTGAATGTAAATTGTTAGCACTACTGTCTATCTACCCAGGTTACTTATACCTTCGGAAGCTAATAATTAATGTGCAACAAGAAAATGGTATTTATACACATATATTGTATCTAGGTTATATTGTAACACATGTAAAATGTATGGGATTACCTGCCATGGGGGGGGAGGGAGTGAAGGGAGGGAGGGGATAATTTGGAAAAATGAATTAAAAAAAAAAACTGTTGTCATCTTTATAACAAACAAGCCTTCATCACCTCTTCCCTGGACAACTACAAAAGCTTTATAATTAATCTCTCTGTCTAAAGTCTCTCCCTATTCCAATCTATCCTTCACTAAATGAACAATTTTTTTTTCCTTAAAGTATGAATAAAATTAAAAAATATGATTCTATGTCACTACATCCCTCGATAAACAACAGTGACTCACTTTTATTTCCAAGATCAAATGTAAAATCCTTAGGCTAACACTTAAAGCCTGGCTCATTCTTCTGTTTACCACAAAGACTTAGTACTTGGTTTGCTTTTTGTCCCTCATACATACATGTAACAGCATTAGCTCTCCTCCATGTCTGGGATGTGTTTGCTCATATCTCTCTCTGAGTTCTGGCTTTGTATATGAATGGGACCAAATGAAGCTTTCTCAAAAAAAAAAAAAATCTTTGAAATAGAGTAGGTCAAACCTTAGGCCTGAGTCACATAATCCCTATTCCCAGAGGTCCCCAGAGGCAGATCAGGTTTTGGGCCCCGGTTGCAGGAAGTTACATGATCTCTAAGCCTAGTGGTCTCTAAAGGTCAGACCCTAAGTCAGCTACAGAAAGTGATGTGACCCACAGGAAGCAAACCACATTGATGACCTTTGATCAATAATGGCTACTTCCTTTTTAGTTCATCCAATGAAAAGACTTGGGTCTTTTGCTATTTAATCAGCTTTCCTGTTTCTGGCTTGTCAAGTCAGGCACTTGTTGGAAGCTGGGATGACTACCGGTTGTGCTTGGGCTTCTTCCTGCAGGGTCTAAATAAATGCTTTCTCTTTGTACCTGAAGATGTCTCCAATTAGTTAATTTGGGGAAATTAATTAATTAATTTATACATATATGTAAATCCTACCTAGCTTCTTAAACTGTTGGTCTTGTAACTGGATGTGTGTGTGGGAGGTATCATAAAATTATGATTTATTATCAGCAAATGTTTGGTTTTATACTTATTTTACATACTTACATGCGTGGAGTCATGTAAAAACTTCTCCACAGAAAGAGGCTATGAATGGAAAAAGTTTACGAAGCCCTGAATATATTGTATATGTAGCTTATCTCCTCCACTAGAATGTGAGCAACTTGAGAACAGGAACCATGCTTTTGGCTGTCTTGGAATCCCCAGTGCCTGGTTTAGAAATATGACTGTGATTGGATTGAATAAATCAGTAAAGTCAGTGCACCTCATTTAAAATAAGCTATACCAAAACAAACAAGACTTGGATAATTCAATTACAAAGTGCTCCTAAATGGAATAAACAAACTAAATAGTTGGAGGAATATTCAGAGTTGGGCTAGGTCAAAGTAACAAAAAAATGACAATACTATCAAAGTGAATTGAATTCTATATCAAATTATCATGGAGATACTTTATGGAACTTGAAAAAATAATAACCTCACTTAGAAAAATAAAAGATCTAGAATACTGGGGAAATGAAGAAAAAATAGGAGTTAAAAAGAATAGCACTTCAAGACCTTAAATTATGTTGTAAAGCAATAGTCGTCTAAATTATTTACCATTGGTTAAATAAGAGAGACAGATAAACAGAATAATAAACAGAATAAAGACAAGGAAGAATCAGGGCAATGGAATTCAATAACCTACTGTTTGATAAATTGAAAAACATAAATTACTTAGGAAAAAACTCCTTATTTAAAAAAAAAAAAAAGTGTATTAAATTGTTTCTGTCTTGTCCAACTCTCCATGACCCTATTTGGGTTTTTCTTGGCAAAAATACTGGAGTTTGCCATTTCCTTTATAGACATGGAACTGAAGTGAATAAAATTAAGTGACTTACCCAGAATCACAAAGCTTATAAGTATCTAAGGCCACATTTTAGTTTAAGTCCTTCTGACTCTAGGCTTCTAATACTCTACTGTGCCACTGAGCTGCCCTAGTAATAAGAAATACTAGACAACTAGAAAGCAATCTGGCAGCAATTACACTAACCTCATGCCATTTTCTACTATATATATATATATATATATATATATATATATTTTTTTTTTTTTTTCCTTTCTGAGGCTGGGCTTAAGTGACTTGCCCAAGGTCACACAGCTAGGAAGTGTTAAGTGTCTGAGAACAGATTTGAACTCAGGTCCTCCTGAATTCAGGGCTGGTGCTCTATCTACTGTACCACCTAGCTGCCCCTACAATATATTCTAAAGAGATACCTTGATTTTAAAGATCATACTGTAAAAACATTAGAAGAAAAGCATCTATCTATCTATTTTTTTCTTTTTTTTTTTGGCTGAGGGAATTGGGGTTAAGTAATTTGCCCAGGGTCACAAAGCTAGGAAATGTTAAGTGTCTGAGGCTAGATTTGAACTCAGGTCCTTCTGACTTCAGGGTTGATGCTCTATCCACTGTACCACCTAGTTGCTCCAGGAGATATAGTCTTAACAAAAGAAAAGATAGTCAATTACAAAAGATTACATTATTAATTGATTACATGAAACTGAAAAATTTTGATACAAATAAAATTAAAGCACATAAGATGAGAGTAGTCAAATAGGAAAAAAAATTCTATTATATTTCTCTGATAAGTATTTTGATATCCAAGATAAGTAAATTTCATATGTATATAAAATTTACTTTACTACATACATACACACACAAATAAGTACATATTTAACTAATAGCCATTTGCCAATAGATAAATGGTCAAGGAATGTGAACAAATTTTTTCAAAGAAGAATTGCAACGTGTTCGTAATGATATAAAAGAATGCTCCAAAGTAATTAAAAAAATGCAAACCAAAACTATTTTAAGGTTTACTTCACACCCTGAAAATGGACAGAGATAACAACAAAATGATAATAGTCAACTTTGGAAGAATTAAAAGATAAAAGGTACATTAATACATTGTTAGTGGAGTTGTAAACTGGTACAACCATTTTGAAAAGCATTTTGGAATTATATAAATAAAGTAGTTAAATTGCCCACATTCTTTGAATCAAAGATTTCATTACTAGACTTATATCCTAAGGATGCAATCAATAGCCCTGTCTGGATTATTCCTTCTCACTAGCAGATTAAGTACCCCAGTGGAGTATATCACAAGTTCAATGTGTATCTAAATGCCTAAAATTGTATCTCACAAATTCCTAATGATAAATTCTCCTTTAATAGTTGACATAATTAAATTAGCTCAAAGCAATGGCTTTTAGTATAGACAATATTAACAGAACATTTAATACAGTTGAAATGCATTTTTCCACAAATACCAAAAGTGGGCATACACATAGAGAATATTATTAGATAGGCATATAAACAGGGAGCAAAAGTGACCAAAGCAACTCTTACTTCACCACCTTAGGGCCCTTCATTTGATTTCTTTTTGTATAAGAAATAAGTGCTTGGAACTGCACTAATACCAGAGTATATGTAATGCATGTGATCAAGTCTTTGAAAACTTGTCAATTTGCCTCCAAATAGCTTTGTAAACTTAAAAATAATTTGTCATTTCTTATCGTTTTGTTTTCAGTTCTTTCCAAACATATATATATATATATGAATGATTTAGTATTAGCGGCATAGTTCTCAACATATTAACAATAATAATTGGAAATCCCATAAAAATCCTTAATCTTAAAGATTCTATGGAAATGAACGTTTCAGAAGCACTTAAAACTTTCTTGGTTTGCAGACACACTTTACTGAGACATATATATATTTAATAGAGGTTCAGCAAAATTGGTACTTGTGGATTGATAGCTTTGTAACAATTTTCTCTAGCCACTTTCATTAGTTCCTCCTCGTGTTTTTGTAGTCTTTCCAAATACAATGAGGTTTTAAGGCATAAATGCAAGTCAGCAAAACAGATTTAGGAAGATGAAAGGAAAACGGAGAACTATTAGCTGTATAGCATATAATCCAGGACATCTTGATCTTGGGGCACGATGTACTTGCCTACCTCAGCTCTTTTGTTTAAAGGTTGTTCATCTATACATATTTGAATATATTTCTTTTTGACCCTAACTAGAAACTGAACTCTGGGGACGATGCCAGTGACCAGCAGTTCTTCCAAATGGTTTCTAAGGTCTTCCAATGGCTAGTCAAGAATCACAGAAATGGATTCTGGGGGCTACTTCTCAGGCTTCTTTCACATTATACTCATGCAGCAAAAACACACCTCTCTTCTTGCTGAGGGTCTACCGCAATTCGTCTTTCCATCCTTTGAGAACTGAGGAGTCGTCCAAGTCCAGCACCTCAGGAGTCACTCCCAAATTTGAACAGCCAGCACTTTCATGATATAAACTTCCACTGCTTGTCTCCATTTTACTGTAGATCTCTGCACAGGTACCAGAGATATTAAAAATGGATAGGTGTTTGATCCCGACTTGTTCCTTGCAGGACTCTGCTAATATTTTGAATAGAAAGAACTATTTCCTACCTAAGTTTAACACCTTAGGAAGATTTGGTGGATGTAGACATCCCAGAGCCATAGTGTCTACTATAAAACCAATAACTTCCTTTTGAAACTTAAAGCTTACCTTGATGCATCCTGGATATCACTTATTCTACCAAGTTCCAGTCTTTTTAAAGACCATCAAGGTATTTTCCTCAGTTTTGTCTGATAAAAAAATGGAGTATAATGGTAATTTGAAATATGTTGTCAAGGAGAGCAGTACAGCATATTGTTGTTTGGTTTTTAACATTTAAAGTTTTATATAATTATAAATAATAAAAATCAATATCTTTACTGTAGTCAATATTTTATTAAATTTAATAAAGCGTTTCTACAGATTTCTACTGGAAGGTGGGTGGAGATGATCTAACCTTATTCTTAGACTAAAACTGATTATAGACTGATTTCTAAAAATATTTTTCTTTGCAATTTCTGGCTTTATGTTACTAGACATTACTCTGTAATCTTCCAAGTCTTTTACCTTCTTTTGTAATAGAACTAATCTCAAAAAAGGATTTGGTACACCCTGCATTCTTACAATATCTTTAGTCTAATAATCACCATCTACTTCTTATGTTAGGGGACATCTAAGACTTTCCCTGACAATATAACAATTTATTTCATATTTCAGAAATTCATTTTTAAGGTATTCAACAAAATCTGTACTGCTAAATTGAAACAATAAACATGCAATAGCACAATAAGAAATTATTATATATATGTATTAATAATTATATTCAATTAATACATTGCATATAAAACAATAAGAAAACATGTACATTTTTATCAATGCTATAAAAATAAATTCAAGATCACAAAAACAGTATTAATATTTTTCATATTCTAAGACATGAAATAAATATGCAAATGTAATTAACTTAATTAACACTTCTTCATACTTACAGCTACATAAAGCCAATGTAACATAAATATGTCAATTCATAGTATCAATAAAATATTTTGCACAACAGTATTTTTAGCAGAAAATATTAAAGAAAAGTTTGTCCCTAAGACTGAGACTAATATCCAATAAAATTGAAAATAAAACTGGAAATAAAACAGGACTTTCTCAGAATGGAAATTTGTAAAAGTTACAATATATATCCAGAAATAATATTTTAAAAAATGAAGGTGGAAAATGCATTCAAAATGAGTAGGAATAGCTTGCTCAAAAAGAAAAGCCAAGATAAAATTTCTAAGGTAGGGAAGTTAAAATCCCATTAAAGGCAAAAAAGTAAAACAAAATATAAAACAAGACAAACTCTTTAAAATGTCACAATAGAACAATTAATTTCTCATTGGCTAAGATGACAGGAAAAAATAATGATAAATGTTGGAGGGGATATGAGAAAACTGGAACACTAATATATGGTGGGTGGAGTTGTGAAATAATCCAATAAAGGGGCAGCTAGGTGGCACAGTGGACAGAGCAACAGCCTTGAATTCAGGACATCAGTTCAAATCTGGTCTCAGACACTTAACACTTCCTAGCTGTGTGACCTTGGGCAAGTCACTTAACCCCAGCCTCAGGAAAAAGAAAGAAAGAAAGAAAGAAAGAAAGAAAGAGAGAGAGAGAGAGAGAGAGAGAGAGAGAGAGAGAGAGAGAGAGAGAGAGAGAGAGAGAGGGGGAGAGAGGGAGGGAGGGAGAGAGGGAAGGAGGGAGGGAAGGAGGGAGGAAGGAAGGAAGGGAGGAAGGAAGGAAGGAAGGAAGGAAGGAAGGAAGGAAGGAAGGAAGGAAGGAAGGAAGAAAGAAAGAAAGAAAGAAAGAAAGAAAGAAAGAAAGAAAGAAAGAAAGAAAGAAAGAAAGAAAGAAAGAAAGAAAGAAAGAAAGAAAGAAAGAAAGAAAGAAAGAAAGAAAGAATCCAATAATTCTGGAGAGCAATTTGATACTATGCCCAAAGGGATATCAAACTGTGCATATTCTTTGATCCAGCAATGCCACTACTGGGTCTGTATCACAAAGAGATCATAAAAGAGGGAAAAGGATCCATATGTGCAAAAATGTTTGTGGCAATTCTTTTTATAAAGACAAAGAACAGGAAATTGAGTGATGCCCATCAGTTGAGGGATATCTGAATAAATTATGGTATATGAATGTAATGAAATATTATTATTCTATAAGAAATGATGAGCAGGCTCATTTAAGAAAAACCTGGAAAGACTTATATGAATTGATCTTGATTGAAGTAGAACATTGTATACATTACAACAAAATTATATGATGATCAACTGTGCTGGACTTGACTCTTTTCAACAATGCAATGATTCAAGACAATTTCAATAGACTTGGGATGGAAAATGCCATCCACATCCAGAGAGAACTGTGGAGACTGAATGTGAACCTACACATAGTATACATACATACCTTTTTGCTCTTGTTTGTTTGCTTGGTTTTTTTCTTTCCTGTGTTCTTTTCCTTTTTTATTTGATTTTTCTTAGACAACATGACAAATGTGGAAATATTTTTAAAAGAATTGTACATATTTAATCTATATTAGTTTGCTTGCTTTTTTGGGGAGGGGGGAAAGGAAGGAGGGAGAAAAATTTGGAATACAGTTTTACAAAAATGAATGTTGAAAATTATTTTTACATGTATTGGAAAAAATAAAATGCTATTAAAAAAAAAGAAAATTAATTTTTCCATGAGTCTTCACATATAAGTAAGCAAAAGAAGGGTGCTTCTTTTGTGACATGACCACAACATGTGAAGGGTCTGAGTGGCAGGATCAGTTCCATGGAGAATGATACTCATATTGTCCCATTGACAGCTTATATTGTGCATTCTAAGTTCATATTTGCCTCAATGGATGAGCTTATCACAATTAATGGTAGTTGTATATATATAAAATTATGGCTCTTTATACATTCTCCTGTTTAGGAAACATTGTTTGCCTAGGGGCATAATGTTAGTATGCTTCCCTTGCTTATAGGATTTCCATACAGGATCAATGACTATTTCTCCCCTCTGTGTCTCAGGCTGTAATGCAGCAGAGGTGTTTCCATCCCTTGTCTCTCTAAAATGATCAAAATCTCTTTCTAAATCTTTACCTGAGTCAGAATTAAATTCCCCAGAAAAGATTTTCCAGCTGCCAGATAATTTTTTGTTTGTTTGTTTATAACCAGCAAAGTACATAAATGACAGTTCAAGGGAGGGATAGATAAAATAAACAGCACAAATGAGCAGGGGTTGCTTTGGCTGCAATTCATGGAGTGAGTTGTCTTGATTGTTCTTCTGCCTCATTCTTTGATAAGTGAACAGTAAACAGGTATGACTGGTAAGGAGCATCCTATCAGTTTGGAGTGCCATCATTTTGCCAAAGTTCACCAGATTCCTAGATGAGGATCAAGGGGGAAGGTTTCTAGAAATCAGATGTAGTTTAATCTTGCCTATGGCATTTCTTTTCACATCGCTGAAGATGGAGATCTTCATCCCTCTTCTCTGAAATCTTCAAAGTTAAGTTCAAAGATACATCACCAAATTTATGAATTCTGGGATAGTATCTACTTGAGTTTCCTATCCCCATAGCAACACTATTCAGGAGGTAAGTCCAGGAATCCAGAGTAACATTTGTGTGTACCCACTTAGATGTATACACATTGTCTCCTTTTGTTAGAATGTAAGTTTCTTAAAGACAATATTTCTTTTCACTTTAGTCTTTGTATACCTTGCATCTAGCACACTGCCAAGTATAAAGAAAGCATTTAGTCAATCTATATCTATTGATGATTAAGGTACAAGAGCAGTTATTAACTGGGAATACATTTGTTCTGATATAGGTATTCTATAGCTCATAAAAAAAAGCAAAGCTACATTTATTAAAGATGTTGCCTCAGATGAATAAAAATAATAGTTACTAATATTTACATAGTACTTTCTGTGAAGCTATGTGAAGTACTTTATAACTAACATCTCATTTGATCCTCATAATAACCTGCAAGGTATATGTCTATTATCACTATTTTACAGAAGATGAAATTGATGAATTAAGCACCTTATTAACTAGCTAACATAGAGTATATACTTAACTAGTGTAGAAAAGTAATCTATTGAGCTAGTAATATCATCTGCAGCAGTATGTATAAATTCTGCAGATGCAGAATGGCTATTAATGAAACAGGCTCTAAATGACTTGATAGAATGAAACTCGAGATAGCTAGACATGCCAGTCCCCATATGTAACTAATTATAAATCTTAATATACATATGTTTGGTTCCTTATTACATCCTCCTCTTCCATCTATGTGAATAACATTTTCTTATGCTCATCATGATCAACCACACATTTACTGTTATTTGGCAATGTGTAAAGCCATTGGAAGGGGTATGAAGAATAAGACATGATCTGTGCTCCCCAATACTTTACAAGTTGACTGGGAAACAAGAAAAACAACTATAAGCAATTAAAAAACAATTAAAAATACTAATGATTTCACAAGGCAGTGTTTGATAAATGCCAAATGACTGACACAACTTTAGGAGTTCAAAGGAGAGAATAATGGTTTCTATGTAAGGAGAGGAAATAAAATTTAAGCTAGCCCTATTGAAAGTAATAGGTCGTTATGAAAGGCAAGATAGACAACTTTGTTTACATTAAATTAAAAAGTTTTTGCCCAAACAAAATGAACAGAAACAAGATTTTAAAAGAAAGTACAAAACTGAGAAAAAATCTTTATAGCCAAAGTTTCTGATAAAGGTCTCATTTCTAAAATATATAAAGAACTGTGTGAAATATATAAGAATACAAGTCATTCCCCAATTGATAAATGGTCAAAGGATATGGACAGACAATTTTCAGATGACAAAATTAAAGCTATCTATAGTTATATGAAATAATGCTCTAAATCATTATTGATTAGAGAAATGCAAATTAAAACAACTCTGAGATACCACGTCATACCTCTCAGATTGCTAAGATGACAGATAAATATAATGATAGATGTTGGAGGAGATGTGGGAAAACTGGGACACTAATACATTGTTAGTGGAGTTGTGAACTGATCCAATCATTCTGGAGAGCAATTTGGAACTATACCTAAAGGGCTATACCATTGACCCAGCACTGCCATTACTGGGTCTGTATCCCAAGGAAATCATAAAGGAAGGAAAAGGATCCATATGTGCAAAGATGTTTATAGCAGCTTTTTTTGTGGTAGCAAAGAATTAGAAAATGAATAGATGCCCATCAGTTGAGGAATGGCTAAACAAGTATATGAAGTATATGAAGGTATTGGAATATTATTGTTCCATAAAAAATGATGAATAAGCTGATTATATAAAGACCTGGAAAGATTTACATGAGCTGAAACTGAGGGAAACAAGCAGAACCAAGAATACATTGTACACAATACAGCAAGAATGTGATCAGCTATGAAAAACTTGGTTCTTCTCAGTGATTAGTGATCCAAAGCAATCCCAATAGACTTTGGACAGAAAATGCCATCTGCATCCAGAAAAAGAACTTTTTTTTTTTTTTTTTTTGGAGACAAAATATAAATCAACACATGCTATGTTCACTTCTTTTTTCTGTTTTTTTTTTTAAATCTCTTCCATGGTTTTTCCCTTTTGCTTTGATTTTTCTGTCCCAACATGATTCATAAAGCAATGTTTGTTAAAAATAAATAAAAATAAAAGAAAGAAATATCTTGGGCTCTGAACAATAAATTCAAAATGGAGACTCTTTTGAAACCGGTCCCTTGGCCTTATAGAGAAAAATTACCAAATCAAGGAAGGGCTTATTTCCTGCCTCAATGAAGCCCATTTTTCAAATGTGTCCTCATAGTTTTGGTACCATAGCCAAACATATTAACTTGATATCAGTTTTATGCCTGTCCACCATCTGAAATACCCTCCTGTCTCTACTTTACAATGCTACTCAGTATTCAAAGTTTTGTTTACATGAACATGGAATGAAATGGAATAAGTCCTCCGTTATGTTTTCCCTTTGGCTCTAGTTCTTATTGTTTATATCATTCATGTAAGCATTTAATTATGTGTCTTTTTTTATTGTAGCTTTTTATTGACAAAGCATATGCGCGGATAATTTTTCAATATTGTCCCTTGCAATCACTTCTGTTTCAACTTTCCCCTTCCTTCTCTCCACCCCCTTCCCCTAGATGGCAGGCAGTCTCATACATGTTAAACATGTTAAAGTATATCTTAAATACAATATATGTGTACACATCCTTACAGTTCTCTTGTTGCACAAGAAAAATCGGATTCAGAAAGGTAAAAATAACCTGGGAAGAAAAACAAAAATGCAAGTAGTCCACATTTATTTTCCAGTGTTCTTTCTCTGGGTGTAGCTGATTCTGTCCATTGGATCTTCTCTTTGTCCAAGATATTCACTTCCATCAGAATATATCCTCATATAGTATTGTTGTTGTGTAATGCCGGAGAAACTGAACAAGATAGAGATTGGAGAACAATTCAATAATTTATTTAAAAGGGAGAGATTTACTGGGATCAAATGGATCCATGGTTTGGTTCCAGGGCTGAATGAGACTATCATCTCAAAGAATCTAGACTGAATGTTGGATACAAGATTCTTTTATAAGGTTACAAGACCAATGATATAATGGGGGAGATACCTGGATGGGGATGATCTAATGGGGGGAGGAACCTAAAATGAGGATGACATAATGGAGGCAGGCACCTGGGATGACATAATAGAGGAAGGTACTGGAGAGGCTCCTGATATTCTAATGATATCTAAAATGGATAAAGACCTTCATCCCTGGGGCAGCTAGGTGGTTCAGTGGATAGAGCACCAGCCTTGAATTCAGGAGGACTTGAGTTCAAATTTGGTCTCAGACACTTAACACTTCCTAGCTATGTGACCCTGGACAAATCACTTAACCCCAGCCTCAGAAAAATAAAAATAAAAAAGAAGACCTTCATCCCATCAAACATTAAGAGGGATTGGTTATAACCTGAAGCAGAGTAACTGAATAGGACAATTAGGGAAATTGGGTCAGTCATTAAAAGGGAAGTGTATAATTAATGATCTCCTGTTTCTGCTCATTTCACTCAGCATCAGTTCATGCAAGTCTCTCCAGGCCTTTCTGAAATCATCCTATTGGTCATTTCTTACAGAACAATAATATTCCATAATATTCATATACCATAATTTACCCCATCATTCTCCAATTGATGGGCATCCACTCAGTTTCTAGTTTCTTGTCAGTACAAAAAGGGCTGCCACAAATATTTTGGCACATACAGGTCCCTTTCCCTCATTTAAGATCTCTTTGGGATATAAGCCCAGTAGTAGCACTGCTGGGTCACAGGGTATGCACAGTTTGATAACTTTTTGAGCATAGTTCCAAATTGTTCTCCAGAATGGTTGGATCTGTTTACAACTCCACCAAAAATGAATCATATGGGTCTTTAAATAATTATCTTAATTGTATATTTCTTAAATGTATATCTACAGAGATAGAACCTCAGTACTAGGTTAAGAAATTGTTTTTGTTTTTTGTTTTTTTGCTGAGGCAATTAGGGTTAATTAAGTGACTTGCCCAGGGTCACACAGCTAGGAAGTATTAAGTGTCTGAAGTTAGATTTGAGTTCAGGTCCTCCTGACTTCAAGGCCAGTGCTCTATCCACTACACCACCTAGCTGCCCCTGCTATGTTGAGAATTAAACAGAGATGTTTCATCGAGATTTTCTTATTTATAATATTTGTATAATAAAATCCAGAAAGTTGGAGGGTGCTGGCCCTAACTTAATGTGTATGCCAATCGAATAAGATGTTGGGCATATGGATTTCTTCTGGATATAAACCTTTACATAGCTCTTCTGGGCTTTTGAACAGAGGCTTTGAAATAATTTTTGGGCACATAGCATTACAAACAGGGAAATAACAAGAGCTTTGAGGAATTTTCCTAATCCTAGGTAAGATAATTAATTTTGATCACAGGTAGTCAAAGGAACAAATTTAACCTTAACTTGGAAGATTCTGCTGGTTTTGTTGGCTCATCATATCATTAGGGCTATGAAATAATCTTTTTATTTGTCAGGAAGAATCTTTTCAATCTTTGTCCTCCCATATCTAGTAGTAGAGAGAATGGCAGTAAGCCAGGAAGAAACTAGCAAACAGAAGTCCAGGAGATAGTTATTAAGATTAATCAATGATGAATAGACCCATATAGACAATGAGATCAGCAGAAAGAAACATGACATCACACTAATAGACACTTTATAGCATCATGTGTGTAAGTTTTCCTTGATAAATGCATTCCCTATGTGTGAGTCCTCCATGTGTCTTATCTTTCCCCACTGGTATGTCAAATATAAGCATGGAGTAAGGGATAAGGGAAATCTTTTTTCATTATTTTATGTGCTCTGCAGTTTAATTCTAAGTTTGGTCCTCTATTTGATAAAAGTAGGGAACTCGGAAGCTATAGTTCTGAATAGCTTTGAATGTTTTTAAACTGGTATATATATATATATATATATATATATATATTTTTTTTTTTTTTTTTCCTGTGAGCCTACATACATATGATAGGTGTCTCAGGTACTGCTCAGATCTTTTGTCCCCCTTAAAAATAGTAGTTCTTCAATACTTCCTGAATGAATGAAGAGACAAGCAAACCAGTACTATGTCTTTAAGGATTAATATCTTGAAAAAGGTAATTACAGGTCATTGTAATGATTATCTTTGGTGGAGTGATGATAAGACCTGGGAGTGCTGATTGGATTAGAGTCAGATGTAGGAATCAACATTAGACTTTTAAAATTAGAGAAGACTTGATAAAGGAGGTAAAATGGAAAGCAGAGGGTTGTTGTTTTTTTTTTTCCCTGAATCTAGATTTATTAAACTGCTAAGAATGGCCTAAATTTATATGTGTTTTTAGCAAGAAAAAAGGGGTTTTTAACATATAACAAGGGGAAAGACAAATTCCCTACCAGAGACACCAAGAAGGAGTGGCAAGTGGGGGGATTACAGAACTAACCTTATAAAGAGTTAGGGTTCTAATAGGTGTTAGCTACTCTGACATTTATTTAGTCAGCAAAATAATCCTAGTAAGAGTTAGCAGGGGGAAGGAGATTTACATCACTGACTGGTGGGCTAACCTTAAAAGGATTTAGTATGCTAAAAAGAGTTAACCATGACAGTGATTTTAAAGTCTTCAAATTTAGGAAAATATTTCTCATTTTGCCACAAGTCAAAAGGACTTCTTGCATATAGAACTGTAAGTACTAAGGTCCTCAAAGATGCTGTCATTGAGACATTTTAGAATTCCTCCAGAATCATTTGGTGGTAACAAAATATAAACTGAATAAAAAAACAAAATATTTTTATCATTTTATATATACATATATAATATATGAAATTTCATTGTTTTTTGTGTTTATAAGATCTTAGATTTAATAGAAATCTGAACTCAGTTAAATTATGGTCAGCTTTCCATTTTGGGAGGGAATTAGAGAAGGGAACATCTTCCAGGCCTCTTGCTCCTGAGAGTTTTCATCTTCTCAAGAGTTGTTAGACATAGAGAACTTATAAAACAGTATTTGCTGGTAGTGTGGTGGACAGAAGAGTTTGAAAGCAGTGGTTTAAATAAGGTTTTAAACTATTCACAGGTGATGTTAGATCCTACTTTCTACTCTATTCTTCTTACTATTACTAGTTTCCCTTCCTCTCCTGAAAGATACATGGAAAATTCTGAACCAATTATAATTGTAAAATTTAGCAAGGTCAGCTATTGGGTCTTTCATCTGAAATTATTCTTGGAGAGAAGGTGGTTATTCAAAAGAAGGAGGAAATATCCATTCTATTCCTGTATCTTGCAATGGGGAATTTTTCTTGGATTCAGAAGCCTGGCAAGGTGGGGGTTAAAAGTCTGTGCCCACAGCCAGAGGCCCCACAGCTGCCAGCAATTAGGCAAGTCCAGAGTTCCCTTAGGATACTCCTGCTGATTTATTATGACTAATTGCCAGCAAGCATCTGAGTCCCTGATAGGTAGAGATGGAAATCCATTAGGAAAAGGCTTTGTGTTAAGAATCTAAAGGCAAGAAAGTGCATATGTGTATAGTCAGTTGTACAATCCAAGTATGTGACTTTCCTATATTACTGAAAAACTAGCATGTAATAGCTTGTTTTGTTTTGTTTTTTTTTTTTTAAGTTCCAAAAATAGGGCAGAGAAGATCATAAACAACTATATAACCAATTCAATCTTGTGGAACTCTCAGAATTCCCTTTACAGATTATTTGCAAAAATCATATTGGCCAATAAAGTCTGTGCTTTGTCTTGCCATCAGACATTGGTTTCAGTTCTCAAGCTGTGAGGTGGTTGCTCTAGAGATAATGTGGAGGCTCACAGCAGTTTATGGAGATGAGTAATTACAGATTCAATCAGACAGGAGATACAGTGCACAAGAAATAACAGGACTGAGAGTCGAGCTGCCTTCTAGTCCAGCTCTGATTCTTACTATCCTTGAGTTCTTGCAACAAACACCCACAAGGGACTTCAGTTTCCTCATCTGCTGACAGAACTCCATGACCACTAACCCCCACTTCAGGTCCCAAACTGTTTCCTATTGTCTGTTTTTGTGAGAACAGAGTCAACATTATGATATGAGTGGAATTGGAACTGGATTTGGGGTCAGAGAATGTCAGCTTCAATGTGGGCTGTTACACGCTATTTTTTAAAATTGTGGGTTTTTTCGGTTTATATATGTATATTAACTTTTTAAATATACGTTTCTTTGTAAATCATGTCTGGAAAGAAAAACAGAACAAAAGGGGAAAACCACGAGAGAGAAAAAAACAAAACAAAACAGAAAAAAGACGTATACATAGCATGTGTTGATTTACATTTATGCTCCATAGTTCTTTTTCTGGATGCAGATGGTGTTTTCTATCCAAAGTTTATCGGGATTGCTTTGGAGCAGTGAACCACAGAAAAGAACCAAGTCTTTCATAGTTGGTCATCGCACAATCTTGCTATTACTATGTACAGTGCATTCCTAGTTCTGCTTGTGTTTCATTCAGCATCAGATGACATGCTATTTTTAATGCTGGAACCAGCTCTTACCCAGCCGGCTCTTGTTAAATCTTCAGAATATTTACATCTTGAAAACAGACAAAAGGTATAAACCAAAGCTTGATTTGATTGTGTTTATCTAGATCAATGGTCCTCAAACTTTTTAAATAGGGGGTCACTTCACTGTCCCTCAGACTATTGGAGGGCCGTACTATAGTAAAAACAAAAGCTCACGCTCTGTCTCCGCCCCTCAGCCCATTTGCCATAGCCTGGTTGGCCCATAAACGTCCTCAGTGGGCCGCATTTGGCCCGAGGGCCTTAGTTTGAGAACCCCTGCAGGATAAGGAAAATGTTAATAATTCAGATTAAATTTAAAAGTATCTTTACAGAGAGCTGGTTGTTAAACATTTACCAGCAGTTAACTGCCTTTAAGTCTTGATATCTTCATTTGAAAAATGAGGGCATTGAACTAAGATGCCTTTTATCTATGAACTCCCAGATTCCCAAGTTGTAAGCTAAATTTACCCTAGAAAAACTCTGGCGCATAGTAAGCAATTCAGAGAATTAAGCTGACTGATTTAGGAACAGTGATTTGCATTAAGTTCCTCTATACTAGACTGTAAATAAGGGCAGTTCTCAATATCGCTCCTTGACTTAACCAGGTGTTCTGCATACACTAGATTTGTGTCAAATGTTTGCTAAATTTTTCATTGCCTAGCATGATCTATTCATTAAGACAAGTCTTTCAGGACCCCTTTCTACTCAGTGACCCCTTGCTAACAACTGATTTATGCAACTGCATCCATAATGAATAACTAAACTGTATTTCTTTGTAACTGTTCTCAGGCAAACCTTTCTGAAATTTTACTTTTTCAATTCAGGTTTATATATAAAAGTAAATGTTGCAAACCATATTAGAACTAGTCTTTAATGTATCTAAGGCAGGGTCCTAGAAGACCCTTCATTAGGGTAAATAGTGTTATTGGCAATAAAGAAGAACATCCAGATACACTTAATTGGAGTATGAGGTGAACTTATAGTTCTAAGATAATTGGATATTGGATCCCTTTTGGTTTAAAGCCTGGTGTGAAGTGATAATATTTTTCATGAGGAAAAAACTGGAACAATGAAGGAATTTGATGGGGATGTAGATTACCTCTCATCTCAGGAAACTGCTGGGAAAAGGGAATTTGTTGATGACTCTAGGAAAGAAGTAATAATCTTGATTGATTGATTGCTCTAGTCAGGGTTACCCCAGGGTATGTGAGGCCCTAGGCAATTTTTTTGGAGGTATTAGCTGTTATATAATCAATTTGATTTAAAAAATGTGTTACAAAATTAATGGGTTCATGTATGTGGACATCCTAATTTTTTATGAAGATTTATAATATTTAGCTTATTAACATACATTGCTAAAAAACTATTGTAATTTAAAACACTGAATAGTACAGAGCTGAAGTACTTGCTTAAATTTAGATTATGACCACAGTTCATTCAACCATTCATAATAGGATACTATATAGTACATGAAACTATTGAGTGTTAAAGAATGTACCAAAAGGTGTGTGGTTAAATGTTTAACAACTGACTCTAGAAAAAATGAATGTACACACCAATATACTTTTAGATTAATCTGCATTATTAACATTTTCTCTATCACTTTTTAAAGTCTAGGCAATCAACAAAACAATAAATCAATTCTTGATTTGTAGAATTTGCTGATTTCTGAGTTTTGTAAATACGCCCACAGGAAAGTTAACAGGAGCTCTTGGGAATTGTCCCTATTTCTATTGAAACAATTTTTGTCAAATATTCCAAGAAAAGGGTTTATACTGTGAAAGTCCCATCCCACCCAGAGTTCTTCATCATCTGATCATGTCATTCCTTCCTCAAGAAGCTTCGATGGCCCTCACTCTCTTTGAGATCAAATACAAAGTCCTTGATTTGACATTTAAAGTCCTTCACAATCTGGTTATAATCTGTCTTTCTAGACTGATCACACCTGATTTTTTTTCCTCCTCTAAGTGATCAGGTCACATTTGCTATTCCCCTTACTTTCTGTCATCTCTACCTGGAATTCTAGTACTCTTATCCTTTCATCCTCCATCCTTATAAACTTCAGCTCAATTTCTGGATTCCACCAAGTTGTTATTCCAACTCCAAAGCACCAAATATTAATTTTTTAAATTAAAGCTTTTTATTTTCAAAACATATATATGTATAAATGTTTTTCCCTAGATAATTTTCAACATTTACCCTTGAAAAACCTTGTGTTCCAATTTTTTTTTTCTCCTTCCCTTTCCTCAACCCCTCCCCTAGATGGCAATAAATCAATTATATGTTCAACATGTGCAATTCTTCTATACATGTTTCCACAGTTATCATGCTGCACAAGAAAAATTGGATCAAAAAGAAAAAAATGAGAAAGAAAACACAATGCAAGCAAACAACAACAGAAAAGAGTGAAAATGCTATGTTGTGATCCACACTCAGTTCCCATAGGCCTTTCTCTGGTTGTAGATGCTCTCTTCATCAGTAAACAGTTAAAATTGGTTTGAATCATCTTATTGTTGAAGAATTGATCTTTATATAATCTTGTTGTTGCTGTGTTTAATGATCTCCTGGTTCTGCTTATTTCACTTAGCATCAGTTCATGTAAGTCTCTCCAGGCCTCTCTGAAATCATCCTGCTGATTGTTTTTTATAGAACTATAATATTCCATAACATTCATATACCATACTAATTCAACCGTTCTCTAATGGGCATCCACTCAGTTTCTAGTTTCTTGCCACTATGGAAAGGGCTGCCACAAACATTTTCGCACATGTGGGTCTCTTTCTCTCCTTTAAGATCTCTTTGAGATATAAGTCCAGTAGTAACACTGGTAGATTAAAGGGTATGCACAGTTTAAAAGCCCTTTCAGCATAGTTTCATATTGTTCTCCAGAATGGTTGGATCAGTTTACAATTCCACCAACAATGTATCAGTACTCCAGTTTTCCCACATCCCTTCCAACATTTGTCATTATCTTTTCCTGTCATCTTAGCCAATTTGAGAGGTGTGTAGTGGTACCTTAAAGTTGTCTTAATTTGCATTTCTCTGATCAATAGTGATTTAGAGCATTTTTTCATCACATATTCATTCTTCTGACTCTCTCTAGTAAAATGTAAACTTTTTGAGGACAGAGATACTTTATTATTTTCTCCATTATCTAGTACAGTGTCTGACAGGCTTTTTTGCTCTACATGCTCTACATACTAACTGGGCATTGATACAACAAAGACAGTCCTAATGGGGCTTACAAGTTAAGAAATGCATGCAAATAATGCAGGGTAGCTTATGATGAGTACAAAGTAGAGAATTAAAAAAGCTCAGGAAAGATTTAGGAAACTTAGGAAAAAACTTACACCTGGGAGGATACAGGAAAAGAGCTGGCACCTAAACTGACTCCTGAAGTTAAAGACTTTTGCCAGGTTTTTCAATAGATTGGTAGCACATTTCAGGCTGAAAAACCTAAATGCACTGATGTAGAAGAAAATAGTAGATACAAGGAAAATAGCCTCTAGTTCCATTTGCCTGGAATACACTGCATAATACTAGTTATGCAAACAAAATGCTGCAGTAGTAGCAATGTATTGTAGCAATACACAATTTCAAATAAATTCCAGAATGTAATTGTTTCATCAAAGAAATCATGTAAAAATTAGTAAAAATTATGTGAGGCAGAGTTGGCCCTGGAGCCTAGGAATCCCTTAGTTGTCCAATCTTGCCTCTGACATTTATGAGCCTGGGCAAGTTAAAACCTCAAGTACTCTAGAGCAGAGCTTTCTAAACTTTGTCCACTTGCAAACCTACTTTATCTGAGAAATAATCTTATGTCACCATGGGAATATAGATATATAAAGTAGGCAGAGAAATGAAACATTTATTACTAATAAATTAATAAATAATAATTTTGTGACCTCCACATTCACTTATGAGACCCCCATAAGGGGTTGAGAGCCACAGTTTAAGAAGGTGGACCCTAGGTAACTTTAAATCAAGAAATTGATAAGAATATGCAGGCCCATGTTGGTCAAGGCAATTTCTTCAGTTTGGACTTTCTTATACTAATGAATAGGTTCAATCACTATCCTAAAAGGAAATACACTGATTCTAAAAATATCCACTGACTTATGATTTATTAACTTTTGCTTTGTTTATCTTTCAATAAAATAACTTGAAAATTCACGTGCTTGGCAAACAATATATGTAAAATTAGCTGAATATAACAACAAAAAATCATTAAAAAGTTGCCATATCTGCTGAGATAAATGCAAAGTTTTTTTAAAGCATATTTAATTACATTCTCTTACTTAAAAAATTAATATTTACCATTCTACATGTATGTCCTTTGTGGTATTTATTTTATGTATGTTTCACAATATAACAGTACAATGTATATAGGCATATAATTTACAAATAAACAAGATTTTTTTTTTTTTTTTTTTTTTTTTTACTGATGGCATACACTGTCAAAATACTTTTGCCCTTTGTATCCCAAAGAGATCATAAAGGAGGAAAAGGGCCCCACATATGTAAGAATGTTTGTGGCAGCCCTTTTTGTAGTGGCAAGAAACTGAAAAATGAATGGATGCCCATCAATTGGAGAATGGTTGGGTAAATTATGGTATATGAATGTTATGGAATATTATTGTTCTGTAAGAAATGACCAGCAGGATGAATACAGAAAGGCCTAAAGAGACTTACATCAACTGATGCTGACTGAAGTGAGCAGAAGTAGTAGATCATTTATACATGACAACATTAATATTATACAAAGATGAATTCTGATGGACATGACTCTCTTCTACAATGAGATGATTCAGACCTGTTCCAATGATCTTGTGATGGAGCCATCTACACCCAGAGAGAGGACTGTGGGAACTGAGTGTGGATCACAACGTAGCATTTTCACTCTTTTTGTTGTTCTTTTTCATTTTGTTTTCTTTCCCTTTTTTCCCCCTTTTTTGATATGATTTTTTTGTGCAGCAAGATTATTGTGGAAATATGTATAGAAGAATTGCATATGTTGAACATGTATTAGATTATTTGCCATCTAGGGGAGAGGTTGGGGAAGAAGGGAGGGAGAAAAACAAATTGGAACACAAGGTTTTGGAAGGGTAAATGTTGAAAATTATTCATGTATGTATTTTGAAAAAAAGCTTTAATTAAAAAAAAAACAAAAACTTTTGCCCTAGAGCACTGAGAGTTTGAAAGACTGCCTTTGAAATGTATCAAGCACTGGCTGGCTCTGAATCAAGCGCCTTATATTAAGCTGAAATCTGCTTCCTTGCAGATTATATCTATTATTTCTAACTGTGTGGGTCGGGTGCAAGACCCTCTTTCCCAAATTAACTTATCAGAGACATCATCAGGTACAAAGAGAAAGCATTTATTTAATCCCTGCAGGGAGAGCCCCAGACACACCTGGGAGCCATCCCAACTCCCACTGTGTGCTCCTGGAACCTGGCCAGCTTACCGCTTGTTCAGGACTTAAAAGCAAAAAACCTGAGCCTTCTCATTGGATAGACTAAAAGGATGTAACTCTCCTTGGCCAATGTTAGCTGCCACCCTTAGGTCAAGTCACTTCCTGCAACTTCTGCAACTTTCTGTATTTCAGAGTTCAAAGTTCATCCCTCCAGAGATCATAGACCCTCTCCCCTCCCCACCAGTTCTGAGAATAGGGATCATGTGACTCAAAACTGAGAAATACTTCCTCAATCATATTCAATCCAATTCATAACCTTCCTCTCTCTTCCCCACCTCAGCCCTAAACAGAGAAAATAGCTTCCAAAAGCTAGCTGCCAAATCACTAAGTCTCTCTGAGGGTTAGCTTCCTTCTATGAAAGGAGGATTGCACTTAATGATGATAACTAGCATTTATATAGAACCTGCAAAGTGCTTTATAAATATCATCTCATTTGATCCACACAAGAACTATGGGAGGCAGGTGCTAGTGTATCCCCATTATACAGGTGAGGGAACTGAGGCAGAAGAGGTTACTTGTCTAGGGTCATACAACTAGTAAGTGAGTGAATGCACATTTGAATTTAGGACTTGCTGCACTTTGTTAATTGTGTCATATATCTGTATAGTACCCCCAGGATTGTTAAGAAGAAAATATTTCCTAGAACTTAAAGAGGTAAAATTAAAAGTACTCTTTTGGAAATATCTGAACATGTCTGGCAACATGATTATAAATTAATAAGTCCTCCAAAAGACTATCAGTGACAAGAAAACATCTTTCAAGATGCTCTGGTAGAACCCTCTTATTTTTACAAAGGAAGAAACTCAGATGCTAAATAGTTAAGTCAGATATTTCCAAACATTTTTTGTGATAGGGACTTCTTTAGATGGTGAAACTTCTGGATCCGTCCTGGAATGTTATTTTTAAATGTATAAAATAAGATACTTAAGATTAACAAAGAAACAAATTATATTGAAGTATACTTATAAATAAATAAATATAAAACTTCATGGGCCTTAAGAGACACATTAAGAGTTAAATACATACTTTTCTGAAGCTACTTTACTTACTTGTGGCACAAGCAACATTGGGACATGATTTTTTTTTTTTTTTTAAGTAACCTATGGTTTTAGGTTTCTCTTTTTATTTTTTTATTAAAGCTTTTTATTTTCAAAATATATACATGGATACTTTTCAACATTCACCCCTACAAAACCCTGTGTTCTAACTTTTTTCCTTCCTTTCCCCTGCCCCTCCCCCATTTGGCAAGTGACCTGATATATATTGAATAGTGATCCAATATATATTGAACTGGGCTGTGATTCTTTCTCTCCAGCTTTTATACTGTTTCAGTCTCATTACTTTATAATCATACTTTATACATTATTCCATTTGGTACTAAGAGCAAATTTGATTTTTATTTAATAGATATGAAAACTAAGATATGGGGAGGTAAGATAACTTGATAAAAGTCACAAAGGTAATGTCAAAACTGACACTTGAACTCCAAAGCCTCCAAACTCCCTACATTACTATATCCATGGGAGTTTCTATCTTTCTAGTCATCCTTTTGACTGCTGATAATTTCTCCTTCTTTTTCTTTCCCTTTTCTCTCATTTACTATTTTTTGTCTTAGGCTTCCTTTTTTAAAAAAGATAATTATTTTGAATTATAGCACAAAATATGATGAGAGTTTTCATACAGACAGTAAAACAGAACAAGAGGGCTATATATGAAATTGAATTGATCATGAAAAGCTTGGTTGTTTCTGTTTCCTGGATGCTTTTCTTCTTATGTTTCTTCCTATTCTTGCTTTAGGCCTGCATATTTTGGGGATCCCAAGGACTGTGGAGTTAGCTCTTTGCTAGATGAAGAAATCATCACTCATCTGTGTTCAAAGAGAAGACTATGGGACTAAATGTGGATCACAACATAGTATTTTCACTTTTATTTTTGTTGCTTGCTTGTTTGTTTCTTTTCTTTCTTATTTTTTTCCCCTTTTTTGATCTGATTTTTCTTGTGCAGCATGATAAATATGGAAATATCTTTAGAAGAATTGCATATGTTCAATTGTTTGCTATATAAGAGAGAGGGGAAGTGAGGAGGGAGGGAGAAACATTTGGAACATAAGGTTTTGCAGGGATGAAATTTGCAAACTATCTTTGCATGTATTTAGAAAAATAAAAATCTATTATTCTAAAAAAAAAAAAAAAGGAAATCATGGCTGAAAGAAATTATTAGAGCATAAAAATGTCTTCACAGACTTGATTTTATGAGTACAGGATGGAGAAGATTTAGTTAGACAACAACAGTTCCTGAGAAAAATATCAGAGGGAAGAACAAAAGGTCAGGAATTTCTTTTTTTTTTTTTTTTTTTTTTTTTAAATTATATATATATATTTTATAATATTATCCCTTGTATTCATTTTTCCAAATTATCCCCCCCTCCTTTTATTCCCTCCCCCCGATGACAGGCAATCACATACATTTTACATGTGTTACAATATAGTCTAGGTACAATACATGTGTGTGAATATCATTTTCTTGTTGCACAATAAACATTAAAATCGAAGGTACATGCAACCTGGGCAGACAGATATTAGTGCTAACAATTAACATTCACTTCCCAGTGTTTCTTCTCTGGGTGTAGCTACCTCTGTCCATCATTGATCAACTGGAAGTGAGTTGGATCTTCTTTATGTTGAAGATTTCCACTTCCATCAGAATACATCCTCATACAGTATTGTTGTTGAAGTGTACAGTGATCTGCTCATTTCACTCAGCATCAGTTGATTTAAGTCTCTCCAGGCCTCTCTGTATTCCTCCTGCTGGTCATTTCTTACAGAGCAATAATATTCCATAACCTTCATATACCACAATTTACCCAACCACTCTCCAACTGATGGACATCCATTCATCTTCCAGTTTCTAGCTACAACAAAAAGAGCTGCCACAAACATTTTGGCACATATATGTCTCTTTCCGCTCTTTAGTATTTCTTTGGGATATAAGCCCAGTAGTAGCGCTGCTGGGTCAAAGGGTATGCACAGTTTGACAACTTTTTGGGCATAATTCCAGATTGCTCTCCAGAATGGCTGGATTCTTTCACAACTCCACCAGCAATGTATTAGTGTCCCAGTTTCCCCACATCCCCTCCAACATTCATCATTATTTGTTCCTGTCATCTTAGCCAATCTGACAGGTGTGTAGTGGTATCTCAGAGTGGTCTTAATTTGCATTTCTCTGATCAGTAGTGATTTGGAACACTCTTTCATGTGAGTGGAAATAGTTTCAATTTCTTCCTCTGAGAATTGTCTGTTCATATCCTTTGACCATTTATCAATTGGAGAATGGTTCGGTTTCTTATAAATTAGGGTCAGTTCTCTATATATTTTGGAAATGAGACCTTTGTCAGAACCTTTGTTTTTAAAAATATTTTCCCAATTTGTTACTTCCCTTCTAATCTTGTTTGCATTAGTATTATTTGTACAGAAACTTTTTAGTTTGATGTAATCAAAATCTTCTATTTTGTGATCAATAATGATCTCTAGTTCTCCTCTGGTCATAAATTCCTTCCTCCTCCACAAGTCTGAGAGGTAGATTATCCTCTGTTCCTCTAATCTATTTATTATCTCCCTCTTTATGCCTAAATCATGGACCCATTTTGATCTTATCTTGGTATATGGTGTTAAGTGTGGATCCATATCTAATTTCTGCCATACTAATTTCCAGTTTTCCCAACAGTTTTTTCCGAATAATGAATTTTTATCCCTAATGTTGGTATCTTTGGGTTTGTCAAAGATTAGGTTGCTATAGTTGTACCCTTTTTTGTCCTTTGTATCTAATCTGTTCCACTGATCTACCGGTCTATTTCTTAGCCAATACCAAATGGTTTTGGTGACTGCTGCTATATAATATAGCTTTAGATCAGGTACACTTAGACCACTTTCCTCTGAGGTTTTTTTCATTAGTTCCCTTGCAATTCTCGACAAAAGGTCAAGAATTTCAAGGGAATTAATGAAAAAAAAAAATGCCAATGAAAGTGGCCTAGCTGTGCCAGACCTAAAACTACATTTTAAAACAGCAGTCATCAAAACCATTTGTACAGGTTAAGAAATAAGAGTAGTTGATCAATGGAATAGGTTAGGATCACAGGACAAAATAGTCAATAACTATAGCAATCTAGTGTTTGATAAACCCAAAGAACTCACTATTTGAAAAAAACTGCAGGGAAAACTGGCAATTAATATGGCAGAAACTAGGCATTGACACACACCTAACACCTCATAACAAGATAAGGTCGAAATGGATTCATGATTTAGATATAAAGAGTGATATTATAAGCAAATTAGAAGAACAAAGGATAGTTTACCTGTCAGATCTGTGGAGAAAGAAGAACTGGAACTCATAAATGAACTCTAAATAGATAATTTTGATTATATTAAGCTAAAGTGTTTTTATACAAACAAAAATAATGCAGACAAGATAAGAAGGGAAGGAATAAATTGGGAAAATATTTTTACATTTAAGGGTTCTGATAAAGGCCTCATTTCTAAAACAGAGAATTGACTCAAATTTATAAGAATTCAAGCCATTCTCCAATTGATAAATGGTCAAAGGATATGAACAGATTTTTTTCAGATGAAGAAATTAAAACCATTTCTAATCATATGAAAAGGTACTCTAAATCACTATTGATCAGAGAAATGCAAATTAATACAACTCTATATACCTCTCACATTGGCTAAGATGACGGGAAAACATAATGATAACTGTTAAAAGGGATATGGAAAAACTGGGACACTAATACATCGTTGATGGAGTTGTAAATAGATCCAGCCATTCTGGAGAGCAATTTGGAACTTTGCCCAAAGGGCTATAAAACTGTGCATACCCTTTGATCCAGCAGTATTTCTACTGGGCTTATATCCCAAAGAGATTTTTTTTTTTAAATTAAAGCTTTTTATTTACAAAACATATGCATGGGTAATTTTTCAACATTGACCCTTGCAAAACTTTGTTCCAAACTTTTCCCTCCTCCCCCTAGCCCCTCCCCTAGATGGCAGGTAGTCCAATTCATGTTAAATATGTTAAAATATATGTTAAATCCAATATCTTGCTGCAAAAAAAAAATCAGATCTAGAAAGAAAAAAAAGCCTAAGAAGGAAAACAAAATACAAACAAACAATAATAGAAAGTGAAAATGCTGTGTTGTGTTCTACACATCCCTCTCTCTGGGTGTAGATGACTCTCTTCATCACTGAACAAGTGGGACTGGTTTGAATCATCTCATTTTTGAAGGGAGCCATATCCATCTGAATTGATCATCATATAGTCTTGTTGCCATGTACAATGATCTCCTGGTTCTACTCATTTCACTCAGCATCAGTGCATGTAAGTCTCTCCAAGCCTCTCTAAGATCATCCTGTTGGTCATTTCTTACAGAACAATAATATTCCATAGCATTCATATCCACAATTTATTCAGCCATTCTCCAATTGATGGGCATCCATTCAGTTTCCAGTTTCTGGCCACTACAAAAAGGGCTGCCACAAACATTGCACATACGGGTCCCTTTCCCTTCTTTAACATCTCTTTGGGATTTAAGCCCAGTACTAACACTGCTGGGTAAAAGGGTATGCGACAGTTTTTTGAGCATAGTTCCAAATTGCTCTCCAGAATAGTTGGATCCATACACAGTTCGACCAACAATGTATCAATGATCCAGTTTTCCCACATCTCCTCCAACATTTATCATTATATTTTCCTGTCATCTTAGCCAATCTGACAGGTGGGTAGTGGTACCTCAGAGTTGTCTTAATTTGCATATCACTGATCAACAGTGATTTGGAGCACCCCAAAGAGATATTCTCTTTTGCTTGCATTTAGTTTTCTTACATATTTTTTCCTTTTTGATCTGATTTTTCTTGTGCAACAAAATAATTGTATAAATATGATTACACATATTGGATGTAATATATATTTTAACATGTATAACATATATTGGATTGCTTGCCATCTAGGGGAGAGAGCAAGGAGAAGGAGGAGAAAATCTGAAACACAAGGTTATGCAAGAGTCAATGTTGAAAAATTATCCGTGCATATGTTTTAAAAATAAAAAGCTTAAAAAAAAAAGAAAAATATCAGAGGGATTATGTAGATAACCATCTAAATCAGCATGTGTCAATATCCTGACATCCAAAAAAGCTAATTGTCATTCTAGGCCGTTTGAAGAAGTAGCTCAGTGTATTGGAAAGTGCATGGGATATAGTCAGAAGTTAAGGGTTTGATTCCTGCATGGCAGTGCTTACCTATAATCTCTATTACCTGGGGTTCTGAGGGGCAGGGGTATGTGTGTAGGGGCAGGGGGAGGTGAAGTTCATGGATTGCTTGAGTTCAGGAGATCTAAAGTATAGTGACCTAAGCTGATTGGTTGTTCCAGCTTAGTCTGGTGCCAAGTAAGACTGGTGGTGGTGAGGGTGACTGATAAATGGGTCTTGGGGGCTACTCTACTTAAAGAGGACCTAACCCACTGAGGTTGGGAAAAAAGTAGGATAACATTTCTTGTTGGTTATCAATGGAACTGGGCCAGTTAGTTGCCACTGTACTTTAAGCCTGGATAAAATAGGGAGACTCAGGATATGAAGGAGAAGAAGAAAAAGAGAGGGGTAGAGATGGAAAAAGGAAAAGAAAGGATGAGCGGATATTGGGAAAGAAGAATATCCAAAGTAAAGTAATTCTACTATACTCAGTCTTGGTCACTTCCAAAGACCTAACTAGAAATTCTAAAACTCAGAGTAAAGTTGGAAAGAGGCAGGGGGAATGAATGAATGAATGAATGAATGAATGAATGAATGAATGAAAAGGTATTTACTATGTGCTTGCTACCATAGGAAATGGGGATAGAAATAGAAAAGTGAGAAAGTCTCTCCTCTCAATTAACTCAAGTTGGGGATGGGTGGGATGAGGGGAGCAGGGAACGGTAGGACTCAACACATTCTAGGGGAATGTTGGCCAAAGAAGAGAACTTTGGTCTAGTCTAGCAAGTCAAAGGGATTGTGAGGGGAGCCATACTGCAATCAGTTCTCACACCTTTTCTAGTGGAAATGATAGTATTAATTTGATTACATTGTTCCCAGAATAAGAGAACAAGAATAAGAAAATGGTTGGGGAGGCAAAGCGGAGTAGGAAGACCCGTGGAACAGAGCAGATAGATGGTAAAATATTTAAGTAGGTCTCAGTTTCCTGGTGGATTGCTTGATGGGAAAGAGTGGTCAGGTCAGGTATCCCCAGGAAGAAGGTTGAAGAAGAAGTAGTGGAAATTTCTCCAGATGCAAAGTGGGTCCCAACAGTTTGTCCGAGTTTGGTGAAGTCCCCCCTGGGGAGCTCCCTAGACAAGGGCGATCAGGAGAGGCAGCAGGGTATGCACAGTTCTGCATAGGAGGAGCTGGTGGTGAAGAATCTTATAGGGCAGTGCCCTCGAGGCCAGGAAGCGGTAATGTTGGGGATGATGAAAAAAGAAGAACTTGCTCAACTCAGGAAGTTAGCCGGCCCCCTAAGACAAAGCCCTGGATGCCTCAGCCAAGTGTTCTGGATCACAATTAAACTAGATGGATCCTAAGATGAAGCCTCAATGAAAACACAATGAGAAATACCTGGACCATAAAATGCAATAAAAACTGACTTATTTAAGAGATTAAAAGAACAACATCTGGAGTAGTGTGCTACATTCTAGATACTTTATTTTAAGAAGTATATTCCAGAACAGAGTGATCAAGATTCCTGAAAAATCTGGAGATCATACCTTACAAATGACAAATTGAAAACTGAAGAAAATAAAAAAGAAAACTCAAAAAATAAAAACTGCCTGGAATGATCAAGAACTGGCCTTGGTAGAGGGACTTCATTTCCTTTTTTTTTTTCTTAATAGATTTGATTGTTACAGGCCAGAACTTGAAACAAGGTACTAAGTGGAATTAAGGAAGGAGACAGTGGTTAAATCTAGTTTAGCATTGATTTAATCCTACAACAAATAATAGTTTCCTAGTGATATAATGACTGGTTTGTACTCAGTGTACAGCATATAAACTAGGAGCCTCAGTCAGAATCAGAACTAGGGAAGAGAGAGACGGTGGTCCTCCTGCCTCCCCCACAGAAACCACGACACATTCAGGAGGACCTTAAGAAGCTGGCAGAGGCAGAGAACACAAAGGACAGGTGGCAGGAGCTCAAGCTCTTGCAACCAAGGAGAGAGAGAAGCCTCTAGGAAAGCTAATGGGGCCTCAGGCGAGGAGACAATAAAGGATTTGGAATTTAACATCCTGCTACTTGTATGGTGATCACTGAGCTGAAACAAGGCTGCTCCCAGAGACCCCAAGGAAACCTCAACAAGAGAAGATTACATTTGGCGAGAACATTACACTTGATAGAACAAGGGGATATTGGACACTTTATAACTAGAGTACTTTAAAACATTTGAGAAAGTTATAAGGAAACTAGGTTTAGAACTGGGAGGGATCTCACAGAGGTGTTTAGTCCAACTCCCTCTTTTTACAGATGAGAAAACTTAGGGCCAAGGAGTTATAGAGTTATGACAGAAGTCATATGTATTATAATCTCACTCATGTTCTCATACAGTTCTTATAGACAGGAGATGGCACATAATATAGATAATAGTATAATGTAATCAATATAGAACTGTCTGAATCATCCTATTTATTCATGGAATCATGTGAATTTGGAAGAAGTCTCTGGGAGAGTGCCTCAGGGACCTCTCCTTAGTTTTGTGGTGTTCAGCCATTCTCTGACATATTGACAAATACTACCTCAGTTTCCATTTCTTTGCCATCATAAAAAGAACTTGTTATAAATCTTTGTACATAAGGTCCTTTTCCCCTCCTTTTATCTCTTTAGGATATAGATTTAGTAGTGGTTTTGCTGGGTTAAATAGTACAGATTAATACAATTTTTAGCTTAATGTAGATTTTTTAAACTTTTATTTATTTAAAACTTAAATATAAACTAGAAAAAGAAAAATGTTGCCAGGTGCACAGCAGAACATAAGAGGATTCAAAATTTAAAGCAATGAATTTCAAAAAGGCCTATATAATAAATACATATTGTGTTTAGAGTGGTCCATCTTTTCTTTGCTTCCTTGTAGGTTTATTCTTGTTCTCTGCTGTGTACTTTTTATTTTATTCTTGTGTCCTCTTTACCCTCTTCCCTCAAGGCTACAATTAAGCAGACATATATATATATATATATATATATATATACACACACACACACACACACACACACACACATTTATATACATACATATGCCTATACACAACACATACATACATATCTGTGGGGGACAGTAACCCTTATGTAAATTAAAATCAGGAACTCTCAAGGTAAAAAGCGAAATGAATAAATGTGTCTCTAGGTTCTTCTTTCTCTTGACTCATCTGCTTTACTCCTATCTGCTACCTTGTCCTCTTATTTTTTAACCTACCCCATCTCCAAAGACCTCCCTCTATCTTTTCCCCTTACCCTAATCCTATTCCTGTTCATCAAAACATCCTTGTATACCCTCTCCCTGTATCCTCTTTTCTCATCTTATTTCTTTATGAATTTAGAAAAATTGTATTCCTTTCCAGATACATATTATACTCTTTATCTTTAATCTGATGTAAGTTTCCCTCTAAAAATCCCTCCCTTATCCTCTCCTTTCCTATCTCCTCACCCTCTTGTTTCTGAATTTAGAATACTTTTATACCCTTCTAAATATGTGTGTGTGTGTGTGTGTGTGTGTGTGTGTGTGTGTAGTTCCCTCTTTAAACCATTCCATTTTAGAATAAGGTTCTAGAACAACCAGTCCTCCTTCCTCTTCTATTTCTTGTGTTTCCTACATGGTTTTGCTTTTTAGAAGCACATTATACTCTGCTCTACTTTCAATCTTTCAAACTGCCCGAATACTAATGATGATCTTAAACATATGGTTTGCATTTTCACATATAAAAGTTTGTCCTTATTGAGTTCCTTAATGATAGGCCTTTGATGTTTACTTTATGTGTCTCTTGTATGTTATATGTTAAATTTTCTATGAAGTTCAGGTCTTTTTGCAACAAAATCCTGAAAGTCCCATAATTTATTGAATTTTTTTTTGTTGCTATTGTTCAGGTTTATGCTTAACTTTGCTGGGTATATTTTTGGCTGCAACCCCATTCTTTTGCTTTTCAATATGTAGTGTTCTAAGACCTGCAATTTTTTAATGTACATGCTGCTAGATCTTGTGTGATCATAATTGTGCTTCTGCCATATTTTAATTTTTTTTTCCTTGTTAGTTGGAATATTTTCTCCTGGACCTGGGAGTTTCAGAATTTAGCTATAATATTCCTGTAGATTTTTCTCATAAGATTTCTTTCAGGTGCTGGTTGGTGGATTTTTTCTATTTCTATTTTTCCTTCTTGTTCTATCACTCAGGACAATTTTCTTTGATTATATCTTGTATTATTGTATCAAGATTTCTTTTTTGACCATAGTTTTCAGGCAGTTGTATTATTCTTATGTTTTCTCTTCTTGATATGTTCTCCAGATAAGTTATTTTTCTTATGAGATCTCACACACTCTTCTATTTTTTTATTCTTTATATTTTGTTTTATTATTTCTTGGTCTCTTATAATTTTTCTGGCTTTCCTTTCCCAATTCAAGTTTTCAAATAGTTTTTTCTTCCTCAAAATTCTGCATGTCCTTTTCTAGTTGGTTGACTTTCTTTTTTATGATCTTCCTGTTTTTTCTTAAATTGTTCTTCTCTTCCCTCTCCCCTCACCTAATCTCTTTCATCTGATTTTTAAAATCTCTTTTGAATTCTTCTATGGATTTTTTGGGGGCAGGTGACAATTTGATATTACTTTTTTAGGTCAGAGAGGCTTTTTTTACTTTATTATTGTCCTCTAAAGACAAACCCCAGCCTTCTCTATTTCCATAGTAGCTTTCCATGTTTGTTTGTTTGGTTTTTTTTGCCTACACTTTTTTTTTTTTAAATTTTAAATAAGAACTTATTAATGTAATCACATCTAGTCCTAGAGTGTAAGGGATGGTGCCCCTGGCCTTAGGTTCCTCAGTTCTCCCTTTCTTTGGCCTGGAACTTAAATCTAGAAGTCCCATCCCTGCCCCATTTCTTTTGCAATCCTCAGGCATGTGCTGGTTCCTTTTCATCCTTTTACATGTTGGATACTCAGCTGGGTCTGGCATCCCTTGGCAGAGATTCACAATCTTCAATGATTCACAGGCCTAACTTCCATTCTGTCCAAGAGGTGAAAATTCCTGTGGCTAGGGTCAGGGCTACTTCCCAACTAAGCTAGCTCCTGGGCTCTCAGCTGGCTGTTTCTGTGGAGCTAGCCTTGAGGTGTTGTTTACATGGCATGAGGTCAAACTTCTATCTTGGTATCTTCAATCTTTTCTGCTTGCCCCTGGAGGACCACTGTTGCCCCCAACTCTTATTTGTTTTTATTGCTCTACATTCACTTGAAGGCACTATTTTGTCTTCTTTGTCGGGGAGAGCTTGGAATTTTCTGGCCAATTCTGCTATCTTCCCAAAATCCTTTCTCAGTTTAATAGTTTTTTGGAAGTGGTTTGCCATTTCCTTCACCAACTCATTTTACAGATGAAGAGCAGAAGCAAACAGAATAAAGTGACTTGCCTGGGGTCACACAGCCTGTAAGTGTCTGAGGATGGATTTGAACTCAACTAAATGAGTTTTCCGGACTCCAGGCCCAGTACTCTACCTGTGTTTCTTGGAAAATAGGACACATAATTTTAAAAATGCTTTATCCCTTAAATAAGGTTCAATGGGAGGTAAACAAAGGAGATTTAATAGGAAATTAGTCTATACCTTCTACTAAGTTCTTAACTTTTATTTTGTACTGGATCCTTTTGGTAGTATGGAAAGCCTTTGGAGGACCTCTTTTTAGAATAATTTTTCAAAATGCATGGAACAAAACAAATAAGTTTACAAAGGACACCAATCATATTTAAATAGTCATCAAAATATTTTAAAAAATTATTTCACATACTCCTACTCGAAAACTTCTGTATCCTTCACAACTCTCTCTTCTGTCCTGTGTTTTCTTATATAAAATAGTTCATGGAAAAAAAGCAATATTATAATGATGATCAACTGTGAAAGACTGCTATTCTGATTAACACAGTTATACAAGATAATTTTGAAACCCTCATGATGCAAAATGCTATTTACCTCTACAGAGAGGATGGATCAACTCAATGAGTATATAGATTGAAGTATAATTTTTTAAACTTTATTTTTCTTGCTTTGTAAATTTTTTACAATATAGCTAATATGGAAATGCTTTTCATTATTTCAATACAGATAATTAATATCATCTTGTTTACCTTCTCAATGGGTAGGGGAAAGACTGGTGGAAAGGAGAGAATTCAGAACTCAAAATATTTTTTTAAAATTCTAAGATAAGTTAATAAGTTTATCTTTTAAAAATTAATAAAAATATTAAAAATAACATTAATATTATTATTTTATTAATATTATTATTTAATATTAAAATATTTTAAAAAACATTAAAAATAAAAATAAAAAATAAGATAGTTCACTCAACTCTCACCATGTTAGTAGACTTCTCCAGTTTGTCAACCAACTTGTGTCTCTTAAAAATAAGCTAATTTGTGTTGCTGAGTGAAATGAGCAAGACCAAGAGATCATTACATACTTCAACAACAATACTATATGATGATCAATTCTGATGGACGTGGCCCTCTTCAATGATGAGATGAACCAAATCAGTTCCAATAGAGCAGTAATGACCTGAACCAGCTACACCCAGCGAAAGAACTCTGGGAAGTAACTATGAACCACTACATAGAATTCCCAATCCCTCTATTTTTGTCTGCCTGCATTTTTTATTTCCTTCACAGGCTAATGGTACACTGTTTCAAAGTCTGATTCTTTTTGTACAGCAAAATAACTGTTTGGACATGTATACATATTGTATTTAACTTATACTTTCACAAATGTAACATGTATTGGTTAACCTGCCATCTGGGGGAAGAGGTGGGGGAAGGAGGGGGAAAGTTGAAACAAAAGATTTTGCAATTGTCAATGCTGGAAAATTACCTATGCATAAAATTTTTGTAAAAACAAAAAAATTAAATTAAAATTAAAAAAAAAAAGCTAGTTTGACAATGTTGGCATTTGTTTTGATTAACAAGGGTCTTGTCTTCATTTGTAATTGGATATGGGTAACAAGGAGAGAAAACAAAATGATTGCAAAAAATAAAACCTTGATAGTTGATGGCTGTGACTGCCTCTTCAGTTTTCTATCTTCCATGGGCCAAGAGTAGACAAACACTGTCTTGTCTCCATCACCATCTAAATGAACATGTATTAGATGGCATTTAGTTCAATATTTCAGTTGTTCTATTCCCCTCAGATAACACTGGGGTTCTAGCTTCATGTATACATATTTGTTCCCAGAATTTAAATAAAATTGTTGAAGTCAAAGTAGGAGTAACTTTGACTAGGGGATAATTGTCTGGGCCATTGCACAGCTGCTTCAAGTAACAGTTTTGTAGCCTGAAGTTGGCTCTTTCACTGGAGGTAGAAGTGTGGCTAGAGGTCACTTTTGCTGCAGGAAGAATTGTATTCCTGCTCTACCTGAAGTTTTCACTCTCACTTATTTTCCTCTTCTTCAGGCACACCTACCCTAGCCCGGGCCAGGACTCTGAGAGGACAGCCATTTTCCCCAATCCTTTTCACCAAGCTTGTGCTCTTGGATCAGTAACTTGGCCCTATGGACCCTCTTGAGAAAAAGACTCATGTGTTGTGTCTAAAATAGGAATTCTTAGCATTAAAATTATGCAAATTGTGTCCCCTTTTGGGAGGAAGCAAGTGAACTCTGAAACTCTCCTCTGACAGACACCCACCCTTCAGAGGTTTCATTCTGTTGGAAATCTTGGTAGGGACCAGTTGCACCGTCCATTGAGTTGAAGATTAGCCCAGGACCACTCCCAGTAGCTCAAACTTAAGTGGTCTCATTCAGTTGGAGATCTAGACCTGATATTCTTACTGAGTGGCTTGAAACTCCAAGAGAAGTAGTCTCTTTTCAAACTGGAAATCAAGGCCTGTGGGCATTGACAACATTGAAGGAATCTCCTTTAGTAGAAGCCAATAAAAGACAATTCTAAACCTCAAATATTTGCAGAAGTTCGAAATAGGATTATGCTTTGCCCATGAAGCTCTCTTCTTGCCAAAGCTGCTTACCAGGAAGGACTCTTGCCCACTGTGAAGATTCTCTTGTCAGTGTTAACCTGTATTTCCCTAACAGGACCTTTAGCCACTAAGAAGTCTGTCTTCCTAGTAAAGCTGGCTTCTCAGTGCCAATAAAAATACTTTTTCTTGCCACAAACAGATTTAGGGTTTGTGAATTCTTTCACATTGGACCTGCACCAACCAGAGGAGATTCTCATACCTCAGTTCTCTATCACTAGTACCCCATCATAATGTCATAGATCTCTTTAGCAGTCTGGTAAAACCCATGGAGCCCTTCTCAGAACATTTTTTAAATGCAGAAGATAAAACATAGAATTACAAGAGAAACCAATTCTCTTGAAAAGCAAATATGAAAATTAAAAAAAAAAAAATTCATGGAGGAATTTGATTGGGGGACCTAGATCATATCTTCTATATCAGTGGATATAATTCTAAATTTAGCCTCATTCATGGAAGTAATTATGTGACCCTGGGCAAGTCACTTACCTAACCTGTTTGCTTCAGTTTCCTTTCCCCAGTTTATAAACTGGGGATTACAGAAGTGATGAGATTGAAGAAATCTAGAATGCACTCAAAACCCTAGCAGAACCATTTAATAAGGATAATTGCCATTTAGTAAAGATTATAGGATGTCATAAACTAAGAAGAACTCCTGATTAACAAGGGGAATGCAATTAGGTAGGCTAAGTTCCTAGAGAATTTTGGAGTATAGGGCCTTATATGTAACTATGGAGTCAAGATCAGCTAGGGCCCACTCCAACAAAGGCCCATTTAAGGACAAAATAATGCTGTCAATGCCCCTCCCTACTTGACTCAGAAAGTAATGATCTGGGGGGATGACATCTATAGTTTGGCCTCCAGATTAAACAAATTAAACCAAGGCCCATTTGGGGCAAAATAATCTAGCCAATATTCCTCCCCTAAAGCCCATCTAGATAGTGGACTGCTAGCAGGGATGAGGCCTTTTGCTGAAGTCTTATTCACTCCATCAATAGCTTCTATCTCCCTAATGTGAGGATCAAATGAGATAATGAATATAAAGTACTCAGAACATAGTAAGTGATATATAAATATTAACTATCTCGCTAGGTATACTAGCCCTCAAGTAAACTCAGACTCTTAAATTGAAGGGATTAGGGAATAATGGTGGTGGCCATAAATATAGATTAAGCATCTCAGGCAGACATTATGTTTAAAAAGTCTCCTGTACACATTCCAATAATGGCAAATTAATTAATGCTAAGAAGTTCCTCTTTGAAAATACAAGCTCCCCTGGGAGGGTAAAGCCTATCAGTCACCAGGTGGGAATTACTTTGATCACATAATCAGCTTGTTATCTTCCTAAAATCTGTAAAAAATTAAGGAAAGAGGAGTTTCAGTTGGGAGTTCGTTAATTTTAGATCAAGAGGCACTTGGGAAGACAGGCCTGAATGCAAGGGGTACAGAGAAGAGGGAGCAGAAAAATAGCAGGAAGGGGGAAAGACTACTAATTTTGCCTAGGGCTTTGACATAATTGAAAAATCAATCATTTTTGTCTTTGTATTTCTCTCTTCAGGTTTACAGGGAAGCACAAGGAGCCTTCCTGGGTGACAACTGCTGGAAAGGTAGTAAAAGATTGTCTGGAGATCACCGTGAGTACTCAAATGTCTGCTCCTTCCCTTTTTTGGTTTTGAGTAACTAGGTAGGGTTGACAGAGAGCCAGAAATACATCTCATGGCATCTCCTCTCTTTCCCCCACCATGCCTCCTTTCTTATAGCTTTCTCCTTCTTATAGCTAACAAACTCTTGGGGTTTATGAATTTAGCTTACCAGCTAAGGGCATACTGCAACATCATGGCGTGTTCCCTTTCTCCTATTTAATTATAAGTTCTACCAGGGAACTTGTCTTTTGCATCATTAACAGTCAAAACCCCTTTCCTTGTTAATTATATGCTCTCCTAACTCTTTCATATTTGCCATTCCTGGTGTCTATTGTATCTCTTAATTTTGTCTGTAATCTCTTCTCCTAAATAAATCTACCTTTTGCCAAAGAGAATGGCCACTGTTGCTTCTTCACATGACCGAACCCCAACATTTGGTGTCTGAACCTCAATCTCATCATCTAGAATTAAATCCCAAACACATCATTTGGAACTAGAAATTGCTACATTGAACACATCATTTAGTATTGAAATTGCTCTCCTAAATGAGATCCTTTAATGTGCTTGAAGCCTCTTTTGTCACAATTATGGTGAGGCTCAAGGGAATAGGTCTCTCTAGCTTGGCAGGTTCTGCAGAACCACTGGAATAGACCCAGATCTTTATATGGACCCTCAAAGGGAACTAGATGCTAGGAACTTACCATTCTATGAGATACCACAGTCCCAGATCCCAGAATTTCACAAACTTGGGAGCAGGAATTTATCTAATGCACCCTGACCTCTAGGAGGCCGCTCTACCTAACCCATTCCAGAGTAAAGAATAAGATATGGATTAGCAGGTGATTACTACATTTTGGAAAAAAGCTTAGCTGTAACAGAAATAAAAAAGATTTCATCTTCTCCACTAGTTTTATCTTGCTATTCTTCTGTTCCATAACTAAAAGCTTGACCCCAGCCTATTAGTCTTCCAATTCCCATTCTAACTTGCTTTGGTCCACCAAAATGGCCCTCTTCCTTTCTTCATACATGACTCTCCTATTGAAGCTTCTTTCCATGGGCTGTAGCACAATGCATTTTCCCCTTTAGATATATAATAAAGCTTTGGTTAGTCTCACCTTTACCATTTCTGCCTTCCTGGGCCCCTGTAGATCAGATCTCTTAGAGCAGTTTACCACCCCTCACTCAGCTGGGTTGCTCTTAACAATACAACAAGGAAGCTCTTGGCCCTTTCCCCTGGCACTTAGGGAAAAGGGAAGGATTCTATGAGTAGGTTGCAGGGTTTCATAGCGTTTAGACAAGCATAGAGAGACATAGGGAGGGATTAAATTAAACTATCACAAAGACTTTTCCTCTACATGTGTTGGGCCTCTATTTAGATAAATGCTATTTTTTGTTTGTTTTGCTTTTTAAAATGTTTCTTGATGGTTTGGCCTTTAAAATGAAATTTGGCAGTTAGAGGCAAATCTTTAACGGGCTATAGTGGGCCTCCTGTTTGCATCTTTTTGGAAACATGTTTGGAGTTACGCATCTAAGGAGAAATAGTAGATTGACTTTACTTTATTATCTTCCAAGGATTCTAATTTATAGTTAAATAAGCAATCTTTCTGAGGATATGTTTTTAGCTTTCTCCCTGGTCCATTAAAATTACCTGAGGATTATAGAATAAACACTATGTAAAAAAGACCCAAGTCCAGCGGGTATAAAGACAAAACTCTGAAAGTACTAGATTCTTAATGAGGAGCTGGTACTATCCCACTTCCAGGCTTCCTCTTCTTCCCTCACATTCCTTTTCTGCTTTTAATTTGAAGGGAAAATAATAGGTCCCAAGGTCCTATTTTAGGTTAGTCATGGTTGGCTATGTCATTTGGCAGAGAAAAATGGCCTGATAGGAAGCTCTAGAAGATGGTTTGAATCTTGGGCAGCAGTGGGGTTTGGAGTCTAAAGCAATTCCAGTATTTTATTCTGATCTAGGATATTGAATAAAACCATTTCCTATAAGCCAAGAAGAGGTGGGAAGGTTCTAGGTTTTCACACTGGTTTTCACTTAAAATCTTTGGAACACACCCACATTTCCAGGGTGATCCTGAAACAGACTTGGATCCCTGGACCGATTCATGAATAAATAGGATCTGATGAATCTATATACTGACACTCTGCAAAACCTAATAATGTATAATAACCTGTGTTAGACACTGAAATGAGGTAAAAATAGAGGACTAACTTGATATCTGGGATTGGGGAATAAGCCATAACTGGCAACAATCCAGATCATATTTCAGTCATCTGGCATTCAGGACTTTAAATTTTATAGTGTAATAAACTATTTGTTGACGTGAGAAATAAGGCATAGTATTTAAAATATCATTCCTGGAAACCAGTAGTAATCCATGTCTTTACCCACAACAGGAGATTCATTCATATTTATCCTCATCAGGGCTGCATTAGGCTTATATAAATTAAGCACTACATCAGAAATTCAAAAGAATTTGTAGATTTTTTGATGCTAAATAAACTTGTCAGTTTTATGTGGGGCTAAAAAAAAATTAAATTGGGAGTATAGGATTGGAAAAAAATCTTATGAAAAGATGTTTTTGAAGACACTCATGTTTTGAAATTCATCTATCAAGACAAAGGAAATCATTGCTCTAATGAATTAGCAAAGGAAGTGATACTATTATGACCTATAATGGTGAGTTGTAATCTATTTGTAAATATCCAGGATTACTTTTAATATGATTCTTTTTCAGTTATCTCTAGTTTTGTGACACTAACAGTAGGCTATCTATTTAAAGCCTACTTGTCTATAGAGGCAGGGGGACTATGGCTGTAAAATACAGCATATATCATCAGGTTAATTTTGCTGATTTTTTTTTTTTTCTAATGATTTGTCATAAAAGATGGAAAAAGGGGAGGGAAGGATATATTTGGAAATGCAGATGATGTTGAAAACATATTATATATATATGCATATATATTTAAAAATCTACTATTAAGTCAATCTTTAGCAACGTTTCTTTTATTAAACTGAACCTATTATTACAAATTCAAAACAAAATTTTGATGAAACAGAAATAACATCTCATTATATGAAATTAAATCAGGTATTACTCTTGGAATGCAATCCCAAATGGAAATCCATCCTTCGGCATGTGTCTCCAGAGGAATACAAGTCTCATTCCCAATTAACAAGGTATGCCAGACACACAAATAATGTTTAAGACAGTAGATGTTAAATGCTAAATTAATGCTACTGGTAATAACTGCTTATGCAATTTGGAGGAATATGGCCCAGGGTTGGTCAGGGAATGTTAGGAAGGCAGAAATTCAGCTGAGCTATGAGATGGATAGGATTTAGATACCTGTTTAGAGCTTTTGGAAAATGACAACTTTTTAGTAGTTTTGAGTGAAATGTTCTCTATTTAAAAAGATATTTAAATTTATTTTAAAAGATAATTTGATATTTTTGCTGAGAGAATTATTTTGTTGTTCCCTGGTTCTAAAGTCTGAGTCTATCCCCTGTTACTATTTATGCCTTACTCATCCTTAAAACTAAACCTGTTCTAATTTTACTTATCTCTCTTGGATAGTAATGCAGTTGGTGCTGTGGTTAGCTTTGTCTGGAAAAACTCTATATAGTAATTACATTTCATTACTCCTGTGGATCTATTCTCTCTCTACTTTAGCTAATAGGATAAGCAGTAATATGGAGCCTTTATTCTTATTCCTTTATATTTCTATCTATAATAACAAGTGTTGTTGAGTGAGTGAATAAAAGAACGATCCTGGCATATGCTGTCAAATCATTTTTTTTTAGGCTGCAATCAAAGTATTCAAGGGAGGTAAAGGAAAAACAAAGATTGGAATATGATTACCTCAAAGTTTATGGTTTGGGATTTTTTTTTCTTAATATTTTATTTTTTCCAATTACATATAAAAAGACTTTTAAATATTGACTTAAAAAGTTTTTGAGTTTCAAATTCCCTTCCTTCTTCTCATCCCAAAAGGGCAAACAATTGGATATAGGTTATACTTGTGCACTCATGCAAAACATATTTCCATATTAATTATGTTGTGAAAGAAAACACAAATTAAAAAAAAACTATAAAAATAAAATAAGAGTATGCTTCAATCTACATTCAAACTATTAGTTATTTCTCTGTGTTATCCCTTCAAATTCTAGAATATTATATTCTTTGTAAGTAAATTTCATTTTTATGGAATTTTTAATCATTAGAAAAGACTAAGATAATTGTACTTACCTATTCTGATTTAAGAAATTAAACTATTTTTTTTCTGTCTTTTTCTTTTTTCCTTCTCGTTTCCTTCCTGCTACTCCATTTTAGTTATTTGCCTATTAGTATCTTTCCCAGGCAAAAATGAAAAGAAATGGGAAACAAAACACAAACTAGTCAAATCTGCAGTTTAGTGACAATTATGAAGTATGAAAAACGTTTCTTTTAGAGTAGACAAGATGAAAACAATAAGTTAAAATGTGGTTTGGGGCTAAAATATATTACAATTTTTACCTTGGGTTAAAAGCCAGCAGGGACCTCAGACATTATTTACTGCAACTTACTCTTTTTCCAGTAGAACAAAGTGAGATGTAGAAAAGTAAGTTGCTTTGCCTGAAATCAGAGTCAGAGCACAGAAGTGAACCTAGGCTCTGATTCCAAATGGACATTCTTTCCATTGAAGCCCCAGATTTATAATATAGAAACAGGAACTCAAAACTATCTACAGGACATTAAAATGCAAAGTGAAAATTGTATTTAGATGTACCATGTATATAAAATGAGTTTCAAATAAAATAAAATAAAAATTGGATTTGGCCTGTGTTGAGCAATCTCTGCCTAAAACAAAATCTGCTCCAAAGTGAAGAATTCACTTCAGTAACAAAGACAAATCTACTAGCATTTAAGATATACAAATTTTAGGTGATTAATATATTTCATAATTACAAGGGAATATTCTGAAGAGGAAGAATCAGAAAGCCTTTTAGGGACCTTAAATTTTAATAATTTTACAGATTAAGAACTAGAATCTAGACTGGGAGATTAGCAGGGTGAGGCAGGAAAAGACTCTTGGCTCTGGGGCAGAAGACTGGGGTTCAAATCAAGCTTCTGATATTTACTATCTATGTGGCCTTGAGCAAATTAATCGGAGGAGCAGTTTCTTGCTATGAAATAAGGACTTTAAGAGAGGGACTCTGAAGTCCCTTTCAATTTCTTTTTTTCCCCTGAGGCTGGGGTTAAGTGACTTGCCCAGGGTCACACAGCTAGAAAGTGTTAAGTGTCTGAGATCAGATTTGAACTGGGGTCCTCCTGAATTCAGGGCTGGTGCTCTATCCACTGCGCCACCTAGCTGCCCCTCCCTTTCAATTACAAAGACTAAGAATTAGAGGTAGATGTCACAGAAAGAGAGATATAGACAGATACAGAAAGACAAGAGACAGAGAGAGACAGACACAGAGACACAGACACAGGCACAGAGACGGAGATATAGAGAGACAAAGACAGACACAGACAGAGATACAGAGACAGACACAGAGAAAGAGATATATAGAGAGAGATACAGAGAAAGACACAGAAACAGACAGAGACAGAGAGACAGACACAGAGACAGATAGACAGAGATATAGAGAGACAGAGACAGAGAGAGACACACAGGCACAGGCACAGAGACGGAGATATAGAGAGAGACAAAGACAGACACAGACAGAGATACAGAGACAGACACAGAGAAAGAGATATAGAGAGAGAGATACAGAGAAAGACACAGAAACAGAGAGACAGAGAGACAGACATATAGACAGAGATATAGAGAGACAGAGATATAGAGAGACAGAGACAGAGAGAGACACACAGGCACAGGCACAGAGACGGAGATATAGAGAGAGACAAAGACAGACACAGACAGAGATACAGAGACAGACACAGAAAAAGACACAGAAACAGAGACAGATATATAGACAGAGATATAGAGAGACAGAGACAGAGAGATACACAGGCACAGAGACGGAGATATAGAGAGAGACAAAGACAGACACAGACAGAGATGCAGAGACAGATACAGAGAAAGAGAGACACAGAGAAAGAGATATATATAGAGAGAGAGATACAGAGAAAGACACAGAAACAGACAGAGATACAGAGAGAGACAGACACAGAGACAGATAGATAGACAGAGATAGAGAGAGACAGAGACAGAGAGAGACACACAGGCACAGGCACAGAGACGGAGATACAGAAAGAGACACAGAAACAGAAAGACAGAGAAAGACAGACACAGACAGAGATACAGAGAGAGACAGATACAGAGAGAGACAAACAGACAGACAGAGATAGATATAGAGAGACAGACAGAGACAGAGAGAGGGGGAGGGGAAAGAGAAGCTTTCTGGATTCTAGCGATCTTACAAATGTAACAAGGCGTTGGTCCTGGAAGCAAGCTCTATCTGCCAGTAGTGCCATCCCAGGTAGAAGCAGAGCAAGCAGCTTTTAGAAATGTGCTAACATGAAGAGAGAGGGCCCTGCCGGCCAGTTCGGAGGAGGTGTAAGCGTTCCGTGATTTCCTGAACCTGCGGTGGGAGACCCGGGCTACACACCCATCCTCCGTGGAGGCGCCCCTCCCCCATCAGGCTGCTCTGTGACTCTGTGGCTTCCCAGGCATAAAGAGCATATCTGCATACAAAGTGGAATACAAAGAAGGATTGCACGTGAAACAATCAGTTTCATAACATTCGATTTTTTTAAAAGTATAAAATATATTACACATTACTTCTAAAACTGTCCTACTGATAATGGACTCACTTCTGAATTTCACTGTTTTTTGTGCATTTTGCATGATTTTTCAATGGTCCTCTCTCTCTTCACCTTCTAACCCTCATTATTCTCCTCCAATGGAAAAACACTATTATAAGCTTGGTCAAGCAAAATGAATCTGCGGCGTCCATGTCCAAAAAATGCACGTCTCTGTCCGTCTGCAGCGGCCTTCTGAGATCACTGAGTTATCACCTCTCCGCCACAAGCTGGATGGCACACTTCCTAAGGACTCTGGAGGACTGGTCGTTACTCTGAGTATTGTTCAAGAACTCGCAAAGTTGTTTTCTTTTTGCAATGCTGTCCTCCTAGTTCTGCAAGTTCTAGTTCCGCTAACTGCTAGTTTATATAACCCAAGATTCTTTAAAATCATCTTTTATTATTTCATAAGGAGAAAAAGTATGATTACATTAGCATGCTTTAGTTTCATTAGCAATTTCCCAATTAATGGTGTTAGAAATAACTCTAGACACTGAAAATCAGATATTGAGGAAATTTTATTAAAGAAGACCCTTAAGGAATTGTCTTGAGGTTTCTGGCCAAAAGCGAGGAGGGAGCCCCAAGAACAGAAGGGGTTGAACCTTGGTATTTGCTAGTGTGGCGGGGCCCCTCCCTTCAGAGGACAGATTGGTCCATTTCTTCTGGGCTATAGTCTTTCTGATACGCCCACTACAAGTTACCCTCCACTCCCCCTCCCCCCATCCATCCCATGTTCAAAAATGGCCGAAAACTCCTCCTAGGGGTGTGTTGTTTAATATTCAATTAGCCTATTAAATAGGGCAATAGTGATTTGTTAAGTCCTCTCATTGACCCCAACTAGTTTGTGGGTTTCTCCAAACCACAAGGCTCTTTCTGATTGGCTGAACCCACCTGTGCCTTCCGGGCTCCCCAATCCCTAGTTTGCTCTAGGTTCCTACTGATCACTTAATTGTTCTGTGGGATCTTAAACTTCCTTAGCCTCTGGCATTCTGAAACCCTCTTGGGCTGTGGTACCCACTATCCCACACTACCTCAAAGCTTGCAGCACCGGAAACCCAAGTTTTCAGCTTTTCTCACAATTGTACTCTATTGTATTCTGGTTCTTTTTTTCTTTTTTTTTTTCTTTTAAATCCCCAGTTACGCATCAGGAAGTTTATTTTGTAGTGACTATTCTCTTTGGTATTATTCTCTTAGTCTTCCTTCCCATTTCCACTTATTTCCTGATTGAATTTAATGTATTTCTACACAGGACACTCTGCATATCTTCTCAAAGAGGACCTGAGTTCATATGTGCTCTCAGACACTTGACACGGCCTAGTTGTGTGACCCTGAGCAAGTCACTTAACCCCAATTATCTCAGGGGAAAAAAAAAAGAGTATTGGTGAGCTTTACCCAAGAAATGAAATCTTGAAAAAACCATTACAGGGCAAACAGAAATCTGTATGAGAGCAATGAATATTAGAACAAAATCAAAAGATTGAAAAAAATTTTTTTTAAATTTTTTTTATTAATTTTTATAATTATAACATTTTTTGACAGTACATATGCATAGATAATTTTTTTTTTTTTTTACAACATTATCCCTTGTACTCCCTTCTGTTCCAAATTTTTCCCCTCCTTCCCTCCACCCCCTCCCCTAGATGTCAGGCATTCCCATACATATTAAATATGTTATAGTATATCCTAGGTACAACATATATGTGCAGAACCGAATTTTTTTGTTGTTGTTGTTGCAAAGGTAGAATTGTATTCGGAAGTTAAAAATAATCTGGGAAGAAAAACAAAACAAAACAGTGTTCACAGTTTACACTCATTTCCCAGTGTTCCTTCTCTGGGTGTAGCTGATTCTGTCCATCATTGATCAATTGGAATTGGATTAGCTCTTCTCTATGTTGAAGATATCCACTTCCATCAAAGATTGAAAAAATTAAAGATATAAGATGTAATATATAAAAATCCAACTCACCTGCAAAACACCAAAGATAATTTAATAACTGCTAGATTCCTAAAAACCACAGACACACACAAAAGAATATCTGAGTGGTATATTTCAAGAAATCATAAAGAAAACCACTTAGATCTATTAGAACCAAAGGGAAAAGATAAAAAGAATCTATTGATCACCTCTTGAAAAAATAAAAATTCCTGGAATGTCCCAGTCAAAATGTACAATTTTCACACACAAAAAAATAATTCAAATAACCGCAAAGGAGTTCAAGTACCAAATACTCAAAGTCAAGCTCTCTAAGAGGCGAGATCTGGCAGCTGTGTTATAAATGAAAAGAGAGTCTCGAATACTGTATTCTTTTTTTTTTTTTTCATGGATAATTTTCAACATTCACCTTGCAAAATCTTGTGTTCCAAATTTTTTCCCTTCCTTCTACCCATCTCCTCTCCTAGATGGCAAATAATCCAATGTATGTTCAACATGTGCAATTCTTCTATACATATTTCCACAATTATCATGCTGCACAAGAAAAATCAGATCAAAAAAGAAAAAAATGAGTAAAAACAAAATATAAGGAAACAAGAAGAGTGAAAATGCTATGTTGTGATCCATATTCAGTTTCTGATAAGGTCAAAAGAGGTAGCCCAAAATACAAATAAGTGACAGGAAATTCCTGTTTTAGGAGAGATTAAAGAAGATAACTTGAGAAAAATAATTAATAGAATTTTAGAAATTCTTGTCTTATTTACAAATCTCTCTGGAACCTCTTGGATAACATCTCTATACAAACTTTGTTTTATGACCCTGGTTATATATAAAATGAATTTCTAAAATTGTATTTCTAGCACTCGGTTTATACTTGCCTTGTGCCCGCCAACTGGTGTCCCCTTGCCAGGCAGTTTGGCCTTTCTAGAAGCCAAATGCCTGTCTATCCCTTTACAATCAATAAAGACTTTGTTTTGACACAGCATTGAGTAGCGAATTCATTCCCTATCCAGACCTGGCCCTTGGTACTTTGGAGATGGAGAGAGAGGTAATCACACCACCAGAAAAGGAGCTGATCTATCTCCGGTTAGAGCCTCAGTTACTCCTCATCATTTCCACAGTAGCTCTGGTTATGGATTGTTTTCTTCATCACAAGACCATTGGAACTGGTCTGAATCACCTCACTGTTGGAAGAGGGCCACATCCCTCAGAACTGATTATCATATAGTCTTGTTGTTGCTGTGTATAATGATCTCCAGGTCTTGCTCACTTCACTTAGCATATATGTAAACTGTGTCCCCTTTAATTGTAGAGGGAAGGGTAGTCCTGAGTCTCAAATCCTCCAGGCCTCTGGAAAAGACCCCACCCTCCTGTTCATAGGGAAAACTCCCAGATAGTAATCTTCTATTGAATTGGAGATCCAGGCCAAAACAAAGCAGATGTAACTGAAGGCCTGTCAATCCAGCTCTGTTAATTCCTAATCAGGAATGGCCATTGAATTGCTTCCTAGTGTCAACCAATCTTAACCAAAGTGCTAACAGGATTTTGCCTTCTGATGAAGATAGTTGCTCTTCTCAGTGTAATAAACCCATTCTTGCCACAAATCTTGAGCATGTATTCATTGGGGTTTGTGAAAAAAAGCCTGCCACCAGCCAAAAGGAATCCCATTGCTATCAGAGGATCTTTTAACCCTCATTTTTCTCACCTCAACAGCAGCACTTCATGTAAGTCTCTCCAGGCCTTTCTGAAATCACCCTGCTGTTTCTGTAAGAAACACAGAACAATAATATTTTATAACTAGAATACAATACTCTAAAGGCAAAAGATAGGATCTCATAACCAAGAGCAACTTCCCCTGTATAGTTAAATGTCTTCCCTAAGGGGAAAAATGGATCTTGAATGCAAAGGAAATTTTCTTTTTTCTTTTTTTAATAACTTTTTATTGACATATGCTTGGGTAATTTTTTTACAACATTATCTCTTGCACTCACTTCTATTCCAAATTTTCCCTCCTTCCCTCCACCCCCTCTCCTAGATGGCAGGCAGTCCCATACATGTTAAATGTGTTATAGTATATCCTAGATACAATATATGTTTGCAGAACAGAATTTCTTATTGCACAGGAAGAATTGGATTCAGAAGGTAAAAATAACCTGGGAAGAAAAACAAAAATGCAAAAAAATTTAGAAGACAATGTTTTGCAAGTGTAAATGTTAAATTATCTTTGCATGTATTTTGAAAAATAATAAAAATACATATATTATTACTTTAAAAAGTAAAAAAAATTAATTTCCTAAAAAAAAACAGATTTGCTCTGAGGTATATCTACAGTGCCTCATTTATTTTTATTTATTTTAATTATAGCTTTTTATTTACAAAATACATGCATGGGTAATTTTTCAGTATTGACAATTGCAAAACCTTCTGTTCCAACTTTTCCCCTCCTTTCCCCCAATCCCTTCCCCCAGATGGCAGGTAGACCAATACATGTTAAATATGTTAAAGTATATGTTAAATACAATATATGTATACATGTCCAAACAGTTGTTTTGCTGCACAAGAAGAATCGGACTTTGAAATACTGTACACTTAACTTGTGAAGGAAATAAAAAATGGAGGCAGACAAAAATAGAGGGGTTGGAAATGCTATGTAGTGGTTCACTATAGTGCCTCATTTGAAAAGATCCCACTTACAAATCATCAGTATTATTTATGAGCTATGTGACCTTGGACAAGTCTTTGGACCTCAGTTTCCTTATCTGTAAAATTGACTAATACTCTCCTTTTCTACTTGGATGTGACCTTAGGCATATTATTTTCTTTGTATGGGAATTTTCTCAATTATAGAAATAAAGGTATAGAATAGGGGGGGTTTAAGGTCCTGTCTTGTATCTAAATTTAATATGCGTAAAAAACAATTATAAGCAGAAAGCTCTATTTAATCATTAGCTATTATTATTAAATGTAATTTTCTTTTAAGTGAATAGCCTTTTAAATTATTAGTAAGGCAATTAAGTATTCTTCAGGTCCTTCTTTACAATGTTAGAAATTAAGAAACACTGATTTAGCTACTATTAAAGCATTAAACATACTTTCTCCCCTTTTGACAGGGATTCTGTAAAATCCCACAAATAAATGACTAGATTCCAATATCAAAAAACCTCTTTGCTGTTATTACTACAAGATTTCAGTTCCTGTACATTCTAAGAAAAATCACATTTTCATTTCCTATATTTTATTTATATTAGAAAGATACTTCAATATTAATTCAAATATTCCTCCATTAAATGCAAAAATGTTAATGCAATATTAAGGATGAAATTTAAATCAAAGTAAGAAATATAATATGAAAGTTCCCATGGCAACTGTAACTACACTTTTTGCTTCTGCATTGTAATAGGGTTATTCGTTACAGGTTCACATAAAATATTATTTGGCAAACATTTACTCAATAAATATAGGCTTAACTTCATGAAATTAATAGAAGGTTCACAGATATTGTGCATTAAGGTGGTGCTATTCACATGAATCATACCATTTTGCAGATTTCTGCTTTTAAAAGCATTTTTTTGGTATGAAAATTATGAATGTTACTGAGATTCTGAAAAATGTCTCAGTTCTTGCTCAATTAAGTCAGATTTATCAAATTTTGAATTTCTAAAAAATTGGCTAGGTGATAAAATAGAACACTGGGCTTGGAGTTGAGAAAATTGGTTTTAAATTTGGCTTCAGATATTTTTAGTAAGTTCCTTAAGTTCTCTTTGTCTCAACTTCCTCATCTATAAAATGGGGAGAATAAATAGTACCTGTCTTCCACAGGGATACTACATATAAACAGCTGTGTCTACTTCAAAGCACTGTATAAATGTTAGCTGTTTTTGTTTTTGTTTTTTTAATTTTAAATATTCATATGGATGAGGCTATCAGGTATAAGGAAAGATGACTGGAGATAAAGGAGACCAGCAATTTTCTAAAAGTTGTATGCATTTGGGGTCATGAAATCACAATATTTAAAAGTAGGAGTAACCTCTGTGCCAAATAAACTGGCTTAGCTCAGACACTATCTATTACCAAAGCTTGTTCATGATCCCCACATTGTTGGTTCTTTCCACCTTGGGTCTTCTAAGTCATTTTGTATTTATTTTGTACATATTATAATATGGACATATCTGAGTAGATGTTTTCCTTCAGTGAAAGTAAGCTTCCTGAAGGCAAGCTGTTTTTTTATTTTTTTTTATTTTTGCATTTCCAGTATCTGGCACATAGCAAGAACTTAATGTGCTTTGTTATTAACAAGTCACAGTACATATAAATCAAGTTAATGGTAGAGCTGATCTAGAACCCATGTATTCTGCTTCAAGGAATTGCAGCATTTTTGAAGTAAATCAAAGAGTATTCCAACCTATACTTTATCAACTATCTCCTCTAAATCTTACAGTTAAATAGCAGCTCAGAGGATGTGTATTCTAGCCTGTACTTGACCAATAATTCCCTATAAAATAACCCAATACAAGATCATTCAATTTCCTCTTGATAACTTTCAGTGAGGGAGAAACCTATTACTCCTGAGGCAGCCTGTTCCCCGTTTTGGACAGCTCCAATGTTTAGGCATCTGAGTGATCCAGGCCTGAAATCAGGAAGACTCATCTTTAATCCTGTTTGCCTCAGTTCCACATGTATAAAAGGATCTGAAGAAGGAAATGGCAAATTATTCCAGTATTTTTGCCAGCAAAACCCCAAATGGGGTCATGAATAATTAGACACTACTGAAAAAAAACAATCCCATGATAACCATGTCATCTATAAAACTTACCTCTCAGAATTATTGTGAGGATAAAGTGAGATAATTTATCACAGTGCATGGTACATAAGTGCTATATAAATGTTAGCTGTTACATCATTGTCCTCAGGCCTGCATGAACCCTTTAGATCTCTTCAATGATGGTGGCCAAAATGTCAGAAAAGGGGACAGGTTTGATAAGTGAATAAGTTTTTTTTTCACTGTTTACAAACAATGTTATGGTGGTATGAGAAATAACTCCATTGGATTTGGGAGGGATGAAATTAAAACTCTTTAGTTACACAACTGCAGAAGTGAATTTCCTATACAACAGGAAAGCTTAGACTTAATATTTGCAAGACCCTCCCCTAGTGCCCTATTCACTGAGTATCAGAAGTCACAACCTATCAGGAGTGTTTAATCTTCCCCTCCCCCCATAAATGTGAGACTTCACTTCTGATTACATCATTACTCCTCACCTGGTGTTCACATTATTTAGATGTTGTTTCTTCCCCTGAGAAGTAGCCTCACCTTCCTTCCAAATCTCCACCTTTAATTATATTTTACAATGTGTTCCTTCTTCTGAATCCCCACCCCTGATTATATCTTCCTTTTATTAGTTTGGTTTCCTGCTTCCCTGTCTTGCCTCTATTTCTTAGGTTTCAATTTTATTTTCCTAATTTGTGTCATTTCTCTAATTTTTTTAACTTTGTAGAAACTAACTACCCATCTAATTCTCTCAGCAGGGAAAGCATTGCTTTTGGATTAGATAGACCTGCATAATGTTGAGAATATAGGAGACAGTCAGAGCAAGTTCACTTCTGGATTGGAAGGTAGGATAGCATTAAAATTCAGTCTGCTTGCTGCCAGAGCACTGCTCCAAGCCGTGGATGAAAGTCGCAGAGACAGATTTAGGCTTAATGTAAGAGAAAACTTCCTAATTGTGGGGGTGGTGGTAGTAGTTCACTAGCTTCTGTTGTGTCCACTCTTCATGACCTTATTTGGGGTTTTCTTGGCAAAAATACTGGAGTAGTTTTCCATTTCTTTCTCCAAGTTATTTTACAGATAAGGAAGTGAGGCAGCTGGGATTAAGTGACTTACCCATGGTCACAAAGCTAGTAGGTGTCTGAGTCTTCCTGACTCTAGGCTTGGAGTTCTATTCTTGGGCCACTCAGCTGCCCCAGTCTCTTTCATCCAACCCCTCTGCACCCCCCCAAGTTGTCCCAAGTAGGATGAGTAAAATTAAGTCAAGAGGGGTTAAGTGACTTGCCAGGGTCACACAGCTAAGCACAGCACTTTATGCCCTCACTGCCTACCTGTTTCATGGGTAGCCATGCCCAAAGAATTCGTGGTCTCTCCCCATCTCAAGCTCTCAGAATGTCAGATACTGTCTTATCAAGATGCCTCTCTCCATGTCCGGGGTGCCTCTCCTCACCCTGTCAGAACCGGATTGTCAGAGTCCTGTTCCCGCTCTTAGCACCTGAACTCCTCCCCTGTCTCAGTCTACCCCCCCTGAGTCTGAGCCATGTGTATATAGCTCATTGAGAATTCACATTGTTTGCTGGATTCTTGAAGATGATAGTCTCATTTAGCCCTGGGACAAACCATGGATCCATTTGGTCCCAGTAAATCTCTAATATAATATAAATTATTAAATACTCTCTAATCTCTATCTTGCATCAGTTTCTTTGGCATTACAGTTAGTGGTTCACAGTTCAGTTAAATATAGTTGTCATGGTCACTTTGAAAATAAAAATGCTGCAACAATGAAAAGGTGATGAGGAAGGGGAGAAGAACAAGCTTTTATTAAGCACCTAGTAAGGCCAGCTAGGTGGCGCAGTGGGTAGAGCACCAGCCTGGAATTCAGGAGGACCAGAGTTCAAATCTGGTCTCAGACAATTAACACTTCCTAGCTGTGTGACCCTGGGCAAGTCACTTAACCCCAGCCTCAGGGGGGGGGGGGGAAAGCACCTAGTATATGCTAGGCACAGTGCTAAGCACTTTTGTACACATATCATCTGAGTCAGTGGTAAATATGCACTACTCTGTATCTCTTGTTTTAGTGCTACTTGCATGGATGGCATGGCTCATACTGTGTTTGCTATTTTAAATTTTACTTACTAGTGTTTTTTTTTTTTTTTTTTTTACCAGTGGTTTACTATATTATTTATTGTTAGATATTATTACATATGTAAAATAATTTTAATTGCATCCTGAGTTTGAGCTTTAGCTATAGAGTGTGATTATTGGGGGAAGACTGGAATCTGGGAGAACCTATGGATAACTGATTACACTAAATTTAAGAGGTATTGGGAACCACCCTCCTGTTGATGGGGGTTGAGGTCCCTATAAGATTCCTTTCTGATTGCCCAACCCCCATGGCTGACCTTGATTCACAAATCCTGGTCAAAAGCACCCTTTTGAATATCCGGGCCCAGCCCCACCATCACCTCAGCTTCCCCCAACCCTCACCTGATCTGAGCTAACTGAAAAGCCTGCCAAGAACTTGGGGTACTGCCCACAAAGCCCCTTTTAAGTATAAAAGAGCCAAGTGGAGCTCTCTCTCTTTGCAGGAGCCCTTCCCCCCAACACATGGTATCCTTCCGGCCATGTAAGGATTCCTGCACGCCCAGTGGCCACCTTTGGCCCTGGCGTCTTTCTTACTGAACCTTACTTCCAAAGCCTACAATAAACCTCTTTTTAATCAATCTAGGTTTTCAGGCCTGTAAATTCATTTACAAGGGACACTGCGCCTCATGGGATCATCTTACTATCTTCGTGCCGGCAAATGGGGTTCCCCCTTTCCTTTCTCTCATCACTGTCTTGGCAAAACTGTTTGCCTGGAGACTTAGAACATCTTATAAATTTTATTTAAAATAGATTATTTTTAAGTTTTTAGTTCTTATTGGGTCTATATCCCAAAGAGATCTTAAAGGAGAGAAAGAAACCCACATATGCAAAAATGTTTGTGGCAGCCCTTTTTGTAGTGGTGAGGAACTGGAACCTGAGTGGATGCCCATCATTTGGAGAATGGCTGAATAAATTGTGGTATATGAATGTAATGGAATATTATTGTTCTGTAAGAAACAACCAGCAGGATGATTTCAGAAAGGCCTGAAGACCCTACATGAGCTGATGTTGAGTGAAATGAGCAGAACCAGGAGATCATTATACAAGGCAATAACAAGATTATATGATGATCAATTTTGATGGATGTGATTCTTTTCAACAATGAGATGATTCAGTCTAGTTCCAATGATCTTGTGGTGAAGAGAGCCATCTACACCCAGAGGGAACTGAATTTGGGCATAGCAGTTTTACTCTTTTTTTTTGTTTGCTTTCATTTTGTTTTCTTACTTATTTTCTTTCCTTTTTGATTTGATTTTTCTTATGTAGCAAGTGTAAACATGTTTATATGTATTGGATATAACATATATTTTAACTTGTATAATAACACAAATTGCTTGCTGCCTAGGGGAGGGGATGGGAAAAGGAGGGGGAAATTTGGAATACAAGGCTATGCAAGGGTCAATATTGAAAAATTATCCTTGCATATGTTTTGAAAATAAGAAGCTTTGAAAAAAAAAGTTTTTAGTTTTGCAGAGAAAGGAAATCAAATGGAAGTGGGACCTTTGCTCCAATTAAAACCCCCTACCAATTCATCTTATCATCTCACAGATTTGGAATCACTTTCACCAACAGGCCTAGAAGTTATTTACTCCTTCCATCCTCCCAGGCAAGGGAAAGAATTTTTTTTTTTTTTTTTTTTTTTAAATGAAGAGAGTCAGTATAAACCTCTAGGCTGTTACACCCTGAGCCACTCCCAGGAGTGAGGGCAGGTGTGGTCTATTACAAGGACTTCCCTCCACCAAATGTCCGGGGTCTTATCTCAGCTGAAATCTCCAATAAAGCTACTTAAGTTCACCATCCTGACTATCAGATGTTTGAGGAAGATAATGTACTGAGATTAATGAACCAAATAGTTTAGAAAGGAAGGCTGAGGTCTGCGTAGGTCAAAGGAAAAGGAAAAATACATCACTTGGGGAAGGTCATTTTCATCTACATGTAGCTCTATATCTGAGGGGAAAAGTGCAAAAGTTAAGTATTTATTTATGATCTAAAATGGCTAATAGTAGTGCTAAAAGACAAATGAACCCAAAACAAAAAGATCTAATCCCTCCCCAAACTCCTTATTTTTAAAATTAAAAAAATTAATGAAAGTTGTTTTTACTCAGTAGAGAATATGGTTTGCATGTTAAAATGTAGCAGTAGGTAGACATTATATTTGAGATATTACTCCCTCTACAAAGCATTTCTTTTTTAAGTACTAATGTATAATCAATAAAATATCTATGACTTGTTGTCAGAATGTGATTGGAAAATGTTAAATTTTAGAACTCACCCAGAAATGTATTTATAGATAAGAGTAAAACTGAAGGGGTCATTTAGGACAATTCACTATTTGGCCTTTATTAGGTTAAACTCAACAGAGCAAACAAAACTTACTAAAATGGGAAATGGATCTGTCCAAACTCATTAAAACAAAAATTTCAAATTGGCCACTTTCTAATATGTTCAATGTTTTGCTAAACTTGCTTATTAATCTAAGTCAAGGAACAACATGACATTTGTAATACATTTCATCTTTCAGAGTTTCTGGACACCCTGGCAAGGTTACAAATGGGCCACATTTTTTAGGTGTGCTATAACATCATCTTTCATCTTGAAGACAGACATAAGAAGAGTAAAGAGTCATGTAAAAGCTATAACTGGAAAGGTCAATGCATGGCCAGCATTCTTTCTGTACTGCATATCAGTCATTCATTTATCCAAAACGAATTTGAATGCTGCTGACAAGAAATGACTTAAATGATATAGCAGCTGCCTCGATATTTCACTGTAAGACATTCTCTTGGCATATGCAACTTAGTAGTAGTTGGACTAAAAAAAGGATTGTTTCTTCCTCCCCCCAAAAGATGGCAAACTAGGCAGGTTAATAAGACTTCCTGGCAAAAGGTCCTTTTTCAATTAACCAATCAATTAGCATTTGCCAAGTATGTATGTGCCAGGCACTGTGCCAAGCTCGGGGTTAAAATCAAAAGTCAGAAATAGTCCCTGCTCCCAACATGTCACAGTCTAATGGACGAGGCAACTGACAAAAGGCTATATACAGGATATTGTAAATATACAGGACAATTTATACAAGATAAATAAGAACTAAGATTAAGAAGGACTGGGAAGGACTTCTTGCAAAAAGATGTGACTTTATTTAAGTCTTGAAGAAAGCCAGGGAAGCCAGAAGACTGAATTGAGGAGAGCTCTCGGTATAGAGAATGGCCACTGAAAATTCTAAGTACTAAGTACTAGCTAACAAGAGAATCTAATGAGCTCAGAAAGCTCAACATTATGCTTTTTTCAGCAATAAAGTTCATTTTCTTTAAATTGAAGCTTAGTACTTCAGTTTACTAAGGGGTTTACTGTCATGTTCCTTTGGGACACGTAGTTTACTTGATGTCTTTTTTCTGTATCACTATCAACTGTCTGTGCTGCTTATATAGCATGGACAATGTAAAGAACAAACTATCTTACCAAGATTTTACATTCTTGCAAGAATAGGTGCCTAGGTTGGTAGAAACACCTTTAAAACTCCAAAGGCAGCATTATTATTTCCTATCCTGAAGCCCAAATCCCTCCCCTGATTCCCCATCTATTGGAAGTTACATGACTTAAATCTCCACCTTTGCTAAAATAGACAGTCTCTGCCTCAGAGGAGCTTCCATTCTTCTGAGGGAAGGTAACCTCCCTAGGTTATTCTTTGATGTCCTTGTGGGTTTCAGTTTTCTAATTTAAGTTTCATTTTTCCAATTTGATTTTCTTAATTTTGGAAAACAAACAAATGCCCATCCATTTCTCACAGATAGTATTCAAAGATGATATTGAAGCAGGTGGATGGTACAGGAAATTGCTGTTTATTCTTTGTTCTTGAAGAGGACATGACATCAGGGAGGTGCTGCCATGACACACAAGTGAGCTGGATTTCAGTGAGGGAGGGCTGGGCAAGCTCACCTGCCTCACTTTCCCCTCCAGAGCCAGCTGGTCCTGTACCAAATAGAGATCAGGACACTGGGAGATGGCCCTGGATGTAATTGGAGACCTTGGCCTTTGTAAGCTAAAACCTTCAACAAGTCTCAGTTTGACTGAGGCTGCCCTTTAGTGATTAAGTCTAGGTAGCAATTGAGGCAAAGAATGTCTCTTTTACCTAGTCAAGAGAGTAAGCCTTGGAGAAGGGAAGTTCTGAGTTAAATTTAGCCTCCACTGCTTATTAGTAGGATGATGACCTGGGCAAGTCATTTAGTCTGTGCCTCAATTTCTTCATCTCTGAAATTTGGACAATAATACAGGTTTGTTAAAGGATAAAATGAGATATTTGTAAAGTGCTTTGCAAATCTTAAAGCAATATATAAATGATAATTATTATCATTAATAACAATAAAGCAAAGCTCAGATAGTACTTTTTCTAAGAGACCTTTTAAAAAAATTAATAGTATTTTTCCCCCCAATACATGCAAAGATAGTTTTCAGTATTCACCTTTAGAAAATCTTGGGTTCTGAATTTTTTTCCCTTTCTTCCCTTTTTCTTCTTCCCTAAGGCAGCAAGCAATTTTTAATAGGGTCAAAATGTACAACTCTTCTAAACATATCACCATATTCATCATGCTGTTCCAAAAAATCAAAAGAAAAAAAACAAACAAACAAACAAACACGAGAAAGGGAAAAAAAAAAACAAACAAGCAAAAAACAACAAAAATTAGCTTTGATCCACATTGAGTCTCTATAGTTCTCTCTCTGGATGTGGCACTTTCCATCACAAGTAAAAGGCCTTTCTTGATCTTTCCCTTCATGGCTCTTTTCCTCTGAAAATCATTCATTTTAGGTAGACTTTGGTTTGGTAACTTGTTATACATGTTGTTCTAGCTCCCCCTCCCTCCTATAGAATGTAATCTCCTTGAAGGGAAGGACTTTCCCTTTTGTCTTTTTAAATTTAATTTTGATTGAAAATATTTTATTCAGGGAGCTACTTTACTTCTCATAGCATCACATTTTAGAATTTTGGATTACTTTAACCACAATGCCACTGGTTACCAGTTTGTGTGTGGGTGAATGGATTGATTTCTTTGGACCCAGTTTCTTCATTTGTGCAATTAAGAAATACAGCTAGATTATCTTTAAGGTTGCTTCTAGTGAAAAAGCCTATGGCCTTTTGATATAAAGTAAAGCTTCTTAAACTGTGGATAGGGGTTGCAAAAAATTTGTCAACAGTAAAAGGTTGCTCTATATCGGTAGTATCAAATAAAATAAAAAAATTTTACATAAAGAATTAAATCTTGAAGACTATTTGATACTATTTGATACAATGAATATATGAATGCTCTATACCCGCTACGGGTATATATTCATTGTATCAAATAGTATCAAATAGTCTTCAAGATTTAATTCTTTATGTAAAAATAAACTAGGACATCCATCTCATTAATATGCAAATTTGCTTTCATCTTTAATAAATGACAAGATTATACTAAAGAATTGTTTTAAAGTAAGTTTCTTTATGATTTAATGTTAGTAAATGTTTGATTTGTAGATCTACTTTATATGCTTATATGCCCAAAGTCATGCAAAAATTTCTTCCTCAATAAAGGGTTGTGAGTAGAAAAGGTTTAAGAAGCCCTGCTATAAAAGCAGGTTCTCCACTATAAAAGTTACAGTAGTTTTGGGGGTAACTTTATTTTGGGGAAAAAAACCAAAAAACAAAATGAAAGCAACAACAAAAACCCCAAAATAATAGCAGATCATACTGCTTGCAAACATGGATTTCAAATTTCTATAAATGGAAAATTTAGCTTTAAACTGACATTTCGTTTAATGTGGACATTAGATATTTACAAATTATTATCCTAAAATTCACTTAGATGTGAATGTGAAGGTTTTTAAAAAGTATGATTTGATAACTAAAACTCAAACTTATTGTTTGATTTTTCCACACAGTTCGCTTCTCCTTTCTAGTCCCCAATACTCAAGCAAGTAAGCTTGTGACCTACTTATGGTGGAGCTTGGAAGTATAGGGTGGAATATGGGAAGAAGGAAGGACAGAATCAGTAGAAGAAATGAAGTCTGGGATTATAGGAAGAGTAAATGGGAAGAAAGGGAAATGACTCAGATATAGTCCCCCTGAGATACCACAACATTAGGAGTACTGATACAATATTCCTTCCCACACCACATAGGGTCTGAAGTTCATTTAAAAATCTCTTACTAATTACTGATTACAACATATAGAGGTTTCCTTAATTTGGGATGATATCCTGTCAAACTTGTCAATGACCTAAAATATTAATACTTATGTATTCCCAAAAATATGGACCTACCTTTCAACTAGCTCTTGCTTCCTTGATTTTAGTAAACAATTTTGCTGGTTTAGTCAAAGGATACCCTTTAGACAATCCAATTAGTTATCCCTCTCCTATTTCTTCAGTGATAAAAGACATTTTTATGATCTGATAACATCTGTGAACTTATTTCAAAGAGCTGCATAAACAAAAATTTCCCCAATATGGTTCTTTTTACTTTGAATTCTAATGAGGGAACTTCCCTCTTTCAGCGTTCATTGGCAATTCCTCAGTAATTTATAGAGACTATATAATTTAAAAAACAAAGTAACATTAGAATATGCTGCTTATAAATATGGATTCTAAATTTCTAAAAACAGGAAATTCATTCTTATAAATGGTAAAACTTTACTACAAAAATTGTCTTTGATTTATGAAAGTAATCATAGATTTACAAGTGGAAGGAACTCAGAGAAGTACTTCATTAGTCCAACCACTTAATTTTGCAGATGCAGAAATAAGGATAGAAAGACTCAAAGTTTCATCCATGGTTATTCAGATAGTAAGTGGGAAACTTGCAAATGAAGCTGACTATGAAGTATATTTCCATAAAGAGAGTACTATTTTCCTTGATTTCCATAACAAGATCAGGGAGAAGTTCTTATGGAAAAACACCCTCCAAAATATAGTGTTTTGAAAACTTTTGGCAGGGAATAGGCCATGATAGCCAGAGCTTGGATACTGAAAGAAGGCATACCAGCTCAGCATGGGATTGCTTCTTGGTGATTTCCCAATTGCTGTTGTGATTTTTTACTCTCTTTCCTACTTCATTTAGATGACTGGAATTTATGTCATGTCACAAGAAATTCCTAAAATTTGACTCAATATGAGAGCTTAATTCCCTTCTCTGTCCATTTGTCTGGGTCTAACAGAACATCTAAGAGAATCTTAGACTAATACTTCATAAAAACCTAATGTCACACTTCAGCAGACACCACTTTTTAACCCTAGTTTGACAGTTCCTGAAGTTCAAAGTTGAAAAAAGGAACTAGCATCTCATTTTGTCAATTCATTTTATTCAATATTTAGTAGAACTGGTTTTCTTACAATAAATGCTTCCTATTTAGACCTTACTTTAGTTCAAAGCACAGAATTTTTTCCAAAGAATAATTTAAAAGGAAGTAAATACCAGAACATCCTGTTGTGTATGTGTATATCAGTGTTTGTGTGTATGTGTATTTTAAAGAGGCTTTTGAATCTAATATTTCAAATCAAGGTTACAAACAATTCAATGGAAATTAAAAACATTCAAATTTTACAGTAATATACCAGATTCCAGTGCATGGTGCAAATTCATTAGTAACATAACCTTGAACTGATTAAAAAAAAAAAAAAAGTAATACAGAAATGAAAAAAACTCTTCATTTCAAAAGAGCAAATCAGTAATACAACTGCAGCTTAAAAAAAATTCCTTTGGGGAATTCTATTTCTTTTTCATTAGGCAAATCTGATTGCAAATGAAAATTATCATCTTTTTAATGTGAAACACCTTAGATATGAGGCAAGAGCATTTGACCTATTTGGCCCTCTTGCCTCTACTTTTACTTATTAGTCACATGACTTTGGGTAAATCCTTTTACCTTTCTGGGCCTCACTTTTCTCATCTGTAAAATGAGGAGATCAGGCTCTAAGGTCTGATCAAATATTAAAAATCTAGATTAAGCTAAATATGGTACAGTGGAAAGAACCCTGGATTTGGAATAAGAGGATTTGAATTCAATTCAATTTCTGATATTATCTGTTTTACCTTAGGCAATAATATGAATGTTTATAGGTATTTATTATGTACTAGGCACTGTGCTAAGGACTTTGCAATTGTCTTATTTGATCTTCACAAAAATCCTAGAAAGCAGTTGCTATTATCATCCCTATTTTACATATGAGGAAACTGAGGCAGAGGTTAAATGACCTTTTCCAAGTCACAAAGCTAGCTAGCATCTGTGGGAGGACTGGAACTCAGGTCATCCTGTCTCCATGTCCTACACCCACCATTGTGCCATCCTTGTTGATTATTTTTCAGTATAATCCCGATATATAGCTTGTTTGTATGCTGTCTTCTCACCATATCCCCATCATTAGAAGCTGAGACTGGAAAGAAGGCAGGGTAGCCAGGAGATGGAGGAAGGGAGCAATTCAGACCTGGGGGATGGTAGAGGAAATTCCTGGAGAGTAGAAACAGAATGTCACCAGTTCAGAGTATAATTATGAGAATAAGATGTAAGAAGACTGGAAAGGAAGGGAATGAAGGTTATGCAGAGTTATGAATGCCAAACAAAAGATTTTATATCTGCTTCTGAAGGTGATAGGGAGCCACTGGGATTACTGAGTAAAGAATGAAGTTTTCAAACATGTACTTTAAGAGTATTACTTTGACAGATGAGAGAATAGACTGGAGTGGGAAAAGACTTTGTGGGTAGGGAGAGATTGGTCATCCTACCAATTAGCAGGTTGTTGCAAAGGCTCAGATATGTGGGGATGAGGGATCACCGCTTGATGGTGTCAGTGTAAGAAAAGGAGACAATATGTGAGAGTTAAGTAAATTTGACAAGTCTTGGCAACAGACTGGATATGAAGGATGAGAGAGGAGCCCGGATGACATTAGGTTGGGTGCCTCAATGACTGGGAAGATGGTGGTATGTTCAATAGCACCAGGAAATTAGGGAGAGTGGAAGGTTGGGAAAAAAATCAAGAATTTAGTTCTTTTTTTTTTTTTTTTTTAAGCTTTCCCCTATATTTTTTAAAAATTAATTTTATAATTATAACTTTTTTTTTTGACAGTACATATGCATAGGTAATTTTTTTTTTTTTTACAACATTATCCCTTGTACTTCCCTCTGTTCCGAATTTTCCCCCTCCTTCCCTCCACCCCCTCCCCTAAATGGCAGGCATTACCATACATATTAAATATCTTATAGTATATGCTTGGTACAATATATACGTGCAGAACCGAATTTTGTTGTTGTTGTTGCAAAGGAAGCATTGTATTCGGAAGGTAAAAATAATCTGGGAAGAAAAAAAAAAAAAGCTCACAGTTTACACTCATTTCCCAGTGTTCCTTTTCTGGATGTAGCTGATTCTGTCCATCATTGATCAATTGGAATTGAATTAGCTCTTCTCTATGATGAAGATATCCACTTCCATGAGAATACATCCTCATACAGTATCATTGTTGAAGTGTATAATGATCTCCTAGTTCTGCTTGTTTCACTCAGCATCAGTTGATGTAAGTCTCTCCAAGCCTCTCTGTATTCCTCCTGTTGGTCATTTTTTACAAAACAATAATATTCCATAACATTCATATACCATAATTTACCCAACCATTCTCCAATTGATGGACATCCGTTCATTTTTCAGTTTCTAGCCACTACAAAAAGGGCTGCCACAAACATTTTGGCACATACAGGTCCCTTTCCCTTCTTTAGTAGAAATTTAGTTCTGTATATGTTATATCTGACTCTTCATGACCTCTTTCTTGGCAAAGATACTGAGTAGTCAGCCATTTTATTCTTCAGCTCCTTTTTCAAATGAATACAGAAAAACAGGGTTTTAGTGACTTAGGGTTACACAGCTTCTAATTGTTGAAGGACAGATTTGAACTAAGGAATATGAGTTTTCCCGATTTGAAGCCTGGCACACTATCCACTCATACTTAGTTGTCTTATAAGAAATCTACTGGGCATTTATTTTGAGATGCACTTGGAAATGTAGTTCTGGGGATAAGCAGAGATTTGATGAATAGATCTGAGAATTATCAGCATAGAAATGATAATTGAATCCACAGAAGCTGATAAGATCACCAATTTAAATAGTTAATAGTCAAAAACATTTTTTAAGCAACTCCTCTATGCTAGTATACTAGTATACTAGTAGTATATGCTAGTACCAAGTATTGGAGAAAAAGAGAGTTTCTATCCTCAAGGATAAGTACTGGCTTTTTATGGAATTGAAATCTAGCATAGCAAGTGGTGGGAAATGGAAAGGTTGCTAGAATATAAAGAGGTTTTGGGAGGAGAGTTTTACTCTGCCCTCCTGCCCTATAGAGGATTGAGAACCAAAGCTAATGCAGTTTCCATGATGATGAGATTTTTGGTGATGAGCATCCTAGAGCATCCATGTTGGAGGAATTAAAACAAGCAATGAAATTGATACATATAAAAGACTGATACATAAGCTCCCAAGCTCATTTTGTGTTTAAAAGCCCTGAGGCACAGCAAATATTTTCCTGTTTTACAGATGAGACAGAACTGTGTCTAGAGATTATATCTTCTTTACTCCCAACTATTCTTTCTGTTATGCCATATGGATAATCCTTCCTTGAATAGCTTGTCTTCAAAGATTTCAGATAGTATCCCAATAACTATTACTTGCTTCCCTGATGGTCTCTAAGAATAGTTGCTTCCAAAAGTTTCACTACTTAGCACTCAATTAGGCTAAAAGATATCTATATATAGATACTACAAAAAAAAAGTATCTACAGATCTTATAAGACAAGTGATTTTGTGTGTGTGTGTGTGTGTGTGTGTGTGTATACACATAGGGCCATATGTATACAAATATATATATAAACGTGTATATGTACACACACACACACACATGACTTATAAAACATTTTACAAATCTTATTTTATCCTCACAACTTTCCTGAAACTAATTGTTATTACTCCCATTTTATAGATGAATAAACCAAAGTACATAGTTTAAGTGACTTGGTCACTGAAAGATATTGTTTAAAGCCAGATGGGAACTAACTCATTCTTTCTTTCATCATACTGACCTAAATGACAAATAACAACTCATCTCCCATGAACAATAAAATTTCCTCCAACTATTATTTATTTATATAAAATGTTTTATAATTGTATTATGTCTTGAAAGTGCACTATTGGGGTTAATTCATACATTTTGTAGATATCTTGGACTATTTCTGCATGATTTCATTAGTGGTATGCAGAAATAATGATGACTTTTATAATTTTAATAGCCTGTTAACTTTAATGATGCTATTGTCTCAATTAGTTTCTTTACTGATGCTCTGGAGTTTTCAAAGAAAACTATAATATTGTTTAAGAGGGATTTTTTTTGGCCAATGTTTGTAACTTTAATTTCTTTATCCCTTTAAGAACTGCTGCAAGAAACTAGCATATGGGTAGAGTAAAGGCAGCAACCCAGTTGCTTTCCCAATATTCCCTTTCAAATAATTTAAAAATAACTCCTCAAATAAAATTTTGGAACAAAGCCAAAAAGAGATGAGAATGAGACATTTTTCCAGAGTGAAACAACATGATCAGCAGGAAGAGATATGTGACCCTACGGTGGGCACCCACTCAGAAACACCAGCAGTGGACCTTGGAGGGGGCTACAACAGTGGCAGAAGATCACTGTACAGTAACAGCATGTTGTAATGAAGGTCAACTGTGAAAGACCTGGCTCCTCTGAACAATACAATGATGTTATCCATCTCCAGAGGGAAAACTGATAAACTCTTGAGAGCAAAGTGAGGAAAAAATTTTTTGCTTTTATTGTTGTTGTATCAGTAATATGGAAATATGTGCATGAGTATTACATGTATAATTGATATCATTTGCATGCCTTCTTAGTGGGTAGAGGAAATGTGAACGGGAGGGAGAGAATTTGGAACTCAATATTTAAAAAAAAAAATACTAAAAATAAACAATAAATTATTAAAGGGGAAATAAAAAGAAATCATCTTATTTCACCCTTGTGCTCATATCAGAGTTTTGTATTTCATTTTTATAGATACTGGCTCTTGCTTCTAAATGCTTTTTGATCATGTTAAAGAAGTGACCTTCCATGCCAATCCATTTTAGATTAATGTATATGAGTGCTATATTTTGTCAAAGACTTTTTCTTACATGTACTGATACAAGTATGTGGTTTTAAAAAATGGTTATGCTAGTTATTTACTTAATTGCGAACTATCCCTCTTCTGTCTTGTTTACTGTAGGGAGAAAATAGGCATATGAATATAGCCTGATACCATGAAAATATTTATTTTTTGCATTAATATTCCATAGTGACTAATTTTTTAGTGATCATTCTCTACTTTAATCCCTGTTTGGTTTAGTTAACAAATCCATTATTTCTCTCATAAAGTTTTTTTGTCTTCCTTCTAAATTATTAAGAATGATTTTCACAACCAAAATTAAATAAAGTTTAAACATTTGACACAATTAAGATAACCAAGCATATCACTTATTAACCAAGGGTTGGGAAGGGCAGAATTACCTTATGTTATTCAAATCAAATTGTTTTCTTTAACCAGAGTTGGCTCTTTTCTACTCTTGCATATTAACTCTTAAGTTACCATTAGTACAATTTTCAATTAATTTCAATACAATTTTTGACTAAACATGTCTCATTTCCTCACATAACAAACATTTATTATGACTTCAAGTCATCGATAGTTGTATTGATACTAGTAGTTATACAACCTATGATAATTTGTAAGTTAACAGAAAAGTTCATCTTATCACTAATTCCTGAAGAATAAGACATAAATTTGTGGTACAATGCCATATAATAGCGGCTTAATAAAATTGCTTTATCTATCTAAACAATGCCTAAATGGCAGAAATGGAAAAATCTTATGACATGTTCAAAGCCAAAATTATAATAATACAAAATCTAAAGGTAAAATAAAGCCTTTAGGTCTAATCTTATTGCTAAGGGATGGTCTAAGTATGTTTAAAATCACAATTCCCTCTGTGTTTCTGATCCTACATGAACTACAACAAGTACTTCAATTATCCTAAAAAGAGCACCAGAGCTCAGGTTAGTCTTGATTAATCTACAGTTTTTGAAAAGACCAGTAGAATATGCTCTTTTAGAATTGGGTCAATTGTTATTGTTATTGTTAACTTGTTAACAGCAGTAACAAGATAAAAAGTAAATATCACATGGGGTACCTTTTATAACTATGGTTATAGTATATGTACTTAAAAATAAATTACACAGTATAGTAAGGACCTGAATCTACTTTCTATCATAGTAGAACTGAATCTACTGGTCTTACTTTACTTACTTACTTAAAATAGATATTTTAAGCATCCCTTTATCTGTATGGTATTCTAAGCATAACAAAGCAAGTAGGCAGCTGATTAATATCATTTGTTATATAACAATGCTATTTAAAGTACATATATACAAATGGTTTCATTTCAATATTTTATAAATTTATACTTTTCTAAAAGAATAAAAGATTGTGGTTACTTAATTAAACATCCAAAGATATGATACAAAAGTATAAAATCTTTTATTTAAACTGAAATACACTTTTTTTTGCACAGATTTTAATCAACATCAAAGCACTGACATTAAGTTATTTAGCCCATGATAACCTAAGAATATAAAAATGTATTTCCTTATACCTGAAATTCATGATTATTTAAGAATCACTGCAATTTATGTAGAAAAATTGATGTTAACTTTTTTAGTCTTTAAAATTCAGAAAAGTTGATATATCATCAAAGGATTTTCATATAGATTAACAAAAATGAATTCCACTTTCTCTAATACTAAATAAACGCTTTATTAGATTGTTGCTTTTTAGATGACACGACACTATTGAAAACATTTGGTTGTTGCTTTCAGAATTATCATGTCTGGAAAAAAATATTCTATGGTTTACCATTTGTTGCCATGACTTACAAAGATAGGGTCTATAGTCTATATCTACTTCTTCATAAGAAAGTTTTAAGGAAGATGATCTTTCTGTTGAATTTGAACTTTTTTGCATTATAGTTTGTGTTGTTGCAAAGAGAACCAAGTGATATTCTTTTACAAGCTTCTCCATGAATTTTGAACATTTTTTCAGAGTAACTTCTTGTAAGTGAAGGCTTTCTCCTCCATTGACCCGGTCTATCCAATAGAAGGCTGATAAACTATCTAAAATGAAAAGGCAGAGGGATGGGTGGCTACAAAACATAGTTTCCAGTGAGTAAAGGGTGATAAGTAATTGATTACTGCTGCTGCAATTTACGAGAAAAAATCTTCCAAGACAATGTTTTATTATATCTTCTGTGCTTTGGGACAGTCTATGTTCAAGAATTGTAACTAGCCGAAGCATATCAAAGTGGTAGTCTGTGTCAATAAATAAGACTTCGACTTCTAATCCACCTTCTGATTTTGGAAGGATACATCTTGCAGTCAGATGATAGAGCATTTCTGTTTTTCCTGTTCCTTCTGGACCATGGAATTCAAGTATATCACCTGTAAAAAATGAAGAAATGCTAATTGGAATATAGTAGTCAGAGCTGTAGTTGATGAAAAAATTCAGACAATGATTAAAATATACTTTTTTGCCTATTTTTTTTTTTAAAGGAGGCTTCTTGGACCATGAGAAAAAATACTTACATTTTGTCAAAATTATAAGTGAAACTTATCAGCAAGAACTAAAAAAGGAATAAATAACAACCAAATGAGAACAAATTAGTTATCAATTATCCTCAAGCAGATTAAAAGCATTTCAGTTTATTTTTGGTCAATTCTATTTTAAAATTCTTTGCTGAAAACATCATACAACTTATTATAAAAGTCTTTGTGTTGATTCTTAATCTTGCTCTTTCTTCCTTGGCCTCCTGGAGTCTTTTCTTTTTCTTTTTTTAATTATAGCTTTTTATTTACAAGATATATGCATGGGTAATTTTTCAGCATTGACAGTTGCAAAACCTTTTATTCCAACTTTTCCCTTTCTTCCTCCTACCCTCCTCCCCCAGATAGCAGGTTGACCAATACATGTTAAATATGTTAAAGTATAAGTTAAATACAATATATGTATACATGTCCATAGTTATTTTGCTGTACAAAAAGAATTGTACTTTGAAATAGTATGCAATTAGCCTGTGAAGAAATAAAAAATGCAGACAGACAAAAATAGAGGGATTGGGAATTCTATGTAGTGGTTCATATTCATCTCCCAGAGTTCTTTCACTGAGTGTAGCTGGTTCAATTCATTACTGCTCTATTGGAACTGATTTGGTTCATCTCATTGTTGAAGATGGCCACTTCCATCAGAATTGATCATCATATAGTATCGTTGTTGAAGTATATAATGTATAAAGTATATAATGATCTCCTGGTCCTCTTCATTTCACTCAGTATCAGTTCATGTAAGTAAGGTAAACCTTCTTTGAAAAGCATGAGTTCAGATAAAATCAATACCTTCTTCAATTTAAGAGGTGAAGGCAACTATCTAGGTGCAGGCTGTTTTGTACTGAAAAACTTATATGGCAAAAACATATCTACTAAACTACCCCTTCTCCTATTTCTTTGCATTTAAATAAAAGTCCTTAATTTACATATATTTAGTGTCTCTGGTCTGTGTTACTGTCCTTTTTATTCTCTTTATGTCTCTTACTAAAATGACAATTATATGTTGTTCTCGGGTCTTAGACAAGCCAGAATGAAAAACGACAGCATGTACTCAGAGTACACATATTAATTCCTAAAATATATGACACCATCATATAAAAGTAAGTTTTCAGAATCAACATAACAAATACAATTTTTTGAGACTGTTACTGTTTTGATCATTTATATCTCTGTTCCATTTTGCAAGCATAAAAAAAATAAGAATTGACAGAATTTCAATTGAGGTTACCATTTTGATAACTTCCTAGTTAATAGTTAAAAAAAATAAAACCAAATGAAGAAATTTTTATGCATAATAGAATAAGCTCTACCTGAAAGGACCCCAAGCTTCTTTGCTAATTCCCCTAAAAGATAAGAATTAGAGAGTTCATTCAACAAAACTTTATTAAGCAGCTAAACTGTGCTAGTACTGCCAAATAGTATGAAAAATAAAGACAGAAACAAAAATAGCCCCTGCCCCCAGGAAGCTTATGTGCTATTACTTATTTAATTTCTAGGAAGGGGGGGGGAGTTACATTGAATATATCCAATACATTGAAATATAATCATGACAACTTTAACATGATAATGACTAGTAGCTCCATTACTAAGATAGCCTTCAATTTGACAAAGTATTGGATTAAAAGAATAAAGAAAACCTGGGTTCTAATCTTGGCTGTATCACTTCTATGTGATCATATCAAAGTCAATAAACTCAGATCTTTAATTTCTCATGGAAAGATGCTGGAGCTCCTAGCTGTGAAACCCTGGGCAAGTCACTTAACCCCAACCTCAGGGAAAAAAAAAAAAAAAAAAAAAGATGCTGGAGCTGACTATATGGTTTCTAATGCTGTTTAACTATAGACTGAGAAGATACTAAAGAATTTATGTAAAGAAAATTTTTGATCAAATGTAAATAATATCAAAACTACAAAAGTTTATTTTAAACAATTTTTGTTCATTTGAAGTGTCTACTGTCTTTACTAGCGTAAAAGAACAAGCATTTTTTTAGTGCCTCTATGTACCAGGCAATATGCTTAAGCATTTTACAAATTTTATCTTATTTGATCCTCACAACAACCCTGGAAAGTAAATGCTATCAAAATGTTTGTGGCAGCCCCCTTTATAGTGGCCAGAAACTGGAAACTGAGTGGATACCCATCAATTGGAGAATAGATGAATAAATTGTGGTATATGAATATTATGGAATATTATTGTTCTGTAAAAAATGACCAACAGGATGATTTCAGAAAAGCCTGGAGAGACTTAGATGAATTGATACTGAGTGAAATGAGCAGGACCAGGAGATCATTATATACTTCAACAACAATACTGTATGATGATCAATTCTGATGGAAGTGGCCATCTTCAACAATGAGATGAACCAAATCAGTTCCAATAGAGCAGTAATGAACTGAACCAGCTACACTCAGCAAAAGAACTCTGGGAGATGACTATGAACCACTACACAGAATTCCCAATACCCCTATTTTTGTCCACTTGCATTTTTTATTTCCTTCACAGGCTAATTGTACATTATTTCAAAGTCCGATTCTTTCTGTACAGCAAAATAATTGTTTGGACATGTATACATATTTTGTATTTAATTTATACTTATATATACTTATACATATGTAACATGTATTGGTCAACCTGCCATCTGGGGGAGGGGGGTGGGGAGGAGGGGAAAAACTGTAACAAAAGGCTTGGCAATTGTCAATGCTGTAAAATTACCCATGCATATATCTTGTAAATAAAAAGCTATAATAAAAAAAAATAAAAATGAAGAAACTGAGAGAAATAAATAAAAAAAAAAAAAAAAGAAAGAAAGAAAGTAAATGCTATCATTATTCCCATTTTACAGCTGAAGACACTGAGGCAGACAAGTTATTTCTGCATTATTTCTTATCAAGGCACTTCTTCTGACCACACAGTCCAGAGTATTGTTCACTCAAAGAACAATAAACACAAAAGAACTTTTAGAATTAGAAGGCGTATCACATGTGGCTGATGTTTTCATCCTGATTCAGCTGAAACAAGTTTCCCCTCCCCATTTTTTCAATTATACAAACAGAGATAAATAAACCTGAAGTTTTTAAACAACTAAAATCAGAAGCTACAGTATCATGGATTTTCATGAACAAGTCCAAGAGATTCTGAAGGGGAAAAAAAAGTTGTAATGGGGATTGAGGATCCAAGGCAAATCCATTCACTCTGATGTCTACAAACTTTTCACATGATGTATAAATTAAGATGAAGTGGATAACCACTAGGGACTGGTTAAAATTAAACATGAATGAAAAATTGGTTTCTTATTGGCCTAAAATTTAATACTGTATGCAACCCCCCCAAAAAACCCAGGTACTTATCTAAATAGTATATATAGCATGTATAAAATAATCTATGCTCCTTTATATTCATTCTCTGTAGTATTTTAAACTCATATAAATTTTGTACTAACAACTAATTTTAATAATTAGGAAGTATGAAGAAACAGGAAAATGAAAAAGTTGTAAAAGTTTTAAAAATAAAGACTTTTAAGACAAAACAAATATACATAAACTGAATTTGAAGAGTAAATCTCAACTACCGAAGAAATATAAATATGAAAAGAGCTATTTTCATATGAGGTTTATTTCATGGGATCCTGATACACTATTTCCCACCACTCCCAACTGTACATAAATTATATGAGGAATGATTGACAAAGAACTAATTTAGAAACATTTTTAGCAGAAAATGTGAATTAAAGAATACCCTTCCAAACAGGCTTATCTAAGTAAATTTGAGGGTGAAAATTACTGTGAAGATCTTACAAGGTAAGATTACATCAAATATTATTCCCCATTACACAAACATTTATTGATTACAAATAATTACATACCTGTAATTATATTTTTAAAATTCTCAAGTGTTTTAAGTGTATATATCTATTAAATCTAACATATCTTTATTATGAATTTATTAATTACTAACATCATAATAGAGGCTAATAAGAACACATTATTGCATAAGCATTTACCTTAAATACCTAAATGTCTTAAACACTTCATGTTTAAAACATTAAGTAATTTCAAAGTATACTTTAAAAAAAATTTTTTTTACAGATAACATGTTCTTGTATCAGTACTGTATCATATTTTTAAACCACTCTCTCCCTCCCAAAGAACCATCACTAATAATAGACAATAACAAAGAGAAAAGTTTAGCAAAACTAATCAACTTGGAAAAAGTCTGACATTGTAATATTCCCTTACAGAGCCTTTTTCTATAAAGAAGGTAGATATAAATCTCTCACATTTACATATATGGGGGGAGGCCCACATTTGATCATTATAATTTCATGATATTTGAGTTTTTAAAAAATAAACTTTTATTGATATCTTTTGTTTGTACACTGTCTAAATTTTCTCTTGACAGTTCTTACACTCCCTTTCTAGAAAGTCATTTTATATAACAATGTTTTTTAAAAAAAGAAAAAGGAAAAAAAAATCAGCAAAATCTATCAATACATTGGAAAAGTTTTAAAATATAGAAAATGTTCCATATCCATGCACTTTCTACCTATGCAAAGGAGTTGAGGGAGGCATTTTCAAATCTTATTTGGGACAATGCTATTTCTTTGTAATTCTGCAGCATTAATTTTCAATTAAACCGTAGTTATTGTTCTTTGCACTTAAATTGTCAGATACTCTGTAAATTGTCTTCTGGGGTCCACTTTATTCCATATTAGTTTCTATAAATTTTCTATGCTTCTCTGTATTCATTGTATTTGTCATTTCTTACAGCACATTAATATTCCATTAAAGTCATATACTATAATTTGTAGACATCTATTCATTTCCTGTTCTTTGTTACCTCAAAAGTTCAGTGTTCAGTTTCAATTGTTGCTGTTCTTTCTTTTTATGGCAGTGGTTTTTTTTTTTTTTCCATTTTTTTTTTTTTTGGTGTTTATTGTTTTATTTATACAACATAACATAACAACATAAAATGATATAGGATAACATAGATAACTAAAATCATTTAAGAGAAAAGTTTAGATTAATTATATCAATAAATCATACCTATTAGATGAAAATATCTCTCCATAGCTTCCTAGAATATCTTCCCCATAGAACCTAACTGTACTTTTTTAAAAAATTAATTTTATAATTATAACTTTTTTTTTGACAGTACATATGCATAGGTAATTTTTTTACAACATTATCCCTTGTATTCCCTTCTGTTCCGAATTTTTCTCCTCCTTCCCTCCACCCCCTCCTCTAGATGGCAGGCATTCCCACACATATTAAATATGTTATAGTATGTCCTAGGTACAATATATACGTGCAGAACCGAATTTTTTTGTTGTTGTGGCAAAGGAAGAATTGGATTCAGAAGGTAAAAATAATCTGGGAAGAAAAAAAAAATGCTAACAGTTTACACTCATTTCCCAGTGTTCCTTTTCTGGGTGTAGCTGATTCTGTCCATCATTGATCAATTGGAATTGGATTAGCTCTTCTCTATGTTGAAGAGATCCACTTCCATCAGAATACATTCTCATACAGTATCATTGTTGAAGTGTATAATGATCTCCTAGTTCTGCTCGTTTCACTCAGCATCACTTGATGTAAGTCTCTCCAAGCCTCTCTGTATTCCTCCTGTTGGTCATTTCTTACAGAACAATAGTATTCCATAACATTCATATACCATAATTTACCCAACCATTCTCCAATTGATGGACATCCATTCATCTTCTAGTTTCCAGCCACTACAAAAAGGGCTGCCACAAACATTTTGGCACATACAGATCCATTTCCCTTCTTTAGTATTTCTTTGGGATATAAGTCCAGTAGCAGCACTGCTGGATCAAAGAGTATGCACACTTTGATAACTTTTTGGGCATAATTCCAGATTGCTCTCCAGAATGGTTGGATTCTTTCACAACTCCACCAACAATGCATCAGTGTCCCAGTTTTTCCACATCCCCTCCAACATTCATCATTATTTTTTCCTGTCATCTTAGCCAATCTGAGAGGTGTGTAATGATATCTCAGAGTTGTCTTAATTTGCATTTCTCTGATCAATAGTGATTTGGAACACTCTTTCATATGAGTGGAAATAGTTTCAATTTCATCATCTGAAAATTGTCTATTCATATCCTTTGACCATTTATCAATTGGAGAATGGCTTGATTTCTTATAAATTAGAGTAAATTCTCTGTATATTTTGGAAATGAGGCCTTTATCAGAACCTTTAACTGTAAAAATATTTTCCCAATTTGTTACTTCCCTTCTAATCTTGTTTGCATTAGTTTTGTTTGTGCAAAAGCTTTTTAATTTGATGTAATCAAAATTTTCTATTTTGTGATCAATAATGATCTCTAGTTCTCCTTTGGTCACAAATTCCTTTCTCCTCCACAGGTCTGAGAGGTAAACTATCCTATGTTCCTCTAATTTATTTATGATCTCGTTCTTTATGTATGGCAGTATTATTACTATAGATACTATTTTCCTTGTTCTGCTAATTTCATTTTGATAAAGTGCATATACAATAACTCTTTCAATACATCTTTAGTTGGAGTTGGTACAAATTATATGTGGTCTTTAGGCTACATGATTTCAGCCCCCTCTCATTTGATATAATCACAGATAATGAATTAATGTTTTAAAAGGAGAATGGCTGAATAAGTTATGGTATATGAATGTTATGGAATATTATTGTTCTGTAAGAAATGACCAATAGGATGATTTCAGAGAGGCTTGGAGAGACTTATATGAACGGATGCTAAGTGAAGTAAGGAGAACCAGGAGATCATTGTACATAGCAACATCAATATTATATGATGATCAATTCAGATGGATGTGTGAAGTGATTCAGGCCAGTTCCAATGATCTTGTGATGATGAGTCATTTATACCCAAAGAGAGGACAATGGGGACTGAGTGTGAATCATAACATAGCTTTCTCAATCTTTGTTGTTTGCTTGCCTTTTGTTTTCTTTCTCATTTTTTTTTTTCTTTTTGATTTGATTTTTCTTGTCAGGAAGGAGTGAGTGGCTAGAGAAGAAAACAATCTGAGCAGGTAGTATCACAAAAATACTAAGGTGTAAATAAGTATGCTATTTGTACGATGGAGGAGACTAATTTCTTATCCAAAACATATATAAATTTTGTAATTTTAATATTTTATCATAATTCATTAGCATGAGCTTCAGCTTGTATGTCCAATTTTACTAAAAATGGAATCAATTATATTTCCTTATATCAATAAAACCACAAATCTGGCCCTGTCTTTATAGTCATACTGTTTTCCTCTATAGATTATAAACTCAGGGGCAATTCTGTGATATTGTGGATAGAACAATGCCCTCAGAGTCAGGAGGTCTTGAGTTCATATCCAACCTGACCTGCTAGTTATGTGTCAAGGACATATATCACCAGAAAAGGAAGATGATTTGATTATGTAGTGCGAAAAAGATGAAAAGATGCACAACCTGATTGCTACAATGGTATTTTTGAGATGTTAAAAGAAGCAGAGGAAAGTACCTAGCATATAGCACGCTGACTAATGTTCTAAATGGAAGTCTGCAGATGGAGAAGCAGGAGTTGAAATATGTATGGATGAGAGAAACCCACACCAATGAGATCACCATTCCAACTAAATAATAATTAAATAAAAACCCTCTCTCATCAGGGAAACATTTATATTAAAAAAGCCAAATCTTAAGTGCAAATAAAATTAAACATCACGATGATGAAATTAATATGACTAATTTTTGCTGTTTAGCTTTAATATTTTTAATATCTCACATCTTTCAGTTCAATTTAAAAAATACAGAAATGTAAGAGAAATAATTAGCATTATAATCCTTTGAATAACAATATATCAAAACAAAATAACTCCTTGTAGGAGTATCAAGAAAATTAAGAAGATAAAATATTTACATACAGAACAAAATATAAAAAATCCAGAATTTTAACATTTCCATATGAAAAGCATTATTAGAAAATGTCTACTCTTAATTTAAAAAATCATATTTCTTATATTTATATAATCCATTACTTCATATACTTATACACATAATACACATATTTTGCTTCAAATGGGGAACTTTTAAAGAAATTTATTATTTTTCTTTTCTTTTCTTTTTAAATTCAACATGTGAATTTATTTTAAGTCAGTCAGGTCATGACTACAGATTGATTTATCATTGTCTTCACCGAAAACATGAAATTGAAAGTCAAAATATAGCAATCTGACTATGTAACAAACAACTGTAAAGTACAAGGTCTCATGGGAAAGAAAACATTTGTTTGAATTGGCTTTAGGAACAAAACCAAAGTCTGAAAAGGTCATTGCATATCTTATAAATTAAAAAAAATTACAAAGTCTTGATGACTTAAGAAAATACCAAACCATTACATGGAGAGAGAAATGGATTTTAGAAAGGCAAAGCTCTATACTAAGAGCTATTCTGTAAACTAACTTTTGCACAGTTTCTTAAATAATCAAAGCAGTAGTACCCGGAATAAGAGTTTAAGTCCTTCAAACCAAACTAGTTTTATTAAGCTGCTACATTTAGCACTGATAAATTATGTGGCAAAACCAAAATTTTTAGGCAAGAATTTTAAGAGGTTTTAGAAATAACAAGGACTCATGGTTCCTGCTAATTTTTACTCCTTTCTCCAGTGTACACATGGAATTGTATCACATTTTCTTATCAAGTCTAGTAGCACTTGAATAAAATTCTGACACTCATGGATCCCAAAACCCAGATTTTCCCAATGTATTTGTTTCCACTCATGACAACAAAGCCATAATTTAGTCAGGTAAACCATTCTAACTTTTCCCTTCAAAAAAATCTTTGAAACCAGAAATTTCAAACAATTAAGGCACTTGATCAAGTTAGACATACAAATCTGTATCAGCAAGTAACACAGAAAACAGTAAAACTTCATTTTAAAGCTTTTAATGTAATTCCATTAATTGGAGCAAAAGTTTTCAGTTGTTCTACCACCCCTAACAAAAAATAAATCAATGTAATACCATTTGCTGCTGCAGATAATGCTAGAAACAAACCACCAAGGACCAAATGACAAGTGTAATAATGAACTAGGAAAAAAAAAATCCCCAACCTATTTTAAGCCTCTTATTGGCTAAATACAATTGAGTATCAATGGAAAAAAAAAACTGTAAAGAAAACCATTATTAAAAACCACTAATTTGTTTCAAGATTGAAAAAATTAGTATTTAACAAAAGATGTATTCTAAAGTGTATGTGTTTCCTTACAGGTACAAAGATTAAAAAAGATAATCTTAAGGGAAATCACCACGAAAACAATTTTAAGACTTATAGGAATCTGCTCCAACAGAAAAAAAAAAAAAAAGCTGTCATTTCCTAAAATTTCACCAATTATACCTGCTGTCTGAAAACTCTGATTGTTTCTTTTTAATAAGGAATGAACTTGAAAATGATTCCCAAACTTTAGTACTTGTTTCCTCTTTGCCTTATAAAACAAATTGAAAATTTCTATGAAAGCAATTTAATTGGAATGCTTAAAAGGTACAGTGGCTACATACTTTTATTAAATAAAATTTTTATTTATTAAATTTTATTAAATAAATGTAAAGCAAGTTATGCCTAATATTTTCCTGAAATTATCCTGTACCTTTAAAAATAAAATCTCATCAAAATGTTTTAGCAGATACACACAAAATATTGAAGAATTTAACTTATGAATGTTTTTAACTTCCTAGAACATTCCTTAAGTTTCAAAAAAAAGTAGCTGAGACTTATAAATTACATAATAGTATGTTGTTGAGTTTCTACCAAATTTGAGTATGCATTACTGATCATAAAGTTAAGCTCAAATTACCTTTCTTAATGAGAATATGAGAAATCACATAAACATTTAAAGTTACACTATCTTGTTTTTGTCTTGTCTTTAAGGCACTGTTATTTGTTTTCCCAATGAGAAGATGCTTTTAAAGAAAGGACAATACCTGCTACATGTTTATAGTTTGTACCCTTTGCATTAAATCTGGAATGTTACTTCCTGCATGTCATCTTATTTCTAATGTAGGAAAAAAAATACAGGTTTGTCGAGTACTAAATTCCATTTCAGGGATAAACAGTAATAGTATTGTTTTCCCACAATTAACTCTACTTTTGAACCAATAGTCAAAAATCCATCAACTCATCATTTGGCACATTCTTTTCACAATTTAGTCTATAGACATACATCCTGAGTGAAAATGGGAATAATGCAGCTTTCAAGCTTTAAAATGACTAAATTTAAATCACTGACAGTTACGAAACTATCAGCTCAGGACAGTGAATCCACTAATTTTTTTTTTTTTTTTTAATCTATATTAGGGGGGCAGGTAGGTGGCGCAGTGGATAGAGCACCAGCCCTGAATTCAGGAGGACCCCAGTTCAAATCTGGTCTCAGACACTTAACACTTCCTAGCTGTGTGACCTGGGCAAGTCACTTAACCTCAGCCTCAAAAATAAACAAACAAACAAACAAACAAACAAATAAATAAATCTATATCAGGGATGCTATGGTAAGAGAAAAAAAAAAAAATCCCACAGCAGCAGCCACTTAAAATAAGATAGCCACAAGGATTCAGGCAGAATATTTTAAGTTCTCCTGTTGAGTACAAGTGATTGAATTGCTTTTTCTTTAAAGGAAGATGCTCCAAAATATCCTAGTATGCATCCTTTGGAGATTTAAAGATTTTGAAACACTGTCTTCCATGTAGGATATCTCAAAAGATAATATTTCGGTTTCAATAAACAACACACGTAAAACTACTAGTGCATTTTATAATGTCGTTCTTAAAGAGTGTGGTATTTTCTTTCTTTGGACTTGCAGAATTTATAGAGAAAGAAAACTAAGCCTGTACACTCAGCACAAGAATAATTCCTCCAATGAAACTAGCTGCATCAAAAGCAGATTTCCTTGTAGCAGGGGTAGCAATCACAGCAGTATTCGGTGCACCTGATGTGACAATTGCGGTGACAGTTGGCTCGGCTGAGACTGCAGGAGAAGGGTTAGCTGTAGAATTAGTGGGAGACGGACTGGTAGCAGGTTCCACTAAACAGTTACTTGAGATGTTAACTACAGTACAATTTGGAGTTGTTGCATTTTCTGAGCAGTAGCCACCACTGTTACATACTGTCCAAAAGCTTGTGGTATTTTTGCTCTCAACACAGAAGTGCAGTTAGTGTGTACTGCACAGCTTTCTTGTGCCGGAGGTCGTGGCCGGCTCTGTCTTGGGCTCGGGAGTGAGGGTCGTGGTTTCGGGAGTGGATTTCGTCGTGGGCGGTGGTCCTGGCCATGCGGACTCCACAGTTAAGTGGGCCGTATGCAGAGTTTTCAGCGGCGCTCAGCATGCAAAGCACGGTCAGGCAGGTAGCAGCGCCCCAGAAGAGCGGCCCGGAAGGCCCGTATTCCGCTCATGGCGCTGGTACTCAGGAGACGGTCTGCCGCTGCTGCGGAAGAAGCTCCGTCCCCCTGCGGTGCCGCCTCCAGAAATTTATTATTTTTCTATGTTCAAAGAAATCACATTGTTGTGATTTGGTTTTGGTAAAGTCTATTACTATTGATCTATCTTTGTAGTTCAAACACCTATTTTGGCATCTGAAGTTACCTACAATAGGATACCAGTTTACCTTTTTTTTTGTAGTAAGTTTATTTTTTAATTTTTATTATTTTTTTTATTATATATTTTTTATAATATTATCCCTTGTATTCATTTTTCCAAATTATCCCCCCTCCCTCTACTCCCTCCCCCCGATGGCAGGTAATCCCATACATTTTACATGTGTTACAATATAACCTAGATACAATATATGTGTGTAAATGCCATTTTCTTGTTGCACATTAAGTATTAGATTCCGAAGGTACATGTAACCTGGGCAGACAGATATTAGTGCTAACAATTTACATTTACTTCCCAGTGTTTCTTCTCTGGGTGTAGTTGTTTCTGTCCATCATTGATCAACTGGAAGTGAGTTGGATCTTCTTTATGTTGAAGATATCCACTTCCATCAGAATACATCCTCATACAGCATTGAAGTGTACAGAGATCTTCTGGTTCTATTCATTTCACTCAGCAACAGTTGATGTAAGTCTCTCCAGGCCTTTCTGTATTCCTCCTGCTGGTCATTTCTTACAGAGCAATAGTATTCTATAACCTTCATATACCATAATTTGCCCAACCATTCTCCAATTGATGGGTATCCATTCAACTTCCAGTTTCTAGCTACAACAAAAAGAGCTGCCACAAACATTTTGGCACATATAGGTCTCTTTCCGCACTTTAGTATTTCTTTGGGATATAAGCCTAGTAGTACTGCTGGGTCAAAGGGTATGCACAGTTTGATAGTAAGTTTATTTTTAATACACATTGCTTAATGAATCATGTTAGAAGAGAACAGAGTAAAAGGGAAAACCATGGGAGAGAGTGAAAAAAGAAGAGAACATAGCACGTGTTGATTTATATTCAGTCTCCTTAGTTCTTGTTCTAGATGCAGATGGCATTTTCTGTCCCAAGGCTATTGGGATTGCTTGGATCACTGAACTACTGAGAAGAAACAAGTCTTTCATAGCTGATCACATTCTTGCTGTTAATGTGTACAATGTATTCCTGATTCTGCTTGTTTCACTCAGCTTCAGCTCATGTAAATCTTTCCAGGCTTTTCTAAAAATCAGCTTGTTCATCATTTTTTAAAGAGCAATAATATTCTATTAACTTCATACATCACAATTTGTTCAGCCATTCCCCAGTTAATAGGCATCCACTCTTTTTCCAATCTTTTGCCACCACAAAAAGCGGCTACAAACATTTTTGCACATGTGGGTCCTTTTCCCTCCTTTATGATTTCCCTGGTATACAGACCCTCAAGTGACACTGGTTAATCAAAGGGTATGGACAGTTTTCTATCCCTGTTGGGCAACTAATAATTCCAAATTGCTCTCCAGAATGGTTGGATCAGTTCACAACTTCACCAACAACGCATTAGCATCCCAGTTTTCCCACATCCCTTCCAATGTTTATCATCTTTTCCAGTCATCTTAGCCAATATGAGAGGTGTGAGGTGGTACCTCAGAATTGTTTTAATTTGCATTTCTCCAACTGAGTGATTTAGAGCATTTTTCATATAACTATAAATGGCTTTAATTTTGTCATCTGAAAATTGTGTCCATATCCTCTGACCATTTGTTAATTGAGGTTTGACTTTGTAATCTCATAGATTTCACACAGTTCTTCATTTTTTAGAAATGAGTTAGTTCTTAGAAATGAAATTAGTTCTTCAAATTTGAGAAATGAGACCTTTCTCAGAAACATTGGCTGAAAGATTTTTTCCCCAGTTTTGTACTTCCTTTTTAATCTTGTTTCTGTTGGTTTTGTTTGTGCATAACAACATAATACTTTCCAATAGTTATGCATGAGTAGAGCTAGCTTAAATCTTATTTCCTCTCCTTATATAGAAATCATCGCTCTTTTGAACTCCCAAAGTTGTGCCAGTCATTTGGCATTTATCAAACACTGCCTTGTGATATCATTTATCATATATATATATATATATATCCAATTATTAAGATCTGATTTTGTTTGTGTGAAAAGTGTTTTGTAGTTTTGTTCACATAGTTCTTGGGTTTGTCTTGGTAGGTAAACCCTCAAGTATTTTATCCTGTCTCCAGTAATTTTAAATGAATTTTTTTTTTTATTGAAGTTTTTTGTTTTCAAAACATAGGCAAGGATAATTTTCAACACTTACCCTTGAAAAACCTTATGTTCCAATTTCCCCCCCAGTTTTCCCCTAGATGGCATGTAATATATGCTAAGCATGGTAAAATATATGTTAAATCCAACATAGGCAAACATATTTATACAATCATCTTGCTGCACAAGAAAAATCAGATCAAACATTTGTTTTTATAACTTTTTATTTACAACATATATGCATGGGTAATTTTTTAGTATTGACAATTGCAAAACCTTTTGTTCCAACTTTTCCCCTCCTTCCCCCCACTCCCTCCCCCAGATGGCAGGTTGACCAATACATGTTACACATGTTAAAGTATAAGTCAAATACAACATATGTATATGTGACCATACAGTTATTTTGCTATACAAAAAGAATTGGCTTTGAAATAGTGTACAATTAACCTGTGAAGGAAATAAAAAATGCAGGTGGACAAAAATAGAGGGATTGGGAATTCTATGAAGTGGTTCATACTCATTTCCCAGAGTTCTTTCGCTGGGTGTAGCCGGTTCAATTCATCACTGATCTATTGGAACTGATTTGGTTCATCTCATTGTTGAAAGAGGGCCACATCCATCAGAATTAGATTAAACTTTTTTTTTTTTTAATGAGAAAAAAATAAAATCCAATCAAACCACAACAGAAGAGTGAAAATGTTATGTCGTGATCCACCATCAGTTCCCACAGTCTCTCTCTGGGTGTAGATAGCTCTCATCATCACAAGATCAGTAGAACTGGATTGAATCATATTGTTGAAAAGAGCTATGTCCATCAGAATTGATCTTCATATAATCTCTTTGTTGTGTACAACAATCTCCTGGTTCTCCTTACTTAACTTAGCATTAGTTCATGTAAATCTCTCCAGATCTCTCTGAAGTCATCCTCTTGATCATTTCTCATAGAAGAACAATATTCCATAACATTCATATACCATAACTTATTCAGCCATTCTCCAACTGATAGAAAAAGAAATCTCTTGCTAATTGACTTTGCCAATAATATATAGAAACTCTGGTGATTTTTCTGGGTTTGCTTGATACCCTGCAACTTTGCTAAAGCTGTGAATTGTTTTTAGTAGGTTTTTTGAATGATTTTTTAGGATTTTCTAAGTACATCATCATATCATCTGCAAAGAGTGAGTTTTATTTCCTTACTGCCTATTCTAATTCCTTTAATGTCTTTTTCTTTTTTTATTGTTAAAGCCAACATTTCTAGTACTGTGTTGAATAATAGTGGGGATAATGGGCATCCTTGTTCATCCAGTTTACTTTTCTATTTTTTAAATTACATCTGTCCATGACATTTGCACTTCAGTCAAAACTAGACTACTGATCATCCCTTTTCTCCAACAGTTAGTACTCGTCTATATGTCTGTATTTGCTCATTGTATTATCTATGCCTGGAATGCCCTCCTCCCCTATATACCTCCTTTATTTATTTTTTTTTCCCTGAGGCTGAGGTTAAATGACTTGCCCAGAGTCATACAGCTAGGAAGTATTAAGTATCTGAAACAAAATTTGAACTCCGGTCCTCCTGAATTCAAGGCTGGTGCTCTATCCACTGCACCACCTAGCTGCCCCACATATACCTCCTTTAAAATCTAATTCAAGTGCTATTTTTTTGAAGAAGCCTTTCCTAATACCCTCTCTAAATATGTTGTGACTTTTACTCTCTCATCCTTTACCCACCTCAACACAGGTTTACTGATTAGATTTCTTTCTTAAGAACCAAGCCTTAAACCAAAGCCACTTTGAGTTTCATTGATTGGTCAGCAAAAGGTCCCAGGCCAACCCCCAGTGGATCAGAGTTTGAGTCCAGATAGAGTGAATGGAAATCTATTTTGGCCAGAAACCCTGGGAGTATTCCCCTCCCAGATTTTGTGTGTGTGTGTGTGTGTGTGTGTGTGTGTGTGTGTGTGTGTGTGTGTGTGTGTGTGTATTTTTTTTTTCTGACAGGTGAAGCAGGCCATTTTTTGCCTAAATTGCTACCTATCCTTAATCAGTGAATGGATGTGGCCTCAGACAAAAACCTCAGCTTAAAAAAGGCCAAAATCTCCCATTACATCCAGACCCCTCTCCAGTTGTCCTGATCTACATCTTTCCACTGGCCCCAGATGGCTCTGGAGGGAAAGTGAGGCAGGTGACTGCACAGCTTTCCCTCACTTCAATCCAATTCACTTGTGTGTCATGACATTACCTCCCTGATGTCATGGTCTTCTTTGAGAATGAGGGACAAACAACAATAAGAGCCCTATACTCACTTATATGGCATTTTGTATTATGCTTGACTACACGTTATACTCCCTTATTAGACTATAATGCTTCATGATTGGAGAGACATCTTATCTAAACTTGGCATTTATTTCCTAGTACAATGCCCTGTTATTTCATAATTCTTCTCAAAGGTAACAGTTATTGACATTTTCTTAACAGCATTTGGATAATGTTTCTTCCTTTTCCACAAGTAACTACTAGCAACTATTTAAACAAATGGTTTTCATTTATTCAATAAGATTCAGATGCTATTTATTCATGTATAATATGCTTATCACATTGAGACTCTCAAATTGGGAGAGGTCATGAACCCCTCTTTAGAATGCTTTTAAATGCATAAAATAAGTAGAAGCATAAAGCAAGCCAACACTTACCAACTGGTTTGGTCTTAAAATAGGGATAGAATTTCAACAGGCGGAGAGCATGTTTTAAATTCCTGTTGTTTTTTTCCCCCACACTAACATGTATAAAGGTATATACATTATTTATAAGTAGAATCAAATCAATAGCAAAAAACCAACTATGTTTTTATTCATACTGTTTCTGTACTTTTTGAATATACCGTAATGCATAAGGAGCTAGTAAAGCAAGCCTTAAAAATATTAATATGGAATTAACTTTTTAGATAACTAAACTCTGTCCCCCTTAAAAATTACCTTTGAAAAATAAAGGGGTTTAGGCTAGCTCACTTCCAGAATTCCTTTTAGTTCTAAATTCTATGGCAGATACTTCACACTTCTCAAATTAGCTAAGATGACAGAGAAAGATAATGATAAATGTTGGAGGGGGATATGAAAAACTGGGACACCAAAACATTATTGGTGGAATTGTGAAATGATTCTGGAGAGCAATATGGAACTATGCCCAAAGGGCTATCAAACTGCATACCCTTTGATCCAGCAATGATCCTACTGGGTATGTATCCCAAAGAGATCATTAAAAAAAGAAAAAGGACCCACATGTGCAAAAATGTTTGTAGCATCCCTTTTTATAGTGGCTAGAAAGTGGAAACTGAGTGGATGCGGATCAGTTGGGCCATGGCTGAATAAGTTATGGTAAATACAAATGTTATGGAATATTATTGTTCTATAACAATCAGCAGGCTGATTTCAGGAAAGTCTGGAGAGATTTAGATTAAAGCTAAGTGAAGTGAGTAGAACCAAGAGAACATTGTACATAGCAACAAGACTGTGTGATGATCAACTGTGATGGACTTGGTTCTTTTCAACAATGAGAGGTGATTCAGGGCAATTTCAATATACTTGCGATGTAGGGAGCATCCAGAGTGAGGACCATGGGGACTGAATGTGGATCACATCACAAGATTTTCACCTTTTGCTGTTGTTGTTTGCTTGCTTTTTTTCTTTCTTTCTCATTTTTCCCCACTTTGAATTTTTCTTGTCCAGTTATGACTTATATGGAAATATATTTAGAAAGAATTGCATATGTTTGACTTATATTGGATTGCTTACTGTCTAGGGGAGGGGAAATAGGGAAGTAGAAAAATTTGGAGCATAGGGTTTTGCAAAGGGAAATGTTGAAAATTGTCTTTGCATGTATTTTGAAAAATAAAAAACAATCACCAAAATAAATAAATATATTCTGTGGTAGAAATCTTCCTAAAATGCATTACACAATTTGTTTCCTCATAAAATAGAATCTCACCTTTTCTTGATGATTCAGGATATCGTATTGAAATATATGTTAATTTCCTCAATGTCTGGTAAACTACACAAAGTTGTTTTCCAATACACTAAATAATCCCAAAATGCTGTACTTTTGGGGCTTATTTCCACTTTTTTTTCAATCATTTCTTTCACTAGGAAGAGGTTTCAATTGTTTCACTATATCATCAACTGGGAAGTCAGATATTCAAGTCTATTAGAGTAATCTCTAAAACAAGAATAAGATCAATCTGACTAAGTAGGATTTCAACACCAGTTAACTGGCCACTTGGTAATGAATTCTTGGATCATGGCAATCTATGAAACAAGCAAATAAACTCCATGTGGAAATTTTTACTAGCTTTCCTTTAAGGTAAGTGCATTACTTTGGTCCATGGTCTTCATGGCATCATTATGGCTAAGAACATGACATACAGTCAAGTATAATACCAAATACTTTGTAAGCAAAACATAAGCATAGTGGTATAAGAGATGACTAGATGGAATCAGTTTCATGAAACAGACAGTATTTGAATTGAATTTTTATGCAGATATTCAAGAGGAAGGCAGTCCAGGTCTTGAGTTTTCTTTCAAATACATAAAATTCCCAAATAAATGACGCCTAGATACATGAAGTATTACTGTATGTATTTTATCCTATCTATTCACACAGTTTGACTTGTGATGGAGAGAGACATCTGGATCCAGAGAGGATCACAGTGAAAAATTCTGAGAACAAATAAGTCTTTTAAACTAAATTAATACAAATATGCAAAGGTTTTCTTGCAAAGGTATTTCTTACAAAGTTTTCCTGGAATAGAAAATAGTAAATGGTAATGTTTCCTCTATTAGATCACAGTTTGTTTACAAATGATGAGTTATTGAAATATTTCACATCCCCCATTCCAAAGGAAAAGTTGGTTTGGAGAAAGGATGATATTAGTAAAGTATAATAAATGTCAAAATAGCAATTTATGAAAATGCAAATAAAATATAAAATACAATCAAAATTATTATTATTAATATATTATAATATATTATATTATAATTAATATAATTAATAATTATTAATTATAATTATGCCCCAGAAAAAAATAAAATTAACATTATCTACCCACAAAAAATGGAAAAACAGATTATTAAACAATAACAAAAAGTCAGGCAACAAATACTAATTAAATGTATACTATGTTTGAGATACTGTAGTAAATGCTAAACTAGCCTAAGTATTGGTTATAATAAAGAATTTGTCTTAGTTTTTCCTTTTTATCTTCTAGCCTGCTACCTGCTAGATATTTATGTGCTTTAGAATTTGTAACTTTTGACATCCTCATAAATGAAAGTACAAAAATAACATAAAGGATACATTTTCAAAAATATCTACTCCCCTCCCCCAATTAAAAAAAAAAAAATATATATATATATATTTACCATGGATAGGAGAGCCTTCATCAGCAAACAAAAAAGGTTCTATATCTTTCAGGGAACTTCTTCCTTCAAGTCGAGCAAGTAGCTTTCAAAAAAAAAAAAAAAAAGAGAAAAAAGGCTCATTAAGCTATAAATAATGACTACATTTATGAGTAGTGAATGACTGTTAGCAATGCCTTTTTTTACACTTTGGACTGGGATAAAGTGATGTAGATACTAAAAGTATAAAGCAAGGTAAAATGATAAGGTAATTTTGGAGGCTATTTGTCATGCCAAAACATTAACAATAAAAACTGACCACCAGGAGGGAGAAAAAGATTATGAACTTTCTTCATTTTAGACAATCAAGAGGAATCTAATCATTAGTTTGGCCATGAAGCAGATGCATATTTAAAGGTGTGAAACATTTTATAACTCTAATAAAATTTTATTATGAGGTCTCATTATGGAACAGAGTGAAATTGAAGAGTTTGAGTATTAATCTGGTGATGGATTCTCTATTTCTTTTTTCCAGGACCAGTCTGGCCAAGTCTGGGAGACTCCCTATCCAGAAGGTTAGGCACAATGTGATTATTTTTTTTTAAGGGTAGAGGAAGCCCAGCAACTCTACTGTAGGGGCTTCAATCTGCATTACAAGAGTAAGGACTCACCAGTAAAATCACAGATAGGTGAACCATTGAAGAAAATTAGGTTATTCAATATTCTGTAGGTGACTGTATACATACACAGAATATTAAAGGAGATTTTAAAAATCACACTAGTATTTATTAACCTGAATGAGTACTCCACTTCAAAGTACTTAGCTTGAGAGATTATAAACTTGTTACAATAATTCTTCTATCATTCAAAAACATTCCTAGAAACCTCTTTAAAAATTATCCTCAGAGTCAAACAAGAAAACAAATTCATCAATCTCATCATTACTGTAACATGTAGTGCAGCAACAAGGGATTTATGTGGCAAAAAAACCCCTCCAAAACCAATCCTATTCTCCTATGCCCGAGGCTATAAAACTTTACTTATTGCTTGATCTAACAATATTCTTTACAGGGTCTGTATCCCAAAGAGATTATAAAAGAAAGCAAAGGACCAACATGTGCAAAAATATTCAAAAGTCTTTTTGTAGTGACAAGGAATTGGAAATTAAGAGTGGATGCCTATCAAATGGGGAATAGCTGAATAAGTTACGATATATGAGTATGATGGATTATTATTGTTCTATAAGAAATGATGAGCAGGCTGATTTCAGAAAAGCCTGGAAATTTATGTGACTTGATGCTGAGTGAAGTGACAAAACCAGAACATTGTACAGTAAGATTATGTGACGGTCAATTATGATAGACTTAGCTCTTCTCAGCAATACAGTGATTTAAGACAATCCCAAGAGAATTGAGATGGAAAATGCTACTTGTATCCAGAAAGAGAATTGTGAAGATGTAGTATGGATCAAAGCATACTATTTTCACCTGTTTTTGTTGTTTGCCTTTTCTTTCTCCTGTTTTTTTCCCCTTTTATTCTGATTTTTCTTTTCTTCTTTTTTAAAATATGGTAAAGGAGGCTTTGTCTTGATGTGTCACATTTAAGAGGGCTCTCACTAGTATAGATTCTCCCTAGTAGTAGGCCCTTCTTCCTTCTTCCATATTACTTTTGCTATACTAATTTTTTTTACATATACAATTGTATCTATCATGCTGGGAAGCCCTCAAGTATGGTCCTGGCAACAAACTAAAACAGTAAAGAATACTTCTAAAAGATGAGACAACAATTTTACATTGGTCAAAGACTCCAAAATTTGGGGAATGAATCTTATGTACAGATAGACTGGATTGGTAGCCTAGATACCCTGATAATAGAAGCAGATGAAGAAGCTGCAAAAAAGGAAGGATCACAGAGCTTTATATCTTCTCTTAGACCAAGAGATGTTGCAGACCCGACCTGGGAACAATTACATAGCCATATGAAGACCTACAAGTTCAAGGTTCTAAAGGATAACACCTTCCCTGAGGTGAAAGTATCCTAGTACTATAATATTTGTTTTTCTATGTGAAAATAAGCTTATTTTCTTTTCTTTTGCTCTGAACTTTCTAAAAACCTGCAAGTGCAGGTTCTCTCAATCTATTCAAGTTTAGAAGTGTTCTGTGGTCAGATTAGTTTGGAAAAATTCTGAAACAGGTTAAAGTTAACCTGTAGTCTAGAAAAGTCTTATTCCTCATTTCCCCCATGTTCATTCCTCTTGCCTGGTATCCTCTTCTCCCTTCTGACTTACCTTTTATCTGGAATCCTTATATTTAGAAACTTGGACAATATCACAGTAGAAACTTATACTCTCCTGAATGATTAGGGCTTTCCTAACAGAGACTTAAGAAATGAAAAACCAATCAGAGGGGATGGGGTGGAGGTGGGGGAACTCCCTTTTTCTCCTTACCAAAAAACCAAACAAACAACAAAAAAAAAAAACCCTTCTTTCCTTCCTTCCTTCCTTTCCTTCTTTTTGTTTTGATTAAAGCCTTTTATTTTCAAAACATATGCTTGGATAATTTTCAACATTCACCCCTGCAAAATCTTGTGTTATAAATTTTTCTTTCCCTTCCCCCAATTTCCTCCCCTAGATGGCAAGTAGCCCAATGTTATCATGTTACCCAAGAAAAATCAGATCAAAAAGGAAAAAAAATGAGAAAGAAAACAAAATGCAAGCAAACAACAACAAAAAGAATGAAAATACTATGTTGTGATTCACACTCAGTTCCCAAAGTCCTCTCTTTGGGTGCAGATAGCTCTCTCCATCACAAGACCATTGAAACTGGCCTATGAATCCTTTCTGCCATGGCCTTTAGCCTATCATGTCCAAAGTTCTTCTCGTATTCACAGCTATAATTCTTTCTGTTGGATCTCCCCAGTCCAGCTTGGAAAGCTCTGGTTTATTGGGGTAGTCATGGCCCTCATGTGAGGAATTCATCAAACAGTCCTATCATAAGGAGATCGCTATTACCTTAGTATCTTCCCCTTTTTAATTTCTGTCTCTTGACCCCCTAGTTGCCTCCAGTTAAACCAATTGGCCTTTTAGTTTTTAGGCCAAATAAAAGGATCTATTATTTTCAGATATATCTGACTAAATAAATTCTTTAAATCTCAGCAATGAACTTCGAGAATATTTTTTGCACTAAAATAGACACTAAATAAATATCTGGTAAAGGTAAATAATTTATTGCAGTAGAAGTTTTTTTTAAATGTAATATAATAACACTGTTAAAAGGAACTTAGCCTTTACTACAGGCAATTTTTGCTACCAAAGGTAAAAATAAATTTAAGGCATTCATTTATCAAATATTAATAGTTTAGTATAATATCATCCCATATTATACCTCCCTCAGGTTTCTTTAGATATTCAAATTGGATATATGAAACATTTTACAACTCTTAAAGTTCTCTATAAATATTATTTATTTAGTAGTAATAATTGATAGTAATATCATTACTATTAATCAGTCAACAAAGATTTATTAATCAGTTACTACGAGTCACTGTGTTAAGTGTTGGGGGAACAAAGACAAAATTGAAACATTCCTTGCCCTCAAGCATCTTACATTCTAAAAGGGAGGACACCACATGTGTCTAAATATATAGAGAATATATATACAAAAGGAATACAAGACTGTTTGGGAGGGGGAATACTGGAAGCTGGGTATAGGAGTATGGAGAAGATTAGGAAAACAAGCCAAAAAAATATTCATTAAATACTAATGCTAGGAACTATGTTAAACTCTGGGAATACAAATATAATACCAAAAAGACAGTCCTTCTCCTCAAGCAGCTGACATTCTAAACAGAACAGAGCTGGAAAATAGGGGTAGGGGGTATGATATGGAATGGGAAAAGAGAAAGAATGGCAAGAGGAAGAAGATGGTAAAGTCCAGAAAATCAAGAATGGAGCCAAGAGTTATAGTTGGCCTGGGCACTTCCTCAGACTAGATATGTGACCCTAGCTGAGTCTTTTAACTTCTATATGCCTCAAGAAACTCCTTTGAGTTACAGAAACTTAATCTCTGAGCTATTTTAATAAAATGAGTTCTCAAAATAGAAATTTTCTACTATGGAACTGTGTTAACAAGTGGTCATAAGGGAAGCAATGATGAAACATTACCCGGTTTCCCCCACATGAACTGTATTGTCTTGTCTTGTCTTGTCTTGTGTTATACTGTATGAGAGATAAGACATAGAGAAGTACAATATCAGGTAGGGTGTGATAAGAGCAAAGGAGAGATCCAGTCAAAGAGCTCTAGGAAAGTTTATTTGGGGAGAGGAATTTTTTTTTAAGTTGAAAGAGGATGAGGGGAGATGAGGGAGAGCAGCACCTGAGTGCATTTTTCAGGAAGAGACAGACTGTGAAAGGCACAAAACAAAATGTGTTTCAGGCAGGTGTAGAACAGTTTGTGCAAATGTATGAAGTTAGGAGATAGAATAATGATTTTCAGGAAATGTATATATATATATATATATATATATATATATGATAAAACATCAAGGGAAATAATATGAAGTAAAGCTTGAAAAGTAGGTTGGAGCCAAATTATATCAGGGTATAAATGCCATAGGAATACCCAAATTGGGGGTGAGAAGAGGACAATGAACCACTAAAAGAGAATAAGGAGCACACAGGAAAACTATGAGCAAGCAATATCACAAAGACCAAGGAAGGGAGCTATCCAGGAAGATGGTGTGGGGGTATGATATATAGTGACAAAGACCACAGATGATCAAGGAGGATTAATACTAAGAAAAGGTTATAATATTTGGAAATTTAAAAGTCTAATGTAAATGTCATTATAGACTTAGCAAATTAAAATTTTTGAATTTTTACCTAGAAAAAAAGGGCAGAGTAAGAGTAATATCAGAGAGATTTTTGTAAAGACGGGCCAACTAATACACTATGGATGGAGCTGTGAACTATTATTCTGGAAAACTTTTTTTAATTATGAAAAGAATGTAAATAAAACATTCATACTCTTTGAGATAGAGATTCCACTGCTAGGAATATATATGCGTGTGTGTGTGTGTGTGTGTGTGTGTGTGTGTGTATACCCCAAGGATATCAGTGACAAAGAGAAAGGCTCCATATACTTAAAAAGTAGCACATGGGAAAGAACTAGAAACAAATTGGAGAATGACTAAACAAATTGTGATATATTAAAGTATATATATATATATATGTACATATATATATATATTAGTAAAGGGATATTACTGAGCTAGAAGGAAAAAATACAGAGACAAGAGAAAATATATGAATGATATAAAATGGAGCAGAACTAGAAAAACAACACACAAAGACCACAATAATGTAACAATCAAAAGAGACAGAGTTGGAATTATGCCTAAAAAGTTACTTGACTTGTCTGATCTTTGATCCAGTGAAACCAAATAAGTTTATACCCCAAAGAGATAAAAGAAAGATGAAAAGGACCTATATGTATAAAAATATTTGTAACTGTTCTTTTCATGGTGACAAAGAGCTCAAAATTAAAACAAATCGGGAACAAATTATAGTATGTGAATGTAATGGAATATTACTGTGCTATCAGAAATGATAAAGAGAAGTTTCAGAGAAACCTGAAACAATCTGTATGAACCAATAAATAACAAAGTGAGCAGAACTGGAACAACTTATCTAATAATAAGACAATGTAAAGAGGCAATAATGGCCCAGGAGATAGAACGCAGGGCCTAGAATTAGGAAGACTTGATATCAAATTTTGTCTCAAATATGTACTAGCTAGGTAACACAGGGGAAATCAATTTCTCAACTTCTGTTTGCTTCAGTTTCTTCAACTGGAAATTTAGTTTAATAATGCACCGTCCAGAGTTGTGATAATCAAATCAGATAATATTTTTAAGGTGCTTAGCACTGTGCCTAGCACATAGTAGGTATTCAATAAATGATTGTTTCCTTTTAAAGACTTAAGAACACTAATCAATGCAATGATCATCCCCAAAGGAATCATGTTAAAGACAAGCTGCACACCTCCTGATTCCTGAGAGTTATGACAGATTTGGAACAGAATGAGATGTTTTTTGGACAAAACCAATATGGGAATTAGTTTTGCTTGATCAAGCACATTTGTTAAAAGGGTTTCCTTTTTAACAGATAGGAAGGTAAGGAGGTAAAAGAAAGCACCATATACACATAATCAAAAGTAAATGTTGTGAAACACTAAACCACAAGCAGAAAATACAGAGATACTCCCAACGCATCCTTTTGTAGAGTCAGATAAGGAGGTAGGAAGAAAAGAAAATACATTTGTGTTAATTTACATAAGTAAAAAAAATTTAAACAAACAAATAAATAAATAAGGGGTACCTAGACGATACCGTATCAGCTATAGCACGGGTCCTGCAGCCAGGAGGTCCGGAATTCAAATTCAGCCTCAGACACATAATATTTACTGTGTGGTCTTGGGCAAGTCACTCAACCCTAACTGCCTCACACACACACACAAAATTAATAAGTTAATTTAATTTAAAAAAACATAATAAGCAAGATTGAATGGATTTAAAGAGGAAATATGTGAGGGCACCAATTCTTTTCAGAGGAGGGTAACTATGGGTGTGAAATAATGTTTATTTGAAGTACTGGTTAGTTTTGCTGAACTAATTTTCTCTTTTTTATTCTTTTTATGAAGGTTAACTTTCTGGGAAAAGGGTTGAAAAATGAAAACTAGATGATAAAACAATATCAATAAAAACAGTTAAAAAATAACCGAATAAATAATTTGTTCTAGCACCTATTCTAACTGAACTCTTTCAAAAGAGACAAGAATGAGATAAACTGTAAGTCACAGCTCAGATTATGCATTAAGATTTACAAAGTTCTTTATATATAGTTCTCATATTTGTTCCTCAAAATGATCCTGTGAAGAAAAGTGGGAATTATGATTCCCACTTTATAGATAAAGAAAACTGAGGTTCCCTGTCCATAGTAATAGCAATATAGAAATGATGATCAAGACTTTGCTATTCTGATTAAAACAATCATCTAAGCCAATTGCAAAGAATCCATGATGGAAAATGATATTTCCTCTAGAAACAGTACTGATAAATTCTGAATGCAGGTTGCTGCATACTTCTGTTATTTTATTTTTAATGTTTTACTTAAAAAGTTTTTTTTAAACATGTATTGGGAAGTATTTAACAAAGTAAATAAAATAATTTAAAAACAAAAGATTGATGTTTAGAGAAATTAAGGGACTTTCTAGATTCATCTAGTTGTACTGTGTCTGAAGGAAGATACAAATCTAGACTATCCCTAAAACAATGAACAAGCATAAAGTTAAAATTTGCATCACATTAATGAAAGGACATTTTAAAATTGAAGTATGATCTTATAGGAGTTAAATGTATAGACATGACCAAAGGGAAGTTGCTACTTTTATAAAAGTTGAGAAAGTCTCACAAAAGAATTGAAAAGAAGGCAGAAAAGGGGAAAAAAAAAAGTACATAACTGGTAGAATTAGAAAAATAAACTATTTATAGAGTAAGACTGAGGTACTAGATGTTGGAAATGGGATAACTGAAGATATTTAGTAAATGGGATAAGGGGAAAGATCCTAGCTGAGGAAATTTTATAACAGGCAGAAGTTCAAGTTCTCTGAGCCTTGTAATAGGGGAAAGCTAAGTGGAGTGGCAATAAATAATAGGAAGGGAGAATGCAGGCAATGGTTAATAACAGCTGACTAACTTTTGGCTGCTCTAATAATACTTCTCTACCTTTTAAGGCATGATCTATATATTTGAATTTAGGTTTCCTTTGCTGCTTTAAAGAATATTTGCCTTCAGGGTACTGAATAAGACCATCTGTTCAAAACAGTTTTTATCTAAATAAGATGGAAATCAATACTCTCTGACTACACTGCTAAACTGCATTGTTTCTAAGCATATACTCTGAGGACAGTTCATGGAACATTTAATAGAAAAGGAAAAAAATAAAAGTAACCTATTTATCAGTTTATAAAACTGAGGTAACTTTAGGTTGCAAAATTTTCTAATAGAAATTTTCATTGGTACTTCAAAAAAAACTGAACACTTCTTTTTAGTTTGAAAAATCCCTTAAAAAAAAACCCCAACTATTCTAATAAAATGGATTCATTAAAAGACCCAAATAGAAAATTGTTAAACTATACTGGATTATTTGCCATCTAGGGGAGGAAGTGGGGGGAAAGGAGGAAAATTTGGAACACAAGGTTTTACAAGGGTCAATGTTGAAAAATTATCTATGCATATATTTTGAAAATAAAAACCTTTAATAATTAAAAAAAGAGATTAAAAAAAGAAAATTGTTAAACATTTTATATATAGTTAGTAATTTGCAAGCTACTAGAGGAAGAAAAAAATTATATGAAGCTTTCCATAAGGCTAGTTTCTAGGTAGTAAAAGAAGTAGTAATTATCAACATGAATTTTAATAATCAGACTTCATAAAGTATAATATTTTCTGAGAGCAATTTCTGAGCTGACAATTAAAAATAAATTATACTCATTAGTTTTTTCTGACTCTTACCCCTTCAGGTTTATACAAGGTATATATATATATATGTTCCCCCCCCCCCCCTTCTTTCTGAGGCTGGGGTTAAGTGACTTGCCCAGGGTCACACAGCTAGGAAGTGTTAAGTGTCTGAGACCACATTTGAACTCATGTCCTCCTGAATTCAAGGCTGGTGCTCTATCCACTGCACCACCTAGCTGCCCCCCAAGGTATTTATTTTCAAAAAAACAATGTACATTATTCCTATAATGTATTGGGCAGTTTACTGCTAAATACTAAAGACACAAGACACTTTAAAAAAGTGAGATTTGGGGGTAGCTAGGTGGCACAGTGGATAGAGCACCATCCCTGAATTCAGGAGGACCCGAGTTCAAATCTGGTCTCAGACAATGAACACTTCCTAGCTGTGTGACCCTGGGCAAGTCACTTAACCTCCCAGCCTCAGGGGGAAAACAAAAAAAAAAGTGAGATTTGAACCATAGATTCCAGACTTCATTCCATAAGCCACTACAGGACTTTGGACAAGTCATATTTTCTCTGGGTTTTAGTTTTCTCTTCTGTGAAATAAGGAGTTGGATCAGATCCTAGAATATTTCTTTAAAAAAATTTTTTTTAATTTATTTACTTATTCATTCATTCATTTATCCATTTATTTATTTTTATTATAGCTTTTTATTTACAAAATATATGCTTTTTTTCCAATTTTTCTCCTCCTTCTCCCCACCCCCTCCCCCAGATGGCAGGTAGGCCAATACATGTTAAATATGTTAAAGTATATGTTAAATACAATATATGTATACATGTCCATAATTATATATACACATATCCATAGTTATTTTGCTGCACAAGAAGAATCAGACTTTGAAATAATGTACAATTAACCTATGAAGAAAATAAAAAATACAGGTGGACAAAAATAGAGGGATTGGGAATTCTATGTAGTGGTTCATAGTCATCTCCCAAAGTTCTTTCGCTGGGTGTAGCTGGTTCAGTTCGATACTGCACTATTGGAACTGATTTGTTTCATTTCATTGTTGAAGAGGGCCACGTCCATCAGAATTGATCATCATATAGTATTGTTGTTGAAGTATAAAATGATCTCCTGGTCCTGCTCATTTCACTCTGCATCAGTTCATGTAAGTCTCTCCAGGCCTTTATGAAATCATCCTGTTGGTCATTTCTTATAGAACAATAATATTCCATAACATTCATATACCACAATTTATTCAGCCATTCTCCAATTGATGAGCATCCACTCAGTTTCCAGTTTCTGGCTACTACAAAGAGGACTACCACAAACATTCTGGCACATACAGGTCCCTTTCCCTTCTTTAAGATCTCTTTGGAATATAAGCCCAGTAGTAACACTGCTGGGTCAAAGGGTATGCACAGTTTGATAACATATTGTGCATAGTTCCAAATCACTCTCCAGCATGGTTGGCTCCGTACAAAGTTCCATTAATAATGTATTAGTGTCCCAGTTTTCCCACATCCTCTCCAACATTCAGCATTATCTTTTCCTGTCATCTTAGCCAATCTGGCAGGTGTGTAGTGGTATCTCAGAGTTGTTTAATTTACATTTCTTTGATTAATAATGACTTGGAGCATCTTTTCATATGGCTAGAAATAGTTTCAATTTCTTCATCTGAAAATTGTCTGTTCATATCTTTTGACCATTTATCAATTGGAGAATGGCTTGATTTCTTACAAATTAGAGTAAATTCTCTATGTATTTTGGAAATGAGGCTTTTATCAGAACCTTTGACTATAAAAATGTTTTCCCAGTTTATTGCTTCCTTTCTAATCTTGTCTGTATTAGCTTTGTTTGTACAAAAGCTTTTCAATTTAATATAATCAAAATTTTCTATTTTGTGATCAAAAATGATCTCTAGTTCTTCTTTGGTCACAAATTCCTTCCTCCTCCACAGGTCTGAGAGGTAAACTATCCTATGTTCTTCTAATTTTATTTATATTCTCATTCTTTTTGCCTAGGTCATGAACCCATTTTGACCTTATCTTGGAGTACAGTGTTAAGTGTGGGTCAATGCCTAGTTTCTGCCATACTAATTTCCAATTTTCCCAGCAGTTTTTGTCAAACAGTGAATTCTTATCCCAAAAACTGGGGTCTTTGGGTTTGTCAAACACTAGATTGCTATTTTTATTCACTATCTTGTCCTGTGAACCTAACCTATTCCACTGATCAACTAGTCTATTTCTTAGCCAATACCAAATGGTTTTGGTAACCGCTGCTTTATAATATAATTTTTGATCTGGTACAGCTAGGCCGCCTTCGTTTGATTTTTTTTTTTTCATTAGTTCCCTTGAAAGTCTTGACCTTTTGTTCTTCCAGATGAATTTTGTTGTTATTTTTTTTCTGATCCTAGAGTATTTCTCAAACTCAACTCTAAAATGTTGTTTCTAGAACTATAACATCAAAAATAACAGACGTATACAGTAACAGGGGTTTTTTTTTTTGTGTGTATGTGTATGTGTCTCAATCATATATATGAAGATTCACAAAGAAAAATGATGTAGAAAAGTTTTATCTATTTTTTCCTTTTTTAAAAATGCTAAATGAAACAAAAGAAGACAAACAATTATTTGATCTTACAACAAGAGCATACCATTGAATTAATTATCTTAACTTTCAGCCTTTCTATTTGCCTAGATTTAAGCCTGTGTGTGGTTAACTTAACCCCCAGTTACAAAAGTCAATCTTTTTTCTTAGGAAAAAAAAAAAGACAATTATTCAATTAATTAAGCATTCATGAATTGCCTAATATCATCCTGTCAAAGATATTTTACTGTCATTGAAGAGAATTGGCACAGAATCCAAGCTAAAGAGGGATTCCAGTTTAGACAGAGGAAAAAACCAATTATTTTCTGATACTCCTACATGTATTCCTATATATAGACTATTACATGAGATTAAATGTTCAATCTAATTGTAACTTATCCATTATTTGTGTGTGTGTGTGTGTTTTTGTGTGTGGATCTTAGAAACTATAAGTAGGAAGTGAATAGGATTCAGAATTAAATAAGAGAAAGGCACTAGAGATCATCTCTGAAAAAACTCTCTTCTTTAACCAGGTCAAACTTTGCCCTAAAACAGACCCATATCTAATGGGTCTAATAAAAAAAAATCTAATAAAAAAATTGGGAAGGACAAATGCAGTTTCAGATTGTTGGACATCCTGAGCTAACAAAGAGAACTAAATGAGTTAGGCTCAGGAGAAAAATAATGAGTAGAGCTACAAGTTATCATCTACTTACAAGTAGTAAGGAGGTAGAAGTAAACAGAATTTCCAAGGGAAAGATATAAAAAGACTAAGGATAAGCCTGAAGCTGCCCACAATCAATGGGACTAGAAAGAGAAAAAATTAGATGAGTTTTCAAGGAGGTTATCAAAAAAGAACCAGCACAAAGCAGTGCCAACAATGCCCCTGGAAAAAGATGATATCAAAAAGGGATTGTTAGTGTCAAATACTGAAGAAAGATCAAGATAGATGAGTGAAAAACCCACAGAATTTGGCAATTTGAGTCATTAATGATCTTGAAAAGAATGGTTGGCTGGGAAATCAGATATGATGAGGCTTAAGGATTGTGTAGATAAAAAGAAAGCAGACACAATTTATATAGTTTACTTCTTCTAGAAATGTGGCTAAAAAATAAGAGACAGATGGTAACAGTTTAAGGGACCTTCAGCATCAAAAGGATATTTTTTTGGAGGACTTTGACCAGAAGAGTCACTTATCTGTTGAGATGGGAAAAAGAAAGAAGATAGCTAAGGATAAAGAAAGATTTAAAGAAATGGAGAAACACAGCTGAGAAAACAGAAAGAATATAGCTTTAGTGTTATCAGTAAAAAATTTTTTTTGATTAAAGCTATTTATTTTCAAAATATATGCATATTGTTATTGGGATTATATCCCAAAGAAATACTAAAGAGTGGAAAGGGACCTGTATGTGCCAAAATGTTTGTGGCAGCTCTTTTTGTTGTAGCTAGAAACTGGAAGATGAATGGATGTCCATCAATTGGAGAATGGTTGGGTAAATTGTGGTATATGAAGGTTATGGAATATTATTGCTCTGTAAGAAATGACCAGCAGGAGGAATACAGAGAGGCTTGGAGAGACTTAAATCAACTGTTGCTGAGTGAAATGAGCAGAACCAGAAGATCACTGTACACTTCAACAACAATACTGTATGAGGATGTATTCTGATGCAAGTGGAAATCTTCAACATAAAGAAGATCCAACTCACTTCCAGTTGATCAATGATGGACAGAAATAACTATACCCAGAGAAGGAACACTGGGAAGCGAATGTAAATTGTTAGCACTACTGTCTATCTACCCAGGTTACTTATACCTTCGGAAGCTAATAATTAATGTGCAACAAGAAAATGGTATTTATACACATATATTGTATCTAGATTATATTGTAACACATGTAAAATGTATGGGATTACCTGCCATGGGGGGAGGGAGTTGAGGGAGGGAGGGGATAATTTGGAAAAATGAATAAAAAAAATAAAAAAATATATGCATATTTTCCAACTTTCACCCTTGCAAAACCTTGTGTTCTAGAGTTTTTTCCCCTTCTCTTCTCTCCACTTTTTTTTTCCCCTTAGTTGTTAAACATGTGCAATTCTTCTCTCTATATATTTCCACAATTATCATTCTGCATAAGAAAAATCAAATCAAAAAGGGAAAAAAGAGAAAGAAAAAAAAGCAAGCAAACAACAATAAAAAAGATGAAAATACTTTTTTGGGGATACAGGCCCAGTAGAGATACTGCTAGATCAAAGGGTATTTGCACAGTTTGATAGCCCTTGGGCATAATTCAAAATTGCTTTCCAGAATGGCTGGATTCTTTCACAACTCCACCAACAATATATTAGTGTCCCAGTTTTCCCACATCCTTTCCACATTCATCATTATCTTTTCCTTTCATCTTAGCCAATCTGACAGGTGTGTAGTGGTATCGCAGAGTTGTCTTAATTTGCATTTCTCTGATCAATAATGATTTGGAACATTTTTTCATATGACTTATCAGCAAAATTTCTAAGGCAAAAAAAGAATGAGCAAAGAAGAAAAGAAGATAAAACTGAAATGAATTGAAAGTAGTTGTTTTGAGGAGGGCAGTGATAAAAGAAAGAATATAATTATGAAGACACAGATGACAGAATAAATTTAAAGCAAATTCAATTAGCTCAATTTCATGAGAGGCAAATGGTGAGGAAACCATGCTTACTTACACTTTTGCTAAGTTCTAACTCAATCGTTAATGAAGTACAGCTATGCTTAGCTTACAAAAGGGTTCTGTTCCAAAAGTTTGTGTGCAAGTGAATTTTGGAACTCTAAATTCATTTTCTCCTTGAAAAAATGTTACACTGGACAGTTCTTTCCTAGGTCAACCCACAAAATTCCAATTTAATCCAACATCTATCAGAAATTTAGTATTGGCCTCATGACCCTGGATAATTCACTTAATAGTTCAATGCTCTAGGAAACTAAGAATATAAATTTTAGAGAAGGTGATAGGATTAAGGGGAACTGGAAAAGTCTTCTTAGAGAAGGTGAGATTTTATCTAACATTTCTGAGACAGAGTGAACTGTGCAAGGAGACTCGTCATTGGATTTGTGAGTAGATGGAGAGAATTAAGGTTTAAGACTGAAAAGATAGTAAGAGGTTGAAGTTATATTTGATCCTGGAGGCAATAAGGAGCCACTGGAGGAGGAGAGGAAAAAAAGAGGGAGAGGAAGGGAAGAAGGAAAGGAAAGAGACAGTAACATCCCCTATGACTTACTGTCTCCGGTACACCACTCTTTTCAGTCACTTAGGCTGGGCGATCTAGGGGTCATGGGATCGACTCCTTACTCTCCCTTCTTCCCGTACTCAATCTTTTGCCAAGGCCTGTTGGTTCTACTTTCACTCTTTATTATATATGCCTCCTCTCTTCTGACACCCTGGTCCAGACCTTCTTCACTTCTCCCCTGGATTTCCAGTTGCTCCCTGCCTCTGGTCTTTCATTCCTCTAATAAACTTTATTAGGGTAAGCAATGTGTTTTTGTCTTTCTTTGAACTCCCAGTGCTTACAACAGTACCTGACTGTGACTGGCATCCTTGCTATTTCTCAAAGAAGACAAATCATTTCCTGTCTCTGAGTATTTTCACTGGGTATACTTCATGCTTGGAACACTTCCTGTTCACCTTCTCCTAGTTTTCCTGGCTTCCTTCAAATATCAGCTAAAGTTCCACCTACTTTAAGAAGTTTTTCCCACTTCTTTATAATGATACCAGTTAACACATATGGTGTCAGGAACTGTGTTAAGAGCTAGGGAGGGTTACAATAACAAACAAGCAAAACAGCCTTAAAAAGTTCATATTCTAATACAATTCTTTGTAAAGAGAAACTAGAGTTGGAAAGGTGAAATAAAAATGGTAGATTTACTGCAGCCATCTCTAGCATGGAAGGAGAAAGCCTGGGACTTGCTAAGAGAAGGTAAAATTTTAGCAATTCATATTAATCTGTTCAAACACCTCCAAAGGCTCCTATTACCTATCAAATAACCTCTAAATTCCTTCAAATCTCTCCTTCATTGAATAAAATCTATCCACTTACACACTACTTAGGTCACCATGCAAGGTTACTTGAAAAGTGTAAGTTTTACCTCCTTCAAGTCTTATTTCCAAGTACATGAGTCCAGTGACTCAGAGTTTACTGTCCATTCTCTCTATAAAGTTTGCATTTTCAGACTTTGTATATGTGCTTATGCCATCCCCTCATCCCTAACCTGGAACTCTGCCCTTCACACCATTCCCCTTTTCAAAATTTAGCTCAGTTGTTAATCCCTCCATAAACTCAATTCAAAAAACATTTTATGAAATGCCTGTTTTGTGCAAGGGATTGTGGCAGGCACTCAGAATATAAAGAAAAAAGCTACAGTCCTCCTGTTCAAGGAATTGAAGGGAGAAGTGGACACAAGACACAAAAGAAAAAAAAAAAAAGCAAATATATAGTCATATAAAGTAATTTCACTCATTCTAATCATAGGGAATATGCAAAGGCACAAAAGCAAGATGGAACATCATGTTAGCAGGCCTGTTTGACTAGAATTGACATAGTGCATTGCAAATATAATGAAACACAAATGGTAATGCTGATGGGAGCCAAATTAGGAAGGCTTTTAAACAGTAAGAGGAGAATCTGGATTTTATTCTAGAGGCAACAGGGAAGCTATTAACTCCTTCTGCCCATCTCCTCCTTCTACTTTCCTTTGTACTTAATGAGTGCTTAAGTAAACTAAACTCTCGGAAACTGGAAACCCCCAAGTTAGACATGTTTCCCCCTACTTCACACCTTTCATAAATGTTAGAAAATAATGTGTGGGGCAGATCTGGTGCAAGGCCCCTGGCCCTCCCCTCCTTCCCAATGAACTAATCAGAGACACCGTCAGGTACAAAGAGAAAGCATTTATTTAATCCCTGCTGGGAGAGGCCCAGACACACCTGGGAGCCATCCCAACTCCCACTGTGTGCTCCTGGAACCTGGCCAGCTTCCGGCTAGTCCAGGGTTTAAAAGCAAAAGACTAGAGCTTCTCATTGGATACACAACAAGGAAGGCCTTACCATCCCTGACCAATAATCGCCAATGCTGGCTGCCTCCCAAAGGTCATGTCACTTCCTGCAACTTCCGGTATCACAGGGTTCAAAGTTTATCCCTTCAGAGATCAAATGACCTCCCCAAGGTCCCAGAGTTCAGGTAACAGGGATCATGTGACAATGCTAAGAAATACTTCATCCAATCAGTCCCACTCAATGGGGATTGAGAGAAAAGGAAGAATTGAGGAATATGACAAAAATTATGATTTGTGTGATCACAAAAGGTTCAATAAACAGTAAATATTTGAATGTAACTCTTTGAGGGAGGGGCAGTATCATATTCCTCCTCCCTCCCATCCAATCAAAATCTTCCTCTTCAGTATAAGATTAGGAACTTCAGTTTTTTCCATGAAACTTTTCTTGATTACTCTCGGCACGGGCAATCTTTCCTTTATATTTCATCCTTTTTTTTCCCCAAAAAAAACTTTGTCCCATAATAACTTTTATTCTAGTTGTGTGTCAATCTTACTAACCAGCCACTACACAGAAGGTTCCCTAGGGACAGTGACGTCATTTTTCAAAGTTGTACTTCTAGCATGTGGACAGGGCGATGTATTTGGACGCCAGAAGAGCTGTGTTCAAAACCTGACTCATACTTCCGCGACGCTGGCCAAGTCTCAGGTCCTGAGACTACATTTCTTTATCTGCACAACCACGTCTGGTTAGGTTTTGTAACATTCTATGACTTCTTCCAGACTTTATGATTCTGTGAAACGTTTGTGAAATAGATTATTGATCTGCCTCATCTGGCACAGCGCCCTTGCACAGAGCACACTCTCGATGGATAACTGCTCAGTACGTTAATACTAGCTCTTTCCCGGTCTCTTCCCTAGCCTCCCCACTCCACTCCCCACTCCTTCCAATTTTCATCCACTTGCACCCAGGATGCCTCGGGGGAAGGGGAGGGGCAAATCTTAGTGGAAGCAGAATGGCACCATATCTCCTCTCCCCTCAGGTAGTCACACGGAAGCAGCTTAGAGCGCAGCAAGAGGTTTCAAGTCTCAGTGCGGAGGAAAGACAGGGGCAGAAAAGAGAGGGAGAGCGAGAGAAGAGAGGAGGGGGGGGGAAGAGAGTATGAGGAAATAAAAGGAGGAGGAGGAAGAGGGAGAAGGGGAAAAAGAGAGAATGGAAAGGGAAAAGAGAGGAGGACTAGAGGGATGAGATCGGAGCGAAGGGGAAAGGGCGGGGCAGAAGTGGGGGAGGAAGGGGAGGAAAGGAGCTGCAGCCCCTCCCATTCGGAAGCTCCCCTAGGAGGGGTTACAATTCCCGCCTCCGCCCCCAGCAGGTCTCTCCCAAGGTGCCCCGCGGCGGGGATGGGACCGAGGCGACTGATTCAAAGCTCTAGGGGGACCGCGCGTAGCTCTGGATTTTAACCTTTCTTCACCACGTAAAAAAGAAAAAAAAAAAACAAACACTCCGGGGCTCACCTCGGTCCCTGACTCCGCCTTCCGGAAGTCGCCGCTCATCGCCCCAGCGGCTCTAGAGACCCGAGAGTCAACTTTCCTTCCTTCTGCGCCATTTATTGATTCCCGGGCGGGTGAGCCCCGGGAAGCGCAGCAGCCCTGCGGCGAGCATGCGCGTTGCGTTGAGCGATGCCCTGGGAGGAGGGGTCCTGCGCACGCGCGTTTTCGAATTCTGGGCCCCCTCTCTGCCCCAGCGCTGGCCTCGCTGGCTCCTCCTACCCCTATCCTGACATCTGGCTCTGCTCCCCAGCTGCAATTGTAGTCGGTTTCCTGGGTAGATGAACTGAAACAGACTGTGATACTGTTTCCTTTTTTTCGTCCTCAGTATCAGCTAATATTTCTTGAATAAGACGAGGAGCTTTATGAATGTTTACCATTTAACATACGCTCCATAAACAAGTAGGTCTTTTTTTCTCCATTCTTAATAAAAGCAATTGTATGTGCATGTGAAATGGTTACTTTTAAAAAAAAATAAGAATATATATGTATATAATTTACATATAAAGTTTCTTTCACAAGATATCCCCACACCATTGAAACTGCACATACTTTACCATGCCTTTCACTTCCAGAGTGACATGGAACATTGGAGTTTTTAGAGGGGAAAAAAATGGTGGTTAATTATTAGAGAAGTACCTGCCTGGCAAAATGGCTTTTAGAACTCATTTGTACCTAGACTAAAAGAAAAAAAATTCCAGTTTGAGGTTTTTCCACTTCCCTTTTCCCCAGTCAATGTGTCCTATTTATTTGCATTCATTCAATACATATCTGTTAAGGATCTACCATGTGTTGAACTGATGTTACTCGAAGCCAGCAGAACCAGGAGAACATTGTACACAGTAACAGCAACATTCTGCAATGATCATCTATTACAGACTTAGCTGTTCTCAACAACACACTGAATTAAGACTCATGGAAAATGCCGTCTACATCTAGAAAAAGAACTATGGAATCTGAATTTTACTCTTGGTTTTTCTCACATGACATACGGAAATAGATTTAAATTAATTGTATATAATGTAAATCAGATTGTTGCTGTCTTAGGGAGGAGTAAAGGGGAGGAAGGAAGAAAAGAAGCTAAAAATCTTAAAATAAAGGTATGTTGAAAACTATATTGATAGATACTATTAAGTGGGGGGAAAATGGATCCACCATATATGATGCATTTGTCCTATCCTTTGTCCAATTCTTGAAGGGTTTTGCCCTCGGTTTATTTGTAGTTTTTGACTGAAGACTATCCCTCTTAAGACACTTTTGCACTGTAACAACTATGTGTTTTCGCATCATCCTCCTCAGACTCACTGAATGTCCTATCACAGTTTTCAACTACCTCCATCAATCTTAGATCTTTTGCTCTCTTTATACTGGTAAACTATAATTGGTAATTCCATCAGCTCTTATGGGTCCAATTGTCATCTCTCATAGTGACTCCTAAATGTCTTTAGCCTATATTGACCTCTCCTCAACTACAGTTCTGTATTATCTACTGTCTGGTAAATACCTCTACCATAACCCAAAGACCTCTGAACTCTTATTCACCTTCCAAAACATCACTTTTTTTTTTTTTTTTTTTTTTTTTTAGTGAATGAAAATTGCTGAGCAAAAACTAGAGCTGCAAATTATGTTTTTTTTCCTTAAAAACTTAAGAAAGCTTAAGGGAAAAAAACCAAGCAGCTTCATAACAATGTTAGGCTAGAAAAAAAGGGGACTGTACATGAAACTATAAATCTATTATATATAAAACTTTCTTTTCCTTTAAATATATATCATAGTTATCATATAACTTTCTTTTTCCTCTCCTCTTCCCCTTAGATGGCAACCATTAGACACAAATAAGTGCACACACACACATACACACACACACACACATATATGTGTATAGTATATATATATATATATATATATGTAAACCCATACTATATACAGTGCTGTTTATTAGTTCTTTCTCTGGATACAGATAGCATTATTCTTCATAGGTCCTTTGTCTTTAAGTATTTATAATAGTCAAAATGACATTGTCCATGGATGAGACAGTACAATGGTGAAGTGGATAGAGTTCTAGCCCTGGAGTCAGGAGGATCTGAGTTCAAGTATGGTTTTAGACATTGAACACTTCCTAGCTGTGTGATTCTGGGCAAGTCACAACTCCAACTGCCTCAAAAAAAAGTCTTAGTTATTTAAAGTTGTTCTAAAAACAATATTGCTGTTACTGTATATAACATTTTCTTGGTTCTGCTCATTTTGCTCTTCATTATTTTATGTAAATCTGCCTATATCCTTTCCTTCTCATTTTTATTGAGGGCACTGCTGTCTTTTTGGCCACCCAAATTTGTAACCTTAAAATAATTCTTGTTTTTTTCTTTTTCATCAACCTTCTATATCCTTTCTGTTTTAGATAAGGTCTTATAAAACCTACCTCCACTTCTCTCTACTCACAAAAGTGTTTCTCTACTTTACTCTCATTATCTTTCATCTGCACTTTTGCACTAAACTCATACCAGGTCTCCCAGTATTCTCTTTCCTTTTTCCATTCCATCCTAAACTGTTGCCCAAAAGTATTGAAAACATTCTCCCAAATAAAGTTCCCCTCCCATTATCTTGAATTAAAAAAAAAATATATATATATATATATGTATATATATATATTTCCTATGTCAACTTCTTTAAAAATCATAGTAAACTCCTGAAGGGTTTGGACTGTCTCCTTTTTTGTCTTTATAGCCTCAGGGGCTAGCATTATATCAGACACATAAGAAGAGCTTGTGTTCTTTAGTTGATTGATTAAGGACAATTCTAACTTTCCTTCAAGCCAAGTTTGGATAAAGACTTCTTTCATATATCCTAGAATTTCTTGTTTAGATGCTGTTTAGATTTGATGCCTTCTAAGATTCTTTCCAGCTCTTGAGATTCTGTGATTCTGACCCACTGAATTTAAAAATTATGCTTTTCTTTTATTTATTTATTTATTATTATAACTTTTTATTGGCAGAACACATGTATGGGTAATTTTTTTACAACATTATCTCTTGCACACACTTCTGTTCTGACTTTTCCGTTCCCTCCCTACACCCCCTCCCCTAAATGACAGGCAGTCTTATACATGTTAAATATGTTATAGTATATCGTAAATACAATATATATATGCAGAACTGTTAGGGTTGAGGGCAAATCTCAAGAGCAGAGTTTGAGGCACTCCGAGGCTTCCTCTGCCTGAGCCCAACAGGGAGTTGATGGCATTGAGTAAGCCTCATCCAACGAGGTGGAAGCCCTCCTCACTCTTGATTGATTATGCACTTGACTCTGATACTCTCTGACATGTGACCTGGGGACTATAGAAAAAGGAGTTGTAGAAAATAGATTAGATTCATTATGCTTTAGGATTAGAGCATTAGGATTGAGGGAACTATATGTAGTGAAGTAGTAGAATAAAGATTTGTTGCTGCATATTCATGTGTATCAGGTGTTCTGTGAGGGACCTCTTGAAGTCATTCTTCATTCAGATAATCGAAACCGTGACATCTGAAGACCTGGTGAATCTAAGAGCCAGTTGACCCTGTTGAAGTGAGCAGCGGGAGTTAATGCAGAACCATACAGTTCTCTTGTTTCACAAGAAGAATTGGATTCAGAAGGCAAAAATAACCTGGGAAGAAAAACAAAAATGCATATAGTCCAAATTCATTTCCCTTCACTGAGTGTAGCTGATTATGGCCATCACTGATCATTTGGAACTGAATTAGATCTTCTCTTTGTTGAAGTTATCCACTTCCATCAGAATACATCTTCATACAGTATTGTTGGTGAAGTGTACAATGATCTCCTGGTTCTGTGCATTTCACTCAGCATCAGTTCATACAAGTCTCTCCAAGCCTCTCTGTATTCATTCTGCTGGTCATTTCTTACAGAACAATAATATTCCATAACATTCATATACCACAATTTATCCAACCATGCTCCAATTGATGGACATCTGTTAGGTTCTTAAGAAGTGCTAATGAGATAATGAGATATTAGGTTCTTACTAATGCTAAGTCAATACTTAACAATTCTCTAGTTCTGGCCTTTAAAGGGAGTTTTACCCCTTTGAACTTCTGGGGAGGAGCTTAATGTTTAAAAGGAGCAAGTTTATTGGTAGAAGTAATCTTCCCACAAGCCCTTGCATTATCCCATGCCCATTCTCTGGGAGGATAAAAGAGGATGGCACTCTGGAGGAGGAGAAGTCTCTACTCTAGGTCAGAGTTGGCGGCTCTCTACAGGAAGAAGAATCTGGCCGAGAGATTGAGTTGAGACAGCAGATCTCCTCCCAGAGGGCAATCAGCAGTTTCTGGAGGCAACAGAACTTTACAGAATATATATATATATATATAAAACAGAACATTACATATTGGCGCCCAACGTGGGGCAAGGACTTTTGCTTATCCTGACAAGGACTGATTCTGAGCCCTTCAGAGGAGCTAGCCCAGACCTTTGCAATTTGGCACCCGAACAGGGACAGACAAGATCCTGATTCAAGTGGAAAAGCCTCCGATCCAGATTTCAGTGGAAAAGTCTCTGACCCAGAAGCGTGAGTAACAAGGAAACTTTGTTAAACTTTTGTTAAACTTTGTTTAACTTTGTTAAAGCACTAAAGTAGAATTTCAGTGAAATGGGGCAAATGCCTTCTGTTCAAGGAAAATGTTTAGAGAGCATTATCAAGGTTATGAAAAGCCAAGGATTGATTATAATTTTGGAGGAGATTACTGAACTTTTAAAAACTGTACAGGTCATATGTCCTTGTTTTTCTCTGGAAGAAGAATTGGATCTAGATGAATGGGAATTAGTAGGAAAGCAATTAGGTGAACACTACAATTCCAAACCAAACTTAATTTCCAAAGATACACTTCATACCTACAATTTAATCTAAATGGCTTTAAAAATTGTTATTCTAAAGGAAGAGAAGAAGGAGCAAAATGGGGAGGTGTCAACTAAACTAGGTGAAAAGGATGAATCAGATAACAATGAAGGTAAGTACAATTCTGAGCAACAGGAGCATTTTCCATCTCCTCCCTCAATTAACCCTTCAGGAGTGGAGCAAGAAGGAGGAGGGGAAGAGGCAGAAATACAAACAGAATCACCTGTGAAGCAGCCTATGACAAGATGAGAAAAAGCATTGGTTAAAGCTAAGAGAGAAGGACAGGATATAAGTGATTTTATACATGCATATCCTGTGATTAAAGAGACTGACTCTGTAGGTCAAAAAAGGAGAAGATATGCACCTTTAGATTTGAATAAAATTAAAGATTTGAAAAAAGGTTGTACCCTTTATGGGGCTACCTCAGTTTATGTTAAAATGTTACTAGATGGTTTGTCTTATGAAGTTCTAACCCCGAATGATTGGAAATCCATAGCAAGGACATGTTTAGAATCTGGACAAAATTTGTTATGGCTTGCGGAGTTTCATGAATTTTGTAAAATCCAAGTAAGATGCAATATAGAAACAGGAGTTAACACACAATTCACTTTTGAGCAATTAGCTGGTGAAGGTCAATATGGAGAGAATTCAAAACAGATTAATTATACTATGACAGTGTATGAACAAATTGCTAAGGCTGCAATAAAAGCTTGGAATGTCCTCCCTGGACAGAAAGATCGGAGAAAGGCTTTCACTAAAATAGAACAAGGTCCTAATGAACCTTTTGCGGATTTTGTGGGACGTCTGCAAACTGCTGTCAAAAGAACTATTGGAGAAAATGTAGCTACAGAAATCATGACCAGACATCTGGCTAAGGAAAATGCCAATGAGATTTGCAAAAGAATTATATGGGGATTAGACAAAGATGCTCCTTTAGAGGAAATCATAAGACGATGTGCTACAGTGGGAATAAATGCTTTTTACACCCAGATTATGATGAACATGGAAAGACAGGGTCCCTCTTGGCAAAGGACTTCTAGAGAAATTCGTCAATGTTTCCAATGTAGAAAAATTGGACATCTAAGAGCTCAGTGTACATATGGAGATAGAGTGAGAAGACAGGGTAGGAGAACAAGACCCAATACCCCACGTCCAAAATACAACAGAGGATTCCATTGGGCATCAGAGTGTAGACTAATTCAGGGAAACGGGATGAGGGGCCAGGTCCAGGGCCCCAGGCAAAAAAGACTTGGAGCATGATGGAAGCTGATGTTACATTCAAAGAGCCTTTAGAAGATCAGGACTCTGATTTGATCAACCAGCAGAAAAGCAATCACATGGCAGAAAGGGATTACCTAATAAGTCAGCCAAAAGGCAATCAGATTGCAAAAATGGATTACAGTTGGGGAGAATTCAGGCCTTTTAAATCAACAGGGCTGTGTCCAGTGCAAACAACTCCAATGTAATTGCCAGATGATGAGAAGAGATTTAGAAAGTGGTAAATAGAAGGAAATTAGATAGGTTAACTGCCTGGGAGAGAGAGTTAGCTTGTATTTTAAAAGACAGAAGGAAACAGATGAAGAAGGAAACAGATAGGTGGCAACAAGCACCTGAAGAGAGACAGAAAAAGAGAAAGACCTCAAAACAAAGGAGAAAATCTAAGAAACATCTGATAATGGAAGAGCATGGCTAATAAGAAGACTGTTAAAGAACTTTAAAACCATCAGGAATCATTGGATTTCCTAACACAAGATGAGACTAATGGACAATGGACTTATGGACATTTATAAATTCTCAATTTATGATTATTTGATTATGTTATTTATTACATACTTCTAGCATGTACTATGTGCTTATGTAATCTATGTAATTAGTGTAATACCTCCCATATTGATGGATTTATGTTTCAAGGTCATGACCACCCTATGTTCTAAATCAAAAGAAAGGGGGAGATGTTAGGTTCTTACTAAGTGCTAATGAGATAATGAGATATTAGGTTCTTATTAAGTGCTCAGTTGGTACTTAACAATTCTCTAGTTCCGGCCTTTAAAGGGAATTTTACCTCTTTGAACTTCTGGGGAGGAGCTTAATGTTTGAAAGGAGCAAGTTCATTGGTAGAAGTAATCTTCCTACAAGCCCTTGCATTATCCCACCCCCATTCTCTGGGAGGACAAAAGAGGGCTGCACTCTGGAGGAGGAGAAGTCTCTACTCTAGGTCAGAATTGGCGGCTCTCTTCAGGAAGAAGAATCTGGCCAAGAGATTGAGTTGAGACAGCAGATCTCCTTCCAGAGAGCAATCAGCAGTTTCTGGAGACAACAGAACTTTACAGGCATCCATTCATTGTCCAGTTTCCAGCCACTACAAAAAGGGCTGCCACAAACATTTTGGCACATACAGGTCCCTTTCCCTTCTTTAGTATTTCTTGGGATATAAGCCCAGTAGTAGCATTGCTGGATCAAAGGGTATACACAGTTTGATAACTTATTGGGCATAATTCCAGATTGCTCTCCAGAATGGTTGGATTCTTTCACAACTCCACCAATACTGAATCAGTGTCCCAGTTTTCCCACATCCCCTCCAACATTCATGATTATTTTTTCCTGTCATCTTAGCCAATCTGACAGGTGTGTAGTGTCTTAATTTGCATTCCTCTAATCAATAGTGATTTGGAACAATCTTTCATATGAGTAGAAATAGTTTCAATTTCATCATCTAAAATTTGTCTGTTCCTATCTTTTTTTAAAATTAATTTTATAATTACAATTTTTTTGACAGTACATATGCATGGGTAATTTTTTACAATATTATCTCTTGCACTCACTTCTATTTTTAATTTTCCCCTCCTTCCCTTCACCCCCTCCCCAAATGGCAGGCAGTCCCATACACGTTAAATATGGTATAAGTATATCCTAGATACAATATATGTGTGCAGAACCGAATTTCTTGTTGCACCCGAAGAATTGGATTCAGAAGGTAACAATAACCTGGGAAGAAAAACAAAAATGCAAACAATTTCCACTCATTTTCTAGTGTTCCTTCTCTGGGTGTAGCTGATTCTGTCCATCATTGATCAATTGGAACTGGATTAGATCTTCTCTTTGTTGAAGATATCCACTTCCATCAGAATACATCCTTATATAGTATTATTATTGAAGTGTGTAATGATCTCCTGGTTCTGCTCATTTCACTCAGCATCAGTTCATGTAAGTCTCTCCAAGCTTCTCTGTATTCATCCTGCCATTTCTTACAGAACAATAATATTCCATAACATTCATATACCATAATTTATCCAACCATTCTCCAATTGATGGGCATCCATTCATTTTCCAGTTTCTAGCCACTACAAAAAGGGCTGCCACAAATATTTTGGCACATACAGGTCCCTTTCCCTTCTTTAGTATTTCTTTGGGATATAAGCCCAGTAGTAGCACTGCTGGATCAAAGCTGGCCTTTTGTAACGTGCTCTCCTGGCAGTTACAATTACTAGTCTGCCCTAGGCCCAACAGAGTACCTTTGACCACTGACCTTTGCAGTGTGAACTCTACCCGGCTCACCTCCTCTGAGGCCTTCAAAGGTCTCTGGCTACGATCTCTTGAATCTATAGCTTAATAACCGGTAGCGCACTCAAGAACAGCCACATGTAATCTTAAAAGCCTTTATTATACCTACTTACGTAATGCTCTGACTGATGCCCTGACTTGTTGGTTCCTGAGTGAACACCTGGTCAGAAGACCCATGTGTTCACTACCAAAATCCTTACTTCTTTTGGCTACCCATCTTGGCTTGGCCGCCCAGGCTAGGGAGCCAGGGTAAAGAGTTTGATAACTTTTTAGGCATAATTCCAGATTACTCTCCAGAATGATTGGATTCTTTCACAACTCCACCAACAATGCATCAGTGTCCCAGTTTTCCCACATCCCCTCCAACATTCATCATTATTTTTTCCTGTCATCTTAGCCAATCTGACAGGTGTGTAGTGGTATGTCAGAGTTTTCTTAATTTGCATTTCTCTAATCAATCTTTCATATGTGTGGAAATAGTTTCAATTTCATCATTCGAAAATTGTCTGTTCATATCCTTTGACCATTTATCAATTGGAGAATGGCTTGATTTCTTATAAATTAGAGTCAATTCTCTGTATATTTTGGAGATGAGGCCTTTATCAGAACCTTTAACTGTAAAAATGTTTTCCCAATTTGTTACATCCCTTCTAATCTTGTTTGCATTAGTTTTATTTGTACAAAGGCTTTTTAATTTGATATAATCAACATTTTCAATTTTGTGATCAATAAAGATCTCAACCTCTTCTTTGGTCACAAATTCCTTCCTCCTCCACAAGTCTGAGAAGTAAACTATCTTATGTTCCTCTAATTTATTTATAATTTCATTCTTTATGCCTAAATCATGGACTCATTTTGATCTTATCTTGATGTACGGTGTTAAGTGAGGGTCCATGCCTAGTTTCTGCCATACAAATTTCTAGTTTTCCTATCAGTTTTTGTTAATTTTTATCCCAAATGTTGGGATCTTTGGGTTTGTCAAATAGTAGATTACTATAGTTATTGACTATTTTGTCCTGTGAACCTAACCTATTCCATTGATCAACTAATCTATTTCTTAGTCAATATCAAATGGTTTTGGTGACTGCTGTTTTATAATATAGTTTTAGATCAGGTACAGGTAGGCCTCCTTCATTTGATTTTTTTTTTCCATTAATTCCCTTGAAATTCTTTTTTTTTTTTTTTTTTTCCTTTCCCCATGACTTTTTTTTTTTAATTTTATAATTATAACATTTTTTGACAGTACATATGCATAGGTAATTTTTTACAACATTATCCTTTGTACTCCCTTCTGTTCTGAATTTTCCCCTCCTTCCCTTCACCCCCTCCCCTAGATGGCAGGCATTTCCAAACATATTAAATATGCTATAGTATATCCTAGGTACAATATATATGTGTAGATCCAAATTTTGCGGTTATTGTTGTTGTTGTTGCAAAGGAAGAATTGGATTTGGAAGGTAACAATAACCTGGAGAGAAAAACAAAAAATGCTAACAGTTTATACTCATTTCCCAGTGTTTCTCCTCTGGGTGTAGCTGATTCTGTCCATCATTGATCAATTGGATTTGGATTAGCGCTTCTCTATGTTGAAGATATTCACTTCCATCAGAATACATCCTCATAGAGTATTGTTGTTGAAGTAAATGATCTCCTAGTTCTGCTCATTTCACTAAGCATCAGTTGATGTAAGTCTCTCCAAGCCTCTCTGTATTCATCCTGCTGGTCATTTCTTACAGAACAATAATATTCCATAACATTCATATACCATAATTTACCCAACCATTCTCCAATTGATGGGCATCCACTCATTTTCCAGTTTCTAGCCACTACAAAAAGGGCTGCCACACATATTTTGGCACATACAGGTCCCTTTCCCTTCTTTAGTATTTCTTTGGGATATAAGCCCAGTAGTAGCACTGCTGGATCAAAGGGTATTCACAGTTTGATAACCTTTTGGGCATAATTCCAGATTGCTCTCCCGAATGATTGGATTCTTTCACAACTCCACCAACAATGCATCAGTGTCACAGTTTTCCCACAGCCCCACCAACATTCATCGTTATTAGTTCCTGTCATCTTAGCCAATCTGACAGGTGTGTAGTGGTATCTCAGAGGTGTCTTAATTTCCATTTCTCTGATCAATATTGAATCGGAACACTCTTTCATATGTGTGGAAATAGTTTCAATTTCATCATCTGAAAATTGTCTGTTCATATCCTTTGACCATTTATCAATTGGAGAATGGCTTGATTTCTTATAAATTAGAGTCAATACTCTGTATATTTTGGAGATGAGGCCTTTATCAGAACCTTTAACTGTAAAAATGTTTTCCCAATTTGTTACTTCCCTTCTAATCTTGTTTGCATTAGTTTTGTTTGTACAAAAGCTTTTTAATTTGATGTAATCAAAATTTTCTATTTTGTGATCAATAATGATCTCTAGTTCTCCTTAGGTCACCAATTCCTTATTCCTCCACAAGTCTGAGAAGTAAACTATCCTATGTTCCTCTAATTTATTTACGATCTTCTTCTTTATGCCTAAATCATGGACCCATTTTGATCTTATCTTAGTATGTGGTATTAAATGTGGGTCTATGCCTAGTTTCTGCCATCCTAATTTCCAGTTTTCCCAGCAGTTTTTGTCAAATAATGAATTCTTATCTTAAAAGTTGGGATCTTTGGGTTTGTCAAACACTAGATTGCTATTTTTATTCACTATCTTGCCCTGTGAACCTAACCTAATCCACTAATCAACTAGTCTATTTCTTAACCAATACCAAATGATTTTGGTGACTGTTGCTTTACAATATAGTTCTAGGTCAGGTACAGCTAGATCACCTTCATTTAATTTTTTTTTCATTACTTCCCTTGAAATTTTCCACCTTTTATTGTTCCATATGAATTCTGTTGTTATTTTTTTCTAGGTCATTAAAATAGTTTCTTGGGAGTCTGATTGGTATAGCACTAAATAAATAGATTAGATAGTATTGTCATCTTTATTATATTTGCTAGGCCTATCCAAGAGCACTTAATATTTTTCCAATTATTTAAATCTGACTTTATTTGTGTGGAAAGTGTTTTGTAATTTGGTTCATATAATTCCTGACTTTTCTTTGGTAGATAGATTCCCAAATATTTTCTGCTACTGACAGTTATTTTGAATGGAATTTCTCTTTGTATCTCTTGCTGTTGGATTTTGTTGGTGATGTATAAAAATGCTGAGGATTTATGTGGATTTATTTTGTATCTTGCAACTTTGCTAAAGTTGTGAATTATTTCTAATAGCTTTTTAATGAATTTCTGGAGTTCTCTAAGTATGCTATCATATCATCTATAAAGAGCGATAGTTTGGTTTCCTTATTACTTACTCTAATTCCTTTAAGCTCTTTCTCAACTCTTATTGCCAAGGCTAGCATTTCTAATACAATATTGAATAGTAATGGTGATAGTGGGCAACCTTGTTTCATTTCTGATCTTACTGGGAATGGCTCCAGTTTCCCCCCATTATATATGATTCTTACTAATGGTTTTAAATATATGCTCCTGACTATTTTAAGGAAAAGTCCGTTTAGTCCTATGCTCTCAAGTGTTTTTATTAAGAATGGATGTTGGATTTTATCAAATGCTTTTTCTGCATCTATTGAGATGATCATATGGTTTTTGTTAATTAGTTTATTGACATAGTCAATTATACTAATGGTTTTCCTAATATTGAACCAGCCCTGCATTCCTAGTGTAAATCCTACTGGATCATAGTGTATTATCCCGGGGGTGATTTTCTGTAATCTTTTTGCTAATATTTTATTCAAGATTTTAGCATCAGTATTCATTAGGGAGATTGGTTTATAATTTTCTTTCTCTATTTTCAACCTACCTGGTTTAGGTATCAGTACCATGTCTGTGTCATAAAAGGAATTTGGTAAGACTGCTTCAATCTTATTTTTTCAAATAGTTTATATAGCATTGGAGTTAATTGTTATTTAAATGTTTGGTAGAATTCACATGCAAATCCACATGGTCCTGGGGATTTTTTCTTAGGGAATTAATTAATAGCTTGTTCTATTTCTTTTTCTAAGATGGAACTATTTAACCAATTTACTTCTTCCTCTGTTAATCTGGGCAAGCTATATTTTTGAAGGTATTCTTCCATTTCATTTAAATTATCGAATTTATTAGCATAAAGTTGGACAAAGTAACTCCTAATTATTGCTCTAATTTCCTCTTCATTAATAGTGAGATCTTGCTTTTCATTTTTAAGACAATTTGATTTTCCTCTTTCCTTTTTTTTAATCAGATTTACTAAGGGTTTATCTATTTTGTTGATTTTTTTCATAGAACCAACTTTTAGTTTTATTAATTAATTCAATAGTTTTTTTTACTTTCAATTTTTATTAATGTCTCCTTTTATTTTTAGAATTTCAACTTTACTGTTTTTCTAGCATTTTTAATTGCCAACCCAATTCATTGACCTTTTCTTTCTCTATTTTATGCAAGTAGGTTTCTAGAGATATAAAATTTCCCCTTATTACCACTTTGGCTTCATCCCACACATTTTGGTATGATGTCTCATTATTCTCATTGTCTTGGGTGAAGCTATTAATTTTGTCTATCATTTGCTGTTTCACCCAATCATCCTTTACTATGAGATTATTTAGTTTCCAATTATTTTTTGGTCTATTTTCCCCTGGCTTTTTATTGAATGCAATTTTCATTGCATTGTGATCTGAAAAGGATGCATTTACTATTTTTGCCTTTCTGTATTTTAATTTGAAGTTTTTAATGTCCTAATATATGGTCAATTTTTGTATAGGTTCCATGAACTGCTGAGAAGAAAGTGTACTCCTTTCTGTCTTCATTTAGTTTTCTCCAAAGATCTATCATACCTAACTTTTCTAGTATTCTATTTACCTCTTTGACTTCTTTCTTATTTATTTTGTGGTTTGATTTATCTAATTCTGAGAGTGCAAGGTTGAGATTTCCCACTATTATAGTTTTGCTGTCTATTTCTTCTTGCACCTTTCTTAATTTCTCTTTTAAGAATTTAGATGCTACATCACTTTGTGCATATATGTTTAATACTGATATTACTTCATTAGCTATGCTACCCTTTAGCAAGATATAGTGGGGTAGCCCTTCCTTATCTATTTTAATTAGATCAATTTTTGCTTTTGCTTGATCTAAGATCAGGATGCTTTTTTGACTTCACCTGAAGCATAATAGATTCTCCTCCAACATTTTCTCTTTACTCTGTATGTATTGTCCTGCTTCAAGAGTTTTTTCTGTAAACAACGTATTGTAGGATTTGGCTTTTAATCCAGTCTGCTATCTGCCTCTGCTTTATGGGAAAATTACCCCATTCACATTTATGGTAAAAATTACTAATTCTGTATTATTTCCATCTTGTTAACCCCTGCTTATGCTTTTATCCTTTCCTTACCCTTACTTCTCTCCCCAGTATTAAACTTGTGAGAACCACTTGCTTCTCCCTTTTTAGGATCCCTCCCATCACCTTAAGAGTGCCTCCTTGGGGCAGCTAGGTGGCACAGTGGATAGAGCACCAGCCTTGAATTCAGGAGAACCTGAGTTTAAATCTGGTTTCAGACACTTAACACTTCCTAGCTGTGACCCTGGGCAAGTCACTTAACCCCAGCCTCAAAAAAAAAAAAAAAAAAAAAAAAAAGAGTTCCTTCTCCTTTCTTACCCCTTTTTCTCACAATTTCTGTACTCCCTTCTGCTTAGCTTATTTCTTCCCTCTTCACTTTTCCCCTCCCACTTTTCAATGAGGTAGGAGAAGTTCCTCTGTAAATCAAATATGTCTAATATTTTTCCCTTTAAGCCAATTCTGATGAAAGTAAGATGCACACTATGTTCTTTCCCCTCTCTTCTTTCTCTCAGATATAACAGGTTTCCTTTGCATCTTCGTGAGATGTAGTACACTAACTTTAGTCTTTTTCTGGTACAATTTCCTTTCCACCTCTAGTTTCTAGAACAAATTATACATATGTTCTTTATGTATCTTTATAACAGAAATATAGTTCTCAAGATTTCTTTTTACCTTTTTAGGTTTCTCTTGAGTTTTATAATTGGCAATCACACTTTTTGTTTAGTTCCAGTTTTTTCATCAGAAATAGATAAAATTCATCTATTTCATTGAATGTTCATCTTCTTCCCTGGGGAAAAAAAAAAGCTCATTTTGGCTGGATAAGTTATTTTTGGCTGCATACCAAGTTCCTTAGCCTTTCAGAATATCAGATTCCAGGCCCTTCGATCCTTTAATGTGGATGCTGCTAGATCCTGAATAATCCTTATTGTGGCTCCTCTATATTTGAATTGATTTTTTTTCTAGCAGCTTGTAATATGTTTTCCTTCATCTGATAGTTCTGGAATTTAGCCACTATATTTCTTGGAGTTTTGATTTTAGAGTCCTTTTCAGTAGGTGATCGATGAATTCTTTGAATGTCTATTAACCCTCCATTTCTATAACTTCTGGGCAATTATCTTTGATAATTTCCTGGAAAATAGTTTCCAGGCTCTTTTTTCATCATATTTTTCAGGAAGTCCAGTAATTCTCAGATTATCTCTCCTGGATCTATTTTCCACGTTTGTTGTTTTCCCAAGAAAGTATTTGACACTTTTTTCCATTGTTTCTTTTTTTTTTTTTTTTGGTTTTGCTTGACTGATTCTTGGTGTCTCCTCTAGTCATTCAATTCCATTTGTTCAATTCTGATTTTTAATGAATTATTTTCTTCACTCACTTTTTTATTTCTTTTTCTAATTGTCCAATTGAGTTTTTAAATGAGTTGTTTTGTTCTATGGAATTTTTTTTTCCACTTTGGCAATTTTATTTTTCAGAGAGCTATTTTCTTTTTCCAATTCACTAATTCTGTTTTTCAAGTATTTGATTTTTTTATCTACTCTATCTTTAAATGAGTGGGATGACTTATCCAGACTCTCTTGCTAAGCTTCCCTTTCCTTTTCCCATTTTCCTTCTAGTTCTCTTGTGAGAGCCTTTTTAATTTTTTCTATGAGAGTCTTGTACACTGAAGACCAGATCATATCCCCCTTTGAGGTTCATCTGGAGATAATCTGTTTTTAGTCTCTTCAGGGTTTAAAGTCTTCTCTATATCAATATGGAAGCTATCAATTGTTAGAGTGCACTTTAATTTTTTGCTCATTTTGTCAAACAAGAATCAAAGAAAACAAACTAACAAAAAAAGCAAATGCAGTCTGTTTTTTTTTTGGGGGGGGCTGGATGGTATTACTGAGCTTCCTCTACAGACTACAGGGGGCAGCAGCGAGGCACTAGCAGGACAGCCTGTGCTCTGAGACTCTGCGGCTCTAAGAACGCTCTGAGACACTCCGGGTGGGGATGGCCAGGTCCCGAGAGACCCTAGCTTTTTGGGGTTTTAGTCTTTACCCCTTGTGTTTATAGCTTCCCTGCTGACCCATTGGCTTGCTGCCAGAGAAAAGTAGCCACACTGTGGTAAAGTTCTTTCAGCAGAAATGGCTGAGATCACACCCTTCCTCCCTCAGGTCTGCTCAGTGTGAGCTGCCTTCCATACTCTCACTGCCTGCCAAGCTCTCCCTGCCTGCCTTCAGTCTGCACCTGATCTAACCATCCCTACCACTAGCAAAAACAGACCCTTTCTGGCGAATTTCAAGCGTGTCTTCTGTTGGTAATGTATTTGTGGGTTTTTTCAGTCAAGCTCTAATTCTGAGGCTTGCCATGAAAAAAAGTATTCTAATAGCAAGAAGGAGCTTAGATAGATGTGTATGTCCTCTCCTCCATCTTGGCCTGAAGTCCAAAAGTTTGCTTTTGTAAAAAAAAAAAAATTATTTCTAGGATCAATTCCTTGTTTTCTTGTTAATTCTGGTCTAAATTCATTTTTGTACTTTGGAATAAAGTAATAATTCTTCATTTCTGTTTCCTTTCCACATATCACATCTCTTAAATCCCTCACTCCCCAAATGCTTTCACTATACAAAAAAGAAGTTTAAATATTTACTTTGCTAATGTGCATGCATTAGATATCATCAATCAGGCCACTGATTATGGTGTGAGGAAAAAGACCAAAACAGCACAAGTACTACCCCATTGAAGAACAAATGGCTTCCCATATGTTGACAAATCTATCAATCATCCAATAAACATTTATAACCATTACTATTGTTAGTCCTCACTATGTGATATGTACACCAGGGATACAAATAAAAGACAAAGCTGGCTTTTAAAGAGCTCACATTCTATTGAGGAGACAACGTGTATTATATGTAACCTCAGTATCTTTGTTGAATAGATCATATTTTGTACTATTTGGCAGTCTGCACAGGGACCTAGCCCTCTCCTTCCTTAAATACTTTTTGTTGGTTAGTAACCTAGAATTTTAATGACATAATATGAGTGAAGATAAGAGTAGGCCCTATACTCTTATTGTTTAGACTCTTTATATTTTAACACTTGGTTATATACAGTCTAAAAGTTTATTATGAAATATGTGACTGTAAAGTAATGTTTTGAGAAATATATGTGCCATTTTTGTTTTTGAGAAATTATATACATATTCATAATATATACAAAATATGTATGCATTCATTTGTAGAGTCTCATGAAATCCTAAAGTTAGAAGGCACCTTAAAATTCTTTAGTTAAGAGCACAAATAGGGGCAGCTAGATGGTGCAGTGGATAGAGCACCAGCCCTGAATTCAGGAGGACCTGAGTTCAAATTTGGTCTCAGACACTTAACACTTCCTAGCTGTGTGACCCTGGGCAAGTCACTTAACCCCAGCCTCAGGGAAAAAAACAAAACAAAAAAAAAAAAGAGCATAAACAAATCCCTTCTACATCTCTTACAAGTGATCATTCAGTCCTAGCTTAAAGGTCTTCTGTGACCAGAAACTCACTCGTTCTGGACCCTCAAGAGGGTATAAGAATACTGCAAGGGTTCCTGGAATCCATATGCAAGTCATTTTATCATTAGGAATTTCCTCAATCTATAGATACTAATGATACAACTACTGCCATATAGGGATATGTAAAATATTTTGACTCTATATAAGGAATTCTCCTGCTTGAAAAAGGTAGAAACATCTAGGTTTTAATGTCATAAATTATGCATAGTTGAAAGACTGAGTCAGAATTGCTTTGAATTTAATTATTCTGTATTGGGTTGTTAAAGTGCCAAAGTAAGCATTCCCATTGGTCAGATGGCAATATGGAGTTTGAAAGCCTGAAACTTGTGCAATACAATTGCCAATTCCAAAGAAAATATGACACTAATAATAACAATAGTTAGCATATCCTAGGAACTGGGCTAAGTGCTTTACAATTATTATCTCTTTTGAGCCTTACAACAACTCTAGAAGGAAAGAGCAACCTTATTGTCCCCATTTTACAGATGAGAAAACTGAGGTAAACAGAAGTAATTTACTTCAGTTACAGATAGTTAAAGAGGGAAATGAAAGTTGTAAATGAACAATAGTGATCTGCTTTTTTGTAGGGAGAGAATCATCTATCAAAGTTTACCTTTTATAACTTCCATTTTTTAATGACTCAAAAACTACTTTTTTTCCCCTTTGATAGTTTCCAATAGGTGTCTGTAATGTCCATTCCTTTTTTCTTCTATTTTTGTAATCACATTTGAAAATATTAATCCAAAATAAAAAACCTTGGTTTTTATATGCTGATAACATGCCAATTGATAAATATTTTACCATGCTTATAAGGAAAAAAGTTTTGGACACCAAAAGAAAACATATTATGAGAAAATATTTTTTGGAAATCAATTAACATTGACATTTGTTATCAAAAAAGTCTGTGAAACTTAGCAGGATGAGGAATAAACACAGGAAAGCTGCTGCTGCTCCCTGCTTCCAGGTGCAAGCTTACAAACTGCTAGTTGTAAATAAATAGTTTATTCAGTGATTCTCGTGAGAAGCTGGTATACTCATGGATGAGATATATGGAGTACTATGGAGGAGCAAACTTTATACTACTAGTTTGGTTTCTTAGTCCTCCCTTCAAGATTTAGATTGGTTGGATTTACAATAAAAATTAGTTACTATTTGTTGACTTTACCAAACAAATGCGAATTAGGTTGGATTTACAATTCTCTTTATCCACCCATTCCTAAAGTCTTGGGCCCTTTCATTGACCCTAACAGATTTGGGAAGGTTTAACCCCTAAGCCTCTTTGTCAGGAACTTTGTTGCTTAATTAACTAGTTCCTTGACTTATAAGTGATTGGTTGGAGATATCTTAAAAAGATATCTTACCTTTCCTTTTATCCTGTTCTGACAATATCTATGGAAACTCAATTTCTCATATGGCTCACATAGTAAAATAATATTTTTATTTAATGAAATAGCATTTTTCTTTAGAAATACTTCATTTTGAACGTATTCATTTGAAATTATAATGAAATCATTAAGTTTATTAAATGGATGCTATTTACTCAAAAGTTTCTAGTCACGTATAAAATAAATAACTCAATTGAGAGGCAACCTACATCAATGGAAATTACTGGATTTGACTTGGAGTACTGTGTTCCAATCCCAGCCCTTTACATACTACTGTGTAACTTTTGACAATTTATTAGCTTCTGGAAGATGGTGGTATCCTCTAGAACAAATCCCATATGGGATCTCTTCACTTCATGTGGAGGTCATTAAATTATGATTTATTATCAATAAATGTTTCACTTGTATACATATTTTTTATATCTATATATCTGGGATTATGTAAAAATTTCTTGGGTGAAAAGGGGTTATGAATGGAAAAAGTTTAAGAAGCTCTGCTTTATAATAATATAGGGAAGTTGGGAGAGAGTGTTTGAGAACAAAGGAGAGTGAGTTTAAGATGTCTATAAAATATCCAGTTTGAGATGAAAAGCTAGATAGAAGTCAACAAAAAAGGTTATTAGTACATAAATAAATCTTAGAATTATCTGCATAGAAATAATAATTGAATCCATGTTAGTTCATGAAATTGCTAATTGAAAAAACATAAAGAAGAGAAGAGAAACCAGTACAGGAGCTAGATGAATGTCCATAGTTAGTGCATGTGACCCAGATCAGAATGCAGGAAAAGAGACTGATGGAGAATGACAGGAAGAGAACCAGGTAAAGTAATGGTTGTTTTTTTTTTTTTTTTTTTTTTTTTAATAAACTTTTTTATTTTCAAAACATATGCACTGATAATTTGACAACATTGACCCTTGCTTAGCCTTTTTTCAGATTTTCTCCTTTCCCCCACTCCCTCTTCTAGATGGCAAGCAATCTAATATGTGTTAAACATGTTAATATGTTAAATTCAATATGTATAAACATATTTATACAATTCTCATGCTGCACAAGAAAAATCAGATCAAAAAAAGAAAGTAAATGAGTAAGAAAACAAAATGCAATCTAACAACAACAAAAAGAGTGAGAATGTTATGTTGTGACCCACATTCAGTTGCTACAGTCCTCTCTTGTAAGGGTCCTTTAAATGGGTTGGCACAGTGCAATAGGAGGTTTGAGTGGCCCAGAAGTAATTTTCTGTGGCTGGGGACTGCCCCATGGGCAGAACTCTTGTCATATCGAGATAGCTTCATAATGGGAGACGGCTCCCTCTCTGATTGGCTATGTGTGTGACCCCACAGACCCTTTTTAAGCCCATCACAGCAGTAGGTAGAGCTCTTTATCCTGGGGTAGCTGAGCCAGGTGGATGGAGAGCCAAGAGGGGTAAGGAGTTTGATAGTGAACACCTGGGTCTCCAGACCACATGTTCACTAGGGAGTTAACAAGTCAGGGCATTATGTGAGTAAGTATAATAAAGACTTTAAGTTTGTACATGGCTGTTCTTGAGTGAACTATCAGTTATTAAACTATGATTCAAGAAATCATAGCAGAGATCTCTAAAGGCCGCAGAGGAGGCACCTGGGTAGAATTAGTTGACACTGCAAAGGTCAGTGGCCATAGATTCTCTGATGCCTTGGGAATTAGGAGAGATTGGCAATGTGAAATATCAAGTAACGCTAGAGCTTTTGCAAATGAAGTAACTGCTTTAGGGTTAAATAATAAAATGATATTTTACACTCTCTCTGGACGTAGATGGCTCTCTTAATCACAAGATTATTGGAACTGTCATCAGTCATTTCATTGTTGGAAAGAGTTCATCAGAATCAATTGTTGTATAATATTTATGTTTCCAATTATTTTTTGGTCTATTTTCCCCTGGTTTTTTATTGAATGTAATTTTTATTGCATCATGATCTAAAAAAGATGCATTTACTATTTCTGCCTTTTTGCATTTGAATTTGAGGTCTTTATGTCCTAATATATGGTCAATTTTTGTATAGGTTCCATGAACTGTCGAGAAGAAAGTGTACTCCTTTCTGTCTCCATTCATACCGTCTGTCTCTATCATACCTAACTTTTCTAGTATTCTATTCACCTCTTTAATTTCTTTCTTATTTATTTTGTGGTTTGATTTATCTAGTTCTGAGAGTGCAAGGTTGAGATCTCCCACTATTATAGTTTTGCTGTCTATTTCTTCTTGCAGCTCTCTTAACTTCTCCTTTAAAAATTTAGATGCTACACAATTTGGTGCATATATGTTTAATATTGATATTGCTTCATTATCTATGTTACCCTTTAGCAAAATATAGGCCCTTCCTTATCTCTTTTAATTAGATCAGTTTTTGCTTTTGCTTGATCTGAGATGAGGATGGCTACTCCTGCTTTTTTGACTTCACCTGAAGCACAGTAGATTCTGCTCCAACCTTTTGCCTTTACTTTGTATGTATCACCCTGCTTTAGGTGTGTTTCTTGCAACCAATATATTGTAGGATTCTGACTTTTAATCCAGTCTGCCTCTGCTTTAGGGGGAGTTTACCCCAGTCACAGTTAAGGTTGAAATTACTAATTCTGCATTTCCTCTCCTCTTGTTAACCCCAGATTATGCTTTTCTCTTTTCTTTCCCCCTTACTCCCCATCCCCAGTATTATATATATATACTTGTGAGCTTCACTTGCCTCATGCAGCCCTCCTTCTTTAAGATCCCTCCCTCACCTTAGATCCCCTCCCCTTTTCTTAAACCTTTTCCTTAAAATTTCTGTATTTCCTTCTGTTTAGCTTACTACTTCATTTTCACTTTTCCTTACCCATTTTTCAATGAGGTGGGAGAAGTTTCTCTGTAAATTGAATATGTCTAATATTTTTCTCTTTAAGCCAATTCTAATAAAAGTAAGATATATACTATGTTCATCTCCCTCCCTTCTTTCCCTCAGGTATAATAGGTTTCCTTTGCCTCTTTGTGAGATGTAGTACCTCCACTTTTTTTTTTCTCATACTATTTTTTCCACCTCTAGCTTCTTTTTTATATTATAACAATAAAACCAAATTAAACATGTATTCTTTGTATACTCATAACATAAATATATTTCCCAAGATTTCTTTTTACCTTTTTATGTTTCTTTTGAGTGTATAACATTAATGTTGCCATGTACAATGATCTTCTGGACCTTTCTAAAGTCATCCTCCTGATTATTTCTTATAGAACAATAATATCCCATAATATTCATATACCATAACTTATTCAACCATTCTCCAATTGATGGGAATTCCTTCAATTTCCAGTTTCTAGCCACTACAAAAAAGGCTGCCACAAACTTTTTTGCACATGTGGGCAGGTAAAGTAATGTCATAAAAAGTGAGAAAGAAGAGAGTATCAAGGAAGAAAGGGCAATTAACAGCATCAAACACTGTAGAGTGGTTAAAAAAGATGAGGACTGAGAAAAGGGCATCTGATTTGGCAATCCAAGAATCACTATTAACTTTAGAGAGAATAGTTTCAGCTGAATAATGAGTTCAAAAGCCATACTGTGGAGAGTAAGAGAATGACAAGAAGGGACAGGACAGACACAGACTTCCTGCGGACTGTAGCCATGAAAAGGAAAGATAGAGGGCTATACGCAGAAGGCATATTGTTGCCGTTCATCCCACATTTTCAAAGAGGACCAATAACACCATGGGGAGCTGTCTTGATTCATTCTTGAATTGGATTGAAATGAAGCAGAGTTGAACAACATCATCACCCTCAGTTTCTTCCAGAATCATCACAGACCAGAGGTAAGACAAAAGTCAAGGTGCCTGGCAATGACTTTGGTGTCTTCAATGTCTAACCAAGCTCCAAGGGCTCCAGAGGGGGCACTTGCTTCAGCAGCCTTCATGGACGTTGGAACAAATTGTTGCCCCTTGTTGGAGCAAATTGCAGATGCACCTTCTATTGGGGATAGCCTTCAAACTCTTCACTAACATGTTTGAGGCAGAATCCTCTACCCTAAATGAAAACAAAAAAGAATTCTTATTTAATGTATTCTCTTTGACTTTGTTTAAAAAGCCAATCTTTTTTTCCCCTGAGGCAATTGGGGTTAAGTGACTTGCCCAGGGTCACATAGCCAGTCTCAAGTTCTTTCTTAGAGGTATATTGCTCACGTGACCCTGCACAAGGCATTGAATATCTCAATGTTTTAGGCATCCCTCAAGACAATAAGTTGAAAAAAAGTATTGACCTGCATTTATAGAGGAAGTTTCCTAAGTTGTTGAAATCACAGATTTCTTCTCTAATTTGTTAGTAACTTTTTTCTTACAGCAATCCTAGATTTGCCTCTTTGCAACTTTTACCCATTGTTTCTGATTCTGCTCAATAGAGGCAGCAGAATAAGTCTCATCTTTATTTCATAGAGAACATGTCACAAACTTGGTACATTTAAGTATTTAAGTATATTAAGTATTTAAGACTTCATATTGAAGGGTACTGAGGTAGCAAGATCATTATTTTAGAACACCGTATCTATGATGTGACATCAAGACAAGATGTTTCAAATCCACCAACCTAAATTCTGCTGGTTCATGTAGTAACATAAAATATAACCAAAAAAATAGAATGTATCTTTAGTGATTTTGAAGTCTTGAGCAGGGAATTGAAAGACTTGGAGACACATGGTGTTTTTTCCCCCTTACTTTGTAACTTTATTATTTACATACATTTCTATAGTGCATTATGCAATTTAAATTTTGTACTTAAATAGCATTTTGCCCAATTACATGTAAAAACAATTTTTTAATAATAGCTTTTTATTTTCAAAATACATGCAAAGATAGTCTTCAACATTCACCTCTGCAAAATACTTCTATATCCCCAATTTTTCTCTGTCTCTTCCCTCTAGCCCCCTCCCCTAGGCTACAAGTAATCCAAAACAGGATAAACGTGCATTTCTTCTAAATTTATTTCCATATCTATTGTGCTGCACTAGAAAAATCTAAACAAAAAGGGAAAAAAATGAGAAAGTTTTAAAAAAGCAACAAATGGCAAAAAATAAAATTAAATTAAAAAATGAAAATATTATATTATTATCCACATTCAGACCCCATAATCCTCTCTCCGGATGCAGATGGCTCTCTCCATCACAAGTCTATTGGAATTGGCCCAAATAATCTCATTGCTGAAAAGAGCCAAGTGCATCAGAGTTGATTATCACATAATCTTATCGTGTACAATGTTTTCTTGGTTCTACTCATTTCACTTAGAATCATTTCATGCAAGTTTCTCCAGGCCTTTCTGAAATTAATCTGCTGATTGTTTCTTATAGAATAATAATAGTCCAATGTATTCATATACCATGTTCCCCAATTGCTGGGCATCCACTCACTTTTCAGTTTCTTGTCACTCCAAAAAGGGCACATGTGCATCCTTTTCCTTTTTTTATGATATCTTTGGGATACAGACTCAACAGAGACACTGCTAGATCAAAGGGTATACAAAGTTTGCTACTCCTTTGAGCATAGTTCCAAATTATTCTCCAAAATGGTTAGATTAGTTCACAACTTCACCAATAATATATTAGTGTCTCAGTTTTACCACATCCTTTCTAATATTAACATTATATTTTCTATCATCTTAGCCAATCTGTGTGTTTAGTGGTACCTCAGAGTTGTCTTAATTTGCATTTCTCAGTCTAATCAATAGTGATTCAGAGCATTTTTTTTCATATGACTAGATAATGGCTTTAATTTCATCATCTGAAAATGTCTGTTCATATCCTTTGATTATTTATCAATTGGAGAATGGCTTGTATTCTTATAAAAATTTGTGTTAATTCTCTATTTTAGAAATGAGGCCTTTATCAGGGGTCTTGGATATAAAATCTTTTCCCTCAGTTTTCTGCCTCCCTTCTACAGTTTTTAATATTATGCATTTCTGAAGTGCTTTCACTTATACAAAGAAAAAGAATGTGAAAGATAAATAGCTGGCTTCATAAATGTTGTCTAAGAATAGGATGTTCATGGAAAAGCAGAGGCAGGGCCACAGTCATACCAGTTGTTGGCAACCTCAAGGGCACTTATTGTTCAAACAGAGGAGGAGTCACATTGAAAATCAAGCTATAACAGGGAAATCTATTTGGGGAGCCAAGGACCAAATACAATGAGGAAAACTCAAGAAACAAGACCAGGAAAAACTGGAACCAAAGAGTAAGATAAGAGAAATCAGTGATAAGGAAGATACAATGAATACATAAAAAAGCAAAGCACATGGATAATGGAAGAGGAAGAGTGTACTGTAATGGAGAACAGGTGTTCAGGCTTCCCAAATAAGGTGACATCTGAACTAAGCTTTAAGCCTTGAGTATAACATTTTGAAGGAAGTCAAAGATTTTCTGTGAAGAGAAAGTATGTCAGGTTTGGGGGCTGACTTTTGTGTATATATAGAGAGAGTTGATCAAGAACACTTGCTCAAGTTGGTGATCTTAAAAGTCTGAGACTGGAGTTTGGGATTTGGCTTAGTGGGAAGAATTCTCATTGTTCCTCTAAGAGAGTATTAACATCCCTATGGAGTGATTGTTTCTTCATGATGCATATAAAATAGCTCAGGAAGATCTGCCAGACGCCAAGGAGGGGAGTTACTGAGAGTTGAACACAAACTACAGATAAGGGAGGAGTGCTGGGATAGTAGGGTTGAAGAATGATCTTCCAAATAACTCTACTCACTAAATTCTCCCTCAGCTCAGAAATGGCAGTCATATGGACTAAGTAGAGAAGTCTCTTGCTCCATAAGATGACAAATGTGTATTGAACAACTACATGATCAACTGGGAATTACATTCTTGAACCCCCAGCCTTTTCTAGAAGTGAAAAAGTAAAAATGAGCATGTGGCTCTATAGTTGGAGAAGAAGCTAGATCTTCACAGAATCTGAAGATCAAACCTTAGACATTACCTTCTGCTTTGAACACCAGGTATTCAGAGCCCACAGGTTTAGGGGGAAGATGATGATTGTCTCTTAGGTAACTCCAAGTTCATTTCCTTTTTGGAGAATGCCCAAATCCTTAGGGTAATATAAGACTGAAGCCTTTGGAGATTCAAAATAGGACTCACCACAAGAAGGTGTCTTAATTGTTATAGGTTTCCATGACTCCTTTTTTTCTTTCTGCCAGGTAATTGATGTGGATTGATAGCTTAAATTCTTGCAAGAGAATAATTTTCATTCTCATCTGAGAACACAGACATGAGCTTTATTTGAAGGTCCCCCCCAGGGGTGAGTGGGACAAAGAAACCCAAAGGATATGATTTTTGAGATTTCCCCAATATTATTCCCTATAAGTCCATAAAAGACCTTTAGGGTGCTATATATGTAAATGTGATGGGGTCTGAATAAGATCCTTCAGGTCTTTGGTAACAGAGTGACATCAGGAGAGAGCCTGTATTACAGTAAGCAATATGGAAGCCAAGCTACTTCTTGGGGCAAGGAGGGAGGAGCACTGATAGGATCATCAGGCCTTAAGTTCCATGTGGAATACCTTGCTTTGACAAAACCATCATAACTCTGTAGTTACTGTATCCAATGAGAAAATCAAGTTATGATATCAACCCTGAGGTAATATTTCCCCTGTACAACAATTTAACTGCACCTCACTAACTAGCTAACCCCTCTTTGGGGTCAGCTTGCTAAGCATCACTATTGCTAACCCCTATTAGGAGCCTAACTCTTCTTTTTGGGTTAGCTCACTAGTGGTTATGACATAATCCCTTAACTTATCTTGCCTCATGGCATCTTTCTTCTTATTATGGCTAACTCCTTTTCAAGGTTAGTTCACTTGCTAAAGCCTTCTTTCTTTGTTAAAATCCTTATAGATTTAGCCCACTACAAGCAGCATAAGTTCTTTCCCTTTTGAATTGGAGGTCTAATACTATAAATTCTTTTGAAACAACCTGTGACACTGGCTTTTAACCCCAATATGCTTTTGGGATATCACTTCATACTCCATCTTTTTAGTGATCAAACCCCATCATTTTGGTGGCCAGATATAGGGAGAGTCTGTACCTCTGTACCTCAACAAATGCACAAAGATTTGAAACAGAGTGTTGATTTTGAGATATAATCATTTAGTTACATCATTGGTATTATTTCTTCCCAATGACTTCAGAAGTGTAAGAAAATGCTTTCTCATCTTTTCAGAGTACTTCTCAGCTAAAAGATCCAGGGACAAAGTAGGATGGAAAAAGCTTTCACTTTCATTGTTCTTTGGCTTGACTTTCATGAACACATTCCCCCTTCCTTTTCTGAATTTTTTTTAGGAGTCCCTCCACTTTCCTTGTCTCTCTACATGAAGACTCTTTTTTTTACTCATCCAGCTAAATTTCTAGATTTATAACTCAATTTAGATACCTCACTTCCTCCTCTCCCCCACTACTATCTAATTTCTCCCATTGGCTCCAAAAAGAAATTGGTTTTAAAAAAAAAAAAAAACCCACCATTTATCTTAGAGTCTATGTTGTTCTCAGTATTTTGACAAGGTTTCAAATACTGGAATCAGTGTTCTAAAGGCTATGCAATGATTCAGTTCCTTAAGCTATCCATGGCCTTTAGCCATGGCTCCCAATCATGACCTTTTACAATAAAGCTTATTCTTCAGCTTATTCAGATTCAGAGAATCAGGGCAGAGGTAGACATGAAGATGGAAATGCCTCTGTAAAGGTTGGCTTTTTTTTTCTTTGTTATTTAAAAATGTATATATGTATTTGTATATACATATGTATAAATATTAAGATCCTACATACACTTAGTATATGTTCTTATGTTTTCTTAATCTTTTGGTAACATTTTGCATGAGGCTGAGATATGAATTCTGTGAACACTTAATAAAGTCTTTTTTAGACTGTGGCTTTTTGATTTATAGAGCAACTTCAAGATAGTGAGAAGATTGATATCACCTGAACTTTGAAGCTTGTTCTAGAGCTAGTAGTCTGTCTAGAGTTCAAACTTCATGGATTGAACTGCCTCCTGGTCCATTTCACGGAGCATCAGACCTCACTGTCACTCATTTATTGCTTTTTGGCCATCACTGAAAATTGTGACAAAAGCACCTAATATAATAATAAGCCTGGTAATAGGTTCTGATGACTTACTTCCAGAGGAATGAAAAAAAATAAAGAATTATAAAGTTCTGAATTTATTTCCAACCCTTGGTAAGAAAAGGCAGCCATTGCCTCCTTGAAATGAAATAAAACTGAGTAGGGAAGCTCAATTTTACCCATTTTATTCAATCTAGACACTAATTTTTTTTTTGTTGTTTCTGCTAGTCTCCTCAGACCACCTGTCAAAAAGAAATATATGTCTTTTTTTCCCTTTTGATCTTAACATTTGTAAGGAATAAATAATTGATTAGCATAGAAAATCTGGGAATATATTCTGCTTATGTAGAGCACTAAACTGTTTTCAAATGTACTTAGCAGCCCAGAATATATATCAAAAGAATGTCAATTGGAAATTGGAAAGGGAAGTGCCATTGTGGTTTAGAATTAAGAAATACAAAATGTACCTAGAGGACAATACTATAGTTACTAGATTCATTATTAATTACATAGTTTTCCTTACTATGTGAAAATTTATTATTTTGTATTGCATGTATATATGTGCATTATAAGTAAAGGGAAAGACTAGACAAAATTACAGCTTGTTATAGAAAATAAAGATCTGCCTGCAAATGGAACCCCCAAAAACCCAGAGTTCAAATTCAGCCATTACTTATGATAATAACTATATTTACATAAGTTTTTAAAGGTTTGTGAAGTGATTTACATATCTTATCTGATTTGATCCTTACAACAACTCTGGGAACAAGGTGCTATTATTATTCCCATTTTATAGATGAGAAAACAAGCTAAAAAAGTTGAGATAATTTTCCCATAGTTACACATCTAGGAATGTCTGGGTTAGGATGTAAGCTCAGCTCTTCTTGACTTCAAATCCAATACTTTTACCCACTCTGCCTCTTGGTGCTCTAGGTAGGTTTTTTATGACTATAGGTTACAGAGAAGATGTCATTCTATAATATTAAGAGTTTCTTCTTTTGCAAATATTACACATATGTTAATTCATTTTAGAGTCTCTCCAAAATGATCATAAATCTTCATAAGAAAAGACTTGTCTTTTTTCCCCCAAAGTGTATGTTGTTGGAACTTCTCCTTTGTACTGATCACATTTCACTTTATATTTTAGTTATTTATAAACATCTTCCTCCAGCATGTTCCCTTCCCCCTAATTAGACTGTAAGACGCCAAACAACACAGACTAATTTTTTTCTTTGTGTCCCCAGCATGTAGCAGAGTGCCTTCAATCAATAGTCATCAATCAATTGCTCAATAAACATTTATTAAGCGCCTACTTTTTTCCAGGTATTCTGCTAAGATCCGAGAGTTTAAAAAAGAGGCAAAAGATAGTCCCAAAAGATGGTAGGAATCTAACAAAATTTGGTGATTTTCATTATTTTGTCCTAGGTCCAGAACCAGTTAGTGATTGAGCCACAACAATGATTCAAATTGATGCTCCATCAACAATTCTTTTATTATATTCTATTGTAGCATTTGAATGAGGAAGACATTTTTGAAAAGACATATGGCTATAATAGAGGGGATCAACCAGACTTTGCCCCAGGGTGCCAAATTCTGAAGGTATTAACAAAAGTTGCAACCTTTCAGCAGTAAAGAAACAACAGAGCCTAATATCTAACTACCAAGAATAATTCATTAACTTAGGAAGATGACAGATGGTGGGCTGGAGTAAGTTCCTCCTTCATCATTTCTTATTCTCCACTCCCACCTCTTTATTACCTCAAACTAGAGTTTTGGCATATCATTACTTCCCCATTGCTGGTAACCTTTCCTCATCTGAGAAAAATGCCTGCCCGAGAAGCAATTATCATACCTGCTGTAGCTACCAAGTTAGGGCTCTGTGCAGAAGATAAAGGAGACTTCAAATCATACAAAACAAGTAAATACCCAGTCCGTGTATATATTAGATCAGCTCTACCTTCACAGAGATAATCGGTCTAGGAAGTATCTATCTATCTCTCTATCATCTACCTTTCTACCTATCTACTTACCTAACTATGAAAATCCTAGGGTTTATTAGTAAACAGAAACTGAAAAACAGAAAAAAAAAAAAAAAAAAAAAAGGAAACCTAGATTCTCCTAATTTAGATTATATCTTCACAGAAATATTATAAGAAGGATGACAACTTGCTCTCCACTTCCAACAAGGTGAGAAAACAAAGAACAATAGACTTTAAATATTGTGTAGCAGTAGTAGGTAGTAGATAGAGATAGAAATGAGCATTTGAGGGTAGCTATGTCCTATCCCAGCTGGTCAGAAGTTCTGGATTTCATAGAATCTTCCATCATACTGTTTTGGTTGGTCCCATCTTGACTTCTTCTCTACAGATTGGTCCCTTTGTATCTGCTCTTAAAAAGCATTGCTTTTCAGCTCTCAAGTAGCCCTCATTTTAAGGGGCAAAACATAAAAGGTAGCTAAGGGAGAAGAATGGGATAACCTAATGCTGAGGCACAGTAGAATGCCTCTAAAAATGCAGCTTTTAGAAGAATAAAGAAGTGATTGGCCTCGGCCCCCTTCTTATGTGAAGGTTCTAAGAAGATCCATCTAATCTTAGGGAGAAGTAATAGGGGCTATCAATATATTTTTTTAAACTTTCATTTTTAAAATCTTGAATTCCAAATTCTCTGCCGTTCAATCCTTCCCCCACTCATTGAGATGGCAAGCAGTATGATAGCCATTATAAATGAGAAGACATGCAAAACATATTTCCATATTAACCATATTACAAAATTTAAAAAGAAAGAAAAATAAAGCAAAAAAATATGCTTCAATCTGCACTCAGTTTATCCATTCTCTCTCTGGAGGTTTGATAGCATTAGTCTTTTAGAATTGTCATGGATCACTGTATTGGTCAGAAGAGTTGTTTTTCACAGTTGATTATCCTTGTAGTATTGACTTTATTGTCTGCAATATTCTCCTGGTACTACTCGCTTTGCTTTGTGTTTTTTATTTAATTCTTCCTATATTTTCCTGCAACTATTCCATTTTGTCATTTCTTTACAGCACAATATTATTCCATCACAATCATATACCACAACCTGTTCAGCCATTTTGCAACTGATGGACATCCAGATTGAGTGTATTTTCAGTGTATGAATTTCAGGAACAGAGTAAACTTCCCCAATGAAAAGATTTCTAAAAGGCATGGAAGTGAAAGTCTGGATGGCAATAAGAAATCAAGCTATTTTAGCTTATGTTCTTATTGAGCAACTCACAGTTGACTGGTATGATGGAGAACTTCTTGAAATACAGAGCCTCTGACTACATGGGATAGGACATAGCTATTCTCAAATGCCCATTTCTACCTCTGTCTGCTGCATAGCATTTAAATTCTATTGTTCCTTGTTTTCTTACCTTGCTGGAAGTGGAGAGCAAGTTGTCCTTTTTATATCTCTGTGAAGAAGTAATCTAAATTAAGAGAATCTAGATTTTCTCCTTTCCTAATAAGACCTAGAATTTTCATATTGTTAGATAGGTAGATAGTTATAATGAGGAAACCCTAAAACTCTTAAAATCCCATTGGACTCTGCCTCAGGGACTCTGCCCCACTCCAAACACAAACAGTTTCCTCCTTATCTAAAAACCCATTGGATTCTATTCAAATTCTAATCCTGGCTGAAGCTCAAGCAGGAAGCCAACCTGGGACTTCAGCCACGGGCCCCTTCAGATGGTCCAAAGCCCCCCGTGTTATAAAAAGGGCTAAACTGGAGTCCATTCTTTGCAGAGATCCCAAACATGGCATCCTTATACCGGCCATGTCAAGGATTTCTGTCCATCGGTGCCAGCCCTGGCCCTGGTGTCTTCTACCTTCCAACCTTACTTCCAAACCCCATAATAAACCTCTTTTATCAATCTAGGTTTTCGGGTCTGTAAATTCCTTTACAGAGGACTCTTGTGCCACTACTAGACCTCATTTAACTCTGTATCTTTGTACCAAATCCAAAGCTCTATTTGACTTCCTGTACCCCAAACCTGCCACTAGACTTCAATTAAACCTAATTTCATTTAGATACTCCTTATCAGATAGACAGATAGACTGACTAACAGAACATTTATTGAGCACTTAATGGGCTAGGTATTGTTACATATTTTAAAAATATAAAAAGTCCCTGCCCTCAAAGACCTTACATTTTAATGGAGAAAAACTCATAAAAAAAAGTTGCAAGGGAGGGCAGGGGCTTCAACTGTAAAATTAAAGCTCACCAGAACTGAGAAACCCAGGGATAAGTACTAGGGAAAGAAGGTTGATGGTTAGAGGACAGAATGGTTAGTATGGAGACAGTAAGGAAGTGGTTTTGTGGTAGCCTATAAGATAAGTCCAACTCTACATATCAGACAGAGCCAGGAAACCCAAGGGTGGAATACAAAGTTTCTGTGGTACTAGTTTGTAAAATTGTGATGTTATTAAAGCTTGCAAGGCAAGTATGTGAAAGGGTTGGTTGTATAATACTTAAATTCCTACTTAATATCATTATTTTTAAAGGCAAAATATTACCCAGTTATGCATAGAAATAAGTATTAAAAATAAGAGATGGGAGAATGAAGACCAGAAGAGAAGTTGTGGCTGAGCACAGGGGACGGGAGCACTCTTGTGCAGGACAGCCAAAGCATACCTAGACACAAGAGGAGGGATGTAGAGTTTAGCTTAGTGGAGTGAAGTCTGCAAGAATGATGAATGACCAAATGGGTCAGAGTAGAGCAATAGAGGCAACCACACATGGAGTGTGTGTGGCTCTGAGCAGCGCCTGGGCAGGAGCTTGGCTAGGCTAGCACTGAAGGTGATTAGAGGCATTAGAGGAGACCTGGGGAGGTCTGGAGCTAGGCAAGAGAGGGTAAATGACTCAGCTGAACTGAGAAGGAAGTTAAGGGTAGTTGGTCTGGAGAAATAAGGGATGTAGGTCTAATACTGAGAAATTGCAACTGAGTCCATAGGTTTAGGGCACTGTACTCACTTCCTGCTTTACTCTGGACTCATTTACATAGCCTGGACAGAATTCAATCCTGGGACAACCCAGATTATAATAAGAAAGGGGCTAGACTTCTTTTTCTCTTATTCAATCTCATTAAACCCTAGCCCCAGAGAATAATTATCTAAAATTTATTTTATGACCGATATCTTGAATCTTCCCAAAGGAGGAAGTAGGAAAGTACTCAATATACAATGCAAAGCAGATATGGGACAGATATTTATTTCTTAAACATAAAAGAAATGCTACAAGAGACATTCATTGACAGAATTACAAAGCAGGATTAAATTATTACATTTATAATTTCTGTTACAATCTCTCTAGAGGCTGATGCTTAAACCTCATCAAAATATAAAGTAGTTTACAGGATTGCTGATTAAACAACTTAAATTTCACTTTAGCTCAGCACTAACAAACCTGGTCCATAACACTGGAGTGGTTGCCAGGGTGTCCCTCCTAGGACCAATAATCATTCTGACCAAAAGAACCCAGGACCCTTGGACCCTTCAAATTCCCAGAGTTTACCTCCAAACCTGGACAAATTCATTTCAGAATAGAAAAGATCAAGAAAGAATAAACATAAAAGAGTAATTTGGAAACCTAACCTTTAGACAGGATATATGCTTTAGCTGCCATTTGGTTGTGGCTGCAAGGCAGGGACTAGGAGGGAGGGAATAACCCTTTACCACCATTCATATAAAGCAATTTGATATAATTCTGACATGATTCATAGAAATGAATGAAGTTAGCTTGAACCATCAGTTCATTTTGCTCAAAGCCAATAAGAGAATTACCCACACCATCTCTAAGTACCAAATTCCAAAAGCATTGAGTTATATGGGTCAAAAGCAGGAAAGGAATCTGCAAATACTCTAATTATATAGAAAGGAAGAACAGTCTTGTAGGCCCTGGAGGGAAAAGGAAAGATTACTTGGAAGATATAATAAAAATGATAAAATATACACTATGCATATTTTATATGTATATACTGGTTACATGTATATACATATATAGAGAGACTATATAGACAGATACACATATGAGGGCATATATATGTATGTATGTATGTATATATATATATATATATATATACATATATATATATATATGTATATATATATATATATATATATATATATATATATATATATATACACAAACACATACACATATATAGATTATATGTATATATAACCTGTGTAATATCAGGCAAGTAATAAAACAGGGAGATTATTGATGATTGGCAAAAATACTTAAATAATAGAGTCCCTATTAAAGAGAGGTTTCTACTTGATTAGAGGTTTTTACCTGGGGCCTATCTACTTAAAAATTAATAATTGTATTTGTTATAGTCTCCTTATTATCCTATGTATTTTATTTTATCCATTTAAAAACATTTTCTGAAAAAGTATCCATAGACTTCATTAGACAGTCAAAAGATTTATGATATAAAAACAAGATAAAAGTCCCTATGGTAAATGATGAAGTTTATTGGGCTGATTCCTTCAAACGTTAGAACACTGTGGAACTTTTAAAATGAAATCAGTGATTATCTAGTCTAGAGATGTCAAACACAAGGACTCCATGTGGCCTACAATACTCAGGAGTCACTCAAATTAGATTAAAATACAACTGGGAAATATTTAACAAAATATATTAAAATACAATAGAATATAAATAATGTTAACATAGGTAATGTTTTCTAAGTCAACATATTTAGTGGCCTTCATTTCTCTTTCAGTTTGATACCACTCACTGGTTCAGACTAGAATATGCAATGAGTTGAGTTACTTGTAGAGCTTGTTTATTAGTTTATATACCTTGAATCAACACTGCACATGGATAATGATCTGGGTTCAGATATGAATAAGAGAAAGGAAGAAGGCTAGGTTGCCTCTGGAAAAGTACTTGGACAAGAAGATCAGTTAGACATGTTGAGCCAGTATAAAAAAGTCAAGCAAGTCAAGCCTACAGTAAATTAGGAGGATATCTTAACTGTCCATTTTAAAAAATTTCAAGAGAAAATCAATTTTTCATATATTTTCAGACAAAAAGATCTGGGTTTAAGTCCTGTTTCTTGTGTTTATTATCTGTATGACAAGGTATTATTCTTTCTGAGTCTCAGTTTTCTGATCTGTAAAATAAGATCTGACTAGAGGGTTTCTAAATTCCCTTCTTCCTCTAAATCTATGATCCCTGTGTACCTTTTCTAGAGAATACCATTAGAAGAGAGGATTTTCCTCTTCTTTCACACAGCTCAGCAAAGAATAGACTCAGAGATTCCAGCTGCAGAATAGATAGTGTTATGGATAGATAATCATTTACCTAAGATAGAGAAGTAATAAACACAAAAAAGCAACTCTGAAGCCAGGCTCAGATTTACCTAGGCAGAGCTGAGTTGCCCAGAGAGCTTATTGGGACAAGTTGACCAGCAGAAACATTTTACCCAGGAGGAGTTAGTTATCATGAGAAGAGAAAGCATATTAGGGGGAAAGGGAAGGGAATCAATCAATTAATAATTAGTTAATAATCACAATTAATAAATGTCTGCTCTGTATCAGGCACTGTGCTAAGTACTTTACAAATATTAAGTCATTTGATCCTTACAACAACCCTAGAAGTGGTATTATACCATTTTATGTTTGAGGAAACAGAAGCTGGGTTGCCCAAGGTCTCAAGACTAGTAAGTATCTAGGGCAGAATTTGAACTTTGATCTTTTTGACTCCAGGACTAGGAATATGGCTATAGTGCCACCTAATTGCCTAAGACCCTTGCAGTATCAGTGATATGACTTGCATGGGCCCTATGTGTTCTTTACACAATGTGCCTCTTTGCTATTACACTCTATATGGTTGTTCACACTTCCTACTGAACTATATACATTTGTGTATTTTAGGGTTTGGGGATAATGTTTTATGTATGCTGTCATTTCAGTAAATGTTTTGGGTTAATTATGTTAACCTGCTGACTATTAAAGATAAACACATTGTTGGAGGCTCATAAATTGTAATTTTTGGAGTGCAAGTCCATAGAAAATCATGAGCCTGGCCATTCTCAGGAGATCAACCTAAAAAACATAAGTTGGGAAGCGATTATGGAGGGGACATAACATCTCTGTTAAATTTCATATTTTTCACCTAAGCCCTTTGCTCAAACTGGTTGAGACTTTTTTGGATCTTATCTGTCTATCCTTCCCATATTTATATTACATAAAGATTTGATAAAGATGTCATATATGTTTTTATCAAAGTGATTGATGAAAATTGTTGAGCAGTAGATGGCAAAGGACAAGTCTCTGAGGAATTTTACTAGAAATCTCGTTCCATTTTTCCAATATCTCATTAATGATTTACTCATTCACTCAGCTCTGGAGCTGAGTGAACTAGTCTATATCTTTCAAACCAAGGATGATTTGAAAGACTATCAAAAACTGTCCTGGGGGTATATGAAGGTTATGGAATATTATTGCTCTGTAAGAAATGACCTGCAGGAGGAATACAGAGAGGCCTGGAGAGACTTACATCAACTGTTGCTGAGTGAAATGAGCAGAACCAGAAGATCACTGTACACTTCAACAACAATACTGTATGAGGATGTATTCTGATGGAAGTGGAAATCTTCAACATAAAGAAGATCCAACTCCCTTCCAGTTGATCAATGATGGACAGAGGTAGCTACACCCAGAGAAGGAACACTGGGAAGTGAATGTAAATTGTTAGCACTACTGTCTATCTACCCAGGTTACTTATACCTTCGGAAGCTAATAATTAATATGCAACAAGAAAATGGCATTTACACACATATATTGTATCTAGGTTACATTGTAACACATGTAAAATGTATGGGATTACCTGCCATGGGGGGAGGGAGTGGAGGGAGGGAGGGGATAATTTGGAAAAATGAATAAAAAAAAAAAACTGTCCTGGGATATGCAGGACTTTCCTCTGACCTACATGAAGCCTTTATTAGTCACCCCTGGCTGGAAACAAGTTTTCTCATTCCTAAACTCCTTTAATACTTAATGTCAATACTACAAAGACACTTGACATATACTGCTTTGCAGGTTATTTTGCATATAATAAGTAGTCTGTAGATGTTTGTTAAATTTATTTTTATTTCTCCTATTTAATTATTAACTGTTAAAAAACATTTAACCACATCTTACATGTCTTTGCATTTGCCTTTACTTTCCAATTTGTACTCTTTATGCTTATAAAAAGCATTCAAATATTTTTTGAATGAAAGAATTTTCTTGGGGTATGGCCAATGGCCTTTATCCACAGGGTCTCATTACTGCTTTCTTATCCCCTTACCAACTCAGCATTAGACTCCATTTTGCACCATGTTTATCAAATCCAGTTTGGGATCTGGAAAAAAAAACACAACAAAAACATCTAAAATCTGCAGTACTGTGAGACTGCGATTAGTGCATAACCCATGAACTCTGGGAATACACACACACTCTATGAGGAATATACACAGCGTCTGTGGGAAAAGAAAACACAGGAGAAGGAAAATAGAGAAGCAAATATTCAGACAACATGTGTGACCTGGCAATTCACAGTTCAGTATAATAGGCCCCTGATGTTTTTTCTTTTCCTGAACACAGAAGCCAGGATTTTATCTTTATGGCTTTTAGGTTTTTAATCCTGAATCTTTAAAACTGTCTTTGCCATTTATGAATGGTTAATTCATCCAGGTAAGTGCTGCTTTTTGTTTACTTCAAGCAAACAAAAAGTTACCTTCCTCAATTATGTAAAGCAAAGAAAAAAGGACACTTGAAGGTGGTAAATTGCTTCAGGAGATTTAGCAGATAAAGCTAAGATAGAAAAAAGAAAAATACTTGAATCCTGGGTTTGAGAGCAGACCATTGGGCAACACTGCCTCCTTGTGTCTACCATAGAGACTTCTTCTAATTCATTCATGGTGGTGAAACCATAATTAACCGGGAGGGAGGTCAGAACCACTCTGGGGAATTGTATTGATGTACAGCCAGGACCAGGTTATGCATACAATGGTACAATTCTTTGGTATGTGTTCTTTCCAGGTAACATGCATGTTTTAGGTTGCATAACTAAGCCAACTTTATCCTTGGCCAAGGTATTTGTCACCTCAGGCCCATTTTCCCTATAATCAAGATTTGAGAGTTGTGAAATAGGCACTAATCTAATCACTTTGGGAAAAAGAGGGATTCTTCCCCCCTCTATGCATTCTCTTTCTGTTCAAGAAGATTCTAAAATCATTGGTTTGTTGATTTTTATGTTGTTAGTATTAAAATGTGTAAAAGTGGTTTTATGGCCTTATGCCAGGAATAACTTCTTATGCACTCTCTCTCCCTCCTGTCACCTTGGCCATAACCAACAAGCTGTCTGATAACTTCTCTCTTTAGCAAAAAGCAGGCTACTAGTTCTACCCTCAGTCCCACCCTCAGTCCATTCTGCTGCCTTGTTCTCCCACCTTTTGTTTGTGCAGAAGAGAAAAGTCAAAGGGAGGAGTGTGTTTCATGATACCTGGATCCTTCTTCCTATCTCTTGTACCATATCTAGATCCATGTCTGTCTATTTCTATGTTTGTACCTATTGCTTTAAGTCTACTTTCTTTTAGGAATATACTCTCAGTGATCATCATAGTCTGAAAATACTATGTGTAAAGTACAGCTCACATGGCACTACTGAGGCAGGATTACCTATATATTGTAGCAAAGCATGTTTTTGTTTTTGTTCTTGGGACTTAACAGTTCCAAGACTGACAATTAAAGGGACATACTCTGTCTATATGTATTTTTCATGTAATCATAGTTTAAAAAAAGCTTTAAACTGAAGAAATCTTAGATCACAGTCTTAAATCTGCTAAGGATGTTGCAAAACTTTCTATAACAATCTCTCATTTTATGGATGACAGAATGCTTGGTGGAGATTATATTGGTAACGTTGGATTAGTAGTGGGGTTTGGACTAAGAAATCAGAGTCTTAGGTCCTCTGACCCAAATCTTAAATGCTTTGGGCATTAGGTCTGCTTGGACACGTTACCTGTTCTAGTCCCCTACTTTTAGATAGGTAAAGTATTCCTATCTACATTATATGGATGAGGCATCAGAGACCCAGAAAGTTTGTGTGGTAATGGCAATTTTATGTTCAACACTAATGGTAAAAAATAAAATTTAAATAAGAAAAATGAAAACCATCTCCCACATATGTGGGACAGCCTGGTAGAGATGACCAGAGAGTAAGTCAACATGTATTTATTAAGTGTTTACTATATGTCAAGCTGGAGAGCTATGAATGAATGAATCACCAAAAAAAAAAAAAAAAAAAAAAAAGAAAAAGAAAAAAAAAAAAGGAAGAAAGAAAGAAAAGAAAAAAAAAAAGCATTTATTTTACTTAATAAGCACATATGTGCATGGGCACCGTGCTTAGCACTGGGGATAGAATAAAGTGAGACACTTGCTGTTTTGAAGAGGCTTAAGTTCTAATAGAGGGAGACAACACATTTAGGGATATGGTGATCAAGGAAACAAGAGTTTAGGGAATCATAGTCATGTGGGTTGATTTATAGAGCAGCCAATTGATGCACTCTATCCAAGAGCAGTGGTAGTATTGATTTTATTGTTGTGCACAGTAATCAAAGTTCACTTCATAGTTTTAGCCATTTATAGTCATGAAAAATAGAGGTTGAAAAGGAATAAGCATTTATATAGCATTAAGTATCTGCCAGATGCTGGGTTAAGCATTTTACAAATATTACTTGATCCTTACAATGATCCTTTGATGTGGTGGTGTTATTTTCCTTGTTCTACAATCCAGGAAACTGAGGAACCCTGAGGCTATGACTTGCCCAAGATCACACAACTAGTAATGGAGGATAGTTGAATTCCAGTCTTTCTGACTCCAGACCTAGGGCCTCTATCTACTATACTCCCTAGCTGCTTCCAAGATAAGTGGACAGGAATTCCGGGAGTCATTATGTCTCATAGTGTCTCAGCAAGCTGCTCCTCAACATGTCTTCAGAGGAAGATAGTGTGGCTTTCTGGGCAATGGGGCATTTCCTTCTCTAGTATTCTGTCCCTTGTAGCTCCTCTATGGCTAGAGATCTTCACAGCTGATTGGAACCCTTTTTTTCAGGCAAAAATAAAAATAAAAGCAAAAAACTTTTTTGTCATGGACCTCCGCTGTGAACAAGAGTATTTCTGCACTTATTCATAGTGCCCACAAGAATGTCTATACTTTAAAACCTTTCCTTTGCCCTCTGGTTCCCATCAGCCTCTAGTTCTACAGGAAGTTTTATCTAGGAGTCAGGAATGAGACAGAGTGACTTCACTCTGGTCTGGGGTCCTCTTTTCTCCATCCCTGGACTAGTATGTTCCCTAAAAGAGACAAAGTTTCCTAAAGCACTTTTATTCCCTCCCAACTGTCTTTCAGGCTCTAGGAATCTACATAGGAGTAATTGTGTAGAATTATTCAATTTTTGTGTATATGGTTTATTGGTTCATGTAAGAGTTTATATCTTGGCTTACAGGCACCTGGCAGAGTTTCTGTTTTAGGAATATATTTAGATATATAAAATCTGATATTTGAAAAGCCCCATTCCATATCTCCAAGAAATATCTCACATTCCATATCTCACATTTCTTCCTTGGGGTAGAGCAGGAAAGAGCTGTAGCTCACTTTTACACTCCTACTTTTTTACCTCCAGGAAAGATACTGAGCTAGAATGATATCTGTCACATAGATATGGGTAGGATGGATATCCTTGGATATCCATTGGAATCAATAAATAGATTCCAAATAAGAATCACTTTCCTTGTTCACTTTGGATGGAAATGTTCCTGCTTCAAAGTAAGTATGCAATAGTTAGCTTACTTTTACACAGCTTTGCTCCTATTCAATGCTTATTGTATAAAAACTAAAGATTTATTTCCAAGCAACTGAATGAGAAGAGGTGAGAATGAAGAGGGTGAATGAAGAGGGTGGTAAACTAGTCAGAGATGGGTCAGAGTTTCTTTTCTGCCTGTCTGTCTGTCTCTCCCTCTCTCCTCCTCCCTCCAAAGTGCCAAGGCCGTATCCATAGCGGACAAATTTGCCTACTCAATACTGTGTTAAAACAAAATCTTTATTGATTAGGAAAGGGACACCGCAGGGTCAGCGGGCAAAAGGCCTCCAGGGAGAAAAGCCTATTGCAAGGAATAGAATTTTGGAGCTTCATTTTATACACAAACAGGATCATAAGACAGAGTTTGTATTTACAAAGGACTTTCTGCTTCTTTTGGATATAGAGAAGTTTGTATATCAAAGGAGTTCCTCAGGAGGCTATAAATCCTTTGAAGTTTGTATAAGAAAGGGATTTCTCTTGAGGATGTAAGATTCTGTTAATCATTTGCATATTGGGCTATCTGCTTTGACCTCTTCAAGATCTTTTAAGACAGTTGTGGAAATCGAGTAAGGCTTTATCTACTTCAGAGTTGGAGTAGGCCTGAAAGTCTTTAAGCATTGATTCAAGGGCATACTTAAGTCCCTTTCCTGCTATACTCCCATGACATCATTTTCTCCCTATTTCATTCAAATATGGGCAACTATGTACTTATTGGTCAAGTTCAATTTCTTGGGTAGTTCCTGCATTTAGAATGTAAGACCCTCAGCCAATGAGGAGATCAGTAGTGGGAGGGGTATTTGTGTTAGAGACTATTTTAGTGTCAAACCTGTCCTAAAAGGTTCCTCCTCCCTTCCATTGCCTGTTTGATGGGTGGGACTCCCGGAGAACAGACAATAAACTTTTGTTTTGCTCCTAGAGATCTCTTCAGCTTTTTTAAAAATGGTGACTCCTCACCATTTCTGAGCACACACAACCAATAAAATAATAATCCAGGAAGTGACTCAGATTGTGGTAGAAAAGAGAATATGATGAGAGTTAGGAAAGGGGGATCCCCTTTTGGGTCGGCGCAAAAATGAAGGCACAGAGTCCCCTGTAAAAGGAATTTACAGGCCCAAAAAACCTAGATTGATAAAAAGGTTTATTGTAGGGATTTGGAAGTAAAGTTAAAGGTAGAAAGACACCAGGGGCAGAGGTGGTCTCTGGGCGGGCAGGAACCCTTACACAGCCAGAAGGATACCATGTTTGGGGGGAAGGGCTCCTGCAAAGAGAGAGCTCCAGTTTGGCTCTTTTATACCTAAAGGGACTTGTGGGTGATGTCCCAATTTGGCTCAGATCTGGTGGGGGCTGGGGAAAGCCCACTGACCAGGATTTGTAAATCAAAGGTCAGCCATGGAGGGGGGGAGGGTTATTAAAGGGACCCTAACCCCCATCAAATACACAGGTTTCTTTTATTGAAGAGTAAGATAAAATCTCAATTCAATCAAGAATAGAAGGCTTTCACTGCTTTTTTAAAAACCAATTTTTGGGGTTGCAAACACTAGAAGTCAATAGATATATTAGAGGGCTAGCTTTTCCTAAAGTTGTGCAGCTCAGAGATTCTTGTTAGCCATTCAAAAATTTTCTTTTTTCCCATCTTTTCAACTTTCTATCTCTTGGGGCTACCTCCCAGTGATGGAGGATGATGAGATGGGATAGCTAAGTAGTTTCATGTGTTCTTACAAATTACACATATTTATAAGAATATATGTAGAAGAATAAAGGCCAGTTCCTTGTTCTTCACAATGCATGTTTGAATGCCAATGTGGTCAAATCTCAATTATTTAGTTTTATGTATGGGAAAAACAGCATAATCTATAAAAATAGATTTTTAAAAATTATGATTATTGGATTTTGCAACACACTAGATTTTTTTTTTTTCCTACCCAACCAATTTTTCCTAATTAGATCAATAGTAACATTAATCTAAGTACTCAAAGGTACTTGGACACTAAAAAAAAAGAACTCTGGAGTTAGTTCCCTAAAAGACTCTAGTGATAAGATAGCATATATATGAAAAGAGCAGGTGTTGGAGACAGAAGAGACCAGTGGAGCCTGTGTGACCCAAGCAACTTCTCTGGATCTGACCTTCCTCAGCTCTAAAAATGAGGTTAGTATACACCTGGAATCCCCATATCATTAGGTTTTCTGAAGCTCACAAATGCATATGTGTATATAAAGCATTTTGTTAAGTAGTACATAATTATCAGCTATTATTAAAATTCTGGAACCAGTTTACCTAGCTTAAAATATATGTATAGAAGCCATATAGCCCTATAAATACATTTAATAATATCAAATGAAGCTTCCTATCTTTGTAGTCTGATTATAAATAAGACCAATTCAGCTAAATATGCAAGAAAATAGTCTTATCCTAATCTCAACTACCTGACTAGACATTTGTCCCTGATGCAAAAAATTTAGAATTTTCTTGTAGTTCTAGAAGCATTCCCAGGCCCTTAGCAGTTCCAAGTAAAGCTGCATTTATAGGCAAATTCCCCTAATCTAAAACTGGAAGCTTTGTTTTATTTGGTCTCACAAGATGACCCCTAGAAAAACTGCCCTTAGGCCAGCATATGAAGGGGACTAGTAAAACCTTTTTATCCAAATTCCAGTTTCATTTGGTTTCTTTTATGCCCCCAGCCTCTCCTAGTTCTTTTTATTGAGGATTGAGATAATAAATCGTGAATGGTACCTTTCTTCAACCATCCAATTGATTAGCTTAAAATGATCTCACCTGTTTTGCATACCAGTGTGACTCAAGCTGATGTCACCACATCCAGTTAAATGGCCCTTACTACTGCTGGCAATCAGCTCCTCTCCAAAAGCTTCAGCTGGAGCAGATTCTAAAAAGGCTTTTGTTCTAACCCCTCCTTTTTTGGTTGTTGTACAATGGGCTTCAGCCTTGAGTTAATTAGGTCTCTGTTGACATATTAAGTCTGATTTTAAGTGGCCTGCATACAAACAACTTGTTAGGAATTAATGATCCACCCCTTCATTTCCAGTTTTTAATAAGAGGCTATCTGTTCTTAAGACTAAGACTCATAGAATAAGAAGTTCAAATTCTAATGAGACTGTACCGAGTTAAAAATGAATGTCATGTATGCCATTAAGGAGGTGAAGTAAATGATTCATTCACAGATCATTAGTAACAACTGACAAGTTATAGGTCTTTTTTATTTTATCAGGACATTTAAACATCTATTAATGATAAAAATAGTGATAACAGCTAACATTTTTATACTACAAATGCAGTGTATTATTTCAGTTGATCTCATAACAACCCGAATGAATAAACTGAGGCAGAGATTAAGTGATTTGCCCAAAATCACGCAATTAATAAGTGTCTGAGATTAGGATACTCACGTGTAAGGTTATGAATCAGAAAGATCAATTCATCAAACTTATTAGGGGTCAGGAACTATCTGTTGTACTGAGCATATGAGAGAAAAATTGCATATAAGAGAAGAGCATGATGGCTTTCAAGAAGCTTATAGATTTTAGTAGGTCAGATTATCCCCCTCCTCATCGACAATTCATAGATAAAGGATCTGCCCAAAGAGAATTTGCCCAAAGTTATAAGGCTAATTAAGTAGAACACTAAAATTGAAATCTCCTGACTCCCCACCTTTTTCTTTATATCATCTGGCTTCACTCTACCCCTGATTGGACAGACTCCTTAAGAAATCTTAATTATCCATAGGCTATATAATAACAATAAAATCTAACATTTATGTGGCACTTTAAGAATTGCAAAGTACATGTATCATCTCATTTGATACAACCTTGGGAGGTAAGTTCTAGTATTATCCCCATTTTTTAAATGAAAAAATTGAGGCAGAGAAAGGTTAATTGGTTTGCCCTGGCTCACATACATAGGAGGTGTGTGGGATGGGTGCTAGGCCCCCTCACCCAAACTGACTACTCAGAAGCATCTTCAGATACAAAAAGGAAGAATTTGTTTGGTCCTTTCGAAAAGAGGCCCAAGCACACCTGAGCAGACCCAGAGCCCCTCAGCTCCCATCTTCCAGCATTGTGCCTGGCGAGCACAATTAACTAACTTAATTAGTTAAATAGCAAAAGACTTAGGTTCATTGAATGGACTGAGAAGGAAGAAACTACTGACCAATGGTCAACAATGCTGACTACTTCCTGTGGGATATGTGACTTCCTGAGACTTAGGCCCAGGGTCTGACCCACTCCATCTCATAGACTTTTTGAGAAAACTTCACCTGGTCTCACTCAGTCCCCCTCTTTTTCAAACGTTTGAAGATTTCTCACACCAATCCTGATATATCTCTTCCACTAGGACATCTTTGTGACCCAGGCCTTCAGGCTCGTCCCTCTGCTCAGTATTAGCTGTAACCTGTCTTCTACCATTTGGAACCAACACCTGCACTTTCAGGAAACATTTTAGCTAAGAAATCTTGAAGTATTCTTATGATTAAGCACCTAAGCAAGAGGATGACAGGATACTGCTGCTTAAAGCATGAGCAGGAATCAGAGACTCCACTTCCATCATCTCCCACTATCATGGAAACCCAGTCATCACAGACCAACAATTAGCATCTGGCAGCCAGTCATCCATAGAACTACAGCACTGTGGAGGCCTTGGGGCCTCAGGGCCATTGTCGAATCATTCCCACCTCAATCAGTCCAGACCCAGATTCATTTGGGACAAAGGGGAAAAGGTCTCATCTTCTGAAGCTGATTTTTTTCTCTTACTAACCCCTCCTCCTAGGAGTCCCTTTATCCTATAGTATTATTCTCATGGAGGCCTTAATTTAGTTAAATTACTTCCAAATTACACACATACAAAATTCATTTAGCTCAACATTGGTATTGTATGTTGGTCACATCTCAAAATCCATATAAAGTTACCAAATATGAAGCAATTCAATTTAATAAAGTAATTAATAGTCATATAGCATTTAATAAAGTAGTTAATAGTCATATAGCATTTGTTTTATGATAAGCAGTTTTGCAATCTTGAAATGACCAATTGCCAAATTCCCTAATCATTGCTCTCAAAAGTTAGTGAACTTTTTCTGTTGTCCCCAGTTTGGCCAGAGCTGAAGCCCACAGGAAAAAGTCAAACCCTTTTATTTTTTTTTTTAATTTAATAAAATCTAGCTCATAAAACAGACATGACAGATATTCTGCACAAACACACACACAGTCACAAACAAAAATTACATTCCCCACACACAAAAGAGCAGTATCTTGTCAAGTGCACTTTTGCTCTGAAGATTAGGATGGACTGCTCCTTCCCCTCTCCTTCTGGGGAGAGCAACTCCAGTCTCATGGCTGAAGATCCTGTAATAATCCCCAGAGCGCACCTTTCCACTTGGATGCCCAAGCCTGTAGGGTTTGGTCCAGAGTCATCCAGAGAGCCCCTGCTCTGTGCCCTTCATCAGGACTTCCTTCGGGTTCACTAGGCAGCACTCCTTAGCCTTGGATCTCCAAGCTTTGACGATCTCTGAGTCCCCTTCAATCTAAGGGCAGCGCAAGGGTACAGTGCCCTGGGGAGAGCAACTTCTATCTCATAGACTTTTTGAGAAATCTTCACTTGGTCCCATTCAGAGGTCTCTGAGGCACGATTTAAACCTGGGCCTTCCTAATTCCATCCCAGCTCTAGTCTTTACCCTATCTATCCCAGCCAACAGATTTTAGAAATTGCCTGATAATCTTCATTTCACTTTATTCCCATCTTCAGTCTCTTAGCAAAAAAAAAAAAAAAAAAGAAAAAAGATTTTTAGAAACAGATATCCAGTCCCAATCTGTCAAATGGTCTGGTGGATATAAGGACTATACTAATCTCATTCCTAAGGAAGCAGCTTGTCTTTTTTCTCCCCCTATTTCCTCCCAGTTCTATTGTACCCCAAATATTCAGTAGGTTCTTTTAAGCTAATATAGACAGCATGTTAAACTTTTTAAAATTCCCAGCAAGTTGGAATAATTAAGTATGAAATCATAGAATCACATAGTAATAGAAAGCATATATAATCAAAAGAAAAGAAAATCCAGATTCAGCAAGTGTATTATTAAATGTCTTATATGAAATGTATGATTGAGAATTTTAAAAAAGTATGTTTTTGCAACAGAACTTTTGGAACAGGATGCTTCTTACCCTCTGAGTTCCCACCATGAGATTCTCCACAATTTGGGCTGCTCCCACTCTTCACTCTGTACATATCTGTATTGACATGCTCCTCTGCATATGGTAAGCATGCTATTCCGTCAGCTAGTCAAAGGGCTGCCAGTTAAGTCAGAATAACCTTCCACCCACTCTTCATCTGCTGTCTTATTTTATCCTGACTTAATCATGCCCATTCTGGCTCATTATCCAGGCAAATAAGTCGATCGTGTGTTCTAACATTATAACATTCAATTGAAAACCATGTGTAGGTTCATTTCAGAATCTAACAGGAGTGGAGATATGGTACTAGTGTCATGGTGGGGGAAGCAGCATGGGCATGTTTTATAACACTTTGTACTGATACGCTGCCTTATAGGGTTCCCTGGAGTGCTTGGCTGGTCCAGTAATTATCAGTCACTCAACAAGCATTCATAAAGTCTTTCCATGTGCTGAGTGGGGGATAATCCATGCTGAGCATGGATAATAATAACAGTTTGCATTTGGAGAGCACTCAATTGTTTATCAAGAAACTTTGACAAATATTTTCTAACTATAGCCCTATAATAGATAATTAGTAGATAACATAATAGATAATACAAAGTAGATAATTAAGACAGGAATTTTTACTTCAAAGATATAGAAAGAACTATAGACATTTTCTTCCCAATTCTCCTCTATACCACCTCCAACTCTATAGAGAGTAAAATCAGATATAAGTGACTAAGCTCATTGGTCATTCTCTTGTGAAACTACTACTGCTACCACCATCACTAAGGAGTAGGCTCATTGACTGGTCTCTTGTCAGACTACTCCTACTACTATGCTACAACTACAACCACCACCACCTAAAAGAGGAAGTGTCCAGTTCGAACCTTTTCTCTTCTCTCCAGCCTGGCAAAGTGTGACTTTGTCTTAAATTGCTGGTTATGTTTTGTCTTTACCTTCTTACACATGGAACATTGGCTCAACAGCTGCCTTTTCTAACTTGGGTTTCCTTTTCTGAGTAGATGGTCCAACATTAGTTTTGAGGTAGACACTTATATTGATTATAATCAATATACTCAATCAATTAATCCCAGATTTGTAGATGAATTTGTGAACTCCAGAAGTCCTAGGTCCAATGACTAGATCTGGCTTGACTAGGAGAAGCTTCTTTATTGACCAGTACAATGCCAAGGTGAGATGTAAAATGCCTAATAAGCAATCCCTACATCATATATTCTGTTGAAGTTGTAAGTATCAGCTTCCTGAGAAAGTATAGCTGTAGTTGTTTCCGAATCCTGTTTTAAGTCTTAATGTCAATATGCTTATGGAAAATTGATGTTGTGTGTGAAAACATTTCTTTTGAGTGTAGGAAATTAATTGTTTAATACTTGATTCATATTATAGATTGCATTTCCCTTTTAGGAAAACCATTGATGTGATCCTAAACTAAAGCTTTAAATACTTTGTCCCTACACTCTCCTAGAACTGAATCTATTTGGATCTCTGGCCTACAAGCAGTGATGTGGGCCCATTTAATAAAGAAGTAATTATAATACTTTAGCTCCTATGGATCTAATAGGGGCTCCTAGCAGATATATATTATTAAAAGTCCAACTTGTGCTGATTGTAGTCAAATATGCTCATTAAAGTAAAGGGGCTCAAAAGATATTAGCAGAAAAAAGTTGTTAATAGAGTTTTATAATAATTTTTATTCTCCAAAATGTTCCCTATTCTTGTCTAGTTGTCTGGTACTTTTTGCATTTTGGTCTCATCTTAAGAATTGGACTTTTGTACCTCTACTGTTTTCAGGTGAGTATGTAATTTAGGTTTAGGAGAGAAATTGGATTCTAAAATGACATCCTACAACAAGCTTAATAATTGATGCAGTGTGGTTGTGTATGCTTACTGTATCAATCTTTCATTCTTTAAACTTGCACTTGCTAGGCAAGTTCTAATAGTTTTGTAATGAAGAGAGCCACCTGCACCCAAAGAATGGACTTGTGGATCACAACATATTATTTTCACTCTTTTTGTTGTTGTTTGCTTGCATTTTGTTTTCTTTCTAAATTTTTCCCCTTTTGATCTGATTTTTTTGTGTAGCATGATAATTGGGAAAATATAGAATAGAATAGAAGAATTGTACGTGTTTAACATATTGTATTATTTGCCACCTAGGGGTGGGGATTGGGGAAAGGAGGGAAAAAATTTGGAACACAAGGTTTTGAAGGATAAATGTTGAAAATTATCCATATAGATGTTTTGAAAATAAAAACCTTTAATAAAAAAATAAACTTGAACCTGCTAGAAGGGATTTGTAATCTATTACTCAAAGGATTTTGATTTGTCCATCCAAAGAGGAAAGACCAAGTGGTCTTTTCAGATTTAAAAGTGCATTTATATGAGAACCTTCAAGAACTTATTCAACAGTGTGTATATCTGAGATGGATGGTATAGAAAAACAATAAGTTGGGCCCAGATTTGAAAAGCAAGTAAGCAGACTAGATTGCTTTTGGAAAATTGCAAAGCTCTTTTACTCTCAGCTTCACACAGAAGCAAAGGCCCATCTTTTCTTTCTTTTTTTTTTATTATTATAGTTTTTATTTACAAGATATTTTATTTACAAGATAGGTAATTTTTCAGCATTGGAATTGCAAAACCTTTTGTTCCAATTTTACCCCTCCTTCCCCCAGATGGCAGATAGACCAATACATGTTAAATATTTAAAGTATATATTAAATACAATATATATATATATATATATATATATATGTATATATATATATATATACACACACATACATATCCATACAGTTATTTTGCTGTATAAGAATAATAGGACAATTAATCTATGAAGGAAATAAAAAATGCAGGCAGACAAAAATAGAGGGATTGGGAATTTTTGTAGTGGTTCACAGTCATCTCCCAAAGTTCTTTCGCTGGGTGTAGCTGGTTCAATTCATTACTGCTCTATGGGAGCTGATTTAGTTCATTTCATTGTTGAAGAGGGCCATGTCCATCAGAATACATCCTCATACAGTATTGTTGTTGAAGTATATAATGATCTCCTGGTCCTGCTCATTTCACTCAACATCAGTTCATGTAAGCCTCTCCAGGAAAGGCCCATCTTTTCAATATTAACATTTTGTTGCTGTATGGCACATCATTGCCTCAGAATAGCTAAAGATAAGTATAGCACCTAAGGTGATGGAGAGGCGCATGGTGTTTCTGAATGCCCTACAATACATAACTAATGTGGTTCCTCAAAGAATAGAAGTAAAGAATGTCCTCAAGGGATTTTATGATAGGAGAAAAGGTAGCTTGCATGTAGCAAGAGAGGGATGACTCCAAGATAACCAAAGTGCTCTCCTGGCATTGTATCCCTGGTGGTAATTTTTTTAGAGAACGCAGACAGGAGTTGCCCAGGATCCATAGGCATTACTGGAAAAAAAATCCTGAATTGATGAGATCAGAGACCCATTTGAATGTAGAAGCCATTAATGGAACATTTAATTCATTTGGAAGAGATAAATATGCCCCATAAAATGTCCATCCTGGGTTCCTGCTTTAGTTTAGTTTTGGAAAATAGTGTAACATTCCTGCATGAATTAAGGCTAGTCAAGTAGTTGAGTATGGGAAATTAGCTGCTTTTGTATCATCTCTGATTGTAACTAAACCTGAGGATTTAGTTATTTCTCTGTGTTCTTGATACTTGCATTAAAGTCAGGGAAAAGGAATATTTTCATTCATATGGTGTTTTTAGTCCTGGTTATTCCATTTTTTTGTATCCACCAATCACAGATGAACTACTGTGAAATACAGTTCTCCATTCCTACTCCATGAAGAAAAGGACTGAACCTGAATCATTGTGTAGTATATATCTATGTACACAATATTCTTTCTTAAAATCTTTCTCCATTGTTTCATCATGAATTGGACATGGCCCTGGTGTCTTTAAGTCTATCATGGAGGAACACAAGGTCTGGCAGATCCTATCAAAGTTTACATAAAGAACCAGCAATCTAAGAACCACCCTAAGTTTGACTCTCAACACCAGAGAGTTGGTTAGTGGGTGATTTTTTCTTTTCTCAATAGTATTTTATTTTTCCAGTTACATGTAAGATTTTGGGTTCCAAATTTTTTCTCCCTTCTCCTTTATTTCCTTGCCTCTCCAAGAGAACAAGGAATCTGATATAGTTTATACAAATATAATCATTTAAAGCATATTTCCATATTTGTCATGTTGTGAAAGAAAAATCAAAACAAAAGAGATAAAGTGGGTGATTTTTTTTTAGCTGAAGCATTTCATTAAGTTATTCACTAATGAATGGGTATGTATAATCTTTACTAATAGAGGGAGTATTCTGCTCTCATGAAATCATAGCTCTTTTGAAACATTGAAATATCAATAAATGTAATGTACTTTGCCTGAGATTCAAATAACCCTCTAAAAATAACCCTCTAATTTTCCACTTATCCAGCTAAGACATTGACCTAGAGTACATCACTAGCTGACATCAATCAATCAATCAATTAGAAAACACAAGTTTGAGAACAAATCTTGTCATATTTTTCTAATTTTCATGTTCAGTAGACAGACTAGGTAAGACTAATATATAACAACACGGGCCAAGGGGATCACTTCAGATAAGAGGTAATGTGTGCTTAGACTAGGATGTTAATGGTGAGGATAAAGATTCAGGGTTGGTTATGACAGATTCTTAGCAGTCTGAATCAACAAAATCTGGCAGTTGTTTGGTTATGGGGTACTGGTAGAAGAGCAAGAAGAGTTGAGCATGACCTCTGTGAGGCAAACTTGTATAAATGAAGTGCTAGTAATAGGTGAGACTAGTATAGGAAAGTTAGGGGGAGAGGTAGGTTTGGTAGAAAAATTAATATCTTATGTTTTGAGAATATTGAAGTTCACTTGAATGTTGCAGGGGAGTAAAAGCCTATATTTTTAAGAGAGCAAAATGTTTCAAGAGTACCCTTGGAGTGAAACAAAGAGATTTCATGAAAAATTTTGTACTCCATCCTGCCAAAAACAAGCAAAAAATCGAATTCCAAATTTTATCTTGCTTCATTATGTCAAAGACTCATGACTGAGCAAGTGGGTCAGTTAAAATATGTATTAATTATTTATATTACTTCTCTCTCTAAGAAGAAACACAGCATTGTATAAACATTCTTAACTTTTTTGTTTTCTGGACCTTTTTAGTATTCTAATGAAACCTATGGAGTCTTTCTTAAAAAATTGTTTTGTTGTCTGCATTTCATAATGGAAGAAAATGGCAAATTTCTGTATCCCTTGACATCTATCCATGGACCTTTGGGAAGGGGCTTAATTAAAAACTGACAAAGTGAATGAAGTAGTCCCAGGCTCAAGAAGAACCAGATTCAGTTCTGCTTCTGATAGGTCTTAGCAAGGGACCATTGCATGTCAACTAGCCTCTCAGAGTTCCAAACAACTCTAAGCTTACAAGACTCAAGAGAGAGTGCTAAACAAAGACTTTATTGGGAATTCTCCAAACTGATGAAAAGCTCTATCTCCATTACCATGAACAATTAAAAGATGTGTTAAAGGTCTTATGCCTATAGGAAATATAGCATTATATAGTTAACTATATATATTATAACTATGTGTTTATATAGGTAAACATATGATATATAATTTGTGTAATATAGAATGTGTAAACACACACATATATGTACATGTATGTATGGAACATGTAAACACCTTGTAATTATCTATATGTCATCTGTTTATAATTTCTTTCTCTCTCTCTCTGTCTGTCTTTACACATACACTCACACATACACACATACACACATATACATACACAAATATACAAGTACAACAGTTGATCATATACATGAATATATGTGTATGTATATGATGGAAACACACACACATATGCATACACATAGATATTGGGCCACTCTTTCTTTGAATATTATATATATATATATAATATATTTGAATGTATATATTACATATATGCTTACTATATATATCTACTATATATGACAGTTGTCATATATGTGTGTGTGTGTGTGTGTGTATGAAGATAGAATTATTGGTGTACCTGTTTAATCCCTTCCAGAATATTTTAAACTTGTTGACAACCAAGACTGTTAGTTTTCACTTTTATATTACAATTTCTGTATTCATTAACAATATGTTAATAAATGTTTGTTAAGTTAAACTAATTTTTTTAAACCCTTGACAACTAGTATTAAGACATATAGAGAGAATTCTCACAAATGTGATTTGAATGTATAAGGAAGGTAAGCCTTTTTTTAAAAAAGTACATTAAGAATGAGATGTATTTCAAAGCAGTTACATAGCACAGTGGACTTGTTACCACTAAGATTAGAGTTTAAGGGGCAGCTGATTGAACAATAGCTAGAGAACTGGCCCTGGCACAAGGAGTTCAAATCCAGCCTCAGACACTTGACACTTATCATGGGCAAGTCACTTAGCCCCAGTTGTCTAGCCAATTAAAAAAAAAAAAAAAAAAGAGAGAGATTAGAGTTTAAATCTCAGACATTTACCTATTTTGTGATCTGAGCAAGTCACTTAGCCTCTGAATGTTTACTTTTTTAGAAGGGAGATGATAATAGCATTTGATTCTCAGGGTATGTAGCAGAGAAGAAAAGAAAACCAACAAGGAAGCAAAGAAAAGCTTGGCAGTTATGAAAACAGTGTGTAGTATTTATTATATAGATTTTTTTGTAATGGAAATGTATTGTTTTATATTGAATCCTCTTTTATGATCTACAATGTACATGGCTTTTTTTTTCCTTTTCTCATTTGTTTTTAAGTGTAAAAAAAATTAGAATATTAAAAAAAAGGGAATATGCTGAGTTCAAGAAGTCTTTAGGCCATCTGATCAGTTCAAGATAATATGGAGTTGGATATTATCTTCAAAAAGATAACCTCTGAACCAATGAAATGAAAGAATATGGAGAAAAAAAGAACAAGTCACAAGGCAGTTTTAGGGATCACTAACAATAGGTAGGCATGTGATGGTTGAAGGTCCAACAAAAGAGACTGAGAAAGAGCAGTCAGGCAAGTAGGAGAAGCAAAAGTGTAATCCTGCACATAATTAAGCAGTACAAACCAATATATAACAAATTCCATAAAAATAGTACACAGAAATATTGTAGAAGTTTAGAGGAGTCAGCAATTACATGTGGCTGGGTAATCAGGGGGAGTTTCATGAAAGAAAAAAATTTAAGCTAGGTTTTGAAGATGGGTAGAAGTTTCAGTAGGCAAAGATGAAGAAGGGGACATCTGGAGAAAGACATTTTAGGAAGAAGGGATGCAATGAGCCAGGTATACTCAGGCAAGTCCACATAAACTATAGCATCCCCTTCTTATTGCTAGTGTACAACTTGGAAACTAAGTACTTTGTGAGTATTCCTTTAAGAGGGAGGGATAAAATTTGCTTCTTAAGAGCCTTTGTATGGCCCTTCAGCTGGTTGTTTTTTGTTGACACCATAAGAGGCCTGGTAAAAATGAATTACCGAAGTTATATTGTGGGAGGGTATGCTTCCTGCTGGCATATTGGATTCCTGGGGGTAGCCATGAATTGCCCTAGAAATATCATGCTGAGGACTTAAGTGACTGACATGATTGAAGGGCACTAGCTATTATTTTTAAAAATGCCTGCAAAATAGAGGTAGGTACAAAAAAAAGATGAAGGTAATGCCTGTAGTTATAAATCAAAGAGGGATTTTAGAGCAAGAATAACTAAAAATCTGCATGCATTTAATTTTAGTTACATAAAAAATTTATATACTTAGTTATATAAAAATAATATTGTAATAAATAATTTAAAATAATATTAAAAAACTACTCTGAAAATCAGTTTTTTGAAGATTCTTTTTCTTTTTATTTTTTTTTACATTTTTAAAATTAATTTTATAATTATAACTTTTTTTTTTGATAGTACATATGCATGGGTAATTTTTTACAACATTATCCCTTGCACTCACTTCTATTCTGAATTTTCCCTCTTTCCCTCCACCCCCTCCCCTAGATGACAGGCAGTCCCATACATGTTAAATGTGCTATAGTATATTTTAGATACAATATATGTGTGCAGAACTGAATTTCTTGTTGCACAGGAAGAATTGGATTCAGAAGGTAAAAATAACCTGGGAAGAAAAACAAAAATGCAAACAGTTTACACTCAATTCCCAGTGTTCCTTCTCTGAGTGTAGCTGATTCTGTCCATCATTGATCAACTGGAACTGAATTAGATCTTCTCTTTGTTGAAGATATCCACTTCCATCAGAATACATCCTCATACAGTATTGTTGTTGAAGTGTATAATGATCTCCTGGTTCTGCTCATTTCACTCAGCATCAGTTGATGTAAGTCTCTCCAAGCCTCTCTGTATTCCTCCTGCTGGTCATTTCTTAAAGAACAATAATATTTCATTCATATACCACAATTTATTCAGCCATTCTCCAATTGATGGGCATTCATTCATTTTCCAGTTTCTAGCCACTACAAAAAGAGCTGCCACAAACATTTTGGCACATACAGGTCCCTTTCCCTTCTTTAGTATTTCTTTGGGGATATAAGCCCAGTAGTAGCACTGCTGGATCAAAGGGTATGCACAGTTTGATAACTTTTTGGGCATAATTCCAGATTGCTCTCCAGATTGGTTGGATTCTTTCACAACTCCACCAACAATGTATCAGTGTCCCAGTTTTCCCACATCCCCTCCAACATTCATCATTATTTTTTCCTGTCATCTTAGCCAATCTGACAGGTGTGTAGTGGTATCTCAGAGTTGTCTTAATTTGCATTTCTCTGATCAGTAGTGATTTGGAACACTCTTTCAGATGAGTGGAAATAGTTTCAATTTCATCATCTGAAAATTGTCTGTTCATATCCAAAGATTCTTTTTCGTTAGAATTATCAAATTTATTCCAGAGGAACTATCCTGTGTTGGTCATTCAATGAAGGTAGACAATAGACAGACCTATCTCGATTCCCACAATTTACGTTATATTCTTAATGGCCTACTCTTTGGCAAATTGTGAAAACTTATTCATGGCTTATGATTAATAAGGATGAGTACAATCGGATTGGGACAGAGAGAACTATAATAAGCTCCCAAATATTTGATTTTTTGTTCATAAATTAAGCTGAATTTAGGCTACTATTTTTTCCCCTTTTGTCCATACTTCTGATTCTGTGGGCTTCAGTACCATGACTTACCCTTGAAATTCTCTCAGGTTCTGGACCTTCCTATTCTAGAACATGTTTTGAGATTGCTCCCAGGGAGGTCATGTTTTTATTTTCCTTTTGTTTGTTCTTTTGATTCTCTAGACCTTGCCACCTTGCCCTGATAAAGAAATCTTCTCTCATTGTGTGTCTTTTTGTCTTTTTTCTCCTAAGATAGCTGGGGTTAAGTGACTTGCCCAAGGTCACACACTAAGAAGTATTAAGTGTCTGAGACCATATTTGAACTCTGATCCTCTTGACTTCAGGGCTGGTGCTCTAACCACTATACCATCTAGCTGCCCCCTAACTGATTCCTTCTTAAGGGCTTTACTGAATATCTCTCTCCTTTAGGCCTGGTCTATCACTACCACTAATGCCTGATCTCTTAATAACTTGCTATTCAATCCAAAACCCAAAGGATGTGACCGAATCTCTTTAGCTAATTTCAATACATTTACTGTGAGGTATGGCTGGCTTTCACTCCCTCCAAATTGATTAAATGCCTTTTCATCTAATTTAATGCTTATGATGGATTGATTTGATTCAATAGAGATGTTCTTACTTGATTAGAGTAGTTAACTTTTAGTAGGATGGAAATAATTGATTGTTTCAATGGACTTGTATACCCTTTGGAAGGGCCTCAGAAATCATGTATTCCAACCTTATTATTGTACAGATGAAGACATTGAAGTCAAGGAAATGAACTGATTGTGTCACACAAATAATGCCAGGCAATGTTTGAATTCAGGTCCTTTGACTTAAGAGTCTTAAAAAAAAAGATAATCAATTATGTATATGTATAGATGTATACATATACACATATGTATTTATAGACATATGCACATCTATACATACATATACATATATCTATTTTACCTATGTATATATTTGTGTTTAAACGTACATATGTATGTTTGTATGTGCATATATTTGCATGAGTGATTGATTCATAGGCAAATAACAGTAATTATTATTTTTCAAACTCAGATTTTATATTAGCCAAATTTTTAGAAGTATTATCTATATTCAGGCAAATATGCTGTTTGCAATTTACTTTTTTGCCTTCTATAAAGGAATAATTTTGTGGATAAATAATAAAATAAATTCACACCAAATTCGTGGATGACTACATTTTTACTGATGCTGACATATTATAGAATCAGGAAAAAACAACAGAATTTTATATTAATTATATTTATATTTAATTGCTCTCTCATTCTACATATGAGGAAACTGAGTCACAGGAATGTTATGTGCCTCACCTAACATTACATAGTTTGTGGCAGAGCTAGGATCAGCACATAAATCTTATAATTCTTCAAAACAGGACTCATTTCACACACAGTAGGTAGCTGATCATGTAGGATGATTTGAATGACCCCAGCAGTTTTGCCTCCTCCAAAATATTTCCTTTATTGGCCTCTCATGGTGTCTAAAATTCTCATAATTAAATACTTAAGCCTTTTGGGAAGTAGTTGAAGATAGAAATGTAAATATCTCACATTAACCCATCTGGTATGGTCCTTAAGAAAGAAATCTAGTCAGTATATCCCAATTTATCTTGGGAGGGTTCAGAGATCCAAAAGAAAAAAAAAAAACACTTTAATTTGGTTATAGTTTGGGTCTTGAATGTAAATAGCAATCATTTCTGCTTTGGCCAGAAATCCTGAGGGTATTCCCTTCTCATATTTATTTATTTAGATTTTTTTTTTTTTTTTTTTGACTAGGTAAAAGAGGAGATTCTTTGCTTCAATTGCTTACCTAGCTTTATTCACTAAACGGGTGTGGCCTCAATCAAACTGAGACCTGTTGAAGACCTTAGCTTAAAAAGATCAAAGTCTCCCACTGCATCTAGAGCCATCTCCAGGCCTCCTGATCTAAATAAGATGTGATCTTAGAATTTTGATGATCTGTCTGTTTCACAGAAATGTACAGAACTTAATCCCAGTCAGATAGCTCACAAATATGTAGTTCTGTTTATGAAAAGATCTAGAGAGAGTATAGATGATGAAACAACCCAGTACTGGAAATGTAACCCAAAATATCACATTCATTTTTTTCTGTGACTTTGTTGATTAATAATACAGCGTTAAAAAGGCCAAAACTAGTTTGAAAAATTTAGTGATGCATATCTGTAATCCCTGTTCCCAGAACCTGCAAGTGAATTGGATTTAAATTAGGCTAAATTGTGCAAAATCATCAGTCTTATTCTTTCCTCCAGATTGACTGGGGTTCTGTGACAAGACATAAGTCAAGACAACTGGTATATCCCAGAATGCAGTGGGAGAGTTTGTTCGAAGTTAAAGTCTTTCCCAAGTCTTGGTTTTTCTGAGGTAACATCCATTCAGTAATTAAAGAATTGCCAAAGAATCAGTCTGGAAGGGAAAGATTCTAAGAGTTTCTGGCCAGAACAAAAAACAATTGTTTTGTATACTTACTCTGGGCCATCAAAACCCAATGACAAGAGAGGCCTAAATTGGGACCTCTGGTTGATCAATCAATGAAAGCCAGTGATTTGGGTTTAAAGGCACAGTCTAGTAGTTCCATTTGAATCACAATGGGCTTTTTCAAAGCCTGTTTTTTTTTTTTTTTTTTCCCCAGAACTATATTTCAAGAAATCATAAATGAAAACTACTTGAGAAGAGGGACCATTTGTTCAAAGGCATGATGGCAAACACTAGAATGTTTTATATAAGGATTAGTTAGCAGGCCAGCATACTGCAACATACTATATAGGGAAGATAGTGACAAAAACTAAAACAAGGTAGATGGGATTCATATTGCTAAGGTCTTCAACTGCTAGAGTGAGTTTGAACTTTATCTTGGAGGCAATAAAGATCTATTAAAGATTTTTGAGTGGGACAGGATGGTGTGTTTTAGGGTATTGGTATGGAAATAGTTATGTGGAGAATGGTTTGGAGATATGAGAGGTTTGCAGCAGGGAGACCAATTTATTGACATAGTCCAAGTGGGAGAGGATGAAGTTAAAGTAGAATAGAGGTTCTATGAATAGAGAGAAGAAAGGCATGAAACATTGCAGGGGGATAGCATCAGCAAAACTGGGCAAATGAAGGAATATAAGAATCAAGTGGGAGAAAAGAATCAAGAGTGACATCAAGCTTGAAAATTTGGGTGCCTGAAAGTTGGTGGTTCTAGCAACAAAACCAGAGCTATTTGAAAGAGGTTTGAGAAAAATATAATCATACATTTTGGACATGTTGAGTTTGAGATGTCTATTTCTAGAGATTTCTAGAAGATGATGTAGGATAAATATATATATATATATATATATATATATATACATATATGTACATGTATTATATGTAAATGTTTATATATGTATATATCTTGCATTTTTGTCTTTTGATTTTTATGTAATATTTTATTTTGTGTCTAATTACATGTAAAATTTTTCATATTCATTTTTGTTCAGTCTTCTTTGAAACTTTTCTTGACTATCTTTAGCAACAACAGAAACCACTGATATTTATTCAAGTTTTAGGGTTTGCAACTAGTTTTTCAATCTTATCCCATTTGAACTTCCCAGAGAAATTGGTCATTGTAATTCATCAGAGCTTAATAGATTCATAGTGTTGTTGTAAAGGACAATTTCTCTCTTAGAGAACTGAGAAGGAAACATACTATACTCCTTAGGTAAAGACTATTGATGTGCAATATGACATATACTGCCAGATGTGATCACTGTATCAATTTGTTGTTTAAAAGTTTTTTTTTTTGTTACAAGGTGGGAGAAAAATTTAGAGAAATTTAATGAAGGGAAAGAAGGATGAGTAAAGGGGAAAGAACTGTTGTGTAAAAACAAAAACTTTAAAAAAATATCACCTTGCTTTCAGTTTTATAATAAACTAGTTTTCATAGATTATATCTTCTCCCTATCAGTTTCTGATATTTTTCCAAAGATTTCCTTCATTCCATTCAGTCTCTTTTCCTTATATCCAAAAAAGTATCAGATATAAATTTTAAAAGGCAATATATCTAAGTGTGTAATTCCTTTTAGTTAACATACCTAATAGCTTGAATTATTCTTTCTCTTTCTTCAAGTGAACACAAGTATAATGAAGGTCTTAGCTATATCTGAATTGCTGTGAGGTCTTCTATTGCTGTAGGCTGTATGAAATGCCTTTTGAGGATTCTTCTTCCTGTAGTAATGCTCTAGGTGATAAACTATTTAATATCTTAAGACAAAGTTCCTCAGATTCCAAAGAAGGAATGTGAAGTGTTACATATATAAAGTTTATATCTGTAGGATTTACTTTCCTACAAGGAGCATCTGTCAAGCGTCACCATACAAGAACTCTGATTGGTGAGAATGCTAAAGTAGGTTCAAAAAGTGGTACAAGAATGATGGAGACAAGCAGAAAGGAGCAATAAGACACAAAGCAATGTTTGGGGTAGACAAAGAAATGATAACCCTTTAAGAGAACAGTTAGCATGTCCTGAACTCAAGAATCCTGTCTGGGTCTTGAGGGTATCTATAAAGAAACAAGAGCCCATTTATTTCAGTGGTTATAAGATTCCATCACAAAGAGTAAGAGTTACAAAGAAGTGACTATACTATTTTGGTAAATTAGAGGACTAAGAAGGGAATAAAATCACAACTTCCTGGGAGATATAGGGAATAAAGACCTATTTTGCATAAAGATACAGAAAATGTTTTTTTACTCTTTGATTCCCTTCCATGTTTCAAGTTTTAATTGAATCTTTTGCCATTGAATGTATGTTTATCGGGTATACCTAGCAAGAGGAATAACACAGCATGTGGGGACTTGAGCTTTGGTTAATTATCATCCCTAAAATAATCATGGTAAAATCTGAGATAGGTAAGAGGTGATACATAGCAGTTTTACTCTTCTCCTCTGCCAAAATTTTTTTCAGAAATGTTATTCTCCATCTTGGGATGTCATTTTATGTTTTTTAAAAAATAATTATTACTGTATACTTAGTATAGAAAATAAATATAATGAAATAAGTTAATTTAGAAGCTATTTACATTATAAAGAATTATTATCAGTTTATAAAATATCACAACTTTTCATCTAGTACTTCTAGATCTCTATGAGCAATGTTTGTCTGTTCTCATTCATTTCTCTGTCATATAGTTACAATTGAGTTAGAACTTTGTTTTTCATTCAATTCCATTTGACCAAAAGCTTAATGTGCTTCAAGTACTACCATTCAGTAGCTGCTGGGGATACAAAGACAAATGTGAAATGTTCTGTAGCCTCAAGAAACTTATATTTTGTTGGAGGAGGATGAACATGTCCAAATAAATGTAAGGTAATCTGAGGAGAAAAAACATTAATAATTAACTGGGGATAGCATCAGAAAAGGTTTTATAAGAGTTGGAGCAGAGTGATAAGGATTCCAGCATAAGAGATGAGTAGGACTGCATTCAATATATGTGGAGGGAGAGTAGTTTATACAAAGGCATAGGGTTGGGAAATGGCATGTAAAGTTCCAAAAACAATTTGATTTGAACATAAAAGTTTGTAAAAAGGAATAATATGAGATAATGCTAAAAAATTATACTGGGAACAAATTGTAGAAAGGTTTAAATACCAAATTCTGAAGTTTGCATTTTATCCTAGAGGTAATAGGGAGTTAGTGAAGATTTTGGACTAGGGGAATAATAGTGTTAGAACTCTAACTAAAAAGGATTATTTTTTCCAACTATGTGAAAAATCCACATAACCTTTATTCAGGTTTACCAATTAAGAAACTATTACAATAGCCCAGAAAAGAGGTGATGAGATATTGAAATAGGGTGTTGGTTGTGTGAATTGGGAAGAGACAAAGATGATTCATGAGAAAATATGACTACTTCTTCCAGTGCTACCAAGATACTCTCTCATCACACTTTCAATCATGGCAAGGGGCCCAATATTTAGGGAATCCTAAGATTTTGATATACTGCTTGGTTCAGATCTTTCTTCCATTTCCAGAAAGAGATCAGACTGGAACTCCAACTGGAGTCTGACTTAGAAGGGAGATAATGCCATATTTTTGGTCCTCTCAACTTTGATACCTTACTTCCTTAGACCAGCAGGAGCTCTCCTTGTAATGGGAAGTTACAATTGGGGGCCTCAGCTTATTCCCATTTTTATGATTCCTTCTAGCCCAAGCTTATATGGAGACTGGGGAGGAGTAGATTCCTGGCTTAGAATTTCACTAATTCCCAAGGATCATCTATAATGCTGGCAATTCCTTGTCTTTTGCCTATGGTCATTCTCACCCCATCTCTACCCCCATCATCTTTGAAAAGGCCAGCTTGGTAATATATAAATTCTTCCAAGGGCAAAATCCTACCTGCAAGCTCTAGTTAGGGGTCTATCAACAATCCTTAGGGTACATACATTTTTTTAAAAGAGAAAATTGATGAAATTTTAGTGAGTGCAAAAAGCAAGATGAAAAAATTCAGACATTGTGCTAGGGTGTGAGATATTCAGAAATTCAGAATACAAATTTCAGTATTGTGTATTGGAGGTTAGGTCTTTACTACACCAATCTGCTTCTCAAAACAGAGTATGACATACATACCAATGTGTATATACATGCAAAAATATGTGTGTGCCTTAAATATGTGGAGTTCACATTATTCCCTTCATTTAATTCTCTAATTAGAAGTGGATAGCATGTTTTATGTTGAATATTTTAGAATTGTGGTTGTATTATTTGGATCAATTGCTAAGTCTTTCATAGTTAATCATCTTTACAGTGTTTCTATAACTGTGTAAATTGTTCTCCTGGTCCTTCTCACTTCATTTTGCATTAGTTCATACAAATTTTCTCAGATTTCTATGAAACCAATGCTTTCATTATTACTTGCATTCCACATTCATATATCATAATTTGTTCAACAATTCCTCAATTAATAGGCATACTATCAATTTCTATCATTCTCTCAATTCTCTATGCCACTATAAAAAGAGATGTTATAATTATTTTTGTACATATAGACATATAGATCTTATTTCTTTGTTCTCTTTGGGATATGAATCTCAGAGAAGAATTGCTGTATCAGAGTATCAAGGGAAGGTAGAGGGGAAAAATTGGGAATTGAAAATTAAATTTAGAACTGGAAAACAATAAATTCTTATTCCCTTCTTTTCCCTTATACCCTTCTTATGTAAGAGATATTTTTGCATGAGACTCTCTCTCTTTGTCTCATGTTCTTACCAATGACTAGCTTTCATTGTTCCTCAGGGTCAGGATCTGTAAGCATTTGTTAACACTATTTATTATTTTAAATGGTACAATGGAAAGTTTACTAGATATTTTTTTCAGAGGATCTGGATTCAAATCCCAGTCTGCCCATTTGTTGCCTATGTGACCTTATGTAACTTACCTGAAATTCCTGGATCTCAATTTTAAGTGCAAAATGAGAGGGTTGGACTAAGTCACCTCTAATCATCCAGTTTTAAATATCATCCTTCTCTGTCAAGCAAGGGCCTGGATGGTCCACTCCATAATATGAGATAGCACAAATCCAAGGTTTATCATTTTCTTCTTCTTCTGTTGTATATTTGATACTGAGGCATTACATGGCTGAAACTTATTAGGACTGATACCTTGCACTACTTCCCGTCATTTGTTCTGTATTTATTCATGTGGAAGCCTGACCAATAATTCAGGAAAATAATCTCTCCATTCATATGCACATTCTCACCCATTATTCCATGTTCATTTTTCTTTTGAAAGGCTCCAGTTTCCCCCAAAAGAGGAGCTATCCAATGCAAAATATAAATCCAGTAGGGAACAGAAAGTTTATCCCTACATAGAAAATTATAACAATAAATTAATCTTAGAGTACACAAACAGAATGATTAGGGCAGAATTTGGTAACTAGTTATAATGTCAATATAGTTTGCTAGGAGGCTGGTTATTGGAAGGGATCCTAATTAACTACTTTTAGATTTTGTCTGTCTTTTACATTCTCTATTTGACAATCTTGCTCTTTTCCCCCCTGGTTTCTTTTCTGATAAGGGCCAAATTCTCAGATGTAAGAACTTCCCTTGTTGCTATCCACTGACACTATGTTAGATGTCATTATTGCTCTAATACATAGTGTCTTAAACTGTAGGTCATGATCCCATATGGGGTTGGATAACTTTTGTGAAGGTCACAAAATTATAATTTTTCATCATTTTAATTTTAAATTATAAAATTTTGATTTGCATACCTATTTTACATACTTATATTACTAGGGTCACATAAAAATTTTTTGGCAAAAAGGAATCATAAATGGAAAAAGTTTAAGAAGCCTTTCTCTAGTATATGTTGTTATCAATACCTTGCAAACTTCTCAGGACATCTTGACCTTTTGGAACTTACAGAATTGTTGCCTGGACATATTCATTTTGAGGTTGTTATTTAGTGAGCTACAATCAGAAGAACAAACACAAAGGCACAAAGGCTGCTAAGGTCCACTGGCATGAGATTACTTAAGTAAGTACACATTCATGTAAAGGTAATAATTATATTGTGGTGGAGAAGGACTATTTTCTTTTTATTTTATTTTATTTTATTTAGATTTTTTTTCACAGTATATATGTATGAGTAATTTTTTTATAATATTATCCCTTGTATTCATTTTTCCAAATTATCCCCCCCTCTCTTCCTTCCCTCCCCCAGATGACAGGCAAGCCCATACTTTTATATGTGTTACAATAAAACCTAGATACAATATATGTGTGTAAATCCAACTTTCTTGTTGAACATTAAGCATTAGATTCCGAAGGTATAAGTAACCTGGGTAGATAGACAGTAGTGCTAACAATTTACATTCACTTCCCAGTGTTCCTTCTCTGGGTGTAGTTGTTTCTGTTCATCATTGATCAATTGGAACTGAATTCGATCTTCTCTATGTTGAAGATATCCACTTCCATCAGAATACATCCTCATACAACATTGAAATGTACAGCGATCTTCTGGTTCTATTCATTTCACTCAGCATCAGTTGATGTAAGTCTCTCCAAGCCTCTCTGTATTCCTCCTGCTGGTCATTTCTTATAGAACAATAGTATTCCATAACCTTCATATACCATAATTTACCCAACCATTCTCCAATTGATGGACATCCATTCATCTTCCAGTTTCCAGCCACAACAAAAAGAGCTGCCACAAACATTTTGGCACATACAGGTCCCTTTCCCTTCTTTAGTATTTCTTTGGGATATAAGCCCAGTAGTAGTACGGCTGGGTCAAAGGGTATGCACAGTTTGATAACTTTTTGGGCATAGTTCCAAATTGCTCTCCAGAATGGCTGGATTCTTTCACAACTCCACCAACAATGTATCAGTGTCCCAGTTTTCCCACATCCCCTCCAACATTCATCATTATTTGTTCCTGTCATCTTAGCCAATCTGACAGGTATATAGTGGTATCTCAAAGTTGTCTTAATTTGCATTTCTCTAATCAGTAGTGATTTGGAACACTCTTTCATATGAGTGGATATAGTTTCAATTTCATCATCTGAGAATTGTCTGTTCATATCCTTTGACCATTTATCAATTGGAGAATGGTTTGATTTCTTATAAATTAGGGTCAGTTCTCTATATATTTGGGAAATGAGACCTTTGTCAGAACCTTTAACTTTAAAAATATTTTCCCAATTTGTTACTTTCCAAGAAGGACTATTTTCAACGTTTATTAGAATCACATATTGCAACTTGGTGAGCCTCAGTCAAAAGGCTGAAGCGCTAAAAGGGGTGTGTGTGTGTGTAATATGTATGTATTATTAGAGCCATAAGGTTTAAACTAGGTTTATTCCACATGACTTAGTTATTGGCAAAGCTAATTAAATTGTATTAAGATCTATTTTGCAAGAAATTTTAACAGAAAGGGAATCTCTACAAATGATCTGAACTAGAGAAACAGATATGCTGGAAGCTGCTCTGAGAACCAGCCTATTCCATAATGTTTAAGAGAAAAGACTTCCAGAAAACCAAACAGGTACAGCAGGAGATGTTCAGATAGCTGCTCCAGATGAAGAGATGATAAACTAATGAAATGGATGGTGGAAATGGGTTACTGAGAAAGACATGGTTTACTCTTCTTCTCTCTCATTCCTCCCCTATAACTCATAGTTCTTTGTAAGGCCTGCTTTTCTAAAGGGACTGCCCCCAGTAGTTCCTTTCTACATGTTGGTCAATCTCACTTCCTTTCTCTCCATCATGCTATCCCCATCATGATAAATCTCATACTTAAAAAACCCTAGAAGTATTAAATGCCCTCAGATCTTGGTGAGTCAAACCTGAGATTTATAATCGTCATACCAGTTAATGATTCATTAAGAGAACAGGTTTCTCAGTGTTTTAAAGAGGGAAATGAGGAAAATTAATTTTAATGCTGTATCAGTTGATTATTATTAATTTGTGATATTCCTTTCTTGACTGAAAAGGCCATCTCATACCTAGCTTATAGAGAAATTCTAACTGAAGAATGTCATCCCATTCCTGCCTCTCAGAAGACCTGGGCTGGGTAGTTTTGTTTATCCTGTAATAGAAACCAAACTGAGCTGGTCAGCAACTCTAGTGTGTCCTTGTTCCCTTCATCAGATTTGGGGGCAATCTGGCCTTGAAGGAGAAACTTAAACAAGAACATTTTGACTGAGGTAGCTCTTTTTGCCCCAATTGTTAAGGATCGTTTGATTCTCATAACAAACAACAGTTCTCAGCCTTTACTCTTCTTCTTAAGAGGAAGAGTTGAGAACTCATTAAATATCCGCCAATCAGAGTTTCATATGTCCCCTTCAAAAGTAAAGCACCAGATTAAAGTTGAACCAAATACTTCTTTTTCGTCTTTTTTCACCAAAAGAAACCACTGGCTTTGATTTATTGATTATTTGCTTGCCTAATTAATAGAGATTCTCTGGTGACACACGGAACACCTAGAGAATCAGAGAACAGAGTAAGCAAGCATTTATTAAGTGTGTACTATGTGCCTGGCACTGAGCTAAGTGAGGGGAATAAAAGAAATGAAAAAAAAAAAAAAGGTAATCCCTGTTCACTTTGAGCTCACATTTTAATTGGAGAGAAAACATGCTTGACTATGTTCACAAAAGATATACAGTATAAATAAAAGGTAATCTTGATAAGGAAGGCACTGCTATCTGAGGGAACTAGGAAAGACCTCTTGTAGTCAATGGGCTTGAGTTGGGTCTTGAAGGGAGTCAAGAAAATCAAGTATTTCAGGCCTGGGGGGTAGCTAGTACAAATTTAGGATTGGTAGATAGGATATTCTTTGTGAGAAACAGCAAATAAGCAAGTGAGGTTAATCATGGAGTAAATGGAGAAGAGTAAAGTATAAATAGCAAAAGTTTGGTGGGTTAGTAGAGGGAAGTTGTGAAAGACTTTAAGTGTCAGAGGACCTTAAATTTTATTCTGGAGATAATAGGGGACTTCTGTATTTTTTAAAGCAGGAGTGACAAGAACAGACCTGGCTTTAGGAAAATAAGTTTGAGGAACCAAGATAGAATGAAGCCAAGTAGCTGCTTGAGCTCTCCCAGTTTCCCTCAAAAAACACATGAAACCAAGCTTCTGAACAGTCTGATGGAATAAAATGACTCTCTAGCTCAAGACTGATTGGAAAAAGTTCAAGAAAGGCCAGTCTCACTGGGGTGAAAAGGGTGTCCAGCCCAGCTTAGACAGAGTCTGGGAAAGCCAGTGAGAGGGTCTTAATCACAACAGATCAGCAACTGAGACTCTTGGTCCTGGCTCAGTAGTAGAGTAGACCAGTGATGGCTATGTGAATGGAGAGAAGGAAATGCACATGTGGGAAATGATGTGAAGATGAAAGCAGCCTGATTGGAAAACACTGCCTTAACTCAAAGGAAGCATCATGTCAGGTCATGTTAGGTTCTTACTAAGTGCAGAGACACCTTCCTGGTACCCTTCAAATCATACAATTGATGTGACTGTTTATTATACTGCTGGGTAAAGCTTCCTTCAATCACACTACAGCAGCAAGCCTGTGGGCATAATGACTTAGATACTGGTCATATGTAATAAGTTGAAAAGGAAAGCAATGTTGTGTGTTGAAATGAAGAGCTTACCCCATGACATGAGGGAAAGACTTCTGCACAAAGCTATCAAGATAGCCAAAATTACATTCTGGATCCCTTAGAGAGGGCACTTTTTGCACAGCCTGTTATCATGTGGGACATTTACTACCCACAATGAGCCACAGGAAAGGAAGAAGGTCTTATTTTGCTCTGCTTTGGAACACATCCCAAAACACGCTCCATGTTAAGATTACAAATCCCTAGTACTTCTCTCCACCTAAGTTTCTCATATGCTATGCCCTCTGACAAGAGGAATCACTAGGGAATGTAAAATGGGGTGATAATTCTGGACCTTTCTTATACATTAATCAGGACCTGGCCATTTGGCCATGACCCTGGGAAGTAATCATATAGGGGAGAAGCCAAGTTAGCTTATATAAAAGAAAGATGCAGCTAAGTAAGAAGATGGATAGAGCATTGGGGCTGGAGTCAGGAAGACCAGAGATTAAGTCCTGCCTCATTTTCTTATGAGCTGTGTGATACTAGGCAGGCCACTTCATCTCTGTCTGCCTCAGTTTCTTCATCTTTAGAATGAGGATAATTATTATAATATGAATCACAATTATTAACAATAATAATAATAAATCATATTAATATGATAATAATAACACCCACCTCCAAGGGTTGTTGCAAGGATCAAATTGAGATAGCATTATAAAGTTCTTAACACTGTAGTTGGTAGAAAGTAGGCACTTAAAAATGTTTATTTCCTTTCCTTCCATATATGTGTGTGTGTGTATGTATGTATGTATGTGACACACATACTCCATTCATAATGTTCACAACCATCACAAAAACAAACTAGTGGGATTTCTCCTTCCTCTTCCATTAAAGATGTCTATCCTTTAGATGATAATATCTGATTATAATTTATATTTTATATTGCTTTAGATGAAATATTTCACTCAAAATAAAAGGCTAATTTAAAGATCCAAGTAAAACAATTAGGTGTTCTTTTGAAAGAACTCTGTGAAGTAGAACTGATATTGTTCCTATTTTATAAATTAGAAAATTGAGACTTAGAGAGGTTATATGATTTCTACAGTCAGAGTATTTAAAGTATGATTTCTGATGATGTTTAGTGTTCTTTTCATTGCTCTCTCTCTCTCTCTCCTCTCTCTCTCTCTCTCTCTCTCTCTCTCTCTCTCTCTCTCTCTCTCTCTTTCTCCCAAAGAAAGTTAGAAAACCTTTCTTGATTTCTGTCAGAAGAAAATATAGTCCATATAATTTGGAATGTTACTTTATGAAGTTTATATCAAGTTGCTTCTCTATGTGAATGACTATTGAGGTGCTTGGAGATATCATAGAGACTCAGGAAGAGAAGATGATTAAAGAGTTTTATTATTTTTAATGATAAAGCTAATTATTACAAATTCTATATAAAACAAATTATGTAACACCATTCTGAAATTTCCTATGTTTATTGTAATTGAGACATATCTGAGGGCAAACTAAAACTGAAATTTCCTCTGAAGTTTTAAACCTCAAGGATGTACCTGATTGAAGTTCCTAGGACTTCAGTTTCTCTGGATGTGCACTCTTGACATAGACTGATTGTGCCAGTAGGACAAAGAGACTTGAGAAGAATGAAGACCCATGTGGTGTATAAATTGTCATGATTCCTAGAATCTAGGATTCTAAAATCATAGAAGTCCTAACAGATTCTTGAGATTCCACAGAAGAAGGAGAGATAAATCATCCCTAAGCTTCAGATAGTCTTTAAACAAGTCTGTTCAACTCATTTCAGTTTGAGAGAGAAGAGAGAAGTCATAAATTTCCCAATAGATTGTCTCCTCCAGGATATGATCCTAATTTCTGGATTACATATATAAACACTACTTTCCTTTTTTCTTTGCTAATTGTTTTATTCTTAATTATTTTTACTTTTAAAAATGGATAATGCTTATCTAATTTGTTAGTCTGATTCAAACAGAGTAGATGATTTTAGAGGTTCCCAGCTGAGCTAGTATAGGCACTTATTTATGCCCCATTCTGAACTACTAGTCCATATGAATCCAAAGGTGAGTGTTATCTATACTATGTGTGTATTCACTGTGTATTTTTCCTAAAATTACTTAGAATTATGAAATCTCAAATTTAAAAGGACTCTTAATGATCATCTAGTCCAACTTTTGCCCTAAACATAGATCACAATCTTTAAAAAAGTTTTATTAGTATTTCATCTTTGTATTATAAAAGTAGATTATTCTCACATTAAGGAGTTTTCTTTAACAAAGTAAAATACTTGACTACAATAAAGTAACTGTATCTGAAAAATTTCATATTTCAAATATGTAACACCCCTTGTCTCTCTTTTAAAAATTATTACAAATGTATCTCTTCTCTCTCTTAGCCTTTACCCTAATGAAAAAGGAAAGAAAAGAAAAGAAAAGTGAATTTATTGTAACAATTATGCATTGTCAAGCAAAACAAATTCCCTCAATGGCTACATTCAAAAGTGTATGTCTCATTTGGTACTCTAAAATCTATCAATTGTCATGTTTCTTTTCATTTCATTCTTCTTCAACATATCAATCTTTAAAATTGTCTATTTTAAAAATATTGTTGTAATTGTTCTTCTAGTTCTACTTCATTTTGCATCAGTTCATATAAGTCTTTTTGAACTTTTTTTCCCTTAATTTCTTATAGTTCAATGATACTCCATTATATACATATGTCAAAATCTAAATATCCTCCACAACTTCATCAGGCCCTGATGATGCCTAATGAAAAGCAACCCTTTGCTTCTTGAGCAAGTCATGTTCCATTTCATTCTATTCCATTGTTGTCATGTCCATTGTGTTACAAAGTTTTTCTTTAATTTGAACCAAAATTTACCTCCAATTATCAAAACTGGAATTGAATAAAAAGATTATGTGGTCCAAATTCCTCATTTTGTAGTTCATCAAAGGTTCTTAGTCATTGTAGTACTCAAGGATTTGGTAAAGAGCTATTAAATTCTACAAATCATTTTTGTATTTGTAGACTTTTTCTCCATCTTTTTTTATATTTTATTTTTCCTTATAGAAGTTTAACCTTTTTAGTCTGTGATCTTAGGCAAAAGTTCTATCATGCCTTATTCATTTCTTGGGCTTTTCACAAGAACTTTTTTCAGTTCTGTGAAATGGATCAAAGAGTATTTGCTGTGTATAGTAGAATGATATGTGCATTAAAATATTATTCCATCAAAATATTCTTTCATGAGAAAGACTTTTCTGTCATGTAAATTTACTTAATGGAGTTAATGAAGATAATTTCTAATCTCCTGTTTAAAAACAAACAAGTTAAAAATGTCAGGATTCATTTTTTGCAGCCACTTATTTTAGTATTATTTTTATTTATTGTAGTAAATATAATTTAGAGGACATGAATATATAGAATCATTGCCATGAGGTGAGTTACTAGAAAATTAGTTGAAGTCATATGCTTCCATTTTTGTTTTTGTTAAGAGAATGAGCTTTTCTTGTATAGCCTTTGTAAATTAATGAGTTCTTGGAAAAAATCATGTAAATTGTCTTTATTTTGATTTGACTTCTCATCTAGATATATATTTGGTTTTTTTTTAAAGTTTAAAAACTTTTAAAAAAAAGTTGATGGAACTGCATGCATTTCCTCTTCTGGATTGTGCTATAACTAAGTATTGTCAAATAACCTCAAGGTAACTTAAATCGCCAACACAACTATCCCTCATTATCCCCTAAAAGGAAACTACAACTGTTTTATTGAAGAAAAACTTGTATTTTTTTAATAGAATTTTATTTATAGGATACATTCAGAAATTAATAATAAATATGTTTTAGTCAAAAAAATTAAAAAGAGTCAGGATATTGAGAAATGTGTGTGTGCATATATATTTTTTTGTGTGTGTACATAAGGACATTCATTTTACCTGAAAATTCACAAACTTCCTAGACATTTGACAGATTGGATTGTATCTGGGAGTTTTGGCCAACTTGAAATTGTGAGACTGTATTCATGATATCTCTTAACAGTGGGAGCTAAAACCTGTGCCAAGAAGGCACTGACTTGAGAAATGCAAAAGGAACAAACAACTCTCTGTGATTCTTAATCATCAAAAAAACAAGTTTTGCCTTGTTTTTTTTCCCCTTTTTTTTGGAAAGCTAGTAGTGTTGCAACTCTCTTGGAACGAGAAGTTTAGGGAAAAAATCTGGTTTGTCAGTGTTCATTTATATTGTTGGTGCTTAATTAGTTCAGTGGTTTAAAGGACAGTGCAGATTAGACAAAGGCTGTCAATTTATCCTTGTATTGTTTGAGAAAATCTCTATTTCAGGGTTACAATCTATAATCATATATAGCCCAAGCTGTCAAATGAGCATTGTTAATTACAAGATAGACCTGGCAAGAGAGTGTGGATGGCTCAGTAGGAGCTAACTCCAATATTAATAAACAACTTGCATCTTTAACCCTATTGAGGTTGGGTTTCTGTACCCAAGATCTGTACAACCATCTTTGGAGAAGCTTAATTCATTCCTTCCTTTTTATATGGATTGCATTCAGTTGAAGAAAGAACTAGTAAACTGGGATACATGCCATAGACTCAGTCAAGTTCAATATTCAGGGAAATTACCAGAAGAAAGCAACAACTGTTAACGGGAACACAAATGCCTGTCAAGAGAGAAGTAAAATACATTTTTTTTTAAAAGTCTCCTATTATTGTAAATTACTGACTTCAAACATAATTGAGTTATGAAAGCATTCTATTTATTTCACCATTACTGATAGTTGGCTATTTAGACACAGGCTTGTCTTTGGAACCAATGGTAGATTTAAACCTTCTAGAGCCCCAACACCACAATTTCATGTTGTAATAGGACTACTATGTACCAGTACTTCCCTGCATACAACATGGATTAAATTCACCCACTCCTTTTTTCCTCTTGTGAGAGGGATTAGTCTTCCCTAAAAAAAGAAAGAAATGCCCAGCCCCTGATTGTCCTATTTCCTTGATGCATCTTCCTAGTCACCTAAGGGAATAAAAAATCCTACACAATGTATAATTTTTCTTTCTTTTTCTTATTTAATAGTTTTTATTTACCAGATATATACATGGGTAATTTTACAACATTGACAATTGCCAAACCTTTTGTTCTAATTTTCCCCCTCCTTCCCCCCTCTCCCCCCAGATGGCAGGTTGACCAATACATGTTAAATATATTAAAGTGTAAGTTAAATACAATATATGTATACATGTCCAAACGGTTGTTTTGCTGTACAAAAAGAATCGGACTTTGAAACAGTGTACAATTAACCTGTGAAGGAAATCCAAAATGCAGGTGGACAAAATTAGAGGGATTGGGAATTCCATGTAATGGTTTATAGTCCTCTCCCAGAGTTCTTTCCCTGGGTGTGGCTGGTTCAGTTCATTACTGCTCAACACAATGTACAATTTTTCAACTTTTATTTCTGAGAAACTCATGAGTCACCATTTCTTTCATCATATCCTGTTCTTGTGATCAGACACATTTCCATATGGAAACAAAGGGAGCTCCATCCAGAGAAGCTTAATACCAATATATTTGGTTGTACTGTCTAGCTGTTTTAGGGCAAATGATATCCTTTTTTGTTAACTATTCAATTACTTGTAAGCATCTCATTTCATCCCAAAATCAACTGTGAACTAAGAGAATGCTGGTATTAAAGCCACTTCCATAAAAAACTTTATTGATGGTTTGTTTTGTTGACTAACCATCTCCCTCCCCCCCTCCCCCCACAAAAAAAAAGAGGTAGAAAACTGGGAAACAATTTTTATTGTCAGTGTTTCTGATCAAGACCTCATTTTTAAAATGTATGGAGATGGCAACAAGACTATACAATGATCAATTCTGATGGACATGGCTCTCTTCAACATTGAGATGATTCAAACCAGTCCCAATTGTTCAGTGATGAAAAAAGCCATGTACACCCAGAGAGAGGCCTGTGGGAACTGAGTGTGGAACACAATACAGCATTTTCATGCTTTTTGTTGCAATTTTGCTTGCATTTTGATTTCCTTTTCAGGTTTTATTTTTGCTTTCTAGATCCAATTTTTCTGTGTTGTAAAATAACTGTATAAATATGTATACATATATTGTGTTTAACATATATTTTAACATATTTAACATGTATTGGACTACCTGCCATCTAGGGGAGAGAGTGGAGGGAAGGAGGGAAAAATTTGGAACAGAAAGTTTTGCAAGGGTCAATGTTGAAAAATTATCCATGCATATGTTTTATAAATAAAAAGCTTAATAAAAATATTTGGAGAATGGAGTCAAATTTGTAAGAATACAAGTCATTCCCCAATTGCTAAGTGATAAAAGAATATGTACAGATAATTTTCTGTTGAATTAAAACCATATAAAAAATGCTCTGAATCACTATTGGTTAGAGAAATGCAAATTAAAATAACTCTGAGGTACACCTATCAGATTTGCTAAGGTGACAGGAAGAGATAAAGATGAATGCAGGAGGATATGTGGGAAAACTGGGACACTAATGCATTGCTGATAGAGTTGTGAATTGATCCAGTCATTCTGGAAAACAAATTGGAACTATGCCCAAAGGGCTATAAAATTGTGCATGTCCCTTGATCCAGCAATGTCATTACTATGTTTGAATCACAAAGATATCATAAAAGAGGGGAATATATTCATATGTGCAAAAATGTTGTAGCAGCCCTTTTTGTGGTATAAAGGAATTGGAAAATGAATGGATGCCCACTAATTGGGGAAGGCTGAATAAGTTATCACATATGAATGTGATGTAATGTTATTATTCTATAAGAAATGATGAGAAAGCTGATTTCAGCAAAGCTTGGAAAGACACATGAACTGATGCTGAGTGAAGTAAGCAGAACCAAGAGAACACTGTATACAGTAACAGCAAGACTGCGTGACCATCAGTTATGATAGACTTAGCTCTTCTCAGCAATACAGTAATCCAAGACAATTCCAAAAGACTTTGGATAGAAAATGATATCTGCATCTAGAAATGGAAACTGAATGTGGATTGAAGCATACTATTTTCACCTTTTTTTGTTTTGTTGTTGTCATTTGTTTTTCTTTTTCATGACTTTTTCCTTCTGGTCTGATTTTTCTTGTGCAACATGACAAATATGGAAATATGTTTAAAAGTATAGAACAGGTATAACCTATATAAGATTGCTTCCTATTTTAGTGAGGGGGGAGGCAAGGCAGAGAATGAGAAAATATTTGGAATACAAAATCTTACGAAAATGAATGTTGGATTTAAAACTATATTATAAAGCAGCAGTCACCAAAACCATTTGCTATTGCCTAAGAAATAGACTAGTTGATCAGTGGAATAGGTTAGGTTCACAGATAGTGAATAAAAATAGCAATCTAGTGTTTGACAAAGCCAAAGATACCAACTTTTGGGATAAGAATTCATTATTTGAAAAAAACTGTTGGGAAAACTGGAAATTAGTATGGCAGAAATTAGATATGGACCCACACTTAACACCATATACCAAGATAAAATCAAAATGGATCCATGATTTAGGCATAAAGAATGAAATCATAAATAGATTAGAGGAATATAGGATAGTTTACCTCTTAGACTTGTGGAGGAGGAAGGAGTTTGTGGCCAAGGGAGAACTAGAGATCATTATTGATCACAAAATAGAAGATTTTGATTACATCAAATTAAAAAGCTTTTGTACAAACAAAATTAATTCAAACAAGATTAGAAGGGAAGTAACAAATTGGGAAAATATTTTTACAGTTAAAGGCTCTGATAAAGGCCTCATTTCCAAGATATATAGAGAACTGACTCTAATTTATAAGAAATCAAACCATTCTCCAATTGATTAATGGTCAAAGGATATGAACAGACAATTTTCAGATGATGAAATTGAAACTATTTCCACACATATGAAAGAGTGTTCCAAATCACTATTGATCAGAGAAATGCAAATTAAGACAACTCTGAGATACCACTATACAACTGTCAGATTGGCTAAGATGACAGGAAAAAATAATGATGAATATTGGAGGGGATGTGGGAAAACTGGGACACTAATACATTGTTGGTGGAGTTGTGAAAGAATCCAACCATTCTGGAGAGCAGTTTGGAACTGTGCCCAAAAAGTTATTAAACTGTGCATACCCTTTGATCCAACAGTGCTACTACTTGGGCTTATATCCCAAAGAAATACTAAAGGAGGGAAAGGGACCTGTATGTGCCAAAATATTTGTGGCAGCCCTTTTTGTAGTGGCTAGAAACTAGAAAATGAGTGGATGCCCATCAATTGGAGAATGGCTGAATAAATGGTATATGAATGTTATGGAATATTATTGCTCTGTAAGAAATGACCAGCAGGAGGAATACAGAGAGGCTTGAAGAGACTTACATCAACTGATGCTGAGTGAAATGAGCAGAACCAGGAGATCATCATACACTTCAACAATGATACTGTATGAAGATGTGTTCTGATTGAAGTGGATATCTTTAATATAGAGAAGATCTAATCCAGTTCTAGTTGATCAATGATGGACAGAAACAGCTACACCCAAAGAAGGAACACTGGGAATTGAGTGTAAACTGTTTGCACTATTGTCTTTCTTCCCAGGTTACTTTTACCTTCGGAATCCAATTCTTATCGTGCAATAAGAAATTTGGTTTTACACACATATATTGTATCTAGGTTATACTGTAACTCATTTAACATGTATGGGATTGCCTGTCATCTAGGGGAGGGGGTAGAGGGAGAGAGGGGAAAATTCGGAAAAGAAGTGAGTACAAGGGATAATGTTATAAAAAAAATTAGTCATGCATACTGTCAAAAATTATAATTATAAAAATGAATAAAAAATGAATGTTGAAAACTATCTTTACATGCATGTGGGGAAATAAACTACTATTTAGAAATTAAAAAAAATACCACCCCCCAAAAAACATGGTATCATACTGAAAATATTAAAATTTTTAAAATGGAAAGTAGGGTTATTGTTCTATTTTTTTGTTGACTTGGGTAACAACAGCCAAAGAATCCATCACCTAATGGACAGCCACTGTTTGTCATTAAGACTTTACTTTTTAAAAAAAAAATTATAGCTTTTTATTGACAGAACATATGCATGTTTTTTAAACATCGTTCCTTGCAATCACTTCTGTTCCAATTTTTCCCTTCCCTCCCTTCACCCCCTCCCCTAGATGGCAGGCAGTCTCATACATGTTAAACATGTTAAAGTATATCTTAAATACAATATGTGTACATATTTATACAGTTCTTTTGTTGCACAAGAAAAATTGGATTCAGAAGGTAAAAATAAACTGGGAAGAAAAACAAAAATGCAAGCAGTTCACATTCATTTCCCAGTGTTCTTTCTTTGGGTATAGCTGGTTCTATTCATCACTGATCAATTGGAACTGAATTGAATCTTCTCTTTGTTGAAGATATCCACTTCCATCAGAATACATCCTCATACAAGTTTTGTTGTTGAAGTATATAATGATGTTCTGGTTCTGCTCATTTCACTCAGCATCAGTTCATGTAAGTCTCTCCAAGCTTCTCTGTATTCATCCTGCTGGTCATTTATTTATTTATTTTATTATTATTTTTTTTAGTATTATAACTTTTTATTGGCAGAACATATGCGTGGGTAATTTTTTTACAATATTATCCCTTGCACTCACTTCTGTTCCGACTTTTCCCTTCCCTCCCTCCACCCCCTCCCCTAGATGGTATGCAGTCTTATACATGTTAAAAATGTTATAGTACATCGTAGATACAATATATGTGTGCCTAACGGTATAGTTCTCTTGTTGCACAAGAAGAATCAGATTCAGAAGGTAAAAATAACTTGGGAAGAAGAACAAAAATGCAAGTAGTCCACATTCATTTCCCAGTGCTCCTTTTCTGGGTGTAGCTGATTCTGTCCATCATTGATCAATTGGAACTGAATTCGATCTTCTCTATGTTGAAGATATCCACTTCCATCAGAATACATCCTCATACAGCATTGTTGTTGAAGTGTATAATGATCTCCTGGTTCTGCTCATTTCACTTAGCATTAGTTCATGTAAGTCTCTCCAAGCCTCTCTGTATTCATCCTGCTGGTCATTTCTTACAGAGCAATAATATTCCATAACCTTCATATACCACAATTTACCCAACCATTCTCCAATTGATGGACATCCATTCATTTTCCAGTTTCTAGCCACTATGAAAAGGGCTGCCACAAACATTTTGGCAAATTTTTTAAAAAATGGCTTTATTAAGTTCCTACCTTGTGCCAAGCATTGTAGAAGGTGTTAGAGGAAAAAAGAGACAACAACCACCAAATGATTTCTTTACCTTTAAAACTGAGGAATATGGAGTAAATGAGGATAATACTGGTGTTTACTTTGAAAGACTGTTATGAGAATCAAATGAGATAATTGCAAAGCACTTCATATAGTGCCTGGCACATGGTGCTTACAAAATGCTTATTCCTTTCCCCTTTCTCCTAAGGCACAATTCTAACTATGTAACTTTTCTTGTTCAGTAACTTTTAGTGATTCTCCTATAAGATAAATGCAACAAAACCAACCAAACAAAAAGACCCTTTGTACTTAAAGCTCTGTATATGTTTATCAAAAGCCCTTAGCATAAGGTACATTTAACAATTGTTTATTGACTGATTGACTATAAAATCTGCCCTCAGCTTACATTTTCAGCTGTTCTCTTTTGACATAAAATCTCCCATTTCCATGGATTTGCCCATTGATCCTTACAACAACCTGGTGAGGTAGATGCTATTCTTACCCCCATTTTTACATTTGAGAGAATTGACACAAAAAGACTATAAGTACCTACCAGCAAATTAGGTGCTGGGGTAGATGCTAAAACATCTTTTCTCAAAGAATTTATAATCTCATAATAGAGAAAAGATATCTGATATTAGGCGCACACAATATAGTGGAAAGGGTCAGAATCCAAACTCTAGAGAGCCTGAGTTCAAATCCTGACTTGTATCATTTTAGGTAAGTCATATCTGTCTTAGGCTTTAGTTTCTTTATCTTTAGTATCTTTATCTTTAAAACTGAGGATTATAGACTGGATAACCTATAAGGTATCTTCCAGCTTTACATTTATTATTCTGTTAACTATAATACTTGAAAGATCTCTAATTTTGTCTGCACAAGTATTCTATCAATGAAGATGGCATCTTTTCTATTCATAAATGGTCTATGAGAGTCAAAGTAGGTAAAACATTCATCACCCTGTGATCAACTAGTGTTGTACTATAGCCATAAATACCAAATAGAATGTAAAAAAGAAATAAGAAAGGCAAAAATAAAGTGCTAAGGGGTCAGAGGAGGAAGAATTAGAGAAAGTTTCATGGCAATTGAGTTTGTAATTTTTTCAACTTAATAGCATTTTTCCTCCTAATTTATATGTAAAGTTTTCAACATTCATCTTTGTAAGATTTTTGAGCTTTCAATTTTTCTTCCCTCCCCAAGAGAATAAGCAATCTGATGTAGGTTATACACATACAATCAGGTAAACATATTTCCACATTAGTTTTGCTGTGAAAGAAGAACACCCAGAACAAAAAAGGAAAAAACCACAAGAAAGAAAAAAAAGAACAAAAAAAGTGAAAATAGTATACTTGAATCTGCATTCAAGCTCCGTAGTTCTTTTTCTGTATGTGATCAGTATTTTCCATCACAAGTCTCTTGGAAATGGGATGGCTCTCTTCCAGCTTCTGGAAGATTATATTATATAAAATAAGGACAACTGCCTGGTTGGCCCCAGTTATTTTCCAGAAAGAGGCAATTTAATATATACAACAATGTAATTTGAGCAAAGCCAAAACACAAGGTTTGGGTGGACTGAAAGGAAGACGTAGGTGAACCAACCCAAACAGCATCTTTTGGGGGGACCCAACCAAACACTCCTCAAGGCAATTTCCAACTTCCTTGGAACATCTCTGAGGTCAGCCTGACCTCTACTGTATGTTTTGGGTTAGACAATTTCTAGATACAACTGCAAACAATATTAATAAATTATATATATACATTATATATGTATTTTGTGATGATTGTCAAGTTTTCATTATAAGTATTTGCACTTTGGGTATAAGCAAATGATATAAATCAAGGCTCCATTGTTTTGTTGATTGTTTATGCATAAAAAAGTGATGAAGAAAACGTCAATTGCGTAAGTTAAATTTGAAAAGTATGTCCTGTGTCTAGACTGTCCCCACACTTTCCTCACCCCCAGAGCCTGTGTTAAACATTTACCAGAACACCCTTTGGCACAGTGGAATCAGAGGACCTCAATTCAAACTCTACATCCACTTATTCTCTGTGTCACCTGCAGCAAATCACTTACCTCCCTTGAGGAGTCTTGATTTCTTCATCTATAAAAGAATGGGCTTCTGAGGTTCCTTCAGCTCTGGAACTATGCTGCTGAGGATTTATTTGCCTTTGGTTATTATTTCCATTATTGTATTTATTTTGCTTTTTTTTTTTTTTTTTTCTTGAGAAGCAGTTGAGGTTAAGTGACTTGCCCAAGGTCAGCCAATTAGTGAGTATTCAGTGTCTGAGTCCACATTTGAAGGTCCTACTGACTCCACAGTTGGTACTCTATCCATTGTGCCAGCGGCCCCTATTTATTTTGTTTATTTTGCTCTGTCTTAGTCCATACAAGTCTTTTCATGTTGCTATGAGTCCTATTCATTATTTCTTATAATGTGGTTGCATTCTTTGACATTAATTTATCCCATTTTGTTTAGTCTTAGTTGTTAGATACCGACTCTGTACCAAAAACTTTTTCAGGACAGAAGACATCTGACCATATTTATCAGCCAAGGAGAATTTGTAGAAAAGATTAAAGATACAAGATAGATAGGAAATGATTGATGGGGAAGGTCACAGAACCTAGGAGAGAAGGTTGTATTATGGGTGGAAGTAAGTAAGAAAGCTAAAAACTTTTATTTTAAAAGAGGAGTAAAGAGGGGCAGCAGGGTGGTGCAGTGGATAGAGCAACAGTCCTGAAGTCAGGAGGACCTGAGTTCAAATTTGATCTGACACTTAACCCCAGTTGCCTCAGGAAAAAGAAAAAAAAAAAAAAAAAAAAAAAAAAAAAAAAAAGCAAAGAACCTGTCAATTAACATGCATCTATTAAGCACCTACTGGTCAATGATGGCTTGGTTCTTTTGTTATTTAACCAGTTAAACTGCTTCCTGATGGTCAGGTCGAGGAGCACATATTGGGAGCTGGGATGTCTGTCTGGGCCTCTCCCTGCAGGGACTAAATAAATGCTTTCTCTTTTTTTTTGTTTCCTCAGGAAATTGCTATATGATAGAAGGAAAATTAGAGTTTGGGGAGGAAAGACAATAAGTTCTGTTTTAGATATATTGAGTTTGGGATTTCTATGGATAGCTATTTGGAAATGTCCAGTAGGTAATTGGTGATATGGGAGTGAAAATCAATAGAAAGGCTAGGTTTGAATGGATAAATCTGGGAAGTATGTGCAGAGAGACCATAATTAAATCCTTGAGAGCTCAAAAGATCACCAAGGGAAAGAAAGTAGAAGGAAAAGATGCCTTAGGAAAGACCCTTGGAGTGGAGACACAAAGGTTTTTTGTTTTTTTGAATTTTATTTATGCATTTCCCTCCCCCCTTTCGCTTCCTAATATATATGTTCATCCCTCAATACAAAGAAAATTGGTTAAACAAAATCATTCAGCAAATAACCCTGTTTGATAACACATGTTATATTTCTTTCCCCAGAAAACAGAAATCACCTATGTTTTAAAGCAATCCCAAATTCTAATAATAACACTCACTTACACCTCCAACTTGCTGACCAATTTCATTTCCATCATCTTTTTCTTCAGCCAGCAACTCTCTACAGAAATCTTTCTTTTCCTTTTCAGGTAAACATTCTCCCTTTCTCAGAAGGATGCCTCTTGACATTTCCATTCATTGCTGATTTAGGGCCATTTAAAACAAAATGAAGTGTCAACACACTTTGAAAGAGAGCCATTGGTTAAACAAATTTCAACTTGTTTTTGACTAGCTCTAAACTAGGCAATTATCTCATTAACAGGTACTTAAAATATTCACACTTTAAACCTGTAATGAGTTTCTAAAAGCAACCATCCACAATTAGGGGGAAAAGGGTTGCTTACTTTGTTTGCTTCAAGTTTATGCTAATAGCCCTAATGATTTTAAAGGTCACAAAAACTTTTTCAGAAGGTTGGGCCCAAACTGCTTTGTTTATTATTATTATCATTCCCATTTTATAAAGTAAGAAAATGAAGCAAACGAAAGTTGACTCACTTAATCAGGGTTGATATGCCCCAGAATATCAGAGCTGGGAATTGAACATGATATTCTGACATTGCATAGGCTCCCTATGCAGAGTTATACAGTGAGTGGCAAGATCAGTGAACTTGGAACCACAAATGTGAGGACACCTGACATAAACCTTTAGCTCCAACAGCTGCTAGGTTTTTGGCCAGGAGCAGGGTGTTTAAGCTTTCTGTGCCTCCATTTACTCATCCTCATTTTTATGAGTATTATATGTAATAAGGGAAATACCTACCCTGGAGGTTTATGATGAAAATGCTTGCTTCATAAACTGTAAATACTAGATAAATTGCAACGATTATTATAATAATGTGTGAGTAATCCCATTCAAAGTTTATGCTACTGATGTTGATTATTTAAATATGCCCATGGAAAAGTGAGACCAGAGTCACACTGAGTACTCATGAACAATTGGCCTATGGTTTGAGACTTTGCCTATAATTTTAGCAGATATTGGTTCTTGGAGACTTTGTCTCTAGGTCTTAGTCTACTGGTTGTTTTTGCTTGAAAAGATCTAACATTTTAGCAGCAGAACAATTATTTACTGATTTACTTTGATTTTCCAGCTAATCGGTTATGCCAAATAATTTGATGTTGAACTTTAGAGTATCATGTATCTCCTCACTTCGATTTTTCTTTCTCAATCTTGTTTTAGAATTCTGTGATTCCCCCATTTTTTGGATATGCTCAATCTAACGTATTTATGATATGTTTTAGTGATTGTTATAGAAATAATGACATTTTGTATAAAATGAAACATATCAAATAAAAGAATATTTTAGGGGCAGCTAAGGGACACAGTGCATAGAGTACCAGCCTTGAAATCATGAGAACCTGAGTTCAAATCTAGCCTCAGACACAACACTTCCTGGCTGTGACTCTGGGCAAGTCATTTAATCTCAATTGCCTCAGCAAAAAAAAAAAAAAAGGAAAATCAAAATAATATTTTATATGTCTTCCATGTACAAGGTACTGAGACAGGAATTCTACCATTTTATGTCTAATGTTAGACTACAACACATTACATATTAATGTCAACAATTTCGGTATATAGGCCATACCTGCCTAACCTCTTTGGTTACCTTCCATTCTTTTATTGAATGAAAGGAATGAATTGCTGCTATCTAGTAAAGATGTTCTATCATAGCAAAGTTTTGCTTCATTCACTCAATCATAATCATGTGATAGCTCTTGCTGTTATCATTGCTAAAAGTGTTTTAGAATTGATGGAAAGATAGAAAAGTTTCCCAGGGAATTTCTTGCCTTTGAAACTTATTTTTTTTGAGATTATACAATGACAAAAAATATTGAGAATTAGTTTTGGGAACTAATCTCTGTCCACATTGCATGGAGTCTAACTACATTACTCAGCAATATTATTCTTCCAGTGGCAGAATTTGATTTTTATTGGGCACAACTCAGTGTCTAAAATATATAGAAATCCCTGATTTAATTATAGAGTACATGCTAGTAGAAATAGAAAAATCATTGTTAATATCTCAAAACCAGAAAAGCATATTTGAAGTTGTAAAAAGACTGCATGTGACAATGCACAATTTCTATGTTCCTTTTCATTCCTAAAAGTCTGGGACACTCACATTACACCGAAAACTCTTGTTATTGCAACATTCTTGGATAGCTCTAGTTATCCCAAGCAGATGTTAAGGTAGTGTGCTTGCAAATGTTAAACAACTAGCTCTGCAGAAAAAAAAAAAAAAAATTTTTTTTCTTTATATTACTTAAAAGAAATTGAATCCAGCTCCTTGTAATAATGAAAGGAATACTCTTGTATTACAAAATTAAACAGCAGTAGGCTGTCATGATTTCAGAAAAATTAAAACTCACTGAGCCAGATAAAGAAGTGTAGCTGGGGAAGAAGGGAATGTTTTTTTCTCTTATCTTTTTGATACTTATTGCCCAATTAACAAGATAAGAATGAAGTAGGGGAAAAGACCAAAACAAAACATAGCACAAATAATACATAAAGAGAATTAAGAAAGTATTGTTACACCCCTATGATGCCAGAATGCTATGGAATACTGAAAGTAATACTCTCTTAAACTTTGAAAGAGAGCCATTGGTTAAACAAATTTCAACTTGTTTTTGACTAGCTCAACCAAGTCCATAGCTTTCCGTATAATTGAAATAAGAATTCAGTTTAGTTGTAAATTGGGTCCCTCTTCTTTTCAGTCTTATTTTCATTTATATCAAATATACATACACATTTGTATTTGCTTTCTTTGCTTTGTTTTAATTCATAAAAATATTCCTGTCTTTTTCTATAATACAATAACTTTCATATAGTGCAGTTTGTATGGGGTGTTGAATCAGTCCCCAATCAATGCATGGTCATTCACTTTGTTTCTAGATTTTTCCTCTCACAAAAAGTGCTATGCAATGCATAATTTTTTTTTTTAAATTTGTGGAAACTTTCTTTTTTTTTTTCCCTTTCATTGATTCCTTGGGATTATTTGTTGAGGCAATAAGATACTGGGAGAAGGTACACATAGTTTATTAATTTTTTTTCCTTTTAAAATAACATTTTGTTACTCACCCCCGCCCCCTTCACAGCTAGTATCAAGAAAATTTTTAGCATTTAGACGTTGAGTTCCAATTTTTCCCCCCTCCCTTCCTCCTTTGCCCTTTTTGAAGATGGCAGGCAATTTCACGTAGTTTATACATGTGCTATCAGATAAAATATTTCCATGTTATTCACAGTTGTGAAAGAAGAAATAGATCAAAAGCGGGGGGGGGGGAATCTTAAAAATATACTATTAAAAATGCTTTCTTCTCATTTATAGTTTATCAGTTCTTTATCTGGATATGGATGGCATTGATCTCCATTAAATCCTTTATTTGTCTTGGATCATTATGTTACTGAGAAGATCTTAGCCATTCACAGTTGATCTTCATATAATGTTGCTGATACTGTGTATAATGTTTTCTGATTCTGCTCATTTTACTTTGTATCAGTTCATATAGGTCTTTCCAAGTTTTTCTGAAATCTGCTCACCATTTCTTATTGTACTATAGTATATTTCATTACATCCATATACTACAGTTTGGACAGCCATTCCCCTAAAATTGCCAGTATTTTAATACCTAAAAAAAAAAAAAAAAAAAAAAAAAAAAAAAAAAAAAAAAGGCTGCTGTATATATTTTTCCACATGTAGGTCTTTCCCCCTTTTTTATAATTTCTTTGGAGTATAGACTGGATCAAAGGGTGTTCATAGTTTGATTGCCCTTTAGCAAAGTTCTTAACTCTTCAGTATGGTTGGATCAGTTTACAATTCCACCTACAATGCATTAGGGTCCTGATTTTTACACATCTTCTCCAATATTTATCATTTCCCTTTTTTTGTCATATTAGCCAATCTAATAGGTATGAGTTGGTTTCTCAGAATTGCTTTCATTTGCATTTCTCTAATGAAAAGTGAGTTAGAACATTCTTCATATGTCTATAGATAGCTTTGTTTTATCTAAAAATCATATCCTTTCATATTCGATTTTTTTCTATTCATATCCTTTGGCCATTTATTAATTGGGGAATGGATTGTATTCTTATAAATTTGACTCCATTCTCTATAAATTTAAGAAATTATCTTTATCAGAAATACGTCCTATAAAGATTGTTTCCAGCTTTCCTTCTAATTGTTTCCCAGTTGTTTAGATCTGACTTTATTTGTGTGAAAAGTGTTATGCTCAAAAATATTTTTTAATATTTACAATTATTTTAAATGGATTTCCCCCCTCTTTCTTGCTGCTGGACTTTATTGGTTGTATAAAAAATGATTTTTGTAGTTTGTCTTTGCAACTTTGCTAAAGTTATTATTTTAAGTAATTTTTTGGTTGTTGCTCTAGCATTCTCTAAGTATACCATCATATCATTTATGAAGAGTGATAGTTTTGTTTTCTCATTGTATATTATAATTCTTTCAATTTTTTTCTTTTCTTATTGTTAAAGCTAACATTTGCTCAGGCTAGAAATATAGTGGTCACTCACTTGTTTTATCCTAATATGGATTGTCATAGAAGCTTTACTCTGCCTTTTTTTTCCCCCTCCTACCTGAGTCTGTTTTTTCTTCCTTAGAACTCCCCTTCCCCACTTTCTATCTTCTCCCACATCCTGGGGCACCCTTTCTTTGTGCTAGACTTAGTCCTGATACTTGATTAGCTTTATTACTACTGAAAATCAAAACTCCTGAACTCAAGCAATCCACAAGCATCTGCCATCCACAGTGGCAGCAATTACAATCATGTGTTACCATGCTTGGCAATGATGGGGGTTGAGGTCCCTTTAAGATTCCTTTCTAATTGCCCAACCCATGGCTGACCTTGATTCACAAATCCTAGTCAAAGGCACCCTTTGAATATCTGGGCCCAGTCCCACTATCAGCTCAGCTTCCCCCCAGCTCTCACCTGATCTGAGCTAACTGAAAAGCCCACCAAGAACTTGGGGGATACCGCCCATCATCTTCTATATATAAAAGAAACGAGCCAGAACTGTCTCTTTGCAGAAGCCCTCCCAGCAAACCCATGGTATCCTTCCAGCTATGTAGGGGTTCCTGCCTGCCCAGCAGCCACCTCTGGCCCTGGCGTCTTTCTAACAGAGTTTTACTTCCAAATTTTTACAATAAACCTTTTATTTATCAATCTAGGTTTTTGAGCCTGTAAATTCATTTTAAAGGGGACACTGCCCCTCATGGGATTATCTTACTATCTATGCGCCGAGAAATGGGGTTCCCCCTTTCCTTTCTCTCATTAGCAACACAATTATTTTTGTTAAACTTATTTTTATCTCCTTTAAATCCTGTTAAATTTTTTCTTTTCCCTCCACCCCCTTGCTTAAGTCTTCTTCAGAATGTCTTTTAAATTCTTCTCTTCTTCCTGTTAAAGGCTACTCTCCAACTTAATTTCATTTTGGCTATTATTTCCCTTTAACTTATTTTCATAATTAAAAAAATTAAGCCTTTCTTTTCACTCTTCTATTCACTTCATGTTTAAGAATGAGAAGTCATACTTTGATTTGAATTTTCATACTTTGAAAATTTGAATTTGACACTATTGCTTATACATATGCTTTCTGTTTCCTCAATAACTGTTAGAGACAATCTCTTTTTCCCTTTGGAGGCTGGATGTGCTTAATCATGATTTAGTTTTTTTGAGTTGTTCAAACTTTCAACTTTTCTTAAGTTTATTTTTTCCTTTTCTCTTATCCATTGAAGTCTTGATCCAGTTTTGGTTTTGTCAACAGGAAAGCTTGGAAGTAATTGATGCTATTCCGAGTTCACTTTTTCCCTATGAATTTATCCTAGACTTTGCAGGCTAATCTATTACTGGTTGGAAATCAATTAACTTGGACTTTTACATCATCATATTACAATCTTAGCTTTCCTTTTTTAATTAATATGCAATTTTATATCATAATTAATAGGAATAAATGGTAATTTAATCTCTTCTCAGATGCTTCAAAATTTTTTTTCTTTGACCTGGAAGCTTTAGATGACACTTCATAAGGATATTTATCTGAAGTAATTGGAGTATTTTACCAATTCACATTTTGTCTGATGCAATATTTTCTTTTATGATTTTTTTGAGATAGCTTATTTAAGGTTTTAAAAATTTAAGCTCTACTGGAAGTTTGATGATTTTCTCTTATATATTTCTACATATATTATATCATATTACATATATATGTAATATATATATGATTTTCTATATTATATATGTATTTCTATGCCCTGCTTTACAAGTCACTTATTTTTTAATAGGAATACAACATTCTTTATTATTTGTATATAGTTTTTCCAGCTAAATTATTAAATCTCATTTGATACTTTCATTATCTTTCTGCTTTATGTGTTATGTTCTGTTAGAGGCATCTTTAAGTATCTTATTATAATATTTATTTTTGTGTCTCAGGCTTTTTTACATTTCAGTTATCTTTTCCTCTAAATGCCGTGTATTATATGTAAATTTCATATATATTTTTTAAATCTATAGAGTGTTTAAGGAAAGCATAGTGTTCCTGATTAGATCTTTTTTTCTTTTCTTATTTGATAATAGTTTTTTATTTTCAAAATCAATGCAAAGATAGTTTTCAACATTCACTCTTGAAAAACCTTGTGTTCCAGATAATGTATCTAGGATATACTGTAACACATTTAGCATGTATGGGACTGCCTGTCATCTAGGAGAGGGAGTTAGAAGGAGGGAGGGAGGGGAAAATTTGGAAAAGTGAATACAAGGGATAATGTTGTAAAAAAAATTACCCATGTATATGTACTGTCGAAAAAATTATAATTATAAAATTAATTAAAAAAAACAAAAACAAAAATAAAAAAACCTTGTGTTCCAACTTTTTTCCCTTCTTTCCCCCATCCTCTCCCCTAGATAGCAAATAATCCAATATATGTTAAACATATGCAATTCTTCCATACATAATTCCACATTTATCATGCCGCCCAAGAAAAATAAGATCAAAATGAAAAAAAAAATGAAAAAGAAAGAAAAGTAAGCAAAACAACAACAAAAAGGTGAAAATATTACGTTGTGATCTACATTCAATCCCCACAGTCCTCTTTCTGGATGCTGATGGCTCTCTCCATTGCATCTATTTAAATCAAGTCACTTATTTTTAATGAGATATATAACATATTCTAATTTTTCTTACCTTAATAAAGAGTACCAATATCTTTGTGATTAGTAGAAAATAGTATCGGGTAATGAACATAGGTAAAATGGCTGAGTGTAAGCATTGGATTGTAAATTCAAAGACAGAGACTAGATATCTCTTTTTACCAGTAAACTGAAGCCAAATGTCTAGGCGCTTAGCTGTTAACTAAGAGTTAGTGGGATAAATACCCTCCAGTTTAAAGGGGTGATTTATTGAGACTACCCCTGGACTCCAGGCCTTTTTTTCTTACAAGGAGCGGAGTCTCTGGTTGTATACAAAGGCCAGGTGGTTTAACACCTGCTTAAGGCTTGGAAGGCCTGGGGTCAAGTTTGAACCTAAGCCTTTAGATTGGCTTTGAAGTATACATTACATTGAATTGCAAATTCAAAGAAGTAGCTTAAATGCAGCCAAAGCTTAGGTGAGAGCTTAGCTTAATTAAAGTGCTCGATTTGCATTTGAGTGATGCAAGATAAAGTCTTGTAGTTCTTAGTTATGTTAGTGTGTAGAACATGGTGGGTTAGTGGGAGTAGAAGGGAAGAAATAATTGTAGTTGTAGGGATGAGAGTGGTAGGTTTTATTGAGTTATTATACCATTGTATTTTTGAGTTGTTAGTAGATGGAAATATGGTGAGGCTAGGTGCATAGATAATTCGTATATAGAAGAATAGGTTTAGTAGGGCTGAAAGAGCTGTAATGGTGGCGATTGTGATGTTACCGTTAGTAATAAGTTCTTGTAGGATGAGTCATTTAGGTATGAATCCGGTGAGTGGTAAAAGGCCTCCTAAGGATAAAAGTGTTAGGAGAATGATGATGATCGTTGGCGTAGACTTATTTCATAATGTATGAATACCAGTAATTGATCCATCTTTTGATCAACGGAACAAGTTACCCCAGAGATAACAGCGCAATCCTATTTGAGAGCCCATATCGAAAATTAGGGTTTACGACCCCTATGTTGGATCAGGACATCCAAATGGTGCAACCTCTATTAACGATTCGTTTGTTCAACGATTAAAGTCCTACGCGTTTTGAGTTCGGACCGGAGAAATCCAGGTCGGTTTCTATCTGTAATTTCTCCCCGTACGAAAGGACAAGAGAAATGGGGCCAACATCCCTAATGAGCCCTAGAACTAACATATGAATTCATCTTAATATTCTAATTCAATTTATTTCCTCCCAAGAACAGGGCTGTTAAGATGGCAGAGTTGGTAATTGCATAAAGCTTAAGCCTTTAATCCCAGACGTTCAAACCCTCTTCTTAATAAATGTTTATTTTAAACCTACTACTATACATTATCCCAATTCTCCTAGCAGTAGCCTTCCTTACTCTTATCGAAAGTAAAGTGTTAGGCTAAAGGCAATTTCGAAAAGGACCCAACATCGTAGGACCCTACGGCCTCCGACAACCATTTGCTGATGCGGTAAAGCTATTTACCAAAGAACCTCTACGACCCCAACCTCCTCCCTCTTAATATTTATTCTCGCCCCTATTTTAGTCCTCTCTATTGCCTTAACAATTTGAACCCCGCTACCCAAAACAAATACACTCCTAGACCTAAATCTAGGACTTCTTTTTATCCTCTCGCTATCAGGACTCTCAGTATACTCAATCCTATGATCGGAATGAGCATCAAATTCAAAATATGCACTAATTGGAGCCTTAGAAGCAGTTGCACAAACAATTTCATATGAAGTGTCACTCGCTATCATCCTCCTATCTGGAATATTAATCACTAGATCTTTTACTTTAAAAATTCTTTCCACCACCCAAGAAAACTGATGACTAATTATTACAACATGACCTTTAGCCATAATATGATACATCTCCACACTAGCAGAAACCAATCCAGCACCCTTCGATCTAACTGAAGGAGAATCTGAACTAGTATCCGGTTTCAATGTAGAATACGCAGCCGGTCCTTTCGCTATATTCTTTCTAGCTGAATACGCAAATATTATTGCAATAAATGCTATCACAACAATTTTATTCTTAGGATCCTCCCTTACCACCAACCTCACCCACATCGACTCCATCTCTTTCATACTAAAAACACTATTTCTTACTGAGGCTTTCCTATGAGTCCGAGTTTCATACCCACGATTTCACTACGATCAGCTTAATACTCCTATGAAAAAACTTTCTTCCATTAACATTAGCAATTTGCCTATGATACATCTCCTTACCCATCACTCTATCATGTATCCCGCCACAAATATAGAAAATAGAAATATGTCTGATAAAAGAGTTATCTTGATAAGATAAAAAATAGGGGTGCAAATCCCCTTGTTTCTAGGAAAATAGGATTCGAACCTTTATTAAAGAACTCAAAACCCTTTGTGCTCCCATTACACCACATCCTAGTATGGTATAAATATACCGCGGAGAAATAGGTACTAACACGCATGTAATAATAACTGGTTCACCTTAAACTTACCCAAGCTATTATTCAACGCTACTGACTATAAATTATTAAGAGTACAAATATACTAGAAGATACTATAAAACATCATACAAGATTTTTTTTAATAAGTTTTTTTTTAAATCAGAAAAAAAAGTGCAAAAATTTTTAATACTGACATAGTATATAAATTCAAATTTTGTAAAATTTCTATTTCTTAGTTTGTATAGCTTAACTAAAGCAAAGCACTGAAAATGCTTAGATGGACTTTAATCAGTTCCACAGGCACAAAGGTTTGGTCCTGGCCTTTCTTCGTTTTATTTTGCGCTGATTTTTCTTGTATGACTCACTTTTTTTAGTTTTGTTTTGTCTATTATTTTTTCAGAGTATTTATTGCTATGTTCTCTACCCCTTGAAGGGTGAAGAACTCCAAATGAATTGCTTTTGAGAGAAAACTCTAATAAGAATGATTGGTAAAGGCCTTTGGTTGGTGTTTACTTTGCCAGCAGATAATTTCAATCTTTCTTTTAATCAGTGGCTATTGAATTAATCAAAGTAAGGAAATTCATATTTAAATAGAGTGAATTAAGTAGAGTTCCTGACTTCAATAATAATTCACAGATTTATATAGTACTTTAAGATTTGCAGAGTGTTTTATCTCATTTATTCCTCTCAATAACCCTTTTAAAATTTTTATTTTATTATAGCTTTTTATTTACAAAACATATGCATGGGTAATCTTTCAACCTTGACCCTTGTAAAAACCTTCTGTTCCAGGGCTCTCTTCAACAATGAGATGAACCAAATCAGTTCCATTCGTTCAATATGAATAGAACTAGCTACACCCAGTGAAAGAACTCTGGGAAATGAGTGTGAACTATTACATAGCATTTCTAATCCCTCTGTTTTTGTCCACCTGCATTTTTGATTTCCTTCACAGGTTTATTGTACATTATTTCAAAGTCCGATTTTTCTTGTGCAGCAAAATAACTATGGATATATATATATATATACACACATACAGACACACATATATTGTATTTAACATATACTTTAACATATTTAACATGTATTGGTCTACCTGCCATCTGAGGGAAGGAGTGGAAAAATTGGAACAAAAGGTTTTGCAATTGTCAGTGCTGAAAAATTACCCACCCATACATCTTGTAAATAAAAAGGTATAATAATAATAAAAAAAAAAAACAACACCCTTCTGTTCCAAAATTTCCCCTCCTTCCTCCCAACTTCTCCTCTAAAAAATATATGTTAAATCCAATATATGTACACATATTTATACAGTTATCTTGCTGCACAAGAAAAAATGAATCCGGAAAGAAAAAAACCTGAGAAGGAAAACAAAAATGCAAGCAAACAATAACAATAAGAGTGAAAATGCTATGTTGTGGTCCACACTCTGTTCCCATAGTCCTCTCTCTGGGTGTGGATGGCTCTCTTCATTATTGAACAATTGGAACTGGTTTGAATTGTCTCATCGTTGATCAATGATCCTTTAAGATAGATACTATTGTTATTTCCATTTTACAAATGAAATAACTGAGACTCAGAAAGGCTGATATACTCAGGTTCACACAGCTAGTAAGAATGTGAAGCAGTGTATGAACCTGTCTTCTTCCTTTTAAATCCAATACTTGATCTGCTTTGTCATAATGACTCTGGAGTTCTTGGTGAAGATTCTTAGTAATGGTTCCTATCATCTGTAGTTACTTTCAAAATGTTTTTGATTCAGCAGCTACTATAGCCAGCCAGGAGCCAGAATCTGGGTTGAAGGCCAGGGAAAATATAAGAGAGCTATATGGAAAAGTATGGGACTAAACACAATATCTTTTTTTTTTTTTTTCTTCTTCTCTTTTAATTTCCTTTAGAGATTACTAGATTGGAATTTCTTCCTATTTCTTCCTTTTAAGTGTTGTTCTTTTACCTTATTTGGAGAATTTTTTATTTCGAAGGGGGTAAAGGTAGGAAAATTTTGATTTGGTCCTAATCTTTTACTCTCTCACTTTCTTGGTAAATACTTAATATACTTTTCATATATTATATTGAACAATATTGATATGTGTATATATGACACACTCATTTAAATCAATAGGCTCTATGAGAAAAAATTTCTACTGTACCAGTAGAAAGAATTCTATATTTCCATATAGGGAAATGTAGCTTTGAATTCCAGCTAAATGTTCTTTAGTTGTGTAATTATGGGTAAGTGACTTTACTTTTAGGAGTCTCAATTCCCTCATCTATCAAAAAGTGGAAAGTAGTACTTAAAATTACTTCCTAGGTTTGTTGGGAAGGAAAGCACTTGTAAATCTAAATTGTTCTATCTACATTGATATCTATTTATCTAAACTTTGAATTTTCTATGGCATAGGACTGAGCAAACTAGAGGTGCTTGAGAAATTGTTTTGAATTAATTTTCTGAGTAGTTGATCTAATTTTAGGTAAAAATTGCACTTTAAGTAAGTCCTGGACTTAAGGAATTGTTTTGAGTTTAATGAAGGATGTTGTTGAGGGCCAAGTAACATAGACAAAGTCTTGTTTTTCTCAGCAATTCATTGCCTTGTAGCTCTTGGCCTAAATTATCTCTCTGATTTTCAACCAACACTAAACAAGGTTCAGGAGTTATTGAATGGGACAATATCCTGCACATTGGATCCTTGCCCCTCACTGTTGCCGAGAGCTACTGGCACAGTTCATTGTGGCCTGTGACAGTTCCGCCCTCCTTTGACAGTACTAGATGCCAACTGCTTTGAAAAGAATGGGGTACTCAGGGCCACTTCTTAGATGAGTAGACCTTGGTTGCCTTAGAGATCACTTAGCTTTGCATGCATCCTCATGGCAACTGAGAACACACAAAGTGCTACAGCTCACAGCTCTAAGATTTAAGATTTTCAGTGCTGGTGGCTCAGCCTTTTTTGAAGGGAGACTTTAGCTTTTGATGTCTCCTTCCTTCTTGGCCCAGCTCAGATAGACATAAGGAAATTGCCTGGCTTTTCATGTCTGAATAGTATTAGACCGGAGGATATGTAAGCCTCATTTTTTTACTTTTCAATTTTGTATGCAGGTTTTTTTTTTTTTTTAATTTTACCAAAATCTTAACCAACAACAAACGTTTACTCAGTACCTTCTATAGTCAGGGCATTGAGAATTCAAAATTAAAAATGAACTAGTCAATACCCTCAAGGAACTAACATTTTCCTAGGGAGAATATTATATTTGCACACAGAAAAATATAGTAGGAGTAGAGCATAAGAGGCACAAATGACAGATCTGTACAAAGTGTCCTAGGAAAATTTAAGGAGGAAGGGAAAGCATTTGTTAAATGCTTACTTAGGTAAGTATACTATGTAGTATATATATTTATTATTCAGAGTTGTGTGCAATTCTTCCTGATCCCATTTAGGCTTTTCTTGGTAAAGATACTGGAGTGGTTTGTCATTTCCATTTCCATCTCATTTTATAGATGGGAAAATGAGGCAAACAGGATTAAGTGATTTGCCCAGAGTCACACAGTAACCTAGTGTCAGAGGTCAGTATTGAGCTCAAGAAGATGAGTTTTCCTACCTTTTGGCTTGGCATTCTCGTCACTGTGCCACCTAGCTGCCCAGCATACTATATAATTGTATTCTGTGTATAGTGAGCTGATTTGTTAGCTTTCTGAAAGCTAAATTCAAACATTAATTTTTGAATTCACTGCCCCCCCAAAACACTCCAAAACAAAACATGTAATAGAAGCACAAAAATATTATAGGAATGCTGAAAAGCCATTGATCTCTCACATATTATCATAAAGCTATGGAAGTGTGACAAGCTCACTTATGCAACAGTGTATGGGTGCTTTTAAAGATGATGTTCTCTTGAAGAGTACTCAGCTGGACTTTATAATTTATAGATGTCTTGGACTTAAATTTACTTATCTCTGGAGACTTGGTCAGTCTGGAATGAAGATTAAAGTGTTTGGTTCTTATATATTTGAATGAAAAGGTCCTTTTCTTTCACCATAATTAGTCATTTGAAAAAAACAATACTTTTCCCATTTGTTGACATGATTCTCGCCAAGCTTATGGAAGATCTTTATTAAGTCAATGCTAGCTAGTCAAGTTAATGAATTCCTGGTCCTAAACCACTGCTAATTAAAAATAAAAATGCCTGCTTGGAATTCTGCTATTGGCCTCTTATACATACCTCAGGCACAGGATCATCAAAGTATTCTTAAATTAATTTCATTTCTCTAATCAGTAGAAGTTGATTATCACTTGTAGGAGAAAATAGAGGGTTAGAGCAAAAAAGAAATGATTATGATTGGGAGGAGAGGGGAAGCAGCATCATTTACAAATAAAGACAGTATTGTAGTATAATTAAGAAGCACCATAGAGTAGCATGGAAAGTCCAAGTTCTATTTTCATTTCCATCATTATTAATACCTATGTAATCTTGGTTAAGTCACTTAGATTTTTTGAGTTTCAATTTCTTTTTCTGTAACACATAATTAATAATACTTGTTTCAGGGTTGTTTAGAGGATGGCATGCAATAATGTATGTGAAAGCCAGTCCTGTTTCTATCACTACTGAGCTGCATGGCTTTAGGCTTCAGTGTCTTCCTCTGTAAAACTATAGGGCTGGACTACATGATCACTAAGATTAAAAAAAAATCATTTTATGGTTTTAGAATACTTTGAAAACTGTTAAGCAACATATGTTTTATTTTATAAAATTATTGAGTTAAATGTTTTTCTCAATAGTATTTTCATTCAAATACATGTAAAGATAGTTTTCATCATTCATTGTAAGATTGTGTGTTCCAAATTTTTTCTCCCTCCCTCCCTCCCTCCCTTACCTCATCTCTTTCCAAGACACCAAGCAAACACTGACATAGGTTATACATGTACAGTCCTTTTAAATATATTTCCATATTTGTCATGTCTTCCAAGAAAAATCAGATCATAAGGGAAAAACTGTGAGAAAGAAAAAGTAAACAAACAAAAGGATGAAATACTATGCTTCAATTCACTTTCAGTCTCTATAAATTTCTCTTTCTGAATGAGAGTGGCTTTTTCCATCTCAACTCTATTGGAATTGTCTTGGATCACCGTATTGCTGAGAAGAGCTAAACTAGAGAATCATTATAATTAGTGACGATCATTGGTAACTAGTGAAACTCCAGAGAGACATATGTTCATCAAATCATTTGCTGTTATCATGGAAGATGTCTGATTCACATAGTGAGGCTTTCCAGATGCTCCTGGTGCACATGACATTGTTCTGATTTCATCAAGCATCAGAACACTGTGGAGTAGGAGTTCTAAACTGCCTTTTTTTTTTTTTTTTTTTTTTTGGTGACATGGAACACTTTGGTAGTTTAGTGAAGTCTTTGAATCCTCTCTCAAGATAAGGTTTTTAAATAATTGGAGAAGATGTTAAATTTAGTTAAGAGATCAATGGAAATAAAAATAATATTTTTCTCACGCTGAAATTCTAACCCTGAAATGGACCTCAGGTTGAGAATGCCTGACATTGAAACTCCCAAGTGAGATTCCTAACCAGAAAAGTTCAGTATAACTATCTACATAGGAAAAAATGAGTAGATGAAGAATGCCTCTTGTCTGGACTATTATAAGCAGGTGGATGGATAGTCTGTAAAATTGGCTTTCAGGATATACATCTTGAAAAGACATTGCAGATTATATGGAACTAGATTTGAACAGCCAAAAAATTTTGTCTTGCATTTGAGGAATTGAATAATATTTTCACTTATTCCAAACTTATTTTTATAACAAAATTTTAAAAATTAAAAAAAATATTATCCTTTCATGATGCTTATATACTTATATTTAGCTCCTCCCACAATCTTTCAGCGACTAAGGGGTTAGTACTCTAGGAGAAGGGAGTTTACAATTGAAAATGTACAGGGTTTGAGCTAGAGAGTATGAAATCTTGTCATTGTGTGAAAAGTGGAAGTACCAAGCCATCAGTGGTGAAGACAAATCAGAAATAGTTAAAATGAGTTCAACTTTCCAATTAGACAGAGATCACTGGCAACCAGAATGGATCAGGAATAGGAGTGATTTTGATGAGCTCTAACCAAATGATGAGGTCTAGAATTGGGATACCTAAATAAAATTAGGATTAATTGAGGTCTAGTGGCAGGTTTGGGATACAGGGAGTCAAATGGAGCTCCCCTGCAACCCTTTTGGATTTGGTGCAAGGATACAGTTCTGAGTTCTAATGGCGGCGAAAGAGTCCCCAGTAAAGGAATTTACAGGCCCAAAAACCTAGATTGATAAAAAAAGGTTTATGTAGGGTTTGGAAGTAAGGTTAAAGTGTGGTTAGTAAAAGGTATTAGATAGAGGAAGAAATACACCAACAGTGGTGGACAGAGAGTCTGTGATGCAAAGCATAGTGTTTGCATGTTTGGACCCTCTGCCAAGGGATGATTCCAGCTTGGCTCTTTTATTTGCTTGAAGGGGCCTATGGGTGGAGTCCTAGATTGATTCCTCCAGGGCCAGAACCCACCAGGTGGGAGTTGGGAAATCTGAGCAGATCATTAGAATGGGGGCTGGGTACAGCCCAAGTTAGCTCAGATACTGATCTCTCCCCTTGGAATACAAAAGGGTAGTTTTGACCAGATCTTGTAAATCAAAGGTCAATCCCAAAGGAGGTTGGAGATCAGAAAGGAATCTTAAGGGGGGCTACTGCCTGCGTTTTTCACTCTTTTGCTTCCCTTCATATTTTCCCAAGACATTTTTTCCCACTTAGAGCTTTTTACTCCCTTTACAAATCTTTCACTGTGTAATGATTAATTAATGAATTAATCTTAATTCATTCAAATAAGGAATTTGTTCCATTGTTTGCTGAGCATAACAGAAAATATGGTCCTAGTATGATAATGTGATGGGGAGGCAGCTTTGAAGTAGCTTTATATTTCACATAATATTTCAGCTAGGACTCTGTTCCTGACTTGATAGTCAAGGGTACCACCTCAGGGTATATTTTTTGAGTTATTTTATTCTATATGCTTCATAGCTATACTCATAAGAGCAGAATTTCAAGGAACCTGCGGCTTCTTTTCTTGTCTTCCTTTTAAATAAGTTTGTCTTTCATTTTTTGGTTGTAATTATCAGGTATAGCTCAGTGTAAGAGAAAGAAGTTGATGGGTCTGTGTATGTTTATTTGTGTGGAGACACAGAGAGAGAGAGAGACACACACACACACACACACACACCCACAGGCACAGAGAGAGAGACAGATAGAGAGACAGACAGACAGTGACAGAAACAGAGACAGAGACAGAGAAAGAGAGAGAAATGCGGGTGGGAATTCAGATAGGATGGTAAGAGAGGAGGGGACTGGACGACATAGTCCTGCCCCAAACGGTCCAGAAGGTTTTTGACTCTGGCTTATTCTAGTTGGGAGGGACAGGAGTGAGGACACAGATAACCAGACACTATAGTGACACCTAGGGGCTAAATATATGTATGCATATATCTCTATATATAGTGTGCTGATTGGCTTAGATACACACATGTAATTCACATATTGTGGATAACGGAACATTATGATTTCTAAGGATTCAAATTTGTGTTTATAACAGTTAAAATTGTGAGCAAAGTTGTCATAAAATGCACCACCAAATAGCTGCATGATTGCTAAAGGAGGTCAGTGATTAATACAGTAAGATATGCCTCTAGCAGATTAGCTGGAGCCCTGAAGATTTACTCTGGACGGCAGGAGAAGTTGCACAAAAAGAGAAAGTATGAGTGAGTTATGATTGCTTCTTTTGGTGAGAGTACAGAAATGGATGAGCTCCGAGATCCATTCGTTATCAATAATATTATCACATTAATCGAGCGCTCATTTTCTGCTGAGCACTCATGTGGTGTGGGAATACTCTTAAAATTTTTTTTTTAAATTAATTTTATAAATTATAATTTTTTCACAGTACATATGCATGGGTAGTTTTTTACAACATTATCCCTTGTACTCCCTTCCGTTCCGAATTTTTCCCCTCCTTCCCTGCACCCCCTCCCCTAGATGGCAGGCATTCCCCATACATATTAAATATCTTATAGTATATCCTAGGTACAATATATATGTGCAGAATTTTGTTGTTGTTGCAAAGGAAGGATTGGATTCAGAAGGTAAAAATAATCTGGGGAGAAAAACAAAATGCAAACCGTTTACACTCATTTGTGGGAATACTCTTATAGGAATCTTATAGGAATAATCTGCATGCTCCGTGGTATCTGAACAAATGTACGATGGGCAAGGCTGGCCTTTGGTAAGCCTCGAGTAAAACCTTCCCTGAAGGTCTAAGCTGCTTCCCCTGTAACACTGATACGCAAAGGCGCAGTGGTTGGTGTTTCAGTGAACTTTCAGTGGGAGAAGTTTTCAGAGTACACAGCAGTGCAGACACCTGAGGGACGTGCAGCTCCTGGAAGGAGTTTGGTGCTGGCTCTTCCGGACTCCATTCCGGCTTTAGGTAGCATGATGCATTAAGTCAAATTCACCATCAAAACGGCTAGAAATCTTAGGGATGACCTAGTCCAAGGCCCTCATTCCACTGTTGAGTAAGTGGAAATAGAGGGACTTGGTGACTTAGAAGTCACGTGAGTAGCAGGATATGCTCATGCTCTAATATCTTCCCGTCCACTTCTCTTTTCGTTACAATGCTGTTTTCCTTCAGAAAGACTTTAAATACCTTTTGTGGGGGTGGGGGGTGGGGGTGGGTTAGGAACCTTGATTTCATAAGTGGATTTCCAGTGTAGAAACTCCGTGCACAGTTTGGCAACACAAGTAGTTTAATCTTAGATTTTTTTTTTTAATTCACTGAGAAATGAAGTGACTTGTCTGTGGTCAGTCAAAAAATACTCTTTAAGTGCTCACTCACTATTTGCCAAGGACCAGAGCCTTGGATTTAGAACAGACAGTAACATGGGTCCTCCTTTTGACTTCCGATTCGAATTGGGGAGGCGACATATGAACACCTAGGACCGTACAAGATATGTACAGTAAAAAGGGGGAGGCCGTAGAATTAGCACGTTTTCCAGGCGGGGTTTGAACCCTGATTTCAAGGCAGAAGCTCTCTTCATCAAAAAGAGGTATTAAAGATGGAAATACATAGAGGCTTTTGGTGGATATATTTTGGGGCGGATACAGATGTTTTACGATGACTGTTTTACGAAGATTCTGAAACAAAAGGGATCTTCATTACTATAGAGACCCATCATCCTTCCCGTGCAAGAAGTCAGTAAAGATACGGGCAAAGCGCTTTTCTTGCCCTCAAGTGAGATGGCTATTCTGGCTTCACGCGGGCCCCACCTCCCGCCGGCTGGGGGAGGACGGGGCGGAGCGGAATGTCACGTGGTACCGGCGCGAGCAGGATTCATCCGGGCTCCCGTGCGGCCTCGCCTGTGGCAGCGCTGGGCGGCTCGGGGGTGTTCGACCCCGAGGGGAAGGGAAGGAAGGGGGCGGGCTGAGGAGAGGAGCGAATCTTGCCCGGCGGCGGGCAGGGAGGCTGTCGGCTAAACCTGCCCGGGATCCCCGGCGGCGGTCGGCTACCCGGCTGCTGGGCGAGGCGCGTGCGGTGACAGCGCCTGGCGAGCATGGCGAGCTACCTGCCTCCCTGCGTGGTGGACTGTGGCACCGGGTAAGAGCCGCTCGTCCTCGCCCATCCTCGCCCCCGCCGTCCCCGGGCCTTCCCCGCGCTCCCTGCCCCTCACCTCGCCGCGCCGCTTTTCCCTGGTCCTTCGGCCCCAATCTGCAGCCCGAGGCGTCAGGTGAGGGGCCGGGACCGTCACTTAGCGGCGCCCCCGCTCCTCCTCCATCCCGTCCCCTCTTCCATCCCGCCCCCATTTCGTTCCCATCCCCAGCCTCACCCCGCTCCCATCCTCCACTCGTTCCCTTCTCCCCATCCCCGTGTTATCCTCATCCTTGCCTCTCATCCCTCATCTTCTTCCCTCATCCCCAGTGCCCCGTCTCCCTCCCCACTCCCACGCGCTCCCACCCCGTCCTCGTCTTCACCTCTATTTCCTTGTTCTCCGCTCCCTCAGGGAGACCTTCACCCCATCCCCTAACCCCTGTCCTTCATCCCGGCCCTCCCCATCTCCATCCCCAGTCCTCTGCCTTCCGGTCACCTAAACACACGGGGAAGCTGAAAAGTAACCCTTCCTCTCCCACAGTTTTTTAACCTCCCTTTCACCAGGAACTTAATTACCCCCCCCCCCCCCCAATTCTTACACATGCCATTCCTATGGCCATTGGAAAAGGGCATTCACTGGACCACGTGGAGAGAAAAAAATGTATTAGGTCCGAAATGTAGTGAGATAGTACCTGTGCCTACATGGTGTCCTTTCCCCCACCTCTTAATGGATCACATAGGATCAAAGAAAGGGATCTTCACCTGGAGTCTTATTTATTTATTTTTTAACATTTTGATGACTTTTCCAGTATAATTGAATTCCTTTGTAATTATATGTATTTTGATTGGGCATTTAGCCACATTATTCTGAGGGTTTCACCTAACTGCTAAAGTTATATACAGAAAGGATTAAGAACCTCTGGAATAAAGAGAGCTGGTCTTTTTAGCGCATTCTTTTCTCATCTTGTTCAAGGTGAGAAGATGCTATTATTTAGGAGATGGTGAACTTGAGTCAGAAATCCAGCTCTGGTACTTACTGCCCCTTTGACCTTGGAAGGCCATTATCTCCCCCAGCCTCGGTTTCTTCATCTGAAGATTTTGGGGGTGCTGAAAGTTCTTATAACCCCCGAAAGCAGTGACCCCTCACTAGTCCTGTTCATTCACCGAGTAGGAAAGATGTTGTCATCATTGGATTGCTGTCCATTCAGTCGCAGCATGAATCACTTCTGCTTGTGTTATTTCTCTGCCTTATTTTCTCCCTCTCTTATGGACTAAGTTGCAGTTTCTGCTTCTCCCCTACCCCCAAAAGCATCTTGGGTAACATGGTCACCTAACTTACCCTAACTGCAGGATCCTTAATAGATTTAGTGAGACAGTCCTTCCTTTTGCAGATGAAGAAACTGAAAGTGAAGTGACTTCATTAAGGTCCCACAGATAGTAGTGACAGAGTTGGGATTTGAATGCAGATTCTGACTCTAAATTCGGCATTAATTTTTTTCATTGTACCACACATTTTTTCCTAATAATAATTTTTTCCTGTCCTCTACTCTTCCAATGACATAAACATATCAAGCTATTCCTTACTCTCCCTTCCCTCCCCCCATCATTCAATTCCAGTATTAAAACAACATATTCTAATCTATTTTTGGTTCAATATTAAAACCACATACTCTAAAGATAGGTTATTACAGTGCTCCTGTCTTAGATTTATTTAAAATGCTTTTGAGCACCTTAAAATGTAGTGGGTGAAAATGACATATTCCATTTTTGGGGAAATCTACATTTGTGAAAGCTCTTTTTATTAGTTTTTTTTTTTAAACTTTCAGTGTTATTACTTCTCCTAAAATAGTACTGGTAAGAAGATTCTATATATGAGTTCATAAGAACTCAACTCATTTAAATTCTAAGGAATTCATGTATTTTTACTTGCCTGATATAGTCTGAGTTAGACAGATGAAGTGCTAAAAGTAAATTCTCATTCTCTTGGTTTTCACACACGTGTATCTATATATGCATATATGTACATATGTACATATGTATAGACATACATATTCAAATATAAATATATTCAAATTTGGTAATTTGAAAATTCCAGTTTATATTCTTACATAAGAATGAGGCTTGTGATAAAATAGCCTGGTATTAAATAAACATTTAAAGAACTTTAAGGAAGTTTTAAGTCATTTTTGTCACTAAATAGGTCTGATTCCTTTCGATTTTCTTTCAACTTACGGAGATACAATTTTTATAAAATTTTCTACAATTTGTTTCAATCTGATCATAATTTTCTTTAGATTTTAAAACTAGTACTTGTGTTTTTGAATACTATCTATATTAGTAATTATCCCTGAAATACTGTGTACTGGGAATTTTTGCAGGTTTTTTTTTTTTTTTTCTTTTTCCTTTTCTTTTCAAAAGTTAATTTGGTATGCAAAACACAAATATAGGTCAGTATTGTTAAAACTCCTGGGAGGAAATGATTGGTTTTCTCTTTCTTTTATTTTCCCTTGGAGTGTTGTTATTCTTAGTGGAGATCAGACTTAAAGAATGAAGACAATAGTAAAAGGTCTTTAACTATTTAGCATTTGTTTTTGAGAACTTTGATTTTATTTTTGGATTTGTAATACTTCCATCACAAACCATTAATGGAAGATAGCAGTGGAGTCTACTTGTAGACGTTTAATGCCTTAATTTCTTGTTAACTATCCACTTCCAGTTTTTTTTTTGGATGAAGTAAAATTTCAAAATGTGAATTTTTTTTTGGGGGGGGGAAGGGGAATGCATGTTACTACCAGAAAAATAGTTTCAGTTTAATTGCTTCAAATACCCAAACTGTACTACTTACTTATGGTTTTTGTTATTGTGAAAAAATAATCAAGAAGATGTGAGCTGTACTATTTTAATGAATAAATAAAGCTGTGTATTTTAGTGCCCAGAAGTAAATAATGTCAGAGTTTTCCCCAGAGGATTTGAAATAGACACACAGTTTTGGTAACCAGTGTGGATTTTTGTGAATTCCCATCTAGCATTATATTTCCAAAACTGCTAAAACTTTTTATCTTTTCTAGGATGAATGTTTTAATTGAACCTTACATCTGTTTCACTTTATTTAGTATGGCAACTTAATCTTTTCTCAGCCTTTGAGTTCAAGAATAAAATATTGTAGTACCTTAGAGGACAATTAGAGGAATGAAAACAGTGATAACCATGAGTTATAGGTATATAACTATAGGTATATGTGTATATATGTATTAGAGAGAGTTCAAATGATTTCTCAGTTTTCTTTTCAGCCCACCGTCAACATCAAAGATACCTATAAAAGAATATGTTAACATTTTCATATAATATATGAATTATTATTTTAATACTGGAAGGAATTTAAGACTGCCTAAAGGACCATTCTATGACAGTCTATGCGGTACATATTTTTAAATCCATAAGGCAAAGAAAATATTGAATAAAAATTTTTTATTTCAAAGTAGAATTATAATTGAATTTTTATATTAGTTGATTCCCCTGTGCATCTACAGTTAATGACTAGTTGTTCCTTCACTAATTTCCCCCTAAATAGTGGGTGATTACTTTTTGAATCTATTAAACAAGGAAAGTTTTCTTTTGTAATCATATTATTCTTTTTATGTCTAGATTAAAGAAGTTACACTTTGATTTCTGAACAGCAATGATTTGAGTTAACTTCAAGTTACCTTGTACATGGTTGTGGGAAGCATTCCAGTTATGTATAAATTATGTTGAGTTGACAGCAGTTAGAATAATCCACTTGACACTGCAGAATTAAAGAAGCAATATGTTATTACTGTTAAAGAGACATTGTAGAAAAAAGCTATTAAAATATTGGAGGGAATGAATTAGAGGTTTCTAGCAATACCTTTCAAAACCATTATCAGATTATTTTGTGCATTTGTTTGTAGACACGGGAACCATGTCTTTTTTCCTTGCTTCTTTTCCTTGATTTTGCTAGTTCTGAGTTTTTGACTATTTGTACATTTTTCTTTCTACCTGGTAGTTAATAATTTATGGTAGAGATTCTTAACCTTTTTTGGATGTTTTGAATCCATTTGGATGTCTGATGAAGTTGATGGATCCTTTCTCAGAATAATGTTTTAAAATTCACAAAATATGTAGAATTAGAAATAAAACTAAAATTCAATTAAAATGCAATTAAAATAACTCTTTTAAGAAGTCCACAGATCCTAAGTTATTGTTGCCTACAGTTTTCTATTCCTCCTCTTCTTCCCGTTCTTCTTCCTTCTCTTTCCTTCCCACCCCCTTTTCTCTCTCCCTTCCTCTCTTTCTCCCTCTCACCCTTTTCCCTCTCTTCTTTATTCCTTCTTATTCTCCTTTCCTCTTTCTCTCTTCCTCCCTTTTTCTTTCTTCCTTTTTCTTCCTTTCTCTTTCTCCCTCCTTCCCTCCCTGTTTCTCTCTCCTCTCCTTTTCCCTTGCTCTTTTCTTGTGTCTCCTCATTATCCCTTTTTCTCCTTCTATCTCTTTTCCCCATTTCAGTTAAAATCTTTTTGATTACATTTAAAAGTCAGTGCTGTTTTACCTGCCCTTGTTAGATGCAAACTATCCCTGTATAGTCATTCCTGGGTTTTTTTTTTTTTAGCTATGGTCCAGAAATCCATATCCTATTTTTATCCTCTTTCTTCCTAAGGAGATGTTAACTTTTAGATCTTTCTTTCTCTTTTGAAGTTTTTACTTTTGATGGGCAACAATGATTAAAGTCCCTTTTATGTTCCCATGTTTCTTATCCAGCATTATAATTTTTAGCAATATTTTTCTGGATTTTTTCAGGCAGAATCAATTGTACCATGTCACTTTTTGGAAATATATAGTAGTAATTTACTTTGACATATCTTTAGGAGTTCCCTATTAATAATGGATATCTTTTCCCAAGAAGGCAGTAGACATCTCTTTTGTTATATGGTTTACACAGTTACTTTAATCCCCCTAAATTAGGAGTCTTTAACTATCACCACAAATCTCTTCTTCATTTGACTCTTATTATATAATTTCATACTGAACAATTTTTATGGACCCACATTATCAATCCTTAGAATACAAGTAGTTGTTACTCTCTAGAACTTGCTCCAGAGTTTTATGAGAGCAATCTTGTATCCATTTTTTAGCCTCATATGTTCCAGGGTCCTTTTCTTCTTCCCTTTTCCCTTTATATGATTTCATTTCACCCTTAGTTTTTCTGATTTTAGTTAGGATTTTTCCTACCTCTTAAAATAATTTGTTTTGTTTTTGTTGACATTTAAACCCCTCCCTACCTTCCTCTATCTCTTACCCATCTCTCTCTCTGTATAAGAAAACTTCATTTTTCCTGATTATCTGGACAGTGGAAAGGTGCTCTACTGTAATTACTGACCCACTTACCTACTGCCTTGTCTCCTTGAGATTTTTTTTTAATAATAGTTTTTTATTTTTGAAAATACATGCAGATAGTTTTCAACAATCATTCTTGTAAAACCTTGTGTTCCATATTTTTCTCCCTCCCTCCTTCCTTCCTCCTTTCCCTAGACAGTAAGTAATCCAATCTAGGTTAAACATGTGCAATTCATCTAAACATATTCTGCTCATTGAGATTTTTATATGGAAATGGTCTCTGCATGAGGGCATTCTTGGAAGCATAAGAAAATGATAGGTAGATTTTTAAAGATATTTTCTGTAACACACCATACCTCTACAATCATACAGCTCACTTTAAAGTATAGTAAATATAAGATCCTATTGTGTTTGTTTTTAGTTGCTTTAAAAAAAAATAAGGTAAAACAGTAGAACTGTTATTATAGCTGGTAATAAAATTAATAAAAACTGCTGGGAAAACTGGATAGTTGAATTGGAAAAAATTAGTTTAGATTCACATCTTCTATCGTACCCTACACTATTATATTTCACAGAACATTTTAAATAATGACTGCAATAGCAGATGAGTCATAGGTGATTATATAAATAATGTAAATTTTTTTTTATGGAAAAGGAGATAAATTTTTTTAATTTATGGAAAAGCAAAGTGTTTGTAATCAATCAAAAATAGAAATCATTGCCAACAGTATTTGACTTTAATTATATAAACAAAATTATGTTTAAAATATAAAGAAATTTCTTAGAAAAATATTTTTTATAAATATATCAGGTAAAGTCAGATAGCCAGAATCCATAAATAATTAACACATATTGCATAGGCTTATAGATTTAAAACTAAAAGGGTCTTAAGAGGTTATTAAATTTAAATTCCTCTTTTTACAAATGAAAAAACAGAACCAGAGACATTAAGTGATATATTCAACCTAACACAGGCAGTAAACAGAAGAGATGGGATATCAACTCAAGTACCATGCTGTTTCCTGTATGGTGATAGTGACCTATGGGGCTAGTAATACATACTCTTTGGTGGGGCAGTGATTAAAAGACACAAAGAGATTTATGAAGAAAAATACACAGACGACTAGTAATCATATAAACAATTTGTAAACTTTCTGATCAAATAATGTTGGTAGAGGTATAGGGAAACAATACTTTAATAAATTGTTGGTATAACTATAGACTGCTATAAACTTTGGAAAGCAATAGCTAATGCCACAATCCATTCCTAGGACTCTTATCTAAAAAAAAAAAAAAAAAAGACCAGATAAGGACATATTCTGTGATCAAATGTTCATGACTTCATTATTTATAATAACAAAAAATTTAAACCATTCTGGGACCATAATTTGAAGAATAGCAGAATAAAGTGTGGCATATTGTACATATATACATATACATACATATATAGTACTTTCTAAGCCAAAATCCATGTTAAATGATAAATATAAAATAATGAGATGATAAATATAAAAAAAATCCAAGGAGGTTTTTTTTTTTTGTTGGGAGGACTTTATATAGATATGAATATTTTGTAGAGCAATAGAGTTATTTGCAGTAAAATAAAAACCTTGTAATCCTTTTTGATCCAGTGATTTTATTGTTGAAAGTACCATAAAAAGGAAAGAAGAGCATACTATATTCTGAGCCTGATTCAGGTTGCCCCCTGGTAATTTATGTTCAATACTGGAACAGATTGAGACTCTGTCATTCAAAAATTAACTATAGCAGAAAATATGCAGCAGGGATGGATATCCATGGGTCAAGAAGATTCCAGTTCATATAGCTAAATGAAACTCCCTTGTCTATGAGTTAAACGTGGTGATCTGCCAGCCAAGCTTTAGAATTACCTGGAGCTCCTTGTGGGAATGTTTTTTAAAAAAAATTTAAATGACCAGAAAGTGAGGTGAACAGCCCAGGCCTAAAGTCCCTTGAGCCTCAAGAATAGATTTAAAGCCAATTGAGGAAAAAAAAAAATTAACTACCCTATATTGCATGAGAGAGAACGCTGAGGATGTTTCTTCCATCACAGGGTCTTTGACAAAAATATTCATTGCTGTTCTATTTGTAATGGTGAAAAAAAATTGTTAGTCTAAATGTAGAGGGCCCGGAATCCATTCCAGGTCTTGAATCTTACAGTAACTTGGTTCACCAAAATTTCCTTTCCTTTGTCAATATAATAAATTAATAATTTAGTGACTGAAGCAAAATGTAAATACTGCTTTTTGGATTATAGTTAAATCTTTGAACTTAGGATAGGAAAAACAGCCCACAATAGAGACTAAAGGCATTTGCGAGAAATATACTTGAGACAGTGGTATGATAAATTTTACCCTGATGTGTATCTCAACTATTTGCATCTCTGTTTAAGTAACCAAGATTCTGGGCTTAATCATTTATATTTCAGTAGAACTTGTTTGTTAAAGAAGACTATAGGAACTTCGAAGAGTGTACTTTGTATTGTCTATGAGCATTTGAGGTATAATATTTGTCTCTGTGATCAATAAAATTTGAAGAGTTCATAATTCAAACTTCTCCACCTGGCCCTGGTAAATTCACAACCTTAATTCACTACAGGAGCTGGACTCCAACATCTAAATATCCAGCATTTGGAAAAAGGTTGAATAAATTATGGTATGATAATGTGATAGAAGATGCCTGTGTCAAAAAGAATAATAAATTATGAGATACAAGGAAATAAAGTAGTACAAAGTGAGATCAGCAGGATCAGTACTCTGCACACATTGTTTGTAACCATTTTATAGAAGAATCAAGAAAATGCCAGAGATAGTTAAGCTTGAGATACACCAAAAGTGGAACACTCAAAATGTTTTGTTTTCTTAATTCATTTGATTCTAACTTGTTAAATGCTAAAGGTCTGAATTTTTATTGGTTGATGGTTATTAATTTTATTAAGTTAAAAAAAGGATTTCAGAAAGATTTAAAGTACAAGAGAAAGATGAAATGGTGGCTCAGAATAAGCTATGGTATAATTAGTAATAGGTACTATCTTAAGGAAGGGTAAAAAGGATATATCAAAGTCAAGTATAACCAGAAAAAGAGACCAACCAATTTGTGTAACAAAGATATAGTATGACAGCCTTATTGCTACAGTGTTAACACTCAAATTAAAAAACAGAACAGAATATTTTCAGCAAGAACTTCAAAGTATTTGAGTGGATTCTCTTGAAAATTTACCAAACATTCAAACAAGTAGGATTTCTTTAGGAGGAATTTTAGTTTGTGCTGGTAGAATCATCTAGTACCAATAATGTCGCAGATATATCTGAGCATCAAAATGAAGTTCTCTTTGCATTACTTTCAATGGGTTTCTCATTTGTGCTTTTAGTTTTCAGTGAGTAGATATGATTTTAATATGTTAATTTTCTTGTATGGCTTACAAATTACCACTTGCTTGTTCTTCCAATTTCCTAATTTTTTTTTTTTTAGTTCAACAAAACTATTGTAAATAATGTTTTTTTTTTTTAAAAATAAGTTTGTAAGGTTCAATTTGGAATAAATGAAACTAATCTTGTTTTAAGAATTTTAAATAGTCTGACAAAACTGATACAAATAATGCTTTTGAGTTTGTGAACTATTTCTGAAAAATAAAACTTTGGAAATCCATTTAATATTTGTGTCTGCTTTTTGAAATTCTTATTCATTCATTCATTTCTTTATTTACACATTTATTTGTTTATTTTTGCTTTTTGAAATTCTTGAAAGCATTGATTGAAGTGTAGCCCAGTGAACTTTGCTACATTCCTATATGATACTTCATTATACGTTTTTTACTATTTTTATAATTTCAATCATAGTGAGTTTCTTGAAAGAATGGGTTTTGTAGTTCTTATCAGAACTTTGGAAAATTTTGCAAATATAATGTATCAAAATGGAAACTCCTTTCATCTATATTGTAACTGAAGTACACCATTAGAATCTTTAACCTGAAAATAGTCATCTAAAAGTCAACTATTTTTGCCATTACTTTTATTCTTTGAAATATAATAAGTACCAAGGAGTTCAAACATGTTTAAAGATTTTGTATAAGATAAAGAAACTACTTGAATAATTATAACAAGGGCTTAGTAAGAAAATAGGTTTTTAAAAATTTATCTTGAAAACTTTACATTTAGAAGTAATAGTATTTTGGACTATTTGATGAGAGCTTTCTACCTAATCTAAGCAGTAAATGTTTTCTTAACCTCTCTTTGGCTTAAAATAATAATGTTTTAGCAGTTTTCCTGTAGCATATGTAATTGTTTACCAGTATATAATCCATGGCTACATAATTTTAATGGCACTCTAAAAATCTTTCATTTCTTACAGCTATGAAAAAAGATGATTAGTAATAATTATGTTTCATTGTGAATAGAGATCCTATTTACATAATTGTTCTGTCCCTAACACTTTCTTGAGTAGATTTTAAGGGAATAATTCTAAATGTGTTAAGATTTTATCATTGAAAGTAATCATGTGTCTGAATCCTTTTGTAAAGCAAATATTCATATCAAATTGATCTCTTTGAAGGCTATGAACAGACAGTTTTCAGATGAAGAAATTGAAACTATTGATCAGAGAAATGCAAATTAAGACAATTCTGAGATACCACTACACACCTCTCAGATTGGCCAAGATGATAAGAAAAGATAATGAAGAATTTTGGAGGGAATGTGGGAAAATTGGGACACTGATACATTGTTGATGGAACTGTGAACGGATTCAACCATTCTGGAGAGTAATTTGGAACTATGCTCAAAAAGTTATCAAACTGTGCATAGTCTTTGATTCAGCAGTGTTTCTACTAGATCTATATCCCAAAGAGATCTTAAAGGAGGGAAAGGGACCCACATATGCAAAAAATGTTTGTGGTAGCCTCTTGTAGTGGCTAGAAACAAAATACTGATGGATGCCCATCAATTGGAGAATGGCTGAATAAATTATGGCATATGAATGTTATGGAATATTATTGTTATGTAAGAAACAATCAGCAGGATGATTTCAGAGAGGCTTGGAGAGACTTATATGAACTGATGCTAAGTGAAATGAGCAGAACCAGGAGATACAATAAGATTATATGACGATCAATTTTGATGAACATGGCTCTTTTCAACAGTGAGGTGATTGAAGCCAATTCCAATGGTCTTGTGATGAAGAGAGCCATTTACACCCAGAGAGAGAACTGTGGTAACTGAGTATGGATCACAACATAATATTTTCTTTTCTTTTTTTTTTTTTTTTTTGGTTATTTGCTTGGTTTGTTTTTTTCATTCCTTTTTCCTTTTTGACCTGATTTTTCTTGTGCAGTATGATAAATATGGAAATATATGTAGAAGAATTGTAGATGTTTAACCTGTATTGGATTACTTGCTTTGTAAAAGAGGAGGAAGGGAAGAAAGGGGAGAGATAAGGAACACAAGGTTTTTCAAGGGTTGGGAACTATCTTTGTATATATTTTGAAAAATAAAAAATATTATAAAAATTTATCTCTGAAAAACTTGTATTTTGCCACACATATAGGACTATAAAAGAATAAACGTTTGAATTAAGTTATACAGGCAAGTGCCTAATATGTATAAAGCTTTGTGTTAGGCATTGGGATAAAAAGATGAAAGTAGATGTGAATTCTGTGATCAAGAAATTTGCAAAATAGTTGAGGCTTACAGGCAATCATGATTAGGAATCATTGCTAAAAATGATTTATTTTCTCTTCCTGAATTTTCTGTTTTTTTTTCCAAAATATTTACCCATCTTGATTTTGATCTGTATAACCTGTTGCACAAAAAAAGTTAACAAAACTATCCTTGTACAGTCTATGTCTCCTTAAATATCTCATGACCCAGTATCTTTTTCAGTCATGACAGCTTCAGTCACAACTCATTTGCTGCAATCTTTAAAAAAATCTATCAATCTTGTACTGTCATCATTACATGGGTATCACTACTTCTTTTTTCCAGCTTTCATTCTCTTAATATATTTAAATAGCTGCTCAATTTTTTTTGTCTTTTGTAAAAATTGTAATTCTCTCAAAAGAGGTTAAAAAAACAAAAAGAAAGATGACCTATATATATATATATATATATATATATATATATATATATATATATATATATATATATATATATATATATATATATAAATATTTATAGTGGCTCTTTTTGGGACAGCAAAGATTAGACATTAAGGGAATATCCCACAACTGAGGAATGGTTGAAGAAATTGTGGTACGTGATTATGATGGAACACTGCTGTGCTATAAGAAAAGATGAATAGGATGCTCCCAGAAATTTGGCAGGCCTAACAAGAATGACAATTTTTTTTCCATTTTGGCTCATTGATTTAATACTTTACTTTTTCTCCAGTCACATGTAAAAAAATTTTTTTTTAACACTCATTTAAAAATTTGAGAGTTCCAAATAAGTTTCCTTCCTCCTTTCTCACCTTTACCTTCTCTTCTCCATTATACATGTTTAGTCATGCAAAACATTTCTATGGTAGTATTAAAGAAAACATAAACCAAAAAGCCCCTCAAAAAATATAAAGTAAAAAAAAAAGTATGTTTCATTCTGTGTTCAGGCAGAATGGATAGCATTTTTCTCTGGAAATGGATAGCATTTTTCATTATAAGTTCTGCAGAGTTGTCTTGTATCATTATATATCCAATGGTTTGCCTTTTCAATGGGAGTAGAGACTAAGAGTAGGAAAGGAGGAAGGGAGAGAATTTGGAACTCAAAAGTTTTAAAAATGAATGTTAAAAATGTTCTTACATATAATTGGAGAAAAATAAAGAACTAAATCAGTGGGCCAAAAAACCCACAAAACAAACAAAAAAAGGAATTGTCATTTTTGTTTGGCTTGCCTGCCAAATTTCTAGTTTGATCCTAACCTGTGAAAGTTTTGGAGCTTTCCTATTTTCTCATGTGAACTATCATTCAGTTTTTTCAAAGTGTACTCCTTAATAAATCCTTTTGACTTGAATGGTTATCCATTTTATTTTGAATAGTGGGAATAAATAGTTTATAACACATTGTCTTTTTAAAAGTTTTACTGTATTTTCAGTTCTGAATTATTTACTTCCCCTACCTATTGATAAAGCAAGAAAATCCAAATCTATTACACCTATGTATAGTTAATACAAATTAAATTCCTGCATTATCCATGTCAAAAACAAAAAAATAAAGGTAAAGAAAGACAGTATAAAATGTGCTTCAAATTTCAATCTGAATTCATTAGCTATGCATTTGGAAGAAGTGTTTTTCATTAGTATTTTGGAATTCTGGTTGATCAGAATTATTAACTCTTGAATAGTTGTTTATCTTTATAATATTGCTATTATTGTATAAATTATTCTCCTAGTTCTGCTCATTTTGCTTTGTATCACTTCATACAAGTCTTCCCTGAGTTACTGAAATCATCCTCTTCATTTCTTATAGGACACGGTAGTAATTCGTCACAATTATATACATACCCTAGCCAATTTGGAGATGATGGACATCCCCTCTATTTCCAGTTAGTTTTCATTATAAAAAGAGCTCTTATATTGTTGTATGTATGTGTTCTTTTCTTTTTTCATTGATCCCTTTGGGATAGTACCTTGGACAAAGGACTAGCACAGTTTTATAGCCTTTTGTGCATAGTTCCAAATTGTTTTCCAGAATGATTGAACAAGTTCTTACCTATACTAGGTGTCTTTAATGTAACTTACTTTCCCCATGTACTCTAGCATTTTTATTCTTCCTTTTGTATTTGTCTTAATCAAGTTCTCATGGGTATTAGTTGTTTTAACTTATGTTTCTCTAATTATTAGTGATTTAGAGCATTTTTTCATATGGCTATTCATAACTTTTATTTCTTTTCTGAAAACTTTATATCCTTGGATCTGGGGGAATGATGCTCATTCTTGTAAATTTGACTTAGTTCCATATATATATCTTAGATATGAAACCTTTATCTAAGAAGTTTGCTGCAGAGATTGGGTCTTATAAAATGGTAGATGAATGGAAGAGAAGAAGATGGTCTCAGCATATAAGAAGAACATAGGACAATAGAGTCATAACATAAATAGTAAACATTTCATTGGTAGCTTATGGTTTATCTTTTTGACTCCAAACTTCCCCCTTCCCCCAATGAAAATAAAACAAAATAACCCATCTTGCTACTTAAAAAAGAAAAAAACTTTCACTTTTTATAATATTTTTTGATTTTCAGAATTTTTATTTTAGTGTTTAATTGGGGTTTTAACGTTTGTTGCTTTTCTTATATTTTTAGTTGCTTGTCTAACAAATTGTTCTTTTATTTGATGAAAATGTTTAGAGATATAGTTTCCCTTAATGACTGCTTTTACTTGTTCCCATATATTTTGATATGATGTTTCCTTATTGTTATTTTCTTTGATGAAGTTGTTTGATGATTTTTTCATTTGTTTTTTGACCCACAAATTCCTTACGACTAAGTTATTTAGTCTCTGATTAATTTTAAATTATTTTTTAACGTTTTCTCCCCCATTGAATATAATTTTTATTGAATTTTGGCTTATAATGAATGTTTGGTATTTTCTGCATTTTGAGGTTTTTATGCTTTGATATATGTACAATTTTTATAAATGTGCCTTTCCAAGTTGGAAAGTAAATATACTTCTTTCTTTTCCCATTCTATGATTACAGAGATCTGGTATGTTCAACTTTTCTAAAATTCTATTCAGACCCTTTACTTATTTTTGTTATTATTACTTTTAGAATTGTCTACCTTAGAAATGGGGCATATAGAGGTTCAGCACTGTAAGAATAATACTGTTTACTTCTCTCTCTACCTTATTTAGCTTTTCCTGTAGTATTTGGTGCATACATGTTAAGTATTGATATTAATCATCTCATGCCTTTTGGCGTAATTTAGTTTCCCAGTTTAATCTCTTTTAAGCAAGACCATTTTTGCATTTGTCTTGAAAGGAAGGGTAAATAAATATTTGTATAAATTTATTATGCTGTAAGAATGCTTATTCTCAATATTGTTGTAGAGCAGTCATGGAACACATTTGCCCTGCTCTGGGTAGTTTAATACAAAGCAGTAATGTGATTCAATGGCTAGTTGGACGGTCAGCTTGGATGATGTTTTTGATTCTAGAAGCTAGAATTTGCAGCAGCTCTACCTGGACATAATTGTCATGAATTAGAAAATAATTTCATTTAACAAAAATCTATTTCTCATTCCTACTTCTTCCCTCCCATTATCACAAATATTATTATCAAAACCCCACAAATATTATTGTCATCATTTCTTAGATATTAGTGATGTATGAGTAAAAATAGTCCAAATACATATCTCTCATTTGCTTCTTTTGAGCTCTGTGTGTGTGTGAAGTGATTTGAGATATTTTTGTTGTGCTCAATAATTGGGTCTTCTGAGTCAACAAGTATTTTCAAGTTCCCTTTCATTTCCTTTTATCTACTTGGTCCTTGCAGGATTACTAGCAAGACCTCTGCTTTCAAATGTCTAAGCAAGATTAGTCTTCCTTCTGAAGAAGTAGTGATTGTCTCACTTCTGAAATGGGTGAGAAAACTTCTGTATTAGTGGATAATCTACTTTTGGATTGGGTGACTGAGCAAAGAAATTACTTTTCTGTGGCTGGAATAGCCCATTTAAAATACATATGCACAGTGTCTGGTACAGAGTAAGCACTTCAATGCTTTTTGACTGATAGAAATATGTTGTTTTGGTTTTTGAAATGCTGCCTACCCTGCCCAGTAAATTGATATTTCTTTATTTTCTGGAAGTGTTTGATACTCTTATATACATAGATACAGAGAATTAGCTGAGTGTATTTTTTTAAATTTAATTTTTAAAAATTTATTTATTTTTAATACATATTGATTTATGAATTATGTTGGGGGAAAAAAGTCAGAGCAAAAGGGAAAAACCATGGGAGAGAAAAAAAAGAAGTGAACATAGCGTATATTGATTTATATTTAGTCTCCTTAGTTCTTGTTCTGGATGCAGATGGCATTTTCTGTCCAAAGTCTATTGGAATTGCTTTAGATCACTGAAACCCCTGAGAAGAATCAAGTCTTTCATGGTTGATCATTGCACATTCTTTCTTTTATTATGTATAATATATTCCTGGTTCTGCTTGTTTCACTCAGCATTAGTTCCTGTAAATCTTTCCAGGCCTTTCTAAATTCAGATTGTTCATCATTTTCTTATAGAACAATAATATTCCATTACCTTTATATATCACAACTTATTTAGCTATTCCCCAATTGATGGGCATCTACTCATTTTCCAATTTTTTGCTAACACAAAAAGAACTGCTACAAACATTTTTGAACATGTGGGTCCTTTTCTCTCCTTTATAATTTCTTTGGGATACAGACCCAATAATGGCACTCCTGGGTCAAAGGGAATGCTCAGGTTTATAGCCCTTTGGGCATAGTTGCAGATTGCTGTCCAGAATGGTTGGATCATTTTACAATTGCACTAACAATGCATTAGTGTCCCAGTTTTCCCATACTCCTCCAACATTTATCATTATTTTTTCCTTTCATCTTAGCCAATCTGAGAGATAAGAGGTGGTACCTCAGAGTTATTTTAATTTGCATTTCTCTAATCAAAGTGATTTAGAGCATTTTTTCATGTGATTTTAGATGGGTTTAATTTTGTCATTTGAAAATTGTCTGTTCATATCTTTTGACCACTTGTCAATGGGGGGATGATTTGTATTCTTGTAAATTTGACACAGTTCTTTATATATTTTAGAAATGAGACTTTTATCAGAAACACTGGTTGTAAAGATTTTTTCCCCAGCTTTGTACTTCCCTTTGAATTGTGTTTCTGTTGGATTTATTTGTGAAAAACCTTTTAATTAAATATAATCACCGTTGTCCATTTTGCCTTTCATAATGTTCTCTAGCTCTTCTTTGGTCATAAATTCCTCCCTTCTCCAAAGATCTGATAGGTAAATTATCCTTTGCTCTCCTAATTTGTTTATGGTATCATTCTTTATGTCCAAATCATATTCTCATTTTGACCTTATTTTGGTAGAGGGTGTGAGATGTTAAATCTATTTTCCAACATTATTTTCCATTCTCCCAGCAATTTTTGTCAAATAGTGAGTTCTTATTCTAGAAGCTGGAGTTTGAGGATTTATCAAATACTAGATTATTATAGGGCTTGATATTGTGTTGTGTGTATCTAATCTATTCTCCTGATCTAGCAGTCTATTTATTAGTCAATGCCATATGGTTTTGATGACTGCTGCTTTATAATATAGTTTTAGGTTTGGTACTGCTAAGCACCATCCTCTTTATTTATTTATTTTTATTGATTCCCTTGATATTCTTGACATTTTGTTCTTCCAGATGAATTTTATTATTTTTTTCTAGTTCTGTAAAATAACTTGAATTTTCATTTTTCTAATAAGTAGTGATTTAGAGTATTATTTTTTGAGCTTTAAAAAGTGTGGCAACTCTGGCTGCTTAAACCAAATTGTGAGATAAACCAAGTTATTTGAGATAAAATTTTCTTTTTCTTTTTCTTTTTCTTTTTTTTTTTTTTTGTTTATTGTAGAATGTTCTTAGAAGTTGATTAGAATAGGTGTAGAATTGAACTGTCTTCCTTAATATTTTCAATTTGCCTATATAGACCAGGTCAAGAATAGAACTCTCTTGGAGTGAGTATGACTCTTAATACTGTGTACACTTTAGAGTGCTAAGTGAGAATTAAGATTACTATGTTTTTTTTGGGGGGGGTGTGATGACTATTTTCATAACTGGAATTAGCTTGTTTTTCCCTATTAATAAACCTTTATTTAAAAATATTTTTTAAAATTATTAACAACAGTGGATCACTAAGTACATTTTAAAATCCCACATTATTTTCAGAAAATATTATTTAATATTCTTTTAAAACATTTTTTGTTTTAAATCTCTCCCTCATGAGCCTCCCCGTCTACTGAGAAGACAATATGCTATCAATTATACCTTTGAAATCATGCAAAATATGTTTCCATATTAGCCAAGTAGCAAGAAAATAAAACAAAAAATTATATTTCAGTTTGTACTTAGAATTCATCAGTTCTTGGGAGGTGGATAGAATTTTTCATTAGGAGTCATTTGGTCTTGGTTTGGATCATTGAATTGAACAGAGCAGTTAAGTCTTTCCCTACCTCTTGTTTTCCTATCATTTTCTTTAATTCTTCTGGAAAATCTTGTGTCCAAATTGCAATTTTCTTTGAGGTTTTGTTTTGTAGCTATTTTCACATTCTGAGGAGGCATTTTGATTTTCCTAGACACCATAGTAGCTTCTGATGGTCAAGTTCTTTTCGTTTGCTCATTTGACTTGGAACTTTATGTTAAAGTTGGGCCTGGTTCACCTAGGGATGGGGAAGCTTTGTGCCAAGCTTCAGGCGTTTCCAGACTGCTGTTTTCAGAGCTAGTTCTAGGGGTCTGCACGTTTTTGGTGCTTCCCAGGTGGCATTTTTTTAGGAGAGGGTGGGATTCTTCTGGCTTGTGCTCTAGTCTTTACCCAGCAAGAGCCTAGGCTCTGCTGAAGCCACAAGTACTACTGCCACTTTTGTGACTGACCACAAGTGTTCCTTTTCATTCTAGAATAGGATCCTAAATGCATCTAGGCAGTGGTGTTACCTATGCCCAGTGTCAGTTCAGGGTCCCTTATAATTTCTTTCCGACCATTTGGCCCACCCCCTTACTGTCTCTGAGTTTATGAGTTACCTTCAAAGTCCGCCGCTGCTGTTCTCAACATGTTGGACTCTAGACTGGGTCCCTACACTGATGTCACAGACCTCTTCTGATCTTCTAAGGTGTCTGGGGCTGGAAAAATGTCTCTCTAAAACCATTTGTTGACTTTGCTGCTCCAGAATTGTATTTGACATATTAATTTAAAGTTGTTTGGAGGGGAATGTTGGGAGGATTCAGCTGTGATGCTATCTCTACTCTGCTATTTTAGCTCAGAATGTCTGTATTATTTTCTTTCTTTCTTTTTTTTTTTTTTTCTTTCTGAGGCTGGGGTTAGGTGACTTGCCCAGGGTCACACAGCTAGGAAGTGTTAAGTGTCTGAGACCAGATTTGAACTAGGGTCCTCCTGAATTCAAGGCTGCATCTATATTATTTTCTAAAGAATCATGTATAGGGTAGATTATAATGTTACCATATTTTAGAATTTAGTGAAACATATTTTGAAACATATATTTGCAAGTTATTACTTGCAGAATGGAGTTAATTATATAGTTAGTTTCATATATGGCTTCTGTGACAAATTTTTATACATTCCAAACATTAGTAAAGAATGACAGATCATTGTCTAGAACTCTTTAAGTATTGTTATAAACTGCAAAAGTCCTAATAAGAAGGAAACAGCTGATGAGGCTTTCCAATTTACTTTTTGTTTTCCAACTTATATCTAGCAGATGGTCCCATTTAAAAAGAGATATATATACACACACACTTTTGAATTGAACAAATGTTTATGGAATAAGGTGTAGTATATTAACATTTTATTTTAGTTAAAATTCCTTTAGTTTCTTTTATGGAGTTTCTGAATAGAAACTTGTATGTAATTCTGAAATGAGTTAGGTAAGAAAGAAATGTTTCTAGTATATTCTAGACTTATTTAATAGATTAAATTTTATTGTTCATTTGGGTTTGCAGATGAGGAAACAGAGGCAAACAGGATTAAGTGACTTGCTCAGGCTTATGTAGCTCATAAGTATCTTAAGGCCAGGTTTGAACTCAGGAAGAGGAATCTTTCTGATTCTAGGCCTAGCATTTTACTCACCTATCTGTCCCATTAAATTAGATACAATATTATAAATTCATTTAATAGAAGATTCACAAAATAATGAAGTATATGAAATAAGAAAATTTATTAGGATAAAATTAAAAATTAGTAGAATAACATTTTTGGTTTTTATAAGTGTCTAAAAATTTGAGATCAAATATTTTACCTGTTTCATTGTAGAGTTAAGTCTTAGAATTTCAGAGGTATGGAAATGTGAAAATGGTTGTCCTTTAAACATATTTCAATGATTTTGTGCTTGTAGGTATACCAAGCTTGGCTATGCAGGCAACACCGAACCCCAGTTCATTATACCATCATGTAAGTAGAAACTTAAAATTTTACACTCATGAAGATTATTTTTTCTGAAAATATTTTGAATATACTAGTTTTCAAATGAACTAATTAAATCTGCATTTTCCTATATATTATTTTGGTAGCTAAAAAGTAGTATTTTTTCCTGGCTCTTTTTTATCCTGAATTTACCCTTAGTATCTTATAAGTACTCTTTAGAGATAGTTTCCTAATTTTTTCTTTACTTCTGTTTCAGTTGTCCTTAATCGTGATTTCTATGAATTCAACCTATAAATTAAATTAGGGTTTGATTAGAAATACCAGTAATTTCAGTTAGAATTACTTATAAGACCTGAAAAATTTGTTTACTTATTCTTGAAATGAACTGGTAACTTTAAATTAAAAAATAATTATCTTTTCTATAATAAATTTTTGACCCAAATTGTCTAGTTTGCACTGCTTACCCAATTGAAGGAACTCTTACACTCTTAGATTAGTGTATTTTCTTTTTCTCTCTTTCCCTCAGTGTCTGTCTTCCTCTGTCCTTACACACACACACACACACACACACACACAGACATATTCATATTTACGTTTAGTCAGTAAATTTAAGAGGGCCCATAGAACTTTCTGTCCAGTTAAGTGGGATAGTGACTAGTGTACCAAGTCTGGAGTTGAGAAGACTTAGACACACTATTTTAGACCTTGGGCAAGTCACTTAATCTTGTAAGTCTTAATTTCCTCATCTGTAAAATCAGCTGGAGAAGGAAATGGCAAACCATTCTAGAATCTTTGCCAAGAAAAGCCCAAATGGGTCATGAAGAGCCAAACAGGCTTCATTGTTCAGCAATCTTAAAACAGGATTGAAATGACTAAATAACAATAGTACAACAGTGACAACAACAATAGATAGACCTTTCTGTTTTAGGGATAAAATCAGCAACGCTTTGTAATTAGCTTAGTAAAGTGGCAGCACTTAGTAGTGTAGTGCCTAGCACATAGGAGGTACTTAATAAATGTTTATTGAATTAAAAGAACAAGAACCATTCCTTATATAGTGAAGAACATTAGTTATTCTGATAAACTAGCCAGATTTTACCAAAGTTCTGTTTTTTAAATAATTAATTATTTAGAGATAAATGTTGAAGTAGAAGTACTTAAAATGTAAGTAACAAAAAATGTATTTTGATTTGCAAGTAAGGCTTGAGATGAAGGATACAACTTGTCTTGACATTCTTTGGTGAGGGAAGGAGCTTCTTTTCTTCCTTTGCCTTTTTCCAAAGGGCTTTTGGAGAGTGGTGTGTTAGGTACCTGGGTCTAATAGCATCAAATTATATATATAACCAGATGTTCTTTGGAGGAGTATTGATGGCAAAAAGACTGATCTCTACTATGGGAGAACTAGAAATGGCTCAGATTTAGATGTTTACAGTGACTAAATGGGAGCAAAGAAAATAATGAATAAATTAATGAAAAATACTTATCAAGCACTTATTGTGTGTCAAATTCTGTGCTAAGTGCTGGAATTAAAAATACAAAAGTGAGATAGCTTCTGTCCTCAAGGAGCTCACATCTTAATAAGGAGGATATAGGATGGTACAGCTGCAAGACAGTATACAGTGATACCTGTAGATCTTTCAGGTGTTCCCGGGGGGTCTAGAGCCCAGACTTGTGATAGAGCAGTGTGGTGAATGACCCTATGTGGTCATCTTTAAGGGCTGTGTAGACGAATGAATAACAAGGCCTTGCTTTCTCAAGGGTACATGAGCAGGCTAGATGGCAAAGAATGGTAGTTTAGAGAACACATTGGGAGGGCCAATGGGAAGGCCTAGCACATTTATAGGAGATATTTGCTCATCTTTCTAAGACATCAATGGATGTTCAGATCAAACATGAGTTAATTGAAGTTTTTATCAGAGGAAAGTCCATAAGATTTAACTTGGTACTTCTAACAAAATAGTTGGGTCTGGGACCTCTAGCTAACATAAGGGTTACATTTTGAGGTTTTGACCAGGTTTACCAATATTAATTTTTGGATCTAGGCTACCCGTACTAGTGATACACAAGTCAGGTAAATTTCTTACAAACATTTGTGGCCCTGGAGAGCATTATACAATTGTAGATGATGGGGTGAGTGGTCACCATTGTTGTTTAGCTATTGGAAAGGTAGTATTTATTGATGAATATAGACTCTCACAGATAGAGGCCCTGAAGATTGTATCTCCTTTGTACATTAAAGGAGAAAATACATTTGACATAAAGATTTTGAAAAAAAAGTTAAAGAACAAAATTTTGTCACTGCTTAGCTAAGGGAAAGACATCTCATGTGATAAACCTGAATGGTCTAGTCAGGAAAAATCATGTTTACATTGGAGCCTAATGTAATTCAATGAACTCTCATATAGTATAGAGATGATATATCCCTTTTGAACATTTAGTTCTCTTTATTCTGCTTCCTTGCTAACCATATCATCTAATTGGTAGTTTGGTTTCGTAGTTATTTGGGTTCTTAGCAAATGTGCCTTGTGTAGTACATATTAATATTTTGGTAACCAGAAAGACATATCCTCATTGTAAATGAACAAATTGATAATTGAGTTTATAAATCAATTTCTTGTAAGGTTGGTTATCACAGTATCATTGTCAATTACCTGGTGACTAATATCTATTTTAAGCTGATAAAATTGAATTTTTGAATTTCTGCAGATTGGAAGATGAGAGATGCATGACCATAGCAAATCCTCCAGGTTGCAGTTCCCTTGTGAAGCCTAACTTAAAAGAGCTTGATATGATATCTTTACATTGTTTTATTTTGTTAACTTCTTTTAAATTTAAATTTATTTTTTAAAATTTCTGAATTTAAAAAACATCAAATAAAATGAGAATTTATATTTGGAAATAAAGGACAGAACAAAAAAAGAAGATTGTACCAGAAACTGCAAGTCTCTATTTTGTACAGTTTGTTTTTTTCATTTTAAATATATAATAAATTCAGCATATAACTTTTGAAGTTGTCCTGCTTGTCTTTGATTATTTCTGCCCTTCTGTTCTCTTCTGTGTATTTAAATATGTTTGGTAATGTTCTTTTTTTTTTTTGACTACCCTATTCTGACCCTTCCATTGAAAAATTGAAAAAAACCCCAAACATTATTATTTTTAAATTAAATAACCTGTATTTTTCTTTCTCTCCTTTCCCCCTCCATTAGAAAAGGAAAAAAGAAAATCAAAACCCCTTGTAACAAATAAATATAGTTGGGGCATTTAGGTAGTGCAATGAATAGAGCACCATCCCTGAAGACAGGAGGACCTGAGTTTCAATCTGGTCTCAGACACTTAACACTTCCTAGTTGTGTGACCGTGGGCAAGTCACTTAACCCCAATTGTCTCAGCATAAACAAAAAACCAAAAACCCAATAACAACAACAAATAAACATAGTCAAAAAAAAAAAAATCTCCACATTGGCTATGTCCTAAGATAAAGGGTATTCTGAAATCCAGTGCAGGTTTTTGCTTATTGAAGTTTACATCTTGAGTCTGTCACTCATTGGGCCTTTGGAATTATGACTACTCATTAAGTTAATCAGAGTTCTTAATCAAAATTGCTTGTCTTTGTAGTGTTGTTATTGTTTAATTGTTCTCCTAGTTATCCATCAGTTCCTATAAGCTTTCCCAGGTATGTTTGAAACTATCCCTTATAATTATTTATTACAGCACAGTAAGATTCCATTATAGTCATTTGCCATTCTCTAGTTAATCCCTTTCTCCTTAGGTTTTAGCTCTTTTCCATAACAAAATGTGGTTATGAATATTTTTGTAGATATGTGTCCTTTTTCCTTTTTGGTTTTGATCACATTAGGGTATATGCCTATATCTGGGTCACTGTTTAGTAATTTGGGGTTTGAGGTTCCAATTGCTCTCTTTAATAATTGGACCAGTTCCAGCTCTATCAACATTTTATTAATATGCTTATTTTCTTATAGCTCTTTGAACAGTTGTCATTTTGGGAAAATTACAATTTATCTTTTGGAGAAATTTGTCTTAGCATTTCTGGAGATAGAAGCAAGTATCTAATGAATAAACATATTGGCTTTGTAGGTGAAACTTTATTTTTTATTGTCATATCAAATCTGTGATGCAGAACTTTTATTATGAATTCGTGAAAATTTTAATTGAGTTCTATGTATTTTAAGAGAATTTGCTACTTCTGAGCTCTTGTTCTTTTTAGCTTCTTATTTATGGGATTTAGAAACAGAAGTTAGAAGACACTTCAAAGGATATTTTCCAATTTTTTTTTTTACCTCTGTGTTGTTTTGATTTTTGTGACACTGCTTTCTGCTAGTTCTCCTTTTTTTTCCTGACTATTTCTTTTGTTCTTTTTATGATTCTTCTGTGTCATGCCAACTATTTTTTCAAGCTGTCTTGGGTTCTTGTTCAGCTATATTAACTTATTCAGTGATCTTATCAACTCCAGTGGGTTCAACTAACATTTCTATGCATATGATTCCTAGATCTTTACATCCAGTAAATAGTTTCTCTTGTGAATTATAGCTTTATATATATATATTTAAAACACACACACACACATATATAGTTATGTTAAAAGTTAGGTTATACATATGTATATATACATATATATACATATATATATGTGTGTGTATATATATATATATGTATATATATATGTGTATATATATATATATATATATATATATATATATATATATATATATATATATATATATGTAACTATGTCAAAAGCTGTATTTTGTACATCTTAAACTGGATGTCCCATAGGTATCTCAAACTTTCTATGTCCAAAAGAGAACACATTAATTTTTAAAATTTAAATTAAACACATTAAAATAGAAGACATTATTTAATTTTATCTTTTCTAAATGTATGTTTTGTGTATATTTTATAATTTTAATTCATAATACAGTGGTGCATATATAATTTACAAATAAATATTTGTTATTGGAACTGCATATTGAAAAATTTGTTTTAAATTAGAATGAAAATGTCTTAAAATATTTGAAAATAACTGCTCTACAAAATATTAACAGAGAAATTTAATTTGAGCTTATGTTCTAGTTGGTTAGTGTCTGTCACAAGTTCTTTGTCACTGAATGGAATGACCACTTTATATGTATCTTTTGATTTTTATTCAGTAGATCACTTTAGCCAATAATTTGCCAGTAATTTTGAGTGTTCTCTTTTCTCTATAAGTCTTGTTTTCTGTACCCTCCAACCAATTTCTGATTTAAATCTTATTTTTCAGTCCAGCTTTCTAGACTAATTCCTGGCACTAACTTCTTCCACCACTCTCATTAGTATATCCCTTGTTGTCATGTCTGGTTCTGTTGATTCTTTGTGACCCCATTTAGAATTTTCTTGGCAAGAGGCTGGAATGCTTTGATACTTTCCTTCCCCAGCTCATATGATATATAGATGAGGAAATTGAGGCAAACAGGAGTAAGTCATTTGCCCGGGATCACATAGCTAGTAAGTACCTGAAGCTAGGTCTGAATTCATGAAGATGGGGCCTCCTGATCCGAGGCCTAGTATTCTATCCACTGCATCACTTTACTGTCTCTCTTTATTTAGGCACTACACTCACTGTCCAACTCATATATCCTTACTTGTTGCCTCCCCAGTCTTTCAGATCTAAATCTCAAAGAATATAGAAATAGTAGTACATTGAGAGGCTATAGTGAAGGGGGCATTAGGCTGGGGAATTTTTGTTCTTCCTCTTTCCCATTCTTCTTACTCACTTTATGATACTTTTTTTTCCTTCTGGTCAGGAAGTCTTTAATTTCCCCTAATTTTTTCCCTTTAAGTGAATAGTTAACCTTGATGAAATGGAAAATTTAAGATAACCTAGCAATTTTTTCATGCCCTTGAAATTTGTTTTTTAGAAAAATGTTTTATAAAGTTATTTCAAAGTATGATCCAATTATCATCTCATTTGGCTCAGTAATAGCTAACAATAGTGAGTAAGTTTGACACTTACTGTGTGTCAGGCAGTTCTGAAGTTTGCATTAAAAACTTTCCACTAGACAGATGATTCTGCAGGGGTGAATAGATTTTTGATGTACTTTGTGCTAGCAGAGAACGCAAGCAGAAATATGACTTAATAATTCTCTTTGTGATAAAAAAATTTAGTGTTCAGCCAATATTCTCTTTGATCTAGATCTTTAAATCTGAATAAATAGTGGACAATATGAAAAACAAGCAAACAAATCCCAAATCCACAACCACAAATCAAATCTCCCAGGAATATGGGAAACCAAAATCGGCTTGATTGTTAAAGGTAGTGATTAATTAAAGTTAAATATTATTGCAATGCTTTCCAGTCAGACAGAGTACTTTGACTTTATAAAATCATTTGACATCTTTTGTTTGGGGCCAGTTAAAGAATTCTCACATAGTGGCTTAATTTAAAACACTAATTATCTACATAGTATGCTACATTGTGACAAAGTTTTGTTGTTTTTTTTTAAAATCCTTACTATCCTCAACCAACCCATTTGGAGAGGAATATTTGGAGCAGGACATGTTAAAGTATGATTAAGTGTAAAATGTTGTAGAGAACAAATGTGTTTTTGACCAATTTTGGCAGAGAGCTTTTTTCAGCTGGTAGTTCAGGGGATAAGAACAAATATATATGGATCATGAGGATTCTCAAACTGAGCCTCAAAAGGAGTGGATTGAAGCAGGCAAAGTGGAAAAGGATGTCCATATGTGCACTCTGTGGAGGTAGAGAAGTGTGAGATAAAATCAAGGCAAGGGTGATACTATTTGAGATATTTAGTGTATGAAGGAACATAGTGTGAAATAAGGCCATGAAACCAGGTGGAGTTAAGGCAGTACTTATTAAATATTTATGTTCAACACACTGCACTATGCATTAAGTATACAAAAACTGCAAATAAAAATGATAATTCCTCCCCTCATGGAGCTTTCATTCAAATGGGAAAAGATAAGGTTTAAAAAGGACACTGATATGGATTTGGAATATGGAACGAAGTAAAATTCATAGAGTCAAGAGCCAAGCTTGGAGAGGAATGAAGAGCGAAAATGGCTGACTAGGGCACTTCCTTATGATGGAGCAGAAGAGGCTTGAGAGGACCAGGGATTTTGCTGGTTGAGAGGGCTGCTGGGACATTATAGAGAACAAAATCTGGAGAGTCAGGAATAGAATTTGAAAGAGTAGGAAGGAGTATGAAGAGGAGATAGGCAGGTTTTAAATGCTAGATTTTTATTCAAATCAGTTTGTTTTACACCAGAGATGTTTTACAAAGAGATATATGCATGGAATTAATAGCCTATTTAAAATAATGTCATGAAACTAGAAATAACAATGCATTTATATAGTACAGTACTTTAGAGTGTTGTTTATCTTGGATTATTGGTGGCTTAAAACCCTCTTGCCGGTGTTGTGCTATTATTTCTTTTTAATGGGAAATTTCTACACATACATAGGTTTAGGTCAAGTCAGCAAGCAAATTTATTAAGTACTGCATAATATATGCCAATCACTGTGCTTTAAAGGTTGGGAATACAAATATGATCAGAAAGACTGTCCCTGATCTCAAGAAGTTTTCACTCTAAAGGGGGAAATTAATACATAAAAAGGAGATGAAAAGGGGTTGGGTAGTAAAGATGAAGTTACTTGTTGTAATGCCTTGTGAAGAAAATCTGAGAGTCTGGAGTACAGTCTAGAGAGAAAAGAAGACATGGCTGGTCTGGGCCTTTTCTTTAAAATGGAGGGGTTTTTTGGGAAATTACACTAAAAGCTTATATTGGTTTGGATTTGCTCAGAATCATACTTGACGGTGATTTTCAAAAAATTTTTTCTCGTTATTTATCCTTTGCATACTCTGATTCATCTTGTATTTTTATTTTCTAGCTTGCTTGATGCATTATAACCCAGGAACTTTTACTTGTTATAAGGAAATTTTCAGAATAATAATGGGAGATTCAACTGTGTGTCTTCTGTCAACATTAATAGCAGCTGACTGGATTAGTCCTTTTGAACTATACAAAAAATAACAGATAATTTTCATGAACCTCTTGTAGCATGTTTTCTGAGTGATTTTTCTTTTGGAGGAGGGGTTGATTGTAAGGGGAAAGAAAAAGAATGATGTTTGAAATGTAATGTATTGAAATTACACATTGCATTTAAAAATTATATTGTATTATTTTATTCATTTAAGTGACTAATGTTCATACTAGACATTTTTATGCTTTTGTTTTAAGGTATTGCTATCAGAGAGTCAGCAAAAGTAGTTGACCAGGCCCAAAGACGAGTACTGAGAGGAGTTGATGACCTTGACTTTTTCATAGGAGATGAAGCCATAGATAAACCTACATATGCTACAAAGGTAAAATTGAAACAAAAGCTTACTTATTTCAAGTGTGGAGTTGATTCCTGATTACATTAATGGAAGGGAACCAGAGAATGATTGATGCCAAATGGTAGGTAATTTTGGGGGAATCTTGGGGAGAATTTGAAATGTTTATTATAATTATTTTTTAAAAATATGTATATCTCACTTAGGAAATAACACTAACAATAAGATCATGAAGCATGTTATTCCACTTACGTGGTTAGTTCAAAACTGACCATTTCAATAATAAACATAAATAAAAAGAAAAAAATTTTATTTGAAAAAACACAATAGATATAATTTAAGTTTTAAGCCAGATGGATTTCTCTGTGAGCTTCTAGGATTTCTAGTCGATATATATTTTTTTGTTTATCATAGGCTTGCTTATAGCCTTAGAGGGGAAGGGACCGTGCAGAGGTCATCTAATCCGATATTCTTTTTATAGATGAGGAAACAGATTTAAGCAGATTAAGTGATTTTTATAAGATCTCTTTCACTTTCTGGTCTAGACAAACTGATTTGAATACAAATCCTGTTTCCAAATCCAGGGCTTTCCCTCCACATCACATTATATCTCTGTATGGTTGACCGATAGTAGCATCTTCTAGAAGGCTTATTTGCCAACATAATAATATAAACTTACTTTTATATGTGTATAAATAATTTTTCATTTTCTTACTTTGAAGAAATATCATGCATATTTACTTCTGCCTTAGTTAAATAACCAACAGCCTCTTGAAAAAATGTTTTGTTCTTTTCAAAGTTATCCCCTCTAAACTATGTTATCCTACTAAAATTTTGCTTCTGGCCTGAGAGGATTCTTGGTAGAATTGAAGTGGTTAGTATTTTGTGTAGTCATACTCTGACCTGAAGTTTGATCAACTTGCTTGTTGAGTTGGATAATCATTGCAAGGTGAGAGTATCAGAGGTTTGAAAATGAGTGATTGCAAGTGATTAACTTTTATTTCTAGGCTAAATCTTCAGATATCTTTTTAGTAACTATTTAGTAACTTTTGCCAAAACATTTCAGTGACAAGTAACTCTTCTAGTGTAGAATTTCCATGTGATATCTAAATACTTTCCTGATTTTACTTTTTCCTCTTTAAAAAATGAGCAAATCCAGATTCTCTCTAATGTTATTTAAAAAAAATCTGTGACATATGAGACTTTATATAAACTTTACTTTATCAAATTCCTTTTGATTGAGTCTTTAGGAATCAAACATTTTTGAATAGCATTCAAAATAGACTATTTTAAATTCTGTTTTATGACAATGCTACAGTAGAGAACTAGAATATTTTAATCAATATCTATTCATTATTATTTTATATATTTGAGGGTATTTTAAAATTCTCTCTTTATTCTCTGGGACCATTAATCCTGATTTCTTTTGCATTTTTTTTTCACAGATTTTATTATGCAATTCTTTAATGTATTTATTTCTTTGTGTTTTATCTAATTGTGGATCCTAGAAAAGACTAAAATGCATGACAAGTATTTAGTTTAGTGGATTACTTTTCTACTTATTATATATATTGTATTATTTGTTTATATGTCATCTCTCCTATTAGGAAATAACTTCTTTGAGGTGAGGGACTGTTTTTGTTTTTTTCATTTCTTTGTTTTCTTAGTAGTTAGTGCATGATTAGTGCTTAAATATTTGTTGATTTTTTTTTTTTAATGATATGTATTCTAATCTTTATATAGCCTGGTTTCATTCTTTGTTTTTAAAAACAGTTTCAGTAATATTAAGAGACAGAAATAGCACTTGTATTTTAGTCAAGTATGTTATATCACTTTTTACCATATGTATATAGGTGTTTTAGGGCAAATGATTAGTGACTTATAAATGAATTTATAATGGTCACCTTATTACAACCATTTTATTATATTGTGTACTTATATATCTCTAGTTGTAAGTCAGCTAGATGACAGAATGGATGGAATATGGGGCTTGGAATCAGGAAGACCTGAATTCACATGTGAACTCAGATTGGTTGGGTGACTCTGCGCAAGTTACTTAACCTCTGTTTTCCTTAGTTTTTCAGTTTACAATGAAGAAACTGAGGCTTAGTAAAGTCAAGTGAGGATAATAATAGCACCTATCTCCCAGGGTAGTTGTGAGGATCAAAAGAAATAATAATTGTAAAGTACTTAACATAGTATGTGGTACATTAAAATGGCTATGTAACTACTAGTTATTATTAATTATTTTAAAATTATCTTTTTTATGTCATGCTTTGGAATTATTTATTCCCCAACTTGTGTGTTTTTTATTTATTTGTTTGCTTTGCTTTATCCTAAGTTAATTATCTTGAATTTCTCTGTTAAACATCAATGCATTTATTCTCTTATTATTGATGTTTATCAGAGAAATTTTCAATTCTGATCTTATTTCAAAGGTTCTGAGCCATTTCATTTAGTTTTTCAATGATCTTCATCACAATATTAGTGTGTTCCTCTGGAATATTCCTTAATTCCTTTATATATGTATATATGTGTGTATATATATATATATATATATATATATATATATATATATATATATATATATATATATATATACATATATACACACACACACACACACACACACACACACACACAACAAATAGGCTAGTTTAATAGGAATATAGAGTGTGTGAGGTGAAATAATATGAAAAAATAGGAAAAATTAGGTTGGAATCATATTATGAAGGACCTTAAATGACTAATGGAAAATTTTATATTTATCCTAGAAATGAGAGCTGAAGAAGGTTGGGTTAAATATATGTGAGCATTAAGTTCATAGAACTTATGAAGAACAGGATTTGACAGTGGATTGGAGAGTGGTGGGAAGGAAGGGAGAATGAAATGGTTACTCTGAGGTTCTAAGCCTGGGCCGTTGGATGAATGGTAGTTACCTTCATCAGAAATAGGGAAATTAGATAAAAGTGTCATTGTTTTGGGGGAAGATGAATTGTGTTTTTTTAAGGTATCTTTTTAATATGTTATTTCAACCTTATATGCTGTTAACTAATATGATTTATGATTCTTATCTGGTTCAATTAATTAATAAACATTTGAGTGTCACCATTACATTATCTCTGCTAGGAATTACGGAGATATTTAAACTCACTTTCTCTTACTTTTGAAGAGTTTATTTATGATTGCAGGTAAAATTGGCTTCATAGATTTAAATATTTGCTGAACATGAAGAAATGACAAATTTTCTTTAATAATTTAAAAGAAAGAAGGGTTGCTTTTACCTTAGGACTATGCTAGTTTCTGTTGTCACTGCATATATAATAAAACTTGGTGCTGAGAAGATGAGGGAGAACATAGAAGTAGATAGAATAAATCTGGTTATATAGATAATTTGTTTTTGATGACTTTTACATATTCTCATATATAAATTTAATTTTCACAAAATAGCCTTTTGGCTTTTTCATAAACAACTTTTTATATTATTATTTTTAGGCAATTGTTCAATAATATGAACTAAAATTTTGCATATTTTTACTTTATCTTCCATCAGTGGCCTATAAGACATGGTATAATTGAAGATTGGGATCTCATGGAAAGATTCATGGAACAAGTAATTTTTAAATACCTTCGAGCTGAACCTGAAGATCACTATTTTTTAATGGTGAGTATTTTGAATGAAGGGAAATGAAATTATTTTTATGAATACTAAACTATACAAATTTTAAGATGACATGAAATTTTAAAAAGCTTCAGAGAAATTTTGAGGATATATTAAAGGCATATATTAAGGGCATCCTAATGGGAATGACAGGAATTTTTTATATTTTTACAGTAAAGGAAACTGAGGCAAGAGGTCATTTTCACATTTTCTTAAACCTTAAAAAAGTGATATCTTTGTTTTTAAATTATCCTAATTTTTAAATATACTCTTTCCCTACTCAGAAAATTATCCCTTTTTAAATAAAAAAAAATTAGACTTATCCTTTGTAATAAGATTTTTCCATGTTCTCATAAGGAGTCATTTATTTATTTATTTAGGAATTTGCTTATTTTTAAGCACTTTTTGTCAAGTTTTATATTCCCTGAAACCCTTCTTACCTAACAGAAATTTATGCTTTCTGTAATTTTTACATTTTCCTCAAACCAATCAAATTTTTTGTATTATTATTAATGTATTTTTTATATCTTATTCCTCATAATATTTGGGAAAGCTCCTTGGTATCCTTCTTTACTTTTCTTTACTACTTAGTTGTAGTTTTTCTCAATTTATACTTTCCCACTATATTTCCCACAGAAAAATGCAAATGAGAGATTTTATTGAGTAACAGTTAAAATCTCGTTTTAAAATTTATTTACAATTATAGTTCTATTAATTTTAGCAATTGGAATCAAATACATTATTATGTACTTGAAAATAGTTGTTAAAATATCTTTCATTCAGAATATATACTGAGTTTGTTAAGATATGAATATGTTCCTGACTCCTTTTGCTTAAACAAAATAAAAAAATTACAGAGAAACGAGAGGATTTTAGTTTGATAATAGAAGATCTAACAATCATATGCAAAATTACGTATGGACGTGAAATATCTTTTTGAGGATAAAATTAGCTTCATGATGAAAAAATGCTTATGTTATAGAATGTAAGTTCATGTAATAGGATCCAAATATTTAAAATGAGATATGATCTTAAAACAAGAGATTTGGAGCTAGAATGAATTTATAATCCATCTGGGTTCATTTCTTAATTTCTCTATATGAGAAGACTCAGACTTAGAGAGGGCAAGTGACCTGCCCTCTCTAGACATTTAAGTTGGAGATAGAATTTGAATCGCAGGACTTTTGACTCAAAGTCTAGCTCTACCCATAATTTATTATTGCATTTTTCCCATGTAGGTATATTGTTAGATATTTCAAGTTTAAGTTTCTAATTTTTATTTTCTAATGTTAGAACTTATGGCATTTTATTTTATCATTAAATGTTTATAGTGATATTGTTATAACTAATAAATCTTTATGCTCATTATCACTTTCACTGATTTTTCTTTAAGGATAATCTGATTTTTAACATCTTTTTACACTACAAAGATCTTTAAGCTAAATATTTAGTTTGCTTTTTGGGCCTAAATCTAATCTTTTATTCTCTCATATCTATGATGTATATACATTGTAAGAGAGAAAGAGGTTGGTCCTCATATGACATGAGGTGAGACCTTTCAACCTTCTGGCCACTTTCTTCTACATGTTCTTTAGCCTATTATTCTTTCTTAAAATATGGGATTTAGAATATTAGGGCGCAGTGTGGAACATTCATCCTTATTTCTGGACACTATCCTATATCAAACTCTAGACTATTAGAAACTTTGTTCCACTAAAACATATATATATTTTAAACATGAGCTGCTTTTTAAATCCCTTCACTTTTCTATAGTAGAGAAATGTTTTTTTTTTTTTTAACCCAAGGGTAAGACTTAATCTGTTCAGGTTTGACATCTTCTACTATTTGTAATGAAGCTGAAAGCCCCACAGAATCACTAAATTTCAAAGTTGTTGCCACACCTGTAAAACCTGGGCTATTACAATAAAACATACTCTTGAAGTCTCACAGGCTGTTTTATGCAATTTCCCCCTCTACTTCATAAATTGCTTGCCTTTTTTCCTTCTTATTTCTCCATTTGTTCTTATCACTTCTCTTTTGCTCCTTATATTAGTGCTGAGCAGCAGAAGCGAGAATAGGGAAAAAAATAGTCATTATAATCATTGCTATTTAAGTTTGTTGGAGACCATAAGAAGCAATAGAATAAAATTTGAGGTTATTTGTGGATTCTAGTTGTTGTTGTTGTTCCTTGTTTCTCATTATCATGCTTAGAAATACAACTTACTTTTTGTGGGGAGGTAAGGGAAGATCTTGACCTGAGATTTCATAAGTATATGAAGTATATAAGAGCACCCTAGTGAGAAAAGTTGCCCTTTATATGTAGGTTAGTAGCTGTTGACCCAATTTAGGGATTTAAAGAGGTCCTTGAGGGCATAAGGTCCAAAGCTATACAGCTTATAAGTGTCAGAGGCAATACTGGAACTCTGAGGTAAATATTCTATATATCATGCTACCTCTAAAAGATTTGATTACTACTAAAAATTTCCGAATATAATATTAAATAAATTATTTTATGGTTGCCTTTATGAACATTATGATATTCCCTTATTAAATTTCTATTTGTTAATCATTTCATTCATTTCAGTTTATAAATATCTCTTTAATATGATTAAGCCAGCATTTCTGGGACCAAAAGTTATGAACAACATGGAGGAGGAATAAAAAACATGTGACATTAGAAGAGACTAGAGCTACAAATTTTAAGCAGGTGTTTTTTGGTGGAAACAAACTGTAAAATATAATAACCTGGCCTCGTACTCACAAGATTTGGCTATCTGCTGTTCCCTTATCTTTGGGTCTGGTCTGAAGCTTCTTGATGGCCTGGGTCTTGACTAGGGGAAATTTTTATTTAAGGAATCTAAACTTGGAGAATGAAAATTTAATTCTAGCTAATTCCTTCCAAATTTTACTTGTTACTTTATCATAACATAGTTGAGCTATATAGTTGCTTACTGAACTTTAAATTAGAGGCCCCAGCTAAAGTAGGAATTTGTTAGCTTTTGACTGGTAGGAAAGTTTTCTTGCCCAATATTTATGGTTTTTCAAATCTTCATGCTTGCTTTAGCTTTCCTAAGAAGAATTAAACCTCTATAGTTTAAAGAAATTATTATAGAATTTGTTTTTTGTTATTAGCTTTGGTTACCTTCTTGTAACCAATTCTAATTTTTATATTTGTAATTAAGATGAGAGGTTTCTGTTGATGAAGTCTAATGTATCTACTTAGAGTATTTAAAGTTTTTTAAATTTGAAGCTTATTTTCACCAAACATTATGATAAATAGTATAATCATTGTAGTCAGAATCTATTTCATATGTGTATATAAATACATGAAAAAATATGTATATACACACATATATGTATGTTCATTATGTGAAATTAATCTTAAAAGTTAAACAATATTTGGCTAAGAACTTTTAGGCCATCACTATGTATTAGCTTTTTAAAATATAGCTTTAATAACCTTTATAACTTAAAAGGTTTACTACTTCTCCTATGATCAGGAAATAAATAAATTCTATTTATAGGGAGTAAATCTTACTTCCAGGGATATTCCATAGGATATCAAGCTAGTTTCTGTATAGGAATCCCTGTAATAGTCAAATGGGAGGTGAGCTCATAGTTAAATTACCTAAGCCATACATTTATATTGAGAGAGTGTTAGTCACTTTAAAGTTATTATTCTAGTTCTAAAATCTTATTATTTTAATTGTATGAGATTTGGAGGAAAGAGAGTATATCTATTAAAGTGATTCTTTTACAGACAGAACCTCCACTGAACACACCAGAAAATAGAGAGTACCTTGCAGAAATCATGTTTGAATCATTTAATGTACCAGGACTATACATTGCAGTTCAGGTAAAAAAATGTGTTCTTTGTTGTCTTAAATCTTAAATCTATAAAATATGGTGAATTTCAAAGCATCATAATTAGAAGATTTATTTTTTTGTTTATCTTTAGGGTAGAAGAAAAGTGTAAAAGTGTGATTGGACTTTTTTTGTAAACATGTCCTATAAATTATACTTTCTGGAACATTTCACTCTGCTGATGTACCTTTTGATGGCATATTATCTTTCTTTATCCAGCTTTGTCTTGGTGAATGCAGGGAAGTATAGCATCTAATTATGTGTACCAAGACAAAGGTGCTCCTTATTTTTTCTCCTATCAGAAGCAATGCAACTACAAATGTTGAAAATGCTGATAAATTTTTTTTCTATGTTGGTTTACTTGTATAGTTTTTATTTTTTTCTTTTGTTATTTCTTGGAGATCCTAGGACCAAGAAAACTCATGTTTATTTTATGGGGGGCGTCTTTTAGTCCATTTTCCCAACTTGTATTTTTGATCTTATGTTAGAAATGCTGATTAAAATTTAGAGCATTAGATTAAATCAAGCTTGATCTTCTCTCATTCTGTAGTTAAGCAAGAGAAAAAGATTTTTCTCTCTGTTGCATCTCTGATATTTTGGTGTATAAATTTCATCTTGTAAAGAATGTTGTGAAGGATGTTGTACAAATTGTAGAATTCTTGATCTTGTGTTTATTGAAAGTTGGGCCCATGATAAATAATATCATTATGCAGTTGATCAGGATGTTATTGACTAAATTTGAACTGAGATTTTGAGGAATAGAGTGATTAAGAAAGGAAAGACTCTTTGATAGCACTGCTATCACAGGAGAAACTACGTGTAACTAATCTTGTGGAAAAGCAGGCTAAGTATGCTTTTTTCTCTTCCCCATAATCCATTAACTTTTCTTTCATTATTTTAGGCAGTGTTAGCTTTAGCAGCATCTTGGACATCTCGGCAAGTTGGTGAGCGTACCTTGACAGGAATAGTCATTGACAGTGGGGATGGAGTAACTCATGTCATCCCAGTGGTAAGTACATTGTTCTAATATGTTCTAATATTGGTAAATAGGCTCTTTGATTGGGGTAGGAGGAGAAATTGGGGAAAAACCTCACTAAAATTTTCCTTAAAATGAAAGATATTTTTTCAGATGTCTTTTATTTATTTATAGTAGCACTCTTTAAAAAAATTCTCAACCACTAAAGAAAGAACATTTTCACATACACAACAGAACACCAAAAGAAAATAATATATGAAATTTTGAATCTCCATTTAATACCACTTGCATATTTAAAAATTATATTGAATTCCACATTACTTAAAACCTGACCTGCTTATCTGTGTATTTCTTTATATTTCTGTTTCCGTTTTTCCCCAAATAAAAAACAAAAAAATCCCCAATCCTTATGACTCATAAAAATAGTTAAGCAAAATGAATCTATAAAATGGCTATGTCCAAAAAATGTATGTTTCTTTTCCTATATCTTCAGTCTATCATTGTTCTGTCATAAGAGTAATATCCTTCATTGAGGATCTTTTAGAGACTTTGAGTGATTTTTGCATTGAACAAAGTTCTTAAAATCTTTCTTTTTTTTTTCATTTAAGATGTTGTTTTGTGTTTATTGTTCTCTTAATTTTTTTTACCTTTTTTACTTAGTAAATAGTATTCAGAATTCTCCAAAATGATCTCTTTTGTGATTTTATGCTGGTTAATAATTATATTCATTTACGGAATTTATTCATTCTTTCCATAATTGATGAATACTTCTTTAAATGCTAAGGGTTTTTTTTTTTTTAACTTTTTTTCTCCTTCCTTTAATCCTAAAATACTGAAAAGGGAGGCAACATGGTGTAGTAGATTCAGGAAGGCTGAAAGATAGATAGCCTATCACTTCCATTAGCTTTGTGATCTTGGACAAGTCACAACCTTTCACTGATTCCAGTCAATTGTTTTAAGACTAAATTTTCTAGGAATTTTTCATCTTTGAAGGAACTTCCATATTTGAAATTTTCTTAAACAATGAAATTAAAATGTGAATATCACCAGATCCTATCTTCTCTGGCCCACCTGTTTATTACCCTATCAGCCTGTGGTCTCCCAATGCACAAAGAAAAAACAGAATAAAAAAAGTAGTAAGAATCATATAAAACTCTGGTTTGTGGTAAAGAAAGGATGATACTTTGTCATTTTGACAATCTTATGATGATAAATATCTCTCATGGTGGTTTAGGATATTTAGGTCCCAAACCTTAACTCCCAGTGTTTTCCCTGAAGAAAACCATTGTTTCTTATGTGATTTCAAGAAATTAAAGGTATGCTCTTTGAATATAGGTTTGGGGGCAAAAGTAGTTTTGGTCATTTTATAATTGTTTTTCTTTTTTGTCTACTCAAAAAAGTGGAAAAAGTTTTAATTGGTTGCTTTATATAATAGTGTATTTTTTCAATTTATCAAATATTTTAAGATACAGAGAGTAATAACATAAAAGAAAACTAAAATTTTTCCTAGCTATATATGTCACTGTACATAAAATTACTATTGGTTTTGATAGTTATTTTTTCCTTAAATAATAGAACAGAGATCTCTAAAGTTGGTTTAAAGTCTCTAGATTCTCTAATTAGTCCACAGTAAGTATTATAAAACTTAAAGATAAAAGTATAAATTTCGCTTTGATTTTTGCCATTTATCCCTTTAAGGAAGTAGTTATGGAATGTGAAAATTTTAAAATACATCAAAAAGCTCTTCAATCCTTTTTATAAACCTTTACTAACTACATGGCTGTGACCAACATAGATTTTGTGTGTGTGTGTGTGTGTGTGTGTGCATACATGTGTCCGCCAGTTCAAGGTTTGGGCTGTTTTTCTGATTTCTTGATCTGTAATTCTTACAAAATATTATTGAAGCCAAAGGAGAGGCAGGTGATAGGGGACATTCAGATAGTATTACTCTCTGTTCCTTATAAGCAATAAAAAATACACTTTTCCCCCCAAGGAATCTTGAAGGAATTATCTAGGAATTATCAAGGAATTATTTAATGTGTTATATCACATTTTTCTCCTAGGCTCTAAAATCTAAAAAATTATTCTGATTAAATTTTTTTCTGTTTAATTTGTTCTGTGATCATTCTGGTATTTTAATGTTTACATAAATATATATTAATATTGACAATTATTAAGAATATATTTGTTAATATGTTAGTGTATAGACATTATAACTAACAATTTTGATATTAGAAAGTTGCTAACATTTTGGAACAGTTTGTTGTAATCATTTACATTTAGTATTTACCTTTACATTTAGTATTTACCTAATGGTGTCAAGTCTTCAGAGTGTTTAGTACAGAGACTCTTCATCTTTTCTGTGTCATGACCCTCTTTGGCTGTTTGGTGAAGCCTATGGTCCCTTTTCCAAAATAAGGTATTTTTTTGTTTTTATTTTTCAGTTTTAAATTTTATTATACTTTTTATTTTTAACTTTTTTTTCTTAAGTTTAGAGTTCTAGATTCTTTCCCTACGTCCTATACCTTTTTCACCCACTGAAAAGGCAATATATCAACAGTACACATGAAATCATGAAAAACACATTTCCATATTAGCCATATTGCAAAAAAAGCAAACAAAATGAGAGTTAGAAAATTATCCTTCACTTTGCACTTAATGTTCATTAGTTCTCTCTCTGAAGGAGGATAGCATTTTTTCATCATGAATCATTTGGAATTATCTTAGATTATTGTATTGATCAGAGCAAGCATAGTCTTTCAATAGTGCTATTATTATGCACAGTGATGTCCTGGTTCTTCTTATATCACTTTTTATAAGTTCATACAGGTTTTGTGTTTTTCTGAAAATCCTCTCATTTCCTATAGCACAATAGTATTCCTTCACAATTATAAACCATAACTTGTTCAGCCCTTCCCCAATTGATGAACACCCCCCTCAATTTCTAATTCTTTGCCACAACACAAAGAGCTGCCATAAATATTTCTGTACATATGGGTCTTTTTCCTTTTTCCTTTTTTTTTTTTTTTTGATATCTTTGGGGTATTGACCTAGGAGTATTATTAATTTTGGGATCCCTTTGAAGTATTACTGGATTAAAAGGTATGCACAGTTTTATAGCTCTTGGTGTACAGTTCCAGACTATTCTTCAGAATGTTTGAACTCTAGTTCATTACTTCACCATCAGTTTATAAACTTATAAGTAAATTTATTTATTTTTCTTCATTTCCTCAGCATTTGTCATCTCTGAAATTTTTTTCTTTTTAATAATAATTTAGAGAATTTTTTATATACTATATATTTTATATATTTTCATAGGTAGCTTTAATTTCTTCTGAAAACAGTCTGTTCATATCTTTTGTCTATTTATCAATTGGGGAATGGCTCTTATTTTTAAAAATATTGACTTTTATGCCCTATATATTTGAGAAATAAGGACTTTTTTAGAGAAACTTGCTGAAAATTTTTTTATATTTATTTTATTGTCTATGGTACTTTTTAAAAACAAAATGTAGTGCCCTTGATTATCTTTTAATTAGATTTATTTTTGCTTTTTCTTTGCCTGAGAAAATGATTGTTATCCTTGCCCCCCCTTTTTTTTTTAAACTTTAGCTGAAGCATAAGAGTCTGCTTCAGCTCTTTATTTTAACTCTGTGTGTATCTTTATGTTTAAGTGTGTCTTTTGTATACAACATATTGTTGGATTCTGGTTTCTAATCAATTGTGCTTCCTGCTTCTATTTTACAGGTTGGCTCATTCTATTCATATTCACAATTAATATTACCAACTGTGTATGATCACTAACTTCCCTCCATTCTATTTTCTTCTGTTTATCCTTCTCTCTGTTTTTTCCCTGTCTCTCCTCAATAGTCTGTTTTGCTCTTGACCACCCTCCTTTAATCCATCTTGCCTTTTATCATCCTCAACATTTCCTCTCTTCCTTCCTCACTTCCCTCCCCACCTGCAATATCTCTTATCCTCTTATCTTACTATTTCCCTATTAGGTAAATATATTTTTATACTCAATTTAGTGTGTAAATATATACATTTATGTCTTTGTTTATATTTTCTTCCCTCTTTGAAATAATTTTGATGAGAGTGAAGTTCAAACATTGCTTGGCTATCCCCTTCTCCCCCCCATTCCTCCACTATAAACCTCTTCCTTATATGCTTCTTTTGTGTGGAAAAAAAATTTCCCCATCTCTCCCTTCCCCTTTCTTCTAGTGCATCCCTCTTTCTCACCTCATGTTTTCTATTTTTTTTTTGAGATCATCCTAATAAAATCAACTTATACCTATGCCTTGTATGTAGGCCTCTCTTAACTGTCCTAATAATAATAACGTTCTTAGAAGTTACATGTATCATTTTCCTATACAGGAATTTAAACAGTTTATTGAGTCCATTATGATTATTCTTTCAAACTTATCTTTTTATTCTTCTCTTGAGTCTTCTGTTTGAATATCAAATTTTCTATTATCTCTGGTTTTTTCATCAGGAATATTTGAAAATCCTTTATTTCATTAAATGTCCATTTTCCCGGAAGGATTATACTCGGTTTCTTTGTTGTTATCCTAGTTCCCTCTTCCTTCCAGATTTTCTCTGTTCCATATTCGAGAGCTGCTAAATCTTGAGTGATCTTGACTGTGGCTTCATGATATTTGAATTGTTTCTAAATGTTTGTAGTATTTTCTTCTTGACCTGGGAGCTTTGGAATTTGGCTAAAATATTCCTCTGGGTTTTCACTAAATTAAATAGTGAATTCTTTCAATTTCTATTATATCTGTATTTAAGATATAGGGACTGTTTTCTTTTATAGTTTCTTGAAATATCATATCTAGTCCCCTCCCCTCTTTTTTTTTTAATCATGGCTTTTAGATAGTTAAGTATTTCTTAATTTATTGCTCCTCAATCAATATTCCAAGTCTGTTGTTTTTCCAACAACATGATTTACATTCTTTAATTTTTTTTTTCATTCTATTAACTTTGTTTAATTGTATCCTAAAGTCCCAAGGGATCAGTGGTTCCCACTTGCTCAATCCTACTTTTTAAGAAATTATTTTATTTAGTGAACTTTTGTGCTTTTTTCATTTGGCCAATTCTGCTTTTTAAGAAGTTCTTTTCCTCAGTAAATTTTTATGCCTCTTTTGCCATTTGGTCAATTCTGGTTTTTGTAGTATTAAAAATTTTTTTGGGGGGGTTGTTTGTACCTCTTTTATTAAGCTCTTAACTGTTTTTTTTTTAAATAACTTTCTTACATTACCCCAATTTTTTCCATCTTCTCAATATCTTATTGCTTTCTTTAAGTCTTCCAGGAATTCTTATTGGATTTCTTTGAGGATTTGCTTTGTAACTGTTTTCACATTGTTGTCTTCTAGATTTACGTCAAGATCTTTCTTGTCACTTTAGTACCTTTTTTTGGTCAAATTAATTTTTTTTGTGATTTTCTCATTTTTCCAGTTTGTTTCTTGACTTTGAACTTTATGTTAAAGTTGGGCTATGTTCACCTTTGGTGTGGGGAAGCACTGTGTCAAACATCAAGCTTTTTCATGCGGCTGTTTTCAGAACTAGTTCTATTAAATTTTCATTGCTTCCAAGGTGGTGTCTTCTGGGAAGACATGTTGTCATGGTGCTTCCAGTCTCTGTCATGGTCTTTACCTTGTTCCACTATAGTTGCAAGTGTTCGTGCTGCTTTCTACTGGGAACTGTGACCTAGAACTGCTTAAGGGCAGTTGAGTTGTCAATGAGTATTGGTTGTATCCAGGGCAACAAAGGATCCTTTTTAAGCTTTTTCTGACTAATTGTCTGAACTCCTTCTCTCCTTTGGGTGAGATTTCCTGAAGCTGCTGTTGCTGCTGCTGTTGTGGCCCACTACTAATGCTCCTGCTGTACTCCCGGGCCTGTACCAACCTCTCCTGCAGACTTTCTAAAAAACTCTATCCTAACCCTCTGAACTTTAACTTCTGTTGGTTCTGCCATTCCAATATTTTATTTTAGGCATTATTTTAAAGTTGTTTGGAGGGAATTGGTAGGAGAGTTCAGCTGGGTCCTGGCCTATATTTCACCATCTTGTTTCTGCCCCTTTAAAATAAAATACACAGTATTTCAAAGAAAATCAGAGGTGAGTGAAAATAAAGATGCATTTTTTTCAATTCAAATTCATGGGTTCTTCCAGATACCTATTATTGGTTAAGTTTCTCTGATTGAGAGCAATGTGGAGACACTTTAAATATTTCCTCATCTAACATTATTTAACTTGAATTCTGATTGGAGAGATGCCTTTGCATTTTTCGATATTTTTGGTACTAACTTTGGATTATTGCTAATGCTACTGTTTTGGAATCAGCACTGGCTACTACTATAAGCAGTAGTGTTTAAAAATTGAGGAACTTTTGTTAATGCATTGTGAGGTTTCATGTCTTCCTTTTTTTTCTCATGTATTATAGATAATAGTTCCCATACATAGATGGCACAATAAGGTGCCTAGGGAATCTTTTTAAGTGTGGGACCACTTTTGTTAAGGTACCATTGGGCAGTTGGGGGACATAGTGGATAGAGTGTTGGGCAAAGAGTCAGAAGACCTGAGTTGAAATGGGGCTGTGTGACCCTAGGCATATCATTTAACCCTGTTTACTTCAGTTTTCTCATCTGTGAAATAAGCTAGGGAAGGAAATGGCAAACTATTCCAGTATATTTGCCAAGAAAACCCCAAATGGTATGAAGAGTCAGACATGATTGGAAAAAAACCAACCAAAAAAAGCTTAAGGTAACATTGACTCATTGTTTTAAATAGAAAACATCATTTCTTAGTATTTGGGGTTATTTATATTTTGAATGATTGTTATCAGTTTTGTTATTATTAATAATAATTGCTCATATTTCTATAATAATTTATAAAACTTCATCATACCATATCTCATTTGATTCCTGAAACAACCTTGTGAACTAGATAATTTAAGGACTACTATTCCATTTTTATAGCAGAAGAAACTGAATCTCAGAAAGGTAAAATAAGTAGTAAGAGTTTTAGTTCGAAGCTAGAACCCAGGATTTTTCCTAAATATAGTGGCTTCTCAACTATATCAAGTATAATCAATAGTAGATGTACAGTCAATTGAATTAACATTTTTAAAGCAGAACACTTTTATTTTTAATAAGAAAAAAACTTATATATGCTGGATATTTTATCTTGTAAGTAATGGAATATCTTACATAGTTTTTGTTTAAATATCCATAATGGAAATATTTTTAATGGCTCAGGTTATGATTATAATAATTATAATTATAATTAGTTTTGCTCATAAAACAATTTTTATAAGATAATTTTTAAGGCACCTAATATAATACTTTGCACATAGTGTGAGTTTAGTAAATGATTGATGACTAAGTAAACTAAGCGTGTGTATCGAATAGAAGAACTTTAAAAGGATTTTTTTTTTAACCAAGTCATTTCTTTTCTCTTAGGCAGAAGGTTATGTAATTGGAAGCTGCATCAAACACATCCCTATTGCAGGTAGAGATATTACATATTTCATTCAACAGCTCCTAAGGGAGAGGGAGGTGGGAATTCCTCCTGAGCAATCACTGGAGACAGCAAAAGCCATTAAGGTAAAATTAATGTAAAATTGGTCAGTTTGGGGATGACAGAGATGGGTTTTGGGTTTTGGGGGGTTTATAATTTTTCCTTCTGAATTATGCTTCTCTTATATTTTCCATTTTTTAGTAACTATAAGTAATAATAAGTGTAGGTGGCTTGCATTCTAAAAATTTATTTTTCTGTCTGTTGTTTGGAATTCAAAATGTATTTTCTACAAAAAATTTTTAAATGGTGGTCAGGGTTCCAGGCTAGACCAGGAAAAAACCCCAAAACTTAAAATAGTTAGTAGCCTTAAACTTCTCTGAACTGTATCTCAGAGTTCTGAATCCTAAGCTCTAGCCTTGTCTCTCCCTCCTCTCTACTCTTTACTACCTCTTAGTCCTAAGAGAGTGGAATAAGCAAGTATGCTACACAAATATCAATCTTATTAATGGAAATAATACAGAATGGGGAGGAAGAAGAATTGAAAGTTATATATAGATGCACTGAATTTATCACCTGACTTAAGTACATTTAAAAGTAAAAGCTTTAAAATGAGGGTAAAAAAGTTTAAGTGATTTTCTGAAAGTCACAGAGATAGTTGTTAAAGAGATAGGACTTGAATTCAGGTCTTCTTGGCTTGTAGGTCAGTTTTCTATACGTTACCTGGCTTCTTTTCCAGGTTAAACTGAAGTTAAAAAGAATTCTTTTAGAGTGTTAAATAAAAATCAAATTAAGGAACTAAAATTAGTAGTGCAAGTTTGAAGCAGGACACTGTAATCATTAGTATGAATAAGAACACACATATTGGAACTTGACCTACATGAGTCCTAATGAAATTATAACTTTCAATTCATTGGGATTTTTTTCAGCACATTTAAGGAAAAAGACAAATGGAAAAAAAAGCTAACATCATGTTTAGTTCAACAAAGTATTTTTACTTTCAGAATACTTCTGGAATTAATATATGTTCTACCATGTTGCATAATTGCTGGCATTTCCACTGTTACACAAAAATTATCTGTGTTGACATTCGTTGCAAAAAGAATTGATTATGTCCATTGGACTTCATTATTAAGGGAGGAATAGGAATCTACTACATTTTAGAAAATCTTTTTATAATAAGATTTGAAGAACATAGTTTTTTTGGTCAGCTCTCATTCAAACAAAATTAATTGTAAGGCTGGCATTCCAGTGTGTGATATTTTTCTTTGCTGACTCACTTTTTAAAGGTGTCATCTTTTTAGATAGCTAAAAAAAAGATAAAAATAGTTTTAAACACAAGGTTTTACAAGGGTGTGTTGAAAATTATCTTTGCATGTATTTTGAAAATAAAGCTTTTATTTGGAAGGGAAAACAACAAAAATAGTTTTAAAGAAAAATATTAATTTATATAGTACTCAATTTTTCTTATTTAAAAACACAGGAAGCCCTTTAAACATTTTTTTTTCATTCATAACAAAGGTGGAAGAATAATTGTTGGAGTTGAGAAAGGAAGCTTAAGCTGGAAGGGACTTTAGATATTGGCATGTACAATCTTTAGTTTCTTTTGTCTTAGCTTCTCAAAAAAAAGTCCCAAAATGAAATTATTCAGATATAGGTGGTTATTATGGCAATTAGTCCCGGGATATGAATTGATAATAACAGCTGTTGATCCACCATTAGCAAAAGTAGGATTGTCCTTGAGGAGAAAAAAAGCATGGGATGTTACTGAGAATATAAATGAAGAAGAGTAACTATAATTTCCTAGATTTCTCAAATTGTGTTTTTGGAAATTCCACATGAATGGGAGAGTTCCATAGTTGCTTGTGTAAAAATTATGGGAACCTGGGGATAATTTTTATTCAGATAAATTTCAGAGTTCATAAACATAAAAATAGTGTATTAATGGAATAATGACAAAATCAGGGCTGTGATCATCTCTCTGTGTCTGAAAAAAAGTAGGTCATAGGAAATTAATAAATTAAGGAACTCAGAGGTTAGGGTATTTGAGGGAATATTAATATCTATGTTGAAATCTCTTAGTATAAGAGCATTAGTTAAAAAAGAGAGCCAGACATTGAGCTCTTTGAGGGAAAAAAAGGAGGGAATATCCTGGAAGTCAGTACACAGCAGTTAACAGAATTTTGATTGGAGGATAGCCATGGGTTGAATGAACCTCAAATAAGAAGTTATTGAATTATGATGACAGGAGAGCTTGGAAGTGGCAAAGGGGAGCAAAGAATATTTCCAATTCCATCTCAACCAGTGAATTAGGGGAATGAGAGAAAATACTGGAACAACCAGTACTGAAAAGAGTCATCAAAGAAGCTGTGTTATTCAGGATAAAACCAGGTCTCAGTGTAAGCCTGAAGATAAAAGGAGTAGGAAAGATAAAGATTTTTACCTTTGGAGAGTGCACGTTTCAAGGCCGTGAAAAAGAGTGGATAGTTTTTGAGCAGGATACTGGAGGTGAATGAGAGGCAGGGTTTATGAGGAATGACAATAATAGAGCAGATAAAAAGGGATGAATTTGAATAATGACAGGTGGGAATTCAAAATTATCAGGGTGGGGAGATTATGACCAGGTGGAAGTTTCGTAATCATTGATCAACAAGATAATCAATATCCCTAGAGGTTTGGCTTCTGGGTGCAGTCTTCTTGGGCCATTAGGCAATTGGTCCTCAATAAGAAGGAGTTGATAGAAAGACATTTATTTCTATTCTTATTCTAAAGGCAAGAGTCCACTTTCTTGAGTGATTTCTAGCTGGGAGATCTCAGAAGTGTTGGCTACAATGTTGGAACTGTAATAATGGCCATTTTTTAGTGCTGGCCCAGAAAGTCTTCAAGGAGTTTGGGCAATCAGAAGTGGCACGCTGTTTCCTTCAGAGCAGGAACACCAAATTGCTAGTTATATCATGACTATCCCTTATTTCACTCATTTCTCATTTCTTTGTTACTTAATAATTAGTAAAAATAAAACCAAACCTCAGCAGAAACCTTCTGAAAAACTGTTGCACAATGTTACCAAGAGTTGTAAGGCAGTAGTAGGTGATATGGTAGTTGATAAAATCTTTGCATTTTAGCATATCAGTTATAATTTTGTTTTGCTTCAGTTTGCTTTTTCCTGCTTGGGGAAAGATGAGAGAGAGAATACTTATGGTTAAAAAAAAAGAGAGAGAAAAAAGTTGTCATTTAATCTCAGAGACCTTTATTTCCTTATTTGTAAAGTGAATCAATTGTCCTGGATGACCTCTAAAATCCTTTCCAGCTCTAAATCCACATTCTGTGGTCTTTCAGTATCAGAAGACATAATTTGTCTAGACCAAGGTATCTGAGTTTATAGAGGCTGCTAATTGTTCTCTTACTGTCACCATTTTTCTCTTGAGAGTCTTAACTCTCTTCCCGTCCCACTTTCTGTTCTAAACTCAATTGGATACCAAGTGTTTCAAATTGGCATGGACTTATAGATGGTGGGGCAGTCATCCTCTCCCACTCTCATCAAGAGGCTCCTTTGCTCTTGACCCATCTGTAAGAGTTTGGTTTAATTTCAGAGGAGTGAAAATTCTTCTTGGTTCCTATATGGCATTTGAAATTTCTTTTGGGGCGTTCAGGCATAATAATTCCATTTCATTTTCCAGCTCATTTTACAGATGGGGAAACTGAGGCAAACTCAAGGTCACATAGCTATTAAAAGGCTGAGGCTAGATGAACATAGGAAAATGAGTCTTCCTGACTTGATGTTCAGCACTCTCTCCCTTGTGACATCTGGTCCCCTTCGTTCCCTATAGTCTCTCCTTTCACTTAAATCTTGTAGCCTAGTGACATTGGCTATCTTAATTTTCCATCTCTTAACTCTGTTTTGTCACTGCCTGTACCCCAATGTTCCACCACCCTCTTTTCAGTACTCTGCTAAAATTCCACCTTCAGGAAACCTTTCCTGATTGCCCTTAAGGGCACTCTTTTCCTTCTGTTGATAATTTCCAAATATATACCTTGTTTTACACAGTTATTTTCATGTCTCTCTCATTAAACTGTGAACTCCCTGAGGACAGAGACTGTCTTTTGCCTTTATATATACTTGCTTGCCATATAGAAAATACTTATTAAATTATTATTGACTGACTTTTTTAGCTCTTACTAATTAAATTGAAGGCACTGTACTTAGGTACTGGAGATACAAATTGGAAAGTAAAATAGCCCTTATCAGATAGAAAACCAGTTGCATTTAGCGTATTTAACTGAAAAGAAAATTCACTCTAGAAGAGTAATTACATAAAGCTTAATGTGGATTTCACTTTCACAATTGTTTTAAAATGTGACTCAAATAATAATTTCTCTTAATCTTTAATTAGGTGAAAAAATAATTAATTAAATAAAAGATTAAATAAATTAAATAATTAAATTAATTAAAATTCTTGTGTTTTATTTTGAACCTCCTACCTCTACCTTCATATTATGGTTCCCAAACTGATTTTGTCATGGGAATATTTGGGGAGTTGGGCAAATTGACAGAGTTTATAATTTTTGGAATTTGTAAGGGGTTTTTCTGGGGAGGAGATGGAGAGATCTCTGGGATTAGAAATACTCTTAGGATGTATGTCTGGGGTAGTGTAGCATATATTTTGTTCTGTTTTCAAATTAAAATTTTATTTATGCCTTCTAAATCTTTCATTGTAATAGAGAAAAGAAGGGACGAACACCCTTAAAAGTAACACTTATAGATTATAATTGATAGGGTATATAGCATTGGAATCAGGTAAATTTAGAAGCAAATAAAGGTAATTAAGAAAATTTTTCATACCTCCCTCCATATAATTAATGTTTAAAACATAATTTCATATTAAAATAGAAAAAATATTATCACTAAAATTTATTCATGTAACCATCCTATTTGCATCAAATTGAAACTCAGAATCATACAATCATAGAGTTGCAAAGAATTTCAATGGTAATCTAGTTTATCATACTAAAAAAAGAATCCTCATTACAATGTAACACACAAATGTATGTCTGTAAGTAGTTGATAAACTTTTGTAAGGTTTTTAGCACCATCTAAAGATAATACCATTTTTGTGCTGGCCTTTTGATGGTTGGGATGTCATGAGAAACTGATTTAGTTCAATTCAATTTAATAAACTGCAACCTTGATCCAGACACTGGAGATATAAAGATAAAAATAAAAATAGTTCCTACCCTCAAGATGCTTATATTCTACTAGTTGGTAGTTCTGAAACTTTAAAACATTTTAAATCCAGTTGGTGAAGATTCTTCAAGAATGTCTTTCTGATGATTTTTTACATATTCTAGAAACCATGTTAAAATTCATATGTAAGCCTTTTCCTAGGAAACTCAGTATGTGGCCAATTTTTTATTGAGAATGTAAAGCTTTAAACCTGTTATCAAATTCTGTTACTGAAACAATTTGTTATCTGATTGCAAAGATACTAATTGACAAGGTATTGGAAAACATAGCCAAGAAAACAGGGAGTTTGGAAGGCAGTGTGTGAGCAGAATCTACATCAGGACAAAAGTATATTCAGATATACCCATGCTCTAGATGTTATACCTGTCATAGTTTGATTGGTGCCCTCTGTGAATGATAGTGAACAGACAAGACCACCAACAAAGAAGTGCTGGATTCCAACCAATCTTCATCATGGAAGGAATGCTTGCTGCTACTGGAAAAATCGATGACAGAGTGATATCTAAACATTTGATGTGTGGGAAGCTAAAGTGAGACACAGTAATGTGGATAGTTGAAACAGTACTTTGAAATGATACCAAATTCCATGACAGCATTCTCAGATGGATAGAGGCATTAAACTAAAATTATAGGGTCAAGCTACAAATCAAAGGATACTTGCTATCATAAAGTTTGCTGGTTGAATATCAGACTATTATTCCTATGCACTGGATAAATTACTGTAAGGAATATCTTTAAATACAATATATGGTGATAATTATTATAGCCTTTGATTTTTTTGTTAGTCATAGGTTGCATGTTAGAGATTTGGTTGCTGCCTAGTGGTATTGCATTTTTTGATTGGACTATACTTTAGTCCTTAATGTCTGGTGATCTTCATATTTTATACAGGAGAAGTACTGTTATATCTGCCCTGACATAGTTAAAGAATTTGCTAAGTATGATATAGACTCACGAAAATGGATCAAACAGTATACAGGCATCAATGCAATCAACCAGAAGAAATTTATTATAGATGTTGGTTATGAAAGATTCCTTGGACCTGAAATTTTCTTTCATCCAGAGGTAAGAATTTTTTGTATGAGCTGTACATTGTGTTATTTGGAGCAATAGCACCACCTACTGTGAAAAGAGAAATGTTCAACAAAGTGTCAAATGGAGAAAGTTGGGTATCTGGTGAAGGCTTGTTATACCTACATGTGCAAAATCACCTCAAACGTATACACGTCTACTACAGTAGAAGGAACAGTAGTCTAGGAATCAGGAAATCTGCATTCTAGTTCTGACCAGCACTTAATTATTTATTCTTAGGCAAGTCATTTTATTATTCTGAGTTTCTGTCTCTTTATCTACAAAATAATAGTATTTACCTTATAGAATTGCTGGGAAAAAAGTATAAATAAACCTTGAAAGGCTATAGAAATGTCATCTGTTAATAGAATATGCTGTACATATGTCATCATTTATAATATATAGAATTTTTTCACATACATTATTTTAATAACTTTATGAGATAGGCAGTATAGGTATCACCAACAAAGTAAGTTTCCTAGAATGAAGTGCTGATCATGTCACTATCCCCTTCCTCAAATACCAAAGGATTCCTATTATCTCTAGCACCAAATATAAATTCCTCTGTTTGCATTTAGTCAGATTATGAAAACCTGGTCCCATCCTTTTGTAATTTATTATATAATATTCCTTTATGGGTACTTTACAATCCAGTTAAACTAGCTTTCTTACTGTTCCTTACATGTGACATTCCATTTTCTGTTTCCATATCTTGGCATTCCATGTCTGGGATGCTTTCCCTCCTCACTTCTGCCCCTTGGAGTTTCTTTAAAATTCAACTAAAACACCACTTTTTTCTTGAGGTCTTACCTGGTACTCCCAGTAAATCAGCTTGTCAATAAATAATTATTAAGTACTTTCCATATACCAGGTACTGTGCTAAGTGCTGGTGATACAAAGAAAGATAAACCAATTCCTGCCCTCAAAAAGCTTACATTCTAACGAAGGAAACTACATGAAAATAAGAGGGTACATAGAAAATAGATACAGAATGAATAGAAGACATTTTGAGAGGATAAGATACCAGGATCTGGATTGACTAGGAAAGGCAGCATTTGAGTTGAATCTTGAGGGAAGCCAGGAAAGTTAGAGGGGGTGGGAGGACATTTCAGGCATGAAGGACAGCCAAGTATAGTAGAGATGGGAAATGCAGTGATACATCCAAGGAACTTTTAAGTAAGCCAGCATTACTGAAAAGTAGAGTGCCTAATCATATATCCTTTGATCATTTATCAATTACTCTTAAAAATTTGAGTCAGTTCCCTACATATATTAGAAATGAGATTTTTGTCATAAAAACTTGCTGCAAAGATTTTTCTCATTGACTTATTTTTCTTCTGGTTTAATATTAGCTTTATTTAAAAAACTAATATTTTATAGAATCAGAATTGTCCACTTTATCTTTTGTGATCCTTTTGGCTCCCTAATTTGTTTAAACAATGGATATAATTTGTTTAATTAATGGGAATATAAATACAAAAAGCAGCGACAGCCCTTAGTCTCAAACTGCTTGCATTCTAATAAGGGAGACAAAACACACAAGAGAATTGTGACCTGGGAAGGGCACTTTTATTCTGAAATATACAAAGATGTTCAGTGGGGTTGTGATGGTGGAGATTAGATTTATATATTTCATCCAAGAACAAAGGCAAAGTTGATTCGTGCTTCTACAAAAGAGTGGAATGTATGGGAAGTAAGAGAGGAAAATAGATGCAGTAGTAAGGTAGGTTGGAAAGACTGTGGAGGAGATAACCAGTGAATAGGGTATGAAGTGAACCATGGATGTGATTTGCCTCAAATAGTGGTCACTGGTCAGGACAGCAGGCCATTTCCCCCTGGACATGATAAAAAGAACATTCCAGCCATGGGGGGAATGGCCTATGTAAAGGCATGAGAGCAGGAGTTCTGGCCAGTTTTGCTAGAATATCGAATACTGGAGAAAGAATAATATGTGAACAAATGGGAAGAACCTTAAATGACAGTTTGTCTTTTATTCCAAAAATATTGGGGAGCCATTAAATCTTCTTGTGTAAGATTATGGTATGATCAGATTTGTGATATAGTGTAAAGACCATGGCACTCGAGGGGAACCTGGGTTTGAATCCTAGCTCTGTCACTTACTGTCTGTGTAACCGAGGACCAAATCATTTTACTTCTCTGCACTTCATTTCGTCATTTGTAAAATGAAGGGGCTAGGCTAGATGGGCCTTCTTCCTGTTTTATCATCCTCTGCCTATCAGAGCTGGGTGGAAAATGGATTAATTAGGGCAGTATTTGGAAGCTGGGAGCCAATTCAGAGACTACTACAATAATTTAGGAGAAAACTAGGATGGTTGTGATGTGAATAGAAAGATTTGAAAGATGGTGAAGAGGTGGGATTGACAAGATTTGATAGTGGGTGTGATGATAAAGTCATGGGGGATAATGAAGAATAGATTACTCTTTCTTGAAATAGTGGGTGACTAGAAAAATGGTAGTGTTGACAGAAATAGGAAAGTTTGGAGGAGGATTGGGTTTAGGGGGAAAGATGACAAATTTGGTTTTGAACATATTTGAGTGTGAGATACTTATAAAGCATCAAGTTGGAGATGTCCAGAAGGCAGTTGGATCTTCAGGAATGCAAATGAGGAGAGAGAGAGGCTGGATACATGGGTTTGGGAGTTATCTGCTTAAAAATTATAATTGAATGCATGAGAGCTGATGAGATCACTGATACAGGGTTTAGAGGGTGAAGAGGTTTAAGAGGGAAGAAAACAGGATCCCAGGACAAGACCCTGAAGTACATTCTATTTTGTCTTTGTCTTTGTGTTCCTAGGGTCTATTTTCTAAACCTGACAACAGTGCCTTGAACATAATAGGCATTTAATAAAACATGTTGATTGATTTTTTAAAAAATTCAATTGTATTTTCTTTTCAAGTCCAAAGTCTCTCCCAACCTCCAATTTATTTTCCACTCATTGAGAATACAAGAAAATACAATACCCATCACATATATGAAGCCAAGCAAAACATAATTCTATATTAACCATGTTTGAGGAACAAAAGAGTATTGAAGGAAAAGGGGAAAAAAAAGAAAAACATGTTTCAGATTATACTCTGAACCTACCAGTTTTCTATCTGGAAGTTTATAGTCCTTTACATCATAAATCCTTTGAAGTTATTGTGGGTTATGAGTTACTAAACTTTTCACAGCGGATTATCCTTAACAATAATACTGTTGCTACATAGATTATTTTTAGTTCTGCTCATTTAATTTTGCATAAATTCATATGAATCTTCCTTGATTTTTCAGAAACCATCCCCTTTATCATTTTTTAGAGCACAATAGCATTCCATCACATTCATATACCATAATTTGTTCAGCCATTTTCCAATTGATGGATATCCTCCCAATGTCTAATTTTTTTGTCATCCTCCCTAAAAGAGCTGTTGTACTCTTATCTACTACACCAACTAGCTACCCCAATTTCTTTAGATTATAGATCCAGTAGTGGTATTCTAGATCAAAAAGTATGCACAGTGTTATATCTTTTTGTACATAGTTTCAGATTGTTTTTCAGAGTGGTTGTACTAGTTCCTAATTCCATCAGTAATGATTCATTAACAAGCCTATTTTTTTACATCTACTCCAATATTTGTCATTTCCCTTCCCTGTCATCTTAAGCAATTTGATATACAACTCAGATTTGTTTTAATTTGCATTTATCATTATTTTATTAATGGTTTTGATTTTTTCCTCTGAAAACCTCCTTTTCATGTCCTTGATCATTTGTCAATTGGGGAATGGCTCAAGCTTGTGGATTCATTTCCGCTTTACAGATAAGGAAGTAGAAGTTGAGAAAGGTGACTTATCTAGGAACAGAAAATTGGGATTTTTGTGAAATGATATTTTGAACTCAGATCTTGACTTCATTTCCACTACTCTGTCCTTTCCTATATACTACCTCTCTTGATAATGCTAATTCTACCTATTAATGCTTTTCTATTTAAAAATGCTTCTCTCTAAAATGAAAAAAAAATTCTTAGCCTATTAACCTAGTTTTTCACTAGTCTTTTATTGGACACAGTTTTAGCGATTGTTTTATAATATTAATACTCCACAAATATTATAAGAAATGCTACCTATTCAGGTTACTTATATTTTAATTTCTCTTATTAAGGTGACTCATTACTTATTCATGATGCATTGTTGATCTGTCTTTTTAAATTCTGTTCTAAATTCCCATATTTTATCCTTTGAGGAAGCCAACTTTTTATTTACATTACTCACATATAATTAGGGCTTAATTTGATGTTTCATCCATTCTCTTCCTAATATAAATCATTGAGTACTTTTCTTGAGAATTTTTTTGTTCTTTTATTTTTTCTGAAACAATAATGTAAATTTTCTTATATTCGTTTTTTAGTTTGCTAATCCAGATTTCATGGAGTCCATTTCAGATGTAGTTGATGAAGTTATTCAGAACTGTCCCATTGATGTTCGTCGTCCACTGTATAAGGTAAAACCTGCTTGGGTAAGATGCTTTGGTTTCAGGAGGAGATTTAAAGATGGAAATTATTAGGATGTTTACAAATATAAATGCTGCATACCATTAAAACTATTAATCTTACATAACACTTGGTTACAATAATGAACTTGTTTTAAGCTCAGGAGGTGATTTAATTACTCCTGAGATGCATATGTTTCATTTTTCAGTTTAGGGAATTTATTTTAAGGTAGAAAGTTCTAGAAAGTTCAGCTACAATTACTTTGAATTCTAGTTAGGAAAATTCCAAATGGTTGGGCTCTCTGCCTAATTTTATATTTATATTTAGTTTTATATTTATTTAATATTTATTTTTTAGTTAAGCCTTGGCCTTTTTGAGGTTGACTTTACTGGAAATGTTTGGAAAATAAAATAGCAGATTCTATTATAGTGTCTGTAAATAAGTAGATATTGGTAAGGAAAGTTAAGTAAAAAAACAGCCTGTAAAGAGGATTTCCTTTATCTGGGGCTTTTGCTCTGACATGCCATTAGAACAATGGACTCTCCTTGATAGAAGTGTTATCTGCCACAGCCCAATCCTACCTTAACTTTTCAAAGGTGTACTAAAAGATCATGTTTACTCTATCCTCTTGAATCTAGATGTATAGAATCTCTATATTTAGTTCTCCTGAGATAGTTTCTTTCAAATATATGCTCGTATCTTAACATATGAACAAATCTCTTATACATGGACACTGATTGATTCAAAGATCTGTACAAAGTCCTGTTCATATTCTTGTTTTGTTTGACTAATTCAATTAAGAAGTATTTTTACCTGACAAAGTTAATCATTCAGTCTTTAAAAACAGTATTTTATTTTCCCAAGTACATATAAAAATAGTTTTCAACATTCATTTTTGTTATACTTGTATTCAAAATTTTTTTCTCTCCTTCCCTTACTTCCCCCTTCCCCAAGTCAACAAGCAATTTTTGTTATAGGTTACATATGTGCAAATTTTTATTTGTTTGTTTGTTTTTGCTGAGGTAGTTGGGGTTAAGTGACTTGCCCAGGGTCACACAGCCAGGAAGTATTAAGCCCATATGTGCAATTTTTAAAAACAATTTCCATATCTATCATATTGTGCAATAAAAATCAGATCAAAAGGGAAAAACCATGATAAAGAAAAAAAAAAAGAAAAATTAATCACTTTTTAAGTGGATTGATAATCAGTGGATTATCACTGACTTATATAGATATTATATTATATATATAAGGGTATATATTATATATAAAAGGGTGATCACACTTATAATTAAAGAGTATAATTTTGGGGGGAGGAATAATGTAATAATACTAGCTCATTTTATATAGCACTTTAAACATTTTATAAATACCTCATAAGAACTCTTTTTAGATAAGTGCTCTTATTCTCATATTACAGATGAAAAAATAGACTAATAAAGGTTAAATGTCACTTGCCTAGGGGAAACCAGTTATCTCCCTTCCTTGAAGAAATTGTAGTAATCAGAGTAATAAAACAGTCACCTAACACAGTTCTAAAAGAACTATGACATATCTTGGAAGATATAAATATATATAATTGAGAGAAATACTCCTTAAGAAAAATTTGAATTCAGGTCTTTTTATTTGAATGTCCAGTTTTCTATCCACTTTACTACCTAACTACCTATTACAGTAAATGAAGTCAAAATAGAAAAGGACTTTTGTATTTGGAAATTATTTAGTATAGCAAATAAGGAACATTACTTTCCATTATTGTTTTGTCTGAAAAGTTGTATTTTAAATTGGATTATGGGCATACACATGTAACTAAAAGGTAAAAATAATTATGTTTTTTACAATTTTCCTATATATTCTAATTATAATTTGAACTTGTATTTTTTATGGTTTTATAAGCTTTTGTTTATATTAGAATTAGACAATAATTGTTAGCTTCTTTGTTCCTAATTGGACTTTTGAATAAGTAATGTTCTAGCAGTGTTTTCTTCCTAAATTTCTTTCTGTAGTAATTCTTTTAAAACTTATAGTAAGAAAATTAAGTCAATATTATAGTCAAATAAAAGGATAAAGTTCTGACAAGTAGTTTAGCCATACTTCTTTTTTTAATATTTGCTGGGATAGATCTCATAGCTACCTAATTTAAACTGAGGTAATAAATGATGTAACCTATGGTGTGGAGTTTGTCACCAAATAATGGCAGGCACCAAAAATTGGGGTTCAATCCATATGAAGAATTCACAGTGGTTTTTCTCCCTGGCAAAAAGTTTATTTAGAGGAAATAGGTTACAGACAAAATGAAGGGATACAGTAGACACTGGAAATGGTAAATATGAAATAGAGTGGGAAAGCAGATGAAAGACAAGTTCCTCAGTGGAACTTGAGAAAGAGAGCATGAAGTTGGGACATGCCTTTTGGCAGGCTAAATCCTGATTGGGACTCAGCACCCTGAGAGTCAGTTAGCTGTAAGGAGAAGTGGGGTTGGGAAGCCTAGTAGAGTTAGGGGAGATACCATGAGGTATGGGGTGGGGGCAGGATTAAGAAGAAAGACACCATGAGGCAGAGTGCCATGACTGGCTGATCCAAAGGAAGGTAGCCTCAAAGTCATGGGCCATAAATGGTTTTATAGTGAAATTTTAGTTTCAAGGACATGATTGGAATTCCTGACAGGACATGGCAAGGTGAGACTGCTCCAAACCTCTACAGAGGGTGGGTCTCCACCTCTTCAAAAGCTGGGACCACAGAGCTAAACTGATCTCTAACAGAACCTTCTGCCTGCTTTCCTCAGGGAACAATTCTTTAGAATTGTTCTCTTGTCCAAAACAATATTCAGGGTCCCATCAATAAAGGCTTTACAAATCCTTTGAGTTGTTTGCTCCATACTAAGACCAAGTGATGAATCCTATAATTCTATGGTTCGGTACTTAATTTAAACTAAGCTTTTCAAGTAGGTGACAAAGGCAGAATTTGTGTGAGGTTGAAGCATATACCATTAAAAATTTTTTTTTCAATAGTATTCCAAATGAAATGAAGTTGTGATAAGATGCAAATGATGAGTTTAGTGGTAGTTGTGATGAGGTGTGAGAATTTGGGTGGGAAATCCCCTCTGGTCTGAGGCTCAGGTCCCTTCCAAAAGCATTCAGAAACTGGAAATCTGTGTGGTAAAAAGGGATTTATTGGCACTGAGAGGCCAGCTTGCTAGGAAGATAGACTTCTTAGTGGGTAAGGTCCTGTTAGGAAGATAGCAAAGGTTAACACTGAAAAGAGATTATCTTCACCAGTGGGCTAAAAGTCCTGGTAGGACAGCTTACAAGAAGACAGCTTCCTTGTTAAACATGATCCTGTTTAGGACTTCTGTGGAAGATTCACTTTCAGAATTGTCTTTTATTAACTGTCTGGGGCTTCAATTCAATTCAAAATTGAATGAGATTACTTAATTGGGAATCAGGGTTGACAATGCCTTGGGCCTAGATCTCTATTTGAAAAGAGAACTTATCTTGGGAGTTTGAGCTACTGAGAGTGGTTCTGGACTAATCTTCAACTCAATAGAGAGTTCAACTGTGTCCCTGGCCACGATATCCAATTGAATGGGACCACTTAACTGCTCTGAAGGGGCAGTTCTCCTCTTTCAGAGGTTCATCCTCATCACTTGCCTATCCACATTTAAATGTTGATCATAAACTTTTTCTCCTCAGAACTTTCACTTAATTCATTGGAAAATGTCCTGTGTTACTTGTAATATAGTTCCTTTAGTCCATAATGTGACAGTATGGACAGGTCATAAAATGATATATTTGGAGCTGGAAGGGACTTTACCTAGATTGTCTGGTTCAGCTTCCTTATTTTAGAATTTAGGAAACTGAAACCAGAGAATAATTTGTTCAGAGTCATACCTAGTAGAGTCAGAATTTTATTTTTATTGAAGCTTTTTTTTTTTTTTTTTGGTTATCTTTTTTGTTATTTTCAAACATATGCAAGGATAATTTTTCACTATTGACCCTTGCAATCTTGTGTTCCAATTTCCCTCCCTGCCCTCCACCCCCTCTCCTAGATGGCCAGTAATCCAATATATGTTAAACATGGTAAAAATATATATAAATCCAGTATAGGCATACATATTTGTAAAATTATCTTGCTGCACAAGAAGAATCAGATCCAAAAGAAAAAAAATGAGAAAGAAAATAAAACACACAAACAACAACAAAAGAAGTGAAAATTCTATGTTGTGACCCACACTGAGTCCCCACAGTTCTCTCTCTGGATGCAAATGGCTCTCATCACAAGATCATATAGAACTAGCCTGAATCATCTCACTGTTAAAAAGAGCCATGTTCATCAGAATCAATCATTGTATAATCTTTCTGTTGCTGTGTACAATTGACCCGGGAAACCATGAAACTCTCCTCCCTGACTATGAGGGGGAAAGTCATGGGGGTGAATTCTAACTCTCCTCTGGGAGAGGCTCACCTCAGGGAATCAAGATAAGTGGTTTCATTCTGTTATCTTAGTGGTGACTAGCTGCACCCTCTATTGAGTTGAAAACTAGTTCAGGACCACTCCTGATAACTGGAACTTAAGTGGTCTCATTCAACTGGAAATCTAGGCCTTGGGGCAGTGACAACATTGAAGGAATCTCATTCAATTGAAACCTCAGTCTTAGATCTCTTACAAAAAAGGCAATTTTAAACTCATTTCTTTGCAGAAGTCTAGAGTAGGAATATGCTTTTGCCAAGGGATCTCTTGGCCCAGCTGCCTACTAGGATTCTTGCCCTCTGTGAAGACATTCTTTTCTCAGTGCTAACCTTTATTTCCCTAACAGAACTTTGCCACTCAGAAGTCTGCCTTCCTAGCAAAGCTGACTTCTCAGTGCCAATAAAACTTCCTTTTTTGCCATTAATATTTCAGGTTCGTGAATTCTTTTACGTTGGAACTGCACCTCTGACCAAAAAAGGGGATTCCCACAACTCTGCACCGCCACTAACTGCATCACAATGATCTGGTTCTGTTCATTTCACTTAGTATCAGTTTATATAACTCTCACCTGGAGTTAGAGTCAGAATTTTAACCTATATTGAGCCTATTATCTTAATACCTAGTTGCAATGAACAGTACACACTGCCCTTTCCCTTGAGGACTTTGTAGTAATGAGAGTGTTCTGTTCTCAACATGACAAATGAGAATGATGATGTAATGAGAAGTCATCTAACACAGTTCTAATCTGTAACATATCATAGGAATAAAACATAAAAAATTCGTTTACATTGTACAGAAAGAAATATAAACTGTTCTGTGGTATTGGAATAACTGGAACTAAGTGGACAAAGTCTGAGGAAACTTCATGGAAAAAAAGTAAAACTTGAATTGGGATTTGAAAAAAGAGTTGTAATTTGGTAGAAAGGATTAGAAGATTTTGAGACAAAAGTGAACATGTGATGATAAACCTTTTGCCTTGTGTAGAGTAGAGTGATCTTAGTTAAATAGGAAGTAACAAGGAGCTAATGAGTCATTTAGGAGAGAACCTTGAACAAAGATTTGGTACAATAACACATAATTGAATATATTATGGTATGAGATTGTTTCAGCTTTTGCATTTGTATGGCCAATGCTTGACAACTCAGTAAGGACTTAATACTTGTCAATTAATTTTTGATGATTCTTAAGACAGATTTAGGGGGCAGCTAGGTGGCACAGTGGATAAAGTACCAGTCTTGAATTCAGAGGACCTGAGTTCAAATGTGGTCTCAGACACTTAATACTTCCTAGCTGTGTGACCCTGGGCAAGTCACTTAACCCCAGCCTCAGGAAAAAAAAAAAAAAGACAGATTTTTAAAAAATAATGAAAAACAGTAAAACCTTTAAAAAAAATTTGTTCTGATGAGTAAATTAAGGCTGGAGTAAAAAAATTCCTTTTATTTGCTAATGGAAAAGCAGATACTATGATACACGCATGAATATATCTTAAGGAAACTCTCCTTTCAAATTCAGTTTGCTGATTGAAATGGAAAAGACAAAAACAGTTTTGTGATTTGCATGTGAAGAACCCTTAAGTAAGCCATCCCCAGAGGCAATACACTCACCCTAGGCAAAGACCCTCTTAGCTTCCCATTTGTTCAGGACCAACTAGAAAACTGGGAAACCCTGAATTAGTGAAGCCATATGTAAATTCAGATGAGAATTTGGTAATATATTAGGTGAGCAACATAAGCTAGGATAAAGGATTCAGCCATGAATCAAGGAAGGTGGGTCAAAAAAAAAACACCCTTTAGAGCCTATAAAAGAAAGGCTATAATCTGCCTGCCACCTGATGCTTAGGAAGTAGAGACCATTGAGAGCCTAGCCAAGGCAGCAGAACTGGAGGAATTGCTGAAAATTGTAGGCTGCCTTTATGGATGAGTATAGCATTAACCTGGCAGCGGAGAGGTTCACTCCAGATAGAATGGTATGGCTCTACAGTGCCAGAGCAGGTAAGCAGCAGGAAACGCAGCCCAGCTTTGTAGTAGAGCAGCCACTACAGACTGGTCCAGTGTAGATCTACACCTGTTAAGGATCTTGGTGAAGATTGCCCCTTTAGAACATTGAGACTGGCAGTGTCAGGGTCCTGAGAAGAAAAAGAAGAAGAAAGAAGAAGCAGAAACAATGTGTGCTCCTTGTACTCCTCTGCCATAAAATTTGCTTTATTTCCACTCTCCTTCACAGACAGTGTATTCCTTGGTAGATGAGTACACCCTGGATTTATAAGTGGAATATTGTATAATTTTTGTCCTTATTTTGCCTTTTAAATACATAGTTTTGTTAAGAGTTCATGAATCATCTGGACTGTTAGTGGTAAACACAATGGTAGGGGCTTGGGAGTGATGCCATTTACCAGGGTTACCCCTAGATCGCTGAGGATAGTTGTAGCAACCACTTCTCCAGGAAGTCCTAGCTTTCTAATATGAATGCAAGTTGGGGAAATGGAGAAGCACAAATACACATAAAGAGTAAAGGTGGGGGGGCAGCTAGGTGGCGCAGTGGATAGAGCACCAGCCTTGAATTCAGGAGGACCTGAGTTCAAATGTGGTCTCAGACACAACACTTCCTAGCTGTGTGACCCTGAGCAAGTCACTTAACCCCAGCCTCAGGAAAAGAAAAACAAACAAACGAACAAACAAAAAAAAGAGTAAAGGTAGCAGGATACCCTTTGTATTTTGATAACTATAGATAAGTTGTAGAAATCTAGTGAGAGCAGGGATTGAAATTGTTTTCTCAAGTGTTTCATTATAATGATAGTGATGAGATACTTTTAACTATTGGTAATCTCTGACTCACTAAATTCAGGAGTCTTGTTTCAGGTCTAATTCTTCTTGAACTTTCTTTTGCATTTAACATTATTGATTTTCCCCTTCTTCAAAGTTTCTGCCTTCGACTTTTGTGATGCAGTATTGGATCTTCTGTTACTTCTCTGACTGCTCCTTCATGAGCTCTGCTTGTTTCACTTTTTCTCTTCCCGTTGTTCTGTCTCAAACTTCTCTTTTTATTCTGCATTGTCCCTGGGTTACATGACCTACTCTCACTGCTTCAACTATCAAGTAAAAACAGTTGGCACCAACAGTTTTCTTCAATCTTGATATCTTTCCTGAGTTTCTGATTCTGTGTTATGCACTTTCAGCTGAAATCCCTTAGCCCGTCAGAATCAACATATTAAACTCATGATCTTTTTAAAAATCTTTTTATTCCTCTCTCCTCAGTGGCATTATTGTCCCCTCTAACACCCACTTGAAACCTTTGTACCATTTCTGACTCCTCTCACCTCCATATCTAATGAATTACTAAATCATATCTTGTATACCTCTTCAGTATTTCTCACATTTATTTCCTTCCTTTTTAGTAAAATTGACTTTATTGCACTTTAAGATGCATGAATATCTTATTGGTCCAAGGGTACCAGCCTTGATGTTCTGTTTCCCAACTCTTCATTTCATTGGTTGAAGGTTCTAATAGAAACTTTTCAATTTATAGTGAATGGAATGAATAATTAAAATACTCCCGTGTTTTACACATAAAAGGCACATAATATATATTCATTGAAATAGACATTCCATGTGATATATGAGTCTGGAATCTGGAAAGCTAGGGAGAAAGAGGGATTTTCTATGAAATCTTGATTTTTATAAGTAATCGTGAAGTAGTTACAATTATACTGAATGGAAGGTAGATGGCAGTATATGTTTGCTAAACTAAGGATTGGAATCACTAAAGTTAAACTGAAATTTAATACCACATAATTATTGGAATTCTTGTTATCCAAACATTTATATCTTATTAGATATTAATTTGTATCATACTGATTAAATGCTTTTAAAAACTAAACTCAATAATAGTGGTAAGTCTAGTTTGCTTTTTATTATATCTCCTGAATCAATTTTCTTTCCTTCACAGTAATCTATCAGGATCTCTGTAATGCTTTTATTAGAAATGATCCTTGTAGTATAAAAATTATCTTGCTTAGTCTTTCAATGGCCCATTTGAAATAGTTATTATTGGAATATCTATTTCTCTATGTTTTACAAATAGAGAAACATAGGACATATTCAAACAGTAGATCACTTTTCTAAATCTTAAGTATGACCTGGCAGCATTGGTGTAATGGAAAGAATAGGAGACCCGAGTTTGAATCCTACCTCTCACACTTATTAATTGTGTGACCTTGAAGAGGTCATATAAACCTCTCAGAACTTGAGTTTTCCTTTCTTTAAAAAAGTGGATAAATAACACCTCTGGTGGGGCAGCTAAGTGGCACTAGCTCTGAAGTCAGAAGGACCTGAGTTCAAAGTTGGCCTCAGACACTTAACACTTCGTAGCTGTGTGACCTTGGGCAAGTCACTTAAACCCAATTGCCTCTGCAAAAATAATAATAATAATAATAATAATAATACCTCTGGACCCATACCACAGAGTTTTTGTGAGAATTAAAAAAAAAAGATAATAGGTATTAAGCACTTTATAAATCTTCAAGTGCTCTATTTAGAACAATGTTATTGTTTTGGACCTTAAGCTCTTATCTTAATATTACTCTAAGGACTTATATATCACATGGAATGTCTATTTCAGTGAATATATATTATGTGCCTTTTATGTGTAAAACATGTGAGTATTTTAATTATTCATTACTGGATTATTGGCTTGCATGAGATTACTTTTTTAGAATTGAAATTAAATAATTTACTTTGTAATGCTATCTAATAATTAATAGAAGTCAATATTAGGCAGATTTACTTATTAGTGGTCTTGTTAACAAAAGTACTCAAAAGAATCTTGACAGAGCACTCTTACCTATTGTTTCCTAACATTTCAGTGGTGGATCAGTGATTTGATAACTACATCTTATATAGTTTTTAAGGATATATAGGTAATAAATTGAAGGGCCAGGATTTAAGCCGAAGCCTTCTGACTTCAATTCATATGTACTTAAAAGTTTGTATGTTATTTTTACATAAATGAATTCATTTTATCCTTATAACAACCCTGTAAAGTAGTGTTATTTTTAATATAGATGAGCAAATTGAGATGGCAAGGGGAGCTTACAAATATTATATCATTTTATATGTATACCCTGGGAAGTAGGTGATAGTGTGATCCACATTTTACAGATGAGGAAACTGAGACAGATTTAGGTCAAGTGACCAGGATTGTATAGCTCATTAGGATCTTTGGCTGTTTTTTGAACTTAGATCTTTTAGGCTCTGCTCTCTATGATGGCTCATAGTTCAACTTCTCAACTAGGAAGAATGAGTTAAGTTTTGGACTCATTTGAGCTAACATTCTAGCCATGTAACACAGAAGTTTAGATTCCTAGCTTTTCTACCTTCTACTTTTTGTAAATTCTTGAACCAAATTGAAATGTTCAAATAATTTTTTCACCTGTTCTTTTAAGTCTTGTTCTTAAAACAGTGGTGTGAACAGCAGTGATGGCACCACTTATAATTTCTGCTTCTGAGGAGTCTTATTTTGGTGGATAATTTGGACCTAGGAATTCTGAGCTGTATTATACTAAGTGTCTGCACTATGTAAACTGTGAAAGCAGGGGGCTACAAGGCTGAATGAGTAGGAGTGTATTGACTCTGGTTGGAAATGGGGAAGAGTAAAGCTTCTTTGCTGATCCAGTCTATAAAAGGTATATATCAGTATTCACTTCATCAGAGTTATAGTAGATAGAAGGTAATCTGAGAGGGGAATGCTTAAGTTATAGGAGAGATTGGGAAGATCTCTCTTGCAATTGAAATGAGTATTGAGAGAGCCATTAATGTCAGAAGCAGAGATGAGGGAGAGCATTGTCCAGGAACTATGGACAGATAGAACAAAGGTAGGAAAAAGGAGAAATAGCTTTGTGTTTGAGGGGCATCAAATAGACTTGTTTCATTGGATTATAGAGGCTTTTGGGGGGAGGGAGCAAAGTGTGAGAATATTGAAAAGCTAAGAAGAGACTAACTTGTGTATCTGTTATATGAAGGTACTATATATACCATGTGCTATCATAATCTTGTTTTTGAAAAATAGCTAAATTTGATTAGCATTTCTTAAGCTCCTGCTGTATGTAGAACTTTACGTTAGAAGGTGTGGTATAGGACATAAGTGCCCTCATGAAGCTTACCATTTGCAAGAAGAGATTCACTTATTAGGCATATATGCTAATGCAGTCGAAAGACCCAGGATCAGAATATTTTAGAATATTTCCTGTGGGAACAAAGAACTATAAACAAAGTGAGTATCTGTCATTTGGGGGACTGAAGAAAAACCTTTGACTGTAATAGTATAGTTTTGGGCTCTAAGAAATGATACATCTAAGGAATTCAGGGAAATATGAGAGGATTTATATGAACTACTGAAGAATGAAATGATCAAAACCAATATATACACAATATCACAGCAGTACAAATAAAAAGATTATTAAGAGGAAATTGAAAAAAATCAGTTTAGATTGTAGAAAATAGTGAATCAACAAGCATTTATTAAATGCTTATGAGAACTGTGCAAAGTGCTAGGAATACCAAAAAAAAAGGGCAAAGGCAGCCTCTCCAAGAGCTCACAGCCTGATGAAAGAGGCCTCATGTCAACAATGTACAGTACAAATACTGTACATGCAGGATAACCTGGAAGTAACCCAAAGAGGTAAAGCTCAGGAATGAAGAAGGATTACAGATGCTTCTGTGGAAGGTGGGATTTTAGCTGAGACTTAAGGGAAGCCAGGAGGCAGCAGCCAGCCGGCACAAGAGAGAGAAGTCTGGAAAAAGCTGAGCTCAGATGTGACCTCAGACACTTAGTACTTATGCAATCTTTGTCTCAGTGAGAATAATAGCATCTACCTCTTAGGTGGTTATGAGTCTCTGATGAGATAATACTTGTAAAGACTTGGGGTAGGAGCTCTATAAATGCTTCATTATTATTTAAAAAATATTTTCTTAACTTACTTTCAAAACTTTTTTGAAGTTTGTTGTTGATATTTTTTATATCGACAATTTTTGTTTTGATTTTTGCTTTTTCATCTGCATTATTTCATGTAATTTTTCATATTCTAAATATTTTAATTTTATCATATTAACATATACCATTTGATTGATGTATTAGCACTTGTCTAACTGTTCCTCAATCATTAGAAATTTGTAATACATTCATCTTTTTTTTAGTACAGAATTAAGCTGCCATGTATATTTTTGTACAGATAAGTCTTTCCCCCCTTTTGCTAATATCTTTAAAGTTTATAATCTTTTTTTTTTTTTTTTTTTTTTTTTTGTTTTTCCTGAGGCTGGGGTGAAGTGACTTGCCCAGGATCACACAGCTAGGAAATGTTACGTGTCTGAGACCAGATTTGAACTCGGGTCCTCCTGAATTCAAGGCCGGTGCTCTATCCACTGAGCCACCTAGCTGCCCTAAAGTTTATAATCTTAGTAGTGGATCATTTATTTAAAGGATCCTAATTCTTGTTGTATTTCATATTTTCCAAAAAGATTTCTTCTAGGGTTTAGTTAATGTTCACAGATCCTTGAGCAATGGCATTTGACCTAATAAAAAGTTCATTTTGAAACATATGATGGGATCTTTGTCTATTAAAAGTATTTTTTTTGTCCTTGATAGATTTAGACCCATTTAAAAAGTATATACAGTTATCCCTTCCACACTGTAAGGGTAAAAGGCATGATCTGGAAAATCTGCATAAAACTTTTTGACTTTACCTTTGTATCAAAGAAGAAGTCTGAATTGTTTTTTCTCTTTCTTCTATGGTATGTTTACAGTATATCATTGTAAAATTTGGGTTAGGTATTTGGCCATAGGCTCTGTGTCATCTTCTGGGCTTCATATATTGTCTGCAACTTCTTCAAAATTCATTAAAAATTCTCATTTAATTTTTTTATGTTGATCTGCAGTATGCTATGGAGAACGTTATGTTATGGGGATAACCGTATTTAGTTTTACAGTTCAGCTAACTCTTAGTTCTTTTTTATAATGCTCTTCTTCCTTGTAGGATAAGTAGAGGCTTCTGAATCTGAATTTTACTGTAAGGAGTGTTTAATATTATTACTAATAGTGTAGAAGCCATAATAAAGTCCTTATTCTGTACCTCTTCTGATTTCTCACATATTCAAAAAAACAGAAGAGTGGTACAAATTTGTAGATCTCTATAGATAGTGACTTCTATGGCAAAAAGAATGAATGAAGGAAAGAACATTTATTAAGCACTTACTATGGGAAAAGAATTGTATATACAAATAGAAAGATGGTGAAGAACCTAGCTGTCAAGAAGCTCACATTCTAATAGAAGGTACACTGTAGAAAAGATACCAGATACAAGTCAAATGGAAAGATTCCATGGCCCATAAAGTGCAGCAGAAAAACAGATGGTAATACATCTTTTTTTTTTTTTTAATAATAGCTTGGTATTTTCAAAATACATGAAAAGATAGTTTTCAGTATTCACTCTTGCAAAATCTTGTGTTCCAAATTTTTCTCCCTCCCTCCCCTATTTCCTTCCCTAGACAGCAAATAATCCAATATATGTTAAACATGTGCAATTCTTCTATACATATTTCCACATCTATCATGCTGCACAAAAAAAATAAGATCAAAAAGGTAAAAATGAGAAAGAAAAAATAAGCAAGCAAACAATAACAACAAAAAAGTGAAAATACTAAGTTGTGATCCACATTCAATCCCCAGAGTTCTCTCTCTGGATGCAGATGGCTCTCTTCATCAAAAGTCTATTAGAATTGGTCTGAATCATCTCACTGATGAAAAAAGCCACGTCCATCACAGTTAATCATCACATAATCTCCTTGTTGCTGTGTACAATTTTCTCTTGGTTCTGTTCACTTCACTTAGCATCAGTTCATGTAAGTCTCTCCAGGGCTTTTTGAAATTATTCTGCTGATCATTTCTTATAGAACAATAATATTCCATAACATTCATGTACCATAACTCATTTAGTCACTTTCTAAAAGAGCATCCACTCAGTGTCCAATTCCTTGCCACTACAAAAAAGCTGCTACAAACATTTTTTGCACATGTAGGTCCTTTTCCCTTTTTTTTTGATCTCTTTGGGATACAGACCCAGTAGAGACACTGCTGGATCAAAGGGTATGCACAATTTGATAGCCCTTTGTGCTTAGTTCCAGATTCTTCTCCAGAAGGGTGGATCAGTTCACAACTCCATCAACAATGTATTAGTGTCCCAGTTTTCCCACATCCTCTCCAGCATTTATCATTATCTTTTTCTATAATCTTAGCTAATCTAGGAGGGACATAGTGATATTTCAGAGTTTTCTTAATTTGCATTTCTCTAATCAATAGTGATTTAGAACATTTTTTCATATGACTAGAAATGACTTTAATTTCTTCATTTGAAAATTGTCTATTCATATCCTTTGACCATTTAACAATTGAGAATGGCTTGTATTCTTATAAATTTGTGTCAATTCTCTATATATTTTAGAAATGAAGCTTTTATCAAAGGTCTTGATTGTATATTCCCCCCACGCCCCTGCGCCAGTTTTCTAATGTTGGCTGCATTGGTTTTGTTTGTATAAAAACTTTTAATTTAACATAATCAAAATTATCCATTTTGCATTTCATAAGTCATCTAGGTTTTTGGCCAAATATTCCTTCTTTCTCCACAGATCTGAGAAGTAGACTATCCCTTGTTCTCTTAATTTGCTTATAATATTATTATTTCTATCTAAATCATGAACCCATTTTTGGCCTTATCTTGTGTGTAGGATGTTAGGTGTTGGTCAATGCCTAATTTCTGCCATACTATTTTCCAATTTTCCCAGAAATTTTTGTCAAGTAGTGAGTTCTTATCCCAGAAGCTGGGGTCTTTGAGTTTATCCAACATTAGAATACTATAGTCATCTGACTACTGTGTCTTGTGAACCAGTACTTTATTTCTTAATCAGTACCAAATGATTTTGATGACTGCTGCTTTGTAGTATAGTTTTAGGTCTGATACAACAGGACACTTTCATTTGCATTTTCTTCATTAATTCCCTTGAAATTCTTGATGTTTTCTTCTTCTAGATGAATTTTATTATTATTTTTTCAAGCTCTGTAATTTCTTGGCAGTTTGGCATGGCACTGAATAATTAGATCAATTTAGGTAGAATTGTCATTTTTATTATATTAGCTCAGTCTACTCATGAACACTTGATAGTTAATACATGTTCATTAAAATTGTTTCCATTGATGAAATTATATCTGTTTCTGATGTTGAATCATTTGATAGTGCTTTAGGGTCAACATTTTTTGCTGGGGGGGTTGTCTTTACAAACTGTAGTTGCTTGAGGAGGTGGGGACGTTAGCACCTACAGATATGGTTACCAGGTCATGTATCCAGAGTTGCTACTCTGACTGTGGGGAGTGGATTTGAAGCAGGGGTGATGGTCTGGGGAGCACTGTTCTTCTAAAGTTTTTGGGTTCAAAGTCCTGGTCTGTCTTCATTTAGCAATTTGTAACTGCTGTAAAATTTCTGTGGGTCTTTGAGCAGCATCACATGCTTGTAATGTCTCTGGCTGGCTTGCTTCAGTGATGATAAAATTGAGTTAATAAGGATATAAACTTACAGTTGCTTCATATGGGAGCTGTAAAACTTCACTGTATTCTATGCCTACTGGTTCCTTTCTTGGTTTAGACCAGCTCTCTTGCACATATGTGCTTTTTTGTAGCAAGGGGAATTGGAAAAAAGGTTTCAGAGAGTAAATAACTCTATACAAATCAAATAGTTGTAAAATGTAAGTGGTGTTGATGCTAAATCATTATTATCACTTTTATGAAAAATAGCAAATATTTTTCATTTAAGTATTGAATAATGTAATCATACCCTATTGAAATATCCATTGCCAGATGGACCTGAACAATTTTTATAGCAACAAATCACAAAGCTGATTTTAACAGCCTTTTTATTTCATCCCTATACTTCTCAAAGATGTCAAATTGTGGGGGGATTTCCTATTATGACAATTATGACAATGAAAATACTTAGAACTTTATTCATGGTTCCAAGATCAAATTAAAAATAAAATATCCATACATGGAATAGTAATATTTCTATCATTATCCCTAATCACCTGAGTAATAGTACTACTTTATATAATCCTTTATAATTTTAAAGTACTTTTACATATATTATTTTAAAATTTTATATTGGACTTTATATAAAGTTCATGTTTTTCAATTGTATATTATTGGTTGCTTACTTTTGATATTCTTCTGCTTTAAGTAAAGCAGTAAAAATTTAAAATTTAAATAAAAAATTTAAAATAAAAAAGTAAAAATTTATATTTTATTTTAACTTGATGTGACAAATGAGACTGTATTTAATGTCTCTTTAAATGAATTGGATAAACTGTATTTAATGTCTATTTTTAATGAATTAGATGAATCTCTGATTATATAGTTTGTAAAAGAAATACTTTCTGGCAAAATGTTTTATTAATTAAATAGTTATTTGAGTATTAGTAGATTTCAAGTCAGAATCTTCAGTAGATTTGTTAAAAAGATTAACATTAGGCATTGGAAAAATATTTTTAATGGGACTATTGATGGAATTCTTAAAAGATACACTGATTGTAAAAATTTTATATGATGGAAAACCACTTACAGTTTAAATTAAATTATTTTTTAGAAAAAACTACCTTGGGATATTCCCTTCTCCCCATTTTTTCATGATAATCTTCTAAGTCTTTTTTCAAACTTAGAGATTCCTCTTGGAGCTTTGTCTTCTTCATACTTGAAAGTAATTAGTTAGGTAGACATTTATTGAGGATGAGAGATATAAAAGAAATTCTTCAGGATAATTGTTTCTTTATGAATGAAATAATTTTTATGGGGTTCCATTTAGAGGATATTATATTGTATTGTTTTAATACTCTTACAGTGGTATTAGGAAATAATTATTTTAAAAATTAGAACTGTGGATGATTTTAATGGGGGGCATAAGTTGGTTAGTGTAGTAATCCTTTTCCTAATTAGTAAAATGATTTAAATCTGTGATTTAGAAAAAGGAAGATTAAAAGTCATCTATGTGAATACTCTTTTTTACAGATGAAGAAACTAAGGCTCACAAAGTCTAAGTAATTTACCTGAGAACATCTGTGTATTAAGTAACAGAACTAGGCATTTGAACCCTGATCATCTGACTTCAAATCTTGAACTCTTTAGATATGATTCACTTTTCAATGATTTTTTTCTCTCAGTCTTTTGTTCTTGATTCACAGTTCAGCATCCTTAAAACAAATGGTAGACTTAAGAACTGGAAAAGACCAGTCTAACTGAGAAGATTGCATGGTGAAATTCGTTTTGAGCCAAGTCTTAAAACAAGTATTCTGCTGCATTGCTTTTTTCCCCTTTCCTTTAAAAAGGCAATCAAGACAGAATAATCAAAGGCAAGGTTGCAGGAAGAAATATTCCATTGTGTTTAGTAGAGAACAACTGGGATAGAGTGGAAGAGTTACTATAGGTACAAGATAAGAGTTTGCATAAAAAAAATTAGAGGCCCTCACTGAATATGAGGTTGGAGAATTTGTCCCCTGACTAGTATGTATAATTTTGGGATTGTGTCCATTGATGCAGCTCTATTCCTAATTGACATGATGAAAATATAGATGTCACCAAATGCTGTAATTGATGATTTTTGTCCTTAGTGTTTATATGCCAGAACATTTGGGCCATTGGCTTAAACCAATGAATTTTCAGTCTCATGTCAGTCATTTGTGGTCCTGTGGGTTCTAGCTTACACATTTAATGGTCCACATATTGTCTGTGTGGATGGATGGATTTTTCAAGAAGTAAACTACCCTCACTATATCTTCTACCCTTGCCTTTCTTTATCATGAATTGTGTGGTAAAATTTCTGCATGTAGTTCTTTCCCGTATGGTTTAGGAAGATCACAAACTTCTGCTCTTTTCTCTGGACTACAGTTTTGATGTGCAGATTAACCTGGCAGTACTGTGGGGTTGAGTGTTTCTGTCCTGAGTTTCATGAGTATCTTTTCATTCATCCAGCATGTATGTGCATTCTAGACAGTCATTATGACACAATGGAAACAGAATTGGAGGTGGAATCCGAGAACCTGGCTCAGTTTCTGAGTTCACCACTTACTACTGTCTGACCTTGGGTAAACTATTTCCCTTTGCTGAACTTCAGTTTTCTACTCTGTAAAATGAGGAGGTTGGACTAGGAGGCTTTCAGAGTGGTCCTTCCTCTTCCCCCAGCTCCACAGCTATGATTCTATGAGCTCTCTCTGCCCTCAAACTGTTGAAATTGGTGACCAAGTAATGCATTCTAATATCTCCTTGATCTCCAGGCCATCTGTGTGCAATGTATACACTTACTATTACTCATATATTTTGTTTTATGAAGATTAGTTTATAAATTGTTTAGTAGAAGTAACCTTCGTAACTGCCATAGCACCCCTTAAAGAGAAGGATATTTCAGTCATGGTCCAATAGGTTTTGCTTTCCAAATATACTATTGGAGGGAATTCTGAATGTTCCCTAAAATTATTATTTTATAATAACCAGTGATTGTTGGAAAAGTTACATTGATAATTGTAAGAGGCTGAAACTCTTGAGTCAATGCATTGAGATTGGACAATTGAGCACTTGAGGCTAATTACTGATTGGACAATACTCTAAAAGAATATGCTTGGAAAATGGCCCTTCCCACTATCCTGAGCTGGCCCAATCATTTGGTGTATGCAGAGAATTGTGGCAGAGAGTAGGAGGTGCAGTGAGACTAGCCAGACTCTGGGTGCTTCCCTCCCCTTCACTTCTACTGCTAAAGACCAAGAATAAAGACTTTTGCTTATCCTGACTCTGGCTGATTCTAAGGTATCCTGCGTTCTAATGGGGTTGCCACAGATAATTACACAGAATGTCCTAAAAGTCTTAGTGTAGTTTTAAGCTTTAATAGCTTGATAATTAAGTTTTAATGGCTTAAAAATGCACTAGAGTTTTTGGGTCACCCTATATAATTTTGCTTCATACACTTACTCCTGTGATTTATTATTTACTAAAAACTTTCCTACAAGAAAAAAATTAGTCATTAGAATAGATGTGGTTTGAAAATAACTTAGTGTGCTGAAATGAGCATTATATTTAAGTGGAGTGAGATATTATAGAGTATATTTTGCTCTTTGAGCATAGTGCCAAGTTGTTCTTTGGGGTGGTTGGATAAGTTTCACAACTTCACAAATTAGTGTATCTTATTAGTATATTATACTATACTATACGTTATAGTTTTCTCACATCCCTTTTAGCATTTGTCATTTTCTTTTTCTGCCATGTTAGCCAATCTGATAGATGTGAGAAGGTACCTCAGAGTCATATTAATATGATTTTTTCTAATTATTACTGATGTAGAGCAGTTTTTATTTGTCTGTTGACTATTTGATTTCTTCTGAAAACTTCCTGTTCAAATACTTTGACATTTATCAGTTAGAGAATAATTCTTATTATAAATGTGATTCAATTCCCTATGTATTTGAAAAACAAGACCTTTATCAGAGAAAGTTGCTATATAATCCATCCCACCCCATCCAGTTTCTTATTTTCCTTTTAATCTTGGCTGCACTGGTTTTATTTGTGCATTTTTAAAAATTTCATGTAATTCAAATTATCTATTTTATTTCCTGTGAATCTTTCTAACTCTTATTTGGTCAGAAACTCTTCTCTAATTTATAGATATGACAGATATATTTTTCTATGTTCCCTTAATTCACTTATGATAGCACCCCTTTTGTTTAAATCATTTAAACATTTTGACTTTATCTTGGCATGAGTTATGAGATACTTGTCTGTGCCTACTTCCTTTTCTTTTTTTAAAATTAATTTTATAATTATAAATTTTTTTGACAGTATATATGCATGAGTAATTTTTTTTTATAACATTATCCCTTGTATTCATTTTTCTAAATTTTCCCCTCCCTCCCTCTATTCCCTCCCCTAGATGACAGGCAACCCCATACATTTTACATGTGTTACAGTATAACCTAGATACAATATATGTGTGTAAATCCAATTTTTTTGTTGCATGTTAAGTATTTGATTCCAAAGGTATAAGTAACCTGGGTAGATAGACAGTAGTGCTAACAGTTTACATTCACTTCCCAGTGTTCCTTCTCTGGGTGTAGTTGTTTCTGTCCATCATTGATCAACTGGAAGTGAGTTGGATCTTCTTTATGTTGAAGATATCCACTTCCATCAGAATACATCTTCCTACAGTATTGTTGTTGAAGTGTATAGTGATCTTTTGGTTCTGCTCATTTCACTCAGCATCAGTTCATGTAAGTCTCTCCAAGCCTCTCTATATTCCTCCTGCTGGTCATTTCTTACAGAGCAATAATATTCCATAACCTTCATATACCATAATTTACCCAACCATTCTCCAATTGATGGGCATCCATTCACCTTCCAGTTTCTAGCCACTACGAAAAGAGCTACCACAAACATTTTGGCACATACAGGTCCCTTTCCCCTCTTTAGTATTTCTTTGGGATATAAGCCCAGTAGCAGCACTGCTGGATCAAAGGGTATGCACAGTTTGATCACTTTTGGGGAATAGTTCCAGATTGCTCTCCAGAATGGCTGGATTCTTTCACAACTCACCAACAATGTATTAGTGTCCCTCTGTGCCTAATTTCTATCAAACCACTTTGCAGTTTTCCTAGCACTTTTTGTCAAATGATGAGTTCTTGCCCCCCAAATTTGGATCTTTTGGTTTATCACATAGTAGATTATTATGATTATTAACTACTATGTATTATATACCTATTCTGTTCCACCGCTCTACTATTCTCTTTTTTTGCCAGGACCAGATTGTTTTGATGATCTACACTTTGCAATATTTGAAATCTAGTGCTGCTGGGCTTTCTTCCTTCAGTTTTTTTTATTGATTCCTTTCATATTCTCAACCTTTTTTTTAAGGTTGTTCTTTTGTTCTTGTGATAAGTTTTGTAATTTTTCTTTTACTCTATAAAATAATTCTTTGGTAATTTGATTTTGGTAATTTAATTGGTATGTCACTGGATAAGAAAACTGATTTAGGTAGATATTTTCTGGGTATATTTTGGATATAATTTTTATCATATTGCCTTGGCCTACCCATGAGCAAGTAATATTTCTCCAAATGTTGAGGTCTGTATTGTTTGGAAAGTGTTTTGTAATTGTGTTCATATAGTAACTAGATTTGTCTTAGCAGTATTTTTTGTTTTCTGCAGTTATGTTAAATGGAGTTTCTCATTTTGTCTTTTCCTCTTGGATTTTGTTAATAAGATTATAGAAATTATGATAACTTATGGACTATAAGGAGAAAGTCCTGCTTTCCTCTGACCTGGGCCCAAGTCAGAATGCTTTCCCTCCTTCCATCCCTATCTCTCTTCTTCCTTCTTACCCCATCTCCTCCCCTGCCCTTCCACCTTTTTTTTCCCCTTTTTCTTTCCCATTCCTCCCCAGAGTCTCACAAAGAGCTTTGTATATGCCCTTTTCATGACTTCTATTGTTTGAGTAATGTGCCGAGGACCCAGCATGAACATCATCACGCTTAACCAAGTCTTACTTATGTGTTTGATCTTCTACAATACTAAACAAGAGAAACCTATGATGTTAGCCACCTATATGTTAGTTGTTTTATTATATCAGTTCTGAGAGTGTAATAGTGAATTAATAATAGTGCATAAGCAACCAGTCCTCATTAAGAAATACTTAATGAACTCTTACAAACAAGATCTGCCTTGTAAATTTAACTCTTGGAATTGAGAATAATAATTTCTGGCATTTACATATTATATAGTATTTATATGATAGATGGTATTTATATAGCTTTAAGATTTGTAGAGCACTTTACAAATATATTCTTATAATAGCCCTGGGAGGCAGATACCATTGTTATCTCCCTTTTACAGATGAAGAAACTGAAACAGTAGTTAAAATTACTTGCTCAGGGTCACATAGCTAGTAACATCTGAGACTAGATTTGAATTCAGGTCTGCTTTATTCTAGGTCATTGAATTTATTCACTCAGCCATGTAGCTGCCTCATAAATATCCTTTCATACAAATTTCAATGTCTGTTTTGCTAATGCTTTAGATTTTATATTTTGAATGACATTTGTGGTGTTTGAAAATGTGTATATGTGATCATCTTTATCTACCACTTTCCCATTTTTTAGCTTTCCAGTTATTTTTAAAAAATACCAAAATTTTAGCTTTTCTTTGAGGCAGATGACATTTTTTTCCCTACTAGTCAAGAAGCTGACTGTTTTGTGAATATGGCATAATTTTGCCTTATTAGTGAAATGCAGTTCATGCAAAGGCCTATTATATTTCCAAAGATACTTCTTTTTGATGACAATAAAGAGTTTAAAATCTTCAGTGCTGACCTTTCCCTTCTCTTCAGGCAATTATTTTTTGTTATTTGTAAGCCACCCTCACTAATGTGCATTGTTAGTGCCTAAAATTAAACATGTCTAAAATTGATCTCATTATGTTAACAAGATATTCTTAATGATGATTTATACCATCTAAATTTCCCCATGAAAAAAGTATATATTTTTTAAAGCTGCATTTAATCTTTCAGATCAGTAGGGTACTATTTAGAATGTTGTGCTGGACTGGAAAACTCCTACATTTGGTAATACAAGGCACAAGATCTCCTTCCCTTACTAGTAACTCAGCCTTTTTGAACCTTATCTTAATCAGGTATAGTATGGAGATGAAAATGCTTTCACTATTTCCGTAATTATTATGAAGGTCAAATATAGTCATATAAGATGCTATTTAACTATAATATAAAACTGAGTTACAATTTTTATTCTAGGAGTAGCTATATACTGATTTAATTTTCTCATTGAAAGTAATCATTTTATGAAAATATACCTTTAGGGAGTTAAAGGAAGATGGTAATTAGAATAACTCTAAACAAAAGTCTCTAGAACTTTAGTTTCCTTAATATCTTCCTTTGAGGTGATGGGGGATAGTGGGGAATATAAGTTAAGGAATAGATTACTGTTCTCATATGAGATATTGTTGCAAACCAACTAAATGCTTATAGAAAAACTCTTGGTCCTATTTTTGTTTTTATTCTAGTTCAGTTTCAGTTTTTCTGTCATTAATCAAAAACTCTATAGCATCATTGGAGGGGTTGTAAAAAGACAGTGTATTGATTCATTGTTGGCAAAATGTTGAATTAGTTTAAGCATTCTGGAGATAAATTTTGGAATTATAACAAGATAGTGACTAAAATGTCCCTATTATTTGACTCAGATATCCTATTGCCAGTCATATTTGACTAAGGATGTTAGAAATAAACATAAGGTCCCCAATACACTAAATTTTTAAAGCAGAGTGTTTTGTAATAGCTAAGAACTGGAAACAAAAGTAAAAGCCCATTAAATGAGGAATGGCTTATACTTTGAATGTAAACAATAAAGGAAAATGTGGGAAGACATACAAACTGCTAAAAGGAAAATAAGCAGACCAGAAATATTTCTATCTCTAACTCTAATTCTATTTTTTATTTATACTATAACAATGTAAATGGAAACTTTCCTCTCTTCTTTGCAGGAGTAGGCATAAAACATTGTGGGTAGAGAACATTATATACCTTATTAGATTGAGTAAATGTATTGGTTAGTTTTGCTAAACTTTTCCTTCCCTCTTCTCCCTTTTAAATTGTTTTTTGTTTCAAGATTGATTTTTGGAAAAGGGAAAGAGGAAAGGTATATTTGTAAAATAAAGGGGATGTAAAAATAAGAAATGCCATTAAAAACAATTCAAGTGCCAATCTTTCTGATAAACATATTCATCACCCTATAGATTTACTTGAAAATGTTTTTTAACCTCCCTTTAGTAATTTGTTTGAGAAAAATGTAAGTACAATTTTTAGAAATATTTGAAACATTTAAAAATTTTAAATTTATTCATTTCATATTTATTTTTCTATAGAATTGATTAATTCCTTTTGTTTTCTATTTTTTTCCACAAAAGAATACTTAAGATAGGTTATTCTACATAATTACTAAAAAAATCTCCTTCTGTAGGAAGCATTATGCAACCCAGAACAACTTTAAAATTCATTTCAGATTGTGATAATGTTCTCCCTATATCATATGTAGCATATTATGGAATGCTCTAATTCTCCAGCACTTCTCATTGAATTAGACTTCTAAGTTCATTGTTCTCCTGAAACTGGAACCTGTTATCATATTTTACTGGACATGAAAAGCTAATAAACTAACAGTGCTAACCATGAAAAAAATATAGTATATGTAGCAGAGTTGCTCTGGGGTGATAAAATTGTGTGAAAAAGGAGCAGTCCTATATATTAATGGAATTTAATGTAGAAAAGTTATTTGATCTCTTTCTTTTACTGAACTATAAGTTTCTTTTGAATATAAGTCTGAAAAAGATTTTATTCTTACCATATCTTTATGCCTGTGTCTATGTGGGCAGTTTTTAAAGCATTTTTATAAAAAGAAAGCATTGACATTTGGGGAAGAAAAACTCTACAACAACAATGGCTCTTCACTTAAAATCAAATCATCAATAGTTCATGATGTTCAAAACATTTATTACAGTTGTCATGGGTTTTCTGACTGTTTGCAATGGTTCATATTACAATGAAAATAAAAAATTAGTTACCTAAGTTAAGTTAAGGGACTTAGTCAAGGTCAAAGAACCAGTATGCGTCAGAGATAGATTTGAATTTAAGTCTTTTTTATTCCAAGGCCAGCTTTCTAACTACTATGCCCTTGCAGTTTCTGAAGATAAACTAGATATACATTTGTGGGGTATAAAATTAGTTTAAATTAGTTTAGTGACATTAACTTTGAATCTAATGAACATTCTTTTATAAAATTTTAAGATGCTATTCTATGAAATGGTTAATTTGTTGTTGTTGTTGTTGTTTTTTTTTTTGAGGGGAGATAAGTAGCAATATTTATTTTAAAGTGATTTATATTTGTCCCAATAAACATTTATTTTGTTCTAAATGAAGACTTCCTCTTTTCTTTTTGCCCTTTTAGAATGTTGTTCTCTCAGGAGGATCCACAATGTTCAGAGACTTTGGACGTCGATTACAGAGAGATTTGAAAAGAGTGGTGGATGCCAGATTGAAACTTAGTGAGGAGCTCAGTGGTGGAAGGATAAAGGTAGTTAAAAATAAGAATTATATGTGTGATAAGTAGAATGTCTGTGTTGGAAATAAGTGATTCTTACCTTATAACATGAAGCTGAAAAATCTTCGCTTGGTACCGTGAAATAAAAACAAATCTTTATCATTTTCTGACTCACAGTATAAAATTGCATTCAGAGGTTTATTGTCTGAATGTATTCCAAGTATGCCATTAAGAGTGATATATCAAGTGATGCAGCAACAACAATTTTATACTGTCACTGACCCATATTTGAAGGCAATTCCCTTTTTTTATATTGAAGGATAGCAAGCATGTAGTGATAATGACCAATATCCTAAGGAAATTCATGCAATATATAGTCCTTTAAGAATACTTTCTTAAATTAGAATAATTTGGGAGTTAGAATATATTTCTCAAAGATATGCTTTATAACTTTCTATTATCTTTCTTTGAGATTTTGACCAGAGCTACTGGTCTTAGGAAGAAACACATATACGGTATCCATCCCAAGTCAAAAAGGACCTCAGAGGTCATCCACTTGATTCCATACCTGAACAAAAATTCTTTTCATAGCATGCCCCAGTAAGTTTATCAAGCTTCCCTTTGAACACCTCTAGTAAAGTCTTGAGGCAGCCGGTTCCATTTCTGTATAGCTCTAATTCTTAGAGTTTTTCTTAACATGAAACCTAAATTTTCTAATATTGAGTTGTCTTTCTGCAGCTTCCATTAATTTTTCCTAATTCTGTGCTCATAGGACAAATGAACAAATCTGATCCTTTTTGTCTATGATATCCATTCATAGATTTGAAAACAAATATTATGGTCTCACTAAGTCTTCTCTCCTCTAAGCTAACATCTCTGTTTCCTTCACTAATTATTTTTATATGGCAGGATCTTGATACTTTTTCCAATCATCCTGATTGTCCTCTTCTAAATGCTGTCCATCTTACATGCTACCTGTAATTAAAAACTTACAACAAGAAGAACATACTGACACTTAGAATTTAATTTTCTCTGCTTGTTCAGGGCAATATTATTCAGTGATTTTTCTCTGTGATTTTACATCCGGTCAATTCAGTTAGAGTTTGATTTAATTTTTTACATTTTCAATTGGTTAGAGTTTTGGAGAGAAAGCCTAAGCTTATAACCCCAAAGAAGATATACTATGTACTAGATATACTAATTTCTTTAGATTTATTCATGTTAGAGAGTAAGAAGCAGGTTCTGAAAACAGATATGTCTAAGAAATATTACTTTATAATGGTAAAAATTGTGTCTTGTAATAGGAAAAAGGGAACACAAACTAGGGACCAGCCTTTTTTGTTTTCAGACTGAAGTATCTTTTGTGTTATCGGAATAAAAATTATAGTGTTTGAATTAAATGTTTTACATTTTATTTTCTAGCCTAAGCCTGTAGAAGTTCAAGTTATAACCCACCATATGCAGCGCTATGCTGTATGGTTTGGAGGTTCCATGCTTGCATCAACTGTAAGTATATTTGAAAGATGCTTTTTGAAAATTCCATGCTAACTTTTATGATTTTAAATATATTTTGTCAGCATGCTTCTGAAAATGTTCAAATTGTGTATTTATATAATTGACTATGTACTTCATAAAAGTGAGTCATATCATTAATGATCTTAGCTTAGTCAGCTTTCAATATCCTTATTAATTAGGGAACAGGGAAAGCTGAAATGAAATCCATTAATGATATAAAAATCTCATGTTAGTCATTAGTTTTAGTCACTTTGTGAATCAAAGCTGCAAGCATCAAGCATATTCCCTTTCTATTTGCTTCAGCCATTATCTGGTGAAACTACTAAAAAAGAAAAAAAATTAAATATACTAAAAAATCCATGTAGTGGATTTGTACTTGAAGTTATAAGACCTGGATTCTAGTCCCAGCTCTGTCACTTAATAAATTGTGTTTTTTCAGATTTACTCTGAATCTTAGTTTCATCATCTATAAAATGGGAATAATTTTGACACTGTATCAAACAGTTTTATTGTGAGACTCATGATATTATGTATTATAGACTCTATATGTATAAGTAAAAGCTTCTAATAACAACAGTAGTAAGGGGAAAGAGAAGGATGTGAATAAATTGTTACTGATCAAATACTTGGATTTACTTTAGTTATTACTTTAGTTATTCACTTTATTTATTGAAGCATGTCTATAATCTGAATTTATTTTTGTTTTTCTTAGCCGGAATTCTTTCAAGTTTGCCACACCAAGAAAGACTATGAAGAATATGGCCCTAGCATTTGTCGTCACAATCCTGTCTTTGGAGTTATGTCATAGTGTTTGCCTTTTGAAAAAAAAAGTAATTCAGGTAGTCTCTTTTAGGTCAAGAAGTGTCCTTTGAAACTGAAGATACAAGTTTGCTGTAAATAGTGATATGATCAGATGTTTATGTCCATAAACTATGGGAGTGCTTGGATCACAAAGTTGATGAAGCACTGAATCTACATACAATCCAAAATCATTTCAAGGAAAGCCATTGATGTCCTGACTGTTTTAAGCCTACCTATTCCTTCCTTCCTAAATGTGGGCTTTTAGTTTAAAAGTAACTCTCATTTTCTGAGAAAGGGTAAACATTGTTTAAAATAATTGTTAGAGAAATGATATAATGGCAATCTTCTTTCCCCTAGAAAGGAAACGGGGATGTAAACCTTTTCTCCCACACCCTATTTTTGTAAATAAAAATTACAATGCAAATTGATGTTTATATTTCATATCATTTTGTATTTTATGATATTTGGTACAACTGAATGATGAGTTATGAGCACGAGTTATTCCTGTTATGGAGTTCTATTCTAAAGAGTTTTTCATTGTAAGGCATGTGCCAGTGTCTTTGTGGACAAAAAAACAAAAGTGGGCAAAAATGTTTGCTACACATCTGCTAGAGAATGTTATGATTTGTTTGGAGTAATATGAAATTGAAATACTATACCGTGTTGTATAAAAAGTTATTGCAACTGATATTTATTTTAGTTTTCTTGTTTGAAATTTCTGAAGCTGTTTTATAGAAGACAACATTTTGATGTTGATGAGTGGTGGGTGAATACGATGTTGCACTATTATAATAAAAGCTGTTAACATCTTTACAAATGTGTGTGTGTGTGTGTGTGTGTGTGTGTGTGTGTGTGTGTGTGTGTGTGTATGTGTATCCACTCACAGGTATCATTCATATGTGGGGATATTTACAGCTTATTTTTTAAGTTGCAGAATGAACTTTCTAAAAATGAAATAGGCTGCTTTATTAAGTAATGACATTTCCATCCCTGGAATTATATAGGTGAGGAATAGTTGGCTATATATCCATGAGCTTGTTGGGGAAATTCCCACACTCAGTAGATTTTTGGGCTAAATGACCTTTCAGTTCAATTCTTTCATCAGGATTTTCTTTATAAAGTGTTAATAATAATTTTATAATTTTCTTAAAATAGAGTGCTAACTTTAAAATTTTGTGCTCATGTGCAAAAGGTATGCTTTTTAATTTGTGATATTTTGGATAGCTTCACAGACTTGCATTTTATTTCATTTTTCTCATATAATTTATATTCACTTTTGTTTTACTGTAATAGACATTGTATTAATACCACATTGGGTAGCTATTTCCTTCTTTATGAAATATTTGGTCTTGTTCTTTAAGTGTGAAAAATGAAACATATACTTTTTGGAAACAATAAAAGTATCCTAACAACATCACAAACTGAGAGTTTGAGAATTTAGCTCATAATCTTTCCCTTTACAGCTGTCCTTTCTCAATTTCCCTATTGCTGTAAATGAGACAGCCGATTTCTTTCTTTCTCACAGTATAGTAGATCTACACAGTTAAGTATTGGCTGAACTGGAGTGATTCATTACTCCATCAGTATCTGAATTGAAAAGATTCTTAGATGCTATTTAGTTCTAGTCATTCCTCATCTACAATAAACCTAACAGGTGGTCAGCTAGCTTTTGTAATGAGAGAGAGTCCATTACTACTTCAGGCAGCCCATTCCAGTTTTAGATTGCTCTAATTATTATAAAGTTTTTCTTGTAATCAAGTCTAAATTTGTTTCTTTGTAATTTCACCCATTGCTCTTAGTAATACTCTCTGGCCAAGCAGAATAAATCTAACCTCACTTCCACGTGACTTTACTTCAGATACTTGAGAATATCTTTCATGGTTTTTTCAAATATGCTTCAACTCATAATCATCACCTTTAGTTCCTTCAATTGATTCTACTTCATCACAATTTACTGGCATTCACTTTCCTGTTCAGAGTTTTTTTTAGCCTATCAACATCCCCTATTAAATGTGGTATTCATAATCATTTATTTTACTTCAAATATATTCTGACCAAGACACAGTACTTCAGAAATATTATCTTCTAGATTGGGGTTCTTTGCCTTTGAAAAAAAATTTTAAAAATATTTTAATAGAATTATTATTATTATTTTTACATTATCAGATTGTTGTGGGGAGCAAATGAGATGGAGTTTGCAAAGCACTTTGCAATCATTCAATAAATATTTAAAAAGTGCCTTCTGCACTTTTTATTAATAGGCAGCTGGCAAGGGAGAGAGATGAAGAAAAGTAGCTAGATGGCATAGTGGATAGAGTGCTAGAGACAAGAAGACTCATCTTCCTGAGTTTAAATCTGGTCTCAGACATTTAACCCTGTTGGTCAATTTTCTTATCCGTAAGATGAGCTAGAGAAGGAAATGCAAACCTGTACAGTATCTCTACCATGAAAACCCCAAATAGTGCCATGAAGAGTAGACAAAACTAGACAACCACCATAACAATGTTCCAGGAACTATGCTAAGTGTTAGGGATATCCCCCCTCCTCCAAATGATTCTCAAATAGTTCCTCCTTTCAAATAGTTCACAGCCAAATGGGGGTGATAACATGCAGAAAGCCAAGTATAAATAAGCTATATCCAGGATAAATTTGAATTAATCAACAAAGAGAAGGTACTAGAATTATAGGGTTGAGAAAGGCTTCCTTTTGAAGCCAAATTTTAGCTGGAACTTGATGGAATCTAGGGAAACCAGGAGGTATAGGAAATAATGAAGGAGAACATTCTAGAGAGGGAGGACAAGCTGAGTCAAAATGCCCAGACTGGAGCAAGGAAGTCAAAATCACTGGGTCACAGAGCTTATGATGGGGGTATATAAGATATAAGAAAAAACTAGAAAAGTAGGGAGGAGGGCAGTTTAAGATGAGCTCTGAACATAAAATGAGGATTTTATGTGTGCGTGTGTGTGATGTGGTCAGACCAATGCTATATTCCAGGTCACTTTGAAAGCAAACAAAGCTGTTAATTTTGGCAACTCATTGTCAATTTTGTGCGATCTACAAATTTGATTAACTTGCCAATTATGTCTATCCATCATAGATGGATATCATAGATATCATAGATTCTTGACTTGCTCTTTGTGTTTTGTAGCATTTGGTTAAACTGAAAAAGGAAAAGTATTATATTTGGGGATAATCATTTTAAACCTTCTTATTCTTTCAGCTGATCAGAAAGATAACAAACTGGATATGATTTGAATATCCTTCTAGATCCTACATCCCAATTAGACTGTTCCCTGATAGTTGTAGAGGTATAATTTTTTCTCCTAAATCTATTTTTCAGGTCATCTGTTTTTCTGTATGATACCTCACATTTTCTTTTATTTTTTTTCAGTCTCTATGAATCTGGATATCATCTTGCCTTGGTGTACAGTCTCAGATGTCTTTCAGTTCCTTTAAGTTGCAAGTCACCATTGCTGTGCACTATTGTTCAGACCCCATCCCTTGTAGCCATAGAGATCTTGTTTTTCTCTGTGCTGACGTAGACTGGAAATATGATTCACTATGTTTTGTTTTCTTAGATTGCCTGATCAAGGTTGGGTCTGGTATATTTTCTCTATCTTTGTGCCAAAGTTGAGTTACAGAAATTTCAGCTATACTTTTTTCACGTTCCTTCACCATCTTGACTCCTCCTGATTAATTCATTTTTTTATGATCACTCTGTCTTGAATCATTTGTAAAAGATATGGTTGTGCCAAAGCAACATGTGAGAATGATTGAGTGCACATCTTATTTAAAACCACTGGAAAGCCTCATTAAAAATATTTATCTATTAAATAGCTCTCCATTTAATTGAAGATTATTTTACAATGTTAACTTTTATCTGCAATGCCTTTTACTTAGAACATGAAAATTGGAGGAAAAATAATTGTTTCAGTACTAAAACTGACAATGATAGCAGTCTCACTTGTTTAAGTCAGATATGATCATAAAATTAAGGACTGAAAAGTACCTTGATCATCACTTAACATAACATCCGTATTTTAACAGATGGAGAAACTAAAGTTCAGAAAGGTTAGTTTGCTAGAGGTCATTGAAATAATAAATCAGAACCTTTATTTGAAATACAGATCTTTGGAAACCAAGTACAGAGCTCATTCCAGTATAACAGCCTTTTTATTAAGGCTGAAAAATCTATACTTTGGGATGGGCATTTGATTCAACAAACATTTATTGTCTACTATTTGCAAGACACAGCCTCAAGCACATCCTCCAGGAACTTATATTCTATTGGTGAAATACATCTAGTTCAGAGGTAAATCAATACAACATAATTCTGAGGAGGGAGAGAGTATTAAAAGATTTGGAGGAGAAGATGGCATTTGAGCTGTCTTAAAAAGAAGTTATTTGAAGAGGAGGAATTGAATATGTCCAGGTATGGGAGATAGCTATTGCAGTTTGGAAAGCATTTATTAAGCCTGTGTAAAATTGTAGAATTGGGAGATGGAATGTCAAGTTAATGGGCAGTTATTCTGGTTGAATGGATACTTTAATTGGAGTGAGATATGAATTAGGCTAACTGGGTGGTGCAGTGGGTAAAATGCTGGGCCTGGAGTCAGGAAGGTTCCTCATCTTAAGTTCAAACCTGGCTTCAAATACTTACTGGCTATTTGACTCTGGGCACATCACTTAACCCTGTATGTCTCAGTCTTCTCATATGTAAAATAAGCAAGAGAAGGAAATGACAAACCATTCCATTATTTTTGTCAAGAAAACCTCAAAATAGGGTCATGAAGAGTTGGATACAACTGAAAATGACTGTACAACAAAATGGAAATAGATTGGAGTTGGATTCTTGAGGACTCTAAACACCATGCTGAGAAATTTATATTTCAGATAATAGGGAACTTAAAGGATTTTTAGCAGAGAAATAACAGTGATATTGCTGCCTAAGGAATATTATTTTGGCAGCAACGTGGAGAATCAATTAGGACAATAGAGAAACAAGAGAATTATTATAATTGTCCAAATAAGAGGGGAAAAATACCTTAACTGTGTACTGAGAGAAAGGAATGAATGGGAGAAATGTTGTGGATGAGACCTAGCAATTGGTTATGGTGATTGAGGTACAGGAAGATTTTAGGATGATTCCATGACTGTGAATCTGAGTCAGTCGAAGTATGGTGATGTCATCAAAAGAAATAAAATGGATGGATGGAGTAGGAAAGAAGGAGGGATAAAGGAATGAATGTTAAGAGCCCACTATTTATAAAGCACTGGACTTAATTACTTTACAAATATCACATTTGATCTTCACAACCACCTGCGGGTGAGTGCTATTATTATCCCTATTTTGCAGTTGAGGAAACTGAGGCAGAAGATAAATGACGTGCCTTAGTAAGTGTCTGAGGCAGCATTTAAATTTGTTTTTCTTATAGTAGACACAATGCTCTAACCATTTATCACATTTATCACTGCCTCACATGATGAGTTCCATTTTGATTACATTGTATTTGAGATGGTGATGAGATATCTAGGTGGAGATGTCCAATAGACTATTAGTGGAGGGGGATTGGAGTTCTGGAGAGAGATTACATATGTACATAAATACATACACACACACACACACATATATATATATATATACATATATATATGTATATATATATATATATGTATATATATATATATATATATATATATATATGTATATATATATATATATATATATATATATGTGTTACCTAAACAGAGGTGGAAATTGAATCCATGGGAACAAATGAGATTATCAGGGGAGATAATGTAAAGAGAGAAACTCTAGGAAAGAGCTTTGTGGGCCACCTACATTTAGGGTGTTGAGAATGAATGAAAATCTAGCAAAGATAGAGTAATCAGAAAACCAGGAAAAAGTGGTAGGACGGAAGTCAAGGTGATTTAAGAATGTCAAAGAAGTAGGAGTGCTATACAGCAGAGTTGTCAAATCCTGGTTTGTGAAGCCAGCTTAAAATGTGATTGAAAATATTTGACAAAACAAATAAAAATACAATAAAAGAACATTACATTTCAAAATTGCTAATATGTGGCTGCAAGGAATATGTATGTATGGCTTAGTGGCTCCTGTTTCTATTTGACTATAACATATAGTTTGTAATATGGAAAACTTTATGGAGGTCAAGTAGAATGAAGTTCAGGAGAAGGATTAATTTTAGCAATATTATCAGTAACATTGCCAAGAGCATCTTCATTGAATGGTGGAATCAAAAGCCGGGTACTTGAATATCAGTAAGAAATAAGGAAGTGGGAGCATCCAGTATAATTTTTTTCTCCCTATGAATTTGCCTGTGAAAAGAAGTATAAAACAATAGCCAGAGGGGATGGCAGGGAGAAGTGAATATTTTTAAGGATGGAAAGAGATCTAGGTGTGTTGGAGAAAAAAAAGAGAAATTGATAAAGAAATATTGAGGATGAGATTTGATGAAAATGATCAAAGAAAAAAACATGAAAGAGGAAACATCAAAGCCAGAGGTAGAGAGGCTAGCTTTGGGGAAAAGGACCACTGCTTCTTCTGAGATTATAGCATAGGACATAATGGAGAATGAGAAAGAGAAAATTTGATTATGGAGTTGGAGAAAAGAGGAAAGACAGGGCAAATGCCATAGACTTTTTTCCCAGGAAGGTAGAAGGTGAGATTCTTGGTTGAGAGGAAGAAAGGTATAGATGGGATTGAGAAGAGAACAGAAGTTTTGGAATAGCTTGGATTGTTGATTAGGGAAGAATAAAAATTGTTGTGATGCAGTTGTAGTTCAGTTGAGATTTTTCTTTGTTTTATGTATGACTGAATAATTAAATGTTTACTAGATTCCTTGACCAGTCTTATGTCACTACCTTCGATGGAGTTCAACAGGTCATGAATATAGTGAATGCTCTCTAGAGTCTACCTCATCAGATATTAGTGAGGATCAAATGAAATAATGTGTATAAGATATTTTGTAAATTTAAAGTCTATAAATGCTAACCATATAAATGCTAGCCATTATTAATGTTCAAGTCTCTGCAATCTGGCTCAAGCCTGCCCTTCTTGTTTTATCCCATACGCTTCCATTTCACATAATGGCCAAACTGTAATACTCTCCATTTTCTCCTTGTATTTTCTCCTCTCTCTCATCTCTATGCCTCTATTCCCAAGCTTCCTGTGCCTGTGTTGGAGGTAGGTACTATTTATTATTCTAATTTTACAAATGAGGAAACTGAGGCAGATTTATCACTGATAAGTGTTTGAGACTAGATTTGAAGCCATGTTTTCCTTGATGCACAGCCAGCATTCTATCCACTGTCATCTAGTTGTCCTAGATGTTCTCTTAAGTTCTCTTCTCTTTCCAAGACCAGAATCTCAGCTTTTAAAACTCTCTCTCTCTGTCTCTGAGTCTGTGAGTCTGTCAATCTGTCTCTGTTTCTGTCTCTGACTTTGTCTCCCTCTCTGCTTCACTGCCAAAAGCTCTTTTAGAACACAGTTGTTAGCCAGCTAAAAGGACCCTGAAGGTATTAATTGAACTTATTAATTTTTCCTCCTTACCTCAACTCTTCTCCAGACTTCACTATTACTTTCCAGGGCAAAACCATCCTTCTAGTCCCTCAGGTTTGCAATCACAACTCCTTGCTGTCTCTCATCCCCCATATCCAATATTTTGCCAGCACCTATCAGTTCTATATTTGTAATGTCTCATGTACAGGCTCTTGAGGGCAGGGACTAGCTTTTGCTCTTTTTTATATTCCCAGTGCTCTGCACTATATCTTTCACATGTTAGATGCTGTTGTGATTTTAGATATTATATCTATATAGATGATTCCCAGATAAATATTTTTAGTTTTGAACTCTAGTCCTGTATCACCAACTGTCTAGATATTTTAAATTTAATGTCCTACAGGTCTATCTGACTCATCTAAAATAATTCATATTTCTTATAACTTTTTATTTTCAAAAAAATCTGCATAATTTTCAACTTTTACCCTTGCAAAATGCTGTTCCAAATTTTTATTCTGTTCCTCCCCCTTCCTCCCCTAGATGGCAGTAATCTGGTATATGTTAAAAAGATGCAATTCTTCTATACATATTTCCACAATTATTCTGTACAAAAACAATTAAATCACAAAGGAAAAACATGAGAAAGAAAACAAAATGCAGGCAAAAAAGTGAAAATACTATGTTGTGGTCCACACTCAGTTCCCATAGTCCTTTCTCTGGGTGCAGATGACTTTCAATCACAAGATCATAGGAACTGACCTGAATCGCCTTGCTATTGAAATTCCTGTGTACAAATATTCTCTTGGTTCTACTCACTTTACTTAGGATCGGTTCATGTCAGTCTCTCTGGGCCTTTCTGAAATCATCCTGTTGATCATCAGAATTCATATTTTTGCCCCACTTCCCTCTTCATCTGCCAAGGGCAATCATCTTTTTAGTCATCTAAGTTTCAAATCTCTTAAAGTTGGTGTCAATGTTGACTCCTCAGTCTTATTTATGTACCCCATATATCCAGTAATTTGCCAAATCTTGTCATTTCTACCTTCACAAAATTTTTCCTACTTGTTTTTCTCTCACAAAGACCCCTTACCTTAAATGAAGGTCTCATCAACTCTTGCCTGGACTATTGCAAAAAAACATTTTGATTGCATTCTATGATCTAGCTATATTGCTACTTGCTTATTCAGTACCTACAACACTTTACCTTCCAGCTCAGTATCTTTGCATTGACTATTTCATCCAGTCTAGGATGTTCTTCCTTATCACCTCTACTTTTTAGAATCTCTGGCTTCCCTAAGGACCCAAGAATCCCACATTCCCTTTTGTGGGATACATTTCTGTTCCCCTACCCTTCAGAGCACTCTCTTTTATTTTAATAATTTTTATTTACCAGATAGATGCATGGGTAATTTTATAAATAGAGCACTCTGTTCTATGGTTGCCTTTAATTGATACTGATGTTTTTGTTATTTAGAAGTTGTGTTCCCCATTAGAGTAAAAGCTTCTTATGATTTTTCCCTTTCCTTGTATTCCCAACACTTAGTAAAGCACATCAATGCCTTGATAAAAATTTGTTGATTGTTTAAAGGACAGATTTAAATAGCTATAATAAATTTGAAGAAGGATAGCAGTCAGGGAAATCTTTATGGAAGAGGTTCCATTCACATATGTTAGATACACTTAAATAAATCATTTAAATCTATAACTCCTTTCTCTTTTTTATTTCCTTTCTATTTATTTCCATTATTCTTTCCTTTCCTTCCCCTCCTTGGCTTTCCTTAGACAAATGGAAAATTCAAATCCTTAAGCATAAACTGAATACCTAATGGGTACTGGGCTAGACCTGAACTTGTTTTACTTTTTTGTTTATTTCAACAAAGAAACAAATGTATTTATTTATTTTTAAATGAACAAATACATTTCTCTATTTTTGGTAATTCATAATCTGGGACAATCTCATTTTCCTCTTTCCCATTAACAACAAAAAAAATGAAAAATTTGAAAGCCCTCCTCTCCCAAATCAAATCAGAAACAAAACCTTCATCACAAATATACTTAGACCACCAAAATCTCTTGCCATATTGGCTCCAGAAAATGTGTTTCCCTCTCTATTTTTTAAATTTATCAATTTTTTTTGCAGGAAAGGAATAGTATTGTTCATCTTCATTTTTATGAATCCAGAGATTATTATTGCATTGATCAGAGTCTGAAAGGATTTTTATAGTTGCTTTTCTCTCTAGAGAAAAAGTTTTTGTTTTCTTGACAACATTTTTCTTCTCCTCACTTGAAGATAATTTTCAACATTTGTTTTTATAAGATTTTGAGTTCCAATTTTTCTCTCTCCTTGTTCTCCCCTTCCCCAAGAGAGCAAGCAATTTGATATAGGTTACACATAGGTTAATCATATTAAACAATTTCCACATTAGTCATGTGAAAAAAGAAGAACAAAAGGGAAAACAATATGCTTCAATCTTCATTCAGACTCCATAGTTCTTTCTCTAGATATGGATAGCATTTTCTATCGTAAGTCTTTTGGAATTCTTTTTGATCACTGTATTGCTGAGAAGAGCTAAGTCTATCATAAATGGTCATTTCACCATGTTGCTGTTACTTTGGACAATGTTCTGGTTCTGTTCATTTCATTTGTCTTCAGTTCATACAAGTCTTCCCAGATTTTTCTGAAATCCTCCTTGACAATATTTTTTAAAAATTATAGCTTTTTGTTTACAAGATATATGCATGGGTAATTTTTTAGCATTGACAATTGCAAAACCTTTTCCAATTTTTCCTTTCCTTCCCCCCACTCCCCTCCCCCAGATGGTAGATAGACCAATACATATTAAATATGTTAAAGTATAACTTAAATACAATATTGTATTAAACACATGCCCATACAGTTATTTTACTGTACACAAAGAATCAGACTTTGAAATAGTGTACAATTAGCCTGTGAAGGAAATAAAAAAATGCAGGTGGGCAAAAATAGAGGGATTGGGAATTCTTTGTAGTGGTTCATAGTCATGTCCCAGAGTTCTTTCGCTGAGTGTAGCTGGTTCAGTTCATTACTGCTCTATTGGAGATGATTTGGTTCATCTCATTGTTGAAGAGAGCCACATATATCAGAATTGATCATCATATAATATTGGTATTGAAGTATATAATGATCTCCTGGTTCTGCTCATTTTACTCAGCATCAGTTCATGTAAGTCTCTCCAGGCCTTTCTAAAATCATCCTGCTGGTCATTTCTTACAGAACAATAATATTCCATAATATTCCCTTTTTTTTAAAATTTTTTAAAAAAAATTAATTAATTAATTAATTAATTTAAAAAATAATTTTATCCCTTGTATTCATTTTTCCAAATTATCCCCTCCCTCCCTCCACTCCCTCTCCCCGATGACAGGCAATCCCATACATTTTACATGTGTTACAATATAACCTAGATACAATATATGTGTGTAAATACCATTTTCTTGTTGCACATTAAGTATTAGCTTCCGAAGGTATAAGTAACCTGGGTAGATAGACAGTAGTGCTAACAATTTACATTCACTTCCCAGTGTTCCTTCTCTGGGTGTAGTTATTTCTGTCCATCATTGATCAACTGGAAGTGAGTATTCCATAATATTCCTATACCACAACTTATTCAGTCATTCTCCAATTGATGGGCATCCATTCAGTTTCCAGTTTCTGGCCACTACAAAGAGGGCTGCTTGGCAAATTTTTTTGAAGAAGTTGTCTTGTTTGTTTCTGAACTACTCTGATTTTTAACCACATCCTGCTAAGCTCAGGCTTCACTGGAAGCACCAGGACTCTGGGACAATCTGCTCTAAGGGAGGCCCACAACATCCCCACCCTGTTCCAAAGAAAGGGAGTGGAATTTGGAGGAAATAGGATAGCCATCCCTTTGCCACCAAACATGTAAGTCTCCCCTTTAGGTTATTTAGCTGACTAGCACTAAGACCTAATCATCTTTCTGGTAGACCTTATCCCTCTTGAAAGACCAAGTTTTTAACAGTGCTCATGAGTAGCTTTTCTCTAATCTCCCATGGTTCATTCAGTACTAATTCCAGTGTATGCATGTCTGGAAGTCAAAAGGAGTCATGAGCGCCTCCATTCCCACCTCACCAGTCTCACATTCTGTCAACAAATATTTACTGTATGCTCTATATTTGTCAGGTGGGCAGCTAGCTGGTTCAGAGTATAGAGTGCCGGGGCTAGAGTCGGGAAACACCTTCCTGAGTTCAAATTTGACCTCAGATACTTACTGGGCAAGTCATTTAACTCTGTTTGCCACCATTTCTTTCTCTGTAAAATGAACCAGAGAAGGAAATGGTAAAGCACTTATTTCTGCCAAGAAAACCCCAAATAGATCATGAAGAGTTTGAACTTGGCTAAAGCTGATTTTGCCAGGTATGCTACTTGGGATAACAGCAGTAATAATAAAAGCTGTCTCTGACTACAAGAGCTTGCACTGTAATTGGTAAGATGTCATGTAAATTAGTTACTACAGGACAGACACACACAGAGAAGGGATACAGAAAGCCGCCTCCTGGTGATAGGGTGTGAGCTGAGGCAGTGTGAGAGATTTAGAAGAGAAATAGAAGTTGAATATTCATAAACTCTAGTGGTGGGTAGAAACCAGTATCCAGGCAATCACTCACTGGCTCCTTCACTAGTACTTTAAACATCAATGATTACTATTACCCAAGCACTATTAAATTTATTCTTGTCATCCTATCAAGAGGACTCCTCTGTCACAGACTCTTGGTTTTGTGATCCCAAACTCCCAAAAGGGCAAAAGGAACTAAGGGCAACAGGAAAGCTTGTAAGAGCCTTTCCCCAAAAGTAGGGATAGCCACTGAAAAACAATAATAGCTAGCATTTAAATAATGCTTTAAGTCTGCAAAGCACTTTATAAATGTTTTATTTTCACAATAATCCTATGAGGTAGGTGTTCTTATTCCTAATTTATAGATGAAGAAATAGATCAAGAAAGGTTAATTGACTTGCTCTGGTTAAATACATCTAGTGTTTCAGGTCAGTTTTAAATTTTGGTCTTTCTGACTCAAAAGTCCAACACAGGGGAGGAAAAAACAATGATCATGAGACTGATTAGGTTGAAATCGTAGTCAATCTTTTACACTAAATATTTTTTTCCCAGAACCCAAGAGGAGGAAAAAAAATCAGAACAGTTTAAAGGTCATCTCCTTTTATTTTTTCTTATTATGCTTTATTAGAAACACTAATGGCCAATGCAATAATCAAAGGACAAACAGGCAAGAAAATAGTCTCTGAATAATCCAAAGAGCCTGAATAATTGATAATTCACTGTATTCTTCAAATTCTGACATTGAAAGGCATGGAAAGGTCCAAAAATACATTAAAACTGGATGACATTAAGTAAGTCTTCATCCTGCTATTATCCAAATATGACAGCTACTCAAATTGCTGACATAAAAGACAGCAATCCATTGCTTTCACTGAGAAATTTTGAAGGCATTTAACTTAGAAGACTTGGGATCAAATAAAGAAAATGATGGTTTCTGTTTAAAAAAAAAAAAAAAAAGGAAGATTTTTTAGCACAGTATCACATGCCATTCTTGTTTTTATTAGCTCCATGAAGTATTCTGTTTTCCTTAAAAATAGCAACTAGATGCCATAGTGATTAGCACGATACAAATATATATCCAATTAGCACCATACATGCCATTAGCATTTCTAATTTCTCTATCTTTTGAAAATTTTATTTATAAATGCAATAAAGTTTCAATACATTGGGATTTTATCATGGAAAAAGATGTCCTAAAATGTGATGTGATGTAAACATAAATGGATTAGATTTTTCCCATGCAAAATCTATGATTGATGAATGCAGGAAAGTAATGAAAAATTAGATGAAAAGATGTCCATTATACTCAATATCATCTTTCTACAAAGAACCAAAACACCATCTGTAACTCTAAATTTTCATTAATTATTTATCACTAAGGTCCAAAAAGAATCATTATCATTTCTTTTCTTTCCACAATACAAAATAATATAAAAAAATCAAAGAATTTTGTTTTGGAAACTTCAACTTCTCCCATTTTATTCTTCACTTCATGGTTTGGAATAAGAATGAGTCTATAGAGTATCCCCTCTCATCAACTCTGTCCAATTCTTTTAGTGACAATCCGTTAAGTACAATTGTAGTAGCCATAGTAGCAATTAAAAAAAAATTCATATATTGCCTAGTTACTTGCCTTACATGGAGTGCTGTGTTAATCAGCTTCTCTCTCTCTCTCTCTCTCTCTCTCTCTCTCTCTCTCTCTCTCTCTTTCTCTCTCTCTGTCTTTCTCTTTTTTATCTGTCTCTGTCTCTCTCTTATCATCATCATCCCATATAGAGACATAAACAGTTAAATCTTATTGAATAATATGGCTTTTTTCCTTTTCTGTTTGCCTTTTTATTCTTTTCTTGAGTCTTGTGTTTGAAGATCAAATTTTCTGTTCACTTCTGGTCTTTTCATAATGAAAATTTGAAAGTCTCCTATGTCATTTAATGTTCATCTTTTCCCCTGAAAGAATATGCTCAATTTTATTGGATCATTGATTTTTGGTTTTAGTCTAATCTCCTTTGTCTTCCAGAATATCATATTCCAAGGCCTAATTTAATGTCAAAGCAGCTTAAATCCTGTTTAATCCTAACTGTGTTCCTTGATATTTGAATTGTTTCTTTCTGGCTGCTTTCTGAATTTTTTCCTTGACTTGAAATTTCTTGAATTTGGTTATAATGCTCTTTGGAGTTTTTATTCTAGCATCTTTTTCAGGAAGTGATTGGTGAATTTTTTTAATGGCTATTTTACTCTCTGGTTCTAGGATATCAGGACAGTTTTCCTTGATATTTTCTTGAAAGATATCTTGGGATCTTTTTTTGATCATGGCTCTCACATAGTCCAATAATTCTTAAATTCTTTTTCTTGAATCTGTTTTCCAGGTCAATTGTTTTTCTATTGGATATTTTCCATCCTTTTGATTTTGTTTGGCTGATTCTTGATGTTTCATAGAATCATTAGCTTCCATGTGCCTATTTTTAATTTTTAAGGAAGTATTTTCTTCAATTAGCTTTTGCATCTCCTTTTCTATTTGGCTAATTCTACTTTTAAAGAAGTTGTTTTCTTCAGTCAATGTTTGTGCTTCCTTTTCATCCTGTTAACTCTATTTTCATACTTCTGCATAACTCTCTTAATATATCTTCTCTCTTAGTTTTAAAAATCCTTTTTGAGCTCTTCCCAGAGGACTTTTTTGGACTTGAAACCATTACATATTTGCTTTTGCTTTGTATCATACATAGGCATTTTGACAGTGTTGTTCTCTTCTGAGTTTGTGTATTGATCTGTCCTGGCACCATAATAGCCTTTTAGGATCAGGGATCTTTTCTGTTTCTGTTTCTTATTCTTTTTTTTTTTTTTTTTTTTTTTTTTGCTGAGGCAGTTAGGGTCAAGTGACTTACTCAGGGTCATACAGCTAGTTCTTATTCATTTTTAAGCTTATTTTTTGTAACTTAAAGTTGAACTTTGCTGGGGATCAGGTCACTAGCTTTCCTTGCCACAATTTAAGGTACTCCACTCTGCTGGAGTGGTCCAGCTTTCTTGCACCTGTTATCTGTCACAGTTTGCCTTCTACCCTGAGGCTTAAAGCTTCATATCTGGTTTTCTGTGCCACTTACATGCTGAGCTAGGATCAAGAAGCCTTAGTTGCTTCTGTGCTGTTGCTGAGGCTCCTGCTGGCTTGTTTAGACTTTGTGCTGGGCTGTGTTCCCCCTTTACTCAGGTGAGACAGACCTTCCTGAAGTCCTTTCAAGTTATCTTAAGCTAGAAAATTGTTTCACTCCATCTTCTTGTGGGTTTTGTCACCCCAGAATCTGTTCAGAGGCTTGATTTAATGTTGAGAAAAACTAAGGGGAACTCAAAGAACTTCATGGTTTCTCTCTGCCATTTGTGCTTGTCTCAATCTTTTTTTGTGCCAGGGGCTGCTGTCCCGGCTGTTTACTTGGTGCTGCACTGAGGTTGCCCTGAGGCCCGTGGTGTTTCCCAATGGCTGGAGCTGCTGGACGCCTAAAGGCTTTGGCAGCTTAGCTGGTGCCTTGTGGAAATCCTAGTGGTGGTGTCTGGCACATGCTGAAGCTGGTCCAGTGTTTGTGTGTTTCCTGGGGCTTTGTTGAAGCACAGAGTCTGGCCATTGGAGATTGCCTGTCTGCCCAGGGCTACGCTGAAGCAGGTGGTGATCCTCAGAGCTGGAACTTGCCTGTTCCCCCAGCCTGTGCTACGGCATATGAGGAGTCCTGGGGTTGGTGTCTGCTCGCTCCAAAGCACTGGAATCAGGATCTGTTGCTGGGGTTGCTGAGGAAGGGCTTCTTATCCTGGACTGTATTCCCCTTTTTCCTCAGGGAGACAGAGCTTTCCTGCCCATCTTCCTGCTTTCTTGGGTTTTTTGTTTCACCCCATACTTTGGCTGGTTCTGTTTTTCCAGGATTTGTTTTTGGGCATTATTGTTTGAAGATGACTATGTGAGATTTACTGCTACTTTATCATCTCAGCTCCTGGAAGTCACCATCATTCTCTTAATACTAGCCACTCCTCATTTTGTGCCAGTGATCATACAGAGTGCCTTGCAACTGAATTGCTTGGTTTTAAAACTTTACAGATGAAGAAACTGAGGCTTTCAACGACTTAATGACTTACCCAAGATCACAAAACTAAATATGTGATGACGCAGGAACTGAAAACTAAGTTTTCTTAACTCTCAAGTTCTTAATCTAGGATTGATGAACTTTAAAAACAATTTTTTATAGCTGTATTTCAATGCAATTGATTTTCTTTTTAAATCCCACATATTTTATTTTATTCTTTAAATTAAAGGGGCCTGTGGCTTATTACGCTTCTAGAGGAGTACATAATATAAAAAGATTAGAAATTCCTGTCATCTATACAACCTTTAACTACACAACGATTTTGCTGGTCAGCTTTTTTCAAAGAAAACATAGTTCCATTGATTATTTAATTGTGTTTTTTTCTCTCCAAATAATCCTAATGAATTACATTTATTGAAACAGAACCCCTTTTGAGATTATCACATAGGAGGAAATAAACTTACTCTACCAGGTCCCAAAGAACTGAACAAAGAGCCATAAAACATGCATGTTACACAGGAGATTTCAGCTTCATAAAGAATAAACTTCCTAATAATTAAAGCTATCCTGAACTATCAGGGATTACCACAGGAGGCAGTAACTATTCTTCTCTCTGGAGGTCTTCAAGCAAAGTCTGGATGATCACTTATTGGTAATGTTATAGTGGAGATTTTTTTGCAGGTATATGGGTCAGACTAAGTGGTCTCTGAAAAGGTGTCTTCTTATTGTGAAATTTTTTGACTTCCTAATTAAATGCTATTCCATCTGTAATTTTCAGAGAAGTTTGGAGCATACCCATGCTTCAATAACAGTAAGTCAGTAATACCAACTTCATGTTCAGCTATCACATAATACTTTTTCAAAATAAGTTTTTATTGGTATTTTGTCTCTTATACTATTATAGCTGCCCCAAGTATTTCTTCTCTTCCTTTTCCCAGAGAGCCATTCCCTAAAACAAATAGTATTTTTAGAGAGGAAAAAAAAGCAGCACAATTGATCAAACTATTGAAGTCTGAAAACACGTGCAATATATAATACTTTTGGACCTCCGTGAAGAGGTAGATTGGGAGTATCCTTTTATATCTTTTCATTCACTTACTTTTTTTTGGCTTGTAGCTGTTATTTACATTGTTGTAGTTGCTGTATTTTTCTGGCTCTGCTTACTTTACTCTGCATCAGTTCATATAGATCTCCATGCTTCTCTGTATTTATAACATATATAGCTTCTATTTTTAGTAATATTCCATTATATTCATGTAGTAAACCATTCCCCACTTGATGGGCATCTGCTTTATTTTCAGTTCTTTGCTATCACAAAAAATGCTGCTATAAATATTTTAAAACGTTTTGGGAATTTTTTCTTATTAAAGACTTCCTTGGGATATAAGTCTAGCAACGGACTCTCTGGTTCAAAGAGTTTGGACATTTTAGTCACACTATTTGCATAATTTCAAATTGTATCATAGTTCCTAGTATCATGTTGGTGACAGTTAAGATATTATTGCTTATGGTCTGACTAGATATAATTCCATTGTTCATATCATAGAAAATTTCCCAAACAAATAATTGTTTTTCTATAAAGTAGATTATCTCTTTCAAAAGTTCAAGAATAAAAGATTTATTTATTTATTTTTTATTTATAGGCTGGGGTTAAGTGACTTGCCTAGGGTCACATAGCTACAATGTATTAAGTGTCTGAGACTAGATTTGAACTCGGGTCCTCCTGAATTCAAGGCTGGTGCTCTATCCACTGCGCCACCTAGCTGCCCCAAGAATAAAAGATACTAAAGACCTTTTGCCCTTTTATACATAGTCAAAGTATAGTATAGTATAGTACCTTGTCATTGATAGGCATATAATAAATGTTTGTTAAACTGAATTGGATACTTCAGCATTATTCTAAAATGAAAGGAAAAATGGAGTGGGAAGATCTTCTGTGGTTATTAGGCAATTTCCATGCAATTGATTCACTAAACTCTCTTGTGGAATCATATATCCCTATGGTTAGCTATATCACAAATCTTACAATTTCTAGAGTATTGTCACATCAAACTGTGTATCATTGTGAATGGTTTTGTGGCTGCCTCCATACTTGGAAATAATGCTATTCATAAAAATCTCCTCATAAGTGCTATCAGCTCTTTACAGTCACCAAATTATAAATCAACTTAGATATGAGCGCCACATAACCAAAAAGTTTATAATGCTGTTAATCTTTGTCATTAGGAGAAATTTAAGTTATGTATGCCATAGCAAAAACATTTTAAAACTCTCATCCAGAACATTTTAATTATATCATGCAAAGATGTGTTGATTGCCCATAACACTTAATTTATTGTGGACATAAGACCTAATGAACAAATACATTAAATACTCTATAACTGGGCTAGGAAAAATGATAGCACAATCAGAAATGCAAGATCAGTCCTTCATCCTAATTAAGATGAAACATGATGGAGAAAAATATCAATTAGTTATGTTCACCTTTATTGCTCAGAAACTTGTTTCTCCAGGTGCTATTTTGTAATTACTACATAGTGTTTTCCATTCAGTGTGTAATTTCTTGCCATTGGGGAATTCTTAACAAATCTGCAAGTAGATACTCACCATGGGCAAGTCAGGGGTTAATCTACAAAATAGTAATAGTATAGAGTAAAACAACATGTAGCGAGAAGAATACTTTCTTTTAAGAGACTATTAACATGACTCCAGCTGCAGAAAATATCATCCTTATAAAATTTCCCAAAACTGCACTGTGATTGGCATTTGGGAAAGGACAAAGCTTTAAAATAGAAAAGGGAAAGTAGAAAATAACAAAGCATTAAAAGTTAATTCTTCTAATCTTTTCAGATGTATAGGAAAATTATGCTTAAGTTTTTCTAAGATTCCCTTTTATATCCTAAAAATATTTCTTCATTCATATTCTTTTTCCAGAATCTTCTTTCCAATAATATCTGCTCTCTAGATATTCCTATTGAGTTAATCTTGAGTTGGAAAGAGTGTGGATATTCTTAATAATTAAAAAATAATTTATTTACCAGTCTCCAGCTTTCAGGAAGCATATCTTTATTAGATGATCCTTCAAATATTTCTTCAACTGGTATCATCACATTGTACTGAAAGAAGCTTGTAGATATACTCTTTACTCTTCTTGGAGAATTCTTGGAATTCCCAGTAGCCAGAGATTCTAGTGTTTTGGCTTTTGTAGAGGTTTGTTTCTCCAAAGTGTCTTTTTCTGAACTTTCAACTCTTTTGCAAAGACCTGGAGGTCTTGATGGCTTCAGCTCTTGTGAAAGTTCTATTGCCCTTGATCTATTTCTTTTTTTTTTTCTTAGTGAGCTTTCATTAAGGTAGTTCTTATGAATATTTCTATCACTGAAATGAAAAATTTTTACATTCCCTCTTTATATGAGTTAATATCTGGACCTGGCCACCATGTAGAATAGGGATCTGACTTTTGAATGTTCTTTATTTTTGATTTAGTTTCATTTTTTTACATCACATTCATTGCTGAATAACCATACCCATCTTACCATCTAGTGGACTTTCCTTGTAATAATTTTAAAAAGCAACAACAAAAAATAAATCCCAAACTGTTGATAGCATATACAATATTTCATACCTATAATTTCTCAACTTTTCAATTAATGGATAGCAGTACAATTTCTCATGTCTTCTGTAGGTCAAACCTAGTCACTGAAAATGACTATGGGGGAGGATTCTGGGAAAATGGCAGGGTAGGTCAGAAAATTCCAAACTCTCTAGATTTTCCCCAGAAATAAAATAAAATTATACTGGCCAAAACCAAATATAACATGGGGCAGAACAAGGGCCTTCCTCAGACAGTCCAAGAAGACTAAAAGAAAGAGTCTGAGACTGAGCTTGAACTTGTGTGAAGTATCAAATCTCTAGGCTAGCTTTGCAGAAACTGCAATGGGGAACCCTGGAGCTAATTGGCATCAGACGTAGCTTCAGCAAGAACCACAGGAACTTTTACTTCGGGACATCATGGGTAATCTGCTGTTTGAGTCTGGAAAGACTGAGGGAACCTCTCCTGATAAGAAACATCAGGCTGAGCTGTGCTCAGAATTGGAGCCCAAGGGCAGAAGGAACCAGCATACCTCCGTGAGGGCAGAAGCAGCAGAGCAGGGATGTTGCTGACTGCCCACATTTGCAGGAGTGGGGATCTTTAGGTCTGGGGTTCTAGATAAGAGGGGTGAGCTGAAGTGAAGCTAGAATCACCATCCTCCTCAAACCCAGAATTAGAGATGCTTATACTTTAAAAAAATGAACAGGCAAAGAAGAAAGAACAACTCTAGAAACTAATAGGGAAGACTGGGATTCATCATCAGAGGAAGATACTGAAATAAAAAAGATTCTTCCACCCCAAAGAGTAATGTTAAATGGCTCCCATCCCAGAGAGAATTTATAGAACTCAAAAAAAGACAATTTTAAGGGACTCAACAAGGACAAACTGTTTATGGTTTGTATGTGGAAATACAAATCATACACCTAAAATTGATAGTTCAAAAGAAAGACTGGGGCTGAGTAGGTTCTAACTCTAAAAAACTAAAATTGTCTAGGAAAAGATAAAAATAGTAATTATGCTACATGAATGAGATGCTCAGGAAGAATCAGTACAGAGGCATTAAAGGAGGGAGGAGGGCTGGTAGTTCTGAAAGCCCACACACATTGGGAATGGTTTAAATAGGGAACAATACATATATACATATTCATATATATTTATATACACACAATACATATGTACATACACCTACATACATATATACATACATATACATTATATGTCACTGTTATTAAACTGATCTTGCTCAGAGAACTACCTCAGTTTGCCTTTATTGTATTTTACTCACCACAAGAGGAAGAAAACACAAAACAAGACACCTGTCAGGTTGATATCCACTAAGAGATCAAGAACAATGAAATAAATCCACCATCCATATGTAAATTCATTCTAGGATTAAAATAATTTTTCTGCAACTTCCTTATTTTCTTATGATCTTTTCTTAATTATACCTATTATTAAAAGTTCCATATTCCTTCTACAGAGGCTAGCAATGAGACAGAAAGCCTATGGATAAATTCTCAGTAGGGCATCTGGGCCACAATATTTATTGATTCATGAGTCTCCTCAGAAGGGAGAAAACAATTATGTGCCGAAAAACACATTTTAATTTTTTTAATGGATTCATTAAACTTTAACACTTGAATAATAAATTAGAATGAAGTAGGACTGCCTGGAGGGATTTTTCTTTTTACCTACTCCATTGGTAATAGCTTCACTGAAGTTCAATCATGGCTTGTCATCTCTGGGAGCTCATCCTTTGGGAGCCTTCTTAGACTCTCTTCCTTCTATCCTATTGCCAAAATCTGTATTGTGAGTTGGATCAGCTGGGAGAAGCTGCACATTATAGGGGAAGGATGTTTGCAGGCTGTTGAGGAAGGACTGAATCTCTAATTATTGTATAATCAGCAGTACTTCAGTCTCTCATTCATAAATTTGGAGGCCATGTAGTCTAGTGGAAAGTGCATTACACTAGGTGACAGAAGATATAGTCTTGTATTGTCATGTGATATAGCTCTGTGAACTTTGGTTGCTGATGATGATATTGATAATATTTAACATTTACAAACTCTTTTATAGGATATCTCAGTTGATCCTCACAATAACACTGTAAGATAGGTGATATTATTTATAGATGAGAACACTGTGAATGAGAGAGGTTCCATGACTTGCCCATGGAATCATGCAACAGTATCTGAGGCAGGATTTGAACTCAGATCTTCAAGATTCTAGGTCTAGAATTCTGACCTACTTGTGCCATCTAAATGCCCAATCACTTAAGCTCACAGACCTTTAATTCCTAAGTAATATGGAGATAATTACACCAACTCTTCTTCCTTATTCAATAGTTTTATCGATTAGAATAATGCACTTTGAATATGATTTAAAAAGTACATATAAAGCAGTACTAGAATTATTACTAATTATAGTTACTAAGGTTAAAGGTGATCAATGGCTCTTAGTCCTAAGTTAGACTTTCTAGAAAATGGCAAAACACTCATCTTGTATTTGGCAAAGTTGATAAGTTACTATTACTCACTGGAGCAAGTCCACAAAATTCAAAATATTCAAGTTAAATTTTATTCAGTCTTCATATGGAAGGTTATATAGAATTGTAGTTCTATATCTGCATGGGGACCTTAGAGGCTTCTTATCTATCCTCCTTGCTTTAAATCTAGCACTTTGGCTAGCCAGGTATCACCAGGTTGAGGCCATAGAGGCTGGTAACTTTTCACCAGTCCCTAACTTTTACCTACCCTTTTGATTTTCCCTAGCTTCATTTCTTTGGAAGTTGCCTGTCACTTCAATAGGATCACTAGATTCTCAGAGCTTCAATTCAACTACTCTCCAGATTTTTTAAGGAATAAATCTACATTTGTGTCCAGTCAAAGGGATCCTCCCCAGTAAGGATGAAGGAGAGGGAATTTAAGAAAAGATACCCAGAATACAAATGTGAATTTAGTATGGAGCAGATAGTTTTAAACTCATAGAAGAAGAGAGTGCTCAGCAAGAAAGTCTTAGAATAATCACACTCAAATGAAAGGTTAGTTTGGGAGTCTGACTGAGTTTACAACAGAGATGCTCATGAATTGTTTTCCATTTTACTTCCCTTGAGGACAGCCCAATTAACTCCAAGTGGGCTCTTTTCATTCCTCTGATTTCCCTCTTGGTGGATGATATTTTCTTCTCATCCAATTGGCTACTTGTTTTGTTGATTTCACTTTTGCTATTATTTGTAAGCTGTTCTGTCAATACCTCCATGTTCAGGTGCCTAGGAAGAAAGTAGATGCCAGTTGCTTTTCAAGATCTCTCAAGGAACAAAAGAAAGAAGGGACATAAAGAAGGTGACCTTTTAGATACAGGATTGCCTAGGAGGCAGTACACTCCCAGAATTTTAGAGCCCAGAGAAACATCCTTATATTCTTAGAACTTGAAACCAACAGGAAGAAGATACCTGAGGGGTGGGTGGGCATTGCTGTTTTAGCATATCTATATATCTAAATCTATACATAGTGCATATCTGGGCTAGCTCTGGAGTCAGGGGACTGTTTATGAAAAGGCTCTCCATCATGTATTCCCAAAGGAGAGCTATGAACAGATGAAAATCCTGAAGCTCAGATGGTTAAATATATTATCCAAGGATACTGAGATAATACACACCAGATTAAATCCCAGGGCCAAGGTTCTTTGCCAAGCTGTTGGTTGATTTGTTGCCTTAGTGATTCTCCTATTAGTTTTAAAGTAAAATATAGAATCCTCAGTCTGATGTTTAGTAACCTTCTACAATCTGCTCAACTACCTTTTCAGTTGGGCTGATGGCTATTCCTGACCTAGATCTAACCTTCATATCTTTGTACAATTGGGATCCTGTGTCTGGAACTCACTATTTTTCAAACTGTACTTCAGAGACCCCTAGTTTCCTTCAAGGCATAGCTTAGGATTGTTCCCTTACTTTCCCTTTTGTATCAGCTGCTCTACTTGACTGGAACTCCAGGACCATTATGTCTCCATTCTGGGTAATCCCTGGCTCTCCCCACCCCTTTATCAGCTTCCCTTTTATTTATTTATTTAAAAAAAATCTTCTTTCATTAGAGTAAACTAGTTGAAGACAGGGATTGTCGTTTCTCATTTGTATCCCCAGTGCTCAACACAATGCCTGATAAGTCATCACTTAATGAATGTTTACAGAACTGAATTCCCTATATGAGACCTTTGTTGATTGCCCTAGCTATTAGTCCTTTTTTCCCCTCTCTAAGGTACTTTCTATGTATTTCATATTTACTTACTTGCATACCTTTTATATGCTTCTTCCCATAAGTGGAAGTTAGATAGGAATTATTCAGGGAAAGCCTCTTCCTATAGCAACTTGAAGGAGGACTCTGAGGTTGAGGAATTTTGAAGAGAAGTCTTCTGTAGGGAAGTCCATCACTGTGGTGAGGGTTATCCTTGTATGTGAGACATTAATATGTATCTAGCCTTCCCTCCCTTTTCCGGCTTCAATGGAGACTTTCATTCTTGCCAGGAGGGGAAGCAGGAAGTTGTGACCAGAGACCAGACTTCTCTCCTTAGAGAGGTACTGGATAAATTTCCTTAAATATTGTTCATCTAAGAAATATGATCAGATTTAAGCTCCTTTTTGATCACTTTCTCATCTTGGAAGGGGCTGTGGAAGGAGGATCCCTAAGCTTTAGATGCAAGGTTTGAGTCTTTCCCCATCAAACACTGATTCCATAATAAATACACAAATAGCAAGAAGAAATTCATTCTTCCAAATCAGCACAAAATAACAATTATGTTTTAACAAAAAGAGTTATGTTTAAACAGTTACCTCCTTCACTGGGAGGGAGATATCTCAGCCAAGAGAAAAGGTCTTGGATCTCACTATTGAAGAGGAATTCTCTTCAATCTTTCGTGTAGCAAACTGTGAACAGGAACTCGATGGAGACTGTTATCTCCTCTCATATCTTTCCAGTCATTTTCTCCAGCAACCTGAAGTGGGATTCACTTCTTCCATCTTCTTTCTTGAAGCTTGAAAACTCTCACTTGGAGAGTCCTAAAAGGGGACTCTAGCTTAAAGAGTCCATAAAGGATACTGCCTGAGAAGTGAAGCTCTTCTCTCTCATCTGCTCAATCTGGAACATAGGAAAGGACCATTTATTTTTACTAATAAGATTATGGTTATTGTTCAGTTATGTCTAATCCTTTGTAACACTTCATTTGGGGTTTTCTTGGCCAAGATACTATAGTGGTTTGTCATTTCCTTTCCCAGCTCATTTTAGATGAGAAAATTGAGGCAAACAGGGTTAAGTGACTTGCCTAAAGTCACTTAGCCAGTTAAGTATCTGAGGCCTGATTTTTGAAGTGAGGAAGAGTCTTCCTGATTCCAGGCCCAGCTAAGCTTTGAGGCAGGGGTCCATTGAAATTTCTTCATTTGGTTGCCAATGCCTCCCCAGATGAATGATTGCGATAATCCAACTTTATATGATAAGCAGGCAGGGTGGGGGAGGTTGGGATGGGGGAATGGCAGGGGTAAATTGGATTGCTATGAATTTCCAAATATGCATATAGATTGAGGAAATGATATGACAATGTTCCAGATTTTGGTGGAATGACTACTGCAAATATTACTTCCTTCCCTCCCTCCTCCCTTCCTTCCCTTCTTGTCTCCCTCCTTCCCTCCCTCCCTCCCTCCCTCCCTCCCTCCCTCCCTCCCTCCCTCCCTCCCTTCCTTCCTTCCTTCCTTCCTTCCTTCCTTCCTTCCTTCCTTCCTTCCTTCCTTCCTTCCTTCCTTCCTTCCTTCCTTCCTTCCTTCCTTCCTTCCTTCCTTCCTTCCTTCCTTCCTTCCTTCCTTCCTTCCTTCTCTCCTCCCTCCCTTCCTTCTCTCCCTCCCTCCCTTCCTTCTCTCCCTCCCTCCCTCCCTTCCTTCTCTCCCTCCCTCCCTTCCTTCTCTCCTTCCCTCTCTCCCTCCCTCCCTTCCTTCTCTCCCTCCCTCCCTTCCTTCTCTCCTTCCCTCTCTTCCTTCCTCCCTTCCTCCCTTCCTCCCTCCCTCCCTCCCTCCCTCCCTCCCTCCCTTCCTCCCTCCCTCCCTCCCTCCCTTCCTCCCTTCCTCCCTTCCTCTCTTCCTTTCTTCCTTCCTTCCTTCCTTCCTTCCTTCCTTCCTTCCTTCCTTCCTTCCTTCCTTCCTTCCTTCCTTCCTTCCTTCCTTCCTTCCTTCCTTCCTTCCTTCCTTCCTTCCTTCCTTCCTTCCTTCCTTCCTTCCTCCCTCGCTACTTCCCTCCCTCTCTTCCTTCCTCCCTTCCATTCTTCTTCCTCCTTTCCTTTCCTCCCTCCCCCTCTCTCTGTCTCTTTTTGTCTCTCTGTCTCTCTGTGTCTCTGTCTCTTTCTCTCTGTTTGTCTTTCTGTATCTCTCTCTCTTTCATTCTTTCTATGATTCCAGGACAGTGATGAGGGGAGAGGGTTAAGATGCTATTTCCTACTTCTTTCACCCCCTCACTTTTAGATCCAAGCTTTGGGATCTTGGAGTATAGTAATTAGTTGAGGGAGATGAGAATATGACAGTAGAATATTCCATTTTATATGATATTACCAAAAAAGAGGAACATGAGGGACCTTAGTTATGATGCTATAAGTTCAGATGTTCATTTTATCTGTGAAGCTGTTTTTGGGTAAAGAAGACATCAGCTTGCAAAAAGCAAGGGACAATTAACATATGAAATATATATGCCAGTTATCTGGCAAGTGCCTGGAGAACTGCTTTGGATTACACTCTCAAGTGAGAGAGGGACTTGTATTTTTCACCCTTATTCTTGGGTTAAATAGAGTAAGATTATAAACGTCTTATACTGAGACATTGTTAATGTCTTATTAATATAGTTTTGCATAAATGTGTATATTTATGCATATCTTTTTTAGGAGGCATTGACAATTCATTTACAGTCCTCAGAATGAAGAATGTAACACTTGGAGTTAAAAAAATTTAAAAAGTGAAACCATATCCTTATACAGGTAATGAGAAGGAGGTATAGAGCTGCAGGGACCAGACATTATGGGAATTATTACTGAAATTAAAGATATTTTTGGCTACCAGCAGAGAGCCGAGGTTCAGTGTATTGTAATTTAAATCTTAAAATACTTCCTTCTCCTTGGGAGTGTATGTGATCAATATTTTCTATTTAAAAAAAAAAGGAGCTTAATTTGAGACGGTACTTCTGACAAAACCAGTGCCCTGTATTTCAAGGAAAGTCATGTTTCAGTGATGAAATAGAGATCTTAGGAATTGCTGTGAAAGTCTAGTTGTTTAGAAAGAAGCGAAAAGCCATTTGTGGTTAAGCTAATTGCCACAGAGAAAACACTTACAATCATTTGCACCCAGATGAGACTAATCAGATTATGGCTTCAAATGAAAACCATTTTTCTAAATGAAATTTTCTGAGATGGCCTAGGGTGGGTGGTGATTGCTTTGCAATTGGCAGTAGTTAGGATGCTCTAATACATTGTGCTTTGGCAAAAAAAAAAAAATTAACATTGAATGACAAGCTTGAAACAAAGATTTGAATCTGAATTCTTTGGGACAAAGGAAAGAAAAGTCAAAGAAAGAAGAGGTTGGAATAAAGAATTGTAATAGCACTGATATTGAAGAAAAGCCATTGAAGCACCACTACTATATCAGAACTTTTATTTATTAGAGATTGGTATTGTGTAGATGGCATAAAGATGTAACTCAGGCTACAGCATCCTTTCTCATTGTAACATAGGAGGGGCATTTCTTTTTTCTTCCGTCCCCTATGAGCAAAGTAAGCTATTGTTCCCTGATCCTTTCCACCAGGACAAAGAGTCCCTCTTAAATCATGGGGTAGTCTCTTTCCCAGTGACCTGTGGTTTGGGTGGAATTTGTTCATTTTCAGATGACTTGTACCATATGACCTCCAGGAATGAAGCTTCTCACTGAAACTTACCTGGATCTATTCCCCTGAACTCCTATTTCTACTGGCTCAACATGCAGTTTACTAGAATTTCCCCAATTCCTTCTTCACATTCAGACTGAATTTTGTTGAAAGATATTCCTGTCTTCCCCCCCCCCCCCCCACAATGTTTTCACTCTGATTAGCCAGTTTTCTCATGTTCTATTTTTGGGTGGAGGAGCAGGCAGAGAGAGAGAGAGTACAACAGTGCAAAACAAGCTAATTTTTTAGATTTATAAGAAAAAAAATCTGTTTTCCCCTTGAGCATGTCTTGGAGTCAGGCCAACCTCTAACATCTTCTACATCTATAATAAATATTGTGAAATGAAATGATGTTCACACAACAGTGACCCGAGGCCCTACAAAATCTTCTCCCATCATCAAACAGAGGTTCAATTATGTTCACTAGATTCTGTTGACTAAAGCAATGAAATTAGAAGGGTTGGAATAAAGAATTTTCTCTTTTAACTCTAGGTTACCTGGAGAAGTCAACTAGAGCTCTCCCTTCTTTGAACTATTTCAGTGAAGAAGAATATTCCTCTAATATTAAGGTGCTGGGGGAAGGAGGGAAGTGATACAGGATCATGTTGCATAGCTCTTTTCACAAAGGCAAAAGCTAATTATTTTGGTTTTTGAGAAAAAGATAATATTCCCTCTTATTCTTATGTTGTACCCCATAGACACTTTAGGAAGGACAAGTTTCTAAGGGCTAACTACATAGCTTTCTTGGAAATGTTGTTGGGAATTGGGGCAGCTAGGTGGTAAAGTGGACAGACTGGTGGGCACAGTGTAGTCAGGGAGTTCAAATGTAGGCCTGAAATACTAGATATGTGAACCTGGGCAAATCACTCAAGCTCTATCTGCCTTAGTTTCCTCCATTGAAAAATGGGGATTAAAAATTTGTTCTCCCAGGATTATTGCTAGGATCAAATGAGAGATTCGTAAAATGCTTAGCACAGTACCTGGCACATTATAAGTACTATATAAATGGTAGCTATTTTTATGATTGTTTTGTTGGAAATGGTGAACAGTTGGTGGACTAAACCATGAGAGATTTAGCAAGGCTGTGAAGTTCATGTATAAAGCAGCTGCAGAGGGTGGCAGCTGAGATGGAGAAGTGACAAAATAGCTGCAGGGGTGATAGAACATGCAGAGATTTCCCTTCTGGGGTCAATGGGGAAGATGATGGTGATTATCAGAGAGATATAGAGAATATTCTTCATTTTGGCAGCTTCAGTTCATGTCTTAGATACCTTGCCAGAAACAGGGATGAATTGAATTGCTTCTATGCTCTTCTCTTTCCTCCTTCTACTTGTTCATTAACAGCCATTTGTTTTGAAACTTTTCTTGTTTTCTGTAAAATTGTTTTCTATATAATAATAGCAGCCTGGATTTATATAGAACTTTATGATTTTCAAAACACTGTACATGTATAATCTCATTTGATCCTCAAAACAATCCTATAAGGCAGATACTGTTATTAAATCTATTTTATAGATAAGGGAATTGAGACTAAAAGAAGTTCAGACAATGGCTTGTCTAGGATCACATAGCCTTTGAGGCACAATTGGACTTTGGCTTTTCCTGCCTCCAAGTTTAGGACCTTATCCACTGTGCAGCTTCTCTATCCACTAGCTGTCTGTCTAGCATACTGATATGGCCTTCTCTCCCTCTAAGAGTTTGGTTGTTTGAGCCATGAATTTGAATGTGTACTTTACCTAGGGTTTAAGAGTTCAGAAGGAATAGATTGATGGCATAGCTCATAGTGCATACAAGGGGAAAGTTCCTGATTCCAGTGTGGATGGGGGGAGGAGAAGGGAAATCTCCATGCCCTAGGAGGCTTAATGAACCATTGTTTAATTTTAGAAATGATTTTGTAACTCTCAAAACAAACAGAACCTTTAAACTTTATGTCAGACATTGACTTTCTTTTCCCTTGCAAGAATAAACATCCACTGAACTAAAATTTGCCCCTTTTTATTTGAAGGGAATGGGAAGAGAAGAAACAATGGTTCTTACTTACAATTTCATTCTTCAGCCTGACTCTGGGCAACTATTTCTCCATGGAAGATAGATACATGCTGCCAACATGAACACACACACAGAGTATACACACACACACACACATACATATACATACACGCAGGGTCTACACAATATATACAGATACCAATATGTAAGTACACAAAGTGTACACAGTATATATACATACTTGCTACATATATACATATACATACATGCACACAGCATACACTACACACACACACACACACACACATACACACACACACACACACACATGCCTTATTAAGAGAAGACTCCTCTGACTGGCTCCAGAGCTTGAAGCTGTTTTCAAGATGGTGGCCAGTTAAGAATCAAGATCAACAGTTGTTGGAGGAGTTGCTCCTCCTCTTGTGGTTAATTTAAGGCAATATGGTGGGTACTCTCTTTCTCTTTAAGACTTATTCTTTGTCCTTTCCTCTGCATCTTTTCTGTGGTACAGAAAGGGAATGAAAGGATTTCCTTGTTTGTGGACTTTCTCTGTTACCTCCTTACCCAATATTTCATGACTACTGGCAGGAGAAGTGTGTGACAAACTATGTATACTTGTCCAGGTGGCCTGACAGGGGAGATTATAGATCTTGTATTCCTGGCTATATTCTGACTTTCAGCTTCCTTCTCCAAGATTTCCTAAGAATGAACTTTGCTTCCCTAAAATGTGTTGGCAGTTAGGACATCAATAGAGTTCTTGCAGAAGAAAAGTAGAGATCCTAAGAATAAAGGTATTGAGAATGTACTTTGCTAGCTTTGGTTGGACTGGGAATGGCAGGGAGAATTGGTTACCTTCTAGATAATTGACGTCAAGATGAACATTTTCAGTTTTGGGGTTTGAATATTTTGACTGCCATATTTAGCCTCCAAGAAAGATGCTTTTGGAAAAAGCCAATGAAGGATCACTGTAATATTTTTATTGTTATTTTTAATTCTCTTTCCCACTTGTTCTCAACCTCAAAGCTATGACTTACATAGAACAGTTATATCCAAATGAATACAAACTTCTCAAGGATAGAAGCTGTGTAATTTTGTTTGTCACTTGAACCTATGGGTTTTATTATAATGAATATAGGTACTTTTTTGCTCACTTTAAAAGCCTAGATGGTTATAATTTTCAAAAGAACATAATTGATTGATACATTAAGACCTCTGACTTTTAATGCATTAATAAACATTGGACTTGTGTCCCTTCACTTGTTTGTTTTTGCAATAGGAAGTTGTACTGAGGAGATTTTTCTTAAACTCCTTTCCCCACTAAAAAATGTTGAAATAATATGGTGGGCTTCCTGCCTAGTTGCCAAAAAAGTGGATCCCAGCTGCAACTTTGATCTCTGTGGGTGACAGTCTAGGGGCCCAAAAAGTCTACTAAAAAAGACTTCTTCCACATCAGAGGGTTCAGGTTCTTGTTTTGGGAAAGTAACTGACAGTTTTTTACTTTCCCCTTTAGGCTGTTTCAGATTGGATCTTCTATAGTGCCTTGCTTTATTAATTCCCCCAAAGGCTTTTGCTAGCATTGCTGTTTCCAGGTTTTTTTCCCTTTTTCGGATTCTGTCTTTCAAACAATATATTTCATTGGTGTTAGGAAAATATCAGACAAAAAACTATAATAATAATATTTAATATTTATATAGTAACATGAAGTTTGCAAAGCATCTTATATATATATTAGCTTATTTGATCTCCATAACAACCTTATGATATAAGGGCTATGATTATCTCCATTTTGCAGACATTGTTATGGCTGAAGCAAGATTAAATAATTTGCCCAGGGCAGCTAGGTCCTGAAGTCAGGAGGACCTGAGTTCAAATCTGGCCTCAGACATTTAACATTTCCTAGCTGTGTTACCCTGGGCAAGTCACTTAACTCCAATTATCTCAGGGGGGGAAATCTTGCCCAGAATCACATAGCTACTGAATACCTTGGGCAGAATTTGAATTTATGTCTTCCTGAAAACAAATCCCATTGTCTATCCACTACTTTGGCTGGCTATGTCCTATCATAGATGGGGGAAGTTGATATTATAGGAACAAAAAGCATAATAATATTATGACCGTGTTGCGGTATTTATGGTGGAGACCCTTAGTGTGGGACTGTTATTCGGGGGCCTGCCTGCAATTAAAGCAAACAAAGCCCTTGCTTGACTTCATCACATGCACTAAGTGAGGTTGTCACAGCGCTCAGCTGGGAATTTTAAGGATTAGTCATAAAGTCAAGAATAGTCTGAATATTTTATAGAAGGACAAAAGAGCTGAGGTAAAAAATAAATTGTGTGGGAAAGAAGGATCTGGGCCCACCTGTCTTCTTTGTAAAGGAATGTGGTGATATACTCTGGTCCCAAATTTAGTTAAAGTGAAATTTAGAAAAAATAGAACTCTAAATTCTTGAGGTATTTTTAGACAATCATAATGTTATTATTCCCTTCATCATTTGTAGATACAACTGTGGGGTTCTAGGGATGGAAAACCAGGAGTTGAAACTGTCAAGGGCAAGAGAATCCATCAGGATCATCCCATCTTTCAAGAGATAGTATAGAAAGCATAATAGAATCAGAGTAATGAAAAGTCCACTGAAATGATTTTAATAAATGGTGTTGAATAGAATTGGGGACTGCTAAATAATATAAAAGGATCCTCATCATTGAAATATAAAGTTTTAAAATGTAATATTACATTTACGTTTTATTGTTATTGTTATTGCTGCTGGTTTAAAATACCTCTCGACTATAGTTGAATTTGGTTTCAGTAGCCCATGGTTTATGTGTTGGATACTATTGATTTAAATCACTTTGGCTAGTAACCCCAATATCTCTTCCAGAACAAGCAATATTTCTGCCAGATAGCTAAGAGAAATAAGTGAAAGGAGGATTGTTGTCCACTTAATATACATTTTAACAAGTAATTTTAAATTTCATCCCCAATTTGTAATCACTTTCTAAGGATAGAATGGACTGGTTAAAAAAAAAAAAAAGGAAAGAAAATGGTGGGGAGGCTTATGCTCATTTCCCCTTAACCAGTCCAATGAACTTCTGTTTTTTTTTTTTTTAATAGTTTTTATTTACCAGATATTTGCACGGATAATTTTACAACATTGACAATTGCCAAACCATTTTGAACTTCTGTTTTTAAGGGTAACTTAAAAACATTTTTATTGTTATTTTGAAAATTCTCTTTTCTGCCTTTTGCTAACCTCACAGATGTAACTTATTTAGAATGGTGATTTCCCATAGAATGTAAACTTCTTGAGGTCAGGAAATTGTTTCATTTCTCTTTTTGTATCATCTACTAACAGTGTTATTCAAGTAGCAATTATTTTGGAAATGTTTGCTTAATTGTATTTAACTTCAAAGCTTCACTCAGTGCACTATTAGAGACAATGTTACTTGGGAGATGATTAATTAGGCTCTTTGAAGTTGTAACATGTTACTGTGTTTTTGCTTTAAGTCCTCCAAGCTACAAATTTAAAAGGTTTTTAAAGTTCCCTTCTAACATTTTCAACAGATGGAGTCTCTGTTCTTATTGATAATTAGTCCGTACAAAAATCTTTGGTCAGTTGTAATCTTTTTTTTTTCCCTTATGAGCCTACTTAGGGAACAATTCCCAGGTCCCTCTGGCTCTTCCCCTTTTCTCTTCAAGAACTAGTCTGAAATGCTTTGCATAATATATTTCAGCTGACCTGGGAAAGATGGAGATGGGAAGGCAAATAGAGAAAGAATAGGATCACCCTTCTGAGCCTCAAGACTCTGTGGGAGGTGCTGCCATAGTCACATAGAAGCTAGGAGAATTAGGAGGCAAATGGAACTGACTCACTCTGAGCTAATCTGGTGTAGAAAATGGATTCATTTGACTATTACAGACCACCTGAAGAGATAATTTATGTGGAACTCTGGAAAAAAGGTATTAAAAACACTCAGAAGGCTGAAGGAGTTCTGGTCTCTAGGCAAGAAAGAACTCTCTGGGTAAGCCGCTTAAGAACTGTATCCTTCAAGAGGAGGTTAACAAATATCATTTGCTAGAGAGTTAAATTGTGGAGAGAGCCACACTGTGGGGGCAGAAATATTAGGGTTTGGCTTGGGGTAAGAAACAGGGTAGAAGAGGATTAGAATAGAACAGTGGGATAGTGAAGGGGAACAATGACCACAACAAGCAAATGGATGTACCACAGGAAAAGGATGCACTTGGGAAAAATATGGTTTCTTCTGGATAGGTTTCATGAAGAAGGTGATTTTTGAACTGAGTTACAAGAGCTATAAAGGCCTCACTTTAGCATATTCTCATCAGGAAACATCTCATCTTGGATACTTTGTAAGCCTTGTTAATATTTAATTGTGCCATTTTGTCTATGGCCCTCTTTGCTGCCCAAGTCTGATAAATAAGTCTGTCCTGAGTACAATAGAGGCATTTTTTTTTTTTTTAGGATTTTTTACTTTATTCTGTGGGATTGAATGTATGGTATATAACAGAATAACATTTCCTCCTCTTTTCTCATCTTCCTTTCTTCCCTTTTTCAGTACAACCATTTTATGCATCAATAATTTCAAGGACTGTCTGTAATAAATAGCCTGGTTCCCTTTCTTGGTCTGTGCTCTGCAAGGCTGTTTGTTTTAATGTGCATTCTCTATTTCCTTTTATGACTTATCCCTGCTACATGCCTCTACATAAAACCTCATTTCACATGTGCCAGTCCAGTTAACTTAAAGGTGTAAGACCCAAATGGATGGAGCTTTCATTGTGTTTTCCCCCTTATCTCAGCTGGCAGAATTAGAATGGTTTTCTATTTGTCACCAACATTCAAATTCTCCCTGCTTCAACCAGCTTTTGGTTATTGGTGAAGGGATGGGAGCAGGAAAAAAAAACATGAATAATTGTAAAAATCCCTTTAATTTCAGTTTGAACTATTTTTTTCCCATAACTTGTTCAACAGGTTTATCAATAAAGATCAGAAGGATGAATCTGAGCTTCACTTCCTTTTATTTCCTTTGTCTAACCCTTTGCTTCAAATATCAATGTGTAGTGATATGATTAAGAAAGAGGAATAAGAGGAGAGGAAGTAGGAAGAGGAGGAGGAGGAAAAAGAGATGAGGAGGAAGATCAAGAGAAAGAGGAAGAGAAAAGAAAAGAAAGAGAAAGGGAAAAGGAGGAGAGAGAGAAGGAGGAGGAGAATGAGAAAAAGGAGGAAGAAAAAGGGAAGAAATAGCTTGATTTTACACAAGTGGGATTAATATGTCAAGAATAAGGAGGTGATTCTCATTCAACGTCAGACTGAAGAGAAAATGTTTTACAAAATCCGAACCCTGTTTAGCCATGAGAATGAAGATCATAAGTTTTCAGAGAATTGAAATGAACCTACGTAATCATCTAATTCAGTCTTATTTTTTTTAGATGAGGAAAATAGGTGAAGTTTATCTTGAGAATCAGCCTTTTAGATGATATGATTTGAGAGGCTCTCCTCATTTCTGCTTAGTTTCTTGCTGATACTTAGAATTCCTTTAAAAAGGGACAAAACCTTTCATTCAAAGTTAGAGATGAAATATTTAAAATGAAAAATCCTGGCTGAGGCAACACCAGGAAACATTCATAGTAAAGTGGAATCTATCTACTTACAAATGTAAATATTTTCCTCAGTTTCCTTATCTGTAAAGTAAGGGTAATACAGTTTGTCTCTTTGGGACTCTGTCTTTAAAACTTGAGTATATTTTTGATATGATTTTTTTGTGCAGCACAATAATTGTATATATATATACATATATATATATATACTTATATTGGATTTAACATATGTATTTTTTAACATGTTTAACATATATTGAATTATTTGCCAATGAGGGAAGGAGGTAGGAGGGAAGGGGAGAAATTTGGAACACAAATTTTGCAAGGATCAGTGTTGAAAAATTATTCATGTATATGTTTTGAAAATAAAAGGCTTTAATAAAAAAATTAAAAATGGGTACACACAGCCTAACATATTTCACTGGTTTTAGGAAGATGTCAGGCAAAACAACATAGTAATAATAATAGCTGATATCACTATAGTAACATAATGTTTGCAAAGCACCTTATATATGTAATTTCTAGGATGGTTATGAGGATCAAATGAGATGACAAATCCAAAGTTTTTTGCAAACATGTAAATGTTATTATTACTATTAGTTTTTATTAAGGAAGTCAGTCAGGACAGGAGGACACATTGCTTGAAAGAAGAGATCTATCCATTACTAAATTACTAAATTACAGGTAGGCATGTGTAGGACACTAGAGGCTAACTAGATTTGCCCATTTCACCTTTTTTGTAGAGGGCTAGCCCTGGTTACTTTCATTAACATGTGGAAAAATAGAAGATGTTTATGAAGGCATTTTAATATTGCATAGCTATGCATGTTAACAGCCTGATAGGAGTCAAAAGGACAGGGACTATAATTCCCCAATCCAAGTCAATTTGCATTCTCTGATAAATTAATGAATAAAAACACATTTAATGAGGACTTACTCTATGACACAGTATTCTAAATGCTGGGATTACAGATAGAAAAGAAATATGTTCTTTGACCTCAAGAAACTTGCAATTGAACTGGGGGGAGAAAACATCTATCATAGAGTGCAGCAACAATGTGGACATCAAGGTCTGAGTTTTTATGAGTACTGCAGAAGAGAAGAGGGAAAAGCCTGATGGTCCTTTTGGAAAAATAGCAAAGCTGCGTCTTCATTATAATATAAAGGCATCTCCTTTGGATAGTTTGGTATTACAATGCAAGCCTCTTGACAGAAGGGACTATTTATTTTGAATCCCTCACACAATGCCAAGCAAATAGCAGGTACTTAATAGATACTTATTGATAAATGATAAGTTTAGAAGGTAGAACAGAACAAAACGGATAATAATTTCAAGCTATATATAGTAAGCAGCTTTTTTCTTTTTTCTTTTTAAACAAACATGGGACCTTGTGCTTTCATAGTTTAGGGGATATAGAGAGGTTACACTGTAAAGGATCCCTGATAAAGATGACACTTGACTTGGACTTTGAAAAAAATGTGGGGCTCAAAAGAGGAGCCAGTATATATACTTAGAAATACATTCCTGCTTACCACAATTAGTCACCCTGGGCTGGCTATCTTCGAATCTCACCAAGGCTGAATGTATTATGTAGACTTGATGGAAGGGTATATTAGGAGACTAACAGGAGAGAAGTGAGGTGTGTAAATTTGACCAGGAATACTGGAAAATGACTGGGGAAATGAGCAATCCATTTTAACAATGGTGTTCGTGAGAAATTCTAATTAGTGGCAGCAATTGGATTCTGTAATTTTTCCCCCCTGTGCAGTCCCAACAACAGCAACACAAAACCAATTAACTTCTTTATTGCATCTATACATTATTGTGCATACAGGCTATAAGTGAGAGAAGCCATTTCCATTCTAACTTGCCTTTTGGCCTTTAATGGAAAATCAATTAGTTTCAGCTTATTAAACTATTAGTGCATATAGGATACCAACCTTCATTCTTTCTCTCTTTTTTCCCCCTGCCCTCCTTTCCCCCTCCTCAATAACAAGGGAAGGAAAGAGTCTCCTGATGTTTAAAATGCTAAAATAAAGGCTGATGAATCGATTAATATATATATATATATATTATATATGGAATATATTAATATAGATTAAATATAATTTTGAAGTTCTCTAGGCACCTTGAATATATTCTAATTCAGTTTAATGGTCAGCACCTCAAGAAAAATAATTCTAGTTCTCCTAAACTTATGGCATTTATAACATACTATAGAAGCCATTGTTTATTTTATATTGCTTTTAGGAATAAATTTAGATATGTTAAGATCAGATAATTCCTAAGAGTTTTCTATAGCTGTACTAATCATTGCAATCATAGCTTATTATGGGATCAACATAACTTAAGGGAATATTTGACATATCTTACCAATATCGTTGGACATCTTTGCCTTGATGTCTTGTAAGCATCTCAGATACTACGTTTCCAGAATGGAATTTCTATTTTCCCCCAAACCTATTCCTTTTTCATACTTCCCTATGTGTTCCTGCTACCATCATTCTGACTTTGGAGTCATTATTAATTCTTCCCTTTTCTTCTCCTTATATATCCCATCAATTTGCCAAATCTTATTGATATTACTAAATCCTCACATTCATGTTTTCACTGTCCATGTCAGTTTCTGCTTCAGCCAGGTTTCTCATCACCTAATGTTTAGTCTGTTGAAATCATTTCTTAATTAGCCTCTTGCCTATAGAGGCTTTTACCTCTTGTTTTACCCCTTTAATCAGTCCTTCACCTAGCTGCCAACATGATTTTATTTTTTTCTAAAACATTTATGATTATGTCATCATTGTTTCCTATTGTCTCTGGAATAGAATACAAACTTCACTTCATGTAAAACACTACATTGTCTGGTTCTTACCTTTCCAGTATTATTTTGTATTATTCCCCTTCCTGTACTCTTTTTTTCCAGTCAAATTGGCCAGTGAGCCATTTTCTTGTTCACAGCATGCCATCTCCCACCTGCATGCCTTTGTGCAGGTGGTGACTGGAATGTATTCCATCTGCATCTTCATCTCATGAAATCCCTATTTTATTTAAAATAGAACTTGGGTACCACCTTCTGTATGAATTCTTTTATTAATCATCTCAAAGTATTGTCACTTGCTTTTCTTCTTGAAATAACTTTTTATTCCTTTGAATATACTTTGCATTTATTTGTATACACGTTGTAGCCCTTTTGGTAGAATAAAAGTTCCTTGATATCAGGGAGTATTATGTCTGTCTTTGGACCCCTAGGCTTGTATATAGGAGATGCTTAATAAAGGCTTATTTTATGAGTTGCTTATGATAAGTCTATAAAGAGGGCAAGATCAGAAAGTTCCATTAGAGATAATTATGAATTTCTGTAGAATTGTTTCAGAGTAGCTTAGGGATGATAGCAAAAGTAAAGGTTCTTCATTCATCTTTGTACTGCTTATAATAAAAACGTTTTTTCAAGGTAATTAGGTATACAGTGACATGGACACTAAAACAGAGAGGAGAGTCAAAATAGAAGGTATAGTCCCCTAATCAAAAGAGGAAAAAATTAGCAATGACTTGAAGATATCCAGAAAGGTTAGTGAAGAGAAGGATGGGTGGTGGAGTAGTGAGAGTTGGAAGGATAGTTCTCTACTTATCACACAATCCACAATCCAATCCCCTTCTCCCCCACTACTACACATTGCCCCCATCTCAACTACATAGATGTTTTAAAAAGTCCTTCCTATGCTTTTTTGTCCTTCCGCTTTTAGTCATCCCATATATCTTAGTGGTAACTGTTCCAATAATTCCTTGGAGAGAAAGAACACATGAAGGACTTGGAAAATATCCACAGAGGTTTGGGAGAGCTGGGAGGGTGACATACTGTATGAAGGAGCCATATTAAGATGAACAATTAGGGTGATTAATAAATGAGGAGGGTCTTTAAAATTAATGGCAGCCCTAAAATGCCCAAGATGGGGAATTCATTCTTTAAGTGTCTTCTAATAAGAAAAATGAAGCAAATAAATTTGGACAATTAGGAAGTAATGAAGACCCAGCAAGAAGAGCTTATTGCCAAAGGCAGATAAGGGAATTCTTGCTAGGTCTGAAGCACTGTATATCAACAGGACAAGATACATACATTTGAAGCATTAAGGGAATTGGCTCATGCACTCATTGAACTCAAGCAGTCATTTCTGAAACATCCCAGAGAATGTGCACAGAAAGAAAATGCAGTACTACTAATCTTTAGTAGTATTCAAGCACAAAAATAAGTACACACATCAAAATTGCAGAAGAGGAAAAATGCTGCATCTGAAGTCTGAGGACTTGGGTTTACTTTTTAATAATTACTGTACGATCTCAGGCAAATCATTTCATCTCTTTCTGCCTTGGTTTCCTCATCTGTAAAATCAGAGAGCTAGACTATAATCTCCATATGAAACTGAGGAACATCTTTTCCTTCTCGACCACCCAAAAACAATTTCATTTCTCTCTGGACACTGTTTCCCCATATACTTGTTGATTTTTCATATTTAATATTTCCCTTTGGTTTCCCTTCTCCCTCCAAATCCTATGACATTCTTATACTAGTTTAAACCCATAGCTTGCCCTGTTTAGTATTCCTACTATTTCTTGCAGGGACACAAGGAATATATTGAATGGAATCCTATGTGTCTTCATTATTAAAATTTTAGGGAGGGCCCAGCTCTGGCATATTATGGCCAGTTAGATTTGGTAAATGTTCATGGGATCATTGTAGGTTTTTATAGGATCTAAAGATTTAAAGATCCTCTATGCAAAACGGAGAATCCGGGGTTGGGAACAAAAAGTTAGGGTATTTTGTTGTAGGAAAACATGTTACTCTAGCTCTATGACATCTGCTTAGTCTCCTCGTCTGTAAAAAAATAAATTGGAAGATAAAAAAAATCATGAACTAGATAATCTCCAAGATTCCATCCAACTTTAACATTTTATGGTTGTTATTCCACGGAAATGGTCAGAGTGGGTCATTTTTATGATCCACTTATGTGGTTTTCTGAGGACCAGCTTCATTTCAACTTTTCTCTCCCTGAGGCTATTACAGGTAATAAGAGAGGAAGCTAGAGGGCACTCTGCCCTTGGTTTTGAGCATAGAAGAGTGGATTCTTTTTTTTTCTTTTTCTTTTTTTTTTTTTCTGGTTTGTGGGGAAAACTGGAAAACACTTGGATTTATTGCTAACTACTTTAAATCTTGTAAGGCAGGAGAAAAAAAGATTTGGCCTAGAGGAAGGCCCTTTCATTCTACTTTCTTGAACTGACTGTCTAGCCAAAGACATAGAGGCTTTTATATAATCTAGTCTATCATCTTCTCAGAAGCAGTTAGATTGGTAGGAGATGCATAAGGTAGTTGGTTAAAAATTTAACAAGTTTCATATAAGTTGACAATTGGAAGGCATATTGCAATCATTAGTTTAATGCCTTTATTTGGTGGGTGAGATAACTCAACTCCAGAGGGGATCTGTCTAAAGTTACTCAGAAATTTAGTGGTGAGCCAGAAGTGGCCAATATATTGATCTCTCTGCTAGTATCACAACTGATTGCCTTGTTTGAGAAGGGGAATAGCAAGTTCCATTCATCCCAGTTTGCTCAACGATATGTTTTGAATATAGGCAGGAGAGAAGGAAAGAAAGGAAAGGAAACTGACTGGGAGGAAGGATGGGGCAATTGAGAAACTATATAAGGTAAGAGATCCATAAGGAAAGGGACCAGTAGGTTTTCACATAGTTGTCTGTTTATTTCAGCAAAAGTACACTGGGTAAAAACCTATTATAGAGAGCCATGTAGCATACATCTACAGGAACTCAAAAGGAATAAAACACCATAAGGTCTCAATGGGAATAAAATCATTTGAAGGTCACTATAGCTCCCCCTGACATACATACATAATAAGGAGGATGAGAGAAGGGAGAGAGTGTGAGATCAAAGAGGAGAGCCAGAGGATAGAGGGAAAGAAAAGATGTTGAAGCCAAAGAGAATCTTTTTGTGAATTATGGTTATATAATTTGAAGCTGAATGTTTGCTCTATTTATTTGTGATGATTTCATCGATATTATTTGTAACACTAGTTTGTAAGTTCTTTGAGATCAGGTATCTTGTTATAGTTATCTGAGTGTATATTTTGTGTATGAGATATCCTTGGTTTGTTTTGTGTCCATCATGCTTGTATTAAACTCCTATTTAAAAAACTGGGTAAATCTCTCCCTTGGATAACCTAAAAAACTGGCACTGAAAGACATTTGTAAGCACACTCACCATAGTATTACAGATTCATAGGGTTGAAAAGATCATCTGTTCCTAAGCAAAAGATTCCAAAGCTGTATTCTTACTTTATTGTCTCTCATCAGAGGGTCATTCAACTCTTTATTCAGCTCAGCAAGGAGAAATTCCTGGATTGCCCATGTCTAAATTGAGCCATGAGCTCTATAGGCGAGCCTTGTCCCTGGAACTTTTCATGCATGAAAAATAAATGATATTAAGCTAATAAGAGACTTTCCAGGTTAGAAACATAGTTGTGTTATTTCACAAAAGAAAGGAAGCTTAGAAATCATCTAATTTTCTATGTCCTCATTCAAATGGGAATACTGAGATTCACACAAGTTAAATATGAATCCAACTTCAAATAATTGGTAAGTTGCAAAGCCAGGATTCAGACCCAAACTTCATGATTTCACCTCCACTATTATACACTTGAAGTTTTTCTAAAATGAAAGAATCCATTAGAATATTTTTACTTAACAAGTAGTGAATTGTAGTGACTCTGAATCCCACACTAAGCCTTTCAAAGCATCACTTACAATCCCAAATTGAATGGCTCTTCTTTCATAGGTTCTCTATAAATCTCTCCCAGGCAGTAGTTCCCTTGGAAGCTTCTGCTTTTAATTGGATCAGTCTCCCACTCTGCCCATTGGTCTGCTAGCATTTCTATCTCTCACGTGGCCATTAGGAAAAACTGAGGCTTTCTCTGGATTGGCTTGTTATTGAAATCAGTAGGATATCAAAACTATGAGAAAGAAAAACATATGAATTTCCCTTTTAGTTTGACTAATGATTTTTGCAGTTGTCAAGGAGTGGGATTATGGTAGGAAGGCTCACTTTTGGTGAGGCTACATGAAAGAAGAGAGTTTCAGGACACTGATGTTTATTTTATTTTTATTTTGTCATTTATTTTGTTATTTGTTTTATGATGCTGAAAAGGGGAAAAAGCATAAACAGGCTTCTGCTACCACCAGAGTCTTGGGGTAGGAAGAGTAAATTTGTGCTTCAAAACATTTGCTCTCTAGAGAAAAGTTCCAGTGACCAAACTTTTATAATGGCTGTCCCCAGCTCTTTCCTATAGAGCCCATGGCTCAGTCTATTAATGGTCCAAGTAGGAATTTATCCTTTCACTTAAAAGTCCCACTTAGCAACAAGGTTTAAATTATATCCATTCTCTTGGAGCTGAACTCCTGCCCTTCCTAACTACTTGAATAAATGACTGCAATCTCATGCCAGTCCTTATAGGCTTTGTATTTTGCTGCATTAGAGTGGTATGCCATCCTATGACAAAAGATCTCATTAGTCTAGAGGATAGCAAAAGCACCTTAGTTGTCCCCCACCTTACTTTTCTTAAAGGGTAGGATAATTGATGTCTGGTGTGAAGGGGTATTTCTTAGAAGTTCCTAAATTATACATATTCTTATAGCCACTTGCTATTCTCAAAATTTGGGGGAAAGGCTGGTTTATCGGGATTTGTGGCTATATTTGTGTCCCTCTAGAAATCAGAGGACCTATTATGACTTGGTACTTATTTGAATGAATGAATGAGAGAAAAAAGAAGAAAAAAGAAAGTTGAAGAGGAAGAATAAAAGGTAAGGAGAGGAACTAGGAGGGTAAGAGAGGAGGGATGGGAACAAGAAAGAATAGTAGATTAAGGAATAAAAAATAATATTAATTTAAGACTGGAATAATGTTTCTGTGAGATCTTGTAACTTGAATCTGACTTTATTATTTTACATGTGTAAATATGTTTGCTGTCACACAGCTGATAAGTGACAGAATTTGAATTCAAATACTCTGATAAACAAAACACATATGATACCATTTATATAACAATATCAATAACATTTATATAATAACAGCATGTAGAGGGCATCTAGGTACCTTGGTGGATAAACGTTCTGGGTCTAAAGTCAGGGTTAGATAAATTCTTTAGGTCCCTTTTAAGTCTAAATCAATAGTGTTCTTGGCCAGTTTATTGAGGGCATAAGCCTAATGTGAAAGCTCTTTCCTAGGGTTCTGAGGTCCAAGAGGATTCTATTCCAAGGACTAAGGTATCTGGGATTGTGTTCATCATTATGCTTGCAGAATGAGGATAGACAATATTTTTGCCCTGTTCATAAGATTTCCAACTTACATCAAGAGGCCCAAGAGAACTCTTTCCTGGATTGGTATGAAGACTCTACAGAAAGTGAATTGACAGCCCCACATGCCAAATGTGACACTGAAATATAACATTGTAAAACCAATTGGGAATTTTTCATTTGCTCCAGATCAACCAAGCATCTGGGAGAGAATTCCAAAAGTACTATCTTAGTAGAAACTACCTGAAGGTAAGGAAAATGAAGAAATTTGTCAGGAAATCAATTTGAGTGATGGGTAACTTAACCAAGTTTCTGGAATTCTTGACAGGAACTCCAGTTGCTTGAGGTCTTCTGAAGCCTGACATTTTCTCTACCATATTATTCTTCTATTTTAAAATCGTCCAGTATCCGCATAATGAGTCTCTGAGTAGGCACCCTCAATTGCCAGAATTGACACAATAGAATTATTGTGCTTCACTGACAACTCTTGGGATTGGTCCTTGTATTCCTTCCCTGTCATCTTCATCTGTTACTCTAATGCAAACATCTGCCAAGTTCTTCAAACTGAGAATATTGTATATTAATGCCCAGTGATGAACAGTTGGGTACATCCTACAGGGGGTAGTAGGAAGAGCACTGAGTTTAGACTGCAAAAACATCTGGGTTCAAATCTTCTTTATGATACTGTGTGATCAAGGGCACGACATTTAATCTCTCAGTTTTCTTATGTGTAAAATTTTACCTTATTACTTTTGTATTGAGATTCAAATGGAATAATGTGTGTAAAACCCTTCTTTAAGCCTTAAAGCATAATGTCAGCTATTTCTGCTCTTCCTTCTCCTTCTTTACCCCTTTTCATTTCCTCTTTCCTCCCTTTCCTTTTTCCTACATACTCCTTAGACATAGAGCAAGACTTCCATAAGTGCTTACTCTATTACTGTTAACTCATAGTGATATTTGATAATACATAATTCATTATTTGATTATAAAAATGGCCTATTTTGTTTGATGTATCCTATTATAGTATTTTGGCCACTAGCTCTTAAGTGCAACCAGGGGTGTGTTGTTAAATGTAACAACTAACTTGCTAAAAAATATGTACTTTTTTGTAATAAATATGTTATAATAACAAATTAAAATATATATACACACAGACATACACACATATGTATATATACATATAATGCATAGATGTATATATATATATACACACACACACACATATATATATATATATATATATATATAAGCATAACATAAGCTTAATCTGCATTATTAAAATTTTATCTATCACTTTCTTAAGTCTAGACAATCAAGAGAGCAATAAAGCCAGCCCTAATTTGTAGTATTTATCAATTTCTTAGGTAAAAATGCTCATGCTGATAATTTAATAATTGGCTCTTCCACAGGAGTTGGTTTTGACACACCTCTGGGTATAACCCTTGATTGGACTTGTGAGAAAATTAGGTAAGGCTTATTTCTGACTTAGTATTTTATTGTTCTTTATTGTTTTCTGTAATTTTTTTTTCTGCCTCAGAGATAGGTCAGACCAGGCATTCAGAAAAATTGAGAAAAAAAGCTACCTGGGGCAGCTAGGTGGCGCAGTGGATAGAGCACCAGCCCTGAATTCAGGAGGACTGAGTTCAAATCTGGTCTCAGACACTTAACACTTCCTAGCTGTGTGACTTTGGGCAAGTCACTTAACCCCAGCCTCAGGGGGAGGGGGGAAGATAAAAAAGCTACTCTTCAAGTTGATAGGTAACTAAAACAATTCAACATAAGAAATGGCTTATAAAGAAAAAAAAAAAAAAGAAGCAGAAACATAAAATACCTTTCCTACCTCCATGCCTTTGTTTCTCTATGCTTGAGATATCTTCTTCTGGTCTTTTAAATTCTTACCCATAGTATAATTCAAATATTAATCAATCAACAAGCATTGTTAAAAACTTATTGTCTTCCTAGTATTATGCTAAATATCAGGGATACAAAGACTTAAGGAAATAGACTCTTCCTTGAAGGAACTTCAGATCTAAATTAGTGGAGGAGGTGGGAAGATGGCAGGTTCACATCAAATACTAGTCACCCTCATTAGAAATTACATTCTTTCTCTACGACTTCACATGACTCATACCTAGAATTCTATTGCATATAATATCTTATGAGAGGTAGCAGGATGTAAGTGACAGAGAGCTAGCTGATCAGGAAGAATGAGGGCCAAGTCTGCCATGACATATACCTGCTGGGTCACCATGGGCAAGTCATTTAATCTCTCATTGCTCTAGGCAACTTTGTTAAATTATAAGTGGGAGGAAAGGTACTGAACTACATTGGTGGAGGGAATTTCCTCACCAGGAAATCCCAGGTTTAGTTTTTCCTCAGGCCTATATCATATGTGGGATAAGGGGCAAGAGTATTGGATTTAGAATCTACTGAATGGCTTTGGATTCAAATCTTGTCCCTGCTATATTGTGTGACCCTACCTTAGTCAAAGTCTCCCTGGATTTCAGATTTTTATCTGCAAAGTGTAGGGATTAGACCTGAAGCTTCAAAGGTCCTTTCGCATTTTAAAACTGTGCTCCTTTGATACCTCCTACCAGACTTAAACTCTAGGCCATATTTAAGTCCAGTGCCAACACATATTGTGTTTATATATAGTGATATAGTAAGCTCTTTTTAAAATGAGGTATGGAATTTAGTTTCCTTACTTTGCAGTCAGATTGCAATGATACCAGGTTATTTTCTAACTTTCTTAGCTCAGATATATATATATATATATATATATATATATATATATTTTTTTTTTTTTTTTCTGTAGCTCAGTTTGGCTTATTGTCTCAAGCTTTACTTTAGCTATCCTTATAACTCATCTGGTTTGTTTGCTCACACAGACTTTTTCCCTGTGGAAAATGTTTTGTCTTGATCATTTGTTACTCTCTGAATGTGGAAGTGCATCACACATTAGCTTTGCTCTATCCTTTGGTTTCTAACAGTTAACCCTTGGCAGCTTTCAGAAATTCTCACTTAACTTGAGCCTCTTTATTTATTTTTTAAAGATTCTATCAGAGAAAAGGCTTTGTTAAACTACTGCATCAAGCAGATGAGTCAACAAATTATATATATATATATGTATATGTGTGTGTGTTTGTGTATATATATACACATATACATATATATCTGTTTTGTCATCTTCACTGTCCCCTTAAAAGTGCCTAGCACAGTACTGAGCTCATAGTGGGTGCTTAGTAAAGATTTGCTATCTTTATGACCCATTGAAGGAAAGTATCTAGAGAGTTTCCTGCATAGCAGAGTTGGACTCTTGGAAAAGGTTAAAAAAAAAAAAAGGCCAGTCAGCCATGTTTCAGAAATATGTTTGCTAATTAATTAATTCTCTCTCTCTCTCTCTCTCTCTCTCTCTCTCTCTCTCTCTCTCTCTCTCTCTCTCTCTCTCTCTCTCTCTCCTCTCTCCTCTCTCCTCTCTCCTCTCTCCTCTCTCCTCTCTCCTCTCTCCTCTCTCCTCTCTCCTCTCTCCTCTCTCCTCTCTCCTCTCTCCTCTCTCCTCTCTCCTCTCTCTCTCTCTCTCCCTTGCAGTTTGGAAACCATCTGGCAGTATGAGCCAGACAGTTTTTAAAAAATTAAATTACCTGCCTAAATTTTATAGTTTAGAGCTACAGACGGTGTGTTTTTGGTTTCAAGCTGTTTGGAGGGAATGATTTATTTTGAGTTGAAACTATATAGAAGCAACCACAGAGCATCTGGTGCCAAGGCTAGCTCTGTGCACAAAGTAAATCATCTATGTTTTCTTGGCTGCTTCTTCCATATATCACACCACTGCCATTCGAGTCTTTAGGGAGCAATTACATCATCAGAGAAGCTTTGGTGCCTGTGAATTCCCGACAGCTGGGAAGCTAGTAGGGTTGCTCTGATGGAGACAACTTCATGGGTCCTTTGGAGAATTTTCAGAGGGCTTTGGATGAGAGATTCTAATGTAGCCTGGCAAACCCAGACCAAAATTCACCATTGCACAGAAATGTCATCAGCATTTTCTTCCTCATTTCTTTTAGGAATTGTAGAAATTCATCTTTAGAAGGGACCTTAGATGGTCATATTGTGCTGAGCAGGAAACTTTTTTTTTTTTTTTTTTTTTTTTTTTTTAAATAAAGGACTAACAAGCAGTTATCTGACTAATAGGGATATGGTATTTTACTATGATCAGAGATAGCCCATTCCAATTTTTGAGCAAGTTTGTGATTTTTTTGATAATTTTTTTGTTTTAAACTTAAATGCAAAATGAGAAAAGACAAAAAAACTTTGCCATGTAGACAGCAGACCATAAGAGAAAATTCAATATAAAACAAAAATTTCCATTTCAAGAAAGCCTTCACAGTATTTTCAGTTGATCAGCTTTTCTTTGTTTCCTTGTTGGTTTTCTTTTGTTCTCTGCTATGTACTTTTTTTTTTTTTTTTTAACCCTTCCCCTCTACCCCAAAGAAGGCTGTAATTAAGCATGAATACACACACACACACACACACACACACACACACACACACACACACAGATACCAATAAATACATACATATATACACATAAACACTCATACATATATAAGACCATACTATGTTTATGTTCCTTTCACCTGTGCATCTTCCTTTATAAGTCTAAGTTTTACCATATTTTTATAAATCAACTAGTTTATCATTTCCTACACCACAACAATATGCCAATCTAATCATGTTTTATGAGAGATTGTCTATGCAAGTTTTCTCTCTAGTTTTCTGTATTCCTTCTATTCTTCCTATATAGGTTTTATTTATACAAGAAAATTTTAATTTAAAATAATCAAAATTATCCTTTTTATACTTCAACAGTGTTCTTGCCTTATAATATAGTTTAAAGTCTGATACTATTGAATGTACATTTTTAAAAAATAATTCTCCCCCACCCCAGTTTATTTTAAGTTCTTGCCCTTTTGTTCTTCCAAATGAACTTTGTTGTTATTTCTCTAACTCAGTAAAATAATTTTTTTAGTAATTTAATTGGGATGACATTTAATAAATAGATTAGTTAGGTAATTGTAATTTTAAAATTATATTGGCTTTACTTACCCATGAAAAATAATTATTGATTCAATTATTTAGACCTGAGTTTTGCTTTATGTTTTATATTTGTATATTTTCTATGTCTGTTTTTGTAGATAAACTTTCAGGTATTTTATGCTGTCTAGGTATTTTAAATGGTCTCAAACAATATTGAATAATATTTAGCTGACAATATAATTTCTTTATTTTTCACTTATGATTAAATCTGTTTTGTCTGACATCACAATTACTATCTCTGGTTTTTTTTTACATATAAAATTCTACTCCTGCCCTTTATTTTATCTTTGTGCATATCTCTCATTTTAAAAAATGTTTCCTGAAAGCAAAATATTATTAAATTCAAGTTTTTAATCTGCAATTCTTTCTGTTTTATGAATAAATTTGTCCTATTCATATTCTAAAGTACAATTGCTTATTGTATATTGTCCTCATTCCTATTTTTCTTCACTATGCTTCTCACCCTATTTACCTTATCCCTCCTCACTCCTCTGCTTTACTTCTCCCCACTACTTGCCTTCTATTTCTTCACCTACCTACACTTCTAGGTATCCTTCAGTTACCCTCTCCCTCAATCCTATCTCCTTGCCCTCTTATTTATTTCTGAATTTAAAAGTTGTTAATACCCTCCTAAATATGTTATTCCCTCTTTAACTCATTTCTAATGAGAGTAAGTTTCCAGAATTACCTGCCCCTCCCCCATAATTTTCCCTTTTTAATGCCTCATTTGTATGAGATAATCACTTCTTTCTCTCCCTACAGTTTTATTTTATTTATTTTTAAGAATTATTACATCATACTCAGCTTAGCCCAAGCTTTTCTTTTCTACCCAAGTAATGGTGACAATAATGAATGAAGCTAATATTTTTACATATACAAAATAAACAAATTGAGTCACTTATAATTAGTATTTAATATTTATTGAGTCCCTTATAATTAGTATTTAACATTTACCTTATATTTCTCCTGGATGTCATATGTCAGCACAGCTGTTCTTGGTATTTCTTAACAGTGTAAGGCTCTTCAATCTTGTCCTACTCAGCTATCAGACCTCCACAGTGTCTTTGAGATGGAAGTTTCTAGGACTGATACTGTCTCTCAACCCAGCTGCTCACATAGCTTGTTGTTTTCATTCAAGCCAAATCTTTACCCATGGAGGTTGTGTCTTTACTGGGGTCTTCTCAGATTGTCTTCTAGGTAACTCCTTTACCCCGTATTTATTTTTGCTTCTGTCAGGTAATGTTCTATCTTTTTTTGTGGAGGAAATTTGGAGACTGCAAATTTTCTAACTTAACCATCTTCCCAGAATCCTTTTTCAGTCCTATGATTATTAGGGAATTTTTTCATTTTTTTTACTTCAACTGAAGCATAATACATTCTGCTCCAGCCCTATAACTTTACTCTGTGTGTGTCTCTGCTTTAGGTGTGTTTCTGTTCTTTGAATCACTGTGCTATTTACTTCTATTATATGGGAGAGTTCATCCCATTCACATGAACAGTTATAATTACTACCTATGAGTCCCCCCCCATTCTTTTTTTCCCCCTATTTATCCTCTTTCTCTTTTCCCTTTTTACCAGTGTGTTGCTTTTGCCTACCACTTTTTCTTATCTGCCCTCCCTTTTATCAATCCCCCTACCTAATATACTTAATCTCCTTCCCTTCTATTTCCCTGTTGGGAAAGATAGGTATTTATATTCAACTGATTGTATATATTATTCTTTCTCCTCTTCTCCCTCCTTCTTTTTCCCTCCTTCCCTCTTTTCCTTTTTTTCTTTCTTTTTTTGGGGGGGGAGGGAGACAATTGGGGTTAAGTGATTTGCCCAGTCACACAGCTAGTAAGTGTTAAGTATCTGAGGCCAGATATGAATTCAGGTCCTCCTGACTCCATCTACCCACCCCAATATTATTCTCACTTTGAGCCAATACTAATTGGTTCACGTGATGCTTACTGCCTATTCTCACATTTTCCCTTTTACTAGAATAGGTCTTTTTTTGTTAAAGTTTTTTATTTTCAAAATATATGCATGGATAATTTTCAGCATTCACTCTTGTAAAACCTTGTGTTTCAAATTTTTTCCCTCCCTTCTCCCTACCCTCTCCCCCAGATGGCAAGTAATTCAATATATGTTAAACATGTGCAATTCTTCTATACATATTGAAATAGGTATTTTGTGACTTTTCATGTGAAATAATTTATACCATTCCATTTTCCCTTCTTTCTACATCTATGGTAGTCCTCTTTCTCATCCCTTATTTATTTATTTTTTTGTCATTCCCTCAAATTCACCTTACACTTGTACCCTCTGTCTATGTATATGTCTTCTAGTTGTGCTATTGGTGATACAAGTTTTAGAATTACAAATATCATTTACCCATGAAGATCATATAAAGTTTAGCTCTATTAAATCTCTGATGTTTTCTTTATCCCTTTTACCTGTTTATTCTTTTCTTGGATTTTGGTATCGGAGGTCAAATTTTTGGTTTAGTGCTGGTCTTCTCCTTGTGAAAGCTTGAAAATCCTTCTTTTTCATTGAGTTCATTTTCCCTTAATTTTGCCAGGTAGACAATTTTTGGTTGTTGTCCTAGCTCCTTTATGTTCCAGAATATCATGTTTTACAACCTCTAGTTCTTTAATGTTGCAGCTGTAATTCTCACTGTGATGCCCTCATATTTAAATTGTTTCTTTATAGCCACTTGTATTTATTTCTTGACCTGATAATTCTGAAATTTGATTATAATGTTTCTTGTAGTTTTTCTTTTGGGATCTCCTTTTTTGAGGAGATCAGAAGATTCTTTCAATGCTCATTTTGCCTTCTGGTTCCAGGACATCTGGGAAGTTTTCCTTGATTATTTCTTGAAAGATGCTGTCCAGGTCCTTCTTTTGATTATGGCTTTCAGGTAGTTCAATGATTCTGACATTGCCTCTCCTGGATCTATTTTCCGGGTCAGTTGTTTTTCCTCTGAAATATTTTACATTTTCTTCCATTTTTTCCATTCTTTTGAATTTGTTGGATTGATATTTGGTGTCTTATAGAATCATTAACTTCCAGTTGCCCAATTCTAGCTTTTAAGGGTTTTTTCCCCCTCAATTAAGTTTTTTATTTTATTTTCCATTTGCACAATTGCACTCTTTAAGGGCCTATTTTCTTCAGTGTATTTTTGTATTTCCATTTCCATTTGACCAATTCTACTTTTGAAGCAATTTTCCAAGATGTTGACTTCCCCCATCCCCATCCAACACCAATTATTTTGTTTCATTTTTCCCCCAATTTTTTTTTTTTTTACATCTCTTACATCTTTTACCCATAAGTATTTTGACATTGTTTTCCTCTTCTGAATTTGTGTCTTGGTATTACCTTTCACCAGATTATACTCTCTCTCTGTCTCTCCCTCTCCCTCTCTTACCTTTTTCTGTTCTTTTAAGTTTGACCTGCTCCCAGAGTGGAAAGAATACTGTCAGTATTATAGACGGTGGTTATAGACCATGGCTGTTTACCTGGTGCTGTACTAATATTGCCCTAATGGGAGTTCCTCAAAGTCTGGTGTTGGCTAAGCATATGGTGGTCTGGCCTCTGGAGGATATTTATTTTCCTGAGGCTACTCTGAAATATATAGCAATTCCTTGAACTGGAGATTGCTGGTTCCCCTGATTTTGCCAAGGCATGGAGAAGGTCCTGGCATTGGAGTTTATCTGATCGGCCCCATTGGAACTCAGGATCTATTTCTAGTTTGCTAAAGTGGGGCTTGTTGCCAGCTCCTTGTGATCTTCCTTTTTTAGTCTGTGCCCTGCTCTTACTTGAGTAAAGTAATCTCCAAGTTTCCTGGGCTAATAAATTATTTCACCATCTCCTTGCTGGTTCTGGCACTCTAAGATTAGTCTTGGGGCATTATTTTATGGTTGCTTGGTGAACATGGGAAGGCTACAGCAATTCACTGCTTACTTTACCATGTTGGCTCCCAGAAATAGAATATTCTGAAAATTCTTTCTTATTATGATCAACCCCTTGGAGTTGTTTAGGACCAAACAAACCATGTCTGATCCCTCTTTTAAGACACAGTTTTTCAAAGACATGTATCATGTATTCCTTTACTCAGAAATTCTTAACTTAAAGGTTTGTGAACATTAAAAAAAAAAGATTTTGTTAGCTGAATTTTGATATAATTGACTTTATTTGTAATATGAAGTCTTATTTTATTCATTTAAAAATAGTATTCTGAGAAAAGCTTCCCTAGATTGCTAAAGAGATCCATGACATAGAAAAGATTAATCACCCCTGCCCTAAGTCTGCATCCAGACTTTAACTCTAGTTCTTCTTCCCATCCCCATCTATCCATGTCAAGAGATCTTTCAGCTTGTCATTTTTAAAATATGTCACTTAGAGTGGAATTCTTATTTTCTCTGTCAGGTCAGCATATTGGTCATCTTCCCATTTCTCTCCTTTTCCCTTCCTGCTTTCTTTCTGTTCCAATATCTCTATGTAGATAATGCCTGGGTCTCTATATCTTGCTCTCTTGAATTTCATATCTCTCTTGAACTTCAGTCTTACATCTCTAACTGTTAACAAATTTTCATCAGAATGTTTTCTTTGCATTGCAAATTCAATATATCTAAAATAAAGCTCATTATATTCTCCCCTCAACTATCTCCCGTCTAATTTTCCTATATGTAAAAGGTATCACCATTCTTTTAGGTACAGATTTATAACCTAAAAGTTATCCTTGACTCAATTCTTTTCTCTCCTTCCCCCCACAATAATCAGCCACTTGCCAAGTCTTACTGATTGTGTTTTCAAATCATCTATCTTTGTACCTTTTTATTCACTTATATAATCAGCAATCTGGTTCAAGCCTTCATTACTTCTTTCCTGGACTATTGACATGTCCTCTTAATTGGTCTTTTTTGAATCTAGTCTCTGCTCTTCAATTCATCCTACATAAAACTTCCAAAGTGATTTTTCTAAAGTATAATTTTGACTTTGTCATTTCACCAATTAAGAAACTTCACTTCTAGGATATAATACAAACTCTTTGGGAAATTGAAGTCTTTCATAGTCTTGCTTCAACCCATCTTTCCAGGCTGATTATACATGATTCCATCTCATAGATTCTATATTTCAGTCCAATTGGTTTATTTAGTAATAACTATATAAGATATTCTTCCATTTTTAGGCCATTCGATTAGTAATTCGATATGTTCATGTCATGGCGGTCACTCTTTTGAATATTCACAAGCATTCCCAGTCTGGTTACAGTCTAAACACTGATATGGAAGTTTGGAGTGAGATTACTTGAGGCCATGTTTGCACAAGAGTTTGCAATGAGTATGATGAATTCTTTAATTGGTTGCTGAGATGGAAGAGCTGAAAAAAGAAGGGTTACTAAGCTGGAATTCACTGGATGTACAATAAAAAGGGCAACCTGTCCCTTTGTTACTCCCTTTCCCTAGAGTGGTGAGGAAGAACAACAATAAAAATAGATAAAGCTCAATAAAATAGATAAGGAAACTATCTGGTCTCCTAGCTATCTCTGACTGCACCCATTTCTTTATATTTGTTCTTTTATCTGATCTTAGATGAATATGTCTTTTGAGATGGAAGGTTCTGGGTGACTTTTTATGTTAGGGAGATCCAGAGGTCTTATTAGACTCACTGGTAGTAAGAGTTGGTGATATCAATAGCCACTGGAGCAGTAATAACTCACAGCCCTGGGAAATATTTGTATTAAAAGTGATAAGACAAAAAGTAATGTCATCTGAGGAAAGATTATCCTAGAGGGTTTGATCCCTTTGTGGTAGAGAAACGTATAAAGGCACTGAGTCTCAGATCCCAATAGAAAGCAACACCTAAGTGTGTCTGGGGAGGACTTTATGAGGCTCCTACAAAGATTCTTCAGTTGAAGAATTGTGGATTATGATTTTGCTTTATGTTTTTTTTTTAATTAAAAATATGCCTTACTACCAGTGTGCTCTTAAGTTATAACTCTACTCTTTATCCACAGAATTCATAGAACTCTATGTGTCCTTGTGGGAGAGTACACTCTAGAATTTGGCATTAACCATTCTTACTATATTGTCTTAGTAAGTACCTTTTCTAAAAATTTAAGTCTGTCTGATTGATTGTTAATAGGGAGCACACTGAAAGGGGTTCAGGAGCTAAAAACACAGCTCTTCAGAGTTAGAGTTAGATTCCTGAAAGAATAAGTAGTCAGCACCCCTCTGGAGGATCCAACCTGCTAGAATGAGTTGGAGTACATGAGAAGAGATAATGTATTTGAGATGCTCTTCTTTCTCATCTTAATTTCTTGAAGGCCTCAGCTTCTTTTAAGGCTCAGTTCTCCAGCCACCCCTTCTTTCTTCTCCTCGGCTGTGAAATCTTTCTCTCTTCTGAAATAATTTTATTGTGTACAAATCTCCTATTTATTGCATCATGCTATATTAATGACCCCTAAATGAATATAAGTTTCTTGAAGGAAGGGTCTGGTTTATTTTTATCTAGCACCTAATGAATGGCATATAGTAGGTGTGTAACAAATACTTTTTAAATAATATGGTATAGCAGCAATGATAACTTACATGTGTAAAAGCAGAATTGGCAATAATATAGCATTAAGAATACAAATGACCAAAAAATGGAAGCAGACTAGTTATAGATCAAGGTTTTATACCATGGACTTAGAGCAGAGGTTTTAACCTTTTTTTCTGATCATGGACCACTTTGTCTACCTAATTAATCCTATGAAATCCTTTCTCAGAATAATGTTTTTTAAATAATTGAATGAAATGCTAAATTTTAGCTAGAGGTTAGTGAAAATAAAGAAGCATTTTTTTCCCATCCAAATTTACAGCTCCTTTGAAGTCTGCTACTGTACTCCAGCATAAGAACCCTTGACCTTTGGAAGGCCTTGAGGATGTTGAATAGAATTGCTATGAAGGATTTATGGAAGAGCTAGGATAAAAGTTACCCAAAATACAAAGGACTGTAAATTGCATCAAAGGAGGAAATACACATATCAGTTGGATTCTGAGATCCTTTGAAGCATTACATATATATGCCTAAATTTCTAGAAAACATAAAATTTTATATGTTAATTAACCAAGAGATAATATTAATACAATTTCTGAACTACAGAGTGTATGCATTTGAATCCTGGCTCTGCCTTCTATTACCTTTATGACCTTGGTTAGGCAAGTCTCTTAACCTTCTGGTTCTTAGTTTTCTCATTTGTAAAATGAGAGGGTTAGATTATATTACCTCTAAGATTCTTTACAGGTGTAGAACATGTGTTCTTATAATTTTAAGTGCTCAACAAAAAGGAAAAAAATAATTTCTTTTTCTAAGTCTCTCTCCTTCTCTTCTCTATACTTATAAGCCACAGCAGTTTTCATGGAAATTTTTTGAGAGTGTGGAGGGGAGGGGGAGAGGAAATGGACAAGGGTATGGGATTGTATCTCTAGAGCTAAAGGGAGATCTAAAACACAACAGATGTATCACTTTCTCTTTTGTTCAATGACCACACCTTGATAAATCATCTTGAAAGACTACTACATCAAGGATAATTTGACAGGCCTCAAACCTATTGGTGAATTAGAGGGATGTCTATCCAAAACATGCGAAGACTTCTCCTGGTATAATGGGTAGATGAGAACAATTTGTTTCAAAGGCCAAGAAAATGTCTGAAGCAGACGCCATGGATTTCTGATCAAGGAAAACTTGGTCAGACTGTGAAAATGTCACAGTCATCCATTGCCTCCTGGGCCATACCAGTCACTTTAACTTTTATCCTCCACAGGACTCTGGAAGAGAGAGTAAGGCTGACTATTTTGTTTGACTCTGCCTCACTTAAATTCAATTCATAGGCAAGTCAAGATATCAGCTAAGATGTCACTGGTCTTCTTCAAAAACAAAGGATGAACTATAACAACTACTCCTATTTTCCTATAACTCGGGGGTGGGATTTTCATCATCATCATCATCATCATCATCATCATCATTAGAATGATAGCTAAATTTTCTATAGTGCCTTAAGATTTTCAAAACATTTGTAAAACATTTGTTTTTACAAATATCTCATTTAATCCTCATAACAACCCTAGAAGTTATGTGCTATTATTATCCCCATTTTACAGATGAGGAAGCTGAGACAGAAATGGAGTCAGCTAGAAAAGGTTTTTGAAGACAGATTTCCCTGTTTCCAGGTCCAATATTCTACTAAAGAATATTCCTCTCAGATGCCACTGGCATGACCTTGTAGGCATAGCAACTTGGACTTTTGGAGAGAAGGGTAAGAAAGGAGTTTTCACAGGTCCTTAATACAGTATAAATCAGTCTTAGGAGTGGGTAAGTTTCTTTGTGGTTGACCATGCTTCCCTGGTCAAAAATCTTCCTTATCTAAATTCTTAAAATCTTATTAGAAAATCTTATCTTTTTTTTACCTTATCCTCTTTTAAAATACAACTACTTCTGATTGGCTATTGGCATTTTATCAACTTGCCTTTTTTATAATCCAAGGACCTGGTGCAGAAAAAGAGAGAATACTGAGTGCCTGAGAAGTAGAGGAAACTAAACACTAGTGAAGACTTGTTTGCCTTTTTAATTTTAGTCTTAAATACTTAGCAGCTATGTTATCCTGGCCAGTCCCTTAACTCTTCTTGGCTTCAATTCCTCATTTATAAAATAAGGGTGTTGGAGGTTATAAAATATGGGTGTTCCAGCTTTAAATCTGTTACTGCTATCCTGCATTGGCATGAATGCAGGTGATTCTGGTTCTACTATTCAGGGTTAGGATGATTATATCTCTTTTCCTCAAGCTTCTTAGTCATTCTGAGGATATTGAGGGTACCTCTTTTCTTTGTCATTGGCTTGAACACCCATAGACTGTTATCCCTTTTGAAAGGGCCAGGGTTTAGCACCTCATTTCCATCTAACCATTTATCATCAATTGACTTTTATACTCCCCTCCCCCAATACTCTGGGGACACCTTGGCTTATAGGAAAATTAGGCTCAACATTTAGCTGAATTTCTCCATCACATTGGTTATACTCAGTTAAGATCCAAAGGCAGCGTTGTTGCTGGTTCTGCTGGCCTGGAGTCCCAGATCCATTTTCCTTAGGGCATCAATGCTAGGAGAGCTGTAACACCTGGTTTTATATTCCTGGTCTCATGGATAGGTCCCCTTGGCTCAAGCTCCCAGCCCAGATTGGAGATTCTATTGCCTGCATCAGATTCCTTATCATTTGTAACTGGAATATAAAAAGAACATATGAAAAAGCCTAGAAGCTGGATGGTCCACAGGGGAAGAATCTGTAGTCTTTCCCTTTATAGCATGGTCCTCTCACCAGAAGCTGTTGGCGAAGGAAGCACTACAGTTTTTTAGATTCAAAGACAAAAATGCCACTGTCAATGCTGACTCAGTCCCATTGAAGACGCAGATTTCTAGCTCCATAGCCAATGGGAAAAGAATCTTCTCAACTACATGGTGGGTGAACTGAAACATATTACAGAATTTTGTTCCTTGTGATTCTACTGGAACCATCTCTCTTAGCATCCCATATAAATGGCTCTACCTTAGCAAAGTGATGTAATCTGTGCAGGTGCTAGATCTTCCCCCCTCCAAAGGACACTTAATTAAGGGTGAAATGGTCCATGGCTTGCTCTGGGAACTTCCTGGCAAAGCACTCCTCCCTGCCACTGGAAATTTTATGGCTGAAAGTCCCTCACTGACATTTTGGAGGTGGGACAAACTCCTCTGAGAATAAGTTCCCCAGGAGAGAGCTCAGAAAAGGCCAAGGGGAGTACAACCTGACCAGCCAAAAGAAGCCCCTGTTGGAATGAAACCTTCCAATCTATTTTGACATAAAGCCAATGAAGCGGCTGCAGAAACTGCTGACGCAGCATATTTGGTGAGGACGACCTCCTGTGGTGATGTGCACCTCGGACCATATATTTCCCCTCTGCTCTTATCACCGACAAGATTAAGTGCCCTCTTGACATACAGAATTTTCCAATGAAGATTTCATTGTCTCTCTCCCATGTAAGAAGTGATAAGTGAACTTGATATTTCTCTGTTCAACCTTTATCAATAAAAATTGTTCTGGTTGGGTTCTTCCTGTTGATTCCTAATGAAGTGGCATTTTATGAGGTGCCATTCAGTCCCAAACTTCAGGAAGAGCTGAAGATATATATGGCATGTTAAAGTGGGTGCATTAAATGTCGAAATGTATATTAATGGCCAAGTGCATACATAATGCAAGGAAATAAATACACAGTTATCGGGGATTTAATATAGCTCATCCAGAAAAGGATATATCACCCATTAAAACATAATTACTCACTGGAAATAGAAATAGATCACCTGTTAAACTAGATTCATCAACTTGGCTCAAATACATCACCCACTGAACCAGATATAGGACCTATTGAATCTGACATATCACCTCCTCACAGAGACACATTGCAACTGATTTAGATCTGAGCACTAATGTACTAAATCAGTTACCACCCCCTGACTGAAATACATCGCCATTCTGTGAAAAATATTGTTGGGGCAGAATATATCACCTGAAAAATGAAATATACTGTGCAGTATATTGAAGGCAAATCAGTATCACTGAAACAGGCAGAGAGAAACCCAGGTTTGTCATGTTGGCCATCCCAGCTGATTTAGAGCTTTGGGGACCAAGCGGTACAGGTAAGCTCCTGCAGCTTTTCTGAGGGTGAAAAGACTGGCCACAGTTGCAATCAACTATTCTAGTCAAACATACAATTGTCTGTGGTCTGTGCAGAGCTGTCCCTGGAGTATGGGAAATGGGGAATAATGGCCCGAGGGGTTGCTTATCTGCAGGGATGGGAAGGCACCATGCAGAGAAGGGGATGATTTCATCAGTTTAGTGCTAAAAAGAGGTGAAGCTGGTAATTATTCAACTCTCACCTTAACTAGGGTAACTGGAAAGGACTCGTCTCTCTTTCCACATGAAAACCCCCTTATTTAGGCTTTTTTCCTTTGTGATTTTTTCCTTTGACTTTTTTCCTTTGAAGACTCTTCTTGATAATAATTCCAATATGATTTCATATGGATTAAAATAATCTTGAGAAACAATGTGAATGGGAGGTGTCTGCTTCTCCTACAATTATCCTGATACCTTGCAGTCTTGTGGTAGGCACTAGAGACATGGCAACAAAAATACAAGCCTTCCTGTCCCCCTCCCCCCAAAAAGAGCTTACATCCTACTGGAGAGACAACACATATATGTGTAAGTATATGCAAAATATATGTAAGATAAACAGAGGGCAATTTGGGGAGTAAGGCCATGAAAAGCTGGAACAAGAAAGATTTCTCTTAGAAGTGATATATGGTCTGAATTTTGAAGATGACCAAGGATTTTAAGAGGCAGAAGATAGCCATTGCAAAAATAGGGAGAAAGAGATTGTATGTCACATAGGAGAAATAGTAAGAAAATCTGACTGAATTGCTGTATGTAGGAATGATATAATGTATCTTTGCATTTGCAAGAATAGAGAGGTAGGTTGGGTCCAGGCTTTAAAAGCCAAACAGAATTTACATTATGCCTAAAGGAATCAGAGAATCATTAGAATTTGAGTAGGGAACTGATATGGTCAGACTTGCATTTTAGGAAAATGACTGCAGGTTTATGGAAGATGGAAACTTGAATGTTTAAAAAACTTTAATTGGGAGACCAATTAATTTAGATGAGAAGTGACGATGTCTTGAATTAATATGGTGACTATGAATGGAGAGAAGAGATAAAGGCAGGAGATATTTAGAAGTAACAATCTGGCAATTGATTAGATTATGTGGGGTGAATGGGAGTGAGAAGTAAGGGATAATGCCAAATTTACCAAATGGAATGAAAGGAAGAATAGAGGTACTAATGATAGAGATGGCAAAGTTTTGAAGAAGTAAGGGTTTTTGGAGGTGTAACATATGAATTTTGCTCTGTACATGTTGAGTTTCAGATGACTGGGATATCCAGCTTCTAATACTCAATAGCTTGTAATAGATGGAGACTAGTGTTGCATTTATAGATCTGGAAAAAAGCAGCAGAGGTAATAATTGAATCTATGGTAACTGATAGGAGCACTGAATGAGAGAAGAAAATAGTGCTCAAGATGGGGGGGTGTATAGATGAAGATATAGATATTGAGGCAAAGATGAGAATAGAACTTTGGGGTTCTCTTATAGTTAGGGGTTATGATATATTTGATGAAGTGGAAAAAGACTGAAAGAGAGCAGTCTGACAGGTAGGAAGAATGGCCTACCATATAGCTTTGCCTTATAATTAGAATCAGGTTCCCCTAATGAGTTCTCCTTACTACTTAAATACCAAATTTGAAGGATAGTGTTTAAGAATTACATTGCCATTGTAGATTTGTAGCTAGAAAGGACCTTAAAAGATATGTAATTTATTGCTCTCATATTGTGGATGAGAAAACAGATCCAGAGATGATAAGTAGTGTACCAAGAACTTACCCAGTGACTTATGGGTAGTATTAGAATAGGATAGGACTGAGACCCTTTGCCTTTAAATCCAGTGCTCTTTTGTATTTGAGATATAGATGAAGAGCAGGATATATTACTCTGTCATATCCCTAGAAAATACATCTGGTTCATTTGTCCACAATAAGGTTTGAAGCCAATGTGTCAGACAGACTCAATGAAATGGCCATGTATTTTATTGGTTGGGATTGGATATATGTTTGTTTTCATTTTGGTTAGAAGAAAGATGAGTTGGCACTATAATCCATGGACTCTCATCAGCAGGCATCTCAATCACTATCACCTCTGTTTTATTGTGCTGCTGCGGAGTCCCTCCCACTCTTTTCCATCAAATGCAGGAATTTGAACAGGCATTTTGTCACACTTTGCTAATTAAATAGAATATATCTTGCTGACAGCTTTGAATGTGCTTGGCCCCCAAAGCTTTCTCATTTATCATGCTCTTAATTTCTAGCTCTGAGTTGGCTTCCATATGTATGTCATATGAAGGAACTGTCCTGTTTGCTATGATACATTTGCCCAATCTTTCTGTTCTATGGGGTACGTGCTATATCACTTTTCTGTTCCCATCAATCTATTTCTCCCCAACCACCAGTGGGGTCCCATCTCCTCAGGTATGGGGAAGGCTCATTTCAGTGAAGGAGTTTAACCCTTTTAACAATAATAGCAATAGTTCCAACAATTGGCCAACATGATTCAACATGTTCCAACTCCTTAAAGTTGTCAGAGTGCTTTCTCCATAACAGAGCAATGTAGATGGCTTAAGTGTAGCTCATCTTCAAGCAGATCTGTGAGCTTGTGATTTGGACCTTCCTTCAAGGCATTAAAATCCAAGGTTATCTATGTGTATTTATCCTCTGTGGCTTTTGCCTAAATTCCTCCTATAAGTTTGCTATATTTTTTCCTTTTTTTGAGGTGGGGGAAGGCTTCCTTATTCACTTCTGACATTTCAAAGATATGAATAGAATTCTAATCCTAACCATTTATTAGACCTCTCTCTCAATATGGGATCAATGTATTTATTTCATGTATACATTTATTTCATTTATACATTTTCCAGATGATATTCTTTACTCCAGGTCTTTTTCAAAACTGCATACTTAATTGATGTTCTTTCCTGTTCACACCTATCATGTACCTCTCCAATACTCTCCATATGATTTTAATTTTAAATTCCTCATATTCTCTAATGTTCCAAGAATTAAAGACCAACAATACCAGTAGAATATTAGTATTAATAGTTAGATATTGGTATTAATAATTGGACATTTGTTTCTAGGAAAAGTTTGTGATCATTAATGGAACCTTACAGTTTCTTGAAGATAATCTAATCCATTCCCCCCTTCGCTTAATTTTGGGTCCAACGCATTGTCCATTTGTGCAGCCTGTCTCAGATACATCTGTATTTCTATCTATATCAAGATGTCCAAGGCATTGACACTTGAGAAGGAGAAGTCCTTATGATGGTAATGTTTTCTAGGTGTTCTGTTTGTAAATCTCTGCATAGCCTCCTTGGAGAGATTTATATCCACTTCAGAAAGTTTTATCCATAAAAGAAAAAAAATGAAAGAAGAATGTCTATTGCTCAGATTATGGTATTCAGTTAAATGAACATTCTATAGAGCCTATGCATAAATCTATATTCTGTATGTATAGGGAAAGATGGAGAAAGATTAGGGATAAATATATAGATCTCAGAATCATAAGCAAAAAGATGATAATTAAACTGAAAGGAGCTGATTGGGTCACCAAGAGAGAAGAGCAAATAGGGCCAGGAATGAGCCTTGGGCACGCCTCTTATTAGTGATCATGACCTAGATACTTCAAAGGAGGGTGGGAAGAAGCCATCAGGAATGTAGAGAAAGAACCATGAAAGATCAATGTCACAAAAACTTACTGAAAAAAGAGCATCTAGGAAGAGAGGGTGACCAATAGGGTCAAATACTACAGAGAATTCAAGAAGGAATTAAGACTGAGAAAAAACCATTAGATTTGATGATTATGAGATCATTGGTAACTTTGATGAAAAAATTCTCAGTTGAACAATTTGGCCAGAAGACATACTTCAAAGGGTTGAGAAAAAAATATGAGGAAAAGATGTAAAAATAAGCCAAACTATTCTCATCTATAAGACAGGGATCATAATATTTTTAGTACATATTTCAGAGAGCTATTAAGACTGATGATGTATATAAAAATTGTAAATAAATATCAACCATTGTGATTTTCACCATACAAATTGATTCTTTCTATGATACAAAAAAAGCAGTTTGGGCTGCTTTTAAATATTGAACATTTCTATTAATTTTATACTGACATTTTTCTCTGACCTATCATCCCAGCTTGGAGATGACCTGGAAGTTCTATAGGCTGTTCTTTTCTTTCTAACCCTTGACCTCTCTCCCACTACCATTGCCTCATCTCTTAGCAATTCATTTTATGACCAAGTTTCTACTTTTTTCTCTGGCTGTATGAGTTGTGTTATTGTAAATAGGCTGTTCTTTGGCACTTCTCCCATGTTTGTTAGATTGTTCTTTTTCTTCAAGGTGGCAAGCCTATTCCGGGAAAGTACGTATATTTTTTTAACAATTGATTTCTTGTCAGGTCTAACAAGATCAATCAAATTCCATGGCTAATAAAATTGATTAAGCACCCATAAAATTGGATGACATCTAGCCTGGCATACTCAGAAGGACAAGGAAACAAAGCCACTATTCAAAATCTAAACTCATTCACATTAGAAGCTCATTTATACTACTTACCCATCCAGTGCTTCCTTTTCACTAATTATATTAATGTTTAGAATACATAGTGTGAAGCCACATCTTGGTGTAGACATTTGTCTATTTCCATCAAAAGGAAACGAGTGATCCCAGAAATGAATTAGATGGAAACAGGGAGAAGAGATTCTGTGAAGATAATTGACAGACCTGAAATGTTCAGGGGAGAAAGTATGATCAGAAGAAAGATGGGCACCTTCTCTTTTGTATTTCTTTAAGATTAACTTGACTGGAGTCTAAGAATCATAATGTTTGAGCTAAATATATTATGGATTACCTGGTTTATTTTATTATAAATTTAACTTATCAGCTCTCAGCAAAGTTATAATTGTGAAGTGAACTGAGTTATTTTTAGCTATTTAGAGTTAGGGGATCTGAGCTCTAGCTGGAATAGTAGATCCCAGAAAAATGGGTTCATAATCAGTTGTCTGCATTAAGGAAGGTACTTTCCATAGTTAACAGGGCTGTCTCTCAAAATGGATTTTTTTTTTGAAAAAAAAAAAAGGGGGGGTCACTAACTAAATTACCTTTTATTAAGCCTAAAATCTGACTTAACTTTTATTTTTTCAATAGTATATTTTTCCAAATACATGTAAGACTTTGTGTTCTAAATTTTTCCCTTCTTTCTTCCCTCCTCCCCCAAGATAGCAAACAATCTGATATAGATTAAATATGTGCAATCCTTTTAAACATATTTCCATATTTGTCATATTGTACAAGAAAAATCAGACCAAAAGGGAGTCTGATGAGAGAAAACAAAGAAACAAAAAGATGAAAATACTATGCTACAATCCATATTCAGTTTCCATACTTTGGATGTGATTGGCATTTTCCATCCCAAGTCTCTTGGAATTGCCTTGAATCCCTCCATTGCTGAGAAGAGCCAAGTCCATCACAGTTGATCATTACATAATTTTGTTGTTATAGTGTACAATATTCTCCTGATTCTGTTCACTTCAATGTATATCTTTCCAGGCTTTTCTGAAATCAACTTGCTCATCATTTTTTATAGAGCAATAACATTCTATTTATAACATGTCTTATTTAGTCATTCCCTAACTGATGGTAATCCACTCAATTTATGGTTCCTTGCCACTACAAAAAAGATCTGCTACAAACATTTTTGCACATGTGTGTCCTTTTCCTCCTTTTATGATTTCTGTGGGATATATCCCAGGATCAAAGAGTACTCACAGTTTTATTGCCTTTTGGGATAGTTCTAAATTTTGGCTTAAATTTTAGACTAGAGAAAGTGTGATAATGCTGCCAAGCTTTACTGAAGAATAGGCTTGGACTTAAGTAAGAACAGTAATTGCACATGACCTTTGGCCAATGGGAAAATTGATGGATTTTGAGTCATCTAAATGGGCTCAATCCCCAGAAATTACTACCTGAGTGAACTTGGGCAGGTCACACAGGCAACTTCCTGTGTCTCAGGTTCCCCGTCTTTAAAAAGGAGATGATAGTTAAACAGCTCCCTTCTGGCTTCAAATAAATGATTCTAAGTGGGAAGGGAAAGAAGAAATAGGCTATCTGAGAATTATTTTGTACTCTTTTTACTCATCCATTCCCTTGGCTCCCTTTTTGGAAGGCAGATGGTCAGAGAACAGGTGGCTGTGCAGGAAGTCCCAGTAGATTCATAATAGGTATTAATTGGAAGTTCATTTTCATCTCCTTTCAGGAATGCTCACAGACCTTGAATCTTCAGGGCTACTGTTAGCAATTATAGTTTCAGTTTTTAGAAATCATATTTTGTTGGATTTAAATATTTGTCATTGATCTAGAAGTTCTGTGTAGATTTTGCATGCTTACTACCTAGATGCCTATATTCTATATTGTTTTCTACTACTGCCACCTCAATGATTAATTCGTTGATGATGGTGATGATGATAATTACTAAGTTTAAAAAAGAATTTAATCTTTTGATCCTTATAGCAAATGTGAGGTTTAGGCTATTATTGCCTCATTTTGTACACAAGGAAACTGAGGCTAAGAAGTTAAATGACTTGCCTAGGATCATACAGCTAGTAAGTGTCTGAGTCAGAATTCACATTCAAGTTTTCCTATCTTCAGCTCCAGCCATCCACTATATCACCTAGCTTTCTCATTAAATACTTCTCTCTTAAGCAAAATCATTTGTGTATTCAGTATACTTCAGTATACTCTGTCAAAGATTCTGTTTCCTGTTGTGGAAATTTACTTCCACCTAAGTAAAGAACAGAGTTAGTAGAGAAAATAGAACAAAAGCCTTCAAGATTTATCTCTCTGTCTTTAGTAGAATTGGTAGGAAAATAAGGGCAGTGTTTATCAAAGGAGTTTGGTCATGTCTTTCTTTTCTTTTTTGAATTTTTTTATTTAAAAATAATAGCTTTTTATTTTTCAAAATACATGCAAAGATGGTTTTCAACATTCACCCTTCCAAAATCTTGTGTTCCAATTTTTTCTCCCTTCTCTCCTCCCCCCCCTCCCCTAAAAAGCAAGCAATTCAATATAGGTTAAACATTTTCAATTTTTCTAAATATATTTCTGCATTTATCATGCTGTGCAAGAAAAATCAGATCAAAAAAGAAAAAACAAGCAAACAAACATTAACAAAAAGGTAAAAGACTATGCTGTGATCCACATTCAGTCTCCATAGTCTTCTCTCTGAAAGAGGTTTGTTTTCTCTTTTTTATGGTCTCTTTGGGATATAAACTTAGTAAAGACACTGCTGAATCAATATGCACAGTTTGATAATAACTCTGGGCTTAGTTCTAAATTGCTCTCCATAACTGTTGGATCAGTTCACAACTGCACCAATAATGTATTATTGTCCCAGTTTTCCCACATGTCCGCTAACATTTTTCATTATCTTTTCCTGTTATCTTAGAGAGGTATGAAATAAAACTTCAGAGTTGTTTTAATTTGCATTTCTCTAATCAAAAGTGATTTAGAACATTTTTTTCATATGACTATAAATGACTTTAATTTTTTCTTCTGAAAAATCATCTATTCATATCCTTTGACCATTTAACAATTGAGAATGGCTTGTATTCTTATAAATCAGAGTCAATTCTCTATGTATTTTAGAATGAGGCCTTTATCAGAGATCTTGGATGTTAATTTTTTCTCCTAGTTTTCTAATGTTGGCTGCATTGGTTTTGTTTGTACAAAAATTTTAATTTAATATAATCAAAATTATTCATTTTTGCATTTCATAATGTTTCCTAGTTCTTTTTTGGCCATAGATTCCTTCCTTCTCCACAGATATGAGAAGTGGATTATTCCTTGTTCTCCTAATTTGCTTTTGGTATCACTCTTTATGTTTAAATCATGAACCTATTTCACTCTTGTATTGTATAGGGTGTTAGGTCTTGCTCATTGCCTAGTTTCTGCCATATTATTTTCCAGTTTCCCCAGAAACTTTTGCCAAATACTGTTCATGTCTTTCTAATAGCTATTTAGTGATAGAACCTGCAAAGTATCCTGGGTCTTGCAGCTCAAAGACCAGAGCTTCTTCCATTACACCAAATTTTTCTCCATTTATTTTATGGCTTCTTTTAGAGTATATATATATTTTTATGATCTATGCTACTTCTGGATTAAGGTATCTTTGCATTGATTGGACATAGGACATAAATTTGTTATATGTGGATATATATGGATAATGCCTTAATAAATTATGTATTTCAATACCCAACAATGATCTAGATGATATGACTCTTCATTGGAGGCATGTGTTATAGTGGAAGAAACAATGAATTTGGCTTCAAATCATATCTTAGTTAATTGTTAACCACTCTTGCCTCAGTTTTTTCTCACCTCTAAAATGAAGGCGTTGGAAAAGATTGTTTCTAAATTCCCTCTGAACTGATGATTCATGAAGAGATTTAAAGTCTAGCTAAGGATTTGAGACACATACATATGAAATAGATAACATTTCAAGCTGAAGATTTGAGATATATACATATGAAATAGATAACATTTCAATCATCTTAAGGAGAATTGGAGACATTGATTAAGATATGCCCTGGCTATTCTTTGGCATTCATCCTAGTTTCCTGCCCATTGTTCCCCTTCTCCTTCTCTAGACCTAAAGATCTAGAACTTTAAGTGAATAAAAGGACTCATGTAAAAAAGCCCTCTGTGATGAAGAACTATTTCCCCAAACATTTGGATATAAACAATCCTGCAACAAACCCTAAATTAACTTAAATGTTATAGTAATGATGATATAACTTTTATATAGCTTTTTAAGAATTGCAAAAAAATTTCACAATGATTTTGTCTTCACAATAACTCTATGATGTAGTTGCTAATATTAATAAAATAATCCTTATTTTATAGATGGAGAAATAGAAGCAAACAGAAGTGAAATAACTAGCCCAAAGTCATAGAGCTAATAAGTATCTGAGGTTACATTTGAATTCAAGTCTTCCTGATTCCAGTTTCAGCACACTATCTGCTTAGCTGTCTACCAATTGGTTTGCACTACTACTAGCACTACCATGATTAACAAGCATTTATTAAGTACTTACTAAATATGAAGCACTGTACCAAGCACTGAGGCTACAAAGAACAACCCCCCCCAAAACAAACAAACAAACAAACAAACAAAAAACAAAAGGAATGGTCCCTGCCAAGGTTACCCCTATAGTATATGGGGCCCTAGATGAATACTTTTTGGAGTGACCCTATAGAATTTGATTAAAAATATAGTCTAAAATTAATTGGCCCATCTGAGTTCTATTGATTTATTGATGAAAATTTGGAATAATTATTTTACAGCATTTACTTTTTATTAAGAAGTATTGTGATTTAGAACACTCAATTATACAGAGCCAAAATGAATTGTCTAAATTTGGATCATTGAACCACCTATTTGTATTACAATTCTATGCAGAGTGGAAGACTCTTAACAATTAAAGAGTAAATTCCCCTTGCCTCACTGCGCTTCACTGGACCACCTTCATGACATTATTTGTCATATATTCCAGGAAAACAATCTACATCAGGTCAAGTCCTTCTAGCTGCTTGGTTGCTTTCAACATGCCACAGATATACATAGTTTCATTTTTAGAAAGCGTTTTCAGCACCATTCAAGTTGATGTTCAAAGGTTGGAGTACATTTGAATGATCAGTTCTCAGTTTGCAATAATACATATTCCAAGAAAAACTGTACAAATGTCAAAGAATAAAACTGCATAAAATCTTTATCACAGATTGGAATGGTTTTGTCATGTTTTGCATGAAAAAAGCCCTTTATATAAAGCCCTTAATGATATTATTCGTTTTCATGATCAGATAATTTTAATGATAATTTTTTGATGGTTTAGAACCCATCTAAACTAAACTAAACTAAAATTTAAATTGTTATTATTAATTGTTATTTGTTGTGTTGGCAATACAAATAAACCAGAGAATATTGCAATATTGCAGACATTCAGAGGACCTTTTTTTTTTTTTTTTTTTTTTTTTTTACTTTAGATACAAGAAGTTTTATCTCTCTCAAAATTAAAGTAACCATTTTGTATTAAATACACAATATAAATAAAGATTATAGTTTAAGAAACCAAGGAAGACTTGCATTCTATTTGTTGATACAAACTTGTAACAATATTTTCATATTATAATTGCATTACACCTTGATTTTTTACATTATAATTTGTAACAATATTATACAAACATAAAAATACAAAATTATCTGTCTTATTTATAAACTATCCAGTCTTTAGGATAAAGTCACAGAACAGAAGACACTGTCCTAATAATATGATGAGCTAGTGCACATTCTCATTTTGATGACAATCAACTATTTATCCCTTTTTTGCTTGTTTAGTCTAATTTTAGATGTATCTGACTCTTTGTGATCCAATTTAGTATTTTTTTTGACAAAAACATTGGAATAGATTGTCATTTCCTGCTCCAGATAATTTTTACAAATGAGGAAAGTGAGGCAAACAGTGTTATTTGGCTTCTCCAGTATCACATAGTAAGTATCTGAGGCTCAAATCTTCCTGATTCCAGGTCCAATAGTCTATCCATTGTGTCACCTAGTTTCTTATACCTTCTTTACACAGGGGAATTTTAAATTTATAATTATTACAGTTATAGTCATAATTTAATATTTCTGACATTTTAAAATTAAATTTGAAGAAACAGTGACTTATTTTGTGATTTATTAAAGAATTTAGTAATGTGCCCTAAATTTTTAGGTGGCCAGTGTGGTACATATTAGAATTGTAATAATTGAAAACAGGACATCAAAAAAAGTTAATTTCTCAGAATATGGACCATGTTACTAATGTAAATATTAGAGATTAAAAACTAATATTTTAATGAGAGTAAAATATTTTTATCAACAAAAATATATAAAATTGTTTATTTCACTTTTATCACCTTTTAAAATATCTATTCTTGAGTATGTATCATAATGTAACATGTTAATAAGGAAGTGTTGAATAAGGATCCCTATAGCACCTAATATGTGCAAATCACTGTGCTTAGCATTTTATACTTATGATTTCATTTGAGTTAATACATGAATATTAAACATAAATATGATCTCATTTGATTCAATATAGTGGTAAATTCATATAACTTGTAAATAGCAGGCGTTTTTTCCTTGATATTGTCATATTGTGAAAATAGTTTGGAGAATGTACATCTTAGAGCGCCGGGAGTTGAAGTGACTTCCTTGTGGTGAAGGGCCAGCTTAAGCCAGACTGTCTCTCAACAACTCCTTATTTGTTGTTCAGACATTTTCAGTCACATCCAATTCATGGTGATCCCATTTGGGGTTTTCTTGGCAAAGATACTGGAATGGTTTGCCATTTCCTTCTCCAGACTGGTTTGCAGATGAGGATCCAAGGCAAATAGGATTAAGTGATTTGTTCAGGGTCACACAGCTAGGTTTAAACTCAGGTCTTCCTGACTCCAGACCTGCCTTTTATCCATTTGTACCACCTACCTGCATCCTTGCAGGTGATACTTACTGCTTCTAGCCCCTTCCTGCCCAAGCATCAGAAAATGAAAAAAATGCTTGTTTCCACACATATAAAATGCCAAATCCAATGTAAATCCAATTGAACATAGTGCTTGAGATATCTAGTGTAAGTGGACTTACAGGACTTGGAAATAGGAAGAGCTGAGCTTAAATTCTGTTTCTGACATTTACTGGCTGTATGAACCACTTAACTTTTTTCATCCTCAGTTTCCTCATTGATAAAATGGGGATAATAATAGCATTTATGTCCAGGTTGCTATGACAATAGGTGCTTAATACCATGCTAATGTCAATCCTATCTATATCAATGCTGGGTCTCTACTGTATACTTGGTTCCACTCCCTGGCATTTGGGAGTGAGAAGGAGCAGAAGCAAGAGGTCACTCCTGACTTTGCTGTAGACCGCTTGGCCTTTTTGTTTGGGCACAGCACTCCCATGGCATGGGGAGGGGCAGGAGGAAGACTCCTGGAGTCCTGAGTAATCCAGCTTGGACAGAAGGGTTACTGGGAGTTTTCCTTTCTCTTCTCCTGCAGTCCTACCTAGCAAATTAAACTCAGATAAAGTCCAAGGGCCCTTTCTGAGGAGCTTGAAGATCTGAGCTTGTCCCAAGTACTAAGGGAACAATCAGCCACCTCCCCCCTCCCCATTCTGCTGTTTCCACTGCCTCCTCAGGGCCATATGATCCAGAAGAATGGACTGAATTTAGGTGTATTGAGACATTCTCATCATATCTTCATATTCTAAGGAAATGTTATCTTGGTTGTACAGATCATTCATAATTATTTTGTTTTACATGGCATATTTCATCTTTATTTTAATACATTTTTGTGCCTATGATAAGTGGAGTCCTTTTAAGGGAAGGGACTGTAGAACTTATTATACCATTCTTTACTGCATAGTACTCATTAAGTACCTCCCATATATAGACTGATTAACAAATTTAGAAGAGTATGATAGCCCTGAAAGAGGGAGACATATTTGAACTTCCTGGCATTCTGAAATTACCTCATGGTAGAAAGCTGACAACTCTTACTAACAAGAATGGTTCTAAATCTCTGACAGGTCTAGAAATCTGGACTGTGCATGCTCTGTGTACTCCTTCATTTCTCTGGGCCTCAGTTTCTCCATCTGAAAAATGAGAAAGTTGTATTAGAAGATTGCTGAGCTTCCTTCACTTCTCAAAGGCTGTGGTTCTGTGGTCAACAGCAGCACCCTACTCCTCTGGGTTACAAATTTTCACCCAGTCCCAGCAGTGGGCATTCTAAGGTTGATGTATAACATTGCTTTATTGTCCACCTGTCTCTCCCATGATTGATTGCCAGGAGCTCATAATGGGAGTGATGTGAGTAAGCCATCGATCACAGCAACTCATAATCAGAATGCCACTGTAGTGGTGATGTGTTACAGCTATTCATCAGTGTGGAGACACTCAGCAGGGTCAGACTTCTAGGAGAAGTGAACATGATGAGGACATTTGGTTAAAATAGAAAGTGTGTGTGTGTTTATGTGCATGTGAATGTGGCCTGCATATGTAACACATTTCTCCAGCTTTCCCTAGGCCCAGAGAATGACCACATAGTTACAAATCAATTAAAAAAATTTTGAATTACAGTGGTAATGCCTTTTACCTTAGTCATATATCAGGGAGCTGTGGGCCAGGTTATATATTTCAAATTATGGCCTCCTGGGGACCCTGCCTATGGTTATTATTCCCTTTGACTTTTCAATCCCTCATCGGTCAAATACTGTTGTATTCTATCGGAGGAGGAGTGGAATGAATGATCAGTTATCTCTACCCTGGTCTCAGATTTCCAAATGACAATGAGGATGTCCCTTCTCTCTTTCAAGTTTTACCTATATTGGGATGACAGCAATGAAGAGAAGCATTGGTGATATGGTGGATGTGGTAAAAGGGGACTTGAACTTCAAATCCCACCTCAGATACTCATGAGTTGTATGACTGTCGGTAAATTCCTTAACTTTTCTGGTCCTCAGTTTCACTTTCCTGATTCTAAAATAGTGGAATAGAATGTGTGTGTGTGTGTGTGTGTGTGTGTGTGTGTGTGTGTGTGTGTGTGTGTGTATGTGTGTATGTGTGTATATATATATATAAGCATACATATATACATATTTGCATAATATATACCTACATACATACTTAGTTTGACCAAATATACAATATATTTTATATACATATTCCACTGATCTTGCCTTCTTCTTTTGCTTTCACATTTCTAGAGTTACCTACACTTGCTGCCATGACTTCCTCTTCACCTTCTCATGCCAAAACTTGTGAAAATTTGGTTTTTCTCCCTACTATCTTTCCCAGGTCATTACTGCCCAGTTTGAAATTTATCAACCTTTTTTCATTACTCATCCTCCTTGATCTCTCTTCATTACCTGGCAGGCATCAATCAGCATCTGCTTCCTGTTGTCCTGTACCAAGTAAGAAGTGTTAAATACAGGGTGAGCTGTGTGTAGCTTCCAATACTCTAGAGTTTTATCCAAACTAGATTAAAGTGTAATTGATAAATATTTAAACAGAATAAATAAAAATACAGTAAAACACAATAACAATAGACATTTACATAGAGCTAATTATGTGCCAGGCACTGTGATAAATAAATGTTTCACAAATATTATCTCATTTGACCTTGCAACAATTCTGAGAGATAGGTGCCATTATTATCTATATTTTACTGATGAGGAAAGAAGCAGAAGAAAAATGACTTGTTCAGGCTCATGCAGCTAATAAGTGTTGGAGGTCAGATTTAGGTCTCCAACATAAGTCTTCCAGACTCCGAGCCTGGCTCTGCCCACTATTTGTTCCACCATGCTGCCCCAGGTCATAGGTAACATAGATAACATTATATTTTATTTTAAAATGAAGTCAATATGCAGACCACAAGGATCTTACAATAAAAGATTAGGGGTTCCCATTTCTATCTAACACTCCATATCTTTTACTCTGCTAGTTCTCCCTTCTACTGTTGTTTCTTAGTGGACAAAGTGCGTTTTGAATCTTCTCCCCCCCCCCCCCCCCCCCGCTCTAATAGAGGGTATCCCCAAAATCCTAGGGCAATTTTAAGCTGTGGATTTAAAAGCTTGAAAATATCCTGTGACTTTTGGGATACCTTGTACTTAGGGGAGAAAAAGATGCACATATTACAGATCTGTGGTTTCATATTCAATTTTCTTCTCTGTTCTTCATGTATAGAATTCTTTGTGAATACCAATAAATTAAAAATGTGCCAACTTTTTGGTATTTGGAATACTAGAAAAATTTTTAAAATGTTGTCTCTGATCTTCTTTTCTGTACATGTCTTTTTGTCTGGGGAGTTTATTCACTCTCATGATTTTGTCGCTTCATTAGAAGGACTCCTAAGTTTTACCTGTGGTACTGACGTCTCTCTGAAGCTCCACTCTCATGTTTCCAGCTGCCTATTAAATATCTCTACCTCCACAATTTATCTTTCCCCATTCCCCTCTCCTTGTTTTTCATATGTGTGGCAATGTCAAGTTGACATCTCAGACTTAACATGCTCCAAAATAATTTTTTCCCCTCAAAAGTCCCCTTCTTTCCAACTTTCCCATTTCTATCGGTACCACCAAACTCTCAGCTATATATCCTTAAACCCTCTAAATTATTTTTGATTTTGGCATTTTTAATTATTTCCCCTTCTTGATAACCCTACATGACCAAATCCTATTGAATCTTCTAAAGTCTCTTTCACAGTCCTCTCATCTTTCCACTTCTCTCCCCACCCTGGTTCGGAACTTTATTTACTGCTGACCTGAACTATTATAATAATTTGCTAACTAATGTCCCTGCTTTATTTTTTGATATTACCACTTCCATCTTCAGCTCTGAGGGTCAGCAGACCTTTTGATTATCATTATTTGAGAAAATTTACCTTAGAATTGGAATTTATTCTCTGCTTAGATTTGGAGTTTGCTTCCTAGTGTTTTTACTTTATTATTATAGTGTGATCAAATTATTCTCCTGCTAAAAGCCCTTCAGTGATACCCTATCATCTGCTATATAAAGTATGACATTCAAGGCCCCTCTCTACCTCCATAATCTGATTCTATATTGCTTTTTGAGTCTTAGCTCATCATACATTCCTTCACCTCCTTAGTATTGCAGACAAAATTAAACAATTTATCTTTCCCCATTCCCCTTTCCCTCTTTCTCATATCTATGCCTTTGTTCATACTCTACCCTGTGTCATATGGCATGAAAGAACTCCCATTGCACTCTGGACCCATTATCTCAATGGAGTCAGTTAGTTAATAAACATTTGTGCTAAGTGCTATGCTAAAGTGCCAGGGATACAAATTCTATAAAGATCATCCTTGTCCTCAAGGAGCTTACAATCTAATGGAGAAGCAGTACACAAAAAGAAACTGAAAGGTGGGAAGGGGGAGGAGGAAAGAAGGGAAGAGTTCTAGTATGAGGACCAGGATGAAAAAGCACAAAGGACTGCAATGAAATGACTTTCCAGGTGCCTTGGAGGTTTTGGAAGGGATTTTCTATTCCACTCTATTCTGAGTGATTCCAGGATGATGAGATGGATACCAAGTTTGAAGTGATCTTGCAGGATGATGACATTCTGGGGGCAAATGAAGAAATCTGAAGGAATGCAAGTGGGTGGAAAATGAGGAGAAGCCTGTTGAAATGTCTTCCCTCTTTTAAATCTAACTTTGGTGCTACTTAGGTTGTGAAGCTTTCTCTAGCTGGAGGTGATCTCAGAGCATCATAGTACTTTAAGGAAATAGTGTCAAACTGAAAAACAAACTGTAGCCATTCATTTGTGCATAAGGACCTGTACTTTCTTTAGAATGAGTTAGTTTTAAAATGCAATATTATTTTGAATTAGAGTCTTTTTATTGATTTTGTTAGATTTTTTCATTTACAATTTAGTGTAGTTCTGGTGTGCTGAATGTGTGGCCAAATCTGCTCTGAGAAACCCCTGAGACCTTCAAGTCTGCTTTATTTTATAAAAAAGAAAAAAGAGGATGAGAAAAGAGAAATGGCTTGCTCAAGGTCAAATTGGTAGAAAGTATCAGAGCTAGGGTGGAATTTTCCTTCCTCGAGCCTGTCACAACACTTTGTCTCTTTGCATTTCAGAGGTAGCAGGATATGGGGAAAAGAATCTTGAATTTGTAGTCAGGAAACCCCTAGCTTTCAATCCTGGTTCATTAGCTGTGCGAGTTTAGACAAGTCTGACACTTCTCATTGTCCCAGATAATTCTCTAAAATTGGAACTTGAAAACATCTATTGATCTGCATTGAGAAAGAGAGTTCTCTCATTGGGAGTTCCTTGTACTTATGAACTCATAGGTCCAGACCAGAAAATATAATAGGATCCTAAATTTAGAGGAATTTAACCCTTTCTCCCCAATTTTATAAATGAGGAAATCAAGGATCAAAGAGATAACAGATCACACCATAATTTTTTATTTGGTAGTATAGTTATTTATGTTATTAATTTAATCCTCCATAATAATAATTAATAATAATAATATATCATTTACATATAGCTTTAAAGTTTGAAAAATGCTTTACACTTGTTATTTAATTTGAAGCTAATAACAAGTCTATTATCTCCATTTCATAGATGAGGAAACAGGTATAAAAAGTTTAAGTGATATGCTCAGAATCAAATAGCCAATAAGTATCTGAGGTAGGATCTGAACTCAAGTCTCCTGACTCTGTCTAGAATTCTATCCATTCTACTACTTATGTGATTATTATTCTTGGTAAACAGAACATATGATATTTTTTAATCTTTGTATTCCCAGTGGTCACTACAGAGCCTTTTAGGTGATTAATTAATACATGCTGAATTGAATGAGACAGGCTGGCATGTAGGGAGTTTGGCAATGAGGTATCAACTACTTTGTCAGTCTATCAGTCTGGGGCATTTGTCCAGTGTCCACTGTAAGTAGAGCTCTGTACTAGGTATGGGGAGATGACCTCACATTGTCATAATAAAGACAAAAACTTTGCCCTTAAGGATCTTGTCACTCTTGAAGCAATCTAGACTGGGAGGGAACATTCATCCAGCCAGCCGCTGAAGATGTTGTTCTTCAGTTCAAACTCCTTAAAATAATAAACTGCTCTCTTGCAGGTTTATTGGGGTATGTGATTTCTTTTTCCTTACTGCTTCTGAATCTTTGGTTCTGGGCAATAACTCCCCATAAAATTTCCTGTTCCTCTGAAATTACATTCATTCCTATATTTTACTTTTATTCATCGTCCATCAACTAGCTCTCCTTTACCTGGTCTGTACTTTACATCTTTAAATGCTGTCGCTTTCCCAATGAATCTCTCTTATCCTTGGTTTATTAGGGGAGTAGGGATAGAGTGGGCAAGGTCCTTTGCTTGGCTTGGACTTTTTCTTTTTTTTTCAGTTTAATAACATTTCTTAATGGGATTTTCCAAGGAGCTTGAAACCAACAAAATCAGTCCATCAACCAAGAAGATAGGAAGTCAGGCAATATTTATTAAGCATCTTTGTGAAGTCATTCAGATTGACTTTTAGCATCTTCCATTTCCTTTGTCCCTCCAATGTTCCCTCATCTCACTCTTCTTTTATGTACTGATGAATTAATGGTGGATCCCCTTTATCCAAATCTGCTCCTAGTCAAGTATCAGAGAAATAGTTCTAGAGTTAGAGGGAACCTAAAAGGTCATCTATTACTTAATAAATATGTTTGAAGTGCCTACTATGTGTTAGTAACTGGTAGGCATTGGAGATATAAGGGGAAAAGGAGGCAATCTCTACTCTCAATGAACTTGCATTTTAATGGAGGAGACCAGTTCATACAAAAATATATGCAGCATAAATATGACATATGTATGAAAATATAAATACACACAATGCACATATACACACATGTATTTATATGTGGATATATGTATATATGCATACATTGTATATACATATTTTAAAATACACACATATATGGACACATATATTTATATATATTTGCAACAGAAGAGCTATATTTCTTTCCAGCTTGGGAAAAAGTTAGGGTAATCTTGCTAGAATACAAGACTGGAAAGTGAGATTTCTTCTTGGATAGTTAATTTTGAAGATCTTTTGAAGAAGAGATGAGGGAGGTATATGTGTGTGTGTAGGTGATCTCTCCACCCCAGAAATGGAACTCTGTTTAGAGGTGATCTCTCAACAAAGAAGAATATGATAGGTGTTTGGTTCTTTCCCCCCTAATGGACATTAGTTTTGATATTGGAGTGTTGACAGAGAAGGAAATGATAGTCCTTTCTTCATTCCTTATTTTATTTTATTTGGTCAGATTGGCATTTATTAAAATTATGCCTTAATTTTTTTTTTTTTTGCTAAGGGATGGGATGAGAGATCTAATTTTATTTTTTGTTAATAGATATAATTGACTTTGCTTTACATTTCCTCATGTCCTTTTGTAAATGGCATAAAGGACATTAACTGAGAGTGACTTTCCCTAGCACAAGATAAAGGTGTCAAATGTCATTGCTAGAAAAGTTTTAGTCTCTAACTGAAGGGATAAGTACAGATCACTTTATAACCATCTTTCCAAGGTCATAATTATATACACTCAGACCATTAAAAATCTACCTTATAGACAGAAGTCTGTTAGTGATTTGGAATTTTTTTTTAAATTTAAAATTAAATTGGAGGAACAAGGTATTAGCATTTAAGAGGAAATCAGGAAAGGCTTCATATAGAGCAGTGGTATCAAATTCAAAAAAGAAGTGGATCCCTGTAGGCATCATATTTCATTAGAAAACCACAAATTAATATTTTCTATGTTGCACTATATTATTTCTTATATAACTTATCTACCAATTATATTTTAATCTAGTTCAAATCACACTGGGGGGATTTTTGGGACAAGAATTTGACATCTCTAATGTAGAGGATGGTACTTTGTCTTAACTGGAAGAATTAAAATTTAATACTTTGAAGGACTAGACTATGTCAATTAAAAGTAGGATGAAACATTTTAATTTAAAATAAAATTATAAAGTTTTCTATTTATATTCAAAATGCATTTTTACAGACAAGAGAAAGAAAATACTTATTATCAAATATATTTCCTTGTCAGATGAGATGTCTCATTCTTCAAACATGAAAGGAAGTGATGGAGTCTGAAGTAGAGGTAATTAGGCTTTGAATTTTAGGCATAAAGGATGATTGGTGAAAAGGTACACAGATGGGAAGAGGAAAATTATATTTGAGGAACAGAAAAGCTGGTTTGACTGGATTATAGAGTGCAGGGTATGGGGTGGTTGTGGTAAAGTCCATTGAGGCTAGAATAATAGATCGGGGCCAGATTGTAAACAGCTTTAAAAGTAAATAGATGAATTTATATCTGATACTAAAAGCAATAGTAAGCCATTGGAATTTATTGAGTAAAGGGGCTACAAAGACAGATCTACTTAAGGAAAATTAATTCGGCAATAGTATGTAGAATAGATGGGAAAGCAGAGAAATGCAAGGTTTTTGCAGTAAACTAGGCAAGAAGTGGTCAGATCTGAACAAGGATGCTAGCTATATATAAGTGGGCAAAAGTGGTCGGCTGAGAGAAACTGGAGCTAAAAATGAAAAGATTTGGCAGCTGATTAGCTTTGGATGGTGAAAAGCCCAAGGAGTCCAGAATAATGTTAAAATTATGAACTTGAGATAATGGAAACATTATCTCAAGAGGATTAGGGAGGAGGAGAGGATTAGGGAGAAAGATAATGAGTTCAGTTTAGTGAGATTGAGTTTAAGCTATTTCTGAGATATCCTGTTTGATATGTCCAATAGACATTTAGTGGTTAAGGATTAAAATTTGTAGGGAAAGATTGGGAATAGACCTGTGAGATCTGCATAGAAATGATAATTAAATCTTTGGAAGGTAATAAAGTTACCAAGATAAAACCATGGGGAACAACTATAGTAAAGAGGACTGCTGTGAATTACAAGCATGCAATGGAGAAAACAGACCTGTGGACTTGTTCAAGATCTCCTGCATCCTATGGTCCAGTCAAACTGAACTTCTTTCTGGTCCTCATACATGGGCATTCAGTATCTTACCTTTGTGACTTTATTCTTGCCTTCCCTTATATGTGAATAGCATATCATTCTCATCTACTGTCTCAGAATTTTTAACTTTCTTCAATACATAGCTCAAATCCACCTTCTACATAGTACCTTTCCTAATTCTCTAAGTTGGAGGATAGAAAGGAAGGGGGAAAGCATTTATACAGCTCCTTCTGTGTGCCAGAAACTGTGTTAAATGCTTTACAAATATTATATTACTTGATTGTAACTGCTAGTACTTTCTCTTTTTAAAAATTTTGTATTTAACTTGATACTTTATTTCATATATTTGTTCTGCATATTTATTCCAAATATATGTACACACATATATATTTATTTACACACACACATATATATATATATATATTTACACACATAACATATGTATGTACACAGTAATACAAAGTATCTATGTGTGTATATGTATGTGAGCTCAAACCATTTGAGGGATCAAGAAATGGAGAAATAGCACTTGAGCTAAGCCTTGAAGGAGAATAGAAATTCTATTGGCTATGAAGAGTGACAGACAGACAGATAAAAGAGAAAGAGATAATCAGAGAGAGATAAAGATAGAGAGACACACACAGAGACAGAGACAGGGTGGTGGTGGAAAGGAGTGAGGTGGAAAGGACAGAGAGAGGAGAGAGAGAGAGAGAAGAGAGAAGACGAGAGATCAGAGACGAGAGAGAGAGAGAGAACACACATTCTAGCACACTTTATGAAAAGGTTTCCAAGGAGGAAGATGGAAACCCCATTTGTGGGCCATGTTGTGTGAAGGGATGAAACAAGTAAGTCATTTTTGTCTGGAATATAAAGTGAATGAAAAGTAATATAATAAGCTCAGTCAGGTAAGCTTGAGTTTGAGCATAAAAGGTTTTTAAATATCAAACAGATAACTTTGTATTTGACCTACAAGCTATAGAGAGCTGTTTCAATTTTTTAAAGCAAGAGTCTTATATATTTAATAGTGTAACCAGAAAATGTGATTGATATTTTTTGGGAAGTTGACATTTGAAAGGAAAAGATTTCTTTATGAGCTAGATAGAGCAAGATTTTACTATGCTTAGGGAAATTTACTTTTGAATTTTTTAAAAAAAAACTGGTTAGACCTATGCCTAGGAATACCAATTTGACATCTGCGAAGAGGAAGAAATTGTTTGCTTTTTTATGGGGACTTTCTAGGTGTCATAGGAGTATTTTCCCTTGTTACAGTTGTAGTCTCCATGATAGAACAAGAAGAGACATATTTTGGTAGTAAGGGGATCCTTTACTGCCCTCAAAAACATATCATTGGTTGTTATTCAGTCATGTCTCTTGTTATCCTGTTTAGGGTTTCTTGGTAAAGATAGTGGAATAGTTTGTTTCTCATTTCCATCTCCAGCTCATTTTTTACAGATGAGAAGACTGAGGCAAACAAGGTTAACTAATTTGCTCAGGATCACAAAAACTGATGAGTCATTGGATCCCAAATTTATAGCTAAAAGGGACTTTAGAGGTTAACTAATTTGAAAAATTGGGAAAGAAAAGTCCAGAAAATTCAAATTACTTGCCCAAGATCTCAGGCATAGTAAATAGCAGAGTTGATATTCAAATGAATAAACTCTAACTATGAATCTAATACTCTTTCCACTGACCTGCACCATCAAGTAGTTCATTCAACATTTATTGAGCCACTACTATGTGCAAAGCACCATTCAAAGATAAAAAAAAAAAAAAAAAGCCTGTTCCATCTTTTAATATAAAGGTTTATAGTGTAGAATGAGCCCTAGTGTACAATAATACAATAATGTACAATAATTGTGTCAATTCATCATCAACATTTTTCACTCCCCTCAGGTACCCTCATAAGAACCATAGGTTGTTCAAATTTAAGAATTTTGTAGTAGGAGCTACCTTTGCAGAGAAAGGGCCAGGAACTGTTCTCCCAGAGGTGGTGCTGAAAGTTCTCCATTCGCAAGGGAAACTAAGAGCTCTATGAGTAGAAAGACAAAGAAAACTAGTTGAGAGGAGTCTAGGAATTGCAGCAAATGGATACTTCTGTGACTCAAAACCAGCCCTAACATTAACACTTATTGGGAACTGGAGATGGGAGCAATTTAGGGCTTCAGCAAAGTAGCTTCTGAAATCAACCATCAAAAGCTGTTAGAAATAGAAGTCATCAATAAGAACAGCTTGATAGATTGTTTGATTGAGATAAAGTCATAAATTATATAGATTTTGTGCTAGTGAGATCTAAGAGATCATTGAGGACATTGAGAGATCATCTAAGAGATCAGGGAAACAAAGGCATAGAAAATTGAACCGACTGGGGCCAAAGTTACAAAGCTCATAAGTATCTGAGGTGGGATTAAGATCCAGGTCTTCTGATGCATATCCAGTGCTCCAGTCATTATGATCATGCCTGTTTTCCGCCTTCTCTACTACCCCAGTGTAGGCCATACTTGAGGACAGGTAGGAATGACTGCATTGTCTATGGAACATCTGGGAGCCCTTCCCTTCTTCCCAAAAGCTGCTAATGTTCTCTGAATTACTTTGTATTTATTTTTCTGAATACATATCCTATCATCTCAGTAGAAACTCATTAAAGAGAGAGGCTATTTCTTTTTTGTATTCTAAGTGCCTTGTGTAGTGCTTGATGCATAATAAGTGCTAAATGTTTGCTGAATTGAATTGATTAAAAACATCATAGTTCAGTGAATAGAGAAGTGGACTTAGGATCACAAGATTGAAGTTCAAATGGTGGCTCTTCAATCTATTGCCCATGTAACTTTGGGCAAATCATTTAACTTCTTTAGACCTCAGTTTCCTCAATTATGAAATGTGCCAGTTGGACTTGAAAGGCTCATTGTGGTCGCTTCCAACTGTGATTCTAGAAAAATTTGGGTATCTCTTAAGGTTTGTTCTCTTCTCTTTCTCTATTCTCTCACTTGATGACATCATCCACTTCTTGAACTTAAATGGATCATCTACATATAAAAGGCTCTCAAATACACATTTCTACTTTAATTCTATTTAGGTCTACATGTTTACAACTGTGAGTTAAATGCTGTTATTCTGCCATGCCTGACTCTTTGTGATCCTATTGGGGTTTTCTTGACAAAGATATTGCAGTGGTTTGCCATTTTATTTTTTATCTCATTTTACAGATGAACAGTCTGATGCAAAGAGGGTTAAGTGACTTGCCCAGAGCCAACAGCTATTGAGGGTCTGAGACCAGATTTTAACTTAGGAAGATTACTCTTCTTGACTTCAGGTCCAGCACTCTATTAACTGTGGCATCTAGCTGTCTTATTGTGAATTAAATTTTTATTGCTAAGTTGATTAGTTGTGTCTTATTCTTCCTGATCCCATAATATCAATATCCAATTGTGTATGAAGCATCCATACTCAATATATCCAAAACTGAATTCATGATTCTCCTCTGAGTTGTCTCTTTTTCTAGCCTTTCTATTTCTGTTTATGACATCACTATCCTGCTAGTAACCTAATATCCTAACCTCAAGAGTCATTTCTGTAATTTTCCTCCTCTCCCTTCATTTCCTATTGATTCTACCTCTGCAGTAGTTCTTAGTTTAAACTCCCTTCCCCATTTTTATGAAACTTACCCTAGTTTAGAATAGTTTCACAGAACACTTTCAAGGACACATAGAAGCTCTGACTAAGCTTAACAAAGGTTTGGTCACTGTGCTATTCATTAGCCTGGACCTGTTTTAATGAATATGTCAAAGTGATTTCTAATGAATTCTGGTTGATTGTAATCCTTTAAATGATTTCAAAGTACTTGCTGACACAAAATGTCTAATTTTTAACACTGATATTCTTGTGGTGATAATAGAATAATATGAGGGAGGTAAGGCCATAAAGTGCAAGTGAATTTGATTTAAGTGTGGGGTTATACAAGGTCATCTGCCTTATTTTCCCCTTAAAGCCATCTGAATCCGGTGGCCAGATATAGATTAGAACAACTGGAGATGGTCCTAGTTGCAATGGGAAACCTTGGCCTTTTTAAACTAATGTCTTCAACAGGTCTCAGTTTGACTGAGGTTGCACTCATTCAGTGATTATGGTTCTGGAAGGGAAAGTGAGTCAGGTGATCTTGCACAGCCCTTCCTCACTTAAATCCAATTCACTTGCACTTCATGGCATCCACCTCCCAAATGTCTTGGTCTTTTTCAAGAACAAAGAAAAAACAACAATAGAATAATAGAACATCAGTGTCTCAGTCGTGATTATTGGTAAATTAAAGGGCAGCAGTAGAAAGATGCATAATGAAATAGTTGGTTGGTGGTAAGAAAGAAATAACATGTGATTATTTGTCCATGGGAAGTGCTGTAAAAGATACTGTGACAGATATATAAAAAGTCTTACAGCGGGGGCACCAGCTCTGAAGTCAGGAAGACCTGAGTTCACATCTGGCCTCAGACACTTAACACTTCTAGTTGTGTGACCCTGGGGAAGTCACTTAACCCCAATTGCCTCAGGGAAGAAAAGTCATATGGCAAGAGCAAGAAATAGTAGATAAACAATATTAGTGTACATGGTTATATTAAGAAAACAATAGAAAACATCTCCAACATTCTAATTAGATCTTGATGGAGAATTTATGGGAAGAAATTTGAAAAATTCATACAATACAAAATGGTATGGTAGGATTATAATCAGCACCAATGAAAAGAGCACCCAAGTCTATGAATTTACAGATCCACTGAAATAAGTATTTCCTTGGTCCTATGTAAATTCTTTAGAAGCCTTTAAGTATTTGAAAACTATTATACTAGGTAAATTGAATGTACTCCCTGTGATATTATATAAACAATTTATGGATTGATTAAACTTTACTTAAAAATTGTACTTTTAGCAACCACAAATTCCAAATGAATGGGTACTGAATGAATGAAATCTGAATTTGTTTCAAAGCACTTAAGCAATAAATTAGGTTATAAGCAGGAAGGAGTATCTTAGGACATAAGTGATTAAACAGATGGGAGGGAGGGAAGGCAATAAACATTTATATTTAAACTATTCTGTGCTAGGCATTTTATAAATATCATCTCATTTGATCCTGACAACTTAACAGTCCCCATTTTGCAGATGCAAATGAGGCAAACAGAAGTTAAGTAACTTGCTTAGGGTCACCCAGCTAGTAAGTGTCTGAGGTAGGATTTGAACTCAAGATTTCCTGACTCTAGGCCAGTTCTCTATCCCTTGTACCATTTGGCTGCCTCTATAAAAGGCAGTTGAAAGTCTTCTTCTAGTTTTCCAAAGTATATTGTCACTAGTCTTGGAAGCACTCAGAGTAGTCTGTGGAAAGCAAAACTGCTCTGGGCTTAAAAACATTGTATTTGCTTTCTGCATCATGGTGGGGCCATGTGTGATAGAAAGAGAAAAAAGAAAAAGAGAAAAAAAGATATTGATGCTGGTGCACAGTTTAAAGGGGAATAATTAATGCCTGCTGCTAACACAATATGCACACCACATGATCCATTATGGGGCATAGAGGGACTCCCACCAGAGCTGGGGCGGAGAGTACAATTACTTGACACACTAATACACCCAGCCAAATCATTTCCAAACTGCCTTCTGAACAGCAGGAGCCATCATTGCCTCCCTTCCTCTGAAGTCCTTTCCATGGTTAAAATGAAATAGATGCAATTAAACAATAAATAGGAATTACTGGCTCATTGGGAGCTCCCAGGATATTGATTTGAGTCCTACAAGAATGAATTGTCGTTCTCTTTGACTTATCTGGGATTATATTTCACCACTAATTAAAGTTCACCCGGGGAGTATTCCCTTGAATATAAAGAGCTTTCAACCTTTTGGAGTTGATTCAGGAGGCAGATGTAAAGTATGAGCAAAGTAAATTTTTTTTGTGTGTGTGTGAGAGAGAAGGGGAAGATATAATATTGCTTTCCCATGTTCCAAGACACTGATGTACATATCATAAATAATATTGTCTAAAATCTCCCATTTGTGATTTCTTAAAAACCCAGAAGACAAAGGACTTAATGAAATGGAGAAGGCATCACTGGTGCAGAGAGAGTTTTTGGCTAAAGAGAATTTTGGGTTTAGGTCATCCTTGATTGAAAGCCAAATATTGAATTTTTTTTCATTATAGATGCTATAGTCACATCCAAATGGTAAATACAGTAAAGCTGGCTATAATTTGTCTTGGCCACAGAATTGTCTGATTATTTGGAGGATGGATTGCTACAAAGAGCCTAGTTGAGATTGCATTACCTCCCTCACCTCCCCCCCCCCACTTTCTGGTGTTACTGATCGCAGCTTGACGGATTTTAATATCATTGGGTTTAAATGCAAATGTTAAAATAAATAATTGCTTTGCTTAGGATTTTGGATGAGCAGGCTGAGAATATCTTACTATTAAGCACATGGAGAAGATGAATGTTTTCAAGGAAAACCTTGACATCTTATCAATTATTTCCACATAGAAGACTGAGCAGGAAAAAATGCTTGGGACAGCAATTTACTTTTTTTTTCAATCAGGAGCTAAGCAAGAGACCACTGCTGGTTTGCCTTGCAAAGTGCTTTGACCTTGTAAATGGAATGTGTCCATGATACTTTTCCAATTTAATACAGCTTCTTAGCCAAAATATTTGCAAAACACATGGGATATATATGTACATATATATGTACAAACATATACTTACAAATATAAATTCATTAGCACCTATAAAGTTCCTATTGCACACCAAGCATTGTTCTATGCTTTAGGGACACAAATTCAAAAGTGATATTGTTCCTGCCCTTGAGAAATTTAACCTTCTATGAGATGAGGGGAATGGCATGTTAATGGTTGGAATGCCTAAATGAATCAGGAAGACCTGAATTTGAATCTAGCCAGATAGTGACTAAATGTGACTAAGCTAGTCACTGTCAGCCTCCATTGTCCCATTAATATAATATTGGGATAATAGCAGCTATTTTTTAGGCTTGTTGTAAGTCTCAATCAAATGAGATTGATATACATCAAGTACATGTAAAGTATTTTGTAAGCCTTATAATACTACATTAATGTTAACCATTATTATATATAAATATGAAGTATATGCAAAATAAATACAAAACAGTTGGGGATTGTCATGAAGAATGGAAAAAAATCATGAAAAGGCAATGGGAGCCACTGAAACTTTTTGAGCAAAAGAGTGACATGGTCAGAATTGTACAATAAACTAATTTTAATAGCCATGGTGGGATGAATTTGAAGGAAGGAGGCTGGATTCAGGGAGATCAGTTAGAGGACTACTGAAATAGTCCAAGTGAGAAATAAGGAGGCTTGGACTAGGATGTAACAGTAAAGAGAAGATGTTATTGAGGAGTAGAATCAAGAAATACTTGTTAACTGAATGGATATGGGAGGCAAAGCAGAGTGAAGAGCCAAGAATGACTTCTAGGCTGGGAGCCTGGGTAACAAGAAGAATCATGGTACCTTCTATAAAAATAGAGAAGTTAAGTGGAAGAGTAAATTTAAATGAAAAGATAAAGAGGTTTTTTTTTGTCTAGACAATGAAAATCTAGACAATGAAATTTAGCAAATTGATGGAGGTGGGCATGGAGTTTAGGGAAGAAAGCCCTGAGTCTCAGTGTCTCTGTCTCTGTCTCTCTCTGTCAGTATCTGTCTTTATCTCTGTCTCTCTCTCTGTCTCTCTTTCTGTGTGTCTCTGAATATCTTTCTCAAAGGGCTCTGCATGTGGTGTATATTTTAGGACTGTAATTCCTATGGTTAAGAACAGAATACAAAGATTTTACTTTGGGCTATTTTTCAATTGTTTTCCAGTGATTAAAAAAAAAAAAAAAAAGAACATCACCTGCACTTTCTCTGACCCCACCCTACTCACTAAAGCCTGATAAAATTACTTTCTATTTCCTAACATACTTCATTTGCTCCTGGCCTATCCTGGCCAGAAAGGAAACAAGAAATTTCCTGACTTAGGATGTAGTAGCTAGACAGCTGGTCTTGAAGTCAGAAAATATAGGTTCAAGTTCCTACTTAGTTCCTTGTTAGCTGTGTGATCTAAGATATTTCCCTTTTCTAAAAGTCTTTTCATCTGTGATATGAAAAGTTAAATAGTTAAAAAATTTTAAATAAAATGTTTTTTAAATAAAAAGTTCTCTAACAGCTTTCTTACTCTGTCTTTGTTTCTACTTGAATTTACAATAATACACAGTAATAGGGGACCCTGTCAGAATTTAGCAGAATTTTCACTGCCCCCGCCCCAATCAATGAGGCTCCATTGGTGGTAAGGGAGACTGGTTCCTGCTGAGAATGGGCAATGAGCTGAAATCCTATTCCAGGGAGGGGGGGTGGGTGTGGTGTGCTGAAGAGGATCAAAGCATCCAATGGGCTGATCCAAGTCTCAGAAGCAGATCAATATAGTTGTAATTTGACCAAAATCTAGAACAGAAAACAAATCTAACAAATAAAGGTTAGAACAGTCTGAGATAGAAAGATTGGTTCACAGGAACTGCAACAAAATGTGAAGAGACCAATATAGACTGGCCAGCAGCTTCCTATGTAAGGAAACATGCTTGTCTTACAGGACAGACAAACGGCTATCAGATGTAGCCCCAATAAACAAAGTAGCAGTTAGGTTGCACAGACAACTGTGCTAATTGTCCTCTCATTATTTCAGAAACCTTTAAAGACCTCAATATCTACAGACCCAAATATCTAGTAACTGATAGATGATCAGGATAAATACTCTTTTGCTTAAGTATTTAGGATATAATGATTACATACAGTCAGATTGGAAACTGCAAGGTATTACATAATTGAATTGCATTAATGGTTTCTATTGACTATTGGTTCTAATCATAGAAATCAGTCACAGGAGGAAAAAGCATGGATGTAATTATAACAAAATATAATCAATCAAAACCGAGTCTTCAGCACTTACAGGACACAGAATAAAATAGCCTTAACTCAGTTTCACTTCAGATAATTGTCCCAGTAACTTTCAGAAGATGGCGCTTTAAAATAAAAATATTTAATAATATTAGCTAGAGGCCCAAGAAATTTTACCTCCAATAACAAATCCCATTAATCAAAGTTTCAGATGAATCCTAAACAGGTATTTACCATGACCTTATATTGATAACAGTAAGAAATCTGTCACAGAAAGTTCACAGCTTATCTGTCATATCTATAATATGAACATTATACAAATCATTTTGCTTTAAAATACCCAACACATAGAAAAATCCTAAATTGACTATTGTCCATGACAGAAACATGCTCAAAAAGACAAAGGAAAAAATGATTATTCTCAGAGGCCCTTTAAATAATGGACCCAACCTCAAGATGACTCTATACAATCAATTAAAACTCATACAGAATATCCTAATTCCACATGAAAAAATCTGAAATATTCTTAAAAATATTAATTAAAACTTTGAAAATAATCCTACTAAATTATATTTCAAATTTGTTATCATATTCCTTAAATAAGGAATCTATTATTCATCTAAATAAACACTCAGTCAATTAACAACATGTAAAGTAGACTTTTAAATAATAAAATGCTCTCTGTAGCAGGAGCCAGCAAATTTATCTCCGTTTCCAAAGAAGTAGCTGACAGCAGTGGGGGGAGAAAAGGTGAGTTAAATTTTCACCTTTGAAGCCAAAAGATCCTCTCCCACTCAACTTCTCTTTATAATTAACTGTTAGGGTGCTAAATCCTTCTCAGGATTTAGCCAGCCAGTGTATTTTCTTTCTTGAAACAAATGTTCAATTAAAATGTTCATTAAAAGACTTTCCTCTTTATTTTTTTTCTCACAATGTCCTCTTTCCCTTTACGACATGCTTTTCCCTTCTTTTTCTCTCTCAATTACCAATATTATCTCCTCGAAATCACATCCCATAATACTACTTTAAAAATCAAGTCCCCAAAATTCAATAGACCAATAAGCTATAAGGATAGGGCTTTTCCCACTTAAGTAAGTTTCCTAAAATTCCTAATCAAATGTTTCAGACAAACTGAATTACCAGTTGGTTTTATATACATATATATTCGTATATTATATACACATACATTCATATATACATATATATGTACACATATACACACACATATATATTTTAAACTGGCTCTCAGAAATTTTTTTCTGCTTGAGTTTTTTCAAAGCAATTAGCATCAATTTCTTATGTTCTCTTTCTTACCTTCCTCCAGGCAGAGCTGCAACTTGAATCAGATAAAGTTTTATTGCCCTCTTCCTTTTCTCTCTAGCAAGTTTTTCAGGGAAAAACTGCTTTTCTGCCAGAGTTTTAAAGGTAGCCAAGCTTTTCTGTTTCTTTTACTTTCAAATTAGTGCAAACAGGTTACACTTAAGTTAAAAACCACAAACAATTTTTTATGCTAAACACATTTGCAACATTGAAATGACCAATTGCCAAATTTCTCAATCATTGTTCTTAAAAACAAATCACAAACACTGACCACACAGACACAACATTTAACACATACAAGCTAGGGACAAGCTCCTGGTATTCTCAGGAATGCCATGACTGGAGCTTTCAGGTTGACAATCTCTTCCTCTCAGAAATTCAAATGGAGTCTTTTAAATAGGCTTCCAAACTCCAGTTTGGTGCATTCTTTTGCCTTCATAAAGAATGCCCAGATGTAAAAAAATACCCAGAACCAAATTGTGTCCTAAGGCAGCCAGAGTTGTGCCAACAGTATGGCACCCAGAACCAAATAGTGGTTTAAAAAAAATCCAGATTTATTGTCCAAAGACATATTCAAACCAGACACATGTCTTAATAGACACCCAGAATAGATGGTACCTCAGTGTCCTACTGGTATCTCCCAGATTATTTATACTTGTCAGTGGTTTATTTTTCTGGGAACCCAGTTATGCTAGCAATTAAACACAGATAGGACCCAGATTAGACAGACAGAAACTTGCCCTGAAGGAATTTTAGAACAGACTCTCCCATGGCCAGGTGCAGGTGTCCACAGTGAGTCTTGCTGCAGTTGAAAACTGCTTGGCTAGCTTCTTCAAACAGAGCCCAGACCTCAGTTGCCTCAAGGCTCCAGGTGGAGACCTGCTGGTCTCTAGTTTCTAATCCTGCTCTCATAGAGCCTCCAAAATATAATGCAGGAGAAACTGAGGCAAGGTAGAGATTAGAGAGTTTTTAATATTTTATCAGAAGGAGAGTTTGGACTGGGAGCAAAACAGGATCCATGTTGACTCCAGCCAGCTGTATTGGACTCTTGTCTCAAAGTATCAGCAAGGAGCAAGGGGTTCCAGAGACTCTTATAAGGCTCCAATGATCAGGGAAACAAAGGCAAGGTTGGGGATAGAGCACTGGTGAGCAGGAGTTCCAGGAAAGGACCATAAATTCAGTTCTGACAGGTTGGGGGTGAAGATAAGTTGGGAAGCTAGGAGCCAGGATGTTTGAAGATATATCCAAATATTAATGTTAGATGCTGCTGCTGCTTCTCTTATTTCTAATACTCCTATGGAGCTTAAGAGAAAGGATTTACTTTAGAAAACAGAGGACATGGATGCAGGCAGGGGAGAAAATATATATAAAGTAGGGAATTTCTAAGTTGAGGTTGTATGTGTGAAAGGTAAGTGTTAATGAATATTTGATCTCTGATGTCCTTTTTATCCTATTTTTTAGTTGGAAAAGAGAAATCCCAAATTAACCATTGTTGGCAATTAACTCATTGATAAGCACTCAGAAGTAAAAATCTGAAAATAGAAAACATTAGCTAAGTTAGTGTTGACTGGGAGTAAGCTCTATACAGAAAGTAAAACAGTCCAGAGTAAACCCAACCAACCATTTCCCTCCATTTCACAATATTCTTTTGATGCCTTAAACATGTGGCTTATTGAAAGTACCCACCCCTTGGGTTCTAATAACTTCTCAGTAACTCTTTTACTTCTCATCTTATTAAATGTATAACCGTTTCAATTCACAAATTATTTTCCAGTGGAACTTGAAATTAAGCCCAGATCCTTGTATTTATTTCCTTATCTTTCCAGACCTTCTCAAGTACCATCAGATGGGCAGGTAGAATGTTACTCATAAGTAAAAAAGGATGAAGAGAGCCAAGCAAAGATATGTTGTTCTATCTCTTTCTTTCAATTCTTTCAACTGAAAGTTGAAGTTCAATCTTCTTTCAGTTCTTCTAAGGTAATAGAATTGATCACATAATATAATTATAATGATAGAATTGTATAATAAAATTAATTGATTTCTGTTGTATTTTATGGTTTCCAGGATGATTGTCTTATACCAACCCTATGAAATAAGTTGTTTGTGTCTCCTATCTACCTCATATTTGTTTTTTAGTCCACAGTTCTTTTTAAACCCTAAAACAATGTATAAATGTGAGTTGTTAATGTAACACTCTTATTAGAAGATTTCATTGCATGAAAAGCTTGGGTAAATTTTGAGATATTTCATATTTTTCTAATTCATAGTATTTACTAGGAAAATTACTTCCTGATTCTATATATCATGCTTATCTAACTAACCTGATGAATATAAAGTTTGCAAAGGTAAGGGAGGAAGAAGGCTTGATTGAAAATTAGAAAAAACCAATACCCTACAACTGGAAGAATCATTCAAAAAAAAACCCACAGAAAATAGAAGGAAGAAGCATTGTTGACTTCTATGTCTCAACTCTTTCAAACAGACCTAGAAAATGTACTAGTTTAAAACTTGATTAGAAAATCCAAGGAAAAAAATCATTATTATTTTTTAAAAATTTTGTGATTATTTTTTTTTGCCATAGAGGGAAAGATAAGTAAGTCTGTGAACAATGGGGATGAAATCTGGCCAGGACATTCTACATGGACTATTTGAGTACAGTGAGAGAATATGTACCAGGAAGTGATCCCAAATCCAGGCTAAAGAAACCTAATTTACTGAGAGTTATGTAAAAGTTGCTAACAGACATCTTTGCTACTCACAGATGAAAGGTGGATTGAAAAGGGAATCTAGACCAAAGAGTAATGTGCCAGGATGAGGAACAATTCAAAGCTTTCTTGGGCTGTGTAATAAACAAGAAGCAAATTCGCAAGCAAGCAGTAACTGCATGGCTCTGATCACTGGAATGGATTAGGATATTAATTCGACTTTGTATCCCAGTCTGAAGCCTAAAGCAGAATAACCAGCACAGAAATCTAGTCCAAAGAGGAGCCTGCAGTTCTATCACTTAAGAGTCATCAGAGCTTGACAGTTGACTTATAATGGTTGAATCCAGAAGCTTGGGCAAGCCCACAGGAATGTTATTCATACTCAAATCCAGTCAGAATCTTACCATAAAAAAATCTCTTATGGTGACAGATACAAATCTAAATAAAAGAAGTCTAAAGGGAGAAAAGCTATTCCAAATTATCTACAAGCTTTTACATATGAGACTATAAAAAAAGGCACAGCTTGGGCACAAGTTCAACTAGAATTCTAGGAAGAGATAAAACAAATTAAAGGAAGAACTAATATTATTTTACAAGTAAATTGAAAGTACTAGAGAAAAAAAATTAGAAAGAAATGAGAGATGTGGAAGAATGAATTAGAAAATGACCTAACAAATTGGTACTACATGTACAAAATCTTGCTTAAGCAATAAATACTCTGAAAATTAGAATGGATTAAATAGAAGATAAAGGTTCCATGAGCTAATAAGAAATATTTAAATAAAACCAGAAAATTAAAAAAATAAGAAAATTTAAGGTATCTGATTGTAAAAACAACTGACCAAGAAAAAATCAAGGAGAAATAATTTAAGAATAGTTAGACTATCTTAAAGTCATGACTAAAAAAAGAAATAAACATCATGTTTCAAAAAAATTTAAAAGAAAATTGCCCAGAGTTCTTAGAACTAGAGGCCAGAGGGAGGAAAAATCCATCAGGCACCTGTGAAACTCCAAAATGGAAATTCCCACGAATATTATAACTGAACCAAAAACATTCAAGTAAAATAAACAATACCAGAAAAGTAGCCAGAAAGAGAGAAATCAAGTACCAAAAATCACAACCAGGATCTCACACAATTTAGTAGCCATTACTGTAAAGTGAAGAACTTGGCATATGTTCCAGAAGACAAAGATAGATGCTTATAGCCAAGAATTACTTTTCCAACAAAAGTGAGTATAATTCCAGAGGAAAAAATGAACCTTTAACTAAATTGAGAACTAGAGCTGAAAAAAAAAAATCTTTCACCTCTGTAAACATCATAATCAAAGGTCATAGAGGAAGTCTAATTGGGACAAATGGGCCTGGGGAATTGTCTCTTATATTTTGATGATTTTAAAGAAAAATTGAAAGGGAAGGGAAGAAGATCACATTGGGGAGAAAAGAGAGGAAAGACAGTGAAAATTATCCCACATAATAAGGGTGTCCATGTAGAAGTCTACATAAATAAGAGAGAAGGGATAGGCTAAGTAGATGATATTTGAACCTCATTCTCATCTGAACTTGTCAAAAAAAAAAAGAGAGAGAGAGACAGAGAGAGAGAGAGAAGAGAGAGAGAGAGAGAGAGAGAGAGAGAGAGAGAGAGAGAGAGAGAGAGAGAGAGAGAGAGAGAGAGAGAGAGAGAGAGAGAGAGGAAAGGAAAGGAAAGGAAAGGAAAAGAAAAGAAAAGAAAAGAAAAGAAAAGAAAAGAGAAGAGAAGAGAATAAAAGAGAAGGTAGAATAAGGAGGGATTAGTCCTAAATAAAATAAACTATTGTTAAAGATATACAAAATATTTATATCAGTTCTTTTTTTCCCAATAGAAAGAATTTGAAAACATAGAAGCTCATATCATTTGGGGAATGACTGAAGAAGTTATAAATATGATGAAATATGAAATGATTCTATTCAACTCACTGTATTGGTTCATACAAGTCTTCCCAAGTTTCTCCAAAATTATCCTTTTCATCATTATAAACATATATAGTCAATCAAAATAAATCTCAACATTGGCTATATCCAAAGAAAAAATTGATTCTGCTTTCCTTTACCTGTCTATCAGAGGATGTACAGAATGTTACATCATCAGTCCTCCGAAATCATGTTTGGTCATTACACCGATAAGAGTTTAGCATAAGTATATTCTATCACATTAATGTATCATAGCTTGTTCATTGACTTCCCAATTTATATGAACCTATCCCTTCAGATGACTATTCTGTGCCACCTGTGCTATTAATATTTGTTATATTTCCTTAGATTTTGTTTGCTTAGGACCAATATCTCCCTTAAAATACTCCTCCTTTTAATTCCCTTCTTTGCTTCTCCCCTTTCTCTTCTGTTTTTTTGTTGAGTGAAATGTATTTCTAGACCCAGCTGTGTGTATGTGCATGCATGCATATGTATGTCTCTCTGTGTGTTTGTGTGTGTATTCTTCCTTTTTTTCATCTACTAGTTCAAATGAGAATGAAGTTCACATGTCAGCGATTCTCTTCACTTCCTCTTCTTTCTTGGTATAGATATCTATTTGTGTACCCTAATTATGTGAGATATTTTCCCCTTTCTTTTCCTTTTGCTATATATTCCACTGTCCACTATGTATTTCCTCTCTTTCTAATTACATTAATAGTTTTTCTTATTTGAAGCATTCCTGGTATGAAACCTACTTGGTCACAATGTATAGTTTTTGTGCTATATCATTGTAGTCTCCTAGTTTTTTTTATTTAGAATTTTTGCATCAATATTCATTTAATGAAATTAATCTATAAATTTCTTTCTCTTTTTTTATCTTTCTAGTTTAGGTACCAACACCTCATTTGTTTCATAAAAGGAATTTAGTAGAACTTCCTCTTTATATATTATTCCAAATAATTTATTTAATGTTTGATATTTTAATATTTTGATTCTCCTTCAGCCCTTTATTTTTACTCTCATTTTTAAATGGGTTTCTTGTAAATAGCATATTGTCAAATTCTGGATTTTATTCCATTTTGCTCTCTGTTTTCATTTTTTGCATTTTCATCCCACTCACATTTAAAGTTATAATGACCAAGTTATGCATTTCCCTCTATTCTAGCTTTCCTCATTATATACATCTCTTTTTAATCCTATCTATCTCTCCTCAAATGTATAATTTGTCCCCTTTCAAAGTACCCAAATAATGATAACATTCTTAAAAGTTATAGACAATATAGGAAGCAAACAGTTTGATCTCAATTAATTCCTTAGAATTTGTCTTTAAGGTTTACTTTTTTGCATTTCTCCTGATCCTTTTAGGTTAAATTTTCCATTCATTTCTGGCCTTTTCCTCACATATATCTGAAAACCTTTCATTAAATACCATTTTTCCCTATGTAGGATTATACTCAGCTTTGCTAGATAAATTATTCTTGGTTACAAACCTAGCTCCTTTGTTCTTCAGAACACAATGTTCCATGTCCTTTGGTCTTTTAATATAGAAGCTGCTAAATCTTTTTTTTAATCCTTAGTGTAACTCCATAGTGATAGGGGTTGAGGTCCCTTTAAGATTCCTTTCTGATTGCCCAACCCCCATGGCTGATCTTGATTCACAAATCCTGGTCAAAAAGCACCCTTTTGAATATCCGGGCCTAGCCCCCACTATCAGCTCAGCTTCTTCCAGCCCCCACTGGATCTGAGCTAACTGAAAAGCCCACCAAGAACTTGGGGTACTGCTCACAATCTCCTTCTAGGTATAAAAGAGCCAAGCCGGAGCTCTCTCTTTGCAGGAGCCCTTGAAGTGTAGTGTTCTTTTTTTGATCATAACTTTCAATTAGTCTAACAATTCTTATATTTTCTTTTCTCAATATATTCTCTCAGGTCAGTTGTTTTTATGATGAAATGTTTCACATACTCTTCTGTAAAGTACAGGCTAGCTTCATCTCACATTGAATAGGTAATTAGCCTTAAGGCTTGGTTATCTGATTCAAGCATACCTTTTTAGAGTTTCAGTCCTCTACACTCTTCTATTTTTTCTTTTGATTTTGTTTTTATTATTTCTTCATGTCTTCTGAAGTCATTAGCATTCCCTTTTACAATTCTAATTTTTAAGGGGTTGTTTTTTCCATAAATTTTTGGATCTCTTTTTCCAATTGGTTGAATTTCTTTTCATAATTTTCTTGCATTGCTTTTATCCCCCCCCTAATTTCTAAAATTAAATTCCAAAAGTAAAAAAAGAAAAATTTCCTCAGCCTCTCTGATTATTAAAGTTCTTTTTAAGCTCTTTTAAAAACTCTTTTGGGGGGGTTTATGACCATATTACTTTTTTTTTTTTTGAAGTAGAAGTAGTTGTTTTAACTTCATTATCTTCTTCTGAGCTTGAACACAGACTTTTTGTGTTATCACAGTAGCTACTTTTGGTCAGGTTCTATTTCTTTTGCTTATTCATTCATTCATCTATTCATTTTATAAAATTTTTATGTATTTATTTATTTGCGTGGCTTAATTCTTGATCATTAAAAAGTATTCTTGCTGAGTTTTGACTAGAGATTGATTTTGGTGAACTCCTGCAGGGGACTGTTAGTTTTTATTATTTTCTTTGAGTTTTGCATCTGACCTCAGGTATTCCTCTCTACCCGAGTCACATTTAGGACCTCCAGCAATCCTATCCAGTAAAGGCTCTCACTCCCTAAAGTCCCTCCCATGGCTGCAAGTTTCAGTTCAACTCTTCCCTGGAACCAAAACCAGGGAGTGTTCTCTCATTAGTACTCAGTATCAGTCGGGCCCCTATGGTCCCTCTGCTACCATACACATCAGAGTGTGTTTGTACAGTCACATCATTAGAACTGCATCTGCTCAAAGTACCTGAGTCCAGTGTTCAGCATCAGTGAAGGGTGCTGAAATCTTTCCCCATCAGTACAATTTCACTTGCTGTCCATGCAGCTGAGTTCCTGAAGCTGAGGCTATAGCCCGAATTCTCCCCAGAGCTTATTGTTTATTGATTCAATAGTATCTGCTTAGAAAAATTTGCACTTCATTTAGGGCAAGAAACCACTTTGAGAGGTCAAGTCTGGAATTCTAAGATACTTACTCTAGTTCTCTACCACATTTGTGACCTGCAAGCATTTGAAGTGTGTGTGTGTGTGTGTGTGTGTGTGTGTGTGTGTGTTTGTGTATGTGTGTGTTTGTTTGTATGTGGGATTGCAGCCAGAAGTGTTACTGCCCAATTTGAAAGCTTTACTATCAGCATTTTCCCCTGCCTCCTTATGTAATCTACAATACAGAGAAATGAAAGGGGTTCTCTCTGTAGAAAGTTTGAATATACTTTAACATGTTTAACATGTATGGGACTACCTGCCATCTAGGGGAGGGGGTGGGGGTAAGGAAGAGAAAAGTTGGAACAGAAGGTTTTGCAAAGGTCAATGTTGAAAAATTACCCATGCATATATCTTGTAAATAAAAAGCTATAATAAAAAATAAGTTAAAATAAAATTATAACACTTAAAGATTTAAAAAAAGATAACTTGAGTACATTTGCCTAAACTTATAGTTATTCTTTCCACTGGGAATTTTGGAAATAGTTATGTGTGAATCACCCATTTAAAAATTTTTTCATTGAGCAGCCAATGCAAGATCAATATTTTCACAGAATGGCAGTGTCTTATAATATGAAATATTTTTTCAGTTAATACATAAACCATCTTTTACAATAGAAAGGTAAGTGACTTCCTAATTAATGAATGTAATGCATCATTTCCTATGTTTAGTCATTAGTTCTTCCTCACACAGAAGTGTTAACATACCCTAAAATATATAAAGTATTCTTGCTGAATTTTGACTAGAGATTGATTTTGGGGAACTCCTGCAGGGGACTGTTAGTTTTTATTATTTTCTTTGAGTTTTGCTGTAAGCATATTACTTTGTTTTAAAATAAGGAGGTGGGGGGAAGGAGGGGAAAATTTGGAACACAAGGTTTTGTAAGGGTCAATGTTGAAAAATTATCCATGCATATGTTTTGCAAATTAAAAAGCTGTAATAAAAACATAAAGATGAGTAAATAGAAACAGAAAAAAAGAATTTAGCATATTAATTCTAGCAGGAAGTTAGAATAGATGAGTTATAGAAGTGACAAGACAGCAACTATTGTTAATAATCTTAGAACATTAACGTCTAGACTTAGAATTTATGGTTAATATTCCTAAAATGGACCTTTCAATGTGGAGGCAGAGATGAATATATTAATAGGTAAATGAGTGAGAGAGACAGAGAGACAGACTGACAGAAATAGTCAGATATATAGATGGCTACAGTCATGAGGCAGAATAATATAGCTTCTGGATGACTTTCTTTTGTTATGTCTGTTTTTGTTCTTCTTTTGTGAATATCCTTGCAGACAATTGTATGTATTGTGCTGTTCTGCAAGCTGCCTGAGATGTTGGACACAGAAAACATGAAAAACAATGAGGAAAGTTTGGGTAATGTTAAAGTCAGGTCAGTGACCTTAACAGACACAACAACATTGTTTGAATCTTCCCTAATCTCTTACTTATGTCTGTGCTGTGAAAACATGACAACAGGGACAGTACCTTTTTTCTGTGTTATTTTGTGACCACATTTAAAAATGTGACAGATGAAAGTGTTTCTTTGTGATCTTGTAATAATCAGGAGGGGATTTGAATTTCCTCTTTCAAATATGACTGAAAATTATATTAGAAGAGTCTGTCACTGGAGGCTTTCATGACACGTGTAAAATTCTTGGCATTTGAACATTTGAAATGTTTTTTTTTATTTCACAGAGATTTTGTGAGTTATTTCAGGACTACTTTGAGGTTCAGGGTAGATGATATATTTTCTAGTGGTCTTACTAATATCTGAAAGCAATATGGTATTTCTTTTGTTTGAAAAAAATAAAATTGAATATATTCTAATCTATTATTGAATATATTCTGTGATAATCTAGGGTCTCAAAACAATAACTATATTTAAAATGATACATTTCTGATAATGAAATTTTTTTTTCTCTGGGCAATAGAACAAATCATATGAATAATTGCTACCTCTGTCCTTTCTAATTATCCTGTAATTGTTGGAGAAGAACTTGTTCTGAGGAAAACTTGTGTATCAATTCAAAAAATTGTACTTGGCTTATTGTGAAAATTCAAAGTTTAATATTGAAATGAAATTTCAAATCTCATTCTCTCAACTTAATTTTTAATTGTTTAAATCATCTTTAAATCTTAATTTTTTGATACATTTGTTTCTATATCACCTGTATTTCCCACTTTATGCTTTCATCTTCCCTCTCCCAAAGAGTCATAACATGAGAAATGGAAGAAAGAAAAAAATCTATAAAACAAAAAAAAATCTGATGTTATATTCAGTAATCGATATCCATAATCACCTGCTGCAGCAAAAGAGAAAAGCTTTCTTCTTATAGCTTCTAAACCAAATTTGATCACTATAACTTCACAGCAGTTTTTTTAAAATTAAGTAAAATACTGTTTTTAAAAGCAATGATAATTAGATTCTATTAGGAATAATGTGTAGAGTGAAAAAGAAACCAATCCACATTTCAGTGAAAATTCTTTAATGGAAATATTTTTTTCCCATTACCTGCATAATCTTGGACAAGTCACTGATGATCTCTAAGATTCCTTCCAATTCTGAGTACTAGTTCGTAACTCATTATAGGTATGTGTATTGATAGTTACATTAAATATTCCAGGCTCCAGAATTGTCCTGTGACATTCATAGATATAAAACTGCCAAGATATTTGAAATAAATATTTAAAATTTTTTATGTTCATTAGTTATGTTGTCTGCTAGGAATTTTGTTAAAAATACCTGGAAATGCTGTTTGTATAGTGAGTGAAGGGTGATATTTACATTTTGGATTTTCTATCCTTTCAAGTTTTAAAACAGGAGCTTAAGAAAAAAATTATCTCCTAAATAATTATCTCTTGCCTAGTTATATGAGCCAATTTTGGGCCCTTGACTATCCAGAGAAACATAGCAGGATCCCCTTATTCTTTGTAACTTACAACACAAATAGAAATTCAACCTCTCTGAAATGTTACAGTTAGGTTTTTATATATCTAAGCAAAGAAGAAACAGTTGACAGGGATTGCTTATGTTTTCCTAACACTTATTTAGACTTTACCTACTTCATATTTTTGGTTATTGATATCTCTAACATATAATATGCTACATTCAACTTGAACTAATGTATCTTAATGGAGGACAGGTATTAAAATTCATTAAATTCTATAGTGGAATACTCATTATTTAATTTAAGAAAGATCTTAGTTAAGTCTTCCTTAAGAATTATCTTTCTGTGAATATATAGTTTGAAGCAGGTTTCCAATGTAAACTCTTACATTCATATTATAGATGAAATATGTGTTCTTGATTGCAGAAGGGACTGTAAATAAGGTTGCCTCATGAAATATAAACATGTTATGTGGATCTGAATTAAAGACACTTCAGCTTCTATTCTGTTAATGGATAATAGCTGTGATAGAGTCTTGATTATACCCTTAACTATCCAATTTTGGAAATTAAACAATAGTTGAAGATGCTTGCAATTGTGAAAATGTAACCTGACTACAAGGGTCTTAAATTCAGTCTAGGAGATGTCTTGTTTCCCTTCAGATTTAATTCAACTGATTATGGAGTGATTGGAAACTAACTAGGATGTTCATAGGCATTTTGAGGTTAGCATAATTGGCTTCCTTGAGAGTTGCTATAAAAATAAGAAGTCACTGAGAAAGACAAGAAAGATAATGCCTCTTTTGTGGGCAAGAAGACATCTTAGGAAAAGGCTACTTTATCCTTTCTAACTTAGCAATTACTTTGCTAAAATGTTCCCAAGTTAAGCTTCCTGTTTAATACTATTTGTATGAGGAGATTATATAGCACACATTTTGTACTTTGCCTTCATGGGAAAGTGGCAAATTATAGGAAAAGAAGTAGGTTTCATTCAGCCTTCTAGTGTCAGTCAAGATTTAACCCATTAATAAACATCAATAAATGATTTACTGATAGCTCTAAGAACAGCTTAAATTATATTTGGATCATTAAAATTAATATTTCCTATACATATGTCATATCCTTGGAGAGGAGATTTAAACTATCTGTTCTTTGTTCTTGAAGACAAATATGATAGCAGGCAGGTGATGTTATGACATGCAAGTGAATTGGATCAAAGTAAGTGAGGGCTATGGGAAAGTCACTAGTGTGATATTCTTATCCAGTCATCTGTGTGAGGAACAAGATATAGAGAAGGAATACTAGAGATGGTCCTGGATGTAGTGGGAGACTTTTGCCTTTTTAAGCTGAGGTCTTTAACGTGTCTTCTGACAACACAACTATAGCATGCTGAAGAGAGAACTCAGCTTCCCCCTTTCTGTCCTGACCTTTTTTTGCAATAAAGGATTTTCATTTATTCTGACCGTTTCTTTCTGTTGTTATATCTTTTGCTATAGCATCTAGTACATTCCCTGGTGTGAGAGGAAGAAAAATCAAATAGAAACGTAGACATTTTGAAAATTTACCAAATGGATATAGGGAAGAGAGGAACTGACACTATATTTTCTTAACATGTGAAAGAATGAAGGATCTGAATTTCTGAATCTCATGGGAGATTAGAAATACCAAGAGATGGGATTTGGTCATGGTGTAGACCAAAAAGAATCTTATAGAATCCTAAAGATGAAAATGAATTTGAGAGACTTTTTGTCTATTCTTGCCTCAGGTAGGTAAAACTGACTTTTATAAAAATCTGTCATAGAATTGTCAGCTCAGTGACTGTTTCTACACTTTTGTCTTTTTTATTTATTAATCTTATAATATACACATGTTGCCACTTGGTGGTAGGAGAGTCCTGGCTGTGAGCATCAGATGAACAGACCACTAAATTAAGGGACATTAAAAGAAACAAACAAACAAAAAAGCATCTGAATCTTAAATAACTTGCATACAAATACAAAAACTTTGAGGACAATATACTATAGAACACAATAAAGAAACCAAATAGAATATATATGTATGCATGTATATGTTTCTTCCCTAACTAATTTGAAACTCTCATTAATGCAGTCAGTCTCTAGGGAAGTTTTCTTCTGTGACCTACAAAAAGGATTTTCTAATTTTTTCTCACTCTGCTTAATCTCCAAATTCTTGTTTCAATCAACTCTGATTTTCCTTCTGAGCTAGGAGTGATTATTATGTTCTGACTACATATTGAGTTCTCAGAAAGTGTTTTGCCTGTCTCTCTGGTGATCTTTCCCTGTCTCTCTAAAGTTTGCAGTCAATTAGCCTGGAGTATGGAAATAATACCTTGAACTCAGGTTTTCCACGCTCCATCCATTACACAACCTTAGTACGGGATAAATGTTTAAAAGACTGTTTAGATTTCTACAATTCTCTTTCTCTCTGTCTCTGCCTCTCCTTTATATTTACGTTTTATGATATATGCACCTATAATATATCATCATACTCACATGATATATATTCACACACATATATGTATTCCTCAGAGTCTTACTGGAGCTTCTAGCTATTAAAGCTATTTAAGTTATTAAAGCTGAAAACTATATTAGCACCATTGGGAGACCCTGTATAGTAACATCTTCTATATTATCATTTCCTGTACTTGTGAAAGAATCAAAACTCACTTCAATTTCTCTATTCATAATATGAATTTCTTTTCAGGAGGATTCAAACAGTTCCCACCATTTCCTTACTTGCTAGAATTTAGTTATTGACTTAATAATATAATAAAGTAATTATTCATTATCCTTTAAGAGCTATAGACTTGTCCAAGTCTCTAAAGCTAAAAAGTATCAGAACTAGGATTCAGTTCAAAAACATATTTATCTGGGTCCTTTAGTACATGTGAATGACACTACATATGATGATATGGTTGTAGTTATAGATTAATAGATTGCCTGAATATATATATATACATATATACATTTTTCAACCTTCTATTTTGTGTCCAATGCCTATTTTCAAGTTCTGTTTCCTCCATAAAGCTTTCTCTCACTATCTGACTTAGCTCTTGTCTAGGTCACTTATTCTGCACAGCCCATTTTATCTCTAGGTAGCTCCAATTATTAGTAATTGAGGCACAATCTACTTCTATAAATTCTACCCACTGCTCAAGTTTTTCCCAAGGTAGGGCAAGTAGAACAAGTCTCATCTCTTTTCCATATGTCAACCTTCAAATAACTCAAGATAGTATTATACTCTGTCCTTGCTTTTCACTCCATCTCCAAATCTCTTATCCAGGATGAATATTCTTAGCTCCTTCAAAATTCTCATGTACTTCCTGAACAAAGTAATCAAATATGGACAGCAAGAAGTCCAAATTTGCTTTCTTGGAAACATTGAAATACTGTTCAAAGGAGTGTGATGGTAAAATGATGAACTTGAAGTTAAGACAACTTGAGTTTTGTGTGGTGCTGGCCAAATCACTTACTCTCCCAGGCGTTATTTTCCTGATCAATAAAATGAGTGTATAAGACTCAGGGATCTCTAAAGTTCCTTCTATCTTTAAGTATCCCACTTTGAAAAAGAAATGATATGAAAAAAAAAGGAAAGGTCAGACCACAACCTAATTGTATCATCATTAGGAGGATATAGGCTCTAATGTTCTAGTGCTAAAATGTAGTGTTTTCAGTGGTTTTCTGCTCTGGGCAGTCTTCGTTTCAGTTCAGTAACCACCACAACAATAGCCAGGTGTTAAGGTTGAAATTCTTTCTTTTTATTTTTTTTAAATTAATTTTTATAATTATAACATTTTCTTTGACAGTACATATGCATAGGTAATTTTTTTTTTTTTACATTATCCCTTGTACTCCCTTCTGTTCCAAGTTTTTCCCCTCCTTCCCTCCACCCCCTCCCCTAGATGGCAGGCATTTCCATACATATTAAATAGTATATCCTAGGTACAATATATATGTGCAGAACTGTATTTTGTTGTTGCTGCAAAGGAAGGATTGTATTTGCAAGGTAAAAATAATCTGGGAAGAGAAACAAAACAAAACAAAACAAAACAAAACAAAAACCAATGCTCTCAGTTTACACTCATTTCCCAGTGTTCCTTTTCTGGGTGTAGCTGATTCTGTCCATCATTGATCAATTGGATTTGGATTAGCTCTTCTTTATGTTGAAGATATCCACTTCCATCAGAATACATCCTCATACAGTATCATTGTTGAAGTGTATAATGATCCCCTAGTTCTACTCGTTTCACTCAGCATCAGTTGATATAAGTCTCTCCAAGCCTCTCTGTATTTCTCCTGTTGGTCATTTCTTACAGAGCAATAATATTCCATAACATTCATATACCATAATTTACCCAACCATTCTCCAATTGATGGACATCCATTCATCTTCCAGCTTCTAGCCACTATGAAAAGGGCTGCCACAAACATTTTGGCACATACAGGTCCCTTTCCCTTCTTTAGTATTTCCTTGGGATATAAGCCCAGTAATAGTATGGCTGGGTCAAAGGGTATGCACATTTTGATAACTTTTTGGGCATAATTCTAGATTGCTCTCCAGAATGGTTGGATTCTTTCACAACTCCACCAACAATGCATCAGTGTCCCAGTTTTCCCACAGCCCCTCCAACATTCATCGTTATTTGTTCCTGTCATCTTAGCCAATCTGACAGGTGTGTAATGATATCTCAGAGTTGTCTTAATTTGCATTTCTCTGATCAATAGTGATTTGGAACACTCTTTCATATGAGCAGAAATAGTTTTAATTTCATCATCTGAAAATTGTCTGTTCATATCCTTTGACCATTTATCAATGGCTTGATTTCTTATAAATTAGGATCAATTCTCTATATATTTTGGAGATGAGGCCTTTATCAGAACCTTTAACTCTAAAAATGTTTTCCCAATTTGTTACTTCCCTTCTAATCTTGTTTGTTTTGTTTGTGCAGAAACTTTTTAATTTGGTGTAATCAAAATGTTCTATTTTGTGATCAATAATGCTCTCTAGTTCTCCCTTGGACACAAACTCCTTCCTCCTCCACAAGTCTGAGAGGTAAACCATCCCATGTTCCTCCAATTTATTTATGATTTCGTTCTTTATGTCTAAATCTTGGACCCATTTTGATCTAATCTTAGTATGTAGTGTTAAATGTGGGTCCATGCCTAGTTTCTGCCATACTAATTTCCAGTTTTCCCAGCAGTTTTTGTCAAGTAATGAATTCTTATCCCAAAATTTGGGATCTTTGGGTTTGTCAAACACTAGATTGCTATTTTTATTCACTATCTTGCCCTGTGAACCTAACCTATGCCACTGATCAACTAGTCTATTTCTTAGCCAATACCAAATGGTTTTGGTGACTGTTGCTTTATAATACAGTTCTAGATCAGTACAGCTAGACCACCTTCATTTAATTTTTTTTTTCATTACTTCCCTTGAAATTCTCGACCTTTTGTTGTTCCATATGAATTCTGTTGTTATTTTTTCTAGGTCATTAAAATAGTTTCTTGGGAGTCTGATTGGTATAGCACTAAATAAATAGATTAGTTTAGGGATTATTGTCATCTTAATTATATTTGCTCGGCCTATCCAAGAGCACTGAATGTCTTTCCAATTATTTAAATCTGACTTTATTTTTGTGGCAAGTGTTTTGTAATTTTGCTCATATAATTCCTGACTCTCCTTTGGTAGATATATTCCCAAATATTTTATACTATCGACCGTCATTTTGAATGGAATTTCTCTTTGTATCTCTTGCTGTTGGAATGTGTTGGTAATGTATAAAAATGCTGAGGATTTATATGGATTTATTTTGTATCCTGCAACTTTGCTAGAATTCTGAATTATTTCTAATATTTTGTTGGTTTTTTCATAGAACCAATTCTTAGTTTTATTAATTCAATAGTTTTTTTACTTTCAATTTTATTAATCTCACCTTTTATTTTTTGAATTTCAAGTTTTGTGTTTGGGGGTTTTTAATTTGTTCCTTTTCTAGCAATTTTAGTTGTAATCCCAATTCATTGGCCCTCCCTTTCTCTTTTTTATGCAAGTAGGCCTGTAGAGATATAAAACTTCCCCTTATTACTGCTTTGGCTGTATCACACACATTTTGGTATGATGTCTCATTATTGTCATTTTCTTGGGTGAAGTTATTAATTATGTCTATGATTTGCTGTTTTACCCAATCATTCTTTAGTATAAGATTATTTAGTTTCCAATTATTTTTTGGTCTATTTTCCCCTGGCTTTTTATTAAATGCAATTTTGATTGCATTGTAGTCTGAAAAGGATGCATTTACTATTTCTGCCTTACTGCATTTGATTTTGAGATTTTTGTGCCCTAGTATATGATCAATTTTTGTATAGGTTCCATGAACTGCTGAGAAGAAAGTATACTCCTTTCTGTCTCCATTTAGCTTTCGCCAAAGATCTATCATATCAAACTTTTCTAGTATTCTATTTACCTCTTTGACTTCTTTCTTATTTATTTTGTGGTTTGATTTACCTAATTCTGAGAGTGCAAGGTTGAGATCTCCCACTATTATAGTTTTGCTGTCTATTTCTTCTTGCAGCTCTCTTAATTTCTCTTTTAAGAATTTAGATGCTGCACCACTTGGTGCATATATGTTTAATATTGATACTGCTTCATTATTGATACTACCTTTTAGCAGGATATAAGGCCCTTCCTTATCTCTTTTAATTAGATCAATTTTTGTTTTTGCTTGATCTGAGATGAGGATGGCTACCCCTGCTTTTTTGCTTTGCCTGAAGCATAGTAGATTCTGCTCCACCCTTTTACTTTTAGTTTGTATGTATCACCCTGTTTCAGGTGTGTTTCCTGTAAACAACATATAGTAGGATTCTGACTTTTAATCCAGTCTGCTAACTGCTTCCTCTCCCCATTCACATTTATGGTTAGAATAACTAATTCTATATTGCTTGTCATCCTATTAACCCCTGCTTATGCTTTTCCCCTTTCCTTCCCTCTTACCCCCCTACCCAGTATTAAACTTGTGAACACCACTTGCTTTTCACAGCCCTCTCTTTTTAGTATCCCTCCCCCACCTTAAAGTTCCTTTCCTTATTTTACCCCCTTTCCTCACAATTTCTGTATTCCCTTCCCCTTAGCTTACTCCTTCCCTCTCACTTTTCAATGAAGTAGAAGTTTCACCATAAATCGAATATGTCTATTAATACACACTATGTTCATCTCCCTCCTTTCTTTCTCTCAGATATAATAGGTTACCTTTGCCTCTTCATGAGATGTAGTACCACAACTTTACACTTTTTTGTGATATAATTTCCTTTCCACCTCTAGTTTCTAGGACAAATTATACATATGTTCTTTACATATTTTTTTTGGCAGAAGTATAGTTCTCAAGATTTCTTTTTACCTTTTTAGAAGTCACTTGAGTTCTGTATTTGAAGATCAAACATTTTATATAGGTCTGGTTTTTTCATCAAAAATAGATGGAATTCATTTATTTCTTTAAATGTCCATCTTCTTCCCTGGAAAACGATGCTTATTTTTGCTGGGTAAGTTATTCTTGGCTGCATACCAAGATCCTTAGCCTTTTGGAATATCATGTTCCAGGTCCTTTGTTCTTTTAATGTGGACGCTGCTAGATCCTGGATTATCGTTATTGTGGCTCCTCCATATCTGAACTGCTTTCCTCTAGCAGCTTCCAATATTTTTTCCTTTGTCTGATGGTCCTTGAACTTGGCCACTATATTTCTTGGTGTTTTGATTTTAGGGTCCCTTTCAGTAGGTGATCGATGAATTTTTTCAATGTCTATTTTACCCTCTGTTTCCAAAATGTCTGGGCAGTTCTCTTTGATAATTTCCTCGAAAATAGTGTCCAAGCTCTTTTTTTCCTCACATTTTTCAGGGAGTCCGATTATTCTCAAATTGTCTCTCCTGGATCTGTTTTCCAGGTCTCTTGTCTTTCTAATAAGGTACTTGACATTCTTTTCAATTGTTTCATTTCTCTGGTTTTGCTTGACTACCTCTTGGTTTCTCCTTGAGTCATTCATTTCTACTTGTTTGAGTCTAATTTTCAATGATGTATTTTCTTCACTCACTTTTTAAATATCTTTTTGTAATTGTCCAAATGTGTTTTTATCTTCTATGGAATTTTTTTCTATGTTATCCATTTTATTTTTCAGAGAGCTTATTTCTTTATCCAGCTCACTAATCCTGTTTTCCTTGCAGTTGTTTGCCTTTTCTAATTCACTAATTTTATCTCTCAATGACTTGATCTATTTTTCCACTCTGGATGACTTCTCCAGGCTCTCTTTCCAAGCTTCCCTGTCCTTTTCCCATTTCTCTTCTAGCTCTCTTGTGAGAGCCTTTTTGATTTCCTCTATGAGATTCTTTTGTATTGAGGAGCAGATCATATCCCCCTTAGGGGATTCCTCTGGGGACAGTCTGTTTTTAGTCTCCTCAATATTTGAAGTCTGCTCTCTCTCCATATAGAAGCTGTCAATGGTTAGAGCCCTTTTGAATTTTTTGTTCATTTTGTCAAGAGCGGAATGGAAGAAAACAAATTGACAAGAGAAACAATTGGTTTGTTTTTGGGGGGATGGGGTTGGATGGTGTTAATGGGCTTCCTCTATAGACTGGGGGTAGGGCAGCAGAGAGCCACTAATAAAACAGTAATGGCTGTGCTGCGTCTGCACTCTGAGGCTCTGAGGCTCTGAGAACGTGCTGAGTCAGTCCAGGTGGGGGTGGGGGTGGCCAGTCTGAGAGACACTAGCTTTCCGGGATTTTAATCTTCACCTCCCAGTGTTTACACCCTCTCTGCTGCTCCTGACTTGCTGCCAAGACAGAATATCCACACTGGGGTAAAGTCTTTTTGTAGAAACAGCAGAGATCGTACCCTCCTCGCTCCGGTCTGAGCTGTGTGAGCTGCCTGTCTTGCTCTGGCTTGCCCTCAGTCTGTGCCCAGCCTATTCGACCCTCCCCCGAGCAAACACAGACCTTCTCTGGTGAATTTCAAGGATGTCGTCTCTTGGTGATTATTTGTGGGTTTCTTTTCTGGTCAAGCATTAACTCTGAGGCTTGTCATGAAGTAAGTCCTGAGAGAAAACACGGAGCTCAAGCAGCTGTCTGCCTCCACACCGCCATCTTGGTCGGAAGTCCTGAAATTCTTTATTATCTCCTTCAAAGTCCTATCTCCTTCACTCGAAGCTCTGCTAGTTTTCTGGAGGGCCTTCAGACAGACTTGGTCTCAGTAGAGGAAATGCAGGAAGCCAGGCCAGCCACCATGAGGCTGACAAAGATGGAATTGCATATTTCTCTTAGTCCCCCAGGAGAGCCACCAGGAGTCTGATTGAAGGTGGAATGAATCTCTCTCTCCTTTGCCCAAGGGCTTGAGCTCTCAGCTTATATGCTGTACACTGAGAATAAACCAATCATTGTATCACTAGGAAACCATTATTTGTTGTAAGATTAAATCATACTGAACTTAGAGAACTATTAAATTGCTAAACTTGCTAAACTTGACTTAACTTGCTAAGTTGCTAAGTTGCTAAACTTATCAATTCCACTGATTTAGCACTTTGTAAGAACCCTTGTTTAAGAGTTCTGGCCATAACATTTCCCGTTTTCTTTTGTTTTAGAACATAAGGTTGTCACACTCTCCCTGACTTCTCAAAGAGGTGAGAACCCCAAAAAGGTGAGCATGCCTTCCCTGACTCCTCAAAAAAGGGGTGAAAGCACAAAAGGAGGTGATAACACTCTCCCTGACGTCTCATGAAGGGAGATGAAAACCAAAGGAAAATGGGGAATCAAACCAGATTAGTGGGTTTCTGAAGGGTCTCACTTGAAAGAGGTATACTTAAATTCATCAACATGGGAGTTATTACATAAGCACATAGCAATATAGCACAGCTGGTAGTAATGTAATAAGCAACATGAATCAACATGAGGAATTATACATGTCCATAAGTCCTAGAAATAGTACATAAGCAATTTATTGTCCATTACTTTATATGTCAGAGAATCCAATGATTCCTGCAAGTTTTGAAGTACTGCAATAGTCTCATCAATAATTTTCCATCTTAGGGAATCCAATGATTCCTGCAAGTTTTGAAGTACTGCAATAGTCTCATCAATAATTTTCCATCTTAGGGAATCCAATGATTCCTGCAGATTTTGAAGTCCTATATCAGTCTTATCATGATGTCTCAGAGAATCCAATGATTCCTGCTGGTTTTGAAGTTCTGTGAGAGTCTCATTATCTGTCATCCTCTTTCAGTGTCAACTGTTTCTTAGGTCTTCTCCTCTGTTTTGAGGTTTTTTTCTCTTTTTTTGTCTCTCTCCAGGTGCTCATTGGCACCCATCTGATTCCTTCTCCATCTGTAGAGATACAAGCAAATCCTTTCTCCCAAGCAATTAATCTGTCTAGTCCCTTCCACACACCACTTTCTAGATCTCTCATCACCTGGCAATTACATTGGAGCTGCTTGCACTGGACACTGCCCTTCTGTCAGGTTAAAAAGCCTGCATTCTCCCCAGTTGTAATCCCTTTCTCAAAACCATCTGCTTGCTTTTTGGCTGATTGATCATATCAGAGTCCTGAACTTCTAAAGACTCTCTGGCTGTAACCTTGGCTGCCATCATGCCCCACCTGTTTTTTGTTTGATGTCTTGGAGCTGGACCCCCCCTCTCATTACCCTGGGTCAATCTACATTCTGAGGCCCAGTGAAACCCCTTGTTGCATTTTGTAAATAGGATTTTAGGTCTTCTTTCACTTTGTCTTCTCACTCTATCTCTATGCCTATATTGAGCTTTCAGATGCCCTACTTTACCACACTGAAAGCATCAATGAGTCTCTCTGGAAGTCTCTTCTCAAAATGGACCTCATCTTCTCATGTTCTGCATCATAGTCTGGGTATAAAAGGCATTTGTGCCCACTATTGCACAAAATCTTATGATCTCCTTTAAAGGAGCATCTTTGTGTAGTCCCCATATAATTCTTTGACAAACCTCATTAGCATTTTCTTTAGCAAGTTGTTTGATCATTATTCCAGTAGCTGCATTTTCACTGATAGTTTGTATGACAGCTGTTTGCAGATGTCCCACAAAATCAGCAAAAGGTTCATTGGATCCTTGCTCTATTTTTGTGAAGGCTTCCCCTCCATCTTTTCCTGGGAGGAAGCCCCATGTTTTGTTTGCAACAGCAGCAATTTGCTCATATGCTGCTATGGGGTAATTAATTTGTACTGAAGTGTCGGCATACTAACCTTTACCTGCTAGTTGGTCAAAGGTGATTTGTACATTAACTCCAGTTTGCCTATTTCGTTGGGCTCATACCCTGCAAAGTTCACCATACTCTAAAAGCCATAACAAGTTTTGTCCAGGTTCTAAACATGGCCTTGATATAAATTTCAATCACTAGGGGTTAAAATTTCATAAGCCAAGTTCTCTAGTAACATCTTAACATAAGATGATGTAGTCCCATAAGGAGTGCAACCTTTTTTTAAACCTTTGATTTTTTTCCAAATTAAAAGGAGTGTATCTTCTCCTTTGTTGACCTGAAGAGTCAAACTCTTCAATAACAGGGTATGTATTTATCAAATCAGATTTATCCTGTCCTTCTTTTTTAGATTTAACTAGTGCCTTTTATAATCTTGTCATAAGGGGTGGACAGAATTCCTGCATGGGTGGTGCTGATGGTGTCACTGCCCCTCCCCCACCCCCTTCTCCCTCCATCCATAAAGGATTAATGGGGGGGGGGTAAGTCAGGGGTTGAAGTTTGCCTTAATGGCTCCTGCTGTGAAGCACACATTCCTTAATTTCATCAGAATTGTACTTAACTCCATTCTTGTCTAATTCTCATGCTTTTTACCTAGTTTGTCAGTATCTTCTCCCTCCTGTTCTTTCTTCTTTTTTCTTATTCTGATACTTATATAATTCCTTAAAGCCAGTTGTATTAAGTTATATGTATAAAGCGTTTCTTTAGGAATTGAATCAGTACCATTATCATTGTAATATTCACATAGTTGCTCTCCTACTAATTTCCATTCATCTGGATCTAATTCTTTTCCCTTAGAACCAAGGAGATGTGTATTTTAATATTTCAAAGAGTTCAATGATCTGCATCCAAGATACAATTAAACTTTGATTTTTTATCAGTCTAACCAAGCTTTTGACACATTTTCCTTGAAGTGGAAAAGGCTCCTTTCTAAACATTTGTCCCATTTCAACTTTAGCCCTTAACAAAGTTTCCTTCTTGCCTATTTTTGTGCTTACTCTAATTTCTGGGTCACAGATGTAGGTTCTTAGCCCCATGTTGGGTGCCAAAATGTAATGTTCTAATGCCAAAATGTAGTATTCTCAGTGGTTTTCTGGAAGTCTCTGGGCAGCCTTTGTTTCAGTTCAATAATCAGCACAAGAATAGCTAGGTTTAAAGTAAAAATTCTTTATTTTCTCCTTCAAAGTCCTAGATCCTTCACTTGGGACTCGGCTAGTTTTCTGGAAGGCCTTCAGACAGGACTTGGTCTCAGTAGAGGAAATGCAGGAGGTCAGGCCAGCTACCATGAGGCTGATGAAAATGGAATTGCATCTTTCTCTCAGTGCCCCAGGAGAGTCACTAGGAGTCTAACTAAAGGTGGAATGAATCTCTCCTTTGCCCAAGAGCTTGAGCTCCCAGCTTATATGCTGTACACTGAGAATAAACCAATCATTATATCACTAGGAAACCATTATTTGTTGTAAGATTAAATCAATCATACTGAACTTAGAGAACACAATGCTAAACTAGACAACCATTGTATTTATCAATTCCACTGACTTAGCACCTTGTAAAAACCCTTGTTTCAGAGTTCTGGCCCATAATAGCAGGCCACTAGTGGTGATTGTTGAATGAATGAGCAAACCAATAACTATTACCAATTTCATCTTTGCTTCCAAAGCTCTTCTTTACTTCTTTGCTCAGATAAACTGATGGGTCCTAAAGGGGTTTCTAAGGAGAAATTCAGAGAGAGTCCATGAAGTCAGATAACATTGAAGACAAGACTCTTTCTATTTTTGTTTGTCAGGGTTTTCCAAGGCTTTGGAAGAAATGTTATTAATCTGGAATGATTTACTAAGTTGTAGCAGCTTTGGACCAATAATCATTAAGCCATTCATTCTGAAGCCCTGATTGGCTTTACCTATTTGGTCCATATAACAGAAATATTGACTAGTCAGTCCTTATAATAGAAACTATGCAACTCTTTCATGCCTCTGTAGGAGAAAAATGAGGGTTTGTAGACAAGGCAGAATTTGACTTTGATTCAAGGTAAACTTCTTGCTGGCACAAGAGATCTGCTTCTGCTCTTTTGACTATGTGATTGGCTTTGGCTCCTTCCCATTTCTTGCCCTCCAATACCTGCATGACTCCTGGTTCCTGATTAAACTTAGGTAGCTTTGCCCTATTGTTCAATCATGATCTCAAATTTCTCACATTTTCAGACCATTTTATTATCCACCTTTTCTACTTTATTCCCTAAAACTTTGCTGCTTAATGAGATGGATGAATAATAGTTCACATCTGAAAGCTATTTCTAATGCATTTATATTCTCACAAACATAGTGATCAGCCACTAAAAGTAAAAATGAATGGGTTATTAGAATGGCTGCAAAACTCAGGGATGCTATAGGAGAATGTCTCCTACTGAAGCAGAGTCAGATTTAGGGAGTTGCAACTTGGAAGTTGATTTAAGATATGTTTGGCGACACAAATCAAGAACCACATGTCTTCTTTGGTTAACCAGGACAAATTTATGATGGAGAAATTATGTTTTTTTAAAAGAAAGAAAATAGATGATATGAAATAGGGTCCTTGTGCCTGTCATAGAATTTTTTTTCCACCTAAAATCTCAAATTTCTCAGCAAGGTGAAAAGTACTATTTGTGACCTTGGTTTGTGCATGAAAAGGCAATATATTTTCAATGTGAAGTTCTTTCCTAGAACTTGGGTCTGTCCTCTGACTTTTGCTGCAAATGCCCCTTTGATTTATCCACAAGCCAAACTTTTTTCGACAGAGGGATGATTAAACTGGCTAACAAACTGAAATATGAGACTAGCTAACTGATTGGAGAAAGTAGTAGGCTTTGGTGCAGTGATTCTCAGCTGGGGTATCATGACCCTGGATGAGATGTAAAAAAATAAAAATAAAATAAAATAAAATAAATTATAGAATGAAGGTAAAGGTCAAAGGAAATGGAAAAAATAAAAGATTTACATGAAACCACTGAAAACCTTTGTGTTTGTTTTCAGGTGTATGAAATAAAAATGAATTCCCTCACCCCCAGCCTATGAAAGTTCTGGTGGGGAGAAATATGGTATAAAAAAAATTGGAAGACAGAAAAGAGCCATAGGAGGGTTTTTTTCCTTTCAAATATGCAAATAGCACCTGTGAGGTGCAAATGTTCACAGAAATCTATGACTGAATGAGCAAATGCCTTGCAGTTTAGACTAATCTCTGTTTTGACAGATGAGTACACTGAAGCAGGGAATATGAAAGATGTTGGCATATGTAAGTATTCTTTTTGATTGACTATATTGTCCAAAGTCATGGGCAATCAATGGTAAGGCTGGGACTACATTCAGGTGTCCTGAATTTAAATTTTGTACACTTTACACTACATAGTGCTGTTTATGAGAATGATAAGACATGAGATAACAGATGTGAAAAGTAATAGTCAATATACAGATAGAGGAGATTACATTCATTATTGTGTTTAAGCTCTTATGGGGATTGAGCCTTCAGGAAACAGTCTCAAATGATTTCTCCCTTCTGTAGATTATAGTAGGGTTTTTTTTTTTTTGCCTTCCTTCCCCCCTCAAAACATATTCTGCTTTGTATTTTGGGATTTTATGTTGCCTACTTAAACTGTAAACTTTATAAGAGTAGGGACACAGGTTTTTCATCTTTTGCATATCCCCATCACTTAGAACAATGCCTTGTATATAGTACAAGATAATTGCCTGATAATTACTGAATGGATAATAAAGTCACCCAATGATGGGTAATTGAATGAGTGATAAATAGAAGAACTAAGAGAGCGTTTGTCATGGAAGCTATTGGAAATGAAAGAATGAAGGGGGCAGACAATAGTATCAAATGATGAAGAGAAGTAAAAGAAAATAAAACCATTATGTTTCCTTGTTTGATCATGAGTGAAATTTGAGAGAAAAGTTTGAGTAGTGTGAACAGAAGAAAGGTTGTAAAGGACTAGTTAGTGAGTAGTTAGTGATTGGTAAGGAAAGAATCAGGGAGTATATGTTAATTTTTATAGAAATTTGACCATGAAGAAAAGGAGAAAAATAGACTAAAAATATAACAAGATTGAAGGTCTTTCTAAATTTGCTTTTTAAAATAGAGGAGACATGTAAGATGATTACATGTAAAATAATTTTTAATATTCATTAAAATTTTTTGAGTTCCAAGTTCTTTCACTTTCTCCCTTCTTTCATTATTCCTGAAAAGGTAAGCAGTTTGATACAGACTTTACAAATATATTATATATATATGTATATATATATACATATATATATATATATACATGTGTATATATATATATATTCATGAAAAACATATTGCCATATGAGCAATGTTGCAAAAGAAAGACAAGCAATCAAATAAAAAGAACAAGAAAAACAAAGCAAAAAAAAAGTATGTTTTGATTTTCATCTCTCTCAGAAATGGATAGTATTATTCATCATAAGTGCTTAAGAATTGTCTTGGATCATTGTATTGTTAAGAATAACTAAGTCCACAGCTGATCATCATAGAATAATAGTATAGCTGTATACAGTGTTCTAGCTCTTATTAATTTTATTTTGTATCAGTTTATATACATCTTCCCAGGCTTTTTCCCTCTGAAACCTTCCTGCTTGTCATTTTTCATAGCACAATGGCATTTTATAACAATCATACATTATAACTTGTCCAGTTATTATTTATGGGATTTCCTTACTTTATAATTCTTTGCTACCATAAAAAGAGTTGCTATAGATTTTTTTGTGCAAATATATCCTTTTCCTTTCTTAAAAATCTATTTGGGGTAGAGATGTGGTGGTATTCATGAGTCAAAAGGTATGCACAGTTTTGTAGCCCTTTGGGCATAGTTCCTAATTGCTCTCCAGAATGGTTGGAGCTATTTACAACTCCATCAACAAGTACATTAGTGTCTCTATTCTTCCATATCCCCTCTAATATTTCTCATTTTCCTTTTCTTTCACATTACCAGTCTGATAGATATGAGTTGATTCTGCAGAGTTGTTTTATTTTTCATTTTCTCATTAATAATGATTTACATTATTTATTTTATGTGACTATGATTAGCTTTGATTTTTTTTTTCTGAAAATTGCCTAATCATATCCTTTGGCCATTTGACAAATGGGGAATGTCTCATATTCTTATAAATTTGACTCAGTTCTCTATGTAGTTGAGGAAATAAAGTCTTTATCAGAGAAAGTTGCTATAAAAATTACCCCTCCCCACCACTACAAATTTTTTGCTTTCCTCCTAATATATGCTGTATTGGTTTTGTTTATGGAAACACTTTTTTATCTTGTAATGCTCTCTACTTTTATTTGCTCATAAATTCTTCCCTTATCTATAGATCTGACAGGCAAAATGTTTCATTATCCTTTATATCTAAATCATGTACTGCTTTTAACATTATCTTGGTATATCATATGAAATGTTGATCTATACATAATTTCTGCCAAACTGTTTTTAGTTTTCCCAGAATTTTTGTTAAATAATGAGTTCTTGTTTTCAAAATTTAGATCTTTGAGTTTATTAAACACTAGCTTACAATAGTCATTTACTACAGTGTATTGTGTACCTAATCAATTTCATTGATTTACCACTCTTAACCAGTATCAGATTGTTTTGGTGAGTATCACTTTGTAATACAGCTTGAGATCTAGCACTATTAGGCCATCTTCCTTCACATTTTATTTCCTTGATTTTCTTGACATTTTTGATCTTTTGTTCTTACAGATGAATTTTGTTATTATTTGTCTATTTTTATAAAATAATTTTTGGTATTTTAATATGACACTGAATAAGCAAATTAATTTAGGTACACTTGTCATTTTTATTATGTTGGCTCAGTTTACCCAACAATTATTATTTCTCCAATTGTTCAGATCTTACTTTATTTTAAAGTGTTTTATAATAGTGTTCATCTAATTTCTGGATTTATCTTGCTGGCAGACTTCCAGGTATTTTATATTGTCAGTAGTTATTTAAATGGAGCTTCTTTTCCTATCTCTTCCTGTTGGATTTTGTTGGTAACACATATAGAAATGCTGATTACTTATTTTTTTACTATAGCCTTTTATTTATAAGATATATGCATGGGTAATTTTTCAGCATTGACAACTGCAAAACCTTTTGTTCCAATTTTTTCCCTCCTTCCTCCCACCCCCTCCCCTGGATGACAGGTAGACTAATCCATGTTATATATGTTAAAATATAAGTTAAATACAATATATGTATATATATCCATACAGTTATTTTGCTGCACAAGAGGAATCGGACTTTGAAATAATGTATAATTAACCTGTGAAGGAAATTAAAAAAAATGCAGGCAGACAAAAATAGAGGGATTGGGAATTCTATGTAATGGTTCACACAAAATGCTAATTACTTGTGTAGTTTTATTTTATATCCTACAACTTTGCTGAAGTTGTTAATTATTTCAGTTAGTTTCTTAATTGCTTCTCTAGAATTCTCTAAGTAAACCATCATATTAAATGCAGAGAGTGGATAGATTTATTTTTTTTATTACAGCTTTTTATTTACAAGATATATGCATGGATAATTTTTCAGCATTGACAATTGCAAGACCTTTTGTCCATTTTTCCCCTCCTTCTCCACACCTTCTCCCCCAGATGGCAGGTAGACCAATACATGTTAAATATGTTAAAGTATATGTTAAATACAATATTATATGTCCATACAGTTATTTTGCTGTACAAGAATTGGACTTTGAAATAATGTACAATTAACCTGTGAAGGAAATTGAAAATGCAGGCGGACAAAAATAGAGGGATTGGGAATTCTATGTAATGGTTCACACTCATTTCCCAGAGTTCTTTTGCTGGGTGTAGGTGGTTCTATTCATTACTGCACTATTGGAACTGATTTGGGAAGAGAGCCACGTCCATCAGAATTGTTCATCATATAGTACTGTTGTTGAAGTATATATTGATCGCCTGGTCCTGCTCATTTCACTCAGCATCAGTTCATGTAATTCTCTCCAGGCCTTACTGAAATCATCCTGGGGTCATTTCTTACAGAACAACAATATTCCATAATATTCATATACCACAATTTATTCAGCCATTCTCCAATTGATGGGCATCCACTCAGTTTCCAGTTTTTGGCCAGTAGAAAGAAGGCTGGAATGGATTTCTTTCCTCATTGCCCATTCAAATTCCTTTAATTTGCTTTTGTCTCATTGCTATAACTAGCATTTTTAGTACAATATTAAATAATACTGGTGATAGTGGACATCTTTGTTTCACCTCTGATCTTATTGGGAAGTCTTCTAGCTTATTTGTATAATAAATTATGCTTTCTTATGCTTTTAGATATATGCTACTTATCCATTTTAAGGAAAGCTTCATTTTCCCCTATGCTCTCTAGTGTTTTTAATAGGAAAGAGTATTATAGTTTGTCATACCTTCCCCTCCCCATAAAACCATTTCCTGGTTTTTTTTTTTTTTTAATAATTCAATGATTTTTCGACTTTCAATTTTATTAATCTTTCCTTTGATTTTCAGAATGTCTAATTTGGTGTTTAATTGGGATTTAAATTTTTTTCTACTTGCATGCTTACAATGTATACTTGCATTGATCAGCACTTTCTCTATTTTATTGATATAATTGTTTAGAGATATAAAATTTCCCTAAGGACTATTTTGGCTGCATCCCATAAATTTTGGTATGCTGTCTCACTGTTGTTATTTTCTTTAATAAAATTTGTTTGTTCTTTGGGTTACTTATTCTTTAGAACTATATTATTCAATTTTCAATTGATTTTCAATTTATGATTCTGTAACCCTCTATTGAATGTTATTTTTAATGAATTATGATCTGAAAAGTTTGCATTTAATATTTCTATTTTTTATGTTTGTGAGGTTTTTTTTTTGTTCTAATACACAGCCAATTTTTATGTAGGTGCCATAAAGCACTAAGAAAAAGCTATGTTCATTTCTATTACCATTCAGTTTTCTCCAGAGTTCTAACATATCTATCTTTTCTAAAATTCTATTCATTTTCCTAACTTCTTTCTTGATTTTTTTTGATTATATGTATCTCATTTTAAGAGGGGAAAATTAAGGCCACTAGTATAATTTTACTGTTTATTTCTTTCTGCAACAAATTTAACTTTTCCTTCAATAACTGATTTATTTGGTACATATTTTATTGATATTATTTTATTGTCTGCTATCTTTTAGCAAAATGTTGTTTCGCTGCTTATCTCTTTTAATTATAGATCTTTTTGCTTTTTCTTTGTCTGAGATCGTGACTGCTACTCCTACTTTTTTTTTAAACTTTAATTTAAGTACAGTAGATTCTGCTCCAATCTCTTACATTTACTCTGTACACATCTCTTTCTTATAAATAGCATATTATTGGATCCTAATGTTTAATTCACTGTTTAAATTTAGAAAGTGAGTTAATCCCATTCACATAAATAAAATTAATGAGTACTATATATTTCCCTCTATCCTATATTTCCCCTTTGTTATCCTTCTTTTCTTTTTCTTTCATGCTGTCTATGCTCAAAAAATGTGTTGTTTCTAACTATTGCCTCTCTCAATCCACCCTTTATTCTATCAGAACCTCCTTCGCTTATTTCCCTTTCATTCTACTTCCTTATAGGGAAAGATAGATTTTTATATCCAGGTATATTATTCCCTATTGCCTGCCAACCCTACCATCTTCCTATTCACTATAAAAGTTCTTTCTAATGTGAAAAAATTTTACTCCATTCTACTTGTCCTTTTCTCTTTCTCTCAGTATGCCCATATTTCTTAACCCTTAATTTTATTTTTTGAAATAATCATAATCAAATCATACCCCCTAATTTCTGTCTTTGCATATTCCTTTTAACTTTACTAATGGTGTAAATTCTTAGGAGTCAGAAGTATTATCTTCTCATGTAGGAATGTAAACAATTTAATCTTAGTGAATTCCTTATGAGTTCTCTTTCATATTTTTTTATGTTTCTTTTGAATCTTATATTTGAAAGTCAGAATATAATTCCGATCTATTCATTAGGAGTGCTCAAAAGTCCTCTAATCACTTAAATATCTATTTCTTCCTTATATGATTATATTTAGTTTTGCTGGGTAGGTTATTCTTGGTTGCAATCCTAGCTCTTTGCCCTCCAGATTATCACATACCAAACCCTCTTATCCTTTAATTTAGAAGATGTTAAATCTTGTATTATCCTGACTGGTTTTATATTAGTTGTTTGTTTCTGGGTTGAAATATTTTCTTCTTGACTTATGAGTTGTGGAATTTGGTTATAATATTCCCAGTAGTTTTCATTTTATAATCTCTTAGGAGGTGACCAGTGGATTGCTCTCTGGGATTACTCTAGAACAGGGGTTCTCAAACTATGGCCTGTGGGCCAGATGCGGCCTGCTGAGGACGTTTATGTGGCCTGCCAGGTTATGGCAAATGGGCTGAGGGGTGGAGACAGAGTGTGAGGTTTTGTTTTCACTATAGTCTGGCCCTTCAACAGTCTGAGGGACAGTGAACTGGCCCCCTATTTAAAAAGTTTGAGGACCACTACTAGAATATCAAGGAGATTTTCCTTAAAAAATGAAGTCTAGGCTCTTTTTTTGGACCATGCTTTCAGGTAGTCTAATAAATTTGTAAATAACCCATTCTTGATTTGTTTTCCAGGGTCAGTTTTCCCCAAAGGATATTTCACATTTTCTTTTTTTTTTTTCATTCTTTTAATTTTGTCTAATTGATTCTTGATGTCTCATGAAGTCATTAGCTTCTAGTTGCCCAATTCTAATTTTTGAGGAATTATTTTCTTCAGTAAGCTTTTGTATTTCCTTTTCCATTTGATTAATTTTACTTTTCAGGTAGTTCTTACCTTCATTGAATTTTTCCACCTCTTTTTATTTGGCCAATTCTGATATTCAAGGCATTCTCTTCAGTGGATTTTTGTGCCTCTTTTGCTGTTTGACCAATTTTGTTTTTTGAAATGTTACTTTCATCAATATTTTTGTGTCTCCTTTAACAAATTGTTGGCTCTCTTTTTATAATTTTATTACATCATTCTAATTTCTTTCCCCAATTTTTCCTGTATCTCTTCTATTTAATTTTTAAAATCTCATTTGAGTTCTTCTAAGAATTCTTTTTTGGCCCTGTGAATAATTTCATTTTTAGTTGATTTACATGTAACTGTTTTGTCTTTGTTATCTTTTAGGTTTGCGTATTGCTCTTCCATGTCACTATAATAGCTAAATTCTTTTTTTGCTATTGTTGTCATTTCCCCAGCATGTTTCTTGACTTTTAACTTTGCATTAAAGTTGGGCTCTACTCCTAGATTTAATGGAACACTTTCCAAAACTTCAGATTTTTTCTGAAACTAAGTATCACTGTTTGTTCTCCTGGCTTGTAGTCTTGTCTGTGAGCTATTAGAAGCACTTTTCTCTGCTTTGGATCTGTGACCAGGGCTGCAGCTCCCTTTTGGCTTTCAGTGCTTAAGCTTCTTATGAGCCTGCAATTTTGATTCAGCTTCTTGTTGAGGTCACAAGTATCAATATTCCTTTCTGTTTTGGACCTGAGACTAGGTTCCTGTTCTCCAAAGAGCAACCATAAACACTCTGTCTTAGAACAATGCTAGAACAAACTTAGAACCCCAGTTCCCTGGGATCATAAGTACTAGTAATTATGCATGGGCAATGCAACAGGGTCAGCAACCCAGCACCAGAAAAGGGGTCTTATAATTTCTTTTTGACCAGTTGTCTTATTCCCTTACTCCATTGAAGCAGCCACGTCCAAGTCTTGTTGCTGGTTGTTGGGATGTGGCCTGGGCTGCAGGCCCACTATCACTTTGTGAGACAGACTTTTCTTGCCAATCTTCTAAGTTGTCTTAGGTGGAGACATTTAAACTAAATTGTTTGTTGCAGAATTTGGAAGAGACCCTGGCTTTTCTCTGACATCTTGACTCTGCCTCCAAGATACTGATAACTTTAAAGACATGAAGGATTATTGAATGAAAAAATGCTTTGTGGCATTTCTCTAATTGCCATTCCGTTTTCCTCTTTCTTCTAATTGCCAAATTTCTTGAAAAAAATAACCTACCATTACTGATTCCTTTTTCAACTACTTATTAGTTCCTTATAATCAGGATTCTGTTCCTGTTTATCAGTCATTATGCAGAGAGGTGGATGAAGGCTCAAAGAATGGGGGATAGTTGAGCATTCATTAAGAGACATTTCTTTAATATCTGATGCAAATAAATTAGTATGCAAGTCATAAAGATGAATAATAAATATTATCTGCTCTCAAGGACCTTAAATTTGGTGGATAGGATAAATCAAATATAAAAATAGTAACTGTAATGCAAGGTGGACTTAGGTAAATACTATAAATGTCACTGGGTTAAGAACCCTGTTGCATTGTCTATACACAGTTCTGAGTCACAGTCACAAGGAGGAATACTAACACATTATTCCTTGTGATTCCAGGAAAAAGGGTCACTGAATGCAGTTTGGCAGTTCAGTGTATGTTTTATACTAACTCAATGTAATAGATTGTGACATGGTTTGAATCCATGAAGACCTTGATTCGAGTCCCACTTCTAATATACACTGACAGTGTTACCTTAAGCAAGTTAGTTAATGGTTCATGCTCCACTGAATCCTCAAGGACTCTTAAGTTGCAGAGAAGATGAAAACTTACATTGATAGAGTTTCCTCATCTAGAAGTTTTCTACACCAATAAAACCACAAGTCTCAAGCCTTATCTTCTAGGCAAACAGACATACCTTTTAGAATTTTCTTTAAGATACATGGATTTATAATTTAGGAGAAAATGATTGCTTTATTTCCTGATTTTGCTGTAAAATAACCTATGAGAAAACTTTTTTGCCTACCAAAGTCTAAAAGAATAAAAATAAGTATTTGCAAATCAATTTTAGCATTTCAAAATGGTGACTGACTGAATCTCCCAACATAGAATATTTTTTTTTTAAATTCTCTTCTCATTCTCTCCTATTTGCAAATTTATTTCTAAACTTTATCCCCTAAAGGATTGGATTTCAGTAAAATAGCAAGATATTTAAAAACATTGTCATTTAAAACCCCAATTTTCTTGGACTATTGGTTTAATTAGCCTGAAGCCTGTTTTGGGTTATGAATGCCTGTACTTTTCCTTTTGGAATTAGAAATGTGAAAGCTGACGGAGTAGGAGAGTTCCTTAGCTTTGCCTACATGAATGATCCATGAAAGCTTTCTTGATAGAGGCCATCCAGATTGATTAGTTAGGTAGGGCCTCTGAATTGGTTTACTCCCATGGAGAGTATGCTATTACTAGTTAAACATGACATTTAGAAGAATTGTTTATGGAGGAAACATATCTAGTGGGATAGTACTTTATATCTGTGTATATATGTAATATATATTGTGTGTATATGTATATACATACATACATATATATGTATATATATGTATACACACATATTGCTTGTGCCCCAAGGAATTAGCTTCTTTATTTATTTATTTATCTTTCCATCCTAGTGTTTGGCAGATATGCATACCTCCACAACCCTAGAACCATCTCTTCTGTAGGAAGTTAGTTAAATCTTGTATGATAAGATTTCATTTTAAGTTCACTTAATACTTCCAACTTTCATGAGGTTTTCTCAGGCTCCAATCCTGAAGTGGAGATTGATTGCTCTATGATCAAGGTATATTATGCAGCTCTTTGTTCCTCCATTCACAACAGTGCATAATTAGATTAGAAAATATCTAGGAGAGACCCAAGATATGCATAATAGGAGTGCTAATAGATGAGGTTTTTTAATACTTAAATAAGCAGTTTGAGATCACTAATCTAGCCTGGAATGTTAAAAATCAAGGCAAGAATAAATTAAGCAATTTTGTATCATAGTGAATAGATAAGTCTGGGTAGAACAAAGAGGGTTGAGGCAGAGGAGTAATAGTTTTCAGGGAATAATGTGAGACAAAGTGGGAAAGATAGTTTGGGGCCTGATGGGGAAGGATGTTGAATGCCAGACTAATCATTCTCTTTGAATAGATAACCTGTTTCCAGTGTTTTATTTCATTTATATAATGTATTTTGAGGAATGTGAGGATACTCTAGATGTTTGTTGTAGATACTTTTTCTTGAAATTTCCTTACGTATTATATATATTTGTTTGAATATATATAAAACAACAATAACAATTACATATATATATATGTATATATGCACACACATATATTTTTATGTATGTTGTTTGCATGTTGTCTCTCAAAATGTTTATGTCATTCTAATGATAGTAATTATTTCTCGGCAATTTGTAGCCTTGGTCAATGGAAAGCCTTTGCAGAAAAGAAGGCAGGAGAGTAGTTCATCTCTTTATGGAACTAAGAAAAATCTTATTTCATTTATTTCACTCAGTTTTATTCTTGTAGGTTCATCTTTTATTAAGTTGTCTTTCCATATTTAAGATAAACCTATTTCCTTAAAGGACTTTATATCTCATGTTAAGTTTGTGAATCCTCATCTGTTGATTGAAAAGCACGAAATATATTATACTCTGCAATTTTCTGACCGTAGTTCACTAATGGTTTCCTGTATTTTAATGGAAGAATATGAGGTGACAGGAAATTATTTAATTCATAATTCTTGTTAAGGCTCATAAAATACTTGTTAGGTTCATGAAACAGTTCAGATTATGCATTTTTGGAGGTGGGATAGAGCAGGGGATTTTTCCATAAAGATATCACTGTCTTTATGGAATGGATATGTTCTACAAAGTTGGTGACAAATAAGATTTTTGTAAAGTGAATTCTATTTCCTCCATTTAGTTTACTTGTTAAATAGGAAAAGGCTCCTATTGAAAGAAGAAGCAAGGTGTGGTGCAAAGAAACTGAGGTTCAAGGTCTCCTTCTAATAACCTCCTAGTGTTGATTCCAATGAGAACCACTTGGCTCTTTAATATAATGAAAAAGGCAATAGGTTTTGAATTAAAAGACTTGGATTTGCAGTGTGTGAACATGAAAAATGTTTTAAGCTTTTTAAACCTTGTTTTCCTTATCTGTAAAATGGGGTTGAAGCACGGTACAAGTGTTATGATATAATTAAAAGAGGGCTAGCTTTGGAAGTAGAGGGCCTGGGTACAAACTACTCATCTGATCCTTGCTATCTCTGTGGCTTTAGGTCACAGGATGAAAAAAAGCAAATAAAAAAATAAAAAAAGAAGCTAATTTCTTGGGCTACTTAGTCTTGACAACCACTTAATATCACTTAACATTCCCAAGATTCAATTTTCTCATCTCTAAAATGGGGAGTTGATTAGATGATCTTTAATTTTCCTTTCAACATAATTCCTCAATAGATTGAATTAGAAACATTTGGTGAGGAAAGTATTGATAGTGACAAGGATAGTGCCTTGGGGAAGCTGGGTAGCACAGCCTGAGTATCAATCCTGGAGTCAGGAGAACCTGAATTCAAGTTGAGCATCAGATGCTTATGAGCTGGACAAGTCACTTAATGCTGTTTGCCTCAGTTTCCTCATCCTGTAAAATTAGCTGAAGAAGGGAAATGGCAAACTGCTTCAGTCTCTTCTTTGTCAAGAAAACCCCAAATGGGGTCATGGAGAATCAGACATGATTGAAACAACTTAACACAACCGCCACAATAAATTGTGGAAGCTGGCTATGGGCCATAGCATAGGGAGGGCTTTTTTCAGCCATTCATAGCTTTGATTTTTATTTTGGACTCTCTTCTATAACTGCATTTGCATCTTTGCATTTCTTTTTCTTTTCCAGATTCTAAATTTAGTGGGTCTGGAGAGGGTAAACTAGAGTGGGAAAAGGATAGTGAAAGTATAACTAAGAGGGTAATAAAAACTGGGTTATTTTTTGGGGGGGAGGTCAATTTTACATGTTTCTAAATATTTACCCCCAGTCACTAGCTGCTAGGCAGATCCGATTTTCTTTCATGTTTATCTGACCCTGCTCCTTACCATCCCTGGCAGGACAAGAAAGATAACTCAGGATGTGAGAGACATGAGCACAGAGAAAGGAGCACAAGAATATATCAGTATGACAGCATTTTCTGGGCCATTTAACCTCTTAGCTCCATGTGGTATCCTGATCCTTCATTTGACCCTGTCATCCCCTCAAACTGTCATCTGACATTTTTCTTCCCTCACTCATAAAACTCCAGGACAAAAGCCTATAATCCTTGCCTCCCCATTTTTATCTTACACACACTTCTCCACCTAATACATTCTGACTTCTAATCCAACACTCTACTGAAACTACTTTCTCCAAAATCATCAATTATTTTTTAATTGTTAACTCTGATGGCTTTATTGTAGTCTTCATTCTTCTTGAGTAATACATAATCTTTGAAACTAAGCTCCTCCTTTTCCTAGGCATGCTTTCCTTGGGATTTCGTTGTCAAATTGTTTTCATTTGTGTATGATTCTTAGTGACCCCTTTTTGGTGTTTTCTTGATAAAGTACTGAGTGTATATTAAAAATAAATAAACTTACTATATAAAAATATTGTAAGGAAAAAAAGATAGATAGTGGTTTGCCATTTCCTTAACCAGCTCATTCTACAGGGTTAAGTTACTTACTCAGGGTAAAACAAGTCTTGACTTGAGACTTGGTGTTCTATCCCTTGCATCATATAGCTGTAATAGGTGTAAACATATGTATTTTTAAAAAACACACACATTATACATTCATGGTTGCTTGCAATTGTTCCTTTCAATAGAATATAAGCTCTTTGAAAACAGGAACAGTACCCTCAGGAAACTTGGTAGCTAAATGTTAATTGACTGACTGAGAGATTCTCCTTCCAGGATTTAGTGATGCTTTTCCCTTCTGATTTTCCTCTCAGCTATTAGCTATTGCTTCCTGATTTCCTCCACTGGATTATCATTTATGTCTTATCTACTTTACCTTTAGCTTTACTTCTACTATTTAAAATCCTGAATTTCACTTAGAAGTCATTTCAAGTGCCATTAAGGTCTTTCCTGATCTTCCCCTAAACATCTAGCTCCACTGTTTTGCTTTAATAATAAAAAAAAATACTTTATATTTACTTATATGTGAGGTAGCTAGATATCACATGGGAAAAGCACTGAGGTAGGTGTCAGAAAGTCCTGAGTTCAAATACACTGTGTGACTCTTGGTAAGTTGTTCTCTAAGTTTCAGTTACTCCTCTGTAAAATGGAGATAATTGTAGCAACTACTTCCCAGTCTTGATAGGATCAATGGAATATTGGATATAAAGCTTTTTGCATAACTTAACGAGTTATAAAACATTAGCTATTATTATTAATTATTATATAGTTTCTTTTCAATAGACCAAAAGGTTCTACAAAGCAGAACTGTTTTTATATCTTAAGCACCTACCCCAATGCCTTGCCTGTAACAGGTTCTTAATAAATGAATGTAGTTAGGGTAGGGGTTCTTTAACTTTTTTATTTGGTGACCCCTTTGGAAGTTTGGTCAAACCTATGGACCTCTTCTAAGAATGTTTTTTTTAATGCATAAGATATCTAAATATATAGAAGTAGAGTTGTCAAAATATTTTTGATTTTTAAAAAATAATACTTTTTAAGGAGAGGCAACTAGGTGGTATAGTTGATAGCGGGCTGGACCTGAGTCAGGAAGATCTGAATTCAAATCCAGTTTCACACATTTACTAGCTGTGTGACCATGAGAAATTCACTTTAACCTCTGTCTCTGTTTCCTTATCTATAAAATGGGAATAATAGCCATATCTTTTCCCCAGAATTGGTATAAGAATAAAACGAGGTAATATTTTAAAGAGCTTTACAAATCTTGAAGTACTGTAAAATGATGTCTGATATCTATCTATATAAAGTATATTTATCTCTCTTAGTCTCCTTCCATCTTTCCTTCCCTCCTTCTCTTTTTCTCTCTGTATGAAATATATATCTGAACCCCAACTTAGAATTTTTGTTAAAGCTTTATGGCTTTATTCTCCTCACAAGAGCATTATTTTGCATTCTTCTGTTTAGGCATTATGTGTGTGTGTGTGTGTGTGTGTGTGTGTGTGTGTGTGTGTGTGTGTGTGTACTTGCTTATGCATATATGTATACATCTGTAATAATCTCTTCTTTTACAACCAGATTCTACCAGGAGAAATGGAGTAGAAATCTAGTACTATCTATTGTTACTAATTAAAAAAAATTTTTTTATCATACTTTTAACTTTCAAAGCATTTTCATTTCTATCATTTCATTTGATTCTTATGTAAGGCTTTGTATCTATTATTCTCGTTAATTCTTTTCCCAATTTTTTTTTTCTATTTTCATTCCCATTTTTTCTAGTATTGCCATTAAAAACTTTTTTTAACCTTTTGTTTTAAAACTTGCTTCATTTGTTTTAAAAATTCTCATTGGAATTATATCTAAGCTGTGTTTTTCTAGGATATTTTGCTTGTAGATGTTTGAAGTCATTCTCTTCTTCAGGGTTTGTGTTTTGAATGTGTCTCTCATCATAATAGATCTCACCATAATAGTGGGATTGTTTTTTTTTTTTTTTTTTGTGTGTGTGTTTATTCTTCCAACCTATTTCCAACCTGGTCTTGGGCTCCTTTTTAGGACTTCTGGAGAGAAGGTCTGTGTTGAAATTTTGTCCTCTTGAGTCCTTCTGTTAATTCCTTCAGGGTATTGAGTTTTGTGTTATTCCAGAATCTCAGATTAAACTCAGACTAGGGACCTGCAAATTTTCAGTGCTCCTAATATTGTCTGATCCAGTTTGGGCAAAATCTGATCACTGTCCTTTTGATATAAAAATAAAATAATAATGATAACAGTAATAATTAGGATTTATATGACCATTCTTTAAAGTTTGTAAAACATTTTATAAGTAGTACATCATTTTATCCTCTCAACAGTCTTTGGAGATAGGTGCTATTATTGTTCCCATTATATAGATGAAGAAACTGAGATTAAGTGACTTGACCATATTGGCTAGCTAGTGTATATCTGTAGTAGGATTTTAACTTAGATTTTCTGGACTCTAGGTTCAGTGCTCTATTCTTGTGTCACTTAACTGCCACTTTAAAAGTTTCCAACTTAGTTTTGAATCTGTACAAAATTCTTGTTGGCTTGTCCCTGATTGAAATTTCATGTAGATTAGTGCTGGACTCAATCATTCTCAGTTAGTTAGAAAGATTAATTAGTGATAGAATTTCAGGCTCCCTTGTGGTCTGAGATTTCTGCCCTTGTCATTCATAGGTTTCAGAGTGGGCCAAAGACTAGAACTGAGATGTCACTCTTTTCCTGGGTACAGAGCCACATAGCTAGTATTCGGTTTGGAATTTTTTCCTTACTCAAAATAAAGCCCAGGATCCACCATTGCTGTTTAACTGGAAACACTGTATTTAGGTGCAGTTTTCCTCTCTATTCCTTACTAGATCTGTGACCCAGAATTGGGTAGTGAGCAATAGAACTGGTCAGCTGACCCTGTTCCTGTACCCTGCTCAAGATTACTAGCATGAGCATTTCACCTTTTCTTACCTTTGGGAATCTGACCTCTTTTTGTCCCTGGAGACTGGAATAACTGTGGGCTCTTAGCCAGACCTCACCCAAAATGTCCATGGATCTCCCTAAGCTGACCTAGCTGGAAGAATCACTCACTGTTAACTTTTTATTGGATTTCCCAATGAGGACTCCGTCTAGTGCATTTTACAGATCTTTGTGGAGGAATATGCGGGAGACCTTCTTCTTCCTGCCATTCTTTCTTCTTGGATTCATCCTCTCATTTGATGCTTATTACCGTATGAGCTTGGACAATGATAATTATATTCATCTCTCTAGGTCCAGAGAGATTAAGATGAGAAAACAAGACCTAAAGAGTTGAAGTGACTTGTACAGGTTCACATAGCTGGTTAGTAATGGAGCCTGCATTGGAACCTCACTCTTTTGGCTTCTAGGTCCAGAAGGCTGGTGGGTCAGTGATTTGCCATGTATAGAGTTGGAAATCTCTTCAGGAGGAACAGGGATTAAGGGGAAAACAGACCACCTATGAAGCTATGAAGAATGGCATTGGTATCAAGGTTCATTCCTGCTGAAGTTATCCTCCTTGAACCAAGAGTATTGTTTGCCAGGATAATCAGATTTTCTCCAGCTGCTTCTAATAAACAGCATGATAAAATACCAAATGTTTCCCACCAGTCTTTCAGGATAAACTTGGATAGAAGCTGTTGTCATTACTTTTGCTCTTGGAAATGTTGAAATAAGGGCTATTCTTTGTATAATTGGCTATAATCACTGAGGCTGAAGAGGCCTGTACCATCAGTTCTTCATAGGCTTCTATTGGAAAAAATTTTTTAAATGTATCTTGAAAACTAATCTATGTTATTTCCTATGCTCCCTGTTTGAAGTAATTAACCATCAAATTATTCCCTAAATCACAATGAAGCCAATTTTCTTAGAAATTTCTCACAATCAAATGAAATATCTCCCTCAATACTCCATTTGACATTTTCTAACAGTGACACCAATATCCCAAACTGAGGCTGTTGCCTTTCTTTTTCTGTAGATTTCTTTACTTTGACCCTTTAATAACAATAACATCCTTTAATAAAGATAATCTCCCCTTGTTACTTGGAACTAAAATATCATCTTCAAGTTTAATTGAAATAAAGGAGTGGGAAATGATTATCAGCCATATTGAATAGGAAATTTGTTCTGAGACCAGTGATCACTTTTCTTCCCATCTCCTGTTTGAGATAGTAGAGTAGAATAATCATAATAAAATAGTATTTATAGTCAGAAGGGGCTTTAAGAACCATGCAGTTCTTTATTCCTTTCATTTTTTTTTCAGATGAGGAAAAGTCCTAGATCACACAGTTATTGATAGTAGAATACAGTATTCAAACCCAGGTTTTCTGACATCAAATCCATTGTTCTTTCTACTATACTACATAGTCACAGGGTCACAAGACAGTGAGTAGAGTAGATATATCTTTTGCTTAGAAGAATTGGTTCTCTGAAATCTTACAGTGGGCCATCAATATTGTCACTCTCTTGAGTAAAGTCACAGTGTCTCCAGAAGACCCATGTTAATATATATATATATATATATATATATATATATATATATGTATATGTGTGTGTGTGATGGAGGAAATAAATTAACCCTTTGACATCCATTAATATGTTAGTGCTGATTGATTAACAAATAAATTAGCACCCAACAAGTCTATTTCCATCAAGCAAGGGTTAAAAACCAACTTGTCAATGGATAAGTGATCGCTGTGGGCTAATGAAATAGTGTTAAAGAAATGTGGATTGGGGACAGGAGTATAAAATTCTATTATCTATAATCTAATATAGACTGAATAAGCTTAGAGTTTGCCTGGGCCAAGGATAACATCAGATTGTTTTATCTGGGGCTTTCAAACATTACCCCAAAGTTAATGGGGATAGAACTTCAGGATGGTGTTGTATCACTCAAAAGATGTCTCAGGCTCTCTTAATTCTCCATGAATTAATTCTGAACCCTGGCCAAAGTTAAAGTACCAGGAATATTTAGATCATGCAAGAAAGGAAACATGAATATATACATTTCTCTCCATAATCAGTGGTTGAAACACATAGAGAGAAGCTTATAGTAGGAAATTAAGAAACCCCTTATAGAAGGGGATCCTTACAATGAATACAGAAATTTCCCAAGCCCCAGAGCCACATCTGAATAGTTCTCTGAAGTAGCTGAAAGTGTTACAAGACTGTAATAGTGACTAACTTATTACACCAGTGGTAATGTCCATTTTTTCCTCCCTGTGTATAAATAGCTAGCATTTATATAGCACTTTGAAGTTCACAAAACATTTCATAGTTCTATATTATCTCATTTGAGCCTCATAAAAACCTTATGGGGTAGATGCTATTATTATCCCCATTAAACTGAAGTTTACAGAGGTCAAGTGACTTGCCCAGAATCATACAACTAATAAGCTCCTGAGGTAGGATTTGATTAAATCTTCCTGATTCTAGATCTAACACTCCATCCTTTTCATCAATTAGATGCCTATCCTATATGCTACCTCTATACCATATGTCCCTGATGACAGTATGTCCTCTATGATCTGTTGGTGCTGTCCAGCTTTCCCTTTTCTTCCTGTCTCTGATCATGATTCTGACAGAGTTAGTGAGAATTAGTGGATGGGTTATTAAAGGAAGATTGTAAAAGCAGAAGTCAGGAGATGCAGGACTCTTAGAAGCCTTTTGGAATCAAGGCCCCATGAAAAAGCATGGATGGTTGGTGATTGGGGAAATTCTGAAAAGTTAATAAAAGAGCAAAGAAAACAAATATGTATCTTCATATCCTTGCTTCCTTGACTTCCTTGAAGTCTACCTAAAAACCCACCTTCTTCAAGAAGTCTTTCCCAGACCTCTTATATCTTAGTATCTTCCCTCTGAGACTGTGCATGTATTAGGAAATTACTGAGTGATATAGTGAATAAAACTCTGATCTTGGAGTCAGGAAAACGAGTTCAAATCCAGCCTCAACTATTTACTAGCTGTGTGACCTTGGGTAAGTCATATAACTACTGTTTACTTCAGTTTCCTCAATTGCAAAATAGGGATAATGAGAATACCTACTTCTCATGTTTTGAATATCAACTGAAATTTTTTTTTTTGGTAAATTGGGTAGCAAAATAAAAAATGGCAAAAGGGTGATTTAAGGAAAAAAAGCAAGATCTATATAATCTGATGCAAAGTGAAATGAGAAGAACCAGGACATATTTGGATATATTAACAACAAAATTGTGATGATGGCCAATTGTGAAAGATCTAGCTACTCTAATAAATACAATTATCCATGACAATTTCAAAAGTTTTATGTTGAAAAAATTCTATGCACCTCCAGAGATAGAACTGATGAACTCTGAATGAATATTAAAATATAATTTTCTTTCTTTTAAAAATATTACCTTTATGAAAAATGCTTCACATTATTTCACTTATATAAATGATACATTTTTGCCTTCTCAGTTGAATAGGAGAGGGAATAAGAGAATTTGAAACTCAAAATTTAGGAAGAGAAAAATAAATAATAGACAAAGAATAAAGTAGCTAGTACAGTTTCAGACACATAGTTAGTTGACACTACATAAAAATGCTTATGATGATACTTTGCCTACTCTGTGCCCAGTATTGGGGTAAGCTTTTACATTTGTTTTTAAAACTTTGAGTTCCAGATTCTCTCCCCCCATTGAGAAGATACACATGTGAAGTTATGCAAAACATTTCCATGAAAATCATGTTGCAAAAGAAAAGATAGATTTCCCTTCCCCCAAGAAAAGTCCTCAAGAAAAATAAAGTTAATAAAAGTGTGCTTTAATCTGTATTCAGACATAATCAGTTCGTTCTCTGGATATAGATAATGTTTTTCATCATAAATCCTTCCAAGTAGTCTTGGATCATATTGATGAGAATAGCAACTCACAGTTGCACATCCCACAACATTGCTATTACTTTGTACATAGTACATATTGCTTGAGTTCATGGGAGACTTGCAAAGTTTTTCTAAGAGCATCCTGCTCATCATTTCTTATAAAACAATAACATTCAGTCATTTCCCAATTAGTGGTCATTCCGTTAAGGTAAAACAATTAAAAATTTTTTTTAAAGTTTTAGGTTGTAAATTCTGTTTTTCTTTCTCTCCTTTGCCTACCCCTTCTGTTACACAGCAAACTATCTGAGATAGGTTATACCTGTGCAATCATGTAAAACATTTCTGCATTAGTCATTTTGTACAAGAAGAGTTGAACAACAACAACAAGAGAATGAAATAAAGTGAGAAAGAAATAAAGAAAAAAAGTAAAAAATAGTATGCTTCAACCTGCATTCAGACAATATTCCTTCTTTTTTGGAGATGGATAGAATGCTTCATTACGAGTCATTTGGAATTGTCTTGGATCATTGTATTGCAGAGAAAAGCTAAGTCATTCATAATTCTTTATCTTATAGTATTTCAATTATTATATACAATATTCTCCTAGTTCTGCTTACTACACTTTGTATCATCAGTTCATGCAAGTCTTTACAGGTTTTTCTGAAATCATTATGCTTGTCATTTCTTATATAGCACATTAATATTCCACAATAATTTTAACCCACCTCTTGTTCTCCTATTCTTTAATTGATTGTCATCTCCTCAATTTCCAATTCTTGCTGCTGTAAATATTTTTGTAGAAATAGGTCCTTTTCCCTTAAAAAACCTCATTGGAATATAGACTTAGAGGGTTATTGCTGGAGCAGAGGGCATTATACTCTCTTATAGACTTTTGGGCATAGTTCCAAATTGCTTTCCAGGATGGTTGGATCAGTTCACAACTCTATCAATAATGTATTAGAATTTCACTTTTCTCAGATCCCCTCCAACATTCATCATTTTTTATTAATAAATCTGATAGATGTGATGTGATGCCTCAGAATTGTTTTATTTTGCATTTCTCCAATCAACAGTGACTCAGAACATTTTTTTCCCATATGACTGTGGGTAACTTTGATTTCTTTGTCTAAAAACCAGCCAACACTTTCCTTCCCAAAACTTAATCATTCAACCCCATTCCTGACCAACATCCTACCATTTTCATATTTTAAATCATAATTCAGAAATCCAAATCCATTTTCAGATTTCATCTTCTTAACCATTTGTTCATTTTCTACATTTGCCTTTCTTTTCTTTTGAAACATTTGGCCTTAATTGATAGCAGTGATGGAAAAAAAACCCCACTATGCTCCCAAGACCTTCAATTCCCTTCCTAATATTGCACAATCCCTAGGAATTCTTTCCAGATTCTTTGTGACCATATGAATAATCCAAATCAGGTAGCTTTTTAACAAGTAGTCAACAAATATTGAAAAATTTTTATCTTATAGCCAGGTTCTTTGGAAGAACAATAGATTCTCTCTTATTAATAAATTATTAAATAATTAATTAATTCACATCAATCAATTGGTGCTCTAATACCCTTCAGCAGGGAGATACCCATCACAACTACTTACATTTTCTTCTGGCCCTTACTAAATGATGTCTCACATGGTAGGTCTACAAATTTAGTCTTCAGAGCACAAGCATTAACTTTTTCAGAGTGTCCTGGTCCTTGACCTTCTCTGCTCCTTTCCTTTGGGAGAAAGGCATCAGTATACTGATAAATATCTAACAATTGGCTCTCGGGGAAAAAAAAGTACAGACAACAATTTTAAATCTAATCTACAATATTAACATTGCCCCTGTCACTTTCTTAATTCTATATAATTAATCAAATAATTTAAGCAGTTATTCATAACATTTGCTGATTTCTGAGGCATAAATACTTCTGGAGAAAACAATACTGTTTTCTGGACTTGGTTCTGGCTCCAAAGGGTCCTATCATATCACTAACCTAGCTCCAAGTGTTTGGTGGACCTTTTATGTAAATATAATCTTTTCTCAATTATCCATATGAATGAGAGAAAGTGATATAGACATAATTGATGGCAGCAGATAATTAAATATCCTCTTACCTCATTTCACTTGTGAACATTGGTGGGCATTTGCAAATTAATGACCAAGGAAAGGTGCAGCTGCCAGCTATGGAATGGAGCAGAGTGAGCCAGCTTATTTGAGAGCAAAGCCTTATCTGTATTGTGCATGGAACAATTGAGCCCCTAGATAAAAATAAATAGGTCAGTATCATAGTAAACAGGTTCATTCATTCATTCTTTATTTATTTTTATTCACACTTCTTCCTTGCTATTGCTGTTTTCAGTCCCGATAAATCAAGAATTCCTAAATCAAGTCCAACCCAGTTCAGCTGTTCTGAATTCTGCAGGAGCTACCCACTACATTTGGGCAAACACCCTGGACCAGGGTGAACCCCACATTAGCATTTTAATTGCTGGCTGATAGCTTTGCTGTTGCAGGACTCAGCCCACAATGGTACAGTATGCAAGTTTCAATTAGTTTTTACCCTGTGATTTACTGGGCCTATAAAATACGTCTCTCTATAGCACTTAGAAAGTAATACACTTGACACATTAGAAGTAATATACTCTGCATTACAAAACAGCAGTGTCTCCTGCCTAGAAGCCACTGGCATTGCCTTTAGCTTAAAATGGGCTCTTAGAAAACCCAAACCAAAGTGCCAGAGTGATTGATCATTGGGTGGGGTTTCATTAAAAATTAAAGCAGGTTCAGCCACCTTAAAACTTCTGACCTACAAATTCCCTTCCTAAGGAAAACATGGATTCATCAAAGCTCAGGATTTTAAAATGATGACTACTTTTTTTTTTTTTTATTAGGGACTATTCATCAAAATATTATTTATTGAGCCCAGCAAAGTGATTGGTTGTGCTTAGTTTTACTTTTTTTGTTTGTTTTTATTTTTTGTTTTTAAGCTCAGTGGTGGTTGGTGATTTCAAACTTTTTGATGTATGAAGGGTTTTAAAAAATTAGTTAGTTTTTAATAAAATGGATATCCCCATTTTACTCAGGCTGGAAGTGTAGGAGCTACACATGTACCCTATCTCACTTTGAACAGTATGGAAAATTTTACTTTTCTGCAAGTAATCTGGTAGATCTCCCTTCTGGGAGCTTACCATCTTAATACTAAGATACACAATCTTACTGTTAAACTTAGGTCAAACATTTGATTGATTTGGTCTAATTTAACCTAGAATTCCTAATCTCAAGAGCCTCCACCTTCCCAATTAATTGGGATTATAGATGTGTACTATGAGTTTGAAAGGCAAAGTTAGACAACCAAGACAGGCAAAATCTCCTGAATTTTTTTTTTAGGGGGGGCTCATTATGGATATAACGGATATGGTCTACACCTGGCAATTGTTCTTTTTGCTTCCTATCATTTAGACCAGTTCTCCACATTAAATGTTGCATATTGTCCTAGTTGGTACATTTAAAGAGGAAAACGAATGAGTTTTCATTATATGTCATTTTGTTGTTTCTAAAACCTTTCTTTATATACATGATCTCGTTTGACACAAATGGAGTCTGTTGTATTTTAAAACAGGTTAGCTAGGTTGGATAGAATGTTAAGTTTGGAGTCAATGAAACTCAACTTTTCACAACTTATTAGTTGTTTGATCCTGAGCAAATCACCTCTTTTAAGCTCAATTCTTTTTTCCTCTAAAATGGAACTAACAATAGTATGTACCTCACAGGACTATTTTAGGGAACAAGTGAAACAACACATATTAATGAATGAATGAAATAGCACATTATAAAAATCTATAAAATTTTAAGCAACTTATAAATGATAACTGCCATTATTATAATTATTATTGTTTTTGCTGTTGGAATATGATAAATATGTTAACAAAGATGCTTCAGATCATTTCAGGGATCTCAAAATTATCTATTAGTACTGTGAGAGTCCTTCTCTAGTGTTTTCCCAGAAGAGAGAATCTTTCAAATCCTATTATTTCAAGGTCTTGGTAATAATGTCGTTTGGTAAATGAAACAACAAATGATAATATATAACAATAAATGACAGCTATGTTTTTGAACATGAGATGTATTTATAAAATGCACAGGACTGAAATATATGTGGAATATCAGAGGGAGATAATAATAGGTCAAAACCCAAAATGCTGAATTACCAAATTCTTCATGTATGAATTTTATTTATTTATTTATTTATTCCCTCTGCTTATATGGAAATCATAAAAATCCATTCACATGTCAAGTGTATGAAAAAGGATGGAATTGTAGAAGAAAGCCTGGAAATACAAAAAGTCATGAGGTCAAAGGCAATGTTTGGAATTGAAAAGCTCTTAGCTCATATGATCTGTGATCTCAAAAGAAAGAGACAAACATTGTTGGCTAGTCACAGTGTGACATTTCTGAAAAGATAGTATGTACCTTACCTTTTTATTCATAGACTGGAGATAAAAGAGAAAGAAAATGCAGGATCACCTTGGTAATAAATAAATAAAAATTTCTCTCTCTTGACTGTCATAGGCAAAGTCATGTACACTGAAAATCTTCTCTTTTCCAGTTTTCAGTGTATGTTACATGTACTAGATTGAATGGTCAATTTTATCCACCATTTTATGAATGGGTCCTGCACTATTTACCTGCTCCTTCTTCAATATCTCTTATACCCTTACACCTAATCCAGCACCAATCCCTGTTGTTATCATCTTGCAACATCTCTTGAAAACATCCTTTTTTTTTCTCTGACCCTGTTTGAGGCAGTACCTCTCCACCTCTTGCTTAGAATAGTGCAACAATCTGCTGTTGGCTCTGCCTGCCTTGAGTTTCTCCCTACTTCAATGCTCCACTCTGCCACCAAAGTGATTTTCTTAAAGCACAAGTCTAACCATGTCAACCCTCTACTCAACAACATACTCCAGTGGTTTCTTATCACCTTCAGATCAAACACTGCTTAGCATTTAAAGCCCCTTCATAATCTAGCCCCTTCCTAACTTCCAGTCTCCTTATATCTTCCTTTCTGCCATCCCTTGGATGCATGTAAGACTTTCTCTGGCAGAATGGGTGGATGAGAACAATTGGTTTCAATGGCCACGAAGGTGGCTGAAGCAGGTGCTGTGAAGCACTTACAGCTTGGCCAACCATCAAAGACCCCATGGTCATCTACTGTGTCTTGAGCTATCACCAATCATTTTGACTTCTGATCTTCCAGTCAACTTCAACGACCCTGAAATAGAAAATGAGGCTGATGACTTTGCACAATTCTGTCTCACTTAAATCCAAATCATGTGTAAGTCTTTACCTGTGATGTCACTGATTCTCTTTGAAAATGAAAGATGAACAATAACAATAATTTCCTGCCATACACTCTGATCCAGTGACATAGCCCTGCTGGCTGTTCCATGAACAAGATACTCTACCCATCTGCTCCTGGCATTTCCTCTGTATGTCTCTTTTGTCCAGAATGCCTACTGGCTTTCCTGGTTTTCTATGAGTGCTAACTACAATCCCCTCTTCTACAGGTAACCTTTCCCAACTCCTCTTTATTCTAATTCCTTCATTTTGTTAATTATTTCTTATTTATCCTTTACTTAGCTTATTTGTACATATTTGTTTACTTGTTGTCTTCCCCTTTAGATTGTTAGCTCCTTGAGGGTAGGGATGGTCTTTAGACTCTTTTTGTGTCTCTAGTGTCTACCACAGTGCCTGGCACATAGTAGGTACTTAATAAATGTTTATTGATTGATGTATTTATCTCTTCATTCTTAAGGAGATAAAAAGATACCTAAAACATTGCCCTTGTCCTCATGAATCACCTGCAAAAATAATTATACACAAGGGAGAATATTATAATTTCCATATGAAAGTTATAGACAATAAATGACATAGGGTTTTAAGGAAAGGAAACTACTTTTCATTTAGGATATTCAGAGAACCTTAATGATTAAGGTGAGACTTGAACTAAACTGGAGAATATAGGGAGCATTTCAGTAGTCAGAATTGATAGCGGATTATTTACTTTGGAAATAGGAAGATACAAGGAAAGTTTGGGGGACTAATGGATTACTTTGAGCAAGGAGTTTGCCCAAAAGAGTAACAAGATAGAAAGGTAGAGTGGGGCGAGGCTAGGAAGGACCTTGGCAGTTTGGCCAAGTCTTAACATTTTGCTATTTTAGTCATGAGCTGCTGCTGCTCATTTTTTTTTTTTTGAGCTATTTGTTTTAGTGGAGCTTTGATCTTGTAGTCAGAAAGCTTGGGTTCAAATCCTGCTTACAATATTTACTTTATGTGCATTTATAGGCAAATACTTACCTTTTCTGATTCTTATTTTACTCATCTTTGAGATAAGGTTAATTCTTGAATTGCTTCCTATCTTTCATGTGGCAGTGATGAAAATGCTTTGTAAACTTCATGTTGCAATAGAAATGTAAATAGTTTTTGCCACTAAATTGGTACCAATGATGATGTGTGTATGGAAGAGCATGGGGAGGCTGGAGTTGGAGAGGTAGTTACTCAGCAAGTCAGTAATGCAGTTAATTGACTTCAGTTACTTCCTGCCCTTCACTCCTTTTTCTGTGGTTAGATTTAGATCCTACTTTCCCTTAACTCTATCTGCCCAGTCATTGCAATGTTCTAAATAACTTGAAGGAAAAAAATCACCAGTGTGAATACTCAGGGAGCTCCCAGATCCCATATTTTCTATGAGTAGACTTGCCACCAATTTAGCAAGGTCCTGAATTAGGTCACAAGATGATAGCATTGCTTTTCTGGATTGAACCACTAAAGCACACTATATGATCATAGCTAGCAAAAGAAATCTGTTTTAATAGGCTATTATATTTCTAAATAGAATTCATCTCCCCCCACCCTCCCAAATATATTTCAGTCGATTTTTGTTCTGAATTGAATAGTGGCTTACTAGAATTCCTGGGGTCTGTCTATTCAGGCTTTGTTTTGGGCTGCTGATGGAATTCATTACTGTGCAGTAAAACTTTGCAGTCTTGTCTAGATTTCCTAAATAGGGGGTATGATCTTTGTATACCAACAATTAGTCACATAGATAAGGAGAATCACCTTTATTATAGTCTATACATGCAATGAATAGTTAAACTGTATTTGATTTGTTTCTTTTTGATGAATACCAAGGTGGAACCTGAATTTACTGATGAGAATACATAAAAGGAATAGCTTGAATTTATATAAAGTGTACAAAATACAAGAAAATAAATTTCTTTGGTTTAATTTATAAACTTTGGTGGGACTCAAATCTAACTAATAATAATAGATTGTGTATTTTGATTAATTTTTGTTGAAATATAAGAACATATTCTTCAGTTACATTAGAACTCAGGATGAGAATTAATAAGGTAATGAATCAAGTAGCAGATGGAAAGGGTAGAAATTTGGTATTCTTGTTGACTGGTAAAGTGCATTATACAATCCTTCCAACCTTACCTATATTAAATAAAGCAGGATGGGAAGGGAATAAGCATTTATATAGTGCCTACCGTGTGTCAGGTACCACCCTAAGTACTTGTAACAAATATTATCTTCTGTAATTTTTTACACTGTGAGAGCTAGGGACTGTAATTATCCTTATTTCACAATCGAGGAAACTGAGGTAAAGAGATGTTAAATGACTTATCCAGTATTATAGAGCTAATAAGTTTCTGAAGCCATATTTGAACTCGGGTTTTCCTGATTCAAGGCCTGTCTAAGCATCAGCTAGACCTGTAATATGATGTATAAAAAGTGTAACATTAAAATTTCTTTTGTTGCTGTTCAGTCATATTTAACTCTTTGTGACCCCACTTAGGGTTTTCTGGGCAAAGATTGTGTAGTAGTGTGCAATTTTTTCCTCTAGTTCATTTAACAGTTGGGGAAACTGAAGCAAATAGGTTAAGTGATTTGCATGAGGTCACACAATTAGTAGATGTCTGGGACCAGATTATAGAGATATGCATCTTCTTGATTGAAGATCTAGAACTCTATCAACTATCCTAGCTGGCTACTCAGAGTATTATTAGTTCTGCTTTAAAGAAACCTCTCATTAAACCTCATTGAGAACATTGAGAAAATTGGAACTACAATTCAAGTCTTTAGACTTCTACTGAGACAAGTCTCAGTGACAGGATAGCAGAGGTGAAGGAAAGCATGTAACTCTGCCTCAAATAATCAAATATTTCCCTTCCCAGTTCTATTCCAGGCTTCTGGACTTCCAAGTTATGCTGTCTCATCTCAGAACTCTCAATGCATAAGTTCTCCTCTTCCTAGAGCATCCAACTATTTTTGCAGCCTTCTCAATCTGGAGCATCCTTCTTTAATGTTTGCTCCTTTCTTCCACTGGTAAATTCCCTCTGTCTGCCATTTTGTGAAGAGGTCCAGGCTGGCATCCTTGCCCAGTTCCTAACTTCTGGACTTCAAAAACACCCATCCTTGCCAGGTATTTTTTCTCTTCTTCCCCTCCCTCTTTACATCTCTTTTTTTGCAGTTGTTTTCCCTTATTAGAATGTAAATTCCTTGAGGGCAGGAATTGTGGAGAACTTTTTGTGCCTATACTTATATCCCCAGAACTTAGCACAGCTCCTGTTATATATTAAGGACTTACTAAAAAGCATGTTTCCCACCTTATTTCCTTCAAGTGGATTCATGATTTCATTGATCAGTAGTTTATTTTTAACAAATTCAGATCACAAATTATCTGTATCTACTTATTCCATGTAAATTTTGTCCATGTTCTTTCTAAGTTTGCCACAAGGTATCTGTCCAGAGTGCTGGGGGGGGGGGGAGAAATGGAAGTGAGATTTCTTCACTTTTCTTCACTTTTTTCACCACCTCACCATAAAATTCTTTCTATTACTCTTGTTTCTCTTCAAAGTTCCTTATTAGGCAATGGTCACAGTCTGCTCATATTCACCATGCATTTCTCCAATGTGATCTATGTGACATCCATTTTAGTATTTTTAAAGAGGTGGTATTCTTTGTTTTAATGTTATATAATAATACCAATAAAACATTTGTACTGAAAGGATGGATATTTGCTTTCTTAGGATTTCTGGGGTCAACAAAAGAGCTTTGAAGATTTCTAAAAGCAATCTACCTTCCTCTGCCTTTTGAAATTCTGAGCCTGTCTCACTGTCCCATATGTAAAAACTGTTGGACAGATATTACAGAATTTCTGTCCAAATGGATGTTGAAATCTAGAGAACAGATAATCTTCTTCTTCTTCTTCTTCTTCTTCTTCTTCTTCTTCTTCTTCTTCTTCTTCTTCTTCTTCTTCTTCTTCTTCTTCTTCTTCTTCTTCTTCTTCTTCTTCTTCTTCTTCTTCTTCTTCTTCTTCTTCTTCTTCTTTTTGATCTTTCCTATATAGATGGACAAGCCAAACTTCTTTGAGTGGTTCTAGATTTACATAAGCTAGCTCCTTAAGGTTCTGGGGCTTGATGCATTTAGTATAGCATCATCCTCTAAAAGGGGCACCTGAAGGACTTAAAATAGATTTATCATTTAAGAGCTGAAAGAGATCCTTAAAGACAATCTAGTCCCTGCTTCCCAATTTTAAAGATGAAGAAACTGAGGCACAGAGCATTTAAATGACTTGAGAGTCACATAATTGGCTAAGGGCCTGAATCAGGATTTGAATCCAAGTCTTCCAGACTTCAAATCTATCATTCTAATCACTAATCTATTCTGCCTCTCTTCCCCCTCCAGAATGAATCTCTCCACAACTTTAGGTTCTGTGTTGTATCTCCTTAATTACAGTGACAAATACCTTTGCACAGAGTGCATATCCCTGTTTTTGACAATAGCAGTCCTTGTATTTGTTATCCTTGCCTTTGAGTCTTTATCATAACACATAACATAAGATACCTATGTGCATATACAGTAGAATTTCCTGGCATTTAAAACTCATATTTATAGAAATATCTTTGGGGCTCCCTCTATTTGCCTCCTTTCTCCTTTCCCTTCTTCCTAAACATTTTGCATTCTAGAAAGCTGGCATCCTTGCCTAATCTTAGTTCTAGCTCTGGATCATATCTTGGTTTGTATCATAATTTAGTTGTTTTGTGACTGTTAAGATTCCAAGAATCCCTCTGGAATCAATTCTAAGTACAAACTCCAATTCAGAGTCAGGAGCAAGAAATAAATGTCCCAACTTAGTTACCTCTCTTGGATGGGGAGAGGTGAAGCCAGTGATAAAACACCCATTTCCTTTCTGGAAATGACAAACCAATTCTGCCCTTGAGGGAAAAGGTGCAGAGTTGATTGGGAGGACAGCAATTTTTTAGTTTTCATTCTGGGCAGAGAGGGAGGGAATCTGCTTTTATCCTCAGTGAACAGTCCTGGCTCAGCTATAATACTGAATTCTCAAGGCTTCCTCCAGATACAATTAGGATTTACTCATTAAGCCTCAAACACTGCCTTCCGGTCCTCTATTCCACACTAATTGACCAAAATCACACTTCAGCTAATTTCCCGCCCCCTCCCCCCACTCTCCCTAGAACATTTTCTATCCCCCAGAAGCCTCTTGATATCTGAACTGTGAACCCTTTGCTTCACTTTTTCCTGCTCTTAATGAAAATGTGAATAATACGAGACTACAAAGGTCTTGACCCAAACCTGCTTAAATGACTCTTTTCTTTTTTAAACTAATATCGCTTTTAAATTGTAAAGAAACAACGAGTAGACCACCTGGTTACAGAAGAGGGTACATGAAAATACTGGGGAAGTTAAGTGGCCCAGTAGATAGAGTGCCAGGGTAAAAGTTAGGAAGACTTGAGTTCAAATTTGCCCTCAGATGCTTACTAGCAACGTGATCTTGGGTAAGACACTCAACCCTGTTTGTTTCAGGGCAAAATGTAAAATGAGCTGAAGGAAATGGCAAACCCTTCTAGTGTCTTTGTGAAGAAAACTCCTTGCATAAAGTACTGGGGATCATATAAAATTAAACACATAGATTTGGACACAGAGACCAGACTTGATGACTAAACAACAAATATCTGACTCCAGATGCAGAACTATCCATTTTATCACCTTCACATTGCCTGTTACACAGTAGGAACTTAATAAATGTTTACTGAATTAAAAACAAAAACAAATTATTTTCTTCAGATACAATTACTTCTGCATTGATTCCTCATGCCTAAGATTTGCTAAAAAAGCAGATTTTGTTCATTGGTCCAATTACATTTCATTCCATGAATATATTTATTAAGTACTTGCATGTATAAGCACTATGTTGGCAGTTAGAGATTCAGTTAGAGGCAGAAACATTGTGTTGGAGCACGAAGTCACCATAGAGATCATCTAGGGCAATTTATTTTAAGGAGTCCAGGGTGTAGAGAATTTAGTTACAGTCATGTGGGTAATAAAATGCAGAGGCTTTGTTGTTATACAAATATCTTTGGGGCTTCCTCCACTTGCTTCCTTCTTCCTTTCCCCTCTTCCCAAACATTTTGCATTCTAGGAAGCTGACATCCTTGCCTAATTTTAGATTTATTTCTGGACTGTATCATAACTTAGTTGTTCTGTGATTGTAAAGGTTCCAAGAATCCCTCTGGAATCAATTCTAAGTACACTTAGACTTTTGTTGTTGTATTGTCATTTTCCCCTTATCTGACCCTTTGTGGCCTCATTTGGAGTTTTCTTGGCAAAGATATTGGAGTGGTTTGCCATTTCCTTCTCCAACTTGTTTGCCAGGTGAGGAAACTGAGGCAAATAGGGTTTCCTGTGGTCCAGAAATTTCTTTTTTGATCAGATGGGAAGTTTAGCTAGGAGACTGGGTTGAGATGAACCAGGATTTGTTAACCAGCTGTACACAGTTGCTTCCACTTCTGGTCAAATTGCTTTATTATTTTATATATTTCTGGCTGAAGTTTTATTTGTATTTTCCTCTTTAAGTGACTGCCGCTGCAGTCTATAATAATCGTGGTAACTTGTAACCAAATAGTCTTACTTGAACTAGCAATGTATGATGGAGAGAATACAGTACTAATAATTAAGATAAGTTTTCCCAATTCCAGTTACCTTATTGTAAGGGCCCTTTAAATGGGCAGCCACAGTGCAACAGGAGATTTGAGTGGCCCAGAAGTAATCTCTGTGGATATAGGACTGCCCTGTGGGTGGGATCCTGGCCATATTGAGATAGCTTTGTAATGGGTGACTCTCTCGCTGATTGGCTGTGTGTGTGACCTCACAGGCCCTTTATAAGCCCATTGCAGCCAGCAGTTGCTCTCTTTAACCTGGCCTGGGGTAGCCGAGCCAAGATGAAGGGTAACTAAGAGGTAAGGAGTTTGGTAGTGAACACGTGGGTCTTCAGACCAGGTGTTCACTAAGGAGTTAACAAGTCAGGGAAGTAAGTCAGGGCATTGTGTGAGCAGGTATAATAAAGGCTTTTAAGATTACACATGGCTGTTCTTGAGTGCGCTACTGGTTATTAAACTACTATTTAAGAAATTGTCGCCAGAGACCTTTGAAGGCCTCAGAGGAGGCAAGCCGGGTAGAGTTGACACTGCAAAGGTCAGTGGTCAAAGGTACTCTGGTGGGCTTAGGATAGACTAGTAATTGTAACTGCCAGGAGGGCATGTTACATCTTATAAATTTAATCTCTATGAGCCTCAGTTTCTTTGTCAAATGTAGCTTAGAATATCCTCCAAACTTACCTTAATGAGTTTCTTTGGGCATCAAAATAATATTTTGGGATTAGAGAGTTGGTAGGGATCTTAGAGATTATCTGGTTTTATTCCTGTGTTTCAAGATGAAAAAACTTAAATCTTTAGAAAAAAAAGCTATACAAAGTCATGCAGTAAGCTAGTGGTGGAATTTGGACTTGAATCCAGCTCTTTGAATTATAAATCCCAGATGCAAATTATAAAAAAGTTCAAAATAGAAAAGGTCTTTTGTGACATGCCATTTGGGACAGCCACTGTTTAATAAATAAATTTTAAAAATATAAATTTTCTTGTAAGGTTAAAGAAGACTGAGTTTGGAACTTCAAATTCAAGCTCAAGGAAGGCAGGGCATGATAATTTCAGGAGTTAATCAGAAGAGTATCTCTTCTTTTTCCCTCTTTCTTAGGAATATATGATTTTTTTTTGTTTTTGTTTTGAGACAATTGGAGTTAAATGACTTGCCCAGGGTCATATAGCTAGAATATATGATTAATCATCTCAAGATCATAGGAGTATTCTTAAAATTATTGGTATATTTTGCCTTGATAGCAAATATATTCCAATAATTATCTCCATAATATTTGCCTTTACAATCTTATATTAAAAAGTAGGATCTTAGAATCATAGCTTTCAAGCTAGAAGAGACATTGAGGTCATCAAGTTCAATGCCTTAATTTTTTCAGATGAGTAAACTGTCATACAGGTAGGTTAAATGAATTGTTAGGGTTCCATAGGTAGTAAATATTTTAAAAAGTATTTTATCCCCCCATTAATATCAAGATAGTTTTTAGCATTCATTTGAACAGATTTCAAGTTCTATTTTTTTCCCTCCCTCCCCTTCCTTCTTCCTAAAATGGTGGACAATTTGATATAGTTTATATATGTGCTATATCATGTAAAACATATTTCCATATTTGTCATAGTTGTAAAGGAAGAAACAGGTCAAAAGGGAAAAAATGAAAAAGAGTAGGGGCATCTAGGTATTGCAGTAGATAAGAGCACCAGCCCTGAAGTCAGGGGGACCTGAGTTTGAATCTGGTCTCAGACACTTAACACTTCCTAGCTGTGTGATCCTGGGCAAGTCACTTAATCTCAATTGCCTCAACAAATAAATAAATAAATAAAATAAAAATAAAGTAAGTGAAAAAAGTATGCTTTTGTCTATAACCTGAGTCAATCAGTTTTTATCTGGAACATGTTTTTCATTCCTCAGTCATTCATAGTTGATCATCATAGTTGCTGATACTATGTATAATGATTTCCTGGTTCTGGTTATTTCATTTTATATCAGTTCTTATAAATCTTTGCAGTTTTCTCCTGAAATCTGGTTATTCATCATTTTTTTTGCATGATAGTATTCCATTACATTTATATAACACAATTTGTTTGGCCATTCCCCAATTGACAGACATCCCCTCAATTTATAATATTTTGCCACCATGAAAAGGGCCGCTATAAATATTTTTGCACATATAGGTCCTTTTCCCTTTTTTATGATCTCTTTGGAATACAGACCTAGCAGTGCATTGCTAGATGAGAAGGTGTGTACAGTTAAACAACCCTTTGAGCATAGTTCCAAATTACTTGCTGGAATGGTTGGATCAGTTCACAACTCCACCAACTAATGCACCACCAGTGAATTAGTGTCACAATTTTTCCCACATCTTCTCTAATAGATATAATTTTTCTTTTTTGTCACATTAGCCAACCTGATAAGCGTGAGATCATACCTCAGAGTTGTTTTAATACTCATTTCTTTCATCAAAAATGATTTAGAGCACTTCTACATATACCTGTACATAGCTTTGATTTCTTCTTCTGAAAATGCGTTCATATCTTTTGGTCATTTATCAATTAGGGGATGGCTTATATTTTTTATAAATTTAACTCAGTTCTCTATTTTTTTGAGAAATGACCCTATTAGAAATACTTGCTGTAAAAATTGTTTCCTAGCTTTCTCTTGTCCTTCTAATCTTGGTTGCATTTGTGCAAAAGCTTTTTAATTTAAATAAGACAATTTATTTTTTATTTTATAATGCTCTATACCTCTTGTTTTCTCATGGACCTGTAACTCACTTAATTTCTCCTTTGAGAATTTGGATGCTATACTACTTGATGCATATGCAAAGTATTGATATTATTTTATTGTCTATAGTACTTTTTTTTTTTTAAGCAAGATGTGGTTTTCTTTTGTGTGTCTTTTAATTAGGTTTATTTAACTTTGTTTTGTTTGAGATTAGGCTTCTTCTTTCCTCGGATACTGCCATCATCTTGATTTTTACCTGATGTCTAGATTATTGCAATAGCCTGCTAGTAGGTCTATCTGCTTCAAATTTCTCCCTACTTCATTCCACATTCAATTCAGACACTAAAATGTTTTTTCTTCTAGCCAAACTGGTTTGCTTACTCTTACTGATTCAGCTAGATCATGCAGTGGATAAAATTCTGGAGTCAAGAAGTTCTAACTTCAAATACTGTCTCAGGCACTTAAAAGCTCTTTGAACTTGAATAAGCTCCTTGATTTTTTCTTATCCTGTTTCTTTTTATGTAAAATGGGAATAATAACAGCAGTACCATCCACAGTTTTTGTGAGAATAAAAAAGATAATGTTTATAATATGCCTTTCAAACCTTAAAGCTCTCTAAGTCAATGTCATTATTATTATTATTGTACCTTACATAAAATTTCATTTCCCACTCTGTGATTTTGCACTGGGATCCACTGTGCCTAGAATGTATGTAATCCCTATATACCTTTTTCCTTTAAAATCTCGTTTCATTCAAGATTCAATAGCATCTTGTCATGAAGCCTTTTTAAATCCTTGAAGCCATTAGTTCCCTCCTACACACAAAACAATATTTATATTGCTTATTTTCTGCATTTACTTCTGTTACAGATTGTCTTTCCTGACAGAATGAATATTCCTTGAAGGTAAGAGCAGTTTCATTTTCTTGTATCCCTAGCACCCAGGACAGCGCTTCACATAGTGTGCATTTATTAAATTAGTATGTACTTCCTTAATAAGCTGCACTTTGATGAGGATTCTAGAGATATAGATTTTTGAGAAGATTCTGCAATTTTCAGTTGTGAAAGTGACTTAGGGAAGTCATTTAAATTTCTGGGACTCAGTCTCTTGATCTGCAAAAAAGGAATGAGAGAGCTAAGTGGTATACTGGATAGTATCCTATCCAAATCCTAGTTAGAGTAAGAGTCTCCCAACAGAATATGATTTCAGAGACTTTTTTTAACTGATTTTTTTTATTCTCTTAGGTGACCAGACAGTTCCTGCCTTAAAGAGAGATGAGGCTTCAAATGAAAATGCTTCTAAAAATGGTTTTGACATTTGAGATCAGAGCCTCTCTAGAGAGGAGAACACTGAGTTAAAAGGGAGAAAAGCCCTCGTAGAAAAATGGGTGGTGTGGGATGAGATTTTTCCCTTTACTTTTTACATGCAATCTTATTTTCAACATAGACATTAGGGAACTGAGCAGTGCTGGTTGCTACCTTCCATGCCAGCAGAAATGCATGAACAGGTTGATATATTTGTGTAGACCCATGTCATGGATCAAAAATAAATGGATGGTTTATAAGACTTTGAAATCTCTAATCTTTGATTATATGATCTAGACTTTCAGTTGTTTAGTAAAAGTTATTTAAACATGAACCCATTTTAAATTTTAAATTTTAGAGTATAAATTGACTAATACCTTGTATGTAAGAACAAGGTAACATAAGGATTAAAAATGTTTGTCTTGGTTGGCCCTGTCTCTGAGGGCTAATGGAAAAATACAGCACTAGAAATGGGTGTTATGTTCCATGATATATATCCATTTTGCTCTGGACAATTTGTGCTTTTTTTTTTTAAATTAAAGTTTGCTTTAGTATTGGATCTAGGATATTTTTTACTTGTTTCACTACTTTTCCCTTTTTTTCCCTCTTTTTTACCTCTATTTCTTCTTTTCTCTCTTTTTCTTTTTTCTTTATTCTATTTTCTTCCCATTTCTTCTCTTTTTCTTATTTACTTCTCTCTCTTGCTTTCCTTTTTATTCCTTTCTCATTTTTCTCTCTTCTTTCCACTTTATTCTGTTCCCTTCTTTTTCTTACCTTTCTCTGTTTTCTCTATTTTTCTATTCTTGTTATCTTTGGCTTTCTCTAAACACTTTCCTCTTGCAGTGATAATCACAGGAAACCTGTGATTCTTTCTTATACTATTGGAGATGAAAATTTTTAGTGTTTTGCTAAATTTAAGGTGAGTCAGTGATATTAAAATGTGAGAAAATACATTATTTTAATTAGGACAATTAGGGCCTTTCCTAGAGGTACCAATATAGAAGGACCTGATAGCACTCTTAGTCTTTTAACAATTATAAACAATTGCATTCAGCAAGAATCAAAGAATAATTAGTTAAGTGGGAAAACTACCAGATAGTGGGCTTTCTCTCTCCCCTTTAACTCTTTCCTTGGTTCAGTTTCCTTAACTCTCTTTTTTCTTTCATTCAACTTAAGTGGAAACTTTTCCATCAAAGTTTTCATGGATCTTCTCCCCAAAACTTAATTTGTCTTGAAATTGATTTAAAGAACTATCTCATAGCAATCACCAAACATATTTGGTGTCACCTACTTTATATAATTAACTTTTATATAGCACTTTATAATTTGCAAAGCTTCTTATATCCTATGTCATTTGAGCCTCAGTAATAATGTTACTATTATTGTTATTTCTGTTTTGTAGGTGAGAAAACCGAGACTTAGAGAGTTTAAGTGACTTGCCTCTAATCACACAGTTTCAGGATCACTAGTCTCCTAACTATACCATATTGCTTCTAGGAGTTGAGGTCAGAACACTAGTGATTATTAGTAACCAGCCCTTTTATTGCCCCTAATTTTGAAAGAGTAAAAAAAAAAAAAACTCATCACAATGGATTTTAGAATGAGTGAAACATATACTCAGGACTTCTGTCTTTCTTTGTCTAGCAAGTCTGAATTAAATGTTAGATTCCAATCAATAAAATGTATTTTTTTTATTAAATGCTCCATTATAATATAATAGGGCAATAAATACTGATAAAAGTGTTTCCAGTGAGTAATTCTTTTTAAAGTAATGACTATTTGATTATAGAATGATTTGGCTTTTAATTTACACCAGCACTTAATGTGTTCCTCTGTTAACTTAATATTCTCCAAGTGGTAAGTGCAGTCCCGCCAAAGACAATGATGAATGTGTGCCACAGAGGGAACTTTATTATTATAGCTCCTTGATTGGGCCACTTGAATATGCTGCTGTGGGTAGGATTCCACTCAACATACAGTATAACCTTCAAGTCTGGCATTCTTAACGGGTATGTAGGGATATAGGACCAGGGATAATTCATAGTGTGCCACATCTCCTTCTTTTAATACATTTACTTTGTGATAATAGGTTAAAGTAAAACTCATGGGCAGCTATGAATGGGAAAGCAAAGCACAGAACCTGCAGGATTAGGGAGGGAGGTATGTGTCAGAGTGAGCCCCTGAAATCAGAGATAGAGTCTCTTCCTTTCATATCTTCCATGGTACCTTTCTTAATACTGGGCACAAGGTAAATCCTTACTGACAATAGGGTGATTTTTTTAAAGCATGAAAATAAAATGCACTCAAAGAATTTGACCTAATCTACATAGTTTCAGTTAATGTCTAATATTGAAAAATTATCAGAAACATCATTCCTCAATCAGTATATTTTATTCTCTTCTCTCTGTACCAGTAGATATCCCTTTCCATATTCTTGGAGGATATGTTTTGGGGAAGAGGTATAAAGATAAAATAAAAGGAAGCCTCTTAGCTCTTCCAGAGTTCATTTTCAAGTTCCTGTTAACAAAAGGTTTGAGGCAGTAGGAGGATCACTGGTACTAAATGTCTTGGGTTTATTTATTATTAGATTAGGGGAGGTGGAAATATTTTCATCAGTTTTACATAGCCTCTCATTTTGGTATATAGTAGATGAATCAGTCAATCCCTTCAGAGACTTATGGTGTACTTTGGGGACACAGGGAAATGAAAAGGCAGCTAAAGATATTAGAAATTTGTGACGGTTATGGCAGACAAGGATTTTTCCTCTTCTTTCCTTTGTTGTTGCATGTGGGCCTGACTGGAAAATGTTCAGGGAAGGAAGTCAGGAGATTGCATCTTGTTCTATGTTCTCCTAATGTCAGAAACTCTCTTTTTACAGGTAGGAACACTTTAAGAACATCACAAACTAATTTATTTCACTTTCTATAGGTGGAATTTAGGAATATCAATGGTCAGTTTATGGCAAACTCTCCACCTCTTAGGATGGTCATGATCTTCTTTTATAAGCACTCAGGCTGATAATGTTTCAGAACATTGGGCAGGCTTTATTTATACAATAATGGTGTAAGTACTCCAACCTGAATTCATAGTGGATCTGCAGACCTTTTCTAAAAGTGGGCCACTGTTTCTTCAGGCAGTCCTAAAGTCTTCACAACTTATATTATTATTCTAGATAAGGCCTCAGAAAGGAGAAAAAAAGATTCAGTAGAATTAAGAGATTCCCTCCTTTTTGGTGGAACATAGCTGTGAGGGGGCTCTGGGTAGCTCAAAGGAAAAGTACTCAGCATTTCCTTCTTTTCATTGGTCATTTGTGCTTTTTTATCTTTTTGTCCAGCTCTCCTCCAATCTTTGCTGTTCTTTTCTACCTTTCCACCTCATTGATCTTTCACTGACTTCTCTGTTGCTGCTTTGTTACTCTATTGCTCATGACATACATTCCTGGCTAGTATTACAGGGCCATCTGGCTGTAATGATCACTATTCATCCTTTGTTTGCCTGCATTTTTCTGACTTCCTCCTGTTTCTTCTTTTCCACAATAACTGGAAGGATTGGGTATTAGAATTATGGTTCTTTCACAGCTCTTATTGTTCAGGGGCAGAATGCTTGCTGACTTTGAAAATTTTCTGCCATTTGTTTGGATTGCACAATTCCCCCTCCTACATAAAGGGTTTCCTTAAGGGCCTGTGCTTAATATTTTCCATTCATCCCACTTGACCAAATCCTGGCTTAAGTTAGAGTTCTTTATACATAGTACTTATTACTCCAGTCTGGGATTTGGAAGGATTCTTATATTTCCTTTCCTTGTTCCATATGGCTTCCCTGAAACTTCTACAGAAGTCATAGAAGGAAGAGAGAGGCAGGCGGTAGAGAGTCTCAATCGTTATTGCTTGAATATGTTCATGTGGTCCACAGTTCCTCTTGTTTTGCTCCAAAGCCAGGATATATGGGACAGGCATATAAAATGACATTTAAAAAGTCAAGCAATTATAATGAATCTCAAAGATTAAGCCACATTTCTGATATCTCTTAGAGTCAATCAATACACATTTATTAAGCAATTACTATGTGTCAGGTACAGATGCCAAAAAAAAAAAAAAGATAAAAATCTCTGATTCAAGGAGTTCACCCTATGCATGGGTGAGAAACAATGTGAATAAAATATGTAAGACATATAGATTAGATGGGAAGTAAAGAAAGGAAGATACTAGTTTCTTGGGGAGGAAGAGGGAACCAGAAAAGGCCTTCTGGGGAAGTGGGATTTAAGCTGTCATGATGAAAAACAGGGAATCTAAGAGACAGAGGTAGGGGAGGAGAATTCTGAGAATAACAAACAACCCGTACAAAGGTACAGAAATAAGAGATAAAATACTATGGATGAGGACGAGCAAGTAGACCATTACATCTTAATCAGAGTATGTACTATTACTATTTATCCCTGCATAATATAAGATCCTTGAGGGAAAGAGCTGTTTGTTTTTTGTTTTTATATGCCCAATACCTAGCACATTGTAGCTGCTTAATAAATGTTTATTGTTTAGATAAATGAGTGATCTACCATGATTGATCTCAAGCCCATCAAGGGAAGATTTGCTTAATGAGGAACATCTTTGTGACAACAGATGGTATTTTAGGTGACCGAAACAATTCCTACTAGGTATTTATCTACTACATCTCTTTGAAGCACATAAGGACTTTGAGCATATGTCTCTTCTAGTTTTTTTCTTCTTCCTCACAATCAAAGATGCGTGGTATCCTTGATGTTTCTGGAGAGTGTTTTGATGTATTATGCTCAGCAGACTATTCTCCATTGACATGTGAAATGAACTCTCCTTTCATAATTAGAGCCTACTCTTCAACAATGAGATGATTCAGACCAGTTTCAATGATTTTGTGATGAAGAGAGACATCTACACCCAAATAGCGGACTGTGGGAACTGAGTGTGGATTTGTTTGATTTTATTTTCTTTCTCATTTTTTCCTGGTTTGATCTGATTTTTCTTGTGCAGCAAGATAATTTATAAATATGTGTGTATATATTAAATTTAATATATATTTCTACCATGTTTAGGATATATTGGATTACTTGCCATCTAGGGGAAGGGGTAGGGGAGAGGGGAAATTGGAACACAAGGTTTTGCAGGGGGTAATGTTGAAGAATTATCCATGCATATGTTTAAAAAATAAAAAGATTTAATAATAATAATAATAATAATAATAATAATAATAATAATAATAATAGCCTATCATTAACAGAATTGTCATTGACTTTTGGCAGCTAAGTTGTGATACTATAATTGGCATTGAGCTTGTCTGTGGATGATTAGTTCAGTGCTGATAAAGCCAGATACTAGGGTTTTGTGATCACTGACACCATTGTATTCTCAGCATCCTACTTGAACAATGTAATTTTTCTTTCTTTTTTAAACAAACTAAAAAACAGCTAGAATTAATGTTGAGACATAAGTGGCTGAGAGTAGAGATAATTATGACACAAGTAAAAAGAAAAATTCATGTTTATAAATGTTTAAGTGGGGAATTGAGAAGAAAGTCCCAGCTAAACATGGAACATATTAAGGGGAACTGGAAAGGTAAGGAGGTATCTGAATGGGGAAGAAGATCGGTAAAGAGATGACAAAGTCAGAGCAGGTAGATGGTGCAGTGGATAGAATACCAGCCCTGATGTCAAAAAGATCTGAATTCAGATCCTATCTCAGACATTTAACATTTACTAGTGTGACCCTGGACAAGTCATTTTACCCCAATTGCCTGGAGGGAAAAATAAAGAAATAAGTTCTCTTCCCCCCAAAATGACCAAGTCTTGAGAAGGTGTCAAATCAGTAGTAAGAATTTGCCCAAGTCAAGCCCCAATGAAACCAGACCTATTTGTTACAGTAATCGTATGTTTTCTTTGGAAGAACGTCAAGGAAATTATGGTTAGTGAATTTTTCTTTTTTTATAAAAAACATTTGTCATATACTCTATTTAAAGATGAATCCTAACAACAAATTTTATACAAATATATGTACTGGGTATAATTCAGTACTTTTCTCAATAGTCTTTAATCTTTCTCTTATCCTTTTGCTCTGCTATTAGTAAAAATACACGAACAATGTAATTATTTTTTTCTTTTTCTTTTTTAAACAAACTAAAAAACAGCTAGAATTAATTCTGAGACTTAAGTAGCTGGAGAATAAGACATGAGTTATAACATGAGTAGAAAAAAAATGAAGTTATCTAACATATAGCTATGTAAAAAAACTATTTAATCCATATGGGTAGTAATAAGGGGGCAACATATTATATTATCTGTTACCCTGAGGTGGAATTGATCTCTCTCTCTCTCTCTCTCTCTCTCTCTCTCTCTCTCTCTCTCTCGACATTCTTTAGTATTTATTCCCTTTGTAGACCTGTTCACTTCTCAAGGATCTATGAAGGACTCACTTTGGTATGAAGCTACGAACTGGAGTTACAAAGATAAAATAGAAAGCAGTACTTCAGGCAAGCATGAGATTCAGCCTATTCAAAGACAGAGATATGAGATAAAATGACATGTATGAGGAAATATGAAATTTGCACATTGGGTTGGACTATATAAGGTATGAGGGAGAATAATGTGAAATAAATCTGGAAAGGTAGGTTTGAGTCAAATTGTGAAAGGCTTAAATTTTGAAAGAGAAGAGCTTGTATCTTATTATAGAAACAATAGGGAGCCCCTAAAGCTTTTTGAGGAAAGGAATGATATGATCAGACTAATGCTTTAAGAATATCAATTAGGATAAAGTGGAAGATATTCACTTCGTCATGCCTGTTGGAGCCCCATAATGTTACTATCAAATCACTGAGTTATACATTGTTAGAATCTAGGAAGAACCTTTAAGGAGGGAGTTGTGGGAAAATGGCAGAATAAGATGGAAAATTACTTGGCTCTCCCAAATTCCCTTGACATAATACCTCAAAGAGAATTTTAAAGTGGCATAATAATTACAAGTCAGGGTGAAGCAGCCATCCAGCTTAAGACAACGTGGGAGGATGTTAGGAAAGATTTTTAACTCTCCTGGTGTGGTGGTCTGGCTTGGGGGGAAGTGAAGATACTTCCAGGAAGAAACCTCCAAGTCGACAAACAGCAAGCCCAACGGCCAGCTGTATACCAGCAGCCTTGACTTCAAGAATTTTCATCCTAGGGAAAGAGTGAAAGATGATTAGAAGGCTGATTGTTTGAGGGAAGGAGGATCTTCCATTGTCTCTAAACTTGAAGCCCAGGCCCACCCACCAAATGTAGTCCTAGTTTGTGGCTTTGGGAGAGGAGGAGTGAGCACAACCCAGTGAGGTTAGAGTGGAAATGGCTGGAGCCCTGTTGGTTGTGATCACTTCTAGACAGAGGGACAAGCTGAAGCTTTTAGCATCTGAATGACTACAGGGAGCAAGAGTGTTTGTGGTGATCTGGTTGCAACCCAGTGATGGAAGGAGCACCTGAGATCACTCATGGACCAGAGCATGAGTCAGAGGAGCAGTAATCACACTTAGTCAGAACACTGGAAGAACCAAAAAGTCAAATATCCTCACATGGAGGTAAGAAAATAATAGCTTGAAAAACTTGAAGCTGAGATCCCATACCCCTGGAGCAGGGCCCTGGAATAGCTAAGAAATAGGTCACTAAAATGAGTAAACAACAGAGAAAGAATTCAACTACAGATAGCTACTATGGGATAGAAAAAGATCAGGGGTCAAACTCAGAAGATAATGAAGTCAAGAAGCTATTATTAAAGCTTCAAAGAAAAATAGAAAATGGTCACAAGCTCCAAAAGAGTTCTTGGAAGAACTTCAGAAGGACTTTAAAAATCTACTAAGAGTGAGGGAAAGAAAGTAAGAACAAGATAAGAAAATGAAGAAAAAAATCAACCAAAAAGAAAATAAAGATCCAAAAACTTGCAGAAGAAAAATCTCCTTAAAATTAAATTTGGGCAAGCAATTTGATATAGTTATACATATGTAATTATCTAAAACATTGCCATATTATAAAAGAAAATATTGAAAAAACCCAAGGAAAATAAAGTAAAAAATAAAAGTATGCTTCACTCTGTATTCAGACTCCACCAATTCTTTCTCTGGGGATGGAGAACATTTTTCACTGAGTCCTTTGGAATTGTCTTAAATTATTGTAGTATTAAGAATAGCTAAGTCATTATCATAGTTGGTCATCATCCAATATTGTTGTTACTGTGTAAGAGAGAGATTCCTCACATCATGATTGTCAATAGGATAATTTATTCCCTTTTCCTCTATAAAGACGGACAACAGAAACATCCATGAACTCCTAGCGTATAACTTCATAACTTCTATATGTGAAACCATCAGTTACAGTAAAAAGTGAAGTTTTAAATGTGGTGGATAGGTTCACTAATCTTGGCAGTATATTTTCCATAGAGGTCCATATTAATAATGATCTTGACACAAACATTACCAAGCTAGCTCAGTGTTTGGGAAAGTCTGAAGGAAAGTATAGAAGAGGAAAGATCTTTGACCATCAAACAAACTGAAGGTCTACAGAGTCATGGAACTGACTTCATAATTACATGCCTGTGAGGCCTGGATAATATACCAGTACCATGGTAGCATGCTGAATTGCTTCTATTTGAATTGTCTTAGGAAGATTCTAAGATCAACAACTAGGATAAGATGCCAGACACTAAGATCTTTTTTACACCAATCTTACAAGTTCCAACTCTATTGAGAGAGCACAATTCCATTGGGCTGGCCATATTTTTTGAATGCCCATTTGCTCTCCTCCCCAAAAAATTATTTTTTTTTGAGAACTCACATAGGGCAAGCACTCACAAAGTGGTCAGAAAAAGCAATACAAGGATACTCTCAAGGTATCTCTTAAGAACTTTAGAATTGAATGTATGACATGGGAGGCACTGCACAGGACTACCCAGCATGGTGAACCCTTATCAGAGAAGGTACTCTGCTTTATGATCTAAGCAGAATTGAATTATCTCAAAGGAAACACATGCCGCACAAAACTAGAGAAACCATCCCGAATGCTCATATGGATCATTTGTATTCGAGCTGTGGCAGAATATTCTGAACTCATATTGGTCTGATCAGCCACAGCCAAACTCAGTATAACTTGACTCTAACATCATGATGTCATTTTGGTCTTCTTCAAGAACAAAGAACAACCAAACAATTGTTACTGTGTACAATGTTCTGGTTCTACTTATTTTTCTTATCAGTTCATATAAGTCTTTCCAGGTTTTTCTGAAGTATCTTGTTCGATTTTTCTTTTTTATTTTCTGAGGCAATGGAGTTAAGTGACTTGCCAAAGGTCATACAGCTAGTAAGTGTCAAATGGCTGAAGCTGGATTTGAACTCAAGTCCTCCTGATTCTACGGCCAGTGCTCTATCCACTGCACTATCTAGCTGCTCCTCTTTTATAGAACATTAATATTCCATCAGAATCATACCACAACCCGTAAAGCTATCAACCAACTAAAGAATATCTCCTCAATTTACAGTTCTTTGCCACCAGAAAAGAACTGCTATGAATATTTTTGTATATGGGTCCTTTTCCTTTTTTTTTTTTTTTTAACTCTTGGGATACAGTTTTCAAATTGTTCTACATAATTGTTGAATCAGTTCATAAGTTCATCAACAGGGCACTAGGTCTCAATCTTTCCATATTCCCTCGAATGTTTGTTATTTCCCTTGCCTGTCCTATTAGCCAATCTAATAGGTGTGAAATAATACCTCAGAATCATTTAATCATCAATAGTGATTTAGAGCATTTTTTCATATGGCTAGAAATAGCTTTGATTATCTGAAAACTGATTATTCATATCATTTGATCATTTATCAATTGGAATATGGCTCTTATTTTTATAAATGACTCAATTCTCTATAAATTACTTCAAGAACTAATTAAAGAAAATTGTCCTGAAGTTTTAGACCTGGAGATAAAATTGTTATTATTATTATTGTTGTTGTTGTTCATCCTTCATTCTCAAAGAGAATTGATGACATCAGGAGGGTGATGTCCACTTGCAAGGGAATTGGATTTAAGTGAGTCAGAACTATATGAAAATAAAAACTGAAAAAATTCACTGATCACCTGAAAGAGATTAAAAAATGAAAACTCACAGGATCCTTATAGTTAAGTTTTAAAGCTGTCAGGTCAAGGAGAAAATATTACAATAACTAGATAGAAACAATTTTAATATTATGGATCGATCTATAGTCAGGATAACACAAAATTTAGCAATTTCTACATTAAAAGAGAGAATAATGTGGAACATAATATTCTGTAGAGCAAAGGATCTGGGTTTGCAAACAAGAATAGCCTATCATGAAAGCTGAATGTAACCCTGCATGGGAACACATAGGGATTTATTTAATTAAAGGACTTTCAGGTATTCTTCAGAAAAAGACTAGAACTAAACTGAAAATTTGACTTAAAAGAATAAGAAGAAACATATGAAGGTAAACATGAAAGACCAGAAATAAGGGATTTAATAAGATTGAACTGTTTACTTCTGAATGGAAAAATGATATTTAGGATTCTTAAGAATGATGTCATTATTACAATAACTCAAAAGAGTATACATAGATAGAAGGCTTGGTATTGAGTTGATTAGATGGGATGATCCTAAAAATAAACTTAGGTAGGGAAAGGTAAAATGGAGCAAATTATCTCATACAAAAGAGATATGAATGGAAGAATTGTTGCCAGTAGAAGAGAGAACAAGATAGAGAAGATGAGTAATGGGAGAAGCTTACTCTCATGATTCTGGGTTAAAGAAGGAATACTATATACATCTAGTAGAATAGAAAATTCTTAGCATACAAAGAAATAGTAAGGCGAGGGGATAGGATAAGACCATAACTCTTAGAAAGGTATGTGGATTAAGAAATAGGAAGGCATGGTAGGATAAGGCAGGGACTCTTAAGAAGGCATGTAGATTTAGGGAGACAGTGATCAGAAATAAATTAGACTTATGAGGAGAGATACCATTGGCATCACTATATTAGAGTCAAGTTTCAGTGAGTCTGACTGGCTGATCAGAGTAGTCATTATATCAGCCTAGGGATAAGGTAAAAAGAGAAAGAGAAAAGTATAATTAGGAAAAACAGAATGGAGGGAAAATGCACAACTAGTAATTATAATTTTGAATGTTAATGGGATAAATTCACTCATTAAATGGAAATAGATAGTATGAATCAAAAATCAGAGTGACAACATATTATTTATAAGAAACAAAATTTAAAATGAGAGATACACATATAATTTTTTTAAAAAAGGGCTGAAGTAGAATTTATTATGCTTAAGCTGATGTAAAAATAAAACAGGGGAAGCAATTATGACAAATCAGCAAATTGGGAATTAAACAAAGTTAAAGCTAGTATAAATTTAATTTAAAAAGATAAGCAGGGAAATTATATTATGTTAAAAGATATAATGAAGTAATATTAATACTCAATATATATATATACATATATATATGTATATATATATGTATATATATATATGTATATATATATACATATATATATATATATATATGCTAGGTAATATAGTATCCAAATTTTTTAATGAAAAGATAAATGAATTAGGGGCAGCTAGTTGGTACAATTGATAGAGTACCTGCCCTGAAGTCGGGAAGACCTGAATTTAAATCTGGCCTCAGACACTTAATACTTCTTAGCTGTGTAACCCTGAAGTCACTTAACCCCAATTGCCTCAGCAAAAAAAAAAAAAAAAAAAAAAGGTAAATAAATTACAGATAGAAAAAGATAGCAAAACTCTAATAAAAGGAGATTTCAATCTTCCTTTTTTTAGAATTAGAAGAATCTAATAAAAAATAAGAAAAAAGTTAAAGAGATGAATAGAATCTAGATATGATATGTATTTGAGAGAACTGAATGATGATAGAAAGGAACATAATTTTTCCCCAGTAATATATAATACCTATTTAGTTACAGTTTCAGGTCTAAAGAACTTTAGTCTCCTCATTCCTAAAACAGTTTTTCTTCTCCTTGTTCCTAATACGGTTGTTTTCAATGTTACTCAGAATAGTTAATGCCACTAAAACATGTCTCTCTTTTCATTCCTTCACCTTATGGTTATACTAATAATCCATTTTGTACCTGATCTAAGTCCTCTTATCCCTCATATTTAGAGATAATTGAGATATTTTTCTGGTCTCAGTTTTCTTATCTGTATTTTGCTTCAGGCCTCAGAATAGTAAGCCGAGGTGAAATTCAAGTCCAACTCTTCTATTGCCAATATATCAAGAAATCTTTCATTATGGAAATACATTCTTGCTAATCAAGTGCCCTACTTACATTTGTGTTCACCCTTGATTACTAAATTATTTTTTTTATAATTAGCAATATAATACTGTATTCCTTTTTTGATATACTTCATCTCCTCTTCTATAGAGCTTAGATCAATTTTCATCTTCTCCACAATGGGGAAGAGTTACCCAGGACCTGATTTCAAATTCTGTCTTTGCCACTTAACTACCTAAGTGAAATAATTTAATCTTTTGGGACTTCAATTTATTCATTTATAAAATTTGGAAGTTAGACCAGATGATCTCTAAGGTCTTTTTCAGTTTTTTTTTTCTATTATCTTAGCATCTCTAAACCCAGATTACACTTACTGTCTATTATTCTCTTGCATGGTTCACTAATTATTTCATGTATATTAGTTTGGTTTTTCCAAGTTACTTATTACAATTTAAAATCAAGAATCACATAATTTGCATTTTATATTTCTCCAGTAGTACTTGGAACAGATTTAACTTCCTGTCTATTCTTTATATGTAACAGGGATTCATAAATATTAGTTAGCTGGCTAAGTAATGAATAATATTTATGATTGCCTTGTTACTACACCTTCTATCCAATCTGTTGCCACCTACCATGTTCCTAGATAGGTCATGTTTTTATGGTACTTGTAGATTTCTAATATGTTTCCTACATAACAACATTGTGAAGCAGACAGTACAAGGTTAATGATTTCTACATCCATGATTATGACACTGAGGCATAGAGGGGAGAAATCTTTTCCCTAATGGCATAAGTGGCTGAAGCTAGATTCAAATTCAAATCAAATTCCCAATTCTCAAAATTATCTTCATTTGTGAAAGTGAGCAAAATAGAGCAGTATGTTTGTATGGAGTTCGGAATCAGTTCAAGGCAGAAGCCTGGGGTGGAGGAGCCTGCGGCACAAGTTAAGGATCAGAAATATCCCAGGCAAGGGTCTGTGCTTTTGATATAAATAGGCTTAATTCTTCCTCTAATTTGCTTAAATATGTGAGAGAACCAGAGCTCCACACTATGGAAGCTGAACCAATGTACATTAGTAGAACCAAATCAAAGTTAATCTGAAGCAAATTTAATGAAATTCAGGATTGTTATCATGAAGTAAATTAATGAGGCACAAATTGATATAAATAGCTGTAATTAGTATTTATCATATAGATCACTGAGGTAATTTGAAACCAGGATGCCAAAAGTATCTTTACCAGATTAAATGATTTTTACATAGCATGCCTTCCAAGGCCTTACAAATCCTGGTTGCCCTTTTTTGGACACTCTTATTATTCCTATTGTTCTCAAAATGGGGGGCCAGAAGTGAAATCAATTCTACAGATACTGTCTGACAAGAATACAGTACAAGGAGGATTCTGGGAAGATGGTGAATTAGGTTAGTAAATTTCAAGCTCTCTTGATTTCCACCACAAATAGGACAATTTTACATCTCAGGGCAAACAAGATTGGTGAAGATTTAGGGAAGAACCAGGTTCTTCCTGATACAACTGGAGAAGATCTGAAGAAAGACCCATAATTGGGATTAATTTGTTTGAAGTGCAAACACCTCTGGGGTAGCTCCTCAGAAACATCAAGTGAGATCCCTCGGACTAGCTAGGTATGGCTCCAGCCTCAGCAGGAACCACAGAGACTTTCACCTCCAGGACCGTTTGTAGAGTTGGGGTTCTGAGTCCAGGAGGATTGAGTGAATCTTGACTGATTAGGAATGCAGTACTGCTGGTTCAGGGCCCTGGACAAGAAGGAATCAGCTCCTGATGAGTGCAGAAGTGGTGGAACAGGGATGCTGCTGGCTGTGAACACTTGCAGGAGAGGGGAGCTCTTGGTTTGGGGTTCCTGATAAGAGGAGTGAGCTGAAGGGAAGCTTGGGGTACCATCTCCCCATACCACAATTAGAGATACTTACCCTAATACTTATTTTTAAAAAATGAACCGGCAAAGAAGAAAGAATCCCACCATTGAAATGTATTATGGCAACAGGGTTCATCTTCAGAGGAAGTCACTTTAGTAAAAAGAGTAATGGTGAAATGGTTCTCCACCTAAAGAGAATTTATAGAAGAATTTAAAAAAAGAAATTAAAAATCAAATTAGAAACATTGAGAAAACAACAACAACAACAACAACAAAAAACCATCCAAGAAAAACAAGATTATTGAAAAAAAGTTAACCAACTAGAAAAGGAAGTACAGAGTTTCAAAAATGAAAATAATTCTTTGAAAATTAGAATGGGGGGTGGTGGAGCCAAGATGGTGAGAGGACACACACTTCTTTCTGAGCTCTCTTCCTACCCTCACTCTAATTACAAAATTCAGCCTCTGAAATAGTGCTGGACCAGAAGAATCCACTAATATTGGGACTGCAGCAAATTACCAGCAGAAGATAACTCTGAAGATCACCAGAAAAGGTCTGTTTTGATCATGCATGGGCACAGGAAGAGGTGACCAGGCTCAGGCAGGGAGACAGACAGAGCAAGGAGGATGGCACACACTGAGCAGATTGGGGGTGAGGTGCAGTCTCTGGAAGGTGGAGAATCTACTGGGAGGACTCTACCACAGTATTGGCTACTCTGCCCTGGTTGCAAGCCAGTTGAGCAGCAAAGAAGCTGTAAAACATCCAACACAAACACAAAAAGTAAAGAGTGTACCCCAAAGAGCCAGAGTCTCACAGGACCTGGCCACACCCACCCAGCACTGGGAGTGACTCAGTGAGATCCCAGCATAGCCACTGTTGCTTCCTAGTCTGTAGAGGAAGCTTGGAACCTCCTTGCCCTAAAAGCAGACCCCAATTAAAAAAAATTAGTAAAAAAGCAAAGCGAGCTCTAACTATAGACAGTTTCTATAGTGAAAGAGAACAGATTTCAAACTCTGGGGAGGCTAAAAGCAGATTGTCTCCAGATGAAGCCCCAACAGGGGATATAACCTGGTCCTCACCACACGAAGTTCTCCTAGAAGAAATTAAAAAGGATTTAAAAGAGAGCTAGAAGAAAAATGAGGAAAGGAGAGGAAAACTTTGCAAGAAGATTTGGATATAACTCATTAAAAGGTAGACTGGAAAAAGAAAACAACTCCCTGAAAAACAGAATATATGAATTGGAAAAGGTAAAGAACTCTCAGGAAAAACATAATTTGTGAATTGGAAAAAAAAACCCAACTCCTTAGAAAATTAGAATTTGGCAAGGGGAAGCCAGTAAAGCTATGTGATACCAAGAAATAACAAAACAAATTATAAAGAATGAGAAAATAGAACAGAATGTGAAACACCTTCTAAGAAAAATGACAGATCTGGAGAACAGAAAATGTAATGATTGGACTGCCAGAAAGTTGTGACCAAAAACAGAATCTTGACACAATAATATAGGAAATAATCCAAGAAAATTGTCCCAGAGTGATAGAATATGAAGGGAAAGTAGAAATAGAAAAACCCCACCAATCACCACCTCAGAGAGAGCCTTTGTGGAAAACACAGAGGAATATTATTGCCAAATTTCAAAACTCTAAGAACAAAGAGAAAATTTTGCAAGAAACAAGAAAAAAATTTAAATACACTGGAGTTACATTTAGAATTGTACAAGAGTTAGCAGCAGTCACAAGAAAAGATCACAAGTCTTGGAAACATATCCACTGAAAATCAAAAGTACTAGTCCTGCAGCCAAAAATATCATATCCAGCAAAATTATCTATAATTTTGAATGAGAAAAAATGGACCTTCAATGAATTTGTAGATTTTCAGAACTTTCTATCAACCAAAACCAAACTTAACAGAAAATTTAACATATAAGACCAAAGATCAATTTTAAGGAATTCAACATAGAAAAACTGATTAAACGTGAACAAATTATTTGTTTTTTTTTTTTACATGGGAAATGTATACTATATGTTTAAGATTCACATCAATAGGGTAATTCAAAAGAAAGATTGGCAGAGTTAAGGTAAAAATAGTAATCATGTTATACAAATGAGGTGCAGAGGAAGAATAGCATAGAGGTATCAGAAGGGGGAGGACTCATAGTTACGAAAACCTACTCACATTGGGAATAGGTTCAATAGACAACACTATATATATATATATATATATATATATATATATATATATATATATATATATATATCTCACACTATATATAGATATAGATATCTATATCTATATCTATATCTATATATCTATATCTATATATCTATATATCTATATATATATGCCATGAAGAGTATAGCATCATCCAAAATCTATAGAGGAAAAAAGGGGGGAAGAATGGGAAGATGGGAATGCAAAAGATGAGGGAAGAAGACAAAAGAGGGGATATGCAACAAGGTAAAATAAAAATCCTTCCCTTTGAATTTAAAGTCTTTTACAACGTACCTCTAACTTTTCCTCCTAGACTTATTTTGAATTACTTTCTCCACGTATCCAAAGTGCTTATTGGATGTTCCTTTTATATTATATACCATCTCTTATCACTTCTGCCTCTTAGAATACTTATACTCAATCAAGTCTTTGACTCATTTGCTACTTCCTACAAAAGCCCTTTACTGATTTCCCTATATACTACTTCTTCCCCCCAAATTACTTGGTTTGGTATGTATTTATCTATATTCATGTTATTTTCTTCCAAAAGAATGCAAGCTCCTTGAAAGCAGGAACTCTTTTATTTTTTTCTTTGTAACTTTAATGCAAATTTCTTTAACGTAAATTTCTAGCATATACTAGGCACTTAATAAATGTTCAATGAATTGAAATATAGTTAGGCTTGCATAATCTATATTTGATGAAGCCATTGCTGATTTTTTGTATTTTGGTTTCCTTTCTAAATGATTACTCACCATCTCTTTAATGATCTATTCTAGAATTTTTCAAGTAATTAAAATGAAGTTAATTGCTAATTTTTCTCTTTAATAAAATAAGGACATTTGATTTGTCTCATTCTTGAACTTTCTCTGTCATTCTTCTTGTATTTTCCAAGTTCACTGATAGTGACTCAGCATTCAAATCTTCTAGTATTTTTAGGATTCCAGGATGTAGTTCACCTGGGTCAGATGATTTGAATTCATTAAGGGTATCTAGCTGCTTTCTTACTATATCCTCCCTCATCAATACCCTGTTAGTCATTTCCCCCCTGCTCTTTCTAGTCCAAACATCTTCTTCCTTGGCAGAGAAAACAGAAGCAAAATAAGAACTGAGCAGTTTGTCCTTTGCTCATGGTCCTTTCCACCCCACTCTGTGATCCTATTCTTTCCTTGACTTTGTTCTTTTACATACTACAACTATAAAGCTCATTTTTTGGTTTATCTTCTATTTCCTTCAGAAGATTCAGCTTATTTGGAGTTATAGGATTCTTGATACTATTCTTACAGGGCTGTCATACTTTTGCATTAATTTTCTATTACTTGCAATTTTTCCATTTTCTATATACATCTTAAAAATACATCCTTTCTTTTTGAGCTGTCTTTGTATTCTCATTGGTTTCTAGACAACTCTTGTTTTTCTTCTTTACAGGATTTGTTTACTCTTGTTTTGTTAGAATTTCATTCTTGCAATCTGCTTGATCCTTCTGGGATAACTCAGAATTTTAGTCCATGGGATATTTTCACCGATCCCTTTAGCATTTGCTTTCTTAAAACCTTGGGCATGTATCAAACTATGTCTATCTAGCATTCTTTTCCTCTATCTTATGTTCTAAGATGGAATGGTCATTTCCTTTTTGTTCCCATCATTTCCATCTTGGAAACAGTTTTTTTTTTTTATTTTGGTAAATGTTGGATCCAGGATAGTTTTTTCTTCTTTTTGCTGGTTTCCTTACTGGTTAAAGAGTGAAGTTATTAAGGTATGGCTGGAAATTTTTACCTACTTTGCTTTTTACACACAAAGAGAGATCCAGCATATGGCTGAATAATTGAAGACCCTTCTGTTTCTTCTGTTCTTACTGCACCATGAATTTATGCCAAACTTGTGATTTCTTTGCCAAACTCAACTATTTCCTCTTTCTGTTTAGGCAGACTATAATATACTGTGTTGACAATATTGTTTCTGGTTCTGCCTCCTTTAATCTTCCTCCACCTACTGTCTACTGAGCTTTCCACCTGGATTTCCCCCACGATTGTATCATAATTACATATTGTACTATTTAATCACCTAACCTCCCCATTGCTTAACCATCCTGCTCATTTCTAGTAAGGCATGTTCTTTCACACCTCCCATATTTCACACATTCAAATCTAAGTGATCCCTATGAGCTTAACTTTGCTTTCTTGTTTTAGTATTTTCCCCCATTGTTATCATAACATTGTGCATTTGTTTACAGCCATTTCAGACCATCTTAGTTCCTTCTTTGGATTTTTGTCTCCTCTGAGACTTTCTTCTTGCATTGTAGCTATTCACCAGGTTATCTAGTTTGGTGAAAATACTTATTAGTTTTCTCCCTTCACTTTTTCTTTCAATTTTAGGACCTTGAGATTAGATTAGCAATACAAACATATAATTATTACTAGCCATTATTATTATTAGTAGTATTAATCTATCCCTGGACAAGATCCTGTCATGCCATAAGTGTGGGCCAGAAAATAAAATTCTATTCTCAGAAATTATCTTCTTAACCAACTGTTCACTCCTCTATTCCTCAGCCATCTGGGTTTTTTTTTTCTGTATCTTTCACTTTTTATCAGGAGTGGTTATGACAGCACAATCTATAACAATAACATATAATTTCTTGTCCAGAATTAATAGTCTTCAGCAATGCTTTGTCAGTTCCTTCTGGAGGAGAGCACCTCCAAGCTCTTTGGGTATAAACATACAAAGCTACACCCATATTACAGCATTCAGACTACAGCCTTCAGCTTTCCTTACTTTCTCCTACCTTTTCCCTAACCTATTTTGTAAGGCTAGCAAGAATCACCAAAGAAGAGAACACATTAACTTGGGAATTATTTAGGAGGGATGGAAATCTATTACAGTTTTGACCAAGACTCAGTGAAACTTTTAGCATAGGATAGTTTTATCTTTAAAAATGAGGAGTGGGAGTGAGGGTGAATATTTATATCTCTCCCCCAATTAGATCAGGATAAGAGAAGAATATAAAAACTTTTTTCAAAATTAGTAAAAAAATTATCAAAATTTTATTTAAAAAACTGAAACTTTCTTCAGATTTTCAACTTCCTTTCTTTCATCCTTATTTCCTGGCAAAAATATAGGTTTAGTTATTTTTTATTTAGCATGAATACATTTGTCAACATGTTCCTTCTCTCTGGGGGTATTTGGATTTTAAGTTTTATTTCTAATTATGAAATGAAAGACTTTCTCTGATCTTAAAACAATTTAACTAAAAACATTTGGGAGTATTTGGAGGAGACTGTTTTGGGCAAGAAACCCTTTCTTGATGGCCTTTAAAGTACAACACAGTGGGTAGTCACTCCACCAGCATGTAAAATGAATCCTTCACATCTCTTCAATTGCTTTTACTTTTACTTCAAATTGCTTTAATAGAGAATCTGGTTGGGGAGAGGTAGTTAGTTGGAAAGAGAGAGAATTTCAATTTGCTCCAAGAAATAGAAGAGGCAATCTCAGAATCTGCTAAGGCTATCCAGTTACTTACCAGCATGTTTCTCCCCATCTCTCGTTTTAATTATAGAATATTTGCCAAAGAAAAGGCAAGGGGATTATGAAAGTAAATATAATATTAACTTCAAAATTACTTGTAACTTTCTAATTATTATTTTCTCTTTGAGAAATGTCTATTAAGGATAACAAGTAATAGAACTTGTCCTTTGTATACAAATATGGAACTGCTGATCTTCTCTAAGTAAGAAAAGTTGTGTTTAGAGGATGCATTCACACTGTGTTCAATTTATCATCTTTGTGCAGATGACTTCTAGATCTCTCTCTATAGAACTAGGCTCTCTTCTAAACTTCAGTCATTCATCACTGACTTCCAAACACTTTGAAATGGTTATCCAATAGATATTTCAAACACCAAATAGAACTCATTATATATTAAGCCCTTCCCTTTTCTAAATTTTCCTGTTACTATCAAGGGTAATAGTATTCTTCTCAGTCACAACCTTGGTGTCTTTTCATTCATATATAATCATGATATCAATTTATCAACAAATATTTTAATTTCTACTGTTCCTATATTCCCTTCTTTGTTCTCATACAGCCACAACAATCCTTCATTAACCTTTAACCTGGACTAATAATGTTCTAATTTGTCTCCCTGCCTCAAGTCTCTTCCCACTCTTATCAATCCTCCACTCAAAAGTTACAAAAGTGATTTTTCTAAAATGTAGAGCTAAACCACTTCATTCCTCTACAGAGCAGACTCTATTGACTCTTTATTATCTCTAGTATTAAATGTAAAGTTTTCTGTTGGGCACTTAAAGTTCTTTATAAAGAACTTTCTCTCTCTCTCTTTATGTATAATTCGCGCATTGTAATGGGAGTCCAGAGCATGCATCCCTTATTGCATCATCTCTCATTGCATGCTATTAGAGAAGCGTCACCAATCTCCTTTAGACATGAAAGAAGAAAAGAATCAATCTTTCAAAGACAGAAACAATTTTGGCTGCATGGCCAATTGAGAATGGTTCCTCTCAGCCAGATGATTATCTAACCCAAATCAGTTGTGAATGTTCCAAAGTCTCTCCAAGACTTGTTCCAGTATCTCATGGTGATATTGTAGTAGCTAAATCAGGTGATAGAGCTGAACTTTCATTAGATTTCTTTCCCAATCTTCATATACCTTATTCCTTGCTGTTATCATTCAGTTGCTTCTGACTCTTCATAACTCCATTTGGGGTTTTCTTGGGAAAGATACTGGAGCAGTTTACTATTTCCTTTTTCAGCTCATTTTACAGATTAGGAAACTGAGGCAAACAACATTAAGTGACTTGTCCAGGGTCACACAGCTTATATGTTTCTGAAGCTGGATTGCAATTCAGGGAGAAATTTCCTGACTCTAGACCTGTTGCACTACTTGGCTATGATCCAGCTATACCAGCCTACAAGTTGTTCCTCATGGAGGAGGTTCCATCTTTTTTCTCCATTCTTTTGCACTGACTCTCATGTGTTTGAAATGCTTCCACTCCTCACTTCTGCCTCTTTTCTCTGACTTCTTTGAAGTTTGCCTCCAGTGCTCACAGAGGTAGTTGTTTGTCCTTCCTTCTCCAAGAGGTCCATGACATCAGGGAGGTGATGCTATGACTTGGAAATGAATTGGATTTCAGTGAGGGAGGACTGTGCCTCACTTTCCCCTCCAGGGCCATTCAGATATAGTGGCAGGATATAGATCTGAATGCCTGGAGATGGCCCTGGATGCAGTGGGAGACCTCAGCCTTTGTAAGTAAAAGTCTTCATCAGGTCTCATTTTGATTGAGATCACACTCAGTGATTAAGGTTCGATAGCAAGTGAGAATCCTTCCCTTTCACCTTGTCCAAAAAAAAATCGAAATAATATAAAATAAATGAATGAATTTGAGAGGGAAAGACCCTCAGGGTCTCTGGCCAAAGTAAAAAAAAACACAACTATTATTTACATTCAATCTGAGTCAATCAGGAGCCAAAAAATGACCAAATGGCATTTGGCCAAGGACTTATCAGATTGGTTTGGTTTAAGTCTGTAAACAAGAAATCTAACCGTAAAACCCAAGAGGGGTTCAGAGGTGCAAAAGAATATTCCTTACCTACTTTCTATTGTGGATATACCTGGTTCTTTATATGTTATCTCCTGCCTTGCCTTGCCTCAGACTAAGAACTCCTTGAAGGAAGCAATTAATATTTCCTTTCTTGGTATCCTACTGCTTAGCACAGTGTCTGACATATAGTAAATACTTATCATTAAAAAAATAACTTATAGGAATGTATTAGGTATTTTGAGCAACGGTGTCCCTATTGGGTCTGTATCCCAAAGAGATCATAAAAGAGGGAAAAGGACCCATATGTGCAAAGAGTACAGGGAGTAGTCATGGAGTAGCATAATACTAACTAGATTTACATCCTATTAACATTATGAACTTGCTCACTAACTTTTGGTTAAATCATAGTCTGAGAGCTGGCCATAACTAATAAGCACAATACACTTTTGAGTGTAGTTAGAACACATAAAATATATCATTTAGAACTACTGCCAAAAGATAATAAACAACAATACCGCTGTGTAGGAAGTAGAAGCTAGAATCAAATTGGGAAGCCTGAGACTGATGGAATCATTATTGAGATAACATTAAGCTAAATGGACAGTGCATAATTAGAAAGAATAAAGAAACAAAGAATTGGAAACAAAAGGGTTATCCATCATTTGAGAAGTGGCTAAACAAATTATAATTTTCAAATGTGATGGAATAATATTGTATCGGAAAAATGAGAAATAGTTTCAGAGAAACTTAGGAAGGCTTGTATGGACTGATGAGAAAGAGCAAAACTAAAAGAATTTATGCAATACAATAATACTGTAAGGATGAAAAACTTTAATTAGAGTTATTGTCTTTCAGTACAATGACTAACGATGATTCCGGTGGATTGGTGATTTAGAATGCTGCCTATCTCCTGACAGAGGGATGATAAATACAGGGTGCAGAATGAAATATATTTTTTTGGACATGGCCAATGTGGAAATTCATTTTGCATGACTATGCATATTTGTCACAAGAGCTTTCTTTTTCTTTCTTCTTCTTCTTTTTTTTTTAATTATTCCAGTGAGGGTGAAAGGCAAAGGATGTAGGTTTTTGACAATGGTACAGTGGATAAAGGATCTTAGTTTTTTATCTGTGAAATAGGGATAATAACAGTACTTACCTTTCAGAGTTGTTGTGAAGATCAAATGTGAGAATTGTAAAGCACTTAGCACTGGTACATAGCAGGCTCTTAATAAATGTTACCTATACTTCACACCTCTCAGATTGGCAAAAAAGACAGGAAAAGATAATAATGAATATTGGAGGGCATGTGGAAAAATTGGTGAAATTTTTTTGGTGGAATTTGGTGGAATTGTGAAATGGGCTAACCATTTTGGAGAACAATATAGAACTATGAACAAAGGGCTATCAAATTGTGTATAATCTTTGATTCAGCGGTGTCTGTATCCCAAAGAGATCATAAAAGAAAGAAAAGGACCCACATGGGCAAAAATGTTTATAGCAGCTCTTTTTGAAGTGGCAGAGAACTAGAAATTCCTCATCAGTTGGGGAATGGATGAATAAGTTATGGTATGAATGTAATAGTTGTTCTTTAAAAATTGATGAGCAAACTAATTTCAGAACAATCTGGAAAGACTTACATAAATTGATATTGAGTGAAGTAAATGGAACCAAGAGAGCATTGTACACAACACCAACTAGATTATGTGATGATCAATGGTGATGGACATGGCTCTCTCAACAATGAGGCAATTCAAAGCAATTCCAATAGACTTATGATAAAAAGTTCCATACATATCCAGACAGAGACCTATGGAGATTGATAGATCAAAGCATGGATTTTTACCTTTTTTTCTGGTTGTTTGCTTTTTTTTTTTTTTTTTTTTTTTTTTGTGCAGCATGACAAATACAGAAATATGTTTAGAAGAATTGCATGTTTCACCTATATCAGATTTCTTGCTGTCTTGGAGTGTGAGAAAGGAGGAGGAGAGGGAGAAAAATTTGAAATACAAGGTTTTGCAAACATGAATTTTGTAAACTATCTTTGCATGTATTTTCAAAAATAAAATATTAAAATAAAAATGTTAGCTATTATTATTATTAAAAAGAATCTTGTGATTGTGGTTGTTAAAGAGTTAAAACAGTGTGAGTGGGTATTTTCAGATAAGAATCATTCTTTTGTGAGGACATCTCTTTGGAAATATCAGGCCTCCAGGAAGATTTTCAACTTCTACTTCTTTGGAAAGGATTAGATAACCTTGAGCTACTTTCTAGATTCTTTTTCCATTCCCTAAAGAAAAGAGAAATACCTTTATCTTTGAGTTATGGAAAGTTTTAAAACACTCAGCCAGTAAAGGTTAGTAAAGCAACCAGTCAGTAAACAGTAAAAATAAGTACCTACTATGGGCTAGGCACTGTACTAAAGACTGGGGACAAAAATAAAGGCAAAAAACAATCCCTATCCTTAAGGAGCTCACTATCTAATGGGAGAGACAGTCTCAAACAAGTATATATAAACAAATATGCACAAATAAACCATAGGATAAATAGGAAATAATTAGAAGGAAGACACTAGAGATGGTGGAAAATATTCCCTGTAGAAGAAATTTTAGTTAGGAATCTAGTTTAAAAGGAGTTGAAGTATATTTCCTTTTCCCTAGTTACATATAGACTTCATAAGGCCTACAAGAAACCTCTTTTGAGATTCCTTTTTTTCTAGGAGGCATTTGAGAATTGAAATGGTAATAAGGAAGTGTAACAAATCAGCTCCAGGATAAAATTAAGAGGAAGCAAAAGAACTGGAGTGGAAAAGAAGGGGAAGAACATTTGATCTGGAGGCTTTTTCTGAATGTGAATCTAGGCACTGGTGAATAGTGGCTTTACTACTACTGAATTCTTTGATTAAAATGTATCTTTTATTGTGGGAAGTTTGTCACTCAGATAAATGCTTCATTTGTACTTTTAGTGGAATCAATATGTCATAAAAAAGGCAGGACTTCCTTGAGCTCTCCCAAATTCCCATCCAAACAACTTTAAATAACATTTCTAAACAAGTTCTAGAGAGTCAGAACCCATAAAAGGAAAAAAACAAAACAAAACAAATTTTCAGCCCAAGATAACTTAGAAGATTGTCAGAAAAGGTCTATTGCTCTAGGGCCATTCCAGCAGCAAACCTTGAGGAGTAATTGAATCAACATGGCTGCTTTTGGAATTCATGGCCCACAGACAATAAGGGGGTCAGACAGCTAGTTAAAAAGAGATTAAGGCCATTCCTTTGCTACCTCTGGATGTAGGACTCTGTTGTATTGCCCATATTCAGGTTATAATCTTTAGTCTCAGTTAAATAATGAGGTGGAACAAAAGCACCTCAATTTGTGGCTCCAGAGGATTAGGGACTCTGGTCACATCACAGAGCAAAAAAGAGTGTTTGTGGTCATCCATAGATCAGAGCACACACAAGAAGAGTAGTAAACACACCATTTCTTAGATCATTCCACCTTGGAAGAAGTGAAAATTTACCCCTTAAACTCCTGGAGCTGAGCCCAACTTCAATAAAGTTAAAAGTCAAGAAGTAAGCAAGAAAAATGAGCAAAAAACAAAAAAAGATCCTGACCATAGAAAATTAGTACTTAAACTTAGAAGAAAAATATACCTTTGCTGTAGATCTTCAAGGCAGTCTAAATTGGCAAGAGTTGGGAATGATCATAATAGTGGTGAAAGGCAGAGCAGGTCAAAACTGAATAAGCAAGACAATAGAAAAAACACAAGACAGACAGGAACTCTCATATTCCCCTTAAAGTTGTGATAACCTATGATGTCCATCATACTGTTATCATGCATGTTTGGAGGTTTTAAAGCTCTATGAAGTATCAGATCTCAGTATGTATGACATTGGTTTATAATATCTCCACGTTCAACTAGGGTAGATAATTTAAAATAATTGAGGAAACACAATCAGTAACTATATGATTTGTTAGTAAAACAAGGTCAGTGGCTTCCTCAGTTACACACATGGCCCACTCCACAAAAGGTTTACTAAATAATAAGTTCAGAGTTGGAGGGAGCTCTTAGAGATCATCTGGCCAAATCGCTTCAGATTACAAACAAATGAACCAAGGTTTAGAGAAATTAAATGACTTGCATAGATCTGGAAGAGGTGTATCTTATTTAAAACAAACAAGAAAGAAAAAGAGGGAGATAATTAAGTAGAGTTGAGATTCAAGCACAGTGGGAACCCAGAACTCTTTCTATTAAATCAGAACCTCTTAATCTTTTAGTAGTCTGGTGAAGCCTATGGATCCATTTATTTTTGGTAATATTTTTAAATATGTAAAATAAAATATTAGGTGTACAAAGAAAGCGAAATATGTTGAAGTACTAAAAAAATTAATTTCATAGACCCAAGGTTAGGAATTATTGTACTAGGCAAAAAGTAAGCTTCTAGTTGAAACAATTAGATCCTTTAGCTTGACTACTAAAGCTGGGAGTTTATTCATTTGAAGAGATTGAGACTGAGGAGATTGCTGATGACATGGTTCTCATGGGTAAGTGTAAGACCTGGGCAATTAGGAATCCAGAGGTCCAAGTCAGACAGATGAGGGCTCTTTTGCTGCTTTCTGGGAGCTTGGCTTTCTTTGTGTCATCATTACTATTGAAAGAGAGTTGCCCATTTTGGGGGATGGGAGGTGGGCGTGGAGTAATTGCATTTCAGAGCATCTGAGGTAAAACAAAGGAAGAGGATGGCATTTCTGCCAAGGGGCTTTGGGGTGACATTAATGAGAAGACAGATGTGGGATCTGGCAGTAATAGGCCTCCCAGGAAGGAGGATGCCATTACCTCCCTGCTACTGTACATATGCCATGGACATGCTCATCTCGGGACTGGAGGAGTGCCTAATGGTCCCGAGGTCCCATTACTACTGCTGTAATCTGCCTTCCTGGGAAGGAGCTGGGCTGCTTCCAAAGCACAGAATGTCTGTCTTCAGCTGATTTGCCTGTGAGAAAGGACTTCCTGCCAAAGCTCTGGTTCCCCAGTTGGGAGGGAGAGCCGGTAGCACTGTTTAGAATTCTGTGCCACTTTGGACATCATCTCTATTTTCTAGATATACTCCCTACTACATCTGACTTAAATGTCTTTTTTTCCTTTGTTCCTAACCTTCAGTGTGCCCTCTGAAAATCTTCTCCCAGGATCTTTTCAGCCTCATAAATCTCTGTCCTTTGCCTCTCATTTCTCTTAGGTCTTTTCTCAGTAAGTGAAGACAAGGCAGAAGCAGACCTAATGGAAAGTGGAATAGGTAGGGCCAAATTTATGTGGTTCAGGGGCAAAGAAGATATTTTTATTTTAAAAAAAGTCACCAATCCTTCCTTCCCCACAGAGTTCTCTGGCAATTGGAGCTTTGTTTCTTGACTTATTACGTCCAAAAATAATGTTCCCCTTTTTTTCTCCCCCCAACTCTCTTCTCTCTTCCCAATGTAGATACTTTAAAGCAGAGGTTCTTAACCTGGGGTCTATACACTTTAAAAAATATATTGACAAATGCATTTCAATATAATTTATTTCTTTTTTCATTCTATGAATTTTTTCTGCTAAAAGGGTTCATGACCAGGAAAAGGTTAAGAAACTCTACTTTGAAGCCTTATCCTTATTTCAAATATTTCACATATATCCTTAGCCTTATTTGTATTTTAAAAGTGTAGTTTATTAGCTCTTTTCATGAAAATAGGTTGTGATAATAAGAAGAAAGAAAGTAGAAGAGTATTGGGGGTTTGAAAGAGCTGGAACATTAAAAGGAACAGAGGGACCTAGAAAGCTAAGGCCCTGAAGGGTATAGGAAGCAGTCATTTGTTGTTGTTCTAAAACTACCAGGGAGGTGATACCATGACATACAAGTGAATTTAATTTAATTGAAGGAGGCCTTTTGAAAGTCACCAGCCTCACTTTCTCCTCCAGAGCTTCCTGAGTTCAGTGGCCAGATATAGATCAGGATGACTGGAGATGGCCCTGGATGAGGTCCTGAGTAGCATTGACAGAGAGAGCCTGAATTACTGTATATAATTTGGAAGTCCTGCTACTCCCTGGGCCAAACAGGGAGGACCACTGATAGGTTCATCTGGGCCTTAAGTGGGCCTTTTATTCTTAAGTAGGCCTTAATACCTGTCAACGACAATATCTTCGTAACCCCACAGTTACTGTTACCAGTCAGAAAGCCAAGTTATGATGTCAACCCCACAAGGTTATATTTCCCCTATAAAAGGATCTAACAGCACCTCCCTTTTTAAGGTTAGCCAGTCGAAGGGGGTAATCCCAGCTCATGCTATCTTTTTCCTTGTTATAGCTAACTCCTTTTGGGGAGTTACAATAGCTGTTGTTTATTAGGACCCTAATTCCTTTATAATTCTGCCTTGCCACATCTTGATGGCTAATGGCTTCTTTCCCCTTCATTTTCTTAGGCCTCTTGTTAATTGCTTGTTTCCTTGCTAAAAACACTTAACTTTGCCCACTCTTAACAACATAGCAAATCTTTGCCTCTTCATTTGGAGAAGGTCTAAACCTCCAAATTATTTTGAGACACTCTGTAATGTGGGTCTATAACCCCAATACTTTTGGGGTATTATCCTGTACCCTATTATTTTGGGGACCCTGTTTGGGGAGAGTCTGATTATGCCCCTGAAGACCAATAAAGTAAGCATGCATTGGGGGACCTTGGGCTTTTAAGTTAGGGTCTTTCCCAGATCCCAGTTTGACAGAGACAATACCCAATCAATGATTAAGGCTAGGTAAAAAAGAAATCAGAGAAGACCCCATTTACCTAGTTTAAAAAAAATCTAATTTGGGAGAGGCAGACCCTTAAAATTTCTGGCAAAAGAGGAACAATTGCTGTTTACATTTACTCTAAGCCATTTGGGGCCCAAACAGTGACCAAGCAGGGCTTGGCCTGAGATCTATTGTTGACCAATCTATCAGAGCCAGAGGGATTAGTGTTTAAGGCATGGTCTTCAAGATAGAAATCTAGCCAGTAAATCACTTGATATTTTGTGAAGTTTCAGTGATCAAAAATTACATTTCTTTGGGCAGAGTACTTACAGGTACAGTGGTCCTCAAACTTTTAAAATAGGGGCCAGTTCACTGTCCCTCAGACTGTGGGAGGGCTGGACTATAGTAAAAACAAAAGCTCACACTCTGTCTCTGCCCCTCAGCCCATTTGCCATAACCTGGAGGGCGGCATAAACGTCCTGAGCAGTGGCATCTGGCCTGCAGACAGTAGTTGGAGAAGCCCTGGACCGTAAGAGTATATATATGGATTAAGGGAAGAGAAAAAAAAAAAGAAAAGAAAAGAACTGTATTGCTCAACTGACCAGTTCTTGTTTATCCTTTGTTCTTGAAGAGGACCATAACATTAGGGATGAGATGCCATGACATGCAAGTGAATTGCATTGTAGTGAGGGAGGGCTGTGCTAGAGATGGCAAGCAGCAAGGATCAACGGAAAGAATAATGGTCATAGAATCAGAAAACCCAGATCCAAATTCCTCTTTGGTGCTTAATACCTGTGTGACTTTGTGCAGATCACTTAAGGGAATTAGATTCCAAAATAATTAATAAGAAAATATATGCCCCCCTTAGAACTGCTAAGGGAGAAAGTGTTCTACTTTTTTGAAAATTCACATATCTCATAAATGCAAATATTTCACATATATACATTAAATGAGGCACAAGATTCTAGTGAATGATCCAGTACTTGCAGAGTGGGCTTAATAGCTATTTATTTAATTGAATGATGTGGTCAGAAAAGGGTATAATTAGCATCAAAATTCAAAATAATGAACTAATGTTACTTTAATATTTGCAGATAATTTTCTCATGTCAAATCTGAGTTCAATAATACAAGTATAATAACCATTTTTGCTTGATGAGGCTCCAGTAGACTATTTCTTGCTTGTGGTTACAAAACTATTAAAGTACAGAAACAAAGTACTTGAACTCAGATCTTTTGACTTTCAATTATAAAAAACTTTTGGCAACAATAAATTTTGAGGAGGATTTTTAAAAAGAGAGGGGCTTAGAATGATAGGGAAAGGGAACACATTTCCTATTACTGACAATTATGCATTAAAAAAGCATGGAGGTGAGAATGAGCAGAGATAAGATTGGCATTCCTTGAATGGATAGTCCCTACTGCAGTGTAGGCTTTGCTATTTTGATGCTTTTATGATATTATAGAGGCATAATACTATCTTTGTTTAAGTGTATAGCTTTCCTAATTAGTCACCTCCATATATTTTCTACAAGTGGATTCTTCCTCCACTAATGCAGTTTGGAACTCATCTGATGAGATTGAGTATACACACCAAATGATGGGGTTTGGTAGCAATACACATGTGAAAAACTTACAAGGGCTCTCTCATTAGCCAAGAAATATATTTATTTAAGAGAGGAGATTACAGACAAAATGAGGTAAAATAGGTACCAGGAGTGGTAAATATGAAATAGATTTGAGAGAGCATATAGTTAGCAAAGACAGGGGTTTTTAACAATTAACAATGGAAGAGACAAGTTCCCCAGTGGAACTCAAAATTAGCCAGGAGAAAGGGAATATGGTATAAGCACAATATTGACTGGCAGGCTAAATTCATAGAGGAGTGTAGAAGATTAACCAGAGTTAACGATAGTAAAGAGAAACCCACCATTAAAGGGAAGACATTGTAAGGAGGGAGGGGGAAGAGTACCTACATCATAGAGGGCTTAGTCCTGAAAAGGTCTTAGCAAAGATCTTCCTCAGATGTAAATCTTTTAAAGGGGAAAGATAACTTTGGGGGTTTCTCAGGGGAGGAAGGAAAGTACCTGGGAAGAATTTGGTAGCTCAGAGGGAGGAGTCCAGTGGAATCTACTTGGCTGATCCTAGATCCACCTGACAAGTCCTAGACCAAAGGTTGTTTAAGGATGTTCTAGAGATTGAAGGTATAAACAATGGAGGCCAATAAATTATTCCATCCTTACGTCATTCTGTACCTACAGAATAGTCTGGGATTTGGTTATGTCTGATAATAGCTGTATGGGCTTTTTCCTGATAAGGGAAGAGAATAATCTCACTTCCGAGTCCACTTGTTCTCTTTTCTTATTCTTCCTCATGTCCTCCCATAAATCTTCTACAGTGTATTCACTCAATGTTCTTTGTTTGTCTGCTAATCTCTTAACTTTGTATGGATAGCAAAGGAAATCATTTTTCTTGCTCTCATCACTTAAATGACTTACCTTTTCTAATCACGCATCTATTTAATTGCCATATGCTATCTCTTTTGCTCAGATCTTGATTAGAAATATAGAAGAATATTATAATATATATTGGTCAAATGAGTGATTGACAGAAATAACGATTATTGAAATAAGGGAAGGGAGAACAAGAGAAACAACCCATAAAAACTTCAAATGGAAAAGACAATTGTAATGTCATAGAATCAAGAAAGGTCATAGAAATGTAAAAATGTAAAAGCGAGGCTTAGAGATTATCTGTGGTAGATAGGTAGTAGTTGATAGAGCCCTGACTTTGGAAGACCTGACCTCAGACATTTACTAGCTGTAGGATCCTGGACAAGTCACTTAATCTCTGAAAAAATCTCTGAAAAAACAGTATAACATTAGCATTTATACTCCAGGGTTATGAGAATCGAATGGGATAATATTTTTAATGCCCTTAGCAAAGTAGCTGACATAGAGGTACTCTAAAATGCTAGCTATTATTATCATTCTAGTCCAATTACCTTATTGAATTGATATCCTATTCTACCCAAAGTTATTCAACTTACCATTTAACTGATATTCACTCTCAAATGATAATTCAAATTAACAAGCATTTATTAAGTGTCTACATTGTATTACCCACTGTAGAATCAAGAATGAATGACAAACTAGTCTCTGGAGTCAAGAAACATATTGGACAAGATGGCAGAAGCTTGAAATAAAGATAATCAAGTTCATCCACTTATAATTCTCTCCTAATAGTTTAGAAGGGTTTCTGTCAAATCCCTATGAAGCAATACTGTAATAGCTCTTCTTCTCTAGAAAAGTTGCCTTCGATAGTTCAGATCTAATTTTCCTCCAAAATCATCAACATTTCCTCTAATCCCCAGAGGAAATGCTTTGAAACAGCATTAAGACTTTGTGTTGCTCAATTTTTATCCAACAATGATTGCATCTCTTAAAGAGATAGCTCAGTTTCTATTCACTGAATTGATCCCCTTAAAAGGATTATCTCATTCTTTGTCTAGGCTGCACCATTTCTTTCTGCTACACCAGATTCAAATATCTCCTCACCGCCCCTTAATACTCTATATTTGTTAGACTTTTGCTTGTTCCGTCTCCTTTCCAAAATGGCTTCAATTTCCTCTCTTTCTCTTAATCTCTGTCTTTGTCTCTCTGTTTCTCTGTCTCTTTTTCATCTCTCTCTCTGTCTCTGTTTCTATCAGTCTGAATGTCTGTCTGTCTGTCTGTCTCTGTAGCAGAGCCGGAACTGTAACCTAGGTTTCCTAATGCCTAGGCCAATGAACTTTCCATTGAATATTAGTTGGCAACTTACATTTTATTACTTAATTTAAAAAATTAATTTTAATAGTTTTTTATTTTACCAAATACATCCAAAGATAGTTTTCAATATTCACTTTTGCAAAACATTATGTTCCAAATTTTTCTTCCTCCTTTCTCTTTCCTATAAACAGCAAGCAATCCAATACAGGATAAACATGTGCAATTCTTCGAAATACATTTCCATATTTATCATGTTATGCAATTATCACAATTTCATGGACCACCTTATATTGTATATGTTTCCTATGCTAATCACATTTCCTTGAAGATGTCTTTTCTTCTTGTCTACCCTACGAAAATGATGTTGTGGAGTGGACAAGAAGAAAAGAGTCTACTTTTTGACTTAATTTGCTCAACATTTCTAATGCCTGCAACTCTTATTGTCCTTTTGTTCTTGTCTTGTTACCCACTTGGAAACTTCGATAGAAGAAACTTCTATTTTTTTTTTTTGTACTGAATAAAGGAAAAATTTAGAGTGAAAATTCTAGACTTAGGAGGTACTGTGTACAGACCATCTGCCTTTAGTAAAGTTGTGAACTAGACAAAGTTTGGCTTTGGTGCCAGAATCTTTCCCTATTTCTGTGATCCATTGCCTCAGCTCTTGAAGGCATCCAGTCCCTAAATACTCTCTCTGCTTCTTCTTGAATCAAAATTTGCTACTAGGAAAGACTTAGATTTCATTCTTTAACATTTGATTGTGAATATAGGTCACTTGTTCCATTTTCTGAGGGAACATATATTTATGTGATTTAAGTCTCTTCTTTCCCTATAGTATGAAGGAATCTGTCTTAGATTAATGGAATCTTATGTGTTAGGAGAACAGGTAGCCTTTGGGGAGAATCCTCTCTTTAAATCATACTACATGGGCAGCTGCTTTTCTTATTTGTAAGGCTGCCCTGCTCAGGGGATACTGTGCTTGAGACTGGGTAGTAGGGAGAAGGTGAAAAAGAAAGGGAAATAAATTTTTGGGATAGAAATCAATTTAGTCTTATCCAAGGAGTTTTCTTATTGATGAGAGTGGGGAATTACCAAACATAAACAGACAATATTGACTGACATAATCAGGTAGTAGAGAGAGCAAGTCACTTAAACTATCTGGTTCTCATTTTCTTCTCACATCTCTAAAATTCATAAGTCCTATGGTCTTAGCTTATTATGATTCTATGATATTCTTTTACTTTATATATTCATTTTTAGCTTTTAATGTATTAGAGACATAGCAAAGATAAACATACAAATACATATTTCCCCTCTATCTTTCAGTCTCTGTTGGAAGGAGGCTTAAAAATGAGATATGTTCCATGATAGTACCAGTCTCATCAAGTACATGTCCAGATGTGACATAACTATTGGATGAGTTTCCTTCCCAGTTCCACTGGTCTGAGTCCAAATTTCAGTCTTGCTCCTTGGAATATCAATATTGGGCTGTCTTCAAAACCCAGTTTGGAACACTGTAAAATCCTTGGTATTCTGGAATGTTGAGATACCATGGCGTCCTCCTATCCTTTTGAACCCAAAAAGTGGAGAAGGCTTTATTTCCTTCACCTAAAATGGAAAAAGCCAGAGACTAAAGCCCATTTCTTGTGGGCAACATGGCCTCAGAGGGCCCCTCAAATCCTTCTCAGACTCCAAATGAGTCTATTAGAAGATGTGAAGAGCAAATGAAGCAAAAGTCTTTTAAACAGTGAAAAAACTTAATGGGTTCTTTGTCAGGAGGTCAGGAAGATGTAAGCTGAAAAAAAGGGCAAGAATCTGTGTTCTCTAAGGGGACACTACAGAGGATCAGCAGGTAGCCTCTGGGTTGGCGTTGGTAATTTTGGAATCTAAGAGTCTAGCCTGGGAGCAGTGATAAAGAAAAAATAAGTTTTCTGGTTGTCTTCTGGGGTAAGATTGAGAATGGGAGCAAAGCACTATAGGACTGGGAGAGAGACTGTATTGGGGGACTGTTCAGAGATGGTATGAAAGCAGGGAGAGAAGGGATGACTTGGCCAGTTATAATATTTTTAATATTTTAATAGTAGAGAATTTGGGCTAGTGATCAAACAGGATTCATGTCCAAAAGATATCCAACCCCTAGCTGGCTGAAAGGGGTTCTTGTCTCAAAGCATCCAGCAATGAGCAATTAATTCCAGAGACTTTTATAGGACTCCAGCTATCAGGAAAACAAAGGTAAGGGGGAGAAGAACACTGGATGAGTGGACGAGCCATAATTTCAGGAAAGGATCATAATTTAGTTCTGATGAGTTGGGGGTCAAGAAGGAGGTTGAGAACAGGAGACAGGAGTCTGAGGAGCAAATCCTAAGAGGCATTTGAGATAATCTATCTGGAGTTTTATGACTCACTGGAATGTAAGAGTGGCCAGAGATTAATGAGGTAAGGAAGTCGGGGTGGCCATAAAAATTTTATTCAGGGCATAGCATAATAATTCAGGGAAACAAGGCACAATAATTCAGGGAAACTGAGGCAGATAAACTGAGGCATTACAGTATCTTTGTTCCTTTTATCCTTTTTTATTCTCTTCTCAACTAAAATCTCTCCTAGCCAACATACAATGGAGCCCAGTCCCTCCGTTCCCTCTTGTCACTTTGAAGCAGAGTGGGCTAAAATTATCTGGGGAAAAGTTAAGTCAGCAGGTGAATCAATTGCTATCTTAATTCAAGGAGTATGAAGCATTAATTCAATAAGCAGGAGATTACTTCCTGCTATTTGAAAATCTTTGCTAGATGCTATATATTGTTTCACTAGCATAAGAGACTTCTAGGGAGAAAATACTGCTTCCACTGGGGGGTTGACACATTCTCCATAATTTATAGTTTTTTTATGTTTTTATTTGTTGTTTGTTTATGCACTTAGTATTTTCTCCACTTACTTGTAAAGAAAATTTTCAATAGTCATTTTTGTAAGATTTTAAGTTCCACATTTTTCTTCCTCACTCTTCTCTCTCCCCCCCCAAGACACTAAATAGTCTTGTTGAGGTGTGAGATACCCTAACAGGGATGGGGGTTCCCAGACTGGTGTCACTGGTTTTGTGAAAGAATTTGCAGTCCCAGTCTCCAAGGGAAGTTTGGCAAAAATGGGTTTATTTTCCCTGAGAAGCTCTTTCTCTAAGTGGGCCCCTTTCTGATTAGGAAGATAGCAAAGATTGGGGTATAGAGTTTTGATTTTATTTAGCTTTCTATGATTTGGGGCTAGGGAGAAATTTGAGGGACTAATTTCCAAATCAATAAAGGATGGTGATTGTTTCTCAGGTCAAACTGATTCCCAGATCAATGGGAGATGGGAGTTTCCTGTGGAGGTTGGGGATCATTTTAGAAATTTTCCCAGAGGCCTGAGGGTTTGAGATTCAGGGTTTTTCCAACTCAGAAAAACCTGATCACCTTCTCAAAGATCAGGGGGATACAAAGTCCTATTACATCAGTCTGATACAGGTTGTATATAGCATAATTATATTAAACACATAGAGTATACATGTGAAAGAAGAATCAGAATAATAGGGAAAAAGCATGAGAAAGAAAAAACAAAAAGTGAAAATACTGTGATTCCTTCTGCATTCAGATTCCATAATTCTTTTTTAGGATGTACATAGCATTTTCTATTGTGAGTATCTCATCTTGAATCATGGTGTTGCTGAGAAGAGCTAATATCAAAGTTGATTATCACACAATGATGCTATGTAACTCACAGTCTTAAGGAATTCCCAAAGGGCGCTGAGAAGTTGTGATTTGCCCAAAGTCATAAAGCGCGTGCTATAACACTGTCTCTCTAAGACTATGTTATAAATACAGAGAAAAAGCAAAAACCGATCTGTGGCCGTAGGGAACTTAGTTTATATTGATTGGGTGGCAACAATAAAATAGCCAGTAGATAAGACTATCAAAATCAATAGGGTTCCTTTGGATTTCATTTGTTTCTGTGAGAATAATTGTTCTATCCGCCATCCTTGTGAATTCTCAGGCTAAAACTCCCCTTCCTTGGCTACTACTCTATTGTGTGTGCTGTCTCTTTCACTAGAATGCAAGCTCCCCAAGGGCAGGTACTATTCCAATTTTGTATATATGCAAATACTATCTGCTATAATACATAGTGTACAGTGAAAACTTAACAAATGTTTGACCTTCATTCACTCATTTGCATTTGGGAAAGACATACTGAGTCATTGAGTATAGTAATGAAGTAAGGTGACAGAATAGGATCTAGTAGGGGGGAGGAGATTACAGAACAGGTAGAGCTGCAGTGGGCCAAGGAAGAGAAAGTTGGGATTAGTAGCTTTGGAGGTAGGACTGGCAAGATGGCAGCCTGGCAGGTTCTCAGTGTTGCCATGTGACAGGGTCCTAGAGATAGGAAGGTCAGGAAAGCAGTGCTGACCCCAGACCTTAGTAATCCACATTGATATGGTTTTTTGACTTTTTCTCTTTCAAATTCTTCCAGAATAGCCAATTAAATCTATACTCTGTACTTTATTTATTTATTTTATATCCCCCCCCCCCGCCCCAGTTACATTCAAAACAACAAAAAACTTTTTCATTTGTTTTTTTAAAATTCTTGAGTTCTAGGTTCTCTTTCTGATCCCCATCCTTAATGAAGAAACAACATGTGAAATTGTACAAAACATAAATCTGTATTTTGGAAAGGGTCTAATATCCCATATTTCTGTGGATTTAAGTCACTGTATTCTCTCCTCAGGGGTATTTGCATTCTAACTGTGGAAAGAAAGGTGTTATTTTTGATAATGAAATTTCAATTGTTAGCCAGCTATAACAGGAAAGTTTTGTTTTTTTTTTTAAGTTTGCTTTAGGGATAAACATACATATCTTCCATGTATCATAGGGCTGTTATGAATATCAAAATAATAACTATATAGGCCTAATATAAAGAAATTTTCAGAGCACTAGGCTGCTACATTTACCTCCTTGGATTCTAGGGATACCCTTGAAGGGTTTGAGATATTTCTTCTCTAATGGTGTTTTTTAAAGAGGGCCTTAAATACCAGACAGAGACATTCTGGATATGATGTACTCCACTGTTAGCCATCAGATGTAAAGCATAGCAGAGTATAAACATTTCTTCTTCCCTCATCACCTTGGAGACACTCTACTCTGTTCCACTTAGATCTTTGGAGAGAATGGATTCAAATTCAGCACAATTTCTACAAAGCATGGATCCTACAAAAGTCATGTCCAAATGTAGCATTAGTATCCATAAATCCTTATCTTAGATACTATTAGGCTAGTCCAAAAAGGTAACCCTTATGGAATCAATGATAGTTGCCTACAAAATGTAGTATGTACTCAATTTATGGATTCTTGGAGGCTGAAGGCTTGTTCTCTTTATCTTTAGAAACTCGCAGGTTTGGAAAACCCAAATTAATTTTCTTCGCCTAAGATGAAATAACACATGTCAAGGCAGGCACAGAATACCATCTATATTCATGGGCCCTTTATAGATTATTAAATATAGTCATTGAAGGAGTAAGACCTAGAGCACAGGTCCAAACAAAGGTGAAAACTTTGGAAGGTGCCCTGCAATTCTACCAGTGTAGGCAATCAAACAGGTTGCCTGACACTCACCAGGTAGTTATAGAATCCCTTTCCATGCTCCAAAATCTGTCTAAAGAATTTTCAGTGCATGTCATTAGGAAGACAAACCTAGAAAGAGATTCCATAGTTTCTTCAATATGGGGGATTGCATCAGCTGAATATACCAATGAACTTCATATAGGATTATAAGAACTGTCATTATTGGTCAGTCCCTCTTATAACTATAATAAATATCAAAGGGGATTGTCATTATTATGTATTGCCTATTATCCACCACAATAATGTCTCTGCTTTACATTCAGGACCTTTCAATCTCTATTTGTATCTTTCCACTTTCATTAAAAAAAAATTCCCATCTTTTTTATTCTTTTCCTCTGGTCTCTGGAAAAGAATCCTCCTGGCTAGGCACTGTTCCTGCTTGTGAATGTTGGAATATATTCCTTTAGAAGCAGACTTGGAATGTGTACCATATACCCTTCTAAATAAAGGTCATTGTCCCCCATTTCCTGCATAAACAATAATAATTCACATTTATGTGGTTCTTAAAGGTTTATAAAATATTTATAAAGAATAATCTTGTAAAGTGGGTAGTACAAATATCTCATTCATTTAAGTGAAGGGAAAAATGAGACTTGGAGAGGTTAATAATAGCTCCCATTTATACAGGTAACATTTATTATATAGAATTTTCAGTTTCTGAAATTTTGAAATCTTTTTTTCAATGAATAAAAATCTTTAAAAAATCTCTCTCCACCCTTGGAAATGAAAGGAAAAAAGTCCTTGTAACAAATATATACAGTCATATAAAATGAATTCCTATCTTGATTCTTTCTCTCTGTATATGTATATGTATATATGTATATACACACATGTAAATATATAAATATAGATATGTATATATATACATACATAGACACACAAACATACATTTCAGATTGCATTCTAAGGCCTTCACCTCTCTGTAAGGATGAGTGGAATGCTTCATCATTTGTTCTCTATGATTATAATTGCTCATTGTGTTGATCAGACTTCTTAAGTTGTTTATTTTTATGCTGTTGTGTAAATTGTTCTCCTAGTTTTATTCCATTCACACTAAATTAGCTTATAAAATCATCTCAGGTTTCTTTGAAACCATTCCTTTTATCATTTCTTATGACATACACAATGAATTCTATGAAATTCATATGGTATCATCACTTCAAAGTTTACAAAGTTGTTTCCTCAGTCAGGTAAGCATTTATCATGCATTTCCTCAAAGCAGATCCAAGGAAGACTGTTCAACAAATATAATTATTCCCATAAATTTTCACAAATTATTTATTTATTTTTGAGGCAAGTAGTTGGCACAGTAGATAGAGTCCTGAGTGTGGAGTTAGGATGACATGAGTTAAAATCCAGCATGTAACACCTATTAGCTGTCCCTGGGCAAGTTAATGTCTGCCTCAGTTTTCTGAATTACAGTTTACAACTATAAAATCTTTCCTTTCCTTTCCTTTCCCTTCCTTCCTTCCTTCCTTCCTTCCTTCCTTCCTTCCTTCCTTCCTTCCTTCCTTCCTTCCTTCCTTCCTTCCTTCCTTCCTTCCTTCCTTCCTCCCTTCCTCCCTTCCTCCCTTCCTCCCTTCCTCCCTTCCTCCCTTCCTCCCTTCCTCCCTTCCTCCCTTCCTCCCTTCCTCCCTTCCTCCCTTCCTCCCTTCCTCCCTTCCTCCCTTCCTCCCTTCCTCCCTTCCTCCCTTCCTCCCTTCCTCCCTTCCTCCCTTCCTCCCTTCCTTCCTTCCTCCCTTCTCTGACACAGAGAGATTTAGTTACTTGCCCATGATCAGAAAACTGGTAAATGTCAGGCCTGAAATCTGAATCCAGGTCTTTTGTCTGAAGTTTTGCTCTATTTTTGCTGCTGGCATAATAACTTTACCAGAAGCCAAGAAGTGCATCGGACTACTTGACAAATGACTCCTGTAGAGGAAAGAAGTAACCCTGAGGTGCCAAACTTCCTTTTACTATTCATAGGATCAAAAACCATTTGCCTCGGTCCATTATCAGTTTCCTCTCTCCTGGGCCAGAGGTTATTCATTGTTTTAAATGACTTGGGCTTGGAGAGAGGCTCCTTGCTAAGATTCCATGACTCTCTGACCTGCCATTCATTGTGATTCCAAGGGGGTATTTTAATGTCTTGCTGTTCCTTATTAATTGACTACTTTCATTAGTCTCAGTTCTTGTAGTATTATTTTAATATAGATCTACGGGAAAGATTTTTAGAGGATGCTAGGAGAAGGAATACTTCAGGGCAAATCTCCAGGGATTTCATTATCCTCTTCCTTACTACTTATCTTCATTCCATTATCCATTAATTCTGCTTCAACCACCTTGTTCCTAATATGTATGTTAGATTGCATTTTTTATCTTCTATAGCATGCTTTATCTTTTGAAAAAATGTTAGTTGCTAACACAATACATTTGTATAGCTTTAAAAAAAAAGCAATTTCAGGTATAATATCTTATTTAATGCTCAAAATAACCTTATACCATGCCTAGGTAAACAGGGCAGCAGGTAAACAGGTGGTACCTGAGTTCAAATTCAGTCCCAGATACATGCTAGCTCTGTGTCAAGTCATTTAACCCTATTTGCCTCAGTTTCCTTGTATATAAAATCAGTTGGAAAAAGAAATGGCAAATAGATTATTTAAGTTATTTAAATGGATCCGCTTTCCTGTTTCATGCCATTTCCACTCTGGCCTTCATCCATTTGTTCCCAAGCTCCATCTTTCAATACCTCTTCATATGTTGTCATCCCTCCTTGTGAGAGAAATGATTATTTCTTTCCTATATTTTAATAACCAAATACTATCAGGGATCTAGTAAATCAAATCAGCCTCTGATAGGACTGGATTTAATATTCTCTTCAATCTTAGTCAGAACACAGGGACAGCTTAGATCTGAACAAAAGATAAAGAGATTCTGTTCTAGGTGAATTCTGGCCCATTGTGTTCCAATCAGGATTGGGGCAGGGATAGATCCTTTGCCTTGATTGCCTGAGGTTGAGATTGGTGCAAGTAAGAGTGACAATTAAAATAAAGTCCCTCAGCTCCTCATTAGAATAGGTCCATTTCTCATTATAATATCCATTCTCTCATTAATTGTTAACCAATCAGAGCTGATTTTTGCTTGTCAGGAGCATCCACTCTTCCAAGAGTATATAATAAACATCAAGAGTCCTCCACAATCCATCTTTTTGGTTTACAAGAGACAGCCAAATGTCCATCTATTTATTAATTATTCACTAGTTATAATTAATAAAATTATTAATTACCCACTGACTAAATCTCTCATTTTTCATATGTCACAGTTTTCATTTTTCTTCGAAGAGAGGGGCTGTCTTGTTTCTTTGTATTTGTATCCCTAGCACTTAGTACAGTACCTGGTATATAGAAAGTGCTTAATAGCTGTGCTCTCCATTTATCTATCTATCTTAAATCCAATTCACTTTTATGGAATGGTCCTCTTTGAGAATGTAGGACAAACACCACCACTTAGCCTTCATCATGTCTCAGTTAGACTGAGATTTCTTAAAAACCTTAGTTTAGAATGGCCAAGGTCTCCCACTGTATCCAGGGCCATCTCCAGCCATCCTCATCTACATCTGGCCATTGGACCCAGAGGGCTCTGGAGGGGAAAGTGAGGCAGGTGACCTTGCCCAGCTCACTTGTGTGTCACTTGAAATCCAACTCACTTGTGTGTCATGGCATCCCCAGCCAGATGTCATGTCCTTTTTAAGAAGGAAGGACAAACAATACAACTCTCTCCCTCTCCCTTTCCTTCTCTCTCTCTCTCTCTCTCTCTCTCTCTCTCTCTCTCTCTCTCTCTCTCTCTCTCTCTCTCTCTCTCTCTCTCTCTCTCTCTCTCTCTCTCTCTCTCTCTCTCTCTCTCTCTCTCTCTCTCTCTCTCTCTCTCTCTCTCACACACACACACTCTTGCTCTCGCTCTTTCTCTCTCTCTCTCTCCTCTCAATCCATCAATCTTCTTATCCTCCTTGACATAACTCTATCCTAATGCCCATAGTCACACTGTTCCTTCAGTCTTACATAAAGTGAACACTACTTCCTGAATAACAGATTCCATTTCTTGATAAGTGGTAAATAATTTGACTCATACACTTCATACACTTAATACTTTCTTTCCAGCCTTAAGTTTCTCCACTGACTCCTTTCATTTAAGTCAAGTAAAACAAAAACAAAAACAAAAGCAACCTTTATTAAGTACAGAGCACTGAGAATACAAAGAAAGGCAAAAACCTAAAAAAAAAAAAACAAACAACTTTCTGTCCTCAAAGAGCTTACATTCTAATAAGAAAGATAACATGTAAACAACTAGGAATGTGCAAGATAGATAAAGAGGAGATAGAAGGTAATTCCAAAAGTCCCCAGGGTGAGGAGGTGAGGAGACTTGGAGGGTAAAGATTTAAAAGGCAGAAGTGAGGAAGGAGAGAGAACATTCCAGGCATGATGGATAATTTAAACAAAGGTTGAGATAGACAACTATTTTTATTTCTTGAGATTCTTTCTGTATTCCAATGGAATGGAATTATGAAAGCTAAAAGAAATATAAGGCATATAATTTATTTAGGGACATGCAGGAAATATATAAATCACAATATATGAATTAAATTCCAAATGAGTAGTGGAGATTGTGAAGAAACCAGTTTTACCTTTGACTAGTCTTTTTATTTATTTATAGTTTAACTTTGAACCTACAGTTGATTAATTTGAAAAGGTGTAGAAGGAATAAGAGTTTATTTCTTTTATGTAGCCAGATGATAAAATGCTAAGCAAGGATGAAAGAGCAACCTGGAAAGAATTATGAGTATCTGGTGGCAAACATTGATGTTTGCTTGGCTCCAGGGTGAAAGGCAGCTTAGCAACACTCAAGAATCATAGAATCCAAGCACTCCAAAGTTGGAAGAGACCCCAGAGGGAGTGAAAGTTTTATAGATGTTAATTACTAGAGGATGGAAGAAGTCAATTGGATTAAGAAAAGAAATTGTTGTTTCTAGTAAATAAGAAGACATATGATATTTAGTACTTGTACTTAAATAGAATCTTTCACTATTTGAGAAGGGGAGAAAGACCCATTATGTTAAGATTATGGCCATGTAGCTCACAAATACCTTAATGAATGGGAAGCATCTTCAAAGTAACTGCTATAAACCAAATATTATTCAACAAAGTCCCTTTCCTAGAAGGGGATATAATACATATAGGTGAGCAATTATCTAGGGAAGGGAGTTTGGTTTGAGTAGTAATAAAGATGCTAAGAAGTGGAACAATAAGGCAGTTTGTCGATAGACAAGCTATCCCAAGGTGACTAAACCAAGCCACCCTAACCTCTACCCGCCCCGGTATCTACTATGGTCAATGCCCAGAAATTTGTGACTCCAACCACAGCTTTATGCCCGTTGTATTAGAGATATCCACCCTTAAATATTTTGAAAACTGGTCACATATGATGCAGACCTCTTTGAGAAATTAATGTTGAGGCAATGGTAGTATTGAATTGATTGCAATTCTTATAGCAAGAGGTGGAGAGGGGAAGTGATGAAGGAAGATGGCCAGGATGAAGAAGAGATCATCTGGTCCTAGGAAATACAGAGTCTAATGCCTTAGCTCCTTTTGTGCATAGCCTTTGTTGGTTCAGTTTGGTGGCTAAGCAGTACCAAAAGCAAGTCATTATCCATTTAAATATATTGACTTTATTTATAGACCCTTGCTAATTTTTAAAAACAGCATTCACTAATTAAGCATTATGAGTACCAAATATTGGTATATAATTTTCAATTATCTTCACTGTGGTCTGATGTTCTATATTACTTTTCTCAATTAATGTATGATGATGTTGCAGGCGTAGCCCCTTTAAAATTCCTTGTCTGATCTACCTTTGGGACAAGACAAGATCTGGTCAGAACTAGTTTGGGCTATACCCAGTCTCCCCTCCCCCCCCACTGGATCTGAGCTGGCTTGGATAAAGCCCGCCAAAAATCTGGCCTTCAAGGAATTAACCTGAGCTCCGCCCATTACTTCTTCAAGCGGATAAAAAGAGCAAAGCTAGAAAGCTAGAATCATCTTTGGTTCAGAGATTTGAAAGATGCCAGCCAAGATGCTTGCATCAGAGATTCTCTGTCCCCCACTCTTTTGGTGTGTATCTTCCTCTATCTAATGCCTTTTACTAACCAGACCTTAACTTTGCTTCCAAACCTGGCAATAAACATCTTTTACCCATCTAGGTTTTCGGGCCTGTAAATTCATTTACAGGGGACTCTCGCCGCCACTAGACCTGATTTAACTTTGTTCCTTGCGCCGAATCCTAAGGGGGTTGTAGGGGAGCTCCATGTGACTTCCTGTTCCCCGAATTCTGCCACTAGACCTCACTTAATCCTATTGAGGTATATACCTCATTATTAGGTATTTACCTCATGATTTGGTTCAAGTTACCTCATCATTTTGAGGTTCCCTATTACCTCATCAATGAGAGTCATTTAACCTCTTTGGGCCCCAGTTACTTATGTAAAATAAGAAGGTTGTACTTAGGGATTTGTAAGATTCCTTAAATTTTATGATTCTATGAACTGATGACTCACCAACTTCTCTAATTCTTCTTTCTGAGGAGAACTGATGAGACATTTTATTATTTGACAGCAACTTCTTTGTTTTCTTCTAGCTTTATGCATGATGAGGATGTCAGTAAGGGTGTGTCTGAGTCCCTACAATGTGCCCACTCATTGGTCTTTGGAAAAGATCTCACACTTAAAAATTAATGTTTGTAGATGAACTAAAAATTGTGTGGTTCTTAGTGTCATTTTATTATTGATGATATTATTATCATCTTATTAACAATATCAACAAACATTAATTAAATATTATGTACCAGTCACTGTGCTAATTCCTGGTGACAAAAAGAAAAGCGGGAGACTCCAAGAAGCTCACATTCTAATTGTGGAGACAACATGCAGACAAATGTGTAATATGAAATATATATATATATATATATGTATATGAAAAAATATATATATAATCTAAATGTAAATGGTAACCTCAAAAAGAAGACATCAGTAGAAGGAAAAGGTTATGGAACTCTGTGGGAATAGCAGGGCAGTTATATTTGCTCATTGAATATTTTGTTTGTTTGTTTGTTTCAGGAGTAACCATGATTTTAAAAATTGTCAAAAAAGCTTTTGGTAATATATCTTTCCATACTTATATAGACAGATTTCCAGATAACATGCACATTGGGCACATCCTCTGCAATTTGGTAAAAATTTGACAGACCTTGTGTTTTCCTGACATAGCCTTTAAAAACCTAGATTTGCCTCTATTTCATGAAAAGACATTGTGTCTTGAGTTATTGCAATTGTGATTATTCTCATATCATAGCGCTCTATGATTCATAACATTTAATCTAACCAAGAGAAAATTGTTGTTAAAAAGATTGCTTTTGGTGTTCAGACGGGGGGATGGTGGCAAATCTGTTACTAAAAATAATGGGCAATTTTATTGCATTCCAAACCTGGAAGAAATTTCAGAGCCTGTCTAGCCTAACCTAGGTCTGCATAAAACTCTTCCCTTTAAAATATTCTTTTGTTTGAAGAACTCAAGCACTGATCAAGAAGTTTTGTTTATTTCCAATGTAATTTTAGCTATGGCAACATAATACAAATGTATACAATTATAGTTGAAAACCCTAAAAAATGGGATTATTCCTGTAATTTAACCATTTGAAGAGGAGCTCATTGGAGGAAGCTCTATCTCAAATGCCACATGTTATGATTAGCACTGAAGCTTTCCAGATATCTACCCTGTCTGTGGATGTTACCTTCTTTGTCCTGAAACTTAGTCATCTTCATATGCTTTGGAAACCTGGCTATGACAGTTCATACTACCATTGGACAACACAGCCAGAAGGGCAGTATCTATGCTCCGAATCTTTCCCTTTCTGTTACCACTTTAATTAAATAAGCCAGTAAAATTGTTGTTAATATAGGAAACAATAACTAAAGGTCAAAGTTGGAGCCCAGGAAAGAAATTCAAAGTTAAAACTTCAAAGTATGAGAGTTCATAATCTTCAATCTAATTGGAAAATATTCTCTTGGATTAGTTCATACTCATTTTGGATATTGAATACTTTAGACTTTTGCTTGGTTTTTGACTGTGACTATTGGTCTACATTTTTATATCCTGGTACTTCTGAGTTACCTACATGTGAAGTATTAGATTGTGAGCTCCAGAAGGATGGAAACTATTTTTGGCTTCTCTTTGTATACCTAATTCTTGTCATTGTGCTAAAAAATGCCTAATTTTTGTGACTGATTGATTGAACTAGAGACCTGTTCTTCCAAAACTTGCTTATCTCTCTCACCTCTGGATGTTTGCCTATTTGCTGTCTGAGAGGAAAGGAAGGTTTGGTCTCCTATAACTGAAGGATTTTTCTAGCACAACTATTTGCTGAATCCTTGATTAGGCTTAATCCTTATTCTACCAAACAAAGGAGAATAATACACAGGCATTTGTAACATTTTTTCTAAGCGTCACATTCAGCTACATGGGTTGCCAATGGAGTTAAAGTTATCACCATATTTCTGCTGTAGTCTTGACTAATAAATGTCATCTCTTAATAATAACTCTAATGGCTTAATCTAATTAAAATATACATATCTATAAGAAGTCTCATAAAGAGTGAATATAATGATGGGAATTTCCAGCATTAAATCATTGAGGGCAGAAGGTTGAATATAGTGGAGATTTGGGGCCATGGAGAATTTTAATGCTTGAATCACATTATAGAGGCAACTGTATACTCCTCCAATGTGTAGGAATGGTCTAGATAGTAACCAAAATTAAAAAACAATGACTAGAAATGAGAGCCCAGCCATTGCTTTTAACCTGGCACTCTTGCTCCCTTTTATGCCTCCTGAATTGGTGAGGATTCACCATATCTAGACCATACCCAGACCCACCTTCCTTGTTCTTCAGCCATCTTCATCCCATGTCATCCCTTTGTATCCTTCCCATCCTGCTTCTCCTCTCATTGCCCTCCACAAAGTACTGTAAGAACCAAACGAGAAAACCTATATAAAGTGCTTTGTACACCTCAAAGCGATATATTAATGCTAGATATTATAAAGCTTGAAAGGTGGTAGAGTCTTTGTTCTCTGTTGACATGAGACATTTTAGATGTCATTTCTGGGAGGTCACAGTGGCTTCCTGCATATATGGGAGTTTTTCCTCTAAGTGACATTTTGAGTGGTGTTAATTTTTTTTTCCCAAGCCCTAAGCCACTTGGACATGAAGAGTGCACTTTTCTAAGACACACTTAAACCGATTGCTTGCTGTCAGACTTTGACAAAGCTACACATTATCAGAAATACCAAAGGAGCAGCCCCACTCCATGCTATAACTCACAGAGCATATTAGGCACTGAAATTCTAATACCTCATTTTCGTGACAAATGATGCAACAAGAATTGAAAATGGCTGCTATGAATCTCGCCTTCTGACTGTGATTGTGGTGGAAAAGGGGAAATGTTGTACTCTTAACCCATGACTATTGCACGTGGTTGCATAGGGGAAATTTTTTTTGGGGGGGATGAATTTAATATGCTTTTGGTGCCATTGCATCTTTGAATGGCATTGTTTTTAAAGCACAGGGACATGCCAAGAAAACAGGACTGCCCACCCAATTTAGTTCCTTTTTCTGAATGTGAAAGCTCTGAAAAATGCTGAATTGCTAACTCAGTTTGGAGTGGTATGAGTGTCATATAAAACCTCAATCATTTTTAACATTATGTTCCTCAGGTTCTGGAAGAATAGTAGAGGATTTCAGAACAGTTTGTTCAGAAACATTTTATCAATTTGGGATAAAAAGAGAAATAATCTGACAGTCTATACTATCTTAGGCCTCAAATATATGAAACTTTATTAAAATATTATTTACTATTCAGCAAAGACTTATTAGATACTTAGTATATTTAATAAATACCAACTGCATTAAAGTTCAGGGCATTTGAAAGCTGTTAGAGGAAATATAATGGTTAGTTTAGACAAGGTTCCTAACATCATGGAGCCATAATTATAGGCACTATTAACATAGCACTTTAAGGTTTTGCAAAGTACTAGATAAATAAAAATTTGTCCTTAGAACAGCCTTTGAAGGCAAGTGCTCTTGTTATCCCCATTTTACAAATGAGAAAACTGATACTGAGAGGAAGAATGACTTGTCAAGGGTTACAAAGATAGTATCTGAGGTTCAGTTTGAACTGGGGCCTCCCTGATTCCAGGTGCAATGCTCTACCCACTAGGAAGTAACACAGAGAGACTAGGGCTTTACCTTAGGATGCAGATGTTCAAGAGGATGCTATATTTCCCCTCTGATACTGGTCCTTTACTAGTCCAATTCATCATTTAGGAGTGACTGTCCTAGACTGTCCCAGTGAGTCAGAGTGTGTTTATGTGATTGCATGGACATTTTCTCTGGAGACTGTTCCTTTCCTCGTACTGTCGTTCTTTTTTGAAGAGGGCCAGTGACATCACAGAGTAATTTCTTGACTTATATGAGAATTGGATTTAAGTGAGACAAAGTTGTACAAAGTCATCAGCTTTACTCTTTCTTTCAGAGTCAAGTTCAATGGCAAGACAAAGGTCAGGATGACTGGTGATGGCTTGGGATCCAGTGGATGACCTTGGTGACTTTGATGTCTGACCAAGCTCTAAGTGATCCACAGAGAATGCTTCAGCTGCTCTCATGGCCATTGGAACAAATTGTTCTCATCTGTTCATTCTGAAGAGGGAAAGTTCACATTTAGGAGCAGACCTCCTCTTAATTCATTAATAGATTGGAGATCTTCCATTTACTCTCAACTGATTTCACTCATTTGCTTAGAGTTTTATCATGAAGTGTCTGCTGTATATGCTATAGTTTCTTGGAGCCAGAGGTAAAAGTTGGAGGAATGGTGGACACCAAGGGCTGATGAGCATCCCTAAAAAAGGGTTCATTCAGCAAGCTCTTGTACCGGAGGTGCTAATCCCACCTAACGTTCACATATCCCTTTTCTCAGGCTTGTTTTCCTCCATTCTCCATGACATCAGGGAGGTGACACATACCATACAAGTGAGTTGCATTTAAGTGAGGGAGCCTGTGCTAGGTGACCTGTCTCTCTTTCTCCTCCAGAGCCATCCGGGCCCAGTGGCAAAACATAGATCAGAACAATTGGATATGAACATGAATACATTGGGAGAACTTGGCCATTTAAAGCTAAAGTCTTTATGTGATTCAAACAGCTCAACTACTAGCATGCTGAAGGAAGAACTCAGTTTCCTATTTTGTGCCTTGATCTTTCTTGCTACTGAGTTCATAAACGTTCTTCCTACCAAGTTCATTTTTATATCTCCATCCAAATAGACAAGTTCTTTGCAGGAGATAGTTGTCCTGAAAGACACTGAAGAGCCACTCATAATCAGCCAATAATGGTTCATTCCCTTATTGGGCTGTGTCAGTTAAGATTTTACTGTCTTTCTGGCCTTATTTGTAGTGGTTATGGAAGACTCTGCTATATATTCCCATTGTTGACTCTTTGGCAGTTCTTTTGATTTTTTGAATCACAAGGTTATTCTGTCTCCAAAGCTCCTTACCCTAAAATTAGGAAAAGATAAAACAACAGAAGAAGAACAAGAAAGAACAGTACAGAAGAAAGGGCAAGACCATGTGCCTAAGGGCTACCTGGTGGCTTGGGAAAGGAGATAAAAGCTTAAGGACTATCTCCTCAGTCAGACACTTATAGCATTTCTTCTTTTGATCATCAGCAACAAAAAGAGAGAAAATTAGAATTTCTCCATTGCAGTTTTTTATGTACTCTTAGTTCTGGCTTAGTAGTTAGTTAAAGGACTCTTTATTATGCAATAAATAGATAGGAAATAGCCATAGAATGCCTGTAAATATTCTGAATTGGGGACAGAATACTTCTGTAATATACTGTCATGCTTCTGGAAGCTGGCTGGCTCACTGAATTCTCCATGTGTGTTGGCAACAGACAAAGCATACCTCAAATGCTCAGTGAATGGGGGTCCTATCGGCCAATCCTTCATGACATATATTATCCCCATTACATATATTATTATATTATATATGTTATTCCCTATTAACTGGCCTAAATTACTTTTAGTGTTTGGGGATCCCTCCTACTTCTTGTAATGGTCATTTCTGGTCATTGGTAAGGGAGGGACAGAGCAGAGAGAATAGGTCAAACTTCTTTACAAAGATGGCTTAAGTTGTTTCTAAAAAACTATCATTACATCCTCATGTTAAAATGTTTGCTTTTCTTTATGACTTTTTCTGGCATCATCTGGGAGCACATTTTCAATCCTATCTATGTGAATTTGGATGGACAGAAAATACATTAGCTATTTCTCATTCATTGTTTTGAAGCTAAGCTGAAGTTATTAGATTTGATTAATGGATTATATGTTTGGCTTGTTGGCAAGATGGGGATTAAGCAATAAGAAGCTTTTCCCTGCCTGGGACTGTTGAGCTCATCTCTGAGTCCAGTGGCATCTGATTCCTTAACTGTCTCACAAAACACCAGACTCTTCTTCATTTGCATTAATTAGATCAGTAAAAAAATATGGTGAACCATGCTGTGTGTGTATGTGTGTGTGTGTGTGTGTGTGTGTGTATGTGTGTATGTGTGTGTGTGTGTGTACATATTATAGAAAGGCTGAATTTTTGAGCTGAAAAGTATCAAATATTACTTAAATGCTGTTATTTTGTAGATGATGGATCTGGCATCTAGAAAGTTGATATGGCTTCCTCAAAATCACACAGTTACTTGCAGAACCTAAACTTAAACCCAAGTTTTGTTTGTGATAAATGGGAATACTGATGATTTCTGTGGATTTACTTTATATCTTGCTACTTTGTTTTTAGCTGAATCTTTTGGGATTTTCCAAGTCTATCATCATATTGTCTGCAAAAAAAGAGATAGTTTTTACTTTATTCTCTATTTTGATTCCTTTTATTTCCTTTTCTTTTTATTGTTACTACTAGGACTTTCTTATGATATTAAATAATACTGGTAACATTGGGCATCTTTGTTTCTTGCTTGATATTACTAAGAAGGCTGCTAGCTTATCCCCATTATAAAGAATGTTTGCTGATGGTTTTAGATAATTTTTTAAAAATCACCTTAACAAAAAAAATATATGTATACTTATATCTTTAATTTTTTAAAAAATAGAAATGAATGTTGTAGTTTTTCTGCATATATTGATATATTTTTGTTATTAATATATACTATAATTCAATTATGTTAATAGTTTTCCTTATGTAATACCATCTCTTCATTCCTGATATAAATTCTACTTAGTCATAATTCATAATCTTTGTAATATATTATTGTAATTTTTAGGTAATATTTTATTTAAGATTTCTGCATTGATATTCATCTGTGAAATTCATCCATAATTTTCTTTCTTTTTATTTTTTCTGGTTTTAGATATCAGAACCATATTTGTTTCATAAAAGGAACTTGGCAGGATATCTACTTTGTCTATTATTGCAAATAACTTATTTAATATTGGAATTAGTTGATCTTTAAATGTTTGATAGGACATCTATCTACCTATATAGGACATATATCTACATTATAAATCCACTTCTGGTGATTTTTTTTTTTTTGTTAGGAAGCTCATTTATGGTTTGTTCTGCCTTTTAAAATTATCAGATAGATACTTCAAAAATGGGAAATTAATTTAATTTTCTTTATCATTATCAATGCAATTTATGTATAAAATCCTTAGTCCAAATGTGAGAACTTATTACTAAAACATACTCAAGTCTGAATTTCCCGTGGTAGATAAATTTGGAAGCCAATCATATATTTGTATATAGCTTTTAGAGAAGATAGCCTAATCTTGTTGCTTTCTCAAAATTTTCTATTCAATTTATTTAGAAAACATTTTATAGTACATCTTTGTCTTATTACTTTGTCTAATCATTTTCCTATTGAATGAAATCCTTATATTATAATCTGACTACAACTACAGGTTACAATTATAAGATATTCATTCTTGCATTCTACTATAATAACTCAGAGATGTTCCAGCATAAATCTATTAATTAATAGATTTATTATTGTACTTACAAAACTTCTTGACTATAGAAATTTTATAAAAAAGACAAAAGAGGGACATAATCATAACAAACATAACATAGCATAATAGGAAGAAAAACTCTTTGAGATCTGTTTGATTCTAGACACAAGTCATATATGACAGCTAATCATGTAGTCTCAGTTGTTAAAAGCAATGCTGAGGATTAACCAGATGGGAATCTTCCTTTTCAGAAAGGAAATATCACAATGGGGAAATAGACTCAAGAGCATCCCATCTAGGCCATGACTTGATCATACCCAAATCATTTCCAAAGCCCAGACAGCCCCCTTTAGCGGTTCCTAGACTGTAGCACATGCCATTTTGTATTGTTGATTTCATGACAATTCAGACAACAATTACTATAATCAAAGCTCAAAACTATAGTCACAGGAATTTTTACTTTAAAGCAAAATTTCATTAATCACAACTTTGGACTTAAATATCTTTCCTGATGTTTCCATCACAGTTAACATCTCATATGTCCTTTACTTATAAATTAAAACTACCCATATTCTGGGATTTCAGACATATAGCAAACACCTGATGGTAAACTTAATATGTTGAAGTTACATCTCTACACTTTCATAACAGCCAAAAATTTCAAATGAAAATTTACTATTAGATAATACTACTACCTGTTTTATAACAAAATATACCTCAAGAAATATTTAACAACTTTCAAGATCTTTTTTTTTAATCACATCCTTTTAAAAGCCCAATTCATGTGTAACAGTATCCAGATTAAAAAATTGTTTTATCTAACAATATTTCTGTTATAATGGTCTATCAAATTTCATAATATAAAAATTTAGAACTATAATAATAACACAAACAATAAACCAGATGACATTAATTTCATTTCCAAATTATCACATATAAAATTATTGATCTTATTACCTTTGATATTTTAAAACCACTTTAGAGGTGATTAGGTAGGGAACAATAACATTCAATTAAAGAAATAACATAGTGCTTAGCATATGCCAGTCATTATGTTAAGCACTTTATAATCATTATTGTATGATTGATCTTCACAACAACCTTTGGAGGTGGATATCATTATTATTTTTTCTTTATAGATCAGGAAATTGGATAGAGATAAGATAACTTGTCTTAGATTATGCAGCTACTAAACTCCAGCAATTGGAACAGAGAAAGGAGAGTTCACTAAGGCAGAGATTGGCTGCCCCCACCTTGTACTGCCATGCTAGGTACTCCCAGGGGTACCAGGACCTTCCCAGGTGGGAGTTGGTTAGATCCTATGGAGGGTTGGTACAGCAGAGGGCACTGGCTACAGAATGGGAATCCCAGGTTACCAGAAATTTTTTTTCTCACTGGCATAGCATTACAGGATCAGAGAATATTAGTATATGTCCAACACCTTAAAGACAGGTTATTCTGATTCTTTTTTTCTATAGAAAAAGAAAAGGAGTCCCTGGTGTTATATTATTTGCTTAAGGTTACATTGTTGGTTAAGTGACAGAGCTGAGACTCTGCAGTAAAATATGAAATAATAGAGTTGGATATAATCACAAAGATTACTTTCTGCTTTAATATTCTAGGATTCTATCTTGCATAGTGAGAGACAAATCTAGATATGGAGGAAAAAACATTCATATTGTTTAGTCTTTAGAAAGCAGGTATTTTGATTTCTAGTTGTATGCACTTTCTTGTCCTCTGGAAGCTTTATCAGCAGAACTCTTCTATATAGGCTTTAAGAAAGAATATTTAATTTGTAGTTAAGCTATTGGAATATTTTAGTGGCTCATGTGATGAATAAGGTATATAAAATCCATTAAAGGCATTCCTTTCATAATCTATGTCTGTGCTAGTATTATTTATGCGATAGTACTTTGGTATATGATGATGATGTTATTGCCCCATTATAAAAAACTTGAAGTTGGTTGCACAACAGAGGCTATGAATTTGTGATGGTCCCTTCTGACATAAAAATTTATTAAGCATCTACTTTGCTCAAAGCATTGCACTGGCCTTTGGTGATAAAAAGATAAAACAAAATAGTCTTGCTCCTCAAAGAGTTTAAAGTCTTGATCTTTATACTTTCACTTGTTTTTAAGATATGACTAATAGCTGACTTTTGCAAGAAGTCTTCTCGGGCAAGGGAGCAGTCTGTAGCCATTTAACATGGCAGAGGCAGCTCATCCACATAAGGGTGTTATCTCACAACTTTGGTCTCTTTAGCACCATAAATTGAATTCCCTCTTAACTCCTTAGGGTGAGATATGTGATTAGTCTTGTTCATCTCCCTCATTAGATTATGTAGACTTTTTTTTTTCCTTAAATGGAATTCAGTGACATCTTCTGTGGAGGTCAGTGGAGAACATTCACTCAAATGAATATCTCATTGAGAAATAGCCTCAGTTTTAATCAAAGTTTTGACCATTCTAGTAGAAAATTAGACAAATAGTAATTACTGTCTTTAATGGGTACAATGAATCATCATAGTATGAAGCTCAAAATATCCTGGAATACTCTTGGAACTGGATCTTTATTTCAAAATGAACTGTTACCTACAATCACTTGGAAATAATGTTAATCCAAAAAAAAACCTTAAGAATAACATTTTTAATAGATACTGCCATACTAGATATTCAAAATTTTCAAGCTGTATGAGATATCAAAATCACTGAGAAGAATGAGTTCTCTATATAGATAGAATTAGAGCAGATAAGTGGTGCACTGGATAGAGTGGTCAGCCTAAAGCTAGGAAAATCCGAGTTCATATCTGGCCTCACATACTTACTTGCTATGTGGCCTTGGCAAGTCACTTAACTCTGTTTGCCTTAGTTTCCTCATCTGTAAAATGAAGATAATAAAAAAAAGGGAGGATCAAATGAGATATAATTGTGAAGTGCTTGGCACAAATCAAACACTATAAATGTTAGCTGTTATTATTATTATTAGTTGTAGCTAAGATTTATGGAGCACTTTATGGTTTGTTTGCAAAGAGTTTTATATACTATGTTGGTTTGTAGGAGTCATTTCTTTCTTTCAGGGCTCCTTATGGCCTTATTTCCTGACTTCATCAAACATACATAAATTCTTATTTGTACCCTATTTTCTATTTAGTTGTCTGTGCCAAAGGGGCAGCCTTCATCTTGGTCACAACACATAAAACCTTGTGTCATCATGAATGATTAATTACCCAGCAATAATTTGCTCAACCTTATTTTCATTTTGCTTTTCTCCCTTTTCTACATTTTTATAATCCAACAGCTTTACTTGTTAAGGGTCTCAGTCACTAGTTCCATCTCTAAAAGTAAATGGGCACTGTTGTGTTTAGTAGCTTGGCTCTGGGGTTTTCTGGCTGAATTTATCATATCTCTTTTTCTGCCATGTTTTGCCTCTCTTTGGACTTCAGAAGTACCACACAATTAGATGAATCTGAGTTAACAAACCAGAAAGATATGCCTAGGATGTTTACTTATGACACCATCTCATTTCATTATAACTTGGATTTCATTATCCATTTTTCTCCCTCTCTTTTCATTCCTCCCTCTTTCTTTTGCCCCACACATTTTCTCTCCCTCCTCCTCATTTCTCTCTCTTTTAGCTCTTCTCTCCCTCACTCCTCTCTCTCTTCCTCTGTTTTCTACTCCCCTATTCTCTTCCTCACTCTCTTTTTTCTTTTTCTCTTTTTCCTCTCTCCCTTTTATCATCATTTCTCCTGTATTTCTGCTTCTCTGTTTCTTACTTTCAATCCCTCTGTCTCTTTCTCAGCCCCTGCCTCTCTGTCGCTGTCTGTTGGGCTTTCTCTGTCCATCTGTATCTCTGTCTCTCTTTTTCTTTTTCTCTTTCCCCAATCTGCTCCAGCCCTTAGATGAGGAGGCATTTGCTTTACATCATATTTTTTTCCTAAAAAACCTTTGATTCTCAATAAGAACTTGGGTTTTGGGGGCTGGATAATATTTGGTTTAGTTTACTGCTGAAGTCTGGGGAAGACTTGTATTTAGCATTCAGTTTGGACCCCAGAGCCTCAGTGCCACAGTATAATAGCATAGCATTTGGTAAGAAGCTGTCTATTTTTTTTGACCTCATCCAAGAGATTTATTACTGGAAGAGTCAGTAGTAATAACCCTGTTTCACTTATAATATAGTCCTGCACCCTGGACTTGAGGCCAACAATAGAATGAGGCTCCATCGTGGTTCCTCTTGTTCTATGACTTTATTGCAGGACACTTTAGAATGATTTTTAAAAGAGTCAACATTTAACCTGAGTCTGTAGTCGTTTATCCTTTGTGACAGTTCAGTATAGAAACAAGGAATTCTATTCTTTTCTTATTTAAAATTTTTTTTTGGCAGCACAGTAAGTACAGTGAGTTTGAACATTGTAGATTGTAATATTCAGAGAAGTCTTCAGAAGTGGGGATACTTTAAGTCTGAAAGGTTGAATTCAGGTAGAGAAAATTAGATAATGAAAGCTTAAATGTACTTACCTTTTAAAAGGAAAGCTGCATAAATGGAGCATTTTTCCATCAAAGTCCTACTAACTCAAGTAGTGTTTGTAAATATATCAAGACAAGCATGTAAAGACTAGATATTTCAGGAACCAGTCAGAAGCTAAATGTAGCTTGTGCTTTTAAAAAATGCACATTATTTTCATTGCCCCATTATATTCATTAAAAGTCAAACTGAATTCTAATATAAAACATGGTAGGAAATAGCTATAGGTAGATTCATTTTATTAGTATTCCTAAAGATCTGATGAGGAATAATGATGGTAAATCATTAATGTATATTTTCTGCTGCTTTAAAAATTAAATCTGTTCCACAATGTGTTTCACAATTTTATAGCCATTATAACAAGCCCTTTGGGAAATTGTCATAAAAGGTATTCCATAAATTTGATCTGTCCTGTTATTGTATTACATTTTACTGCAATGACAGAACTTAAAAAAAAGCTCTGAGGCACCATATCCTTTGAAAGAATCAGTGAGGGAAGGCATTGAAAAGTTAGTGGTTCTGGAGTGATGCATAGAATTCATTCAGATTAAACCAGTTGTTTTTTTTTCCCCAAGAAAGATATATCTCATAATTTTCTAATTCCTAAAAAGCTGGGGACAAATTTTTACATTAAGGATTCTGATAAAGATTTTATTTCTAATATATATTTATATGTATATATATATATATATATATATATATATATATATAACTGAAACAAATTTATAAGAATACAAACCATTCTCCAATTGACAAATGGTTAAAGAATTTGAACAATTTTCAGATGAAGAAATTAAAGACATTTTCATATGAAAAATGCATTAAATCACTATTGATTAGAGAAATGCAAATTAAAACAATTCTGAAGTACCACTTCATACTTCTCAGATTGATTAAGATAACAAGAAAAGATAATGATAAATGTTGGAGGGGATGTGGGAAAACTGGGACACTAATGCATTGTTGGTGGAGTTGTGAACTCCAACCATTTTGGAGAGCAATCTGGAACTAAGCCCAAAGAGCTATCAAAATGTGCATACCCTTTGATCCAACAGTGTCTCTACTGAGTCTGTATCCTAAAGAGACTATAAAAAAGGGAATAAAAGAAAAAAAAAAGATGACTTTGGAGGTAGAGAGGGATCATGAACTCACACTGTTCATAGAGTCTTCTTTTCAACAGTCATCATCAAATGACTATTTGAGACCTTGAGGATTCAAATCCCTGGTATATTCTCAGAATACTGGCTTCTTTAAAGATCTTCTATATTAAATACAAGTAAAGGAGGGGGTCCATAAACAGAAAAGGATGGGAGCTCTCTCCTCCTTTGACTTGAGATGTGACACTCTTGATTTTTCTACTAATTATCTAATCATTCCTTTGGCTCCTTCAAAAGCTATGCATTCTATTCTTGATTTCTTAATTGGGGTAATCTGGATGGTTTTTACTCTCTTTTTCTTATTTCCTTTTTTTCCCTTTGGCAATCTAATTCATCCCCATGGCTTCAACTGTGATCTCTGGGCAGGTTACTCCTAAATCTATGTCTCTACTTCTGAGCTCCAGATCTATATCTCTAGATGTCTTTATAGCATCTCCATTTGATGCCTGTTGGACATTTCTGCTGAGCTGTTACCTTTCTCTGTTGCCATATGCTAGTCATCTACTATGATGTAGCTTTTTTTTTCCTTTTTGCTAATTTGCTGCTCTTTTCATGTCTTCAACTATAATGGAGCTGCTTTGATTAGTTGCTACTGTGAAAATCATCTGGTTTTCAATGGAAAAAAAAGTTTTTCTGAATAGGGTGAAAGGTCTGCCTGCTCTTTAGTATATTGTTTTGATGCTGTTTGTCCTTAATTCTTCCCCCCCCAGGCAATCAGGGTTAAGTGACTTGCCCAAGGTCACACAGCTGGGACATGTTAAGTATCTGAGACCAGATTTAAACAGGTTCTCCAGACTTCAGGGCTGGTGATCTCATCACTGCACCAAATAGCTGCCCCAGTTTTTCATTCTTAAAAAAGGAGACATCAGAAGAGTAAAGTCTTGACTTGTAAGTGAATTGTATTCAAGTGGAAGAACAAAGTCATCAGTCTCACCCTCTCAGTATCATCAGAATCCTGTGGTAAGACATAGGTCAAGTTATATGATATAACCACATAACTATAGGTATATTTAGCTCTAAGTCTATAGTAACAAACTCCAACCAGTTCCACCTACCCATCAAAGCTAAAGAAACTAATATAGGCATTTTAAAACTAATCTTTTGAACTCCTTTTATTCTGCTGATACTTCTGGTCCTTTACTCTAAATTTCTGAGTAATAGTTTGAAATTACTTTTAATTCCTAACATAACTCTGGAGAATGAATCATAAGCCAAGATCCCTTTTAATCATCCCGAGGAATTCACTGAACAGAATTGTAAAGTTAGAATGAGATTTTTATTAGCAAACTGGATGATAATAAACAGTCGATTGATGATGGAAATCAAAATGATCAGAAACCATTTGACTTTAAACCCACTATTTTATTTTATTTTGTGTTTTTATTTTTTTTTCACATTTTAAAAATTAATTAATTAAATTAATGTTTACAAAAAAATTTATGCATAGGTAATTTTCCAGCATTGACAATTGCAAAAACCTTTATTTCAACTTTTCTCCCCCTTCTCCCTACCCCTTCCCCCAGATGGCAGGTTGACCAATACATGTTAAATATGTTAAAGTATAAGTTAAATACAATATTTGTATACATTTCCAAACATTTATTTTGCTGTGCAAAAAGAATCGGACTTTGAAACAGTGTACCATTGAAGGAAGTCAAAAATGTAGTCAGACAAAGGGATTGGGAATTCTACGTAATGGTTCATAGTCATCTCCCAGAGTTCTTTCGCTGGGTGTAGCTGGTTCAGTTCATTACTGCTCTATTGGAACTGATTTGGTTCTTCTCATTGTTGCAGAGGGCCACGTCCATCAGAATTGATCATCATATAGTATTGTGGTTGAAGTATATAATGATCTCCTGGTCCTGCTCATCTCACTCAGTATCAGTTGATGTAAGTCTCTCCAGGCCTTTCTGAAATCATCCTGTTGATCATTTCTTATAGAACAATAATATTCCATAATATTCACATACCACAATTTATTTAGCCATTCTCCAGTTGATGGGCATCCACTCAGTTTCCAGTTTCTGGCAACTACAAAGAGGGCTGCCACAAACAGTCTTACACATACAGGCCCCTTTCCCTTCTTTAAGATCTCTTTGGGATATAAGCCCAGTAGTAATGCTGCTAGGTCAAAGGGTATGCACAGTTTGATAACTCTTTGAGCATAGTTCCAAATTGGTCTCCAGAATGGCTGGATGTATTCTCAACTCCACCAACAATGTATCAGTGTCCCAATTTTCCCACATCCCTTCCAACATTCTGCATTATCTTTCCCTGTCATTCTAGCCAATCTGACAGGTTGTAGTGGTATCTCAGAGTTTTCTTAATTTGCATTTCTCTGATTAATAATGACTTGGAGCATCTTTTCATATGGCTAAAAATAGTTTCAATTTCTTCATCTGAGAATTGTTTTTCATATCCTTTGACCATTTATCAATTGGAGAATGGCTTGATTTCTTATAAATTAGAGTCAATTCTCTATGTATTTTGGAAATGAGGCCTTTATCAGAACCTTTAACTGTAAAAATGTTTTCCCAGTTTATTACTTCCCTTCTAATCTTGTCTGTATTAGTTTTATTTGTACAAAAACTTTTCAATTTTATACAATTAAAATTTTCTATTTTGTGATCAATAATGACCTCTAGTTCTTCTTTGGACATAAATTCCTTCCTCTTCCACAGGTCTGAGAGGTAAACTATCCTATGTTCTTCTCATTTATTTATCTCATTCTTTATGCCTAAATCATGAACCCATTTTGAACTTATCTTGATGTATGGTGGTAAGTGTGGGTCAATGCCTCGTTTCTGCCATACTAATTTCCAATTTTCCCAGCAATTTTTGTCAAACAGTGAGTTCTTATCCCAAAAGCTGGGGTCTTTGGGTTTGTCAAACACTAGATTATTGAAGTTAACCTAACCTATTCCACTGATCAACTAGTCTATTTCTTAGCCAATACCAAATGATTTTGGTAACCATGCTTTATAATATAATTTTAGATCTGGTACAGTTAGGCCACCTTCATTTGATTTTTTTTTTTCATTAATTCCCTTGAAATTCTTGAACTTTGGTTTTTCCATATGAACTTTATTGTTATTATTTCTTGGTCATTAAAATAGTTTTTTAGGAGTCTGATTGGTATAGCACTAAATAAATAGATTAGTTTAGGTAGTATTGTCATCTTTATTATATTCGCTTGCCCAATCCAAGAGCATTTAATATTTTTCCAATTGGTTGGATCAGACTTAATTTGTACGGAAAGTGTTTTGTAGTTTTGCTTATATAATTTCTGATTTTCCCTCGGCAGATAGATTCCTAAATATTTTATACTATTGGTAGTTACTTTAAATGGAATTTCTCTTTGTATCTCTAACTGTTGGATTTTGTTAGTGATATATAAGAATGCTAATGATTTATGTGGGCTTATTTTGTATCCTGCAGCTTTGCTAAAGGTGTGGATTATTTCTAATAGCTTTTTAGTTTAATCTCTGGGATTCTCAAATACCATCATATCATCTGCAAAGAGTGATAATTTGTAAACCCACTATTTTAGCCTCACCAGCAGGTCCATGGTAGGGTTCAGGACAAGGCCTCATGAGGATGAAAATTCTTCTCTGCTGAAATTTAGGATTTTTCTCCATTCTCCTACCAGAGCCATCTCTCCCTGGTACCTGAAATCTCACCATTAAAAGGGCCATTGTTTAAAGTGTTGTTGCTTTGGTAATATGTGAGTCCCTCAGGCTGGAGTGTCCAGGGATTCACATGTAGATCCTGTACTCAAATCTGCTCTCTTGAGTCCAGTGCTATGTGTTTTTCCTACTCCTTCTTCTGCTACTCTCGTGAAACACTTTGGGAGGTATTATTATGTAAATGCAAACTATTTTTATGGAATACAATTCTGATTCCACCAGTTTACATTTTGGAAGGAAGATTTGGTCCGGCTCCAAGATGAAACCTGCCACCAATGTACCAGACTTGGTAAGCCTATTTATATTCATATTATTTGCCATGCTTTATTCTGTTCATCAGCACTTTTCACCCTTGTCAGCGGTTTTAATCAGAGTGATGAAACTGGATTAAAACTATTTAAATATGCTAACAGGCTGACAGGCCATTGAACTGGCTCTTTAAAAAACGACTCCCAATCAGATATTAGTGTCCCCTGCTTCAGTTGGTTGTATCTTATTAGCTTTGATATTTCTGTCAGGTACATTACATCTTTACTTTTTCACCTCTCCTGGCCAGCGGTGAGCCTTGTGATGACTGGAGAAATTTCACATCTCTTATAAGTCTCATTCTGTATCTGGGCCTGCCAAGTAAGCAAGTGATCAATTACTGACTGTGGAGAGAATAGCCATTTAGAGCTCTAAAGAGATAAGCAATGAATTTCTAATATTTTGGTTCCCTTGGGAAACAGCAAAGATTAAAATTTGATGCTCTGGCTTGTAGTACAGGAAAGGGAGTTGAGTAATTAGAATCATCCATCTTAAAGCTGCAAAGAAATTCAAGAGATCATTTGTTCCATCTCCCATTACCTTCAAGCAGACAAAGTATTATACCCAATTTACAGATGAGGCAACTAAAGCCCAGACTGATGAATCTATCAGTAGGGTCATGCAGGCCATGCGTTACAGAATTGAGTTTAAATCCCAGGTTTTTGTCTAGAGGTTATATAGAGATAGAAAAATAGACAATTATGTAGATAGTGCAACCAAGAACCTTATTTAATATGAATTTTTCATTTTTGTAAATATTTTTTTTGGTACTAGAAAATTTTTTTTTCCACAGCAAATGGTTATTGTATTTGTTCACCGATGTTAGAGTTAATATATTTAATCAAAGTTCAGAGTTTCTGGGAGATGATAGAAACTGAAGGTTTTATGCACAGAGGTTACAGTTTTCTGAACTTGATCAAGGCAAATACCTTATCTGAATTCTGTTCCTGTTTCTCAAGGGCATATTTTCATTTCTCCATTCTCAAATTCAGATTTCTATATAATGTTCCAAATGAGATTCTTTATATTTCATTGTGATTATTAATTTCATTTTGGTTGACAGGAACTGGCCAGAGGGTCTTGTTCTGTTCCACATTACTGAACATAAGAAACCATATGTCTGTTATACATTGGTTTACTAATTGGATTACTTAGCCCTGGTCATAGAATAGCAGAATTTGAGAGTAGAGAGACCTCAGTGACCTTCTAGTTTAATTTGTACATGAAAAGAATTCTCATTGTAACATACTTAACATAATGTCATCCAATCTTTTTTTTTTTTTTTCTTTTAATATCTCCAAGAATATCACTACCTCTCCAAATAATTGATTCCATTTTCAGAGGGGTGTTATTGTTAGGAGATGTAACAAACCTAAATTGACCTTTTTGCATCTTCCACTCCCTGTTTCAGATTTTGCCCTATGGGATGATCCCTCATTCATCTTAAAGATTTTCAGATATTTGAAGACAGTTGTCATTTTTAGTTCTGAGTTTTCTCTTCTCTAGGTTAAACATGGCCAGTTGCTTCACTCCCATGACTTAGACTTGGGCTTGGCTTTTACTATCCTGGTTTCCCTACTTTGAAAATTCTCTAGTTTTTCTTCCTTCTTAAACTGTAGCATCCAGAACTCCAGATGAAGTCTGGCAAGGGCAGCAGACAATGATACCGCCAACAATTACAAAATGCTCTGTTTGGCACTGAAAGCCCTTTATAATCTACCATTGTCCTTCTTCTTTCACTTACTTCCTCACCCACATTCTTCACTCTAGTGACACTGGTGTTCTAGCTGTTCCATGAACAAGACACTCCATATCTCCGGGCATCCTTTCTGGTCACCCACTATGCCTGGAATGCTTGTTCCTCCTCCACTTTGACTACCAATCTCCCTGGCTTTCTTTACATCTTACTCCTTATAGGAAGTCATTCTCATCTCCTCTTAATTCTAGGGTCTTCCTTCTGTCATTTCCTATTTATCTTGTATATAGCTTACTTTGTATAGATTTGTTTGCATGTTGTCTCTCTTATGAGACTGTAAGCTCCTCTTTCTATATCTCCAGTGCTTAGTATAGTGTCTGTCACATATTAGATTCTTAACAAAATATGCATGTATGTATCGATTGATCCTTATTTCCCTATTCCTGGAAACCATGCTTCTCATGGAAATTCAAGATTTCAGTTGATTTCTGACTGCCACATTATACTGTTGACTCATATACAACCTGCAGATCTGAGAGGATTCTGGGAGGATGGCAGAGGAGATCAGAAAACTTTTGGCTTTCCAGATTTCCTCCACAGAAAAACACAAATTTTGCCTCAGAGGGATCAAGGTAGATATAAACAAAAGGCTAAACAAATGATTCTCTTAAGATAACCCAAGAAAATCCAAGGCAAGACCCTATCTCCAGGGGAGGAGGTTTAGCCCTAGTAAAGTGCAAATATCTCCAGATCAGCTCTGGGGAATCAATAAATACTGGAGGACAACTGGGATTGGAAGGCAGCCTCAGTTTAAAAATTCTCATTTCACAGAGGGTCTGAAGGAGGAAGGAGAAGATTGAAGGACATTCCCTGTATAGGGACACCAAGCACAGCTATGCTGACCAGATGCATCCCAGACTGGGCTGCCATTGTTGAGGAGAAGGAGCTGTCACATATCTGAAGAGTGCAGTAGCCCTACTGGCTATGGGCAACAGCAGGAGAGCTGATTTCAATTTTATGGAAGAGAGGAGAGTTATAATTTGAAGTCACCAAAAGGACTGCAGGAAATAACATCATAGGTGGAACAGTGTGACCCTTGATGTGGCTTAAGAATGGAGAAAGTGGAGAAAGGAGGACAGACCTCAGAAAATAACAGTAGGAAGAACCTGAGCCTAGGGGCATTATTCCCTATATCTCAGGACTAAAATTTGATCACCCAATAGCTGCTAAAAATAAAATAAAAGAAAAAAATAAACATGAGCAAACCAAGGAGAAATAACCCAATCATATAAAAAGTTACTATGGGAATAGAGATCAGGATTCATATTCAAAGGAATATAATAGAGCTAAAAAGCTACTCTTTTTATCAATGAGAAATGTTAAATAGTTCCAAGTCCTAAAATAATTCTTAGAAGAACTTTAAAAGTACTTTAAAAATCACACAAGAAAGACTGCGGATAAATTAGAAAAAATAAAAGCAATCATAGAAAATCAAGAAAATTATAAAAAGGAAAATCAATTTGAAATAGAGAACCAAAACAAAAGACAAAGGGAAATTAATGATACTCTAAGACACAAAGAAATAATAAAGCAAAATCAAAAGAATGAAAAAAATAGAAGAATATGAAAATCACAGCAGAAAAATAACTGATCTGGGGAGCAGATCAAGAATAAATAATACAAGAATAGTTAGACTTCCTGAAAATTGTGATAAAAAAGAATCTTCCTAATATATATATATATATATATATATATATATATATATATATATATATATATATATATATATATATATATATATTTTGCTGAGCCAATTGGGGTTAAGTGACTTGCCCAGGGTCACACAGCTAGGCCATGTTAATTGTCTGAGGTCAGATTTGAATTCAGGTCCTCCTAATTTCAGAACTGGTGCTCTATCCATTGCACCACCTAGCTGCCCCATCTTCTTATAATATTACAAGAAATTGTCAAGGAGAATTGCCCTGAAGTACTGGAACAAGAAGACAAAGCAGAAGTAGGGAAAAAAAATCCACTGATCACCACCTTCCCAGAAGGAAAATTTACAGGAATATTATAGTCAAATTTCAAAGCTTCCAGGTTAAGGAGAAAATATTGGAAGCAACAAGAAAAAAAGTATCATAAAACTACAATAAGGATTACATGAAATCTAGCAGTTGCCATGTTGAAAGACTGTAGATCTTAGAATACTATACTTTATAGAGCAAAAGAGCTGGGGTTAAGACCAAGGTTAACTCCCCCAATAAAGTTATATATGATCCTGAATGAAAAAAAGCCCAGGAAATTTAACAAACTGAAAGTCTTTCTTGTTTTTATGTTTAAAAATAGCAGAACTTAAGGGAAAATTTGACAAAATAGCATCCAGGAGAAATATAAATATTAACGACCAATTTATAAGGAATACAATAAGATCAAAACATTTACTTTTTACATATGAAAATATCATTTGTTCTTTTATGACTTTCATTTTTATTTGGGTAGTTTGAAAGAAAAACTTAGGTTAAGCTGAGTATGATAGAATGATTCCAAATAAAATAAAATAAAACCATGTAGGGAAAGATAAAAAGGAGCAATTATCTTATATAAATGAGTCAAGAAAGGAAAAATTGATATAGAAATTAGTGGGGGGGCAGATAGTGCAGAAATCTTATTCTTATTTGGAATGGATTAAAACAGGGAACAACATATATATGTGGAAAGGTCTAAAAGTCTTCTAAATTCAGAAAAAAAATAAGAGGATAAGAGGGTAGGGTGTGGGGAAAGGATAAAAGAGGGATTCCTGAAAAAGTAGGGAGGTTAAGGAATTGGAGGTAGAAGTAAAATGGGATAGTGAGAAGGAATAGGAATAAGAAAAGAATGATGATGAGGGAAAATAGGAAAGAAGAAACTATACAAGTAATTATAATTTAGATGTGAATGGGTTGAATTTACCCATAAAATGGAAACAGAGAGCACATTGGAAATTTGTGTGACAAAAAAAATGAAGAAAATAGGAAGGAGGAAAAAATAACAATAAGTAATTATAGTTTAGAATGTGAATTTGATGAATTTACTTATAATATGGATAAAAATTAAATATATGTATATATACACACATACATATATGCCTACATACACACATATATTTAATAGAACAACAAAAACACTCTGTACTTCTAGTTGTAAACTATTTGTACTTATAAAATTTGCTTCTGTATGTTTAAAATATTTTATTATTCCTAGTTTCCATATCTAATCTATCACATACCAGTTTCTACCTCCCTGAGTATTCTCTCTCCCCCTTGTAACAAACATGACTAGTACAACAAAACAGATGTGAGAAAGCAAATCTCATTTTGCATCTTGAATCCATTGCCTTCTTCAAGAGATGGAGAAATAGGTTTCATTTTTAGTTTTTTGAAGTCACTATCATTTGATACTTTGATCAGAGTTCTGAAGTCTTTTAAACTTATTTTTCTTCAGATTATTGTTGCTGTCAAATAAATAATTCTTCCTTTTTTGCACACTTAGCTGTATTTGTACAAGTCTTCCCATGATTCTCTGAATCTACTAATCTACTCTGGTGAATCTCATTCAACATCTCTGTACCTTCTTATACTCAAGTAACTCTCTCTATCACCCTTTTTTCTATGTTGTCTTCTCTGTTGGTATGGAAACTTATTAAGGGCAGGAACTGACTCTGTATTCTCTATTTGTACCCTTAGAGTTTACTATACAATTCCTTATAGTACAACATTATTCCTCATCCATATGCCATATTTTTTTCAGCCATTTTCTCAATTCTTGAGAATGTATTTTGTTTTAAAATTTTTGCTACTTACCAAAAGAACTGTTTTCACTGTTCTTTTACATATGAGTTTTTTTTTGCCTCTACCCTTAATTGCCCTGTGATATATACTGCATTGTAATATTGCTGATATTTTTTCTACTTATTCAGCAAGTGGAGAGTTATTCTTGACAATTTCCAAGAGATGATGATTCTCACATATTTTATTATTCTCCAAATAGGAAGCACTTATCAAAACTTTTTTTGCCTATACTTCCCCAAAAACTCAGCAGATAGGATCCATAGTATCTTTTCCAGAGATGAAGGCTCTCTCTTCAAGTCAATACGTCTCTCAGTGTGGCAGAAAGGCCTACAATGTTTATACAAGAAATTCCTATAATGTTGAATGGACTTTCTATGGGAAATCTATGGTTGTACAAGGCAAAAGTTGAACAGGATGTGAAGACATACATTGGTTATCAGCTGTTTTCATTGAAGAGAGTTCTGATCCATAAAAACACCAAACTGGGGAACTGAGACTTGAGGTCTGATTTTTGCTGTATTTTTTGACATCTGATTGTGGGTAACTGAAAGACATATCTATTCAATTTGCAGTAATTAATTTGCCTATTAAAGTTTTACTTTTTCCCAGAAACATCACAATTTGGGTGCTGTAACTCAAGTTGGTATACCCTCCAACTTCTTTTTCAACTCAACAACTTCTTCAAATTTGTATGCTTCCATTCATCTTATTTATTACTTTCATTTGATCTTTTGTTTCTTTGAAACAGTATAAAAATGTACAGCCTTGAGCAGATTGGGGAGGAGTTTCTTCATAGCTTGTTTTTGTGTTTGAAAGGCTTCTTCCCTTATAAGGGAAGAATGAATAATAATAAATTATGTCATTGCCAAGCAAGACATGCTGAGAGCAGAGCCAATTCTTGTTCAACAACAACAAAACTATATATAAATATTCTTTAAAAGAAAGTAGCTCTCAAAAATGTATACTCTAAGATCATTGCCAAAAATAGTTTTCTATTAAAGTCTGATTCTTGGATCAGATGATTGCTCAAGTCATTTCTAGAGCTAAAAATCTTATGATATCTGTGAAAGCTACAGTTTTCCTACTTTCTCAGGGAACTCTGGCATATGAATGCAATCTATTCTAAAACTAGAATGGACTACACTGGTTCTAAGGTAGATATTGGAAGAAAGCTGGACTTAATGTCTTTCTTGACTCCAATATAATTTGAAAGATGGGAAGGTGGATTTACTCAATAGATATGGACTACTATAAACATATTCAGTTACCAAGGCTTTGAGAAGAAAGAATGATGTTTGTACTTAATTTAGCAGTTTAGAATGTATTTTAAAAAGAGTACTTCTGAAGACCCTGAGTTACTTAATTAATATATTCTAGTTAAATTAAGAACTCCAATGAATTTAAACAAAAATTAGGCATGAGTGAATTTCTCCTTTGTCATGAATTCATAAGGCAAGAATGAAAGAGTCCTTGAAAATGTTTGTCTTTTTCTTTGTATCTTATTTTAAAATGTACACAACAAAAATAGAAATAAATTTTTATAAATAATTTTTGTTATAAATTTAATGATAACACAGAATTAAATAAACAGATGATGTGAAGACTGAGTTAGTACCTTGCATACCTTAGAATCAGCTGGAGTCAGGATAAGCAAAAGTCCTTAGTCTTTATTCTTGGTCTTTAGGGGTAGAAGTGAAGGGGATGGACACAGGATCTCCATGACCTCCCTTCTCATATACCACCAAAGTGATTCTGGCTAGTCTTACTCCATCCCCTAGTCGCTCCTACAATTCTCTGTATACACCAAAAGATTGAGCCAGCACAGAACAGTGGGAAGGGTCATTTTCCAAACATATTGTTATAGAGCATTGTCCAATAGATAATTAGCCTTAAGTGCTCAATTGTCTGATCCCAGTGCATCCTCTCAGAGATTCAGCTCTTTACACCTCCTGCTTTCTTTTGTTTTAGAACACAGGTGGTCACACCATCCCTAACTTCTCAGGGAGGTGAGAATCCCAAAAAGAAGGTGATCATGCCCCCCCCTGACTTCTCAGTAAGGGGAATAGAAAGCACCAAAAAGAAGTAAGGATTGCTGGTGGGTTTCTGAGCTGAAGGATCTTATTAGAGACAGGTATGCACAAACCCATCAGCATGGGAGGTATTACATAAGCATATAACAATAACGCACAGGCCATTAGTGATGACTCTCCCCACAGTCAGCACTGGCTCAATGAGGTGTAACAAACATGAATTGTACATGCAAGTAGTGATATAACAAACGATATAAATCAACATGGTGTTGTTGTAAAAGATTTCCAGAAGTCCTAGAAGGAGGATATGTAACAGTCACACATACACTTTCTTCAGCAGCCAAGAGATAGTCCAAAACCAATGTATTGTCCATTGCTTCATGTGTCAGGGAATCCAATGATTCCTGCAGATTTTGAAGTCCTGAAAAGTTTTATCAATTCTCAGAAAATCCAATGATTCCTGAGGGTTTTCAAGTCCTACATCAGTCTTATCATGTCTCAGAGAATTCAATGATTCCTGAGGGTTTTGCAGTCCAACAATTTTTGATGTCCATGAACCAAATGCCATAACTGCCATGATCTTTCAGTGGTAGGCACAATCAGCAATGAACCACCTGATGTTTCTTGGGTCTTCTCTTTCATTTTAAGGATCTGCTCCATCTGTCTCTGATGGACAAGGCGAATATGGCTTGTTGGCACTCATCTGATTCCTTCTCCATCTGTAGAGATACAAGCAAATGCTCTCCCCCAAGCAGTTAACCTATCTGGTTCCTTCTATTCACCACTTTATGGGTCTCTCACCTGGCAATTATTTAAAGATAGTGAAGCTGCTCACACTGGACACTGCCCTTCTGGTGGATTATAAAATCTGTCTGCTGGAGCCAGTGAATCTTTGTCAAAAATCAAAGTTAATAGTATAAAGGGCTAGATTTAGAAGTTCTCTAGGTTTACCTGTGGCTCCCCCTTTCTTTTGTTTTTGGAGGAGTATCTTAATGTGTCTGTTTCTCCTCTTTACTATTGCCTGTCCTTGAGGATTAAAGGATATGCCAGTGGTGTGTAAAATCTGACATTGCGCACAAAAGTGTGGAAAATGTTTAGAAGTATATGCAGGTTCATTGTCTGTTTTTATTGCTTGTGGTACACCCATAATTGCAAAAGCTTGTATAAGGAATTCAGTGACCACTCAGGCTGTCTCTTCTGCTGCTGATATTGCAAAAGTGAATCCTGAAAAGCTGTCTACCACAACATGGATAAAAGACAGATGACCAAAAGATTTATAATGGGTCATATCCATTTGCCAAATTTCATTAGGTTTCAAACCACGAGGGTTGTTCCCTGGAGGGAGTGTAGGAGCATGGAAAGGAAGGCAAGCTACACAGGCTTTTACTATGCTCCTTGCTTCCTCTCTTGTTATTCCAAATTGTAAATTGTAAAGTTCTGTTGTCTCCAGAAACTGCTGATTGCTCTCTGGGAGGAGATTTGCTGTCTCAACTCAATCTCTTGGCCAGATTCTTCTTCCTGTAGAGAGCTGCCAACTCTGACCTAGAGTAGACTCCTCCTTCTCCAGAGTGCTGCCCTCTTTTATCCTCCCAGAGAATGGGCATGGGATAATGCAAGGGCTTGTGGGAAGATTATTTCTACCAATGAACTTGCTCCTTTTAAACATTAAGCTCCTCCCCAGAAGTTCAAAGAGGTAAAACTCCCTTTAAAGGCCGGAACTAGAGAATTAAGTACCAACTTAGCACTTAGTAAGAACCTAATATCTCATTATCTCATTAGCACTTAGTAAGAACCTAACAGTAAATGTAAAGCTTGGGCATCCTGATGATATTAAAATGAGATTCTTGGGCTTCCTGAAATAAAGGAGTATTAACCAACATGATTAGAAGTCTATCTGCCTTTGAATTACCATCAAAAATAAGACTTGGAAGTCCACTATGTGAGTGGATATGCAAGATATAATTTTTACCTGGATGCTTTTCCACTTGCTCTTGAAGTTCCTTAAAGAGCTGATATATATTGGAGGCTACAAATTTTATTTGGGCTGTGGCAATTCTTTGTACCACACCTACCAAATAGGCCAAATCAGATATTATATTTATGTCTCCCAGATAATAAGTAAGAGCTAGAATGATTGCATACAATTTATTCTGCTGAGTGGACTGAAAAGGAGTTCTGCTCTCTTTATAGTTAAGTCACGAGAGTATACAGCACAAATATTATATTTGGATGCATCTGTAAAGATAGTTGATCCTTTAAGAAGAACTTTAGAGACTTTTTCTTTAAGAATCTATTACTAATTATGTAATAGTCTGGTTATCTTTAATGGAGACCTGTGTGTAAAATTTGGAGCTATGGCCAATAAAATTTGCCACTCTGGGATGGTTTCACAGCATACATTAATTTGTGCATTAGTATAAAAGATGTATATCTTGTCAGGTCTTATCCTAGATAATTGTACTGCTTGCTTAATTGCCTTTAATAAAATTCTAGCCACAAGCACTTGGTAAGGAGTAAGGCTTTGTTCTGGTTTTGTTGGGAGGTTCACCCACTCTATCACACTGTCTCCTTGATGAAGGACTGCTGTGGATGCCTGTTGTGTAGCAAAAGCTGATATTTCCAAGGGTTTTTGAGTGACTCTTTCAACCACATTGGATAAAGTCAGTTCAACTTGTCTCAAAGCCTCTTGAGCTTCTTTTGTAAGCTGGCATGGTGAGTTTAAAGCACTGTCTCCCCTTAAAATGTCATACAATGGTTGCAATTGATAGGTAGTCAAGCCTAACACTGGATGCATCCATTGGATATCTCCTATCAATTTCTGAAAGTCATTTAAGTGTAAAGGGCTGAATCTCTGAGCAGATGCACTTGAATAGCGGAGCACTCAAGGTTAATTACCAATTGGATGATACTCTATGAACATATGCTTGGAGAATGGCCCTGCCCAACTATTCTGTGCTGGCTCGATCTGTGGGTATATAAAGTGAATGAAGAGAGGCATCAGAGGTGGAGTAAGACAAGGGGGAGTGACTTTTTGGCAGTAGAGAGGGGATTCCTATGTCCATTCCTCTCATTTCCATCAAGAATAAAGATCAAGGACTTTTGCTGATCCTGACTCTGGCTGATTCTAAGGTTTCCAGGGAACTCACATCACATTTGAGGTCTTTAGCTTCCCTGTTCTTAAGGAAAGTTTTGGTACTGTAAGTGCCTTAGGGTATACTTCATATCCTAAATATTGAAAAGGAGCATGTATTTGAATTTTTTCTGAAGCTATGTGCAATTTGTAGTTCCTTAGTGTTTCTATGGTTTTTTGTAAACATTCTTCTAACATTTGTTCCTTAGGTGCACATCCTAAGATATCATCCATGTAATGTAATAACATTACTTTGGGAAATGCTTTTCTTACTGGAGTAAGAGCAGCAGCAACATACATTTGACACATAGGAGGGCTGTTTTTCATGTCCTGTGGCAAAACTGTCATATCTTTTATAAGGCTCAGCTAAGTTAACACCGGGCACTGAAAAGACAAATCTTTTCATATCCTCCTTATCTAGAAAGGATAGAATAGAAGCAATCTTTAATATCTATAACCCAATGAGGCCATTCTCTAGGCAATTGAGTAGGAGATAGAAGTCCAGGTTGAAGAGTTCCCATAGTTTCCATCTGTTCATTTACTTTTTTTAAAATCAGTCAACATCCTCCATTTTCCAGATTTCTTTCTTACAACAAATACTGGGGAATTCCAAGGACTTAGAGAAGGTTGTAAATGTCCTTGGTCAAGTTGCTCCTGTACTATGTCTAATAAGGCCTGAATTTTATCTTTGGCAAAGGGCCACTGTTCTATCCACACTGGTGTATCAGTTTTCCATTGGATAGGAACAGGTGAAAGTGTTGGCAGGCCTTCAATAGCAGCCCTACCTAAAAAAACCAAAGTACTCATTTTTAATCCTAATTATTGTAAAATGTCTCTTCCCACAGATTGATGGGGATTTTTTCAAGTATAAAAGGAGTAAAAACTCCTGTTTTACCTTCAAATATCCATCTCAAAGGTGTAGCACTACCTTCAGCTGCTATTGATCCTCCTAGGCCAGACATGTAGGTGTTTGCCTTAATCTTTGGCCAGTGACTGGGCCAGTTGGCAACTTTAATGACTGTGATCTGCACCTGTGTCTACCAGTCCTTCTAATGGTATGCCATTTATATAGATAGTGAGCATAGGTCGGTCAGCTGCCACAGCTGCTGTCCAGTATATTCTTGGGTTTTGCTGCTTAGAGTCAGAACGTGGGTGACTGTCACCAGATTGCTTATTAGGAATCTGTATCAGTAAACCTGATGTTACTACTTCCCCTGGTTGATAAGTCACACATTGTCTACCTGTGTTAATGACTGGGATATTATCTACACATTCCCCAGTTTCCCACATCAGTGTATGAATGAACACTGTTTTGTAAGTACTCTCAGGAGGTGAAATGGTCAAGCCTACTTTGCCTGGAGACAAAGGATCCATAGGCTGGAGAGGAACAGATTTCACCTCTCCAGGAGTTATCTCAGCTGTCTCAGCTGCATAAAACTCTATTCTCCCCAATTGTAATCCCTTTCTCCTATCAGATGGCTTCCTGGCTGATTGGTCATGTCTGGGTACTGAACTTGTAGACATTCTCTGGGTGTAGCATTGGCTGCCATCATGCCTCAAGTATATTTTGCCTTAGGTCCTGAGGCTGGCCCCCTTATCCCATTTCCCTTAATCAGTCTACATTCTGATGCCCAATGGAAGCCTCTGTTGCATTTTGGACATGGGGTTTTGGGTCTTGTTCTCCCATCCTATTCTCTCACTTTGTCTCTATGCCAACATTGAGCTTTCATATGGCCTACTTTACCACATTGAAAGCATTGATGAGTCTCTGGAAGTCTGTTGCTACAAGGGACCCTGTCTTCTCATGTTGGGATCTTGGGAAGTCTGCATCATAGTCTGGGTATAAAAGGCATTTGTGCCCACTGTGGCACAGCGTCTTATGATCTCCTCTAAAGGAGCATCCTAGCATAATTCTTCTATAAACCTCATCAGCATTTTCTTTAGCAAGTTGCCTTATCATAATGTCTGTTACTTCATTTTCACCATTAGTCCATGTGACAGCTGTCTGCAAATGTCCCACAAAATCAGCAAAGGGTTCATTTGGCCCTTGTACAATTTTTGTGAAGGTCTCACCCTTGTCATGTTTACCGGGGAAAAAAGCCCATATTTTGATAGCAGCAGCAGCAATTTGCTCATATGCTGCTATGGGGTAATCAATCTGTACTAAAATGTCTGCATAAGAACCTACACTTGTTAGTAGGTCACAGGTGATGGAAGTATTAGCTCCACTTTGACTATTTTGTTGGGCTTGTATCCTATAGAGCTCACTATATTCAGAAATCCACAAGTTTTGTCCAGGTTCTAAGCATGTCCTTGCTATAGATTTCCAGTCACTAGGGGTTAAGACTTCATAAGCCAAATTCTGTAATAACATCTTGACATAAGTTGATGTAGCTCCATAAAGAGTGCAAGCCTTTTTCAGGTCTTTGAGGATTTCTATATCAAAAGGACTGTATCTTCTACTTTCTTGACCTGAAAAGTTAAATTGTTGAATTACAGGATACATTTCTATTCTCAAATCAGCTAAATCCTGCCCTTCTTCTTGGCTTTAAGTAATGCCTTTTGTAATCTAGTCAGAGGAGGGGGTGATTGCTGGGGAGGAGATGTTGGTGGTATCATAGCCCCTCCTACTCCTCCTCTTCCCTCCTTGTTGGAAAGTGGAATTGATGGGGGCGTGTCAATAACCTGCTCTGTAGGTGGGGTTGAAGCAGCCTTGTGAGACGGAGAATCACCTCCCCCTTCAACCTCACTTAATTCCTCATGGCCTCTGGCCATATTGCCATTAATCTGTCCTTTGTCTTCCTCTTTTTCCTCACACTCCCTCATTTGACTGTTCTTAAAACTTTTCTTTTTTTCTATAACTTGCAGGATTCTTTAAGGCCAATTGTATTATGTTGTATATATAGAATGTTTCCTTGGAAATTGAATGAGGAAGTAGTTGTATTGTAGTATCAATGTAGTTGTATCATTCACATGGTTGATCTACTAGTTTCCAATTTTCTACCCCTATATCTTCTTCCTTTAAGAACCAAGGGGATGTGTGTTCTAATGTACCCAAGAATCCAGCGATCTGCTCCTAAGTTACACGAAAGCCTTGTCCCTTGATCAACTTGAGTATGCTTTCTATAGTGGGGGTGAGGGTGGGTCTGGGGAAGGGGGAGAATCTTTTCCTAATATCTGCCCCATTTTAGCACTAGTTTAGCACTAGAAAAACATTAGTTTAGCCCTTAACAAAGTAAGTTCCCTGTTTATCTATTAAAATACTCACCCAATATCCTGGTCACTGAGGGAATTCTTCAGTGAAAGTAGGGTCCTTGGTCCACATGTTGGGCATCAAATGTGAAGAGTTAGCACCCTGGATGCCTTAGAATGAGCTGGAGTCAGGATAAGCAAAACCCTCCCCCTCCCCCTCTTCCTCCCCCTCCTCCTCTTTCTCCCCCTCTCCCTTCCCCTCCCCTTCCCCCCCTCTCTCTGCTTCCCCCTCTCCCCCCTCTCCTTCCCCCTCCCCCTCTCCCTCTTCCTCTCCCTTTCCCTCTCCCTCTCTCTCTCCCTTTCCCTCTCCCTCTCTCTCCCCCTCTCCTTCTTCCTCTCTCATACACACACATATACACTTATAATTGAATATTTGTAATATTGTTCATCCCCAACAGAAATTGAATAAGTCATTGTTCGCTCCTCTTATCCCTTGAACAAATTATTTCTATTGAAGAAATTCAGTGAATAATTTAGAATTATTAGAATTAGAATCATATGGGCAAGGTGTAATTTTGTCTTGTGTTCTTATCTCACTAAAGTAACGCAAGTTAAACATCTTCAAAATGGACCCATCTAAAGGAAATTTGCTTGACTCTGTCATGGAGAAAATAGGTTCTTGATTGTTAAGTAGTTTGGATATGATCCTATCTTGAATTTTCTGTTGGATTACTTAAAATTTGTTTTCTTTTCAATGTCTTATTAGTCTGAGTGCTTTCAGGGAAAGTAAGGGACCTTTTAGAAAGATTCTAATTTTTCCAAGGCATATCCTAGGCAAGGACAACATGAATTCCAGAGATGATTATTAAGAAAATTTCCCTAGTTTCAGCAGTTTTTAAACTGTGGTTAATGCATGTCTAAGTGATCCCTAGTTAGATTTCAAGGAAATTATGATAAGAATTATGGGATAGAAAAAAAAAGACATCTTTAATTTTTGCCATTTCTAATATAAATGATGTATTTCCTTCAGTTATTTCAAAACGTTATTTTGAAGTGGGTTTCATAAGCTTCATCTATATGATACAAAAAAGATTAAAAATCGCTGATCTAAATAAAACTAGACTTTTGTGACAGAAACCAGAGTTTAGCTGATATCGAAATTACATTTATTGAGTGCTCACACTGTTCTATGCTGAAGTTATGAAGAGGACAGTTTCTGCCCTAGAGAAACCAATAGACTCATAAACATCAAAACATATATCAAAACATAAGTAACAGTGGAAGAAGCTACATAATAGTTGGCAAATATCACATGTACTAGAGTCAAAATAAAGAATTTTGTATGCCCCTAGGTAGAGTTTGAAAATTTACTCCTTGTACTCCATTTGTTATTATTTCCTTCTTTGTAACATGTATGACTTTCTTTATCTGAAAATCTATCTCTTTGGTATGAGAAATATAATCTTCTAGTTTTAAGTATATATGTTTAATTTAAAAATTATATTGAAAATTCTCTTTACTGTGCCACTTGTGTATTGCATTTAACTTGTTGCTTATTTTGCCAGCAGCAAAGAGAGAGAAATCATGTGCACAGGCTTTATAGAAAAGATGGCTTTGACCCAAGTCTGGAAACATAGTAGGACTTAACTAAACATAGGAGAAAAAGAGGACATTGTAGGCAGGAGGGATGGTGCAAAAATAGGATTGTATGTGTATATTTAATTAGTCAGTAAACATATATTAGATACCTATTAGGTTGCCAGTACCAGGAGATAAAGGGGGGAGTGTCAAGATTAGTTTGGAACCAGAGTTTTATGAGCAGATTTTAGAGGATTAGAATGTGCTTTTTCCAAATGAGAATTCCAAAAGAGGGATTCTAAAATAGTATTCTCAAGGATAACCTTGTTCTACTCTGTCTCTCTAAAGTCTTTGACACTGTCAATCATCTTCTTGAAATTCTCTTCTCTATAGGTTTTCAGCACATCATTCTCTTCTGCTCCATCTCCTTTGCTGGATTTTTTTCCAGATCCTACCCTCTATTTGTAGGTACCCACAAGGATCCTCTTTTCTTCTCCTTTGCTGGATCTTCTTCCAGATCCTACCTTTTAGTAGTAGGTATCCCACAAGGACCCTCTTTTCTTCTTTTTTTTGTTGGATCTTTTTCTAAATTATACCCCTTAGTTATAGGTATCCCACAAGGACCCTCTTTTTTACTCCCTTTATACATTTCACTTGGTGCTCTCATCAGTTCCCATGGATTTAATTATCTCTTTGCTGATGAACTCATAATCTACTTATCCTGCTCTAATGACTCAGCTGACCTTCATGATGTCCAGATATCTTGAACTGGATGTCCAGTAGACATTATTAAAGTCAACATATCCATTACTGTTCTCATTATTTTCCCCCATGCCCCTCCCCCAAATTCTTTTCTTTTCCCAACTTCCCTCTTACTGTCAAGTCAACATCATCCTCCCAGTCCCTCAGGGCTACAAATTGGCTGTTGTCCTTGATGCCCCTCTATCTCTTACTTTCCCCCCATCTCTACATGCGATCTATTGTGGGGGATTGTAGATTTCATCTTTGCAATTTCTCTCATCCCTCTTTCCTCTGACACTGTCACCACTGATGCTCTTCACCTTGAACTGCTGGAATAATTTGCTGATAGGTTTCTCTGTCTCAAGCTTCTCTCTTTTCCAATCCATCCTCCATTCACAAACCAAATTGATTTTCCTAAAGCTCAGGTCCAGCCCCACCACCATCTTTACTCAGTAAACTCCAGCGGCTCTCTCTTGCATCCAGGATCCAATAAAAATCCTGTTTTCTTTTCAAAGCCCTTCATAACCTAGCCCCCTCTGAGCTTGCCAAGCTTCTCACACCTTTCCCCAACCATTTACTCTCTGATTCAGTGCTATTGACCTCCTTGCTCTTCCATGAGCAGCATACTTAATTTCCTTCAGCTTCAGTTCTCTCATCTATAAAATGGGGATAATAATAGCATCTATCTCAGAAGGCTTTTTGAGGATCAAATCAAATTTCATGTAAATTGCTTTGCAAACTTTAAAGCTCTAGATGAATGCTAGCTATTATTACTTTTTAATAGTAATTATGTCATAATTATTATTAATTATACCATTATAACCATATTATAATTTTGATAAAATTAAATTGTGTTAATAATAATTTTAAAGGTTCTGTATTGTGAATTCTATGTTGGGTTCAAAGCTTTCACTTGCCTGCATGACCTTTCTATTGTTTAGAAGTTAACAGAAGAAAAGAGGGAAACTGACTCTTCAAAGTCAGATCTGAGCAAGTTTGAAAGAAATGACTTATGAGTCTGGAGTGACAGTAACTTGAGGAGAGCCTTTTATTTTAGTTTTTAACGGGGAAGGAAGTTTCTATGTGACCTTACATGAATCCTTTGTTATTGCTTGGTTGTTTTTCAATTGTGCCTTATTCTCTATGACCCAATTGGAGTTTTCTTGGCAAAGATACTGAAGGAGTTTGCCATTTCCTTCTCCAGTTCATTTTGTAGATGAGGAAACTGAGGCAAACAGGTTTAAAAAGGTAGTCAGTGTATGAAGCCAGATTTGAGGATAAATCTTCCTGATTCCAGGCCCAGTGCTCTATCCATCCTGCTATCTAGCTACCCATGAATACTAAACTTTCACAAAACAAATTTCAAAAGATTCATAACTATGGGGCTCTTGGAGAGAGAAGATGAATAAGTAAAGGATGGGATCTTTGGGCAGATGGCACAATTTTAGATGACAGAGAAGGCAGACCCATTCAGCTCTCTTGCTTCTGTTTAAACCATCAAGGAAGTTGGTTTTCTTTCTTTTTAACATGCAAAGATATTTTCAACATTAACCCTTGTAAAATTTTGTGTTCCAATTTCTCTTCCCCTCCCTCATCCTCTAGAAGCAAGTACTTCAATATAAGTTAAATGTGTGCAATTCTTCTAAATATACTTTCACATTTATCATGCTATGCAACAAAAATCAGATAAAAAAAAAGGGAGAATGAGAAAGAAAAAAAGCAAGCAAACAACAACTAAAAGAAGTGAAAATACTATCCTCTGATCCACATTTAGTCCCCATAGTTCTCTTTCTGGATGCAGATGTCTCTCAAGGAGTTTGATTTTCAAATTGGACAGAATAGAACAATCACTGTTCAGAGGAAGTGAAGTCTAAGACAGGAGAAATAATTCACAGACAATAAACATTTATTAAGCACCTACTGTTTGCTAAGCATTGTGCTGAGCTTTGGGGACACAAATAAGGAACATTGTCCCTGTCCTTAGAGAGCTTACAGTCTAATAGAAGAACATATAACAGATAGCTGAAAAGTGGGAACATGGAAGAGATACCTAGTGGAGAAATTTAAGAAGTACAAAATGAGTGCAGCTGAATGGGAAATGAGGTCATTTCTGAGGGGAAAGATAAGGGAGCACCCTATTATATCAAATTAATTTTGAGCTACATGAAATACATTCCTGGTTTCTGCGGTGGAAAAAATTCTCATCATCATCAACTTCACAGATTAAGGGTATGGACTCTCAGAGATAATCCTACACTCGTAGGAGTAACAAGAAGGCCAGTGGTCTGAGGTATTACTACCTTTCCTCCCCCACTCTATGTCAGGTATTTCATAAACATTCTCCTGATTTGGCCCCATCTGCCATTAGTGGACCAATGGTGATATCTGGTGGTCATCTCAATATTTTGCCCTTTTAATTATATGGCAGGCCTGCATTTTATGCTTGTAATCTAGCAGATTTTAAGCATTCTCACAATGGCTAGAAAGTCAAAGAGAAGTGAGGGGAATTGGTGAAACACTTTCTGAGCTGGCATTTATTTTAAACTTTAAATTCCTCAGGCATTATATGGCCTGGACTTGGTCCACAAATATAGTTTATATGCAATTGAAGTCTCCATTCTAGTAATCTGAAAAACTAGAAGGATCTCTTAGAAGCTGACATTCATAATATGCATGCTTCTACAAAGCATGCAAAGGAGAACTGTTTTCTTTTTTTTAAGGGGAGCAGGTTTTATCCCAGGAGTAAGTTAAACATTGGGCTATGTACTTATGCATTTCACATGTGAGGACTACATGGTATGATGAAGGGCAATTTTGTCCTTTGTGGTAGATTCCAAGGAGTTGACAGAGAAAGGTGATTTTGGCAAGGACCATCTAGAGTCCAATAATGGTTCCTTGGGGAAAAAAACCAACAAAATCACAAGACAACTATTAGAGAAGATAATCATAGACATTTATACAGATATTAATTGTTAATTATATATAATATAATAATGCATAATTAACATAATAATAATAAATTAATACATTATACATACATCTACCCTGTAAAGCAGGTATTGCTTTAGTTTTTTTTAAATTATCATTTAACAGATAAGGAAACTGAGGCTCAGGGAAATTAACTTGCTAGATGTGACACTGCTGGTAAATGTCACGTGCATCATTTAATGTTTTCCAGTTCCAGTGCCCATGTACTTTAGAACATCGATGCCTGAATATCACCTTAGCTCATTTGCTATAATGGATGGTACTATATCTTCAGTGAGTGAAGAGTAAGTATTCTTGCCTTTCTCTTCCCTAGTGCATCTCAATTCTGTATATAGCACCTGGGATGATTCCAGAGAAGAGTCAAAGGTGATATTTCAATGTGATATAATTTGAAGCAAGACTGTGGGAATGCACTTGAATCGACAGCATAAGACTGTGATTCCAGAGAGGTTTTTGTTAAATGTTTCCATCCATAAGATGCTGGGAAGAACTGCCTACAATTGGATCTCATGATAATAAAAACCCAAAGAACTTCATCAAGTCTGATCTAGATATTTTTAGAGGTAATCCAAGATAGTGACCCTTGGTGCTAGTTTTAATGAGGATTATTATACTCTCTCCATACTTCTTACTGCACAATAAAAATCAGTATCCAAGAAACTTCAGTGATAGCAAAATGTGTAACATCAGCTCCAGTTAACTGAAAACTAAGTTCAAAATTAAATTACTAAAATGAACACAGATGTTGAAAACATTGGTAAATTGTCTCCAAGCAACTCAGCCTTTTTTTTTTAAAGGTACAGTTAATCTGCCAGTATCTGCTGACAGAGTTGGAACAAGATAAAATTGTGAAGTAGACTGAGTGTTGCCAAATTACAGCATCACATAGAACCTCAGAATTGGAAGGGACCTTAAAGGTCAACAAATCCAATTTGTATTTGAACAAGTATCCCCTCTACAGAATCCGCAACAAGAGGTCATCTAGTTCCTGCTTGATTGCCATAGTTAGGGGGAATCCATTATTTTTTGAGTCCATTCCACTTTTGGATAGTTCTCATTGTTAAAAAGTTTTCCCCTAAATCTAGCCAAAATCTTTCTCTCTGCAACTTCTGTCCATTATATTTAGTTCTTCCTTTTAAGAGCAGAACAAGATCAATCTCTCTTCTACATGACAGCCCTTTCAAATGCTTTGTTAAAACATTTGAAGTTTTTCTTATTCTTCTAATTCTTTTTATTCTTAATTATTCTTATTATTTTATTCTTATCATATCTTATTTTAAAATTATTATTTTATATTTATTATATTATTTTTATTCTTAATTATAATTATATTTTATCTTTATTATATCTTAATTTTTTAATTCTTTATTATTATTTTATCTTTGTCTTTATTATAGCTTAATTTTTCTTATTTTATCTTTATTTTTTATTATTTAGGTTTAAAATATCTTCCATTTCCTTTAATTAGTGTTCTTATGACTTGAAATCCAATCCTCTTGCTCTGTTCTGTTACTATGTATGTGATCATGGACAAAAATCTCTTAGCATTTTTGAATTTCAGTTTCTTCACCTGTAGAGTGAGAAGAGTAAATTAGATCCAAGCTTCTTAAACTGTGGTTCTTGATTCCATATGGGGTCTTGTAACTGAGATGTGTGGGTTGCAAAAGTATTATTTATTACCAGTAAATGTTAATTTGTATATCTCTTTTATATATTCATATACCCAGGAGGATGTAAAAATTTCTTGGGCAAAAAGGGGCCGTGAATGGAAAAAAGTATAAGAAGCCCTGAATTAGATGACTTATATGCTCCCTTTGAGTTTTAAAACTATGAGCCATGTGGTCATCCTTCTTTGTAAGTATTCTAACTTGTAAAGTTTTAAAATGTGATACCCAGAACTGAAAACAATATCTGTGGCACTTTCTATTTTTATTTTGAAATTTATTTTAAATTTTGGGATAAAACAAGCATTTCCACAATATAATTTTTTAAAAAAATGTTATTTGCCTTTATTCTATCTTTCCTTTTTTGGAGCCTTTTGTTCATGCATGTATTTAGTATTTTTATGATGTCCTTTGTGTTACTTGGTTGCATCGTTCCATTCTCCTTCCCTATTCCACTTGGTCTACTTTCTTAAAACCATGCCCCCAAATGCATACTTGTTGATTAACTTAATTGCCTTAATTTAAGCATGCCCTGAGTTTATTGCTTTGCCTCCATCACTCACTTCACCATAAAAACTTATTTGTCCCAGGTACTAATAATGTCTTAGGAATCTTCTCTTGGCTAGTTAAATAAGCTCTTGGAGACTCCATGTCTTACTCATAAACAATGTCTTTACTGATGGCATTTCATGTATGGTAATTAATTAATGAATTAAATATTTTTGCAACAGATGGACTTTCAGTGCTGTCCCCATGTATATGAATACTCTTTAGACAAATGCCTATTTTTTTGCTTATATGTAAAAGATAATTCTAATTAGCATGATAAGACCATGTCTTGGAATGGACTATAGCAAACTATGAAAATTAAGAGAATTTTGTAAATTGAAGCACCAATCAATGATGTTGATCTTATTTCACTAAACTAAGATTTTTGATTTACTAGGAGGCTATGGTTATTTGTGCCTTATGATGAGAAAGAATGATTTAAATCCCCTTTTATTCAATAGACAATGAGGTAGTACTAGAGTACTAGATTTGGAGTAAAGAAAACCTGAGTTTAAATCCTGCCTCTGTCACCTTTTAATTATATGATCCTGGTAAGTCATTGAAACATTCTGTGCCTCAATTTTGTCACCTGAAGATAGAAATAATATCTTTAAGAATCAAATGAGATAAGGAATGCAGATTTCTTTGCAAACTTAAAGCTCTATATCAATGCAATAATTATTATAAAAAACACTTTATAAACTTTAGAATAGTATATACAAGCTAGCTATTATGATGATAATGATTAGTAATTAATATCATCAAATCTTCTCAATAAAGATGTTTCTAAAATGTGTTAGACCACTTATCTGACTTGAAAGATCATTGAATGTGGAGCTAAATGGAATTTTAGAGATCAATCAGTCCTTGTTTGGGTCCAAAGAAATTGATTAAATCTTTACTTGATAACTGAGAATTAGAAAGTATAGACATTGGGGAAAATTCCTCCTCTTACTATGGTGCACTTAGTTTTATATTTCAAAATTTCAAGGGTCTGTGATTTTATAAGGGAATATTTTTTCCCTTGATGCAGATTGCAACCCTTTAGTAGATAGTCTTCATGTGTTGCTAAGGCTAAAAACTTCTTCCTCTTTCAGGCAACTTATTGATGAGATTCTGAACTTAATCCAAATGCTCCAAATTTGGTCCTCCATCATAGAACAATAGTCAAAATCTTTCTAGTTTAATAGGACCTATCAAAGTTTTCACTTTTCTGGTACAGTCTCCAAGAACCCATGATCACTTACATAACAAAGTGGGGCCCAAGAGTAAGATTTCAGTAAGGGGTATATATTTTTAAAGTTTAAAATATAATGTACTATAGTATGTGATTAAGAGACTGGGAAACTTCTATTTCTCCTTTGGGAACAATTGATTAATGGGTGAAATGAATAAAAGCTTGGAGAAATAGGCAGTCCTAACAACCTGAGCTAGTGGGTTTGAGTATTTATTCATTGAGTCCATAAGATGCCAGTCATCTTCCTCAGTCATCTGAGACTTACAGGGATTACTCTTGTAGAAAATAAGAATGCAGTGCATGAACTTCTCAGACTACTAAGGACATTGAAACAGGAAAAGAAATAAGCTGTTTCTCCCTGGGCAAGAATGCAAATTCCATTGTGTAAAGTTTGAATTCAAGATGGCACCCATCATAGTGGCCCCACAAATCATAAAGAAAATAAAGCAAGTTTGCTTCTTTTTGTATCCAAAGTCTTTATCACAGTGTCTGATACATAGTCGGTGTTTAATAAATGCTTATTGACTAATAAAAGTTTAGAGCAAATAAAGAAATCAAATTCAACCTTACTATCTGGTGAATATTCTTCAGACAAATTAAATGGAATGTAGGGAATAAAAATATTATTTTTATACTATGAAGATCCATGCTCTTATCTCTATGATGAGTTTTCCCTCTATCAATATAATTGCAACTCCTCCATGTTTAAGGAAATTGTTTAATGAATTTCCGTGGCCAAAATGGAAATAAGAACCTGATGGCTTGTCATCTGGTAAAGAGCTTTTCTTACTAGCAATATTGGTACTTAGATGAAATACACAGACTCCCAATAGCAGATCCATGTCTGAAAACTTTAAAACTTTTTAGGACTTGACAAAATTGTTTGCTTCCATCAAAACCTTCAAGAAACCATGTGGTCTTCATCTAGAACAACTGATAAACTCTATACATTCCAGAGGCCCCACTTTATACACTGCAGAAGCTATTACCTTCATGATCAAACATAAAATTTCCAGTTTAGCAGGCCTTACTAATTATTTTTAAACATTATTCCCCTTCTCAAATTTTACCATCCAGCACATTGGTCTGCTTTCTGCTACTCAGACATGAGTAGATCCATTTTCCGATTCCATGAATTTTTACTGATTGCCTTTCATGCCTGAACAATTTTTATTTTTACCTTTGGACTTCTAGATGGGTTTCTTCAAGACAGCTCTAGATTACATTTTCTGCAGGAAGTCTTTCCCCTTGATAATGCCTTCCCTCTGAAACTACCATCTGAAGTCTTCTGATCTATATATTTCCACTAGTTCCTGATGATTTTGGAGGAAAGAGTGAGACTGATGACTTTGCACAGCCCTTCCTCATTTAAATCAATGCACTCTTAAGTCAGGGTGTCATCTTCCTGTTGTCATGGTCCTCTTACAGAATAAAGGACAACCAATCTCCTGTTTTTGCTGTATATCTTTTTGTCAATATGTAAACCAATGCATGATACTTCCTATATTAGAATGTAAGCTTCTTGAGGACAGGGAGCATCTCTTTGCATCTCTGACACTTAGCTCAGTTCCTGGCACATAATGATTAATAAGTACTTGTTGACTGACTAGTACAACAATTGAAGTGCTCACTATGCAAATTGCAGTTGTAATTAATAAATCTCAATAGTTTACTCTTTAAAAGGTGGCCAAATTTGGAGAATAATTTGGAATATACAGTCTGTATACCTTGAGTAATCTATGCAAGATTTTTGATATTTTAGTAAAATAACTTGCCCCTAACTGATGTATAAAAAAAGCAAACTAGATTGGAAGTTTTATCAGTTGTTTGGAATATTGATAAAAGTTGAATATTATATAATTTTTTTCCTAGGAAGGAATTCTTTTTTGATACAGTTATTTTATTAGAAATTGTTGTTTGATCTATATTAGGGATAGAAATACTTAAAAATTGATTAAGGGAGCTTTTCATTGGACTGAGGGGCATATTTCACTTACCTAAGAACAATTGAAAGAAGAACTGAATAAGAAAGAAACTAAATTTTGCTCATGAGATGAGCTAAGATTGAGAGAGCGAGGACACAAGTCTAAGCGGGATACTAACTGGGGTTCAAGAAGGAGGGTAGAGAAGGGAATTGAATCAGTGGCATTTGTTGTACTCAGAAGCTTGTTGTGGGATGTTCTTGAATCTTAAAGATGTGAGTGGAAAAGTCTGTGCATCATACTCTGAGAATCATTCCTTTGGATTAAAGTGTTATCTTTAATCCAAAGTTATTAAAGTATTGTTTTTGTTATTAGAGTTACATTATTACAGTACAAATGACCTTGTAGATATAACACTTGTAGACAAGACTGCTCCCTTTGGCAGATTAACGTCCTGGTAAGTGGAAGTACTAATCTCTCTGATTATTAGGTAGTAAAAGTCCTTTTGTTTCTTAGCTTTGACACTGTCTACTTGACCAAGCCTTCTAGCTCGAAGCAAGGGTTGTGTGAATTTATCAAGTTAGAATAAGCTCTGAACTCCTATTGGAAACCATACCTCTTTCCTGAACTTTCAATGATCCCTAGATATGTGACCTTGGAATAATAGAATTGGCTTCCCAAAGGAAATGCAAGTATGCTTGGATACTATATACAATATATTACTTTTGGTCATACAATCAATAATGGCAATAAAACAAAACATAATAAAATGTCTACCACTCAGCTATACTTTTATAGCCTCTCTCAGACCCAGGCATTTTCTAGACAGTACACAGGTTTCTCTAAACTTAGGTGTTCATTTCAATTTTCTCAGCCTTCATGGCTTTGCTTTCTATGAGTGGGTAGAGAAAGTAGGAAACATAATACTGCCCAACCAATTTTCAGTTGAATATCAACTCATGCTTCCAGTTGGGTCAATCTTTGAATGAAAATTCAAGAATTTGGCGCTGGAGACTGGGCTCTTCCTCAGAATCACAGACATGAACTTTGGAACAGCTGCTTTTCCATTTGATGTCTTCCTGCTGAGAGGATCTCTGATAGCTTCATTCCATAGTTAGTCCATCACATATAGAGCAGGGTGAGAAAACTCAGATGGGGAAGGAGAAACCCATTATTGCTGTTCTTTGGCTTTGAATTTTAAAGTTCCTGTATTGGATAATTGAGATCTAAGTCCTCTTTGTCCTTACAAATCATTTTCTCTGTGGCATTTTCCCAGGGCATGCTGGAGCCAGTTTACAATCTGAGAGAGCCTAGTGTTAAATTTTCAGTAGGAGTTTATATGGCTCAGAAATCTGTAAATGTTACAGATCAGAGCTTGTTTTATTGTTTTGTTGATTATCTAGACTTCATAAAGTGATGGAGAAAATATTAATAATGAAGATTAAACTTAAAAGCATTTAATGCATACTTCCTCCACTCCAAGCTGTTCCTTAGCATTCCTGACTTGTTACTACCATGTCTTATCATTTCTTATTTCATATTTCATCTCTCACTTCCCAAAAGCACTTAAAGTCCTGCTGCTCCATAAAATAGGGAAGACGTAGCTATAGTAAGGGAAATACTACAAAGTGAGTGGAATTCAATTAAACAAATATGCATTAAGCATCACACATAAAGCACTTTGTTATGTACTGCAGATATGAAGAAAGACAACTCTGAACTTACCATCTCAGAACGAACATCTCCCACTCAGGGGTCTAGAATACCCCTTGAAAAAAACCATTTATTTTATTAATACCAAATGTATTCAGGCTAAAAGTTTATTTTATGGAGAACTTATATGTGGCAAGTGCTCACAAGGTGGTCAGAAAAAGTGATACAAGGACACCCTTAAACTCTCTCATGTACTTTAGAATTGATTATTTGAGACATTGGCCCAGGACTGTCCAGTGCCCTCATCAGGGCAGGTGCTGTGCTCAATGAGTTAAGCAGAATTGAATTAGTCCAAAAGAAACATGAGATGTGCAAAGTTAGAGAATCCACTCCAAATGTTCAAAGGGACTATTTGTGTCTGACCTGTGGCAAAACAATCTGAGCTCATATTGATCTGATCAGCCATAGTCGAACTCACTGTACCTTGACTGTAATATAGTGAAGTCCTTTTGGTCCTTTTCGAGAAGAGAAGACAACAGCTGTAAATGGGACCCAAAGATCCTCTCTTTTTTCCTTGCTCATTTAAAACTCAGTCTCTCAAGAACATTTCTGACTTTATGCCCAAATTCACCCCAACGAGGCTGTCTTATCTAGGCGGAATTCTTACTTTTACCCTCTTATTTTCTATTCAGGTAGTATCAGACAGAAAATAGAGTCTTTTTTTATTCCTTCCTTTGTTCCTGATGAATGAAGTTTCTGTCCTGGTTGCTTGAAACCTTGATCCCAACAAAGCAGCCAATTAAACAAGGAGGAATCATTTTCTCAGGTGGGAGAAGTTGAAGTATGGTATAGTGGAAAGAATACTGAAGAGCTACAATCTCTCCTCTGTCTGTCCTAGATGCCTGAGCTCTGATAATTGTGCTTTAGAAACTTTATCTTAGTATGACATTGGGTGTACCTTGAGCAAATTATTTAACCTCTCAATTCTCTAGGTACTTAATTAATTCTTTAAGACCAAGTTGCTGAGCAGATGGTGATCTGCATTTGGTGAAGGGGATTTCCTTACTAGGAGGGGCTATGAAAATGAAACTCTGAGTCTCCCAACAACCTCATCATGTAAATAATATCACAGGAGTACGGGATTTAGAAGTGAAATGGAATTTAGAGTTAATTTTGGTGCTGTTCAATTGTTTTAGTTATGCCCAAACTCTTTGTAACCTCATTTGGGGTTTTGTTGGCAAAGATACTAGAATACCTTACTATTTCCTTCTTCAGCTTATTTTACAGATGAGGGAAGTAAAACAAAGAAGGTTAAATGACTTGGTCAGGGTAATGCATCTGGTGAGTATCTGAGGTTGAATTTGAATTTAGGTTTTCTTGATTCTAGACTCAATGCTTTACATGCTGTGTCATCATGCTGTCTCCCTTAGAAGTCATTTAGTCCAAATTAATTTGGATTTTACAAATGGGGAAAGGAAGGCTCTCAGGGAGTTAAATGATCTACCTAACATCACACAACTCCATCATCTGAACTCAGTCTCTTTTGATTTCAAATCCAGAGTGCTTTTTATACACTTGGATGTTATTTCTTTTAGTTTCCCTGGAAACTTTTTATTCCACGGACACCCCAGAGAGAAGAGCATCACAGATGTTGCACAAAAATGGTATAAAGCTGTTATGTAAGATTTGGGATTTGTCTTACTCCTTTTTCGAAGTAGAGAGAGTCACTGAGCTCAGCACTTCTGAGGAGGAAAAGATTATGTGCAAGTGGCAGGCAGCAACTCGATAAGGGCATTGCAGCAACTCAGCATTTCCAAAAGTGCTTTGCATCTTCAGTATGGCCTGATAAATACAGCTGGGCCCACCACAGACTTGTGAAATACAGTTAGCTTGGCAATAATTGCATTTCAAATCCCCAGAAACAAAACTGGTTGGCTCACTTTACAGTGTGCTCTGTAGTCAAATTTAACCTTTGGTTTTTCTCAAGGGAGCAAAAATAATTCTGCTCCAAAGATCAGTCACGACAGGAAGATCAAACAGATCAGGTAAGACAGGGCACTAGCACTCACAGGTGCTCTTCTGCATCGATGGAGGGTTACAAGTAACTCACAGGCTGGATAGATTATTGGAGCAGAAGTTAAGATCAGGATTCAAAGCCAGCCTTAAGTACTTAATGCTGTGTAACTTTGGGTAGGTTACCTTATTTCTACCTGCCTCAGTTTTCTCACCTCTCTAATGGGTGTAATAATAATGCCTATTTCCCATGGTTTTTGTGAGGATGAAATGAGATTGTAAATCACTTTGCAAATCTTATGAATTCTGGCTACTTTTTAAAATTAAGATTTCTTATTTTAACCAAGGGAAAGGAAGGGAATAAGCATTTATTTAGCAATTACTATGTGTCAGGCACTGTGCTAAAGACTTTACCAATATTATTTCAATTGATCTTACTAAATGTAGAAATATATGTTTGGATTATTGTTACTTTGATCCTTTTGAGCCCTGGGGAAGTCAGTGATGGATTTCATGCCCATATTATTCTGAGGATTTCTATTTTGATACCTTCCCCTCTGCATTGGCTTTTGTGGAGATTTGTTCAGACCTAAATAATTCAGGTGAAGAGAATGAAATTGGAATGATTCCCCTATCTAATAATGAAACACCCTTCACCCAATCCTAATATTGTTTTCAATGGGAAGAGTAGAAAAAAGGAAGAGGCAGGAAGGGTATTTTATCAGGCAACCTCAAGCAATGGGCTTGCTTTTATTGTTTCCAAAAGTCTTCTGAAGTGAAAAATAACTCCATTTCCATGGACTGGTTTGAATTCATTTTGGTAAGCAATGCTGAATTGGAGTCAGTAAACTACAACTTCCACTGCTATTGGGACCTGAAGGTTGGGTCTGGCTTTAGAACAATTCTGTTGGGTTCAGCCTTTGATGAACTACCCTAGATCTTAAAAGGACAGACTCCAATAAAAGTTATTCATTAAACTTGTAGTTAGAAATGTGAAAATGGCAGAATATAGAATCCTATAGAATGAAAACTCTTTGTGGATAAGATTTGTCTCATTTTTTTTTTTTATTCCTAGCACTTAGCACAATATCTGGCACAGTATGAGTATTATAGATTTTTAATAAATGCTTGATTGATGGAAATATGTACTTCAGAGGGAACAAATTAATGAAAAAAATGCACCATGAAGGATATAGTGAAGTTTGCTAAAATGTTTAATTTTCAAAAGTAAAAGAGAATAAAAGGAAGAAAAAGAAAAAAAAAGATCAGATCTGATAAAGTGAGCACAGAAAAACACATTTGCTTGATAACTTGACAATAGAATAGATTTTGGAGAAAGACAGAGAAAGAGAAAAGAGAATGGCAAGTTCTAGGCATGTTGTTTTATTAAGCACTAGTAGGAATGTTAATATTTGAGGATGAAAGTCTGATGGGATGAGGGACAATAATATCCTAGGTACTTCATTGCCTATTAATTCATTTGTTTTCTGGCCAAGAAGATTCTCACCTCAATCCTGAAAAAGCTTTATGGAGAATATGGGAATAATAAGGAAACCAGCCTATTGAAGGTTCTCAGGGAATCAACGAAAATGACAATAGGAATAAGCCCTTGAGAAAAAAAAATAATTGATCACTTAATAAAATGTATTACTGTCTCTAAAGAATAGTGAGAGTGATGAAGCTGGACTAGATTAGTGGTCTTTAAATAGGGTTCTTAGGCCTGTTTTAAAATATTTTTTGATTATTGTATTTCAATATAATTGGTTTCATTTATAATCCTATGTATTTTATTTTGTGTATTTAAAAATGCTACTCTCAGAAAGGATCAATATGCTTCACCAGACTGACAAAAGAGTTCATGTTATAAAAAGATTAAAGAGTCTTTGACTAGATATCTGGTCTTTAAGTTCCATTCCAGGTCTAGCTCTATGATTTCATCAACATTATATTGACCCCAGAAAATGCGCAAAAAGATTTATAGCACCTCTTTTGGTGGTGGCGAAGAAGTGGAAACAGAAGACTAAGGGGTTGCCCATCATTTGAGAAACGATTGGGCACATTATAGTTTATGAATGTGATGAGATATTGCATTTATACAATTACCATAACATTGTTACAACATCTTTGAAAGATTAAAAAATCTCTGATCAACATAATGATCACCAACCATCCTTAAAGAAGACTCAGATTGAAATATGCTGCCCACCTCCTCACAAAGAAGTGATGAATAGACTCAGAATGCAGATTGAGACATATTTTTAAGATATGTCTCCTGTGAAAATGTCCTTACTTGATAATCCACATTTGTTATAAGGATTTAAAAAAATAATTCAATAGAGGAAGTAGAAAGGAAAGAAGAGAAATTTTTATTAAATTAAAAAAAAAACCCTAGCACTGGCTTGTGATAGAGAAGATCTGAGTTTCAGTTTTGGTGTTGCTTTGTGATTCAGGACAATAATTTAACCTATAATATCACTCTATAAGCTTGACTTTTTTTTTCTCTTGTAGGTTAAATTATCTCTGAACCTAAATTTCTCTTGCTTACTCATAGATAGGCTTTTCAGAAGATTTAATGAGATACTGTATATGAAGGTACTTTCAAAATTGTAAAACATTCATATCAACATCTTTCTGATAGGTAAAAGGAGAGAGGAAGAGAAGATAGCTGACAATAGAGATGAAATGGGGAGAAAGTTACCTGGGAATATTAGTCAATTGAGCTGTTGGGGGTCAAGAAGATTTAGCAGGACTGAGAATGCTCATGGATTTTTAATCACTATTGAGTGCCTGGAGCCTTAAGCGATAAGATGTGATTTAGAAATTGCTATAATATATATTCTTTTGAGATTCAGTTCAACTCTGAGATTTTCTATTGCCTATTAGAAAGTTCAAACTCCTTTGTTTGTCTTCAAGGCCCTCTGTAGATGGAGCCAACTGAGAATTTTAGGAATTGCTCTTATTATCCTCTGTATTTTATTATGCTGAACTATTCTCTATCTTCATTCTGGCTATATGCCATATTCGTGCTGTTCTCTTTGCTTATAGTGTGTTCCATTCTTCTCTTTGCCTGTTGAATTCAAACCATACTTTTAAAACCTAATTGAAATGCCAGCTCCTACATGATATTTTCCCTGAACCTGAACCCTACTTTCCCAAGTAAGGAATGACCATCAGCTTTGTAACAGTTTATTTGTGCTTGGCTAATGAATTTACTATTCAATATTATTTACAGCAAAGTTGTCTGGAGGCTGGAGATGCAAATAAAAGCATGGTGTAGTGTAAAGCTTCTTAAACTATGGATCATGATCCCATATGAGGTCACATAACAATATGGAGGTCATGAAAAATTTGGAAACTGCCAAGATTTAATTTTTTATGTAAAAATAAAGAAGCACATCCCCCTCATTAATATATAAATTCCTTTTTGTTTTAAACAAATGGTAAAATTATATATATATGCATACATATGTGCATATATATAATCTACATACCAAAGAATTGTTTTAAAATAAATTTCTTAATGATTTATTGCCAGTAATTGTTTGATTTATATTCCTATTTTATATATCTATTTACCCGGGGGTCTTGTAAAAATTTATTTGTTAAAAGGGATCATGAGTGAAAAAAATTTAAGAAGCTCTGGTGTAGTGAATAGAACAACGGACCTGAAGCTAGGAAGGTTTGGATTTGAATCTTGCCTCAGTTACTTGCTAGCTGTGACCTTGGAAAAATCATATAACATCTCTTCTATGTATTAGATAACATTACACAATATGAGATAGATATCTTGTCCATAAAATGAAGGATTAGATTCAATCTTGAAGATTCCTTCCCACTCTAAATCTGTAATCCCATGATCTATGTTCAGTTCTTTCTTATCTGTATTAGACTATAAGTTCCATGAAAGCAAGGACAATAGTCTGCTTAATAAAAATGTAATAAATGAATTAATTTGTATGAACTTACTTTAATTGCATAGCATTTATTAATATAAATACTTTTAACTATAAATTAGTTTAATTTACTCTGAATAATTGTCAGTTGTTGAGAGACCCAAAGGACAAAGTATTACCTTTGTTTTCAGAATTCCTGTTTGTAGTTTAATAGTAGACATAAGAGAGCATAGTTCTAATGCAGCTTTTTGGGATATGTAGTTGATGTAGTTAAGGAGAAATAGAGTAATAGAGTACTTGTTCCTGTATATATTTTTTTAATTAAGCTTTTTTTTTTTTTTTTTTTTTTTTTTTTTTTTGGTAACCCAGAGATATGCCCAAAGTCCACCCCAGTAAAGGAAGTAAAGGATGGAGGGGAAAAATATATTATAAATATGAAAGACCATTAAGGTCATGTTACGTGTGTTGAAAGAAATGGGGGTATTTTACTGGGACCATGAAAGATTCAGGGAATATAAGTAGTTAAAGAAAGTCAAATTAAACTTTTTATTTAACCCCAGAGGACAGAAGTAGGAGTAATAGCTAGAAGCTGGTGAGAAGATTTACATTGGATGTGAGGAAATTTTTCCTAATGGTTAGAGCTACCTCAAAGGAAAAATGGGTTGCTGTGGGAGCTCCAGTCACATCTCACTATTGGCCTCCAAAGAAAAGATACCTTTTGGGGAATGCTCTTGAGTGGATTCTTATTTTTATTGGACTAGATAGTCTCTGAGGGCCCTTTCAACTCAGACTTTGTATAAACAGTCTGAGCATGTGCTTGTAAACATCATGTTATTGTTTGCAGTCAAAGGCTGACGTGCCATGGAGGAGAATATCAATCTATAGGTTTGTCTTCCCTTCTGTTGTAACTTGTAAAGTGGAATTACCATATTTTTCTTCCTAGACGTTTTATTTCAGTCACAGATGGAATGAATTTTGCTTCTGTGTCAAAGTGGTTTAATACATTTTGCCCCTTCCCCCCCAAATCAACCACCATTGGTTTTCATATTAAGACCTCTCCTATTTTGTTGCTTGGATTTTATCATTTTCCCCTTTGATTTTTGGTGCTTACTGTTTCCATTCCCTCCCTTAACCTTTCCAGTCTTCTCTATCCCCTTTGGCCACTTTCCTTTTACTTTTCCATGAAGCTTTCCCTTGACTACTTTGGACCACACCGGTCACTACCACTACCTGGTTTAGGGTTGTTAAGTTGAGAGCTAATAAGGACCTTAAAACCCCCTAATTTTAGAGAGAAGGAAGATGAAAGCTTTCAGAAGTTGTTTCCAGATCAAGATGAATGTAGTATTTATTGTCCATAATTGATATAGCTATGGAGAATAAATGCTACATTCCCTTTGATGGTGAGCTACATGGGCATTGATGGTATGCTTAAACTGGGCATTGAAGTTGCAATAGTAGCCTGTAGCATAAGCCTACAGAAAATAGGGTTATCAGTTAATTGGTTAATTAAGTAGTAAGATGATGAGATACATAATTTGATAAAGTGGTATTACATGCAAGTTACCAGCCCGATGACTACCTAACTACTGTCCTTAGTTGACAGGTATTCAATGCAGACCTCCCCAAATGCTACATTTCCCAAGGGCACTCTCTACTGGGACTACTGTCATGCTGCACCATTCTGAGCTTATTCCATTTGTGATATAGTGCTGGCTTCTATTCAATATTGATCTAAGTATACAAAAAATGGAATATGAAGTAGTCACTGAAATATTGAAATTATAAACATCTCAATTAGTTCACTCTATATCTGAGAAAGTTATTTTAAGCCAATCAAGTTTTTATATTTTTATTGCAAAGATAATCTTCACTGTGGCCTTATGTATTATTGAAATATGATAAAAATAAAAGTACCAAGTAATTTTCAACATCCCTATTTCTCTGTTCCAGGTGAAAAGGGGGAAAGGATTCAGGGAAGTATGTTCAGTAGCAAAAAACTTTTAAAAAAAAAGAAAAGAAAAGGGCTAGCTTTTACAATCACACATGAAAATATCATTCTCTATATTCCAATATGGTACATGACATCAGTCAGGTAGTTACAGTCAATGTCATAGTGATTTAATTTTTCTTTCAGCAAATCTTAGGGCTCTTCCAGTTCTCAGAGAAGTGAAATTCATTGTAGATTCTTTTACAATGACATGTTGGACAGTGGTTGTCAGGACTTGAAGTAAAGAAAATATAAAATTAGTAGAACTTATAAAATGGTGGGACAAGATGATTTGGAGATTTTATAGTCTAATATCCTCATTTCACAGATGGAAAACTGTGGTCTAGAACGGTGAAATAATAGGCAGTAGAGAGACAGGATTCAAACATTAGGACTTCTACCTTCCAGTGCTTTTTCCACTATTCTGGAGTGCAAATATAAAATCTACACTCTAATTAGGCATGATGAAGGTTAAGGAATTTATAACAAATGAGGATGTCAGGATCTCAGATACCAGCTACAGTTGTAATTGGCAGTCAGAGAATCTAAGGGGTCCTAGAATCTACATAGACAGGTAAGCTGGATACTGTAACGTGTATCTTATTCTGAGGTCAGAACCTCACAGCTGGTTTCTAATTACATATTTCCTGACAAATAAGGAAGTACTTACAGGATATTAATGGGGAAATAACTATATTTGACTGGGCACGAGAAATAAAGAGGTAGTTGTAAGTATTCAGAGAATCCTAGGATATCAGAGGTAGAAGGGTCCCTTAAAGATCACTGAGTATCATCTGTACTTCCTTGCACAGTTGAAGAATTGAGACCCAGAAATGTTGTGACTTAACCAAGCTTACGTAGCTAGTTAGTGCTAAATTCAGAACTGAGCTCTAAACCTGTTTATTTCTGGTGTGGTGCCCTTTCCCCTAAATCATGATCTACCTATGAAATACTAAACCGTTTGGTCATGGAAAAAATATTGAAAATGCTGACAAGGCTCCTATGGACAATATGCCTACTATGCTAGAATCAATCAGATTAATGCTTCTTAATTATGTTAGTACTGTACCATCACTCAAGTTTATAGATACCAGCCGGTAGTGAGTTGAAGATTTACAGTTATCTATATTCATCTGACACTAAAGATAGACTGTGAGTAACTTGAGCATCTTAATTTCAGGGGCTTATGGAATCTTCAAATTTCTGGACATTCTGCAGAGTAAGCTCTTTTTTTTTTTTTTTTTAAATTCCCAAGCAAGCATTTGCTTGGGTTTTACCCCAGAGACACTGGAGCAGAGACTGGGGAAGCTAGTATTTATTGTGCTTATATGACTTTCTTGTCACTTGATTTCCACTTTTCTGGCTGCTAGCTCTTTATTTATAGTCACTCTCTTTGGCTGACTTTAGTCTTCACTTTTTCCATTCAGTAATTTTACTCTACAGACCAATATACTCTCTTAGGATAGCTTCACAAAATAGAATTCAAATGTTCTGACTTGTGTAGCCTCTAGCTTTCACAACATCTTATACAAAGAAAGCTAATTTTAGATAGACTCATTTAAGAGTTGAGAACAAATCTGGAATTTCAGAAATTTTGGGCTATTTTTTAAGAAAAAAATCTTAATGATTATCCAAGCCAGTGGTGTTAAACTCAAATAGGAAAGGGAACCACTTAACTGTACACAAGGATATTAAGTTGGAAAAAATATTAACATTATTTATGTTTTGCTGCATTTTTATTTATTTTGTTAAATATTTCTCAATTACATTGTAATCTGGTTCAGTCAGTAGTCAGTTTTGTGGTCCACATGTGGCTCTAAAACATATATTTGACACTTCCAATTTGATCTAATCCCCATATTTATTTTAACCAATGAGGAAGCTGAGCTCATAGAGATAAAGTGACTTGATGAAGATCAGGTCAAGCTCATATCTTGTGAATATTTAGTCATAGATAGAGACATCCAGGTATTCCTCAAGTGTGTGAAACATGTTAAGTACCACCTGGGAAAGTTTGGTAGAGTCAGAAAAATAGATGACTGTAGGACAAAAGAACTAATTAGAAAAAGCAAATGGGTTCAGCTGTGAAATTTCCCTAGAAAGCATTTGTATAAGAAATCTACAGGCTATAACTTGATAAATGCAAGAGGGAGAAATTGAAGGAGAAAGAAAAGAATAGCTGCAGAGGACAAAATGTGTTAGTGAGGGAAAAACTACTATGAGAGAGAAGAAATCAAAATCCAACATTATTCTCTCAAAGATAAAATTTAGGACCACCTTTGCCTTGATATCTAGAGCAGTAATTACTACCCGTATATTCTTCCTTTTCCTTCCACTTTTTCCCAGAGGCAGCATAAGCCTAAACTGGATTTAAATCTACTTTCAATAGAGAATAAAACAAAATTATTTGTATGCCACTGAGTGGTTTGTGTCTCGGGAACCTGAGAGTTAAGAAATTATATTTTTATTTATTCCCTACCTCTTTCTCACGATTTTAATCACTAGCAACAGTGACTGAAGTGCTAAGCCCAAGATTTAGCTCAGGTACTATAAATTATTGCCTAGTTCTACCATGGATGTGTTGACCAGATGTACCTTGACTACTCATTGATAACTTGGAGATGGGCTTCTATTGACTGTAAATTTATATGGTGATAATTCATTTACTTGGCTCAGGTAGGAAAATAAAATATTCTTCAAAGTAGATTTCCTGAAAGTTAGACAGTTTTTGCATGAATTCTTTTAATTTTAATGACTTTGATGAATGAATAAATAAATAAAAAATTCTTTGTCGTATGTTGGGTCAAATACATAAAGTGAGAATATAAATGCAAAAATGAAACAACTTCTTCCCTCACTAAGTTTGCCTGGTAATAGATAATGGGATCATAGATTTGGTGTTGATATAAAGCATATTGGGTTGGGGAACTAGCTAATAGTTTCATTCTGAGGATTTCCAGGGATGCTATGTTGATCCATAAGTCATTGACTTGACATCTTTCCATATGGAAACAGGGGAAAGGGAAAGTGAATAGTACAATGAAATAAGACAGCTTACAAGAGGGCCAGAATAGGTGGCTGGAATAAGCTGTAGCTTAAATTTCATTACATCTTTTCTAACTATGTTAAACAGAGTATGATGATCATAATTTAACTTCTTCCTGATTGCTTGATATTATTTTCAATTCATTTCCACAAATATTTATTAAGCACACATGACACATTATGCTACGTGTTATCCAAAGACAAGAACTAGAGGAGCTTATTAAGTGTAATAAGGGGCATGCAACAAATACACAGATAAGTAAGTAAAATTAATTTTATGAGACTAAAAACTGGGGAAATCAGGAGAAGCTTCCTGTGGGATGTGGTATCTCCTATGACCCTTGAAGAAATCTGAAGATTTTAAGAGCCAGAGCTGAGGAGGAAGAACAATCTGGATATGGGGGAATGGAGCCTGTGAGAAGACATGGCAGTGAGAGATGATGGTATGTTTAGTTTGGCATAAAAGCTAATAAAATAAGTAAAATGTCTTTTAAAAAGTGTGTGTGTGTGAGCCACACTGTGAATAGCTTGAAATATTAGGCTGAAATTTGTATTTTATTTTGGTGTCAATGGATAGATACTGAAATTTTTGAGAAGAGAAGTTACATAGTTTGACCTGTATTTTAGGAATATTAATTTGTCAGTGTCCATAGAGGATGAACTGAAAAGAGAAGAGACTGGAAGCAATTGCTAGGTGAAAGAAAAATAATTTAATCTAAATAGTTTCTGATAGTGTAGGGCTATTATAATCATATTTATTTTAAAACATTTCAACAACATTTGTAAATTACCTATTATAATTTAATGAATTAGTATTTTTTTCAGAAAAATAATTTTTTCAGGGATGGGGGGGACAAAGGAATGAGCACAATAGAAAAAAATTGTATTCCATTGTATGAGTTAATATGATTTTGCTTAATAGCCTTTATATCCTTTATTAGGTGCTCGCAAAAAGCCTCCTTTGGAGGAAGAGATAATAATTTTTTGTCATTAAAATCAAGCTAAGCGTTACAAATAAATAACAAAATGAGTGATTAGTTGGAGTGGAAACATGATATAGGGGAAAGAACTTAGAGGCTGGACACAGAAAACCAGTCAGGAGAGTAGTGGATTGTGATCTTGGGTAAACTACCTCAGTTCTTTGAATTCCCATTTTTTTCGTTGTAAACCAAGGTTGCTGGATTAAAGGATTCTTTCTACCTCTGATATTCTGTGAAGGTTAAGAAGCTAGGAAACAAAGCAATCATAAAACATTTGGGATTTATTGAAACAACCTGCCTCCTAGTTGCTCTTTTAGGCCACAACAGCCCTAATTTGGGTGATCTAACCTCAGAGCTAAGAGATTAAGTGAGTTTAGTCAATCCTAAAGCAGCACAATCTAGTTACTTTGCCCTGCCTCAAGATCCGATTTCCCGGAAATGTCTTTTCTTTATTGAAATAAAAGGAATTTGCTTTTCAGACCTTGGGCACACTGCTGCCATAGCTGCTAGTGGCACTTCAGCTCAGTAAAGCAGGCTCACTCATTCCAGATCAAAACTCTCTAAGGTAGAACAGTAATGGATACCCCAAAGCACTGTCCTTCTTCCTTGGGCTAGGTTACTCTTTCAGGCCTCCAGGTAGAGTAGCACCAGCTCCTAAATAACTCTCATAGACATTATCACTAAACATCATTTATAGATGGAGTGGAAAGGATTTTCTCTTTGAGCAGCTATCTCAGTAGTTTCAGGAGACTTTTTTCAGTGGCAAGGGTGGGGAGATGGAGGTGTGTAAACACCAACTGATGTTTGTGTTTTGGTGGTATGAATTAAGACTGATCTTATATAAGATAAAATGAATAGTTTCTTATTTGATATTGATGAGATCTAGATAAGGGGTGCCTAAATGAAATTAGGTTTAATTGAGGTCTAGTGGCAGGTTCGGAGTACAGGGAGTCAAATAGAGCTACCCTGCAATCCCTTTGGATTCAGCGCAAGAATACGGAGTTAAATGAGGTCTAGTAGCAGCGCAAGAGTCCTCTGTAAAGGAATTTACAGACCCAAAACCTAGATTGATTTAAAAAAAGGTTTATTGTAGAGTTTGGAAGTAAGGTTAAAAGGTAGGAAGACATCAGAACCAGGGTTGGTTCCGGTGAGCAGAAATCCTTGACATGGCTGGTGTAAGGATGCCATGTTTGGGACCTCTGCAAAGAGTGGACTCCAGTTTGGCTCTTTTATAATAGGGGGCTTTGAATAACCTGAAGGGGCTCATGGGTGGAGTCCCAGGTTGGCTTCTGGTTTGAGTTTCAGCCCGGGTTAGAATTTGAATAGAACTGGGTTTTTAGATAAGGATGAAACTGTGCTTGGGGTGGAGTCCCTTCCATGAGGTAGAGTCCTAGGAGATTTTAAGAGTTTGGGGGTTTCCTCATCATCCCCCCCACCCCCAAGCAGTTAAAACTTAAATTCATTTAAGAAAAAAAAAAAGACTTGGGGCAGTGTCCCTTATTGAGGTAAGGTTGAAGAATTTTCTCCAAGGATCTTCAGAGTAGTGGGGTCCCCTCTTCAATATGATTTGAAGGCCCCTTTTGTCCAACAGTATTTCTCCTGTGAGCCTATACAGTTACTTGAAATCCTATTATTCATATGCTTTAAGATATGAAATCCCAAATATTTGTATTCCTTTGTTTTAAGATCAGTCAACAAGCATTTAAATGCTTGTTAAGTATCAGTCATTATCTAAATATGGAAGATACAAGGCAAAACATTCTCCCTTCTCTCTCTCTTTCTCTCTCTCTCTCTCTTTTTGTTTCTGTCTGTCTGTCTCTCTCTCTGTTTCTGTCTCTCTCTGTCTCTCTGTCTCTCTCTCTCTCTGTTTCTGTCTCTCTCTGTCTCTGTTTCTGTCTCTCTCTGTCTCTCTCCCTTTTCATCTTTTTCTGGAAATTTAATAATCAAGGAAGCTCTGAGTTAATGACTATCACATTTTTTATAATAAAATATTTATTAAGATGTATGAAAATTTTAATAATAAAAGATTAAATAGCAAAGACATAAAAGTAAACAAACTTCTCCGATGCCAGATAATAAAAGGAAAAGCAAGAAGTGATAGCATTGGTTGACAAACAGAGAAAAACTACTTCTCCCTCAAGGAATAACTTGGGAGTGAATGGAAGATGCAATTAATTTGGTTGATGTTCCTTGTCTATCCCACTTTTCTGCAGGTCACTATCTTGCTTCTTCTGTCTCATTTATAGTTAGCAATTGTGGAACGGTCTCACTTTGGATCTTCATATACTTAATTGCTTCTACCAACTTCTGCTCCTTGCCATCACTGTTCTATAATCAAATGATTTGGAATAGAATCCTGGGACTACACATCCAGTTCCTTCATCACTTCTGTATGTCATGCCTTTTGCTATTACTGTCTATCTGACTTTGCAGAATTTTCTTTAAGTTCACATGTCAGATCATTAGTACTTGGAAACTCTGGGTTTCCCCAGCTCACCAGCAAATACCTTATTTAAAAATAGATGTTTCAGTTATCACATTTCTATGGTAATGGTTCTATGAATGAATCTTGGATGATAATATTTGTGAGACTTTGGAAAGTGACTGAAGCTTTTTGTCCTTTAGATTCTTTTTTTTTTTTTTTTTTTTTTTTTTGGTAACATGTAGATAATCATGGTTTAGCAAGGTTGATTTGATAGTCAAATGAAATAAAATATAAAAGCATTTACAGAATAAATAAATGTAAAGAGCATGTTATTATCAAAATAAGGATATATTACAGTTCATTACATTGGAATGTAAGCTCATTGAAATCAGGGACTATTTTGTTTTGGTCTACATATTTTAATGCCTTGCTCTGTAATAGGAATATACTAAATAATTGTTGAGTTGAATTAAATAACCCCTTGAGTGTTTATAATACTTTGCACATTTGCATATGTCATCTCATTTGATCCTCATTACATTGTTGTCAGATAAGCAGAGATAGGCATTGGATAAATAAGTTGTTCAAGGCTTTAGGATAAGAAAATCATTTAAATTAATTTAACCCCTATCCTGCAAATGTGGAAAGGAGGAGCCAGAGAAGTTCACAAAGATAATGAATGTTAGAACCTTGGTTCTAACTCAAAGGCTGTTGTCTGACTCTAAGTCCATCAAAGAACAGGGGTATTAGTGATTTTATTGTAATTATAAATCATTTAAATTCTTAGTGTAATAATAAAAATTGTAGGTATGATACCAAAAATGCCCTCCATATTTAGAAATAGATGCACAAAATCTCCTCCCCTTTTCCTGCACTCAGAGCAATTGCCTTTCTTTAATTTATATTCTGATGTTTTGCTATCTTTTTTTTTCTTTTTGATAATTTTTATTTTATTTCTGCAATTACATTTAAACAAGTAGAGATTATTATTATTTTTTTTTAATTGGGCTTCAAATTCTCTCCCTTACTTACTTCTTTCCCTTATGCTAACTATGCATGAGACAGAAGAAGCAAGATAGTGGCCTGAAGACTGTGGGACACATAAGGAACATCAACCAAATTAATTGCATCTTCCATTCACTCCATAACAAGTTAATATATATTTTATATGTGTAGTCATACAAAATATTTCAATATTAGTTACAGTGCAAACACACACATGAAAAAACAAAACAAAACAAAAAATAAAAATTTTTTAAAAAGTCTGTTTCAATATGTTTTGCTTTCTTTTTAATAGCTTCAGTGACATCCACATCACAGTTTGTGGACTGGGAAGCTGCCAGATTTTGAATCCCATTTCATAGATCTCTGACTTAGTCTTTCAATTCCTACCTGAACTCTTCAAAGAAGCTTGTCAGTGAGGATTGAGATCAAGCTGTTTGTACTACTCTGCTGTTCTTTCATTGTTGATGTGTGCGTGATTGTTCCAGGAATCTCTATCTGGTGCAAACTTAAAAGTAACTTTGACAGTTTGCTTGATGCTCAGATTTCCAGTTACTCTCTCTATATGTGTTTAAATTTTGAAGAAACCTTCCTTTGGGAAGCCATCTGGATTTGTTGGAAAATTTTTTTACATTAAGAGTTAGGATTGCTGGTTCTAGTTTTCTCTCTGCTGGTGGCCAGAGACATAACCTTAGTAATGTCATAGGATTAAGATTTTTTTTACAAATAACATCTCTCTTTGTAGTAGCAAGCAATTAGAAATTGAGTGAATGACCATCAATGAAGAAGTTATAGTATATGAATGTAATGAAATATTGTTTTATAAGAAATGATCAGCAGACTAATTTCAGAAACAACTGAAAAGACTTATAGGAACTAATGTTGAATGAAGTGAGCAGAACCAGGAGAACATTGTAGACAGTAATAGCAAGATTATGTGATGATCAACTACGATAGACTTAACTCTTTTCAGCAATGTGGGTGATCCAAATCTATTACAATAGATTTGGGATGGAAAATGCTAGCTGCATCTAGAGAGAGAAGTATGGAGACTGAATGCGAATTAAAGAATAGTAATCTCGCTCTCTTTTTCTGTTTGATTTTTCTTTCTCATGTTTTTTTCCCCTTTTGGTCTGATTTTTCTTGCACAGTGTGACAAATATGGAAATATGTTTAGAAGAATTATACATATTTAATCTACATCGGATTAATCGCTGTCTTGGGGAAGGAAGAAGTGGGGGAGGGAGAGAGAAAACATTTGAAACACAAAATCTTACAAAAATGGATGTTGAAAACCATCTTTACATGTATTTGGAAAAATAAACTACTATTGAGGAAATTTTTTAAAACAAAGTCACAGGTGGGTCAAGAACCTATGTGAGAGGTGCATACAGGATTAGAGAGGAATAGAGAGACTGCAGATTTGTTGCAAGGGTTTAAATATATATATATATATATATATATATATATATATATATATATTTGCATGCATTAAGCACTGTCATTTTGATATTTCTTTAGCTCCAACAAATATGCAGTGTGAATTTAACCATGAAATTTTTTTTGTGCTAAAAAGAGGAAAGGCTCCATAGATGAGTAACTGTAATTGGCCACTTTACATGATAAGTGCATTGGAGGGATGCAAAACAAAATGCTAAATGAGATCTTAGGAGAGATGAGGGAATACTTTGCATTTGTGTAGAATCCTTGAATTTCAGGGTAGGAAGGGGCCTTATAGATCATTTAGTTCAAACTTTCATTTTGCAGATGAGGCATTTGAACCTCAGAGAAGGGAAGTGACTTGTCTCATGTGACATGGGTAGTAATTAGCAGAATAAGGATTTGAGGATCGATTTTCTCACTCTCATTAAACACTTTTCCTACTATACCTCTTAATTGTTTTGAACCTCAGTTCCTTCCTTTGTCAAATGGAAAATGCCTATCTCACAGAGGTTTTATGAGAATCTCATGAGATTAAAGATAGGAAAGTATTCACCACACAGCTAATATATGTGTGACCTCAGAAAATCACTTTCTCTCTGTGGGGCTCAGTTTTCTCATCTCTATATTGAAGGGATTAAATTTTATGGCCTCTGAGTTTTCTTCCAATTTTAACATTTTAAGATATCATCTACATATAGAGATTCCCTGATTTTCAGTTAATCCTCTCATCCTTAGAACTTTATTTTGTAATAGTCAAATGTAATTTTTGTTTCATATAATGAGGTATAGTTATCCACATGTATTTCTTTTCTTCTTCAAACCCATTAGCTTCATTTGGTCAGAGCCTATGTCATATATTGATGTTTGCTTCATATGGGCAGGGACAATATTTTATCATGTGCAATGAAGCATTTTGCAACCCTTAAAGTATTATATAAATGCTAGTTATTGCTATTATTATCTAAACTTTGCATCTATCCTGTCAGCCTTTACAATGTTCCTCACATAGCTGGTGCTCAAATATTTGTTGAATTGAATTATGTAAAATAAAATCTACCTCTCCATTGGGGAATAGCTAAACAAATTGTGGTAGTTCTCTGCCCCAGGAAACAATGTCTATGAAGAATTCAGAAGAGTAAAGAAAGAGACAAGATGTGATGTAATGAAGAAGAATACATACAATGACTACAACAATATAAATGGGAAGAAAAAAAAATAAAAAAATCCTGATTGACATTGTATGATTTTAATGAACAAGTTTGGCCTTGGAGAAGGATTTTTAAAAAAATGTACCTTCTTTCCTTCAGTATAGAAACAGGAGATTATAAATGTGGAGTACTGTATATATTACCAGTTATAGTTGATGAGTTAGTTAATTTTTTTGAGTCAGTTAATTTTGATGGACTTTATTTTACTTGTTTTGTTTTCAAGGGATGGCTTACTAGGTAGAAGAGGAAGGAGAGATATTTGAAAATGTGATGTAAAAACAAAAGATATAAGTAAAAATAAGAAAAAAATTAAAAATAATGTTCAGTTTCCACAGTTTCCTCTTATGTAATTCAGGAATGAAAAGTGCTTAGAGATTTTAAAATGTTTTTACATTGCTTGTCAGTGAATCTCCTTCTAGTTGTTTTTTTGTGAGATGAAAGAGCCATGGTGACATGCATAAAACATTTCAAAATCACCTAAACATGATGCTATGAATGCTGAGGAAAATTATAGGCATACATTTAAGATGCCATTTTTATAAGCCTTGAGACTGTTTTGGTACTCTGAAGAAATTATATATTTCATAACGGTTTTATATCATGTATAAACCAGATCCATTCATCACCATGTAACTAGTAAAAAAGAAGCTGTTTCAGGGCCTTGGCATGTAAAATCTTTTTGCAAACTATTTTTGCATGTTTCTTCTTTTTCTATCTCACAACCTTTTTTCTCTTCTTTTATATTTATGGGCAATAAGTGGGTTAATAAAAACTACCTCCTCTGGATTCACTAAATTACACCTGAATTTAATCATTAAATAGAAGTTTGCTTGGGAACTCATAAAACAGAGGGAAAAGGAGCAAACTGGCATTTAGTGCATTGAGCAAGGAAGAACTGACCTCACTTTTACCCAAAGCTCAAATCAGCCTTAGAACTGACTCTGTTTTGAGGACCTTGTTATAGTCACAACATTTAGGCCCTGTCTGCTCTCTGTTGTTGTTATTTTATAGGGATTCTCCTGTGGAGGCACCAGTGTGTGGCAAAGAAATTGTTATATTTGTATTTTTTAACACAAAGAAGCTAAAACTTGTGTCTTTTTGAGTAAACTTTTCTGATGCAGAGCCTGAGCCAAGGGGTTTGAATGATGTGCAGAAATCAGATACTGGAGATTATCCTACCATTCCTTAAAAGTGATCTTCAAAGATAAGGAAAAAATGAGTTCTAGATAGAAAGATTTATAGCTAACCCACATGGCATTGTAAGAGTCAGGAGCCATGGGGTCTTGAGTCATAAGATCCCAGATTTAGAGCCAGAAGCATCTTTGGAGATCATCTAATTCAACCCTCATTTTACTTTCATAAAAACAGGTTCAGAGAGGTTAATTGACCTTTTTCGGTTACTCCAAGTATTGTCAGAGAAGGGATTTAAAGCAAGCTCTTGTGGTTTCAGTGCCAGAGATTTTTTCCCTTCAGTTATATCTTGACATTGTATTATTGTAAGTCATAGAATTTTGCTGTTCTCCATCCTACTGGGTTAGAGGTTCATAGGATCATAGCTTAAGACCTGGAAGAGTTTTTAGAAGCTATCTAGTCCAACTTCCTCCTCCCTTTTAGGATGAATATTTGAAGGTCATAGAAGTTGCATTACTTGCCTACAGGGTAGTAACTAGCAGAATGTGAATCCCCAAGTAAAGTTCATTACCCACATGTCAGTAAATTCTTTGAGAGGAAGCACCATGATTGATTTATCTTGGTATCTTTCAGTTCCTAGCATTATTGTATGTAGTAGTAAAAGCTAGTTGAATAGATGGCCTATCTCACTAGCTTATTGATTCCTTTTATGAGGATCCTTGTATGGAGGTACCTTCATATAGCAAGGAAATTGTTCTATTCATGTTTCTAGTAGAGAGATGCTAAAACTTAATTGTCTTTTGAGCAAATGTTTCTAAGGCAGTTTGAGCCAAAATAAGATTTCTCCCAATTTATATGAAAATGATACATGCATGTATGTATGTATGTTTGTGTATATGTGGACAAAATCATCTATTTCTATATCCATATTATCTATATCTTTATCTATATCCAGTCTCCCTTACCTAAGCTGCAAGTGCCAAGGTTGTTAATATTTTTGTCTTACTCTCTTTGGCACAGGAAATTTGACCTATTCCATTTCTGACCTTGATCCATTTGTCCTTTTTAGACTACCTAGTAGGAACCTACTCTCTCAGACTCACCATATTAATGATGAACTTTGTGCAGACATTTGATTTGTTTGTCCCCTGAGGCTCATTAAGATAGCCACTAGCCTCGGTCTACCTGGAAGCATGGATAACAGGTATGTACTAACATAAATGATTTGAAGATTATCTGGAAAAAAAGCTTGAACTTGTCAAAATATAAAGTATTAAATACCAAGTCAATTTTTCTTTTACCTATACCTTTGCCTCATTAGAAAGTCATGTTATTAGTGAAATATTCAAGATATATGTTGATTTAAGAAAGTCATATATATGGAAATATAAAACACCATATATATATAAAATAAAGAACATTTACAAAATTGTTTATAAAAATATCATCCTAGCATTACTATGAATAGACAGCCTTCTAATTCATTTAAGATATAATTTACTATAATCTGATTTACATGATTTTTCAAAGAACATACTTATTAAGTTAAGCAAGACACATTGGGAGTCCAATAACTTGTGCTTATGTGTTTTTAAGTGTTAATAAAACTGCTCCAGTTAGTCCATTTGTAATAATAAAATGGTCTAGTCAACTGGAGAAGGTAATTTCTTGCTGTTTCTGGACCATGTGATAGATAAAATTGGATGATCCCAGTGGACAATTAGGAATTTGCTAGTTAGTGTATAGTAGTATTCTGTGTTTTTGAGTTTGAAAGATTATTGTAGTAGTACATGACTACCTCTGAAAACTATTCCAACAGACTCTCAATTGTGGAATGTTGTCCGGAATGATGTGGGTTGTTTACACCTGTGGCAGAAATAAAGAGACAAATAATCCATTACCTATGACAGAGTCTTAACAGACAAGTGGAGGAAAGTGCCAGATTTGGAGTTGGGAACTCTGAATTCAAATGCAGATATTATTCTTATTTCTGTGACTACTGGAAAGTTGCTTAACCACACTGAGATTCAGTTTTCTTATCTATGAAATGGGGATAATAATGCTTCTATTAATGATCTCACATTTTATGGTGATTTTCTAAGTCTTTCTTCAATATGGCAAACCTCTAAGAATAGGTGAACATCAACTTATGACAGGTAAAGTGGTTCCAGATGGACACAGAGTAGAACAAAGCTTCTGTGGAGTGGAGTGGTGTGGAGATACTCATTCTCACAAAAAAGAGAGCTTGATGGGAGACTAATGTGCTTGTTATCTGAATACTACTTTAGGTAAATTTGAAGAGGTTCATCAACAAAGGACTAGGCATAAGTAATGAGTATTTTTGGTTATAGCAAGGCATGAAATTATCCACTAAGGTGAGGTAGGTTTGTAATGTAGGATCATGGAGGAAGTAGGGCTATACACTTTTCTTTTAGTCATTGCAACTCATGAGGGCTTTCCCCCAGGTAGTTGAAGGGTTTTGATCTACTTTGGTGGGTGGTTCCCATTTGGAGGACTGGAAGGATTGCAAATAAGCCTAGGATTACTATTTAACTTTTCATAGTGAGGCATTTTGTCTTTAAGCACTTTAATCTTAATCAAAATCCTCAAAATCAAGGTCTTTGTGTTAATCTCTCTTGTGTTCCCCACAGTGCTTAACCTCTTGCAATAGTCAACAAATATTGGTTGAAAGAATAGGTGTTCAGTAAATATTTGTTGAATGAATGAATGAAAATCCTCTTGGGTGAAATCCCCTTGGAATTCAGTGAATTTTTAGTCAACGCATATCATATGGAAGGTACCCTACAAGATACTGGGTATATAAAAAGAACACAGTGCCTGTTTCCAAGGAACTTCTAATCCAATGTAAAATGTGTATGATATAGAATATGATACTTGAGTAAAGATGAAACATTTAAAAGCAATCTGGGAAAATTTGAAAAAAAGAGGATAGTGGAAGGGGTGATGAATTTGTAGTCACATTTGCCTTCCAACACTATTGTTAGTCACCATTTCGGTGATTTCGTCATTATTCACTCCCTTTTTGTGAGGGAGGCAAAGTTTTATATGGGGACAGAGGGGTGATGTCAAAAGCCAACCTGGGGAAGAAAGCATTTTGGGCTTCCTGCTGCCTATCCCGTGAAAAGGGCCTCGTCTGTGTCAAACCAATCATCCCCCACTTTGGTGGGATCTTGGCCCGGTTAGGGTTAGCAATGCCCCAGCTCGGTGCCCATCCCCATTAGCCCTCTCCCTGGGCCCTTTCTCAGGTGGGGGACTGCTGGGCTCACGGGGCTGCGGAGGAGGAGAGATGACAGGTTTTGCTTTCCGGGGGACTCATTCATTCTCTGTGTTTCCTGCATGCCCCCGCCCTCCAGGACAAGAGCGACCTGGGATCTTCCCGCGTTTTCTCAGTAGGAGTCCAGGATTCGCGGGAGAAAGCTCGGATTCTTCTGAATCTCCTTGTGATCGTCTGCACGTGTGATGTCTGCTGGAGCCCAGCTCGCTCACCTGCTCTAACTCCGGGCAGCGCCCCCGGCCCGGGCAGCTCCCTCCTTTCCCATGGCTCCTCCAAGACTTCCATCTCCTTCTCCAGCTCGGAGTGCGGGATGTAGCTGCCAAAGAGAGGCGGCAGTGTCAACTCCGAGCCGGCCGTTTGGAGGTCTGGAAGCCCTCAGTCATGGAGAAGGGGCCGGAGCGCCCGAGGCTCGTCTCCCATGTCTCGGTGCCGCCTTTTTTAAATTAAAAAAGATTTTTTTTTTTCAATTTTAAATTGGAGATTTAAAGAGATGCTCCTTTCCCAAACCTATCAGGCAGTCCCAGGTAAAAGCTCCCAGAAACCAAGAGCAAATCGCGGAGGAAATGGAAGAGATGAGTGGAGAAGCCTTAGTGCTTTAGGGGACACTGAGGTGCAGGTGGGTTCCTCTGAGTCAGGCGCTGAAAAGAAGTTTTCAGCAATGCCCCTCATTTCTCTGCACCTCTGTTTTCTGATCTGTAAAATGGGGAGATTGGACTAGATGACATCGAAGTACCTTCTCTGTCTAAATTTCTGGTCTTTTAGCAAATCAGCAAAAGCTTCAAGGGCCTTAGATTTCAAGGCGGAAGGACCTCCCAAGTCACCCAGTCCACACCCTTTCTTTGCAGGTGAGGAACTGAGCCTTAAAGAATGGTGCAGATTGGCACGAAGTCACAGAGCTGGGTCAATAATTGTATTCACACATAAACCCTGTGACTCAAAATCCAGTACTCCATTCACAGTAATTAGGCTTGAAGACAATCCCGTGCTTCTGAGTCAAGCAGCCTATAACAGGATAAATGTTTCCAACTCTTCAGTCTACATTGGAGCAAATGAGAAGAAAGAATAGCAGAAGAAAGAACATACCATACTTCATTTTAACCCCCAAACATGTGTAAAGTAATTTCAAGCAGTAGTGTGAGCCAATGATTTCAGGGCATCAAGACTGACCTCATTAGGGCCATTTGTGTCTTGGACTCCTTAGCAATTTGGTGAAACTCATCCATCCTTTCTCAGAATAATGTTCTTAAACCTGTGAAGTAAAATATATAGGGTTACAAAGGAAACCAAATTTAATGAAATAATTATCAAAATATATTTTAAAAAAGTTTTCAGGCCCTAAGTTTCTCAACCCTTAATTTAGGTGTTAGTGACAATTGAGCTCTGTTCAACTTACCTGAAGTTTAAAATTATAATGGAGAACCCACTGGTCAGGGCCTTGAAGGAAGCAAAAGATTTCAATGAAAATGATTGGAGAGTCTTCCAGGTAAGGGGTTGGACCTGTGTGAATCATGTCGTTAGGAGATTGTAGGATGAAAATCTAAGTCATTTTTTATAGAATTGTTCTTTCTTCTAGGACCATTTCCCCCCATGTGGAAAGTAGAGAGTTTGAAACATTTGTCTGTCTATGGGCTGCTTGATTCAAAGGCACTTGGATTGTCTTCAAGCATAAGACAATTCATTTGTGTCAGGCTGCAATTGGGATCTGTGGCACATATAGCGTTTGAGTGATTTCATTCTTCTTCCTGATGACAGGTTGTTTTCTTTCTCTATTCTGTTCTTTTTTTACTAGGGAGAAATGAAACAGCAGCGATCCAATGAATAATTGCTAGGAAGGCAGCTACCTAGGACAGAGAGGATCTCAGGCTTTTCTGATTCTTGTCATTGCCAGTATTTAATATTTATAGGTGGTTCACAGCACAATTCAATCAGTATTTATTTGACACCTCCTAGGTAGCATCCTTGTGATAGATACTGTAGGATGGTGGTGTCAAACTCAAATAGAAATAGGGGAGTCACTGAGCACATCCCATTCCTTCTGGTTGCATATTGACTTAAAAAACCATATATTAACATTATCTATGTTTTATTGTATTTTCCATTAACTGTTTCTCAATTACATTTTAATATGTACAGAAGCACTTAGAAATATAGTCTGGCACGAGCTGCATGCTTGACACCTTTACTGACCATCTACACAATGGACAAATCAAATGATTTTGATGATGAAATGATAAGAATAATGTTAGTAGCTAACATTAATATAATGTCTACTATGTGCCAGGGATTGTTGTAAGTGCTTTACAATTTACAGAAGCACATAGTGACTACTATTTAAGTGTTAACTATTATTTTAACTATTATATTAACTTATAAATCAAAGGACTAAAATTTAAGAGTATAGAATCAGAACAAAGGCATATTTTTTTTGGTTGTGGTAGAGGCAGATGGACTGTCTTCCCATCAGTTAATTTTTAGAATGACTAGATGTTAATGACCTCCAATAGCATCTATCATCCTTGGGAAGTGCTAGATAAACACAACAAATTCTCCTTTCCAAGTGCCCTTCTTCTATACTCCATGAGGTCATCACCCTTCTGTCTGGCTATATCCTTCTAATATTACTCTTTACTTCAGCAATTTCCTAATCAATTGCTTCTCAGTGTTACAGCTTATCACCAACTAACTTCAATTTTTCCTAAGATATATAAGGAAGATGAAAGCACAGAGAGTTAACAGAAGATAAAAGCATTTCACGGTGCTGTAAAAATGTTATCAGCAATCCTAAAGCTTACAAGGAATTGAGGCTGATTAGGCTAACCAAAAATCTTTTTTAAAGCTACATTGGGAAAAAGAGAGACTCAACAAGGGATATAACTTTTGGTTGGGGTTGATGGGTTATTTATAACTGATAACAAAGGGAAGGCAGAGCTGTTCAAGGATTCTTTTTTTCTTTTTCTCTATCAAGAAGAATGACCTTGTCATGGGAAAGGACAGGATAAAATTTGCTCAAAGGAAAGTGATACTCAAGAATAATAAGGAGGCAGTAAAAGAGGAACTAAAGCCATGAGGTGGTAAAGCCTATGGAATGCTAGGCTTTAGGTCAAGAAGAGTCATTTTCTAGTTCAAATCTAGCCTTAGACACTTAATAGCTTTGTGAGCCTGGGCAAGTCACTTCACCATGTTTGCTTCAGTTTTTTTTTTTCATCTATAAAATAAGCTAGAGAAGGAAATAACAAGCAAGTCCAATATCTTTGCCAAGAATATCCCAAAAGGGGTCACAAAGAGTCAGGACTGAACTACAACGAAAAGAGGAACTATTTGCCTTTGATGAATTCAGGTCATCTGGCACAAATTAGTTACATTGTCAGGGATTGAAAAGCTTGGCAGATTATTGGTAGTCTAGTATCAATGATTTTTGAAAGATTGTGAAAAATAGGAGGAAAAGTACCATAGGGCTAGAGATAGACAAAGGTAACCAAGTATATTCAAGAAGGTATAAAGTAGAATCTTTAGATTCTAATCCAAAAAGCTTGACATCCTAGAAACATTCTAGAAGAGGTCCTTGAAGTTATGGCTAGTGAACATAGCAAAGGAAGAAATAAGTACAAAGATACAGCACTGTTTTGACATACTAGTCTAATATAATTTGCTTTTTTGACAAAATTGCTAATTGGCAGGTCATTGTAATGCTGTACATATTGTTTCTTGATGGGGAGATCTTTGGGTTTAATCTAATAAATTGATAGAAGTATTAAGTGTAAAGTATTAGGTTAAAGAAATCAACTTCATTAGTATATGATCAAGATGGCAGCAAATTTAAATAGTTCTTTTAGGTTTACAAAGCACTCTCCCCAACACCATGAGATATGTAATACAAGGTGTATTTCTCTGAAAAAGATCTGAGTCTTTATAGTTTGCTGTAAGTCCAGTCAGTATTAGGCAGCAGTATAATACGGCAGCCAGAAAACATATGAAATTGTGGGATGAATTAAGAAAAATGCAATTTCCAGGAATAAGGAGCTGTTAGCTTCAGTATACTCTGTCCTGGCCAAATCACATATGGATTACTGTGCCTAGTTCTGGGTACCAAAGTTTAAGAGAGGCTTTAGTTACTTGGAGAGATTCCATTGAAGAGAACTGACAGGGTGAAATGTTAGCCATTTATTTCTCATTGAAATTTGATTCTCCAGAAGTGACATAAGTTCACTTGACTTCAGACAGTATTCCTGCCCCTGAAATAGTTAAACTCCATCCAAGTTGTCCAAGGATTAAGAATCCCAAATCTCAATCAAATCACTGGACCAGTGGGCTATTGGCAAAAGACTCTTAAAGTGGAGTGCATCGCCATCATTTGGAGGACAAAGTTCCTGTGCCTTAACTTTGCCACTACCTCCCTAGTCAGATGTTCTCCAGCATTCACACAAATCATCTTGGCTTATTGTTCATCTTAATAACAACCCATTCAAGATGGCAGCAAATTTAAATAGTTCTTTAAGGTTTACAAAGCACTCTCCCCAATACTATGAGATATGTAATACAAGCATTGTTAGCCCCATATTGAAGATGAGCAAATAGAAGCAGAGTTTAAGTGAGACATCCTGGGACACACCTGGCTAGTAAGTCTGTCTATGCTTAAATCCAAGGTTCCTGACTCCAAGATCAATGTATTTTTCATTCCCTCAGATTTTCTCTACTACATCAACCCTTAACAAGAAGTCTAGAGTTACAAATCATCCTTCATATTCCAACTCACTAAACTATCAAGGTCCAATGATGACTAATGGATAGGATCTCATGACTTCTGACATTGATAAATCCCAGAGAAGAGAGACAGGTTCAGAAAGTGTTTCAGGGTACAAGGTCACAAAATCAATAGTGCATATCTCTTTCAGTATACTTTATGCCAAAGACATTGTTGTTATTTTTGCTGTTCAGTCATTCTGAGTCTTTTGATCTCACTTGGGGTTTTCTTAACAAAGATCTTTATTTGCCACTTTCTTCTTCAGTTTATTTCACAGATGGAGAAATTGAGGCAAACAAAGCTAAGTCACTTGCCCAGCTTCACAAAACTAATGAGTGTCTGGGGCTAGATTCAGATTCAGAAAGAGGCTTCCTCACTTCAGACTTAGCACTCTATCCACGGCCGCTTAGCTGGCTATCCAGTTGCCCTAAGACTTTAAGCTATTTAAAATAAAGCTCAAAAGACAGACTTTTTTTTTCCTTTCAAAATACACATACAACAATGGGGAACTGAAATATAGGCACTGGGAGGAAGTTTTACCACTATACGCCAGTGCTACATTGTTACCTGTGTCTGTGCTGCTTCTTCTGTCCAAATATTTAGCTCCATACTAACAGTAGAAAGGCAGTCTGGGCCCAACAACTTAGACTAGCTCTGCATTTATATGCTGGCTGTAGGCATCCTTAGAGTGGGAAAAGTGTTGCTCTCATTATAGTTATTGGCAACAACTTCTGCCTTCCAGTTGGCTCAATTTCACTGCCTCATTTATTCCAATAACACAAAAGAAAGCATGAAAGAGGCTTTAAAGCATTTTTTTCTCTTATTAACCACATTGCACAAAAGAAAATATCCTCATTCTCTCTAGCGTATATACTCTATTGCTGGTAACCAGAAAGGAATCTTTAAAAATATGGAATAAATGATAATTTTAAGCTTTATAAAATTCTCTTTTAATCCAAAATTCAACTAAAAGGGGAAAATGCTCTGTGTTATGTGGTCTTATGTTTCTTCTATGTGTTTATATCTCATAGATAATTATAGTTATATATATATGCTTATGTTTATGTCTATCTGTACACATAATATACATATCTCACATGTAGCAAATATAATGAAAATGAGCTATATAATGTATTGCAACAAAGATATGAATAATGTAGGATGCTAGTCATGATGTATGATCTTTGCCAGATCATCCTCAGATTCGAAAATGGATTTTATATTAAATGTACAGATGCTACAGGAGCTCACAGACTATAATTGTATTTTAGCAGCCATCAGGATAAAGTGTGATTCATACTTTTGTCTCAAGTAGAAAATATGTAGTTTGCTTTAATAGTAAATATTAATTATTTTACTTAAAATACAACTGAAAGGTATCCAAAGTAATCAGGTAATCATTTATTGTTCCACAAGCAGGCCAGAGTCAGCAAACAGATCTATATTCCCCCAATTTTCAGATAAGACTTGGCAAAGGATAAAACATTAAGATAAAGGAGGGGCCATTCTGTATGATAGATGCTAATGAGAATTTAGATTACCTGACTCCCTGAAAGTGTCCCAGAAGTTGTATATCTTACATTTTAATTTGGAAACAGTTTCCTGAAGAGGTTATAATTCTACTTCCGTTAACATAATGGAAATCAATCTTCCTAAGCAAAGAATAAATGAATCAGGATCACAGAATTTTAGCATTGAAAGTGCCCTTAATATTCATCCAATTTAAACCATACTCAACAGATATTCATTCCCATTTAACATTACCAACTAGTGGTCACCTTCCCTCCATTTGAGGGGAATTCACCATCTTCCAAAGCATTCTGTCCCACTTTTGGACAACTCTGATTGTTAGAAGATTTTTCTTTTTCTTCCTCTCTACCCCCCCCCCCCCTTATTTCAAGGCCATATTATCCTCTTTAAAACTTTCAGCATTATTCCAAGTCTGCCCTCTGGGTCAAACTAAGGTCAAAACAAATTCTTCCTCCTCATGACACTTCTTCAAATAAATACTTGAACATGGCTATTATGTTTTGATATCATGAATCAAAATAATCTCTTCTTCTACAGGCTAAACTTTTAAAATTATTTTGGCCAATTACTATATAGCAATTTAAATTTCTTAAGACCTTAGGGCAGCTGAGTGGCATAGGGCAACTAGGTGGTACAGTGGATAGAGTGCTTGACCTGAAGTGAGGAAGACTTATCATTTTCTTGAGTTTGAATCTAGTCACAGGTAGCTCTGGAGAAGGAAATGGCAAATCACTATCTTTGCCAAGGAAGCACAAATTGGGGTAGCAAAAGTTTGAAATGACTGAAATGGCTGAACAGCAGCTAAAACAATAACAATGTTGTTAGAATATACCAAAAGAGATGTACACTGATTTTGTACCATTGAACCTGTTTCTTTTCTCTTGAGTTAATCGGTGTCATAGATTATGAGTTCCCATCTATTAGACATCATTGGACCTTGATAGTTTAGTGAGTTGGAATATAAACCATGATTTGTAATTTTGGACTTCATGCTAAAGGGTGATCTAATAGAGAGAATTTAAAGAAGTGGAAAATATATTGATCTTGGAATCAGGAACCTTGGATTTCATCATAGACAGACTTACTAACTGGGTGTCCCAGGATGTATCACTTAAACTCTGCTTCTATTTACTCATCTTCAAAATGGGGCTAATAATGCTCCTATTACATATCTTACAAGGTGGAGGTGGTGGGGAGAGTGTTTTGTAAACCTTAAAGAACTATTTAAAATTGCTACTATCTTGAATAGATTGTTATTAAAATGAACAATAAGCCAAGATGATTTGTGTGTTTCTGAATGCTGGAGAACATCAGACTAGAGAGGTAGTGATGAAGTTAAGGCACAGTAGCTTTGCCCTCCAAATGACGTCAATGTACTCCACCTGAAGAGTCTTTTGCCACTAGCCCACCGGTCCAGTGGTTTTGGGATTCTTAAGCCGTGGACAACTAAAATTTATGAGCTTTGGATGGAGCTTAATTATTCCAGGAGTAGACGTACTGTCTGAAGGTAAGTGAGCTTGTGTCAGCCCCTGCAGAACCACATTTCAATGAGAAATAAATGGGTATCATTTCCTTCTTCTATATTTCCAGGAAGTAGATGTTGCTGTGTCTTCATGCTCCTTTCTCTGAGGTCTGTGGTTGAAATTGCTCCTGAGATTGATTATTCTCATATTCCTTACTAGTTAGCAAGGAGCAAGAATCTGTAATGTTGACCAAATGAAAAAAACAAACATGAATTGCAATGCAGTTTGGTATTGTTGGCACTTTCAAGCAGGGTTGACTCTTGTACATCCTTCATCTGCTGTTTCAGAAACATTTAAAAAGTAAACTCTGATCATTTGCAGCAAACATAAGTAAGCTTGATAAATGCTTTATGTTCTTGAGCTGTATGATAGAAAATGGGAATGTAATAACATTCTCCCCATTTTTAGGAGAGGTTACAAGAAAATCTAATTTCCTTTTCACAAAGACATGCCATTGTTGATAATACTTTGGCCTGAGTTATCTAGTGGGAAAATAGTCTTTGGACATAAAAGAATAACTAGATGCCACTTTTATAGTGCTGGAACCTGTTTTTGATTTTCTACATTAGACTATTCAATTAGGAAAGCTACAGAACAGTAGAAGAGACACTCTGGAAATTAACCATGCAATTAACTGGTTTTACAAATAATCATGTCAGCAGTTTTCAGCTTTTTGAGATTTGCAAACACCCCATTATTATTCCCTGGATTTTTGAGGCTATTGTGTTGGTCATCAATAAACAGACCAGGGATGAGCCAGCTTTCAATGTGACTGAGCTTTATTGCTGCACTGTAGAAATCACTGTGGCCGGTAAGTACAAAACTTTAGAAGTGGGGAAAAAAACCCAAATTCTACTTTTCTTTTGAGACTTCAAAAGTCCATGATTTCCTTGCTATGGAAACACTTTGTAATGAAGCAGACAGTCACTCCATATCTTAGAAGACAGAGGAGTTTCTCTTTCTAAAATAATTGATCATTTCATAGTTTATCCTGAATTTTTTCCCAGCATAGTGATGTTGGCTCTTGGAAGATAAACATAAAGTTCATTGCTGTGGCCATACTTAAAGTTTTCTAGGTTGGCTAGAACTACAGGATTTGTACTCTGCTGTGATAGCTTTTAAGAGTCTGAAATCTGCTCTTTAACAGTGACTATGAAGAGACATCATAGAAGGATTTTGGCATAGGACAATAGAATCCAAAGGAATTAAAATCATTGTTAAATTGTAATGCTTTCTATAATAAATGTGTAGAATAGATAAATTCCCCCATTCTATTATATGTGTTTTCAGGTATTCATTCTATTCAAAGCAACAATAATTCATTAAATACTTCCTCTATATACAAGGCATTGTAATAAGTGGCAGAAATATAAAGACCCAAACTAAGAAGTTCCTCTTCTCAAGGAGGTGATATATTTAGGGATATAATATGTATAGGAATGTCTTACACTAAAAACTGAGTGGGAATAATGCACTAACAGTTAAGAAGAATCAGAGAAGGCTTCATGGAGGAGATAGTATATGAACTGATCCTTGAAGGATGATAAGTGTTGATGAGGTAGAAATGAGAAGAGTACATACTCTAAGAATAAAGAATAGATTGTGTGAATACATGGATGTACAGGGCTCTGGAAACAACTAGATGTTCACTCTGGCTGAAATGCAGAGTTTATAAAAGGAAGTTATATAAAACACAGCTAAAAATCAGATCTTTGAGGGCCTTAACCACCAAGCTAAGAATTTTGTATTAACATTTTTTTACAAGTTATACATGAGCAATTATGACAAACATTTCTACATTAGATATTGTAAAAGAAGCAGAACAAAAGAAAAAAAAAACACAAAAAACAAACAAAAAATGCTTTGATCTGCATTCAGACCCCATAGTTCTTTCTCTAGGTGTGGATAACATTTTCCATCATGAAATTTTTGGAATTGTCTTGGATCATTGTATTGCTGAGAAGAGTTAAGTCAATCATAGGTGACCTAAGTTAATTAGAGTTGATCATCACACAATGTTGTCTTTACTGTATACAACATTTTCCTGGTTCTGCTCACTTCATTAATTCATCAGTTCAAGTAAGTCTTTCCAGGTTTTTTTTTTAATCTGCCTGTTCATCATTTCTTATCATATAATAGGAAGGAAGGGAAGGAAAGAAAGAATGAATCAGTCTTACAATTGATCAATATCAGACCAGCTTTACTCACAGAGGTTGCTGTTTGTCCTTCATTCTTGAAGAGAACCATGACATCAGGGAGGTAATTCCATGACATGCAAGTGAGCTGTATTCCTTCCTTCCTCCCTTCCTCCCTTCCTCCCTCCCTTCCTTCCTTCTTCCTTTCCTTCCTTCCTCCTTTCCTTCCTTCCTCCTTTCCTCCCTTCCTTCCTCCTTTCCTCCCTTCCTTCCTCCTTTCCTCCCTTCCTCCCTTCCTTCCTTACTACTCTATTTCCCTCTCTCCTTCTAGATAGAGTTGCATACTTTTACCTACAAATGCTCGCAAAAGCACACCCCCTCTTTTATACCTTTGAACCCTTCAATATATCTTAGGGTTTACTGGCTAGATTTCTTTCTTAAGGACCAGGTGTTAAATTATAACCAATCTGATTGTAATTGACCACCAAGAGGTCCTAGGCAAAGCTTTGTTTTGTCATTGGGTTCTGATTGACTCAGATTAAATGTAAATGGCAATCATTTCTGCTTTGGCCAGAAAGTCTAAGGGTCTTCCCCTTCCAGATTCATTTATTTAGATTTTTTGGACTAGGTTAAAGAGGAGATTTTTTGCTTCAATTACTACCTAGTCTCAATCACTGAATGGATGTGGCCTCAGTTGAACTGAGACCTGTTGAAGATCTTAGCTTAAAAAGGCCAAGGTCTCCCTTTTCATCTAGGGTCATCTCCAGTTGTCTTGATATATCTTGTCACTGGACTCAGAGGGCTCTGGAAAGGAAAGTGGGGCAGACAGCCTTGCACAGCTCTCCCTCACTTAAATCCAATTCATTTGCTTGTCATGGCATCACCTCTCTGATGTCATGGACCTCTTCAAGAATGAAGGACAAACAATAGAATAATAATATTCCATTACACGCATATAGCATATAGCACAATTTGTTCAGCCATTCCCCAATTGATGGAAGTTCCCTCAATTTCCAATTCTTTGCCACCACAAAAAGTTGCTTAAATATTTTTTGTACATGTAGGTCTTTTACTTTTTTAAAATGCACATTAACATTTCATAACAATGAATAACCCCTGAAGTTTTAGAAGCATGGGAGTAACATGGTCATATTTATATCTTGGATCGTTTTGGTTGTTGTGTATAGGAGTGAAAGGAGAAGAGAGACTGGAATCAGAAAGAACAATTATGAAGTAGTTAGAAAGAGCAGAGAGAGTTGATGAGGAGCTAAACCAGGTTTTCAAACTACGGCCGAGGGCCAGATGCAGCCCTCCAACAGTCTGAGGGACAGTGAACTGGTCCCCTATTTAAAAAGTTTGTGGACCACTGACTAAACTAAGGTGGCAGTTTTATTTATTTATTTTTATTAAAGCTTTTCATTTTCAAAACACGCATAGTTAATTTTCAACATTCACCTTTGCAAAGCCTTGTGTTCCAAATTTATTTTTTCTTCAATTCTCCCCATCCCCTCCTCTAGATGGCAAGTAATATGTTAAACATGTGCAATTCTTCTATACGTATTTTCACATTTATCATACTACACAAGAAAAATCAAATCAAAAGGAAAAAGTGAGAAAGAAAACAAAATGCAAGCGAACAACAACAATAAAAATGTGAAAATACTATGCTGTGATAGGTGCTAGTTTTATGAGCAGAAAGAAGGGGACATGTAGAAGATATGGAGGGAGAACAGACAAGACTTGACAACTAATTAGACAAGATGGGAGGGGAGGGAAAGAGATGGAAAAGTATGTCAAGTATGACTTTGAAATTCTGAACCCAAATGATTAGGAGGATTGTGTTTGCTTAAGAAAAATGAATAGGTTAGAAAATGGGTAAGTAAAGGGAGCAACCTAATAAATTCTTTTTTGGACACTGAGTTTGAGATGCTTATGAAACTTTCAAGAGGAGATATCCAACAGGGAACTGTTGACACATGGCTATGCTTATACATATTTTGTACTTGTTTATTCTAATACATCTGTGATGTATTTTTTTCTTCCATTCTTCCCATCCCCTTCCCTAGATGGAAAGTAATCCAATATGCTAAACATGTGCAATTCTTCTATCTATATTACCACATTTATCATGCTACACAAGAAAAATAAAATCAAAAAAGACAAAAAAATGACAAAGAAAACAAAATGCAAGCAAGCAACAACAATAAAAAGGTGAAAATACTATGTGAATATATTGCCTAATAATACAGATCACTATCTTAATGCCTGGCTATCCTGGGAGACTAACTTATGGTTATTTCTTTTGATAGGTTTCTCCAAATTCTGGTCATCTTCCTTATTTTTTTTTTTTTTTTACAATTATTAGGGTGAAAATTTCAATGGTGCATGGAAACTGTCAGTCTTTTATTCTTTTCATGTGTCATTTTATACTTCTTTGTTGGCATCCTGTAATTTACTTATTTTTGTAAAGTGTTTCTGCTTATTCACTGCCACCTTGTGCCTATCCATTGTCCTCTGAAAGACACTTATTTTTATTTCTTTAGAGATGGTAGTTTTTTCCATGACTTGAAGTCATAACAATAATATTGGAAGAATTCTGGTATAAAAATGGTGAGTCTATTTTACTTTCATAGGGAAAATCCAGAATAACCTAATTTTAGATAACTTGCCTCTTCCTTCCCTTTTTCACTGCCTATACGTTAGCAACTACTAATCAGTTGCTAGACAGTTCTATCCCTCTAATGTATCTGATATCTGCTTCTAATCACTACTTGTACAGGCTATTGTTGTCACTCATCCTATCACCTTTTGGTGGTGCAGTGGATTGAATGCAGGACCAGTCAAATGTGAATTCAAAACTTACTAGCATTGGACAAGTTACAACCTCTGCTTCCATTTCCCCAACTATAAAATAGAGATAATAGTGATACCCACTTACTAGAACTGTTGTGAGAAACAAAATGAAATAATTTTGTAATGAACTTGGCAACAATGTACATGGTAGGTACTTAAAAAACCCCCAAAACCCATTTGTTCCCTTCTACCTCTTTTTCCTTTGAGGAGTAATTCTCTCCATATTCTTCTCTTCAAGGGTGACATTGTCATGATTGCCTTAAGCTCTGAAACATTGTCATTATTTTAGATAAGATCTATCATCACTCAAAAAAACTTTGGTTTAATTTTCCACAGAGGAAATCAGTAGAAGGCATAAGAAATGAAGTCATCACTATTCTGTAGGTTAATAATGATGATAATAACTGAGCTTTATATAGCATTATAAACAGCTGGGTGACATGGGGATAGAGTGTGGTCCTGGAATCAGGAAGATTCATCATTCTGAGTTCAAATCTGGACTCACCCATTTACTAGTTGTGTGACCCTGAGCAAGTCACTTAAATCTTTCTCAATTTCTTCATCTGTAAAATGAGCTAGAGAAGAAAATGGCAAATCACTCTAGTATCTTTGACAAGAAAATCCCAAATGGGGTCCAAAGAGTTGGGCAAGATTGAAAATGACTGAACAACAAAGGTTTATCAAGTACTTTACATCCATTATCTCATTTGAGTCTTGCAATACCCTTGGTTGTTTCCTTCATACCACAAGTCTGGAACAAGTATGGTTGCAAATCTTAGATGTTCAGAAGGAAAGGATGAGGATAAAACTGATAAAGATATTCAGACTTTTGCCCTTTGCCTGATTGATATTTCTTCCACTTTCTCTTCTTAAGTAGCGTGTTGATCTTTGGAGTTAAGAACGTTTGAGTTCAAATCCTGTCTCTGATATTAGTTGTTTGACCCTGGCTAAGGCACTTAACTTCTTCATTTATAAAATGAAATAATAATAGCAACTACCTCTCAGGGATGTTTTAAGGGTCAAGTGAGATTATATATATATAAAGTGCTTCAAAAACCCTAAAGAGCTATAGAAATGTTAAATATTATCCCTGTCATCGTTGTTGTCGTCGTCAGCATCATCATTATCATCTAAGGTATCTTTGTTCAACTTCAAAATTTATATCAAATTGAGTTCATGTTTTGTAGGTAGAAGCCAGGAAAATGCCAACAAAGATTCCTTCAGTGTCCTTCATAGGATCCAGAAGTGGGCTAAACACATAGTGGGCAGTCAAGCACTTAATGGTTCTTAAATTGCACTGACTGCTTCTTTCAATTGAATGTTTCTTTTCAAACTTGCTGAACCAAATCCCAAAGCGGGGGGAAATTGCTTCTGGGAGAAACCAGCAGCTTGCTAAGATTCCATCAAGCAGACGGCTTTATTTGGAAGTGAGAAACTTTGGGCTCCTTTCCTCTTTCAGATCCAGTAACTCATTCTAGCTAGCTAGTGCTTTTCATCCAGTGGTGAGCCTGCTCTTGGAGGCATCTACCTCAGCACTTAAAATTTGGTAGTTAGTGGGGGTCCATCATAAAAACTGCCTTGACTATTCATTCTAAAACATCTTTTGGAATGGGGCAAATAGCCTCCTAGTTGATTTGGGATTGATTATTGGCTCTGCCATTTACTCTGTCAATCCCTTTCCTTACTTAAGTCTTAAGTAAAGTAATGGAGTTATGATAGTATGATAACTGGGGCAACTAAGTAAAGATCTGAAGAAATAGGTGGAGATTTTGCCTTTTCATATCTAGCATAACAAAGTTGTTGTTAGTCCTTTGTTCTTGAAGAGGACCATGACATCAAGGAAGTGATGCTGTGATATGTAAATAAGAGCGGGAGGGCTGTGCACAGTCACCAGCCTTACTGTCTCCTCAACAGCCACCTGGGTCCAGTAGCAAGATATAGATCAGGATTACTGCAGATAGTCCCTGGATGTAGTGGGAGCCCTCAGTATACTAGTGCTGGAAAAAATACTCTTTGTTTTTAGGCATAGTTGGATAGTGAAAGAGATTCTGACCAAGCCTTTTCAGCCAAAGGAGAGCCATGATGCATTTGTGGGAGTGATTCATTGCCTCTTTTCTCATTGTTGGCATACGTGCACCATCAGTATGTTGAGTTTTTAAAGTCGCCTCCAAGGGCAAGAATTGTGTTGTATACAAGAACTGTGGTATGGTCCATATAATGTATTCACATCATATCACAAATCTTGCCTTTGGAGGCAATCAAAAATACATACAAACCTACATCTATATCTATATAAGATGCATGCACTTTCACAAGTACACACATACATACTATGTATCTATGATATCTCTTCTACTAAAGCTAGGTTGTTGTCTAACTTGGAATGGGGGAAGAAAAAAGGGAGAAGGTTTTTGTTGGGGATCTCAGCACATTAGAAAAGCAACCCTATGATCAACCAACAAATTAATCAGCAAACATTCATTAAGAACCCTACTATGTGCCATATGATAGATGCTAGCGATACAAATGCAAAGCATGAAACGATCCCTATTATCAGGTATAGACATTAATTATAAAGACTACAAATATGAAGTAACTAAATGATGATGGCAGATTTTGCCTTGGCTATGTGTGTTGGAAGATAGCAGTCTTTGAGGTTGTGTGCTGGTCAAGAGATTACAAGTTGGACCAGCTCACCTGTGAAGTCCTATGTGTCTGTTATTTTCTATATTTCAAGTTCTGGCTAGGCCAGAAGAACATCCAGCATTCCACTTGTTAGATGTGAAGTGATGTTACATCCCCTGCATTCGAGCAGTTGCTTTTGAATGAATTTTAGAACTGACTGGCATAGACTCAGGAGAGAAACAAATATTTCATGTATTCTATGCTGTTAGTTTATCCTGTTTTTTGTTTTTATCAAAGTCTTCTATGTTCCAATTGTTCTCTCTCTATGACACTAGTGGCTCTCAGAGAACAAATTGTGTAATTGGGTCAAACTGTGCCATGAAAGAAAGGCTTCAAATATAGCTCATAGCCAAGGAAAAATGAGCTAGAATCATGGGGTGGTTTTTTGATTTGTTGGTTGATTTTTGTATTTGTTTTGTTAAGCCCTGGAAAGGTAGCTATGGGATGTGAAGCATCCTGCCCTCTGCTCCTATTTCTCCCTGGGATCATGTTGCCTGTAACTGTACAATTCAGTAATCTTCAAAGCTTATTAACAGAAGCAGCTATTGCTCTGTCCATTCCTGGAGCAAAGGGCAGGCTTGTCTTGTGAGCTGTACTCTTGATCTGAATGTGTTTCTAAGGTGTTGTAGGATTGGGGTGACATGAATCACCCCTAAAGAGACATCCTTATCGAGTGAAGTTTAGGGATAAGAACTAATTATCAAGTGGATCCTGACTCATTTCTGAATGGTGAGTCTGCAAAATAGACAGAACTATTTTTTAAGCATAAAAATCAATCAGTAAAAACTAAGCCATGCTACTGGAATGCAGACATTATGCTAAAGCACTGGGGACACAATAGATCTGCTGGATGAATTCTATTGGGGCCCATTTAGGTAGTCCCCAAAGGGGGTTATTCATGAACTTAGGATAATGATAATTGCTCATAATAATGTGGTTGTTCAGTTGTTTCAGTAATGTCCAACTCTTTGTGACTTTTCTTGGTAAAGAAACTGGAGAGCTATTATCTTCTTCTATCTCTCCAGATGGGAAGCCTTTTCCCCATCATTTCTCTCTAACTCCTCATAAGCCAGAACCACAGAATTCAAAGTTTGGGCATAAATTTTTAGAAGGCTCACCAACTTGTAATGTAGGTTAGAGGCAGCTAAGTTGCACAGTAGATACAGTGCTGGACCTGGAGTAAAGAAGATCTGATTTCAAACTTATTCGCAGCTTCACTTTCTCATTCTGTAAAATGGGGATAATTATCAGCACCTATACAACTATTGTGAGGATCAAAAGAGACAATATTTATAAAGTACTTAGCACTGTCTGGCACATAGTAGGTGCTTAGTAAATATTTGTTCCTTTTGCTTCCTTCTAGGCTCTAAGAATTAAGACTGGATAATTTGGTGTCATTCCTTCCTATTTCTAGGGCCAGTCCTGATTCCCTATCCTAAGGAACTTGAAATTATTCAAAACTTTAAATGGACTAATCTTTGATTTCTCTCAACTTCTCTCAGACTTAGTATCTACATTACAAAAGTTAGCTTTGATGTTTTTATATATATATATACACACACACACACATACATACATATATATTTATATGTACACATGTATCCATTGCTTTTAGTTATAGTATTTAATTTGATCATCATGTTAATAATAACTTCCGTGAATTAGGAAGGGTAAATGTTTTTATTACCACTTCACAGATGAAGAAATTGAAACTCATAGAAAGATTTATTAACTTACTCAAATGGCTAATGAGTAAATATTAGGAGATACATATATATATATATATGACTATATGTAAATATATACTACACATCATATATTATAGTTAAATTTTACATATATATTGTTTAAAGGAAGTCTCATAGTACAGTGAAGAGAACACTAACTTTGATGTCAGAGGACCTGGATTCAAATCCTACCTCTTATATTTACTTTTTCCGTGACCTTGCCAAGTCACTTGGCGTCTTTGGAACTCTTTTTTATCTATCAAATGAGGTGTTTGGACTATATGATCTTCAAAGTCCCTTCTGGTTCTAGATCTATGAACCCAGTTTCCAGTGTTTCATGAGAGATTAATATCTTTCCTGATTAGATTGTAGGCTCTCGAGCATGGTCATATTATTTTTTATCTTCCATAAGGCTTAACTTAAGCTGAAGTACATGATAGGTTCTCATTACATCCCTTTTGATTATTTGCTTTTCTTTTCTCCTTATATTAAAATATAGCACAAATCCACTTTTTTTGTCCACTTTTCCAGATTCCTACATGATCTATTACTGAATAATACCTCTTCCCTATTAACTGAGCTATTATAGTGATGCCTTAGATTTATATAATTTACATAGAGATTGTAGGGCATAGTGAAAATGACATTGGATCTGAAGTCGAGAGATAACTAGGTTTCAATTTCCCTTCTAATACTTACAATGATACTAATGTGATCTTGGACAAATTGTTTACTCCTTGGAGACTCAAATGAGAATAATTACTGCTGTAGCCACTTATTTCACAGCATTATGAGGATCAAATGAGATAGTATATCCAAAATACTATTTAAGTGTCAGATATTATTTATGGTTTTTTCCCATATATATTCCCAGGTGGGTATATATATGTGTATATATATATATATATATATATATATATATATATATATATATATATACATTCCCAGGTATATTATTTAATTTGATCCTCATGTTAATAATAACTTTCATGAGTTAGGGAGGGTAGATGTTTTTATTTCCATTTCACAGATGAGGAAATTGAGGTTTATGGGCTCATTAAAATAATAGGTAGAGTGGAATTAGTAGGGCTCACACATCTTGACTTTCAATCAAATATTCTTTCCATTATACCACCCTGCCTCATTCCATCTTCTAAAATCTGTGAACCATAACCTTTCCTATTTTCTGTTTCATCCCACTCAAGATATAAGAGCAAAAAAGTTCTATGTCACTTAGGATTCAGCCTGAATAAAATCCCAGACAATCACTGACATTTCAAATTCAGCTTGCTGCCACCATCTGAGTAGATTTCTCCCATTATACTCAACAAGCCAACCATGTAATTGATCAGTAGCATATCCTCCTCCAGAGGATTGTATGAGTGTCATCATGCTCTTGGAGTGGTGCAACACTTCCTAGATTTTATTTTAAATGTTTGAAGAAGGAAAAAAATCATGACAGTTGAACATAAAAATGATATTCTAATTAAAATCTGAAATTGCTTTTGGCTATTATCTTTTACATCTGGTATTAATGTGTCTGTCTTTCAGTTTTGAGAGAGAATATTTTAAATAAACACGCAGGTAAAAAAGCCTATTCTATATTCCCTAGAAATAAGGAGAATATATCTGTCAAATACCTTTTTGACAGGTAGTAAGACTGAGGGAGTGTTGAACTAGGGATTAGTACCTTAAATAACCTCCCTTTCAAATGAACAATTCTGGCTCTGTGAGCAAATTTAAGGATGGGAAAAGGTAAAATTTAAATTCCTATCCATATCTGAGTACCTTCATGCTGGCCTGTGAAATAGAATAATTTTATCTTTGGGACCCTCTCTTTTGGAGTTTTCTTTTCCCTTTTCATTACTACAACTATACTCCCAGACTTCATGGGCTTGTTACCATTAGCTATTATAATGTCTATCATTATAGCCATTTAGTCAGATTTGGTGCTAGAAGGAATGTTAGAGACCATTGAGTCCAAACTACTTATAGGGAAACTGAGATGCAGAGAGTAGGGTGTTTACGTCACATCTGAGGTTGGATTTACATTTAGCTAGGTTTTCCTGATTCCAAACCCATTGTGCCATTAGCTTCCTGTATGTGCTCCACCATTTATTTGGATTTTGTTCCATTTTCCTCTAAATAAATTTAACATTTGTTTAGGACCCAAATCCTGTGTAGATATCACAGTCTAATCCAATCCAAAAAAAAAAAAAAAATCTTTACCTTTTCTAAATATCCTTGGCAATTATCTTGACCATTCACTTGACTCCTGATTATGTGCATTAATAATCAGTTGGGTACTTAATTAGGAGATCAGTTATGTTGTGGCCTAATGCTATTGCTTAAATCTTATAGTAATGATGAGGTTGAGGTACCAAAAAATGAAGTTGTGGTCCAGCACCAAATGATGAGGTTTGGTAGCAATTCACATGTGAAGAATTCACATTGGCTTTCTCTTTGCTTAAAGGTACTTTTATTTATGAGAAGATATTACAGATAAAATGAAGAGGTAAAATAGACACCATGAGAGTGCCGGCCCTGAAGTCAGGAGGACCTGAGTTCAAATACAGCCTCAGACACTTAACACTTCCTAGCTGGGTGACCCTGGGAAAGTCACTTAACCCCAATTGCCTCAGCAGAAAAAAAAAATAGACACCAGGAGTAGTACATATGAAATAGTAAGCAGAGAGCATATAGTTATCAAAGAAAGGTATCTTGACAATAAACAATGGAAAAGACAAATTCCTCAGTGGAAGTCATAGTTAACCAGGAGAAAGGGAATATACTGTGAGATTGGAATATTTCATCAACTGGCAGGCTAAATCAATAGAAAATTTAGCACCCTAAAAATGTTAGTTGGCTGTATAATAATGACACATGGGGAGGGGATGAGAGGCAAGACAACATTAAGCAGAACACTGGGGTGAACTAACCTCAATAAGGATTCAGCAAAGATAGCATTGGCCATAGATTTATATGGGAAATTTATTGGGTGACAGGGAAAAATTTGACTTCATAATTTGGCTTTCTAATTGGATGCAGTAAGTTGGGGTTTCCCAAAGATCTCCACAGGGGTGGGATTTTAAGGCTGAATTGATTTCCATCAGTGTCTTTCCCTACTTGCCTCAGGGAATATTATCTTATAATCTTATTAGAACTTCAGGCTTTCTCCACCAGCCCTACTTAGTTCCTCAGGACCTCATCAGTATTATAGCAGTGATGCTGTTAGATTGGACTGGTGATCAGAGGTAGTTAAAAAGTGAGAAAGTCCCTATGGGGCAGCACCATTCTTTCCCAGATCTTCTTTTTGGGTCTGATTTTTTTTTCTAGTCATTCCCTCAGCTTTACCCTTCTGAAGGAACGTAGAAATTTCCTTTCAAACTTTCCCAGGAAAACAGTGAACACAGGAAAATGACTGAGGGATCACACTTTATACCATTCTCTTATCCTAAAAAACAAACAAAGAAACAAAAAACTTATTAACTCATTGCTTCAAAAGCTTTGGTTCATATTTTTTCTCTTGGTTCTTAGAATTTCTAATCTATTTCTCTTTATTTCCCTTAGGAATTCTATGACCTCACCCTGCTTTTGCTTTATTATTGTACACAATTCACAATTCGCATAATACACATAATTCAGGAATGCAATTGTTAACTGTGTATATTTTAGAAAATTATTTAGAAAATTTTAGGGAAAAAAGCCTGCTTTAAATTGTTTAGTCACAAATATTTATTAAGTGCCTACTGTGTGCAGGCACTCTGCTAAGCATTGGGAATACAAAGAAAGGCAAAAAAAATTTCCCTGCTTTCAAGTAGTTTATGGTCTAATAGCAACAAAAAAGTAAAAATAACAATGAAATAGAAGACAGATACTTAAGAAATCTCACTTTGAAGAGCAGACTTTCCTACTCCATAATGAAGAATAGGAATGAAGAAAGAGAATAAGCATCTCAGGAATTTCAGCAAATCCAACGTCTACTCTGTGACTCTGATCATGACCTGTTCATAGAGACCCTGTCTTGTATCTTGTCAAGACTGGTTTTTTCCCTCCCTGATTTCTCAGGAGCATCCTTAATAGTCCTTTACTAGTCCTTAGTAAAATTGTCCTGCCTTGGAGGCAGCAGCTCCACTTGCCTCCCTGGAACCTGAAATCATTGTTCTGCTGATGTTGCATCCTATAAGTGCTTCTTTCCTTTCCTCTAGTGGTTTCAGCTGCTCTCATCCCTTAGAATAGAAGGGACTGAGCTGTTGGCCTGGTCGTGTCAGTCTAGGTTAAGACTAATTTCTTGCATGTCAAAGAGTTGAACTCTGTGAGGATTTATATTCAGATTGGTATTCATGAATCCTTGGAGTATGTCCACTAGCATTCATATGTTCTTGGGAACCCCAAAGGGATATATTATATAAATTACTATACATATTGTATCCTCGGCTATATTGTAAGATCTTTATGGACAGGGACATCATCTTATCTTTTTTCATAATCTTCAAAGGGATCATAAATTTACAGATAGAAGGAACTTTAGATTTGATCTGATTTAATCATTTCATTTTAAAGATTAACATTGAGAGATTATGTAATTTGTCCAGAGCCAGAATTTAAATCCAAATCCTTTGATTCATATTTCTGTTTGTATTTATGCATCTATGTGTGGATGTATCACCCCCATACACATATTTTTATAGGGAAGTGGGAGAGATCTCTAAATGATGAATCCAATAAGTGCTTCTCTTACAGATGACACGAAGCATTGATCTTTAAAAGGCAGTGGATATCTAGTGGATAGAGAGTTGGCTCTGGAACCAGGAAAATCTGAGTTCAAATCCTGTCTCCCATATTTAGTAGTGACATGATCCTGAACAAGACATTAACCTCCTCCAGCCCAAGTTGAAAGCCTAACCTTTGAAATAAGGCGGTTGGATTAAGTGATTCACATGAGCTAAATTTATGATCTTATCATTAAAGAATGGTGCTATTGCTAGCAATTTCAGACATTGTGGCAAGTGGATGTGCTTTTGCTGCCTCTTAAATCTCACTCATGAAACTAGTTGGCTAGTAAAACAAATGGCACTGTACAATATAGTGAGATGAGTAGCAAATCTATGTCACATCTGTGTTCTGTCCAGCAGGGTACCTTACTGGCAAGCTACTAAGGCTATCTTATGGGAAGAGGCGCTATCATCCATTCTTATTTTAGATCCTAATGCATTGGAGAAGGAAACAGTTTAAGCAGATCTGAGCTGAAGTTATTTTAGTAGGAGGGAGGAGTAAATAACAGGGAGGTGAGATATATAAGGACGGTGGTCAGAGAGGAATGTTTGACCTACTTCGCAGAAGATAGAATCATAAATTCTACTTGAAAGGGACCTTAGAGGTCATCTAGTCTAAGAGCCACATGAAATATGAATCCCCTCTACAACATTTTTTCAAGCATTTTTCTATATAATTTGCATACAATGAATATGCTAATTACAAGCAAGTCTTTGCATTTTATTAAAATGTGACCCCTGAAGGCCCCTATTTAGCAATACTTCTTCCACAATGAGTTTGAATTATTATACGCAATCACAAATTAAGAATGTAATATTTCTTTGAAAAATCTGCAATTTAGCCTGTTTTTCTTTCTGTTTGGTCCAGATTTGGGAGGTTTTGCCATATGTTCATAATTTTTCCATATTTTCAGCTCATAGAAAGGACAAAAATATCTGTAGAATGACTGACCATATCCGATTCTTTGGAGTGCCATTGTGGAGTAAACTGAAAACCAGACTATGAGCTGCTAATCTCCAACTATTAGGTTTTGATTGTCATCCATCTTAAGTGAAGATGAGTCAGTGAGGACATTGGTGTAGGGGAAAGTACTATCTGGTATTTAATAAATTATTTTTCTTCCTAAATCTGTTTTAAATAGCTTGGCAGGAGAAAAAAATCATTTGTGCAGGAATATTTGATTTTAATCATACCAGATTGACTCTGGACCATTTTATCTCTGGCTTGGTATTTAGCCAGTCAAAGAGAACAATTATTACCCAAGAGGCCAAGTTTTCTATCATATTGACATGATTACAATTTCTAAACAGGAATTGAAAAAGCAAAATGAACACTGTTGACCTCTGGTTCCATGGTGATTTCCAAAAATGCCCTGTTTCCCAGGTGGTTTTAGGTGCTGTGCAGAGAGAAAGACCCAATCAAGGAACGTCTGAAATCCTTAAAATGCTCAATATTCAAAGATACCATAAATGGAGTAGGACATTGCTTTTGTTTCAAAATCTTGTCATCTATGACTCAGACATCCACTAGAGACATCCTGGTCACTCTGTGTGAGTAAATATTCTATAATCATTGGGGAAAAATTCATTTGATTATAGAAATATCTTCCATCTCTACAATGCGTTTTTTTTTCCTTTGCTTTTTCTTCTCTTTTTTGCATAAAGCTTTTTAATACAGGTTCATACATTTTGATTGTTTTGGACAACTTGTAAGGGAGGGAAGGAAGAACCAAGGTCCGTGATTAGAAGTTATAGGGAAGATTTGACTAATAGCTATACTAATAATAATTGGCATTTATATAATACTTTAAGATTTGTAAAGTGTTTTACAAATATCATCTCACCTTTTGCTCAAAACAACCCTGGAACGTAGATATTATTATCATCTCCATTTTATAGATGAGTAAATGGAGGCTGACAATGGTTAAGGATTTGTCTGTTGTCAAATAAGTAAGCATCTGAAATGGGATCAGGTAGAATAACATATATTTTTTCCAACTAGCTGGCTCATTATAAAAATGTATACGTGATAAAAAATGGAATGGGATTTTCTATGATCTCTAGAGATCAAAGAGAAGCTCCACAAATGCATTAAAAATGTTGCAGATCAATGAGATCACATTCCCATGGAAACGAGAGCCACTCATCTATACATAAAGATACCTGGGAGCCCACTACTAACTTAGTTTTAAAAGCAATGTTATCTATATTTTTACTTATTTTGTTAAGTACTTTCAGTTATATTTTAATCCGGTTAATGTGTTTGACACTTCTATGGAGGTCCTGCTTCATTCAGGTAGGGATTAGACCTAGATTATATGATTCTAAGTAAGATTATGAGCAGTAGAAGGAACCTCAAATTAACTACCTAGTTTAATTTTCTTATTTTACAGGTATGGAAACTGAGGCCCACCAAGATTCAGTGATTAGCTTAAGGTTAGAGAGAAAGAGTCACATCTCGAATAGGAGTCTGGGTTCTCTAAGCCAAGTTTTCTTTCTACTAAATAATTTGTTTCCCTAAGTATTTTACACCTCATTGATTAAGACACAGAATGGCTAATTGATTTATCTAAGATCACAAGGTAAGTTAGTGGTAGAGGTAGGACAAGAACTTGGATTCCTTGGTTTTTAGTTCACAATGAAGGCAGATAAAGGAAAAAAGAGAAAAAATAGGCAAGAACATTCTGTCCTATGCTCCTGACTTTGGAGTCAGAGAGCCTGGATTCAAATCATACCCATGTTAACTTACTAGTTGTGTGAACTTGAGCAAATTAGCTTACCTTTATAGACTCCAATTTCCTCATCTAGGACATCACCTGGTTGGTTCATGTACCTTCCAAAATATCTTCCAATCCTAAATCTATGCTCCTTTTATCAATACATTCCTGGGATTAGTAGTGGGTCATGGAAAAGAAGACCAGACTTAGAATCAAGTAACGTGGTTTTGAATCTTGAACATTTAACTAGCTATATGATATTGGGTAAATGGCTCCACATCTTTGAAATAGTTTCCCCATCTACAAAATGGTGACATTGAAACTTGAACTCCCTACCTCAGAGGGTTGTTGGGAGGTTTGTAGAGATGAAGCTGGGAGAAACAATAATCTAGCATGGCCCTTTCTCATTTTACAGAGGGGAAAACTGAAGTTCAAGATTATGACTTGCTTAGGATCAGTCAGTAAGTGCTTGAGACAGGATTTGAAACCAAGTCTTCTGGACGTCAAGTCTAAGATTTTGATTATACCTTGCTGCCTTTCCTAGCACTTCATAAATCTTAAAGAACAATACAGGTATTTTCTCTTCTATTAATGAAGAATTTGGATTAGGTAGGTGGTCCATAATAGCCTTTTTTGATCTAAACTTGATAACAAATCTAAGTTATTTGCATATTTGTTTGGATCTGTGGCCCAAATCATGCATATCCCTGAGAAGTCACTCTCCAATATCTGTTTAAATAACTCACATGTGTGTGTTCTATGCCAATTTAGCATTAACCATGACAGTTGGCTGAGGGATTACTGTACCATTCAAAGGAGATCCTCCATTTGAAGTAGAAGTCTAATAATAATCTGTAGTACTTTATATTTTACAAAGTACTTTCACATGACAGTCACAATCAAACCTCTGAGAAGGAGACATAGTAGGAATTCTTAAACTTATCTGAAATGACAAAACGAGACCTCAATGCTTTAAGTGACTTGCCATTGAAGGTAGAACTCACTTAGAAAGAGATTTTTATTTTCAGGGTAGCAGATGGAGGCATAGAGTTAGAAAGACAAGTTCAAAACCTGATTCTGCCATTTCCTAGCAGCGAGACAAGGCAAATCACAATCTTTTTTGAATCTCAGTTTTCTCCTCCATAAATGGGCATGATAATAATTTTGATACTCATCTCACCAGGTCATTGTGATAAAGGATCTCAAAGGAGATAAAATTCACAAGATAATTTGAAGACTTTAATCAGCTTGTGTCAGTAATTATCATTGCCTTTATCATCTTGTCTCTGATTCAAAGGAATTTCTCCCTAATGGGTTTCTGAGGCTCTTTGCTACAGTATGCTACTGGAACTATTCATCATGAGGTTATGCTGAATAAGATGCTATAGCATTATCAAGTGATGTTTGACCCTGATCTGTGTTGGAGATCAACCTGTTTTGTAATAGGGAACCAGGAGTGTGTTGGAGTCAGCTCAAACTGGCTTATGAGAGCAGATGGTCACATTGTTATTATGAGCTTTTACAGCTCAGTTTTCAGTAAAAACTGCAAATCAAGACTTGATTTATTGTTTTGTTGATTGTCTAGGCTTAGGAAAGAGATAGAGAAAATGATAATAATGCCATGAGTACACTTCTTTCTGGAGAGCTCACTGTTAAATATTTATCAGCACACCTTTGAAGAAACGTGGTAGATCCCAATTTAGAGAACTAGAGAGAGTCTGAGTCCTTGAGGGGCTCACATAACAAGACACCTCTCACTGGAGGGTGGCGTGAAGATGATAAATCTCAGGCCTTGCTTCTAATTTAGGCTGGTTTAGTTGTAGTTGTATTCTGCCCCTCTAGAGATCTTGTATACCTTTATCTCTCAGTGACTGTGATGACCTGGCACACCCTGTGCATGATGCTCATTGATCTATTTATCTTTGTCTCCTCTCATGTCCCCTTCCTTGTAGTCCTGGGTGTTCCAAAATTTAGCAACAACCTTTTCCTTGTGAAGTTAAAGGGATGGGGATTGTTAGCTATACTTTCATAAATGTCCAGAACTCCTGGATCCATCAAGGAAGATTCCTAATTTCCCTTGCTACTGAGTCTTAGTATATTGTCTAGAGCAGGACTTCTTAAATTTTTTCTGCTTGTAATGCTTTTTTGCCTGAGAAATTTTTACATGACCTTGGGTATATAGATATATAAAATAGTTATACAAATCAAACATTTATAGATTGAAATGTTGCAACCCTCTACATTCAGTTATGAGATCCCACATGGGGTTGTGACCCACAGTTTAAAAAGCCGGACTCTAGAGCATTGAAGAATTAAGTAAATTGTCCAGTGTCACACAGCCAATATATGTCAGAGGTGGAATTGAATCTTGTTCTTCCTGTTTCCAAGGCCAGCTCTCTATCGGCTATTCCAATCTAGTTTTCATGAGTCAAAACATGCAGAATGAAGTCTGATTGTTTTCAGCATACATCAATCAGTATGCTGCTTCTGTGGAAGCTTTAAATCTTTTTTAAAGCAGCCAAAGTAGATTGAGACTGAGTGGAGAGAAAGGAGACAGATGCAAAAATAGATTCAATTATACATGACTATTGATTGGATCTAGAAGATATGGAAGGGGTATGGATCAAGAATGACTCCCAGGTTATGAGCCTGGCTGACTGGAAAAAGGGTAGTATCCTTGGTACAAATAGAGATATTGGGAAGAAAGGAGAATTTGGAGGGAAAAATAATGATTTCCTTTTTTAGACATGTTGAGTTTTTATATTGATGGTTTAGTTCTAATTCTTTATGTTGAACTGCCCTGTAACTTCTGCTGGAGGATTTGTTCTGCTCTTTACTATCTCCAGAACTGGGAAGGGGACTAGTAGAGAAAAGAGCTCTCTGTTTGATAAAAGAAAATGGCTAAGTCACTTGGGATTTGAAAAAAAGGTTGAATATGAAGTATTTTAGAAGAGAGAATTGTTCTTAGAAGGAATCAGATAGTGTCTTTACTTGATAGGAATGTAAACCCTGAATATAAATTTGTGAGAAAATAATATTTTATGTTTAGCACAAGTTCTTTAGCACAAGTTCTGGGCTTTTCCCTAACTCCTACTTGCCCTGGAAGGCAAGATCCTCAGAACATGGTTTCTATGGGTAGTCCTAAAGGGATGGGTTTCTAATGCCATTTAGCTCATGAGCCCCCACTGGTGTGCTTCCTTTCATGCATATGACTTGATGTCAATTAGTCAAACATGTTTAATTGCTTTTTAGAAAGGGAATTTTTATGAAGGTTGAATTATAAGAAGAATGGTGATTAGTTGGAAATTTGATTAATCAAGGCATAGCATCTGTCTGAATGAAGGGAAGGAAGACAGTTCCAATATAAAGGTGAAAATATTTATTGGGTGAGTGTAGCACATATATTCATGGAGAAAAATTAGGGGTTTAGAAAGTGGTTTACATGATTTCACAACAATGAGAAGTAGAAGAATAGGAGGAAATATAGAGAACCAGAACTCAGGATGTTTGTACAAACTCTGTCCATTTGGGGCCAGTATGAACCAGTTTGAGCTAGGCCTGTAGTTGCTGGCAAAGCAAAGGTGTTCTGGGTTCATCCTGTGGACAACACAAAGGATCATTGGTATGTTAAATAAAAGCAATATTCATTCTACCTTCTCATTAGCTGGTTTTGATTCCCAGGTTATTTTAGCCTCTCCTGGATAATAAGGGAGCTCAAGCAAATCAAGATTAACAAACTCATTATTCTTTCTATTTCTACAATGAGTATAGTTCTGATTGATTGAATCAAGATGTATTCTCATACTACCTTTTAAGTAGGGGGTAGGGTAATCAATATAGAAACTCATATTGAAAAATTATGTGAGATTTCATCAATTAAAAAAAAAACAACATAGAGAAACATAAAAGATAAAGAGTAGGCTTTGGAATAAAAAAAATCCCAAGTTAAAGTTTGATCTCCATTCATATTGGCTATGGAACCCTGAACTGATATTTAGCTCTCAGTACTCCAGCCCATTTTGTAAACTTTAAATTATTTGAATCATCGCCAATCTGCATTAATAGAGGAAATTTTTTGGAAATTTCCTAGATCAATATATCATAGGCCTGGTCAAAGGAAAAAAAAATCCACCACATCAGACAAATTCACATTTCTCTTGCCCTTTCCTCTACATCTGTATAAACTGAAGCTGGTGAGGGAAATAAAAGGAATAATCCTTGAAGTCCTTTTTAAATTTAATGTTGCCAGCCTTCTCCTGGACAGTCTCTTTTTAAAGTCATTTTGCAGCTCTGGTTTCAGGTTTTTTTTTTTCTGTACCAGACAGACTTTCTCTGCTTTTCTCAGGGTTGTTTGCTACTGACGTTGACTGTCTATTCTCCTGGTTTGTTTCTTGTGAGTGGACTGTCCAGGGCTTGGCTGTGCAACATGGTGTAATAAAGGCTAGCTCCCCTGAGCCATGTATCCTATTGCCTCAATAAAGAAAGCATCTTGTGTCCAAGCTGTAACATTCTGTTGCATCCTTTGTCAGGTCCTGTGGGAAGTTTCAAAGCCACTTAGATTACATGAGATTCTAGCAAGTCATTTAAGATAAGGCAGAAATTACTCTTTTATTTGTTTATTTTTGAAGGGAGAGGTTAGAGAGAAGGTATCTTCTAAGACACAGGCATGTGGAAGGTTTTTAAGTATATAACAGCCAGCTTTATAATAGAGTTAGGAGCATCAAATAAAAAGGTTATATAAAACACTACAAATATATGCACATACAACATATATGGACACATGCATATATACAAACATAACATAACATACATATATTTGTTTATATGTGTGTATGTATTAGGAGAGGTTGTATATAATTGACTGAGTCTTATTGAGGAACAATCCCTCATAGTTTCTAAATAGGTCTAAATAGGTCTAAAATTAGATGAAAATGAGATACTCATAATCCATCTAACAGTTAACAAGAGGAGGTTATTTAGCTATAGCATGGGAAAGAAGTCCAGAGCAATAAAGGCATCTCTGTCCAGGATTAAGCATTAATTGACTTGAACAATTCATGGTGTTTGTCTCTAGTCTAAAACCATAAGTAGGGGGCTCCGGTCATTCACTCTCTGGTTGTGTACTCAGATGCCTAGGAATCCAGGTTAGTGTCCTTAATCTTAGTGCCCTGAGCTAATCTGATCTAAGCAATTTAAATGCCTTTTAAAGGAAAAATGAGACTAACTTGCTTGTTGCTGGGTGGGAATGGATGTAGTGTTAATGTACTGTTTCCACCACTGTGTTTGTATATATCCACATGCACATATATCCATACTTGCACATCCATATGTAATGCATTTCTGAACTCATTCTTATCTTATAAACCTGTTTGGAAGACATGCAAAAGCAGCACTTGTTATTATCTGCTGCATATACAGAATAGATGAAAAAGCAATTAAACATGTTTCCTCATGATCATGAAGCCTTATCTGCTTGATCTCTAAGTCAAATACCATTTTTTGGTACTGCTATCATTGTAGTTGGGAGGGATATCAAAAGTGATTTAATATAACCTAAACAAGAAACTTATCAGCATCTTCTCCTCCTCCTCTTCTTCCTTCTTCTTCTTCCTCCTCCTCCTCCTGCTCTTCTTCCTCCTTCCTCCTCCATCTTCTTTCTTCATCATCATCATCATCACTGTAGTTGGAAAGGATCTCAAATGTGATTTAATATAACATAAACAAGAAACTTATCAGCATCTTCATCATCATCACTATCATCATCATCATCATCATTGTAGTTGGAGGAGATTTCAAAGGTCATTTAATATAACCTAAAAAAAGAAACCTATCATTATCATCATCTTAGTTAGCATTTACATAGTACCCACTATATTTCAGGCACTATATTAAGTAACATACATGTACTATCTCATGTGATTCTTACAACTGCCCTATAGGTGCTATTATTATCTCCATTTAACAATTAAGGAAATTGAGACAAACATAGGGATTAAGTTACTTGCTCAGGGTCACATAGCTAGGAAATGTCTGAGTGTTGGATTTGAATTTCTGAATCCAGATCCAGTGCTCTATCCATTGTGCCACCTTGCTGCCTCCAGGTATCCCTGTGAAGAATGATTTAGCCCATTCCTGAGGATACCTAGGAATGGGGAATTCATTAACTTTTACATAGCTCTATTTGTTAGAAAGTGTTTCCTTAATTCAAACCTGAATATGGCTCTTGACAGCTGCTTCTAGCTCTATCCTGGACTAAACAGACCAAATCTAATCTCTTTTCCACATGACAGCCCTTTAGATACCTGAAGATAGGTATCATGACACCCTTTCAGAACCATCTTCTTCAGATTTAAGTCCCCAGGTTTTCGAATCTGTCCCAAGTAGCATGATCTCAAGGCTATTCATCATCTCAGTTCCCTTCCTTTGTTGGATGCTGTCTGCTTTATCTATGTTTCTTTTAAAATATATGTGCTTTCCAAAATTGAGAACGCAATACAGAGACCACAAAGATCTTACTAAGGCAGGATTATTGTTCAGTTGTATCTGACTCTTCATGATCTTATTTAAAGTTTTTTTTTTGGGGGGGGGAAGTGATAACTATTGGGCTTTGCCATTTCCTTCTCCAGCTCATTTTACATATAAGGAAACTGAGGCAGACAGGGTTAAATCATACAACTAGTAAGGTCCAGACTTCTATCCTGTGCCATTTTTCTGCCTCTGAAGACAGAATACAATGGTAGTACTTGCCTCCTTTTTCCAGGATGATTTGTCTCTTTTAATGCAATCCTCTTTTACTGTAGCTTTAATCACCAGCGGGAAGAGGAGCACAGCCAGTAACTATTCATCCCTCAGTTCTGGCAGTGACTTGTATCATTATATCCTCCATTTGTGATGTATGGTATCAGAGATATCATATTGTTTTTTTAATCATCTATTTCATTTTTAATTCTTTTTTTGTCTTTTTTAAATTGAATATTTTTATTTTCAAAACATATTCATGGATAATTTCTCAACATTGGCTCTTGCAAAACCAAATTTTCCCTTCCTTCCCACCCCCTCCCCTAGATGGCAAGTAATGATATATATAATATATATATATATATATATATATATATATATATATATATATATATGTTAAAACATGTTAAATAAATATATGTATACATATTTATACAATTATCTTCCTGCATAAGAAAAATCAGATCAAAAAGGAAAAAAATGAGAAAGAAAACAAAATGCAGGCAAACAACAACAAAAAAGAGTGAAAATGCTATGTTATGATCCACACTCAATTCTCACAGTCCTCTTTGTGAATGTAGATGGCTCTCTTCATCACAAGATCATTGGAACTTGCCTCAATCATCTCACTGTTGAAAAGAGTCCCGCCCATCAGAATTGATCATCTTATGATCTTCTTGTTGCCTGGTTCTGTTCATTTCATTTAGCATCAATTCATATAAATTAGAGATACCATATTGTTGTGATACTGACTCTGGATATTAGGTCCTTATCAGAGCTTTCTCCCTCCTAAAGCATAACTAGCATTTCAGTGTGGGGATGAGAGACTGACCAGAGAAGTCCAGTTTAGCCTTCTCCTTTCATAAAAGGAGAAACTGGGACAGAACAAGTGACATAGTTTGTTTAAGCTCATTACATCAAATGTATAGGTATAGCAACTCCCCTTACCTACTGGAGAAAGAGGAAAAGGGATTAAATGTTTATACAGCATCTATTTTGGGTCAGGCACTATGCTAAGTGATATTATCTCATTTGATCTTCTCAACCACCTTGAGAAGTAAATTGCTGTTTTTATTCCTATATTACAGATGAGGAAACTGAAGCAAACAAAGATTAAATGATTTTCCCAGGATCACATGAGCATTAAATGCCTGAGACTGGATCAGAACTCAGGTTCCCTGACGCCAGATCTTGGGCTTTATCCACAGTGTTGAATAGGAGAAACCCATCTATAACTTAGATTGATTTTCCATAGAGATTTGTTTGAGGTTTAATAACTAAATGACTTACACATGACCCCACAGTTAGCAAGAGATCAGAGGGAGAATTTGAATCTGGATTCAAAAGCAGCATTCTTTCTACTACTTCACAGCTGCCTCTCTTTATAACTGTATAAATGAACAGCATAAGTATGCATGAGGCAGCTGCATTGCAACTCTCTGGTTGACCACTGTTTCACATCTCATATCTTTATATACAAAGCTGATTGAGGCAAAATGATTTCCCTCCACAGTCAGGGATCTGGAAGCAGACAAGCCTTGATAGCTCATTTCACTGTGAATCAATCCACACTCCAAGGCTGCAATCCTTATCATTAGGAATTCTACAGACATTTTGGCAGGACTTATGGGAGGATGAACTAATAAAATGTTGGCTGCCTCAATGAGGCCTCCCCAGCTTTGAGAAAAAAGGTCATGAATTTCAGTATAGTCTCCATAGTGTTGGCCCTTTGAAAGAAATTTATAATGAAGTCAAAGTCACAAATTTCCACCCCTCACCATTTGGTTTTACTTTTAACCTATTGATGTGAGTCTTTGATGGACTTTGGACTCTTTCTGGTGGCATTGAGATGCACAATCAATTTAATCCCAATGAAACTACTCTGTATTTTCTTCTTTTAAGATTCTACAAGGGAGTGTGATCACTTGGGTACAAATCTTGCCCCTAATATTTAACTAGTCATGTAATCTTAGCAAGTCCTTTCCTGTTTCTAAGCATCAGATAATTCTAAAGTCCTTGTCAACTGAGTCATAGTAGGAGAACTATGGATGGAGCCTTTGGATGGGAACCTTTGGAAGTTCCCACATTGATGACTTCAGAAACCCTTCAGATTTTTGCTTTGAGCATACATGTGATGCTAGATAACGAATTTCCAAATTATACTTTCTAGTAGTGATTGTAGAGTTCCTCCTATTGAGCTTTCTTACTCTATGCAGCCTTTCATAGAAATAGGAAGACCTAATGACTTTATAAATAGCAAATATACTATTGGAGCATATAGCAATATCTTCTGCAGCAATCCTGACCTTTTTATTCCTTTAGCCACCAATCTACTGCCCCCCTCATCTCTGCTTATAGCAACTTTCATACTATTGCCTGGTTAATTCTTCCTTATGCACAGACCTGATTATGTGACTTTTCTACTGAAGACCCTGAAAAGTATTTCTGTTGCCTCTTAAATAAAATTCAAAGTGAATGCCCTTCACTCACTAGTACAATTCTATCTTTTCATAATCTTTTTTTCTTTTGTGCATGTGCCTATTGTTGATACATATACCACAGATGGAGGAAATGATAGTGTTTGTCCTCTTACCAAACAACATTATTTGCCATCTCTTAGATGTCTCATAATATCCCATTTGTGAATCTTTGGTTGTACCCCGTGGCTAGAATGTCTTCCTTCCCCTATCAATCTTTGCCACTTTGAATTCTTGCCCATCCTTTAAGGTTTATCTCATGTGCCATTTCATCCATGGCAACTCTTTCCCCATCAGTAACTGGCTTGCCTTCCTTTTCCCTTTCCTACTATCCTGCAGACCTGGGTTAGCACTTGGCTTACATCTCTCTTTTGCACTTATCATTTGTCATTTTGTGTTATGCTTATTTGCAAATGTCACATACTTCAAAGAATGTGAGCTCTGTGAGGCAGGGACGATGTCTCATTTAATCTTAGCCTGTCCTCTGGTACCTTGCAAAGTGTTCTGTAGTTATTAGGTCCTTAATAATCATTTGTTGAAGATGATTGTTCTTCTATCTCCCCCTGTAGAACCTAAGTGCCCGGCATGCAATAATACATACTTAATAAATAGCTACTGATTAACATATAAATTACATTAAAAAATATAAAACTGCCTTCTCGAAGGCAGAAGGTTAACTAGGACCCCAGCAAATGAATAGTATTTCCTGCTGAGCAGATTTACATTTGAACCATGAGTAACATGTCATGGCTAATGGTCAAACACTATTAATAAGGTGTTGGGTCGCTTGAGACAGTTAGATATTAGTGTTTGCCTGTAAGGTTCCCTCTGTTCTGTGTCTGTCTGCAGCCAGGAGATGTCACTGTGATATTTCTTGCAGGAGGCACTTGGAATACAGAGCACCCTGCATAGATTTTGATGACATAGATCGAATTCTGCCCATGCATTTCAGCCTAGATGCTTTTTGCTTCTCTTAAAGGCCTGTTTTGAAGTGACATGTCCCAGGTCATAGTCTATTAGTTGTGCTATAAAATATATTCATAGCTATGATCTCATGAGATTCCTATTAACAATGCTGTGAGAAAAACAGGGCAGATATTGTTTTAACTCCATTGTACAGAGGAGAGGTTGGTGGATGACTGCCATTAATGAACATTGTATACTGGTGAGGGACCTTTGGCTGCTTTAATGAAGACCATTCAGTTAAAGATGTGAGGGACAGAAAGCAAGTCTCAGAGTCAGGTAAAATTAGGGTCATGTTATCCTTGACATGTACTGTCTATGTGATCCTGGGTAGATCGTTTACCACTGGGGTTCTCAGGAGCCCAAGCAAAAACTTACAACTGAAAATTTCAGAGCAGCTACTGGCTGGCATTTATAGGAGTTTCCTCACTGGAGATTTGCTTTATCAATGAAATTACAGGTCCATTCTCCATCTTCTCTTCCCCAATGTACTATGGAGATGAAGATGATGGTGATTATTATACAAAGAGAATGATATGGCTGTCTCAGAAAAATATTTTAAATTGGTTACCTTAAATCCTGATTCTGTTATAGAATCTCCAATGAAAATAACTAGATTTTAAAATATTAATTAACATTTTTGTGGTGCTTACTATGTCCCAAGCACTGTGCTAAGTGCTTTACAAATATTTTCTCATTTGATCCTTACAACAACCTTGGGAGGTAGGTACTGTATGATGATTATTTATCCATCATCATCAAGAAATGAACAGTTCTACAATATGGCATTTTCCTGATAAACTGAGTTTTAACTCTTTAGTATCAACACTGAAAAAATTTTAAATCATTTTGAATGGTAATCTTTCTAAAATTATTTTATGCTTCCTTGCTTTCCTAAATGGAACATCAGCAATCTCTCAAAGGCAAATCAAAAGGCCTTTTCTCTTTTTTTATTAATTTTATAATTATAACATTTTTTGACAGTACATATGCATCTAATTTTTTATAACATCATCCCTTATACTCCCTTCTGTTCTGAATTTTTCCCCTCCTTCCCTCCACCCTCCCCTAGATGGCAGGCATTCCCATACATATTAAATATGTTATAGTATATAGTATATCCTAGATATATATCTAGATATGTGTGGGCAGAACCGGATTTTATTGTTGTTGTTGTTGCAAAGGAAAAATTGGATTCGGAAGGTAAAAATAACCTGGGGAGAAAAACAAAAAATGCTAACAGTTTACACTCATTTCCCAGTGTTCCTTCTCTGGGTGTGGCTGATTCTGTCCATCATTGATCAATTGGAATTGGATTACCTCTTCTCTATGTTGAAGATATCCGCTTCCATCAGAATACATCCTCATATAGTATTGTTGTTGAAGTGTATAATGATCTCCTAGTTCTGCTCATTTCATTCAGCATCAGTTGATGTAAGTCTCTCCAAGCCTCTCTGTATTCATCCTGCTGGTTATTTCTTACAGAACAATAATATTCCATAACATTCATATACCATAATTTACCCAACCATTCTCCAATTGATGGGCATCCATTCATTTTCCAGTTTCTAGCCACTACAAAAAGGGCTGCCATAAACATTTTGGCACATACAGGTCCCTTTCACTTCTTTAGTATTTCCTTGGGATTTAAGCCCAGTAGTAGCACTGCTGGATCAAAGGGTATGCACAGTTTGATAACCTTTTGGGCATAGTTCCACATTGCTCTCCAGAATGGTTGGACTCTTTCACAACTCCACCAACAATGCATCAGTGTCCCAGTTTTCCCACATCCCCTCCAACATTCATCATTATTTGTTCCTGTCATCTTAGCCAATCTGATAGGTGTGTAGTAGTAGCTCAGAGTTGTTTTAATTTGCATTTCTCTGATCAGTAATGATTTGGGACACTCTTTCATATGAGTGGAAATAGTTTCAATTTCATCATCTGAAAATTGTCTGTTCATATCCTTTGACCATTTATCAATTGGAGAATGGCTTGATTTCTTATAAATTAAAGTCAATTCTCTGTATATTTTGGAGATGAGGCCTTTATCAGAACCTTTAACTGTAAAAATATTTTCCCAATTTGTTACTTCCCTTCTAATCTTGTTTGCATTAGTTTTGTTTGTACAAAAGATTTTTAATTTGATGTAATCAAAATGTTCTATGTTATCAATAATGATCTCTAGTTCTCTTTTGGTCACAAATTCCTTCCTCCTCCACAAGTCTGAGAGGTAAACTATCCTATGTTCCTCTAGTTTATTTATGATTTCGTTTTTTATGCCTAAATCATGGACCCATTTTGATCTTATCTTAGTATGTGGTGTTAAATGTGTGTCCATGCCTAGTTTCTGCCATACTAATTTCTAGTTTTCCCAGCAGTTTTTGTCAAATAATGAATTCTTATCCCAAAAGTTGGGATCTTTAGGTTTGTCAAACACTAGATTGCTATTTTTATTCACTATCTTGTTTTCTGTGAACCTAATCTATTCCACTGATCAACTAATCTATTTCTTAAAAAGGCCTTTTCTCAATTCCTACCTTCCTTGAACTTTTTCTAGATTTGGCACAAATGACTCATTCCTTTTACAAAGTCTTGTCCTTTGGGCTTCCATAAGGCACATTCTGGCTGCTCTACCACTTTATCTTTGTCTTCATTTAAATGGAAATAAGGATCTGTATTCAATTTTTTTTTCTGCCAGTCTCTGAACATGTTACCATGAGGACATTGTTTCACTTATCTGTGCCTCAGTTTCCCATTTGTAATATTATTTTATGATTTGTGTTGGATTGGTTCTACATTTTTGACCTATATCCTTTTTCTGTTTCAAAATACCCTGAACATAGGAGACATTTCTAGAACCATTGATTTAGATTAGGAAGGAATTTTAGAGGTCACCTAATTCAACCCTCTCATTTTACAGAAGAGGAAATAGGCTCAGAGACATAAAGTGACTAACTTGTAGTCATAAATCTTTTAAGTATTAGAGATAAAACTTGAACTCAGGTCTTCCTGACTCAAGCTATCATTTTGTCCATTCATTTTCCTATAATTCAGAAGCCTTCCCCTCCCCCCCAACCACTCCTACCTATTGAGTTTTTAGCCCCTTTTAAGATAGGTGGGGTTGTTAAATGAATGAACTATGAATAAATGAGGTATACATAAATGAAAATCTGCATTTATATGAAAGATGGATTAAATGATGATATTTTACTTGATCGAAGGGTTCATAGCTTCATGAAAGTGTTTACCTGGAGAATATTATCATTTTTAAAAATGGTAAATAGGTTCCTTTTAAAAATACTAATTAAAAATATTTTTGATTTTACCATTTCCTGTGATGATTCAGATCATACCCTTCTACTTTTATGTAGATTATGTTATGCATTGTCATGGCCAAAGTTGCCTTTTATTTTTTAGGCCTGAGGCATGGAACCTCTCTTAAATAAGCTTGGTTATCTTTTAATAGCTCTCAGTAACACCAAAGGCCTTTTCAGTTTGGTAGAACTATCAGAGTTTAAGCTTAATCATTAAGAACTCCAAGTCACCTCTTTTCTGCAGTGAGGAGGCACAAAAGGGAACTATCTCTCAAACCTAATTTATCATATAATTTTATTGACAAAAATTGTTGCACATCAGATACTTAAATCTAATGAAATGTTGGCTCGGTACAGGATTATTTCATAAAATTTTAAAGTGTTCTGATCTTGCAAGTTAGTACTTTTAAAAAATATGTAATCTCAGTTCTGATTTTAAAATTCTTTGTTCAAAGTTTTTATTTCTTAGAAATTGGATAGAAAACAAAGCCATTTGTCTATTAGAAGTCCTTAACACCAAAGATTAAACACAAACTCTGATAATAGAATTCCAGGTTAGAAAAGTCTTTAATATGTTGGTAGAAATGTTTAATAGATTAGTCCTACCATTGGAAAGGGTAAGAACATATTCTTTCTAGTATTGGCTTCTAAGGATATAAGTTCCAGTACTAAGAATTGAGGGGGCGATGTCTGTTTCATGAAAAAAGAATTGGTTTTCTATCTAGGTTTAGAGCATAATGAAGTACTTTGAAATCTTGGGATTTGGGGCACTCTGATAAATTGGAGGTTTTAGTTAGTAGAAAAAGAAACTTAAACTGAGAAAATGTATGGGCTGTTGTTAAAAATCCTTTTAAAACATTAATCTATTTTCTTGTTTAATAAGTCAAATTAAGATTATAAATGAATTTTTCTTTGACCATTTCTTTCTTTAGAGAATTTCTAGGACCTGGGGAAGTTTTCTTCATGTTGAATTACAATTGTTTGCCTTTTATAAAGTACAGGAGATTGCACTAAAGTTAAATGGAGAAAAGAGGTTAGATCAAGGATCAGTGTATTTTTTTTTTTTAACCAGTAGCATTATAGAGGTCAATCTGGGCTGGAGGAAATTCTAGGTTGGAACGGCAGGGCAACAGGTGGAGAGCAGGCAATCTGGACCTCTAGGGAGACTTCCAGCTGGAATAGATAGCAGTATTCTAGTAAAAAAAGCCAATTTTGGTTCGAGAAGGAAATATGGCATTGTGGACCATACTGTAACAGATGAAAGACAGATGTAATGAGATAGACTATTGCATGTCAGAGACAATTAAAACTGACAGGGACTTGTAAACATGGGGCTGTTTTGTCAGTCACTCTATTCCTTCAAATAGGAATTTTTAAACTGACTCTTGATAGCCAGTCTGATCTAACAGATCTTTTATTATCTGATGTTGTCTCTCTCAAAAGCTGAGAGAAGAAAAAAAAAACTACATTTATTTAATGGAGAGTTCAGGTTGGGTAAAGTTTCACAGTAATTAAGCACCTAATTAGATGGCTCATTGTAAAGTAATGCTTAATAAATTGCTTCATAGTCAGTTTTGAGCTGATTATGGTAAAAATAGGTTAATGGAAGATCCACATTTTATCTTCTCTAGAGAAGATTAATGAAAAACAAACCTTAAGCATCATAGATACCTTCTAGATATATTGTCTGAAGTTCTATTTCTCCAAAACATTTTAGGACTCTTTTGATTTCAAAGTCAATCAATGTTTGCTGTGAGTTATTGTTTCTGCCTCCATTTAATCAAATATTTTGGGAGGTAGAGGTATAATCACATAACCAAACCTAATTCTCTGATCAGTGAACTGAAAGAGTAGAGATTCATTGTGGTTATAGAGTTATCATTGTTTTGATTTTTTTTTTTACCTAGAGAAGAATTTTAGTCCCTACAACTTTGTATTTATTAGCATGGAATAGTGGAAAAAGCATTGGCCTGGGAACCTGCTTGAATTCTGCTTCTAAATTCCATTTGCTAATAATACAAGTCAATTAAAACTTCCTATTAAATGTCTAATATATGCAGGGTACTTTGTTTGTTGCTGGGGATCTAATGGCAAAAATTTGTGACACCTGTTACAAATGTAGGTACAGCAGGTTTTTGCTCCTAAGAGCCTTGCATTTCTCTGGGAGATATAGAGTCAGAGAAAGATGCACAAGATCTTTTGAGGAAGAAGAGAAGTCCAACTCTTGGAGATATCAGGTAAGGCTTCTTGTAGGAAGTGGTACTTGATATAATCTAGATAGAAGTTAACTATTTTAGGAGGTAAAGGAGAGGAGGAATTGCTTTCCAGGCAAGAGGAATAGATTTTGCAATGGAAGGGAGGTTGGAGATAGAGAGTACTGAGTTTGGGAGAGCAATATATAGATCACTTTCTTTGGGAATGTAGAATACATGAAAAGGAATAATTTAAAAATAAGTAAAGAGCTTTAAATAGCAAACCAAGGAGTTTGCACTTTCTCCTGAACCTCCTTGAGTAGGGGAGGAACCTTGTTGACCATGTCCTTTAAGAAGATTATTTTTTAGCCTATGTCTAGCATGGATTGGAGAGGGAGAGACTAGGAAAATGGAGAACATGCAGTGCACAATTTAAGCCCTATATAAACTAAATACCTCCATTCAGAAAGCTTTATTAATTTGCCTTTGGTGGCCCAGTAGCAGCGTTATCTGTATTGGCATATACTATTGCTTAAAATGGTTGGTGTAGGGAGGCAGAAAAAGATTAAGGATATATAATCTTTTTCATTATGTAAATATTGAGCTGCCAACTCAGATTACTTTGTACCATCAAGATTTTATAAGCAGTGAAAGGCCTCAAATTTAATCGAAATTACTAACAAGAGAAGAATTATTATTCTACATCCCCCAAATACTGGAGGGAAATTATTTTCTGAGTCACTATTCCATCAATTCCATCAGTCAATTTCCACAGAATACAATATTGCCTTTGGCTTCATTTCTAATTCATGATAAAAATGGATGATCAGAGGACATGGCCATACCTGCTTAGTTAGACATACTGAAGTAGCACTGGGTTATGAAATTCCTAAGACCTCTGTACTGTGAGGGATTTTGATTACTCCTGTCACAATTATACTTGTTTGATTCTCAATAATGAAGAGGAATTTTGCTGGGAAAGAAATGGTGACCCTCAGGGGGTAGTGACCATTCCATTCTAGCATTTTTGATATAAAAAGAGAGAAAATATAGGCAGAGTCTAACATGTGTCACAAATTTTGTGAAAGTAGAATTCAGAATCCAGAGTAAATATTATAGGATTTCATGAGTTCATGTTTCAGAAGTCAACCCAAGAGGGATAAGATATTTTCAGAAATGAAATTCTGAAGATACAAAGGGAAACAATTGCATTGAGGAAGAAAAGTGATATTTGTTTGAAGAGATTGATGTGGATACACAGGGAACTCACTGGCCAAATTAGATTGTAAAAAGGAATGTATAAAAGATGAAAGCAGGTCTAAGCACTTGAAAATCAATAAAAAAGGTGTCAACTTGGCCAAAAAATTAGGAGTACTAAACTTTAGAATGAGCTGAAGAAGAAAGCGAGGACAAAAGAAACAGAAAAGAGATTTATGTAAAAATTTTTCTAAATTAAGAGAAAAAGAATCAAAGATGGAAAAGGATCTCTAAAGCAGATAACCTGATAACTGATAACATAACTGTTCAATTTTAATTTTGTTTCTAATTTCTGTGTAAAAGAGAATGATCTTTACACTAGAAATGATAGAACACAAATTTGATATCTAAGATAAATAAGGAGATTTTGTACTTTAATAAATCATGTTACTGAGCACATATAAAATATATATTTCTGGGTCCTAAAATAAATAGTATGCATGTTTTTTTGGTCACTATTGGTGATTTGAGAAAGATTAAGGAAAATGGGAGATGTTTCACAAGAAGGACAAAAAAAGAAAGGCAAATGTGATTTTAATTATCCGAAATTAATGAAGAGTGCAGCGTCTATGAACTATAAAGCAATGAATTTGATTTGTTACTGGAAATTATAAAATGAATCATTAAATATATGGTTGTAAAACTCTTATGCCACAGTCTCCTTGAGCTGTTCTACCTCAGTTTCCCTGCACTATTCCCTTTTTGTCTTGACTGAGTTTCCCTGAATTGTTCTATCTCAAGTTTCCTTAACTGTTCTGCCTCAGTCCCTTAAATCATAAAACCCACCTGGTTCATTAAGACTGAGGACCATTTGCTCTAAGGTTATAAATTGTCAATGGGAGATGAGGAGCAGATCAGACTTTCTGGCTCCTAGCTCCTTCTGCCCCCAAGAATTTGTGACACTGCCCCTCTAAAATAGTCCAAAAGATAAGACTATCTCGGATACTTCACTGACATCTTTACTTCTCTTATTCAAACATTCTGACTCTGGCTTTTAGTAAAAATTTACAGCTCCCTCCCCCCATCCTGACAGAACCAAGGCTTCTAACTTTTCCCGCTCTTCTTCCTTTTCTTTGTCTGAAAAGCTATAAAAGTGTTTATCATTCCCCCATTCATTACTGGATACTTTGAGACGAGAGTCCTGTCCAGTCAATTAAACTCTCCAATTAATAAAATATTAAAAACTCTCTAATCTCTATCTTGCCTCAGTTTCTCCGGCACTACAAAACATCTAGAATAGGAAGTGATGATTATCAAGAGCTATCATGAGGTCATCAAGAACTGGTTATGCTAGACTAATTTCCTTTTTTGACAAGATTACTAAATGAGTAGATGAAGGGAATTCTGTGGATATAAGAGATATGTAGATAATATGAGATACTTATATTATTAATGAGTAGAAGATTGAAAGAGTTGAATTAGACAATAATCTACTGCTCCCTTTAGCTGTCTCAAGAAACTTTTAATGGTTCAACTCATTGTGGCTGGGTCTCCAATAGAGTACCCCAGGGATCTTTCTTTGACTTTGCACTGTATAATATTTTTATAAGTTACTTGGATAAAGGTATTAGTGGTATGATCATTAAGTTTTCAGCTGACACAAAACTTGAATGGATAGCTAACACAATAGGGATTTTGACAGGTTCAAATACTGAGCTAAACCTAATAAGATAAAAGTCAGTAGAGATAAATGTAAACTCTTGTACTTTGGTATAAAAAGTCAACTTCACAAGTATATGATAGAATAAGAAATAGATTTTTCTGAAAAGGATCAAGGAGGTAATAATGAGAGCCATCAGAGTAATGTGGTAGCCAAAAATGCTTAGGTAATCTTGGATTGCTTTAAGAGGGTCATAGCTTTCAGGAATAAAGCAATGATGGTCTTATTGCATTTTGTCCTTATCAGATTCAGCTGAAGTATTATGTTCAGTTTTGGGTACTGTAGTTTAAAAAGGACACACAAGCTGCATAGTGTTCATTGGAATCCAGGATTTTGAAATGGTGAAGATTCTTGAGTCTATGTCATTTAAAGACTAGTTGAAGACTGTATATCCTGAAGAAAAGACTTAGGAGGAACTTCATAACCATTTTTAAGTACTTGAAGTATTGTTATAGAGAGAAGGAACTGAATTTAGTCTGTATGGTACCAGTGGGTAGAATCAGGAGCAATGGATAAAAGTTGCAAATAGGCAAATTTAGACTTGTGTCAGGAAGAACTTCCTAACAGTCATTCTATTCAGAAATGAAAGCAGATGAAAAGTAATAGGCACCCTTCCTTGGAGGTCTTCAAGTTAAGATTAGGTGGCCATGGGTCAGCTATATTATAATGGGTATTCTTTTTGTGTATGGGTAGTATTATATGACTCCTAAAGTCACTGTGAATTCTCAAATTCTGTGATTCTGTGAAGAGAGGGAGGCGAGAAAAGAAAGCATTCCAGGAATGGAGATCACACTAATGTCTTTCACAAATGCTATATGGTTGTCATATCGTCATGTTTATGAACATTAACAACAAACCTTTGAGGATCCCTTTAGGTCACTCCTGGCTTAAGCATTCTTGAAATCTCTTTTTCTTCAGAAATTCTTTTTTCCCTCCATGGTATCATGCCCTTCTCCAATAACAACTAGATCCTAGATATTTTGCTAAATGCAAGAACCTAAAAGAATCAATATTATCTGGTACAAGATACACTCTGCAGATATAGAGAAGAAGAGTTTTGTTAGAAGTAGAACTCTAATATAATTTTTTTTTTGGTATTGTCAAATCAAGTCAGCAAGCATTTATTAAGCACTTATATCTAGACAGTATGCTAAGCACTGGAATGTATAAGCAAGCAGAAAGATAGAACTTAAAATCCTGTTAGGAATGGTAAGGGAAATATGTCCCAGATAATAAATGAATAGCATAAATTAATTATATGAGAATTTATTTTTGCAGAGGAACTGAATTTTAAATCAATATAAACGACATTATATGTACAGATAAGTAATGCTTACTGCCTGACTTATATATCACTTTTGCCAAAGTGTTGAATCTTAAAGTCATAGAATAGGAAATTTATTCAGACTAAATACTGACTGAGATTGAGAGGGTCAAGAGGAAGAAAAAATGAAACTATCTTGCAAATATATAGTAAAGAGAGAGAAACAATTAGGATCTCCAAAGACAGGAGATTTAGTGGAGATAAATATTTAATTACATATATGATGGAGAAAGATAAGCTAAGAAAATGATACATCCCTGCTGTGGCTATGAGGGACATCTATTAGGATGTGATATTCCCATCAGTGCTTATTGCGCTGGGTAAGACTTGGAATACAAGCTATACATTAGTTAGGTTGCAGCCCAAGTGACCAAAAAAAGCTGTAACCAATGTCTAAGTTATTTTTTCTCGCTCCTCTCCAGCCATACTTATATAATTTTGAGGGCTTATAGTAGGAAGTAGCTGGAAAAAACCAGGATAGAGATTTTTCTGTTTCTAAATTCTATCCATTTTTCAATGCCTATGTTTTTTATAAAGCCTTCCCTGATTGCTTCATCCTGTATTCCATACACCACTTCTACCCCTACCCATGACTTATTTGAGTATAGGGACTGTGTTTTTGATTTATTCTTTTCCCTTAGAATTTAGCAGAGACATTGACACATAGTAGGCATTTAAATGCTTGACACTTTCTTGCTTGATCACTCATTTGATAATATACTGTTTTATATTATCATTTCATATCTATACAGTTTTCTTAGATAGAATTAAGCTCCCTAAAGATAAGAATTTTGTCACCTATTTCTATGCCTCTTAGAGTCCTTTGGACAGAATGCACTTAATACAATTTTATTAATTGATTGGTGTGAGATTGCCCCATATTTTTGTTAATATTTCAGTTGTATTAATAATCTTAAACTCTTTCTATGGACATTTCTAATAGAACTGCTGTTATTATTTGCCTAGTTATGATCGGAACAGGAGTTGACAATTTTTTTTTTTTACAAGTTTTGAAGTAGAACTGTCCCAGCTTCCATTTCCTTCTTAATCTGTCTGAGACAGAAGGACTTGCAGCCCGTTGTTATCTACAATCCCTTTTTAAATTTGTTTTTAATTGCCTATTTAACACACCTAGCAATTAAGGTGAAATGTCTGTCTTTGACAAATGTGAGAGCTTTTTAATTACTGGTAATTGCTTTTGTTAATTAAAAGTGATGCTTTATTTTCTTTCATCGGTATTTTTACTCTATAAAATGGGATTAATGACTTGCAATCAATCCTATACAAGAATCTTCCTTTGTATTCATTGGAATATTGGGCACGAAGTCTCCGCAGAATAAGAGAGAGGATGGCCTCCTCTATAGACCCAATGTAAGGAGAAAGATGGAGTTAATTATCTACATAACACAAACTAAAACCCTACATTAACCACAGAACAACTTTGAAAAAAAAAAAAAAGTGATCTCCTCCCTCTCTTCCTTTTCCCTCCATCCCATCATTCTCCCAGCAGAAACAAAACTTAAAAGACTAGGGAAATTGTGCAAGATTGAGAGGCTGAGGGTCAAGAAACCTGGGATGTAATCCTGGCTCCATTATTGATTTGTTTTGTGAATTAAACAAATTCTCTCTGGGCTTTAAGCGCTTTTACAAAGACCTCAGGAACCCTTCATTTATCTCTGTGGAGACATGGGCTTGTATATTCTAAGATTTCTGAGATTGTATATTCTCCAAATGTATTCTGAGATTTCCCAGAACAGTTCTGGATGGGGTGGAGGAAGAAAATATAAGCCAAAGAGAAAGTGATCTGAGGGTAAAAGGAGGGTGGTTATCAAGATTGAATTCAAGGCTCAGTGTGTTGGGCTACAGACACCATCTTTGTCTTTCCCCTGAATGGACCTTGGATTGTTAATGTCTATCCTAAATTGTAGTGTCCAAATCTGAATACAATACAGATGTGCTCTGAGCAGGGCAAGAGAGAACTATTGCCATCTCCCTGGTTAATAGAGCACAGGAAATTTCAGCCTTAGTTCTCATTTGTTTTTTTTTTTTTTTTTTTTTTTTGGCTGCCTTAATATTCTTTGCCTTTATTGAACGTGTGGATCAATAAGTCAGTCATGTACTTTTTACATGCACTGTTTTCTAACTCTGCCTTCTATATTCTGTTCTTGTGCATCTGACTTTTCAACCCAAGTGTAGGATTGTATATACACTCTTATGCAAATTTTATCATATAAGATTCAGTCTGTAATTCTAATTTGTTAAGATTTATTGTTTTCTTGGTTCTGTTATCCAATAGCTTAGCTGTTTTTACCAGCTTCATGCCAAATGAAAATTTGATTAGCATGTATGACCCATGCTTTCATCAAAAGCACTGATTACAATAGGAAGACAGATCCCTAGAGCATTTTGTTAAAGAACCTCCTTTGAGTTGACTATAATATATTAATCACTACTTTTTACACCTGATCATTCAGCCAGTTATGATTCTCCCAAGTTGTATTATCATCTAGCCCAATCTTTTTTGTCTATAAAAGATACTATGAAGGACTTTGTCAAATGTCTTGCTAGAATCCAGGTGGGTTATGTCTACTGCGTTCTCTGTATCTATAAATCTAAAAACCCTATCAAAAGGAGGTAGTTTTGTTTTTTTACTCTGACTTTGACATGACTTTTTCTCAATGAATGTTGATTAGAACTTTCTTTTCTAAATGTTCTTATAGATCTATTTAACAACATGTTTTAAGATTTTTCTTGGAAAAAGTCAGATGGATTTGACAAATTTTCCCACTTTTGAAAATTTGGACACATTTTCTAGCTTTTGACACATTTCTTGTTGTCCTTCACGATTTTTCAGAAATCACTAATAGCTACTCAACAATCCCATCTTCAGTTTCTTTCACTAGGTGCTCCCTTACCACTTCTTTACTCTCACTTAGGATTTAACTTCCTTTTAATAAATTCTACTTTAAAAAATAAATTCTACTTTTAGCTAACAGCTCCTCATTGGTGAAACTAAGATCCCAAACACTTTTTTGCCCCTTTCTTTACCTTTTGAAGACTGAAATAATATTAAATAGGAAAGTCAAGAATATCAAATCCTTTGCCTTTAGTGGCAGAGCTCATATCCATTCATATTCAGTTATTTCCACCTATATCCAGTCTCCAATCATTGGTCCAACCAAGTGACCAATTACATTCTTGGATAACTTCTGGCTTGTTTCCCAAATTCATTTTTCTTTCTTTCTTTTGGTCTAGTGTCTGCAGAATAGTCTGCTTTTCTTCTCTCTCTCCCTCCATTCGTCATCAATGAATTATTTTCTATAAAGCTTCCTTGACTAAGATTTCTAGAAACATAGAGTGCATTTTTTTATATACTTCTATTGTACCTTTTATATACTTTGGCTCACATTTTATATAATCTGTTACTTCTGAATAAGATATCTCTTTCTATAGTCATATTCCAGGCATGTATTATATCTTACCAAGTATAATTTATATTTATATGGTAAAATTGACCTCTTTAAGATATTATGCTAACTTTTCTTAATATTACTTAGCAGAAGGATCTTTTTTAGTAGATCTCTTGTCTCTTTACAATAAAATCCAAACTAAGAAAGTAGGTAGTTCAATGGATAGAGTGCTAGGTCTAAAATTAGGAAGGTCTAAGTTCAAATCTAGCCTTAGACACTAGTTTTGTGACCTAAACAAATCTCACTTAACTGTCTCATATACAGATTCCTTAACTATAAAACAGAGGAAACAGTAGTATCTACTTCACATGGTTGCTGTGAGATTGTAAAAGTGCTCATCACAATGACTAGCACATAATAGATGCTTGGTTTGTTTTTTCACTGCCTTCCCCCCACCACTCCCAACTCCTCTAATTGTTAATAAGAGCCATTCACTGGCTATATAATCTTTCTTCCCCTCCTCTCACTTAATATATTTTATTTTTTTCTAATTACATGCAAAGATAGTTTTCAACATTTAATTTTATAAGATTTTGATTTCCTTTTTTTCTTTTTCCCTCCTTACTCCTTCACCTCCATAAGATGGAAATCAATTTGATATAGGTTATACATGTAGAGTCATATTAATTATATTTCCACATTAATTATATTGTAAAAGAGGAATCTGAACAAAAGGGAAAAACCATGAGAAGGAAAAAAGGACCAAAAAAGTGAAAATGGTATGCTTTAATCTGCATTCAGATCCATAGTTCTTCCTCTGGATGTGGACAGCATTTTTCATCATGACTCTAGAAATTGTCTTCAATTAGTGTACTATTGAAAGTTCCTGAAAGAGAGGTAAGTCTATCATAATTAATCATTTATACAATGTTCTTCTGGTTCTGCTTATTTTACTCAGTATCAGTTTATGTAAGTTTTTCCAGGCTTTTCTGAAATCTGCCTCCTCATCATTTCTTATAAGATGATAATATTCCATTACATTCATAGACCACAATTTGTTCAACCATTCACTAAATGATGGGCATCACCTCAATTTCCAATTCTTTGCTTTGCCATCACAAAGGTCTGCCATAATTGTGTGTGTGTGTGTGTATTATTTTCCCTTTTTTATGATTTTTTTTTAAGAATACAGATGTAAAAGTGGCACTGCTGGGTGAAAGAATATGCACAGTTTTATAAGTTCTTTAGGCATAGTTTTAAATTGATTTTCAGATTGCACAACCTTTCTTTCTAGACTGATTATGTATTCTTTCCTCTCATATACTATGTATTTCAGCAAAACTGGCACATTTGCTGTTCAGATAAATAACATTACATCTCCTTTCTGAACTTCTGCTTAAACTACACTCCTGTGCCTGGAATCCTTTGCCTCCTCTTCCCTGCTTCTTGGAATCCCCCTTTCCTTTCAAGACTCAACTCCAATGCTACCTCCCAGAAGGGAACTTTCCCAATTCCCCTAGTTGTGATTTATATACAAATATATTTCATACTTACTTGGCTGTGTCTAAGCTATTTCTTGCTTAGTAGAGTGTTAGCTTCTATAAGGTAGGGACAGTTTTATTTTGACTTTTCTACCCCTAGTGCCAGAGAAGGTGCTTAAAAATCCCTGCTGAACCGAATACTCTGTATACTTGGGCATGAATTGTTTTTTATTACTATATCTCTTTTTTGATGATAACTCCTGTATATTATTGATCTTCTCTAGTGATTTTCTTCTTCCTATAACAGAGCATGGTATTATTTATGGTGGATGAGTTGACTAATTAATTCTATAGGATATTTTCTCCTCATCATTTTTAATTTAAAGCTTCTTTGTTCAGATTTGCAAGATTCCAGGTAACATACTCCCTCCACACACATACACACACTCTTAGTAATATGAATTCTATTCCTCATCAAGATTCTATTTCTACTTTTTAAGGCTAAGCTAGGATAATTACAAGGTAATTATGGAAATTACAGACCTGTTCTTAGCCATCATCTTAACCAGTAGTTCATGGTCCAAACATGTCTTTCTTGTCTGAAATCCCATCAGAAGTAGTTGTGAAAGCACACCTGCTTTCTACTTAGAACTTAATAATGATTAGCAGTTTTCTAGCTTGCTTTTTGCAGTATTATTTATTCTCAAATGAATGGTTATTGGTAGTTATTTTTAAATTTGACAAATGTTGGACTGCTCAATATATCAGTCCAGATACAGGATACAGAAATGTAGAAACCTTCCTGTTCATTCTAGGTCAACCTATATCTCATTTTTTCATTCTCTATTGGTCTATTGCCTCTTTCTTAATCTAATCTGGTCCAATAAATATTTATTAAGCACCTATGATGATCCAGATGCTGTGCTACAAGTGGAATATACAATTAATAAAAGGGTTACATATAAAGAGGAAGGTAACAAACAAAAGAAGGAGGCAAGAAACCAGAAGTAGTAGGGACTGGATACCAAGAGTTTCTTTACACAAAGGTATATTGTTCCACAGAGGTGAAATCAGAAAGGGAAATGGATAAAAAGTGGAGTGATCTGCTCTGCTCTCTTAGTCCTGAGGAAATGCCTGCTGGGGAGCTGTAATCATATGATATGAGTGCTGCAAAGGTATTAACTGCTAATGGTGGGCTAGACAACTCTGTAGAACAATGTAGCAGGTGTCAAATCTGATAGTGCCAGATTAGAAAACTAAGGAACAGAAGGAGTGAGGCAGGACACCAGAATAAGACATTGCACATTAATGCTCTCTCTCTCTTCTCTCTCTTCTCTCTCTTCTCTCTCTTCTCTCTCTTCTCTCTCTTCTCTCTCTTCTCTCTCTTCTCTCTCTTCTCTCTCTTCTCTCTCTTCTCTCTCTTCTCTCTCTTCTCTCTCTTCTCTCTCTCTCTCTCTCTCTCTCTCTCTCTCTCTCTCTCTCTCTCTCTCTCTCTCTCTCTCTCTCTCTCTCTCTCTCTCTCTCCCCTTCTTCTTCTCATGTATAAAACACTCCACTAAGCCTGACACAGCATCCAGCTGGGACCAGTTCTAATCACCAAAAAGGTACAGAACAAGGGCTAGTGAACCATGAATTGCTCAGTATGAGAGGAGTCTGAGATGCTTTGAGATCTGTCCCCAAAGAAAACCACTGTCAGAGAGGACAGAGGTAGAAATGGGATAATTAGAGAGGAAAAAGGCTGAAATTATCAAATCTCAATAAGAAGAAAACTCAGGGACCATGAACATAAGAAGATAAATCAACATAGAAACATTAACAGTGGAAGGAAATATGGTGTCTAGATTTAGTAAACAAGTTTACGCATCTATGAATACATGCTGCAAAACAAAGAAAAATGATCCAGTCCTTGATGAGAATGAAGAGGAGGGAGAAAGTTTCAGATCTTGAAACCCTATTCCAAAAGACATTAATTTTTTCCCATATTTTTTCTTAGAGTTGTGAATTTTCATTGCAGCTTAAGCCCTTTGCACAAGGAATCCACAAAGATACATGAATTTTTAAAGACAGTTTGTGAACCACTTAAAATAAAACTTTCTTTCAATTGACTTGTCTGGCATGTGGGTTACAAATCATCATTTCTCTCTGGATGACAGGTTTGGTGAAAGGAATAAGTATGTTTAGTTGAGATATATAATGCTGCGACCACTCCAAAAGGCAAAATGAAATATTTGGAATGCAGTAAATTTATTATGTCTCCTTTTATCTAACGGAAGCAATCAGCTGTACCTTTCTGGTTCTTCTGCATATCTTATTCTGTGGAAATTCTGCCTAAAGACTCATGAATTTGATTAACAAATTTATTTGAAACTAGTAGTTTTGAGGAGATTTATATCCTGAATTTAGCCTTGGAGACTTGTTTATTATTTTCTATCTGTTCTCAGAAGGGAAATCCTATCTAGGGTTTGGTCAGGAGTTTTATGACAAGGAAATGAAACACCATCCTTAAGGCTCTTCAGTCTTGTGACTTTTGCTGCTTAAATCCTCCAAAGACTTGTAGATTTCAAGGAATTTATCTACCCTGTCTCTGCTAGTATCTTTATTATTAATAATAGCTCTTAGTTGTTTAGGCACTTGGAGATCTCCCAAGGAAAGGGACAAAATACCTTCAGGATAAAGTTCTGGTTCCTTTATATTTTGTAACATGGCATTTTATTATTTGCTTCATCTCATGGGGCTTTGTCACTATAATTTAGGTCAATATCCCACCTACATCATCCATCCTATTTGTTTCTACTTTTCTCATCATCCTTCTGGAACCAATGACATTGGTGAATGATTGCCACTCTTCTTGGCAGACCATATAATTATATTTGCTAAGGAAGGCATTTCCTGACAGAGGGCCATAATGTGGCTGCCACCAGTTTTATTTTCAGCTATTCTGTTTTCAAGACTAGAGAAGTACACACCCCTGTAATCTGAAGCTGGAGGAGAAAAAAAAAAGCTATATTTTTGTTTCCTCTCTTCTTCCAATAGATCAAGAAGCATCTTAAGAAAACTACCATGTGCAAGACTCTGAACTCAACCTTGGATATCTTTTAGCTACTATGAGGATCTATAATTTAAAAATACAAAATGAATTTATTTTTAGGAATACATCAAAGAGAAACTTGTTTCTCCTTTCCAAGTAAAACAAGTAAAATTATGGCCTTCATAAGATTTTGTCTTTAGCACTCTAAGCTCCTTTCTTATATTCAAGATTATTTTTCCTTTCCCTTCAGACACCCAGCTCTACTATTCAACTTTTAACCTTCTATCTCAATACCTAGATCTGATCTCAGTTACTTAGATCCATATATGAATAAATGTTAACTTGTAATTTCTACCAAAAGTAAAGTACTTTGTAAACCTTATGATAAGTAATAGAGTGAAAAGCTTTATTTTGATTAAAAAAATTTCTGACATTATTCAGAAGGTCATGAAGGTATTTTGTAAGCAAGAGAAAAATAGAGTTTCCTAGAGACTTTGATAGGCTAAGTGATTTGCCCAAAGTCATTTAGCTAACATGTGACAGAGGTAGGGTTTGAGCATTGGAATTTCTGGATGTAAAACTGGTTCTCCATATATTAACTTCATCCTGCTTCTTGGTCCAGAATGTCCTTGAATAAATCTCATTTGGATGTGCCTGTCTTGTGCTTGGGTTTTCTCTTTTTCTTTTCCCTGGTGTAGATTCTGAATTATCATGTAATCACTCATTTGGAGAGACCATTGCCCCAAATGTAAGTATTAAAATAGATAAAGGGAACTGAGCAACTCTCCTCATTTCAAAAATAGCCAAATTCTAAGAGCCTGCATTCAATCTGCTTCAACAAAGGATCCTAATTTAGTCTTATCTTACTTTGTCCTAAACACCAAGAATATAGTATCATTGATCTCTAGACCTTGAAGACATCTCTGAGGGCATCCAATCCAGTCTCTTAAAATTACAGATAAGGAAATTAAGGCTCAGAGAGGTTGTGATTTGTTTAATTAATAAACTGATGTGACTATTAAGCCTCAGAAATGGGATTTAGAAACAGGTCTTCTGGGGTTCAAATAAAGAGCTAATACTTTTTTTCATTTTATTTTCTTTTGCCTGCTTGTGGCATTCTGTACCACAACTTACTGTATTTTTTTCTCTCATTTCTTTGTAGATTTTGGAGGGGTTGTGCCTGCTGTATGTATAGTTTTTGTTTCCTTTTTAACCCCTTCCTTGTGTGAAAAGGATTTCAGAACTATCAACTCCTTTCCCCATCAATTCCTTTGTGTCAGTTCTTGCTCTTGTACCCCATTCATAGAGCATAATTATTTTTTTTCCCTTTTCTATACTGCCTTGCTGTTTAGTCATATCATACTCAGCTCTATCCCAGTCTTTCTTTTGGACTACCCAATTGCTAATGACAATCTAAGACATATGTTTACATTTCCAAATATAACATAGTTTGTTCTTATTGAGTCCCTTGAAATTAAAAAATAATAAAAAATTAATTCAATAATAAATGTTGGCTCTTATATATTAATTTTTTAATGGAGTTCAGGTTGTTTGAAGCAAAATCCTAAAAATCTGACATTGAATGTTCATTTTTTCCCATTCAACATTAAACTTAATTTTACTGAATATAATATTTTTGACCATTATATAGTTCTTTTGATCATTGATATACAGTATTCCAGGACCTGCAGTCTTTTATTAGAGTCCATTTTATTAGAGTCCAAGATCTCTTTCTTCTAGTTGTCCTAGGAAGACTCCTGTTCTGTTGCAGTCTTACTTGTTTTTCACTTTGCCCTGAGGCACATTTTGTTTTGTTTGTGGGAGAAATCTGGAGAGCTTGGGATTTTTTGAGCTATTTTGCTATCTTCTCAGAATCCTCCATTCCCCTGATATTCTGATATGAACTCCCTTTTAAAAATCCATATACTCCCTAAGTGGTTTAATAGAGTAAGCTATTAACATCTATTAGCATTAGATTCCATGAGACAGAAATGTGTAAATCAGAGTGCAAGATGTTTGGGTTGGGGAGAAAAAAAAGTCTAAAGTTGGGGAGAGAAAAGGAGGAAGGTTCCTTTGAAGATCTTGTTCAACAAGGGGTTGGCATGAGTATGGTGGCCACATGGGGAAGGGAAGAGAAGAGAGAAATTGTGAACAGTGCCAAAAAAGAGTGGGGGAAAAATTTTAAAATCCTAGTAGGAAGATCTTGTATATACATTGGTTCATTTATTTGTCCCATTAAATCCATAGTTTATATGATTGATGGTTGTGGAACATTATAGCTTCTGGAATATATAATAGATGTGAACAGGAAAAATAAGAAGTTTTAAAAAATTTACAGTGTAAAGGAAGGCATCTAATAAATGTATGACTTAAAAAATGAATTGGTCATAGCAAGAGTGAGTGGGGAGGGACTAATTAATAGCATGTGTTTTTTATTGTCAGACTCAAAATAGCAAGAGATGATAAGGAAGGCCCTTAATACATTGACTAGAGTCTGCAGCAAACTTTTAAAAGTATATGGACAAAATTTGTGCAGGATGAGCATGCAAAAATGTGTAGCAATCAATGTTATTTTGAAGGGACAGTCATCTAAAGGAGATTAGAAATTCATTTCAATATTTGAGTGGGAATGGAATGGACAATGATATGGATAAATTTCCTTTACCCTAACATATTTACTGCCATGATTATATTTTACATTGGCCAGTGTTAAAATTTGTTAGTGTTTCCAAGAGCTGTAGCAATTGATAGAAATAAGGAGTCTAAAAATGTGTTAGGGGGAAGCCAAGTTGAATTAAAAAAAAAAGTTGTTGCATAAAATCCAAAGAAACAGAAACACAAGTTTACTGAAATAGCTACATTTGTATTCCCTCCTATTTTTCCTAAGTTATCTTTCAGTTATTTTTGTGCTACTGAGTGCTTCAATTCAATAAACATTGTTAAAAGTATCTGCTATGTGCCAAAAACTGTGCTAAGAGCTGAAAATAATTTGTTGTTGTTTGATTGCTTGTTTCTCACATATGTACCTTAACTGGATGATCATAATCCAGTATCAATTTTATTGTGTTTTAGAGTACAATATTGCTGCACTATTGGCTTAGAAGACTAAAAACCAAAATAGAAATGAAGAAAAACAATTCAGCCCTAAAACTCAATCTTTCCCTCTTCCCCAATCCCTTAATTAACTGGAATGTTTGGGAAAGGAGTGTTTTGCTGAATTGGATTTTTGAATTAAGTGAATGTTAAATGGTGATTCTTCTCTTTTTAAGTCTTTGCATAAGGCTCAAAGCAATTTTCCTGTTTTAGTATAAGGGAGTCCTTGCAAATGTGGTTGAATCTTTGTTTGCTGACTGATGATCTTGCAGATTTTGAAGGAATATGAATTTTCATTTCCTGAAGAAGTGGAGCTGAAAAGATATAAGAGAATTGTGGGTGAGGGTACATGCCTATAATCCCAGCTATCAGGTAGAAAGAGACTGTTTCTGAGGTATAGTGCATTATGAGAATCTTGTGTTTTCTCTCATTTCAGCATTAATTTGGTGATTTTCTAGAAGCCAGTTAGTTGCCCAAGGAGCTTCTATGATGACCAATAGTGAAGTTGACCATATGAGTTAGCCCTCACATTTCCAACATGGGAAAGATGGGGAAATCCAGTCTAGATGAATAGATATATGGGTGGATGGACAGATGGATAGATAGATGATATGACAGGTAGGATTTCCTATATAGACCACTGAACATCTCCTGACAGGTTAATATCCCTGATTTCAGTTTGTTGTCTTGTTACTTTCTTATATCTTGTCAATATTGATAATAGGCAAATTTCTAGCTAAGTTGGTTCTTGTTAATAGAATTTGACAATATTAAGTTTCTTTGCCTCTAAATCAGTCATTTCATCATTACCACCACCACCACCATCAAGCATTTATATAATGCTTTAAAGTTTGCAAAGCACTTTGCACTTATTATCTCATACAGGTCCTATAACTTTTCTCTTGGCTTCCATCCAGATTGTACACCAGGTATTTTTGTTTTCATTGAGAGGGATTTGTATTTATTTAGAATTTCTGCCTGGAGAAGTCAACTGGCATCTCTACACCTGTTTGACTCACTTCATCCTTACAAGTCATTTCTTGCTCTGAGAATTTACATCCTATTTGCCCCAAGAATAAAATATCTACTCTGAAGGATCTAGTCTTGGGCCTTTGGTCTCACTAAACTTCACCAGCTTCTTTGGGCCCTGCTACTCACTCTTAGTGGAGACTAGTAGATCTACTTCCAAAGATGATTAGGAAGAAAGGAAAAGAATGTATATATTCTAAAATATTTATATCAGCTCTCTTTTAGGGTGGCAAAAACCTAGAAATTGCAGGGGTACCCAACACTTGGGAAATAACTAAACAAATAGTGGTATGTGGTGGTGGTGATGGACTACTACTAAGCTATAAAAATGATGAGATCAATGATGATAGAAAAACATGGAAAAACTTGTACAAAATAAGGAAGAGCAAAATGAGCAGAACCAAGAGAACATTATATATAGTAACAGCAATATTGTTTTAAGAATGATTTTGAGTGAATAAGTTATTTTGACTGTTATAAATACCCAAATTAACTATAAAGGACATTTAAAGAAAGACATTATTTACACCCAGAGAAAGGGCTGATAAATAGAATTATGTGTATTATGGTTTTACATACATCTACCTATTTGTATCTGATGATAACCATCTAGGGTGGGGAAGGCAATGAGGAAAGAAATAAAAAGAAGAAAATTTACTTGATAACTTTATTATATATTTAAAAGGAATAGCAATTTACACATAATTGATTTGTAGTTTCTTTGCAATCTTTTCTATTATACTGTTATTGAAATTTTTCTTTTATTTCATTAACTGAAAATAAAATAGAAAAAAGTGGAAATGATCTAGAGATTTTGCCATTTATCCTAGGAATTTTGCCTTTCCCTTACTTAGAGTGTTAGAGGCAGCTAGGTGGTAAAATGGAGAGAGCACTATACCTGGAGTAAGAAGATTTTAATTAAAATTTAGCTTCATACACTTACTAGCAGTGTGACCCTAGGCAAGTCACATAACCACTGTCTGCTTTAGTTGTCATCTATGAAATGTGAATAACTCCCATGATTGTTTTTGAATATCAAATGAAATGATATTTGTGAAGTATTTAACAATTTAGTGTTTGGCGCAAAGCAAGTGATTAATAATACTTGTTTCTTCATTCCTTCTAAACTTGTTCTTATCACTGAGCACATAGTTGGCTTGTGAGTATTCTGCCCAATTTCTTACCTAGTCATTGACTCTTACTTGACCAAGAAAAAAGTGTTAAATAGAAAATGGGTAAATTGAAAGTTCCCATTACCTCGGGAATAGAAATAGCAAACAAGCACTCAAACAAAAGGACATGGCCATTTATAGCACTCGTGGTGAAGTCTTACTCATTACAGTTACCCTTTAATTTCCTAAACATGCATTGTCTACCTTTTAGATGATCTAAAGTTTGTTCCTTTTGACCATCACCAATGGTGCTGGCAGTAGGGTTGAAATGTGAGGGGCAAATGAAAATTATGAAAACCCCCAAAATGCTGGGGTTTTTGAGCTAGTGCTCTTGTATATATTTCAAAGCTACATAGAAATAGATCTTAGGTTTTCTACTGTTTGGGATTGTCTATACTTGTTTAATCAGCTAATCAACAAATATCTATTAAGAATCTTCTTTGTGCCATATATCATGCTAGATTTCACATTAGTGAAATAAACTCTATCCTTAAGCAGTTACATTCTAAGGAGACTCTTTTTGTCTATATATACACAAGGAATAAATACTTTCTCTCTCCCTATGTATGCATATGTGCTAGTGAAGGAAGTAGGCCACTTTTAATTGAGGAAGTAAAGAAAGGTTTCATATAGCAGGTGACATTTGAACTTCCTCTTGAGAACATGAGGTACTTTGTGAAGCAGAGATTAAGGAGTGCATTCTAGTCCTGGGGGAAGGGATGATCAGTGCAAAAGCATGGAGGCAGGAAATGGCTTTATTGCCATCTATATTGATACTTATTAATGGGTGTTGTTTTTTTTTGAACATTCAGAATTTTCCCATTTTCCATTCCTATATTGTCAGTCAGTCAGTCAACAAGCATTTATTAAAATTTTACCATGTGACAGGCATTAATATGGAAAGCAATCTCCAAATGCAAACAAATAAATTATTCTTATGCTAGGTGCACTGGTGATAAGTAATATGCCGTACTTTATCATTGTGGCATTTAATATATTTTTCATACTTGTTAATAATACATGGAAAAGGCTTTTGCAAAAAATGCATCTAACTTGTAAGCAATTATTCATGCCCCATGATGCCTTTAAAACATTGAACCACTAGTTACTTTAACCAAGGTACAAATTTAATATAAACCCCACATCATTGCGGTTACTGTTAATAATCTCATCCTCACATAAGATTTTGTGGAGCACCACTGCAGTTGCTATCCAAAGGAGGCATGCGACTTAGCAACTTCTTTTTAGGAATTCATATTGTATAGGAATAAATTATGAAAAAACATGGGCTACCCTCTCTTTTTAAATTGAAAGCAGTAAGAAGGGATAGTTTTATGTTTGTCTGGCTTAACTGTGTTCAGATCAATTTCTGCTTTCTATTTTATCTCTTCATTTCTGCCTCTCCCTCCCCATTCTTCCCATTTCAAGTTGGATGTCTTTTGCTATATCTCATTAATAGCTAATGTTCTTTCCTCATCTCAATTCAGTGAGGTAGGTATTGGAAATGTTATTATCCATATTTTGCAAACGGAGAAACTGATACTCAGGGAGATCTTAGGATTTAGATGAGAGAAAGGGCAGCCTGAGAGATCATCTGGTTTTGATCCTTTTATTTTATATATTAATCAATAACCTCAGAGAGATGAAGTTACTTGCCCAAGACAGAACAGTTGTAAGTAGTTGAACTAGGATTCAAACCCAGTTCCACTACATTACACTCTAGGACCCTATTGAATAAATGAGTCCTAACTTTATAAATCCTGTTTTGTTTCTTCATTACTTTTCTACAGACATTCACTGACCTAATCAGACTGGTCCTACTAGCCCAACTAGCATGTCAAACTTATTCCATTGTATTAGGATGAGAGATGCCATCTGCTGGAGGAGTATGGGTAGAACAAAGCTGCGCTACATAGCAAAGGAACCATGACAGCAAATGGTGATAGTGATGGATACTCCTGTCCTCCATATGGACCTATGGAGTGGTGGAGGCATTTAGACAGCTAGATGTACTGTGGATAGTGTTTGCTGTGGAGTTAGAAAAAACCCAAGTTCAAATCTTTCCTTGGACACTTATTAGTTGGGTGAACTTGAGAGAGAGTAAGTGCACCACAATTTCCTCATTTATGACCTACCTCCCAGGATTGTTATGAAGCTCAAATAAGTTAATATCTGTAAAACTCTTTGGAAGGCTTAAGGTGATGCATCATACTAACTACTAAATTTGGCTATTATGAATGATGCAGCAAGGCTAGAGAAATCATGGAGGGTAGCACTGAGCATGAGAAACTTAATAGGAGACACGTATTAGGTAGCCATAAAGTAGCACCTGATGAGAACTTACCCAGGACAGGACTGAGTTCCATTTATTTTCTTTGACCTGTAAGTAAATATATCCATTCTTTTAGCCTTTATAAGGTATGTAGCTTGCAAGAGGAGTAAAAAGCTTCAACTACCTTTTTGTGTTGGTTTAGTTGTTTGGCAAACAGAAGAATAGCATAAAGATGAAGAGAATTATAGATATGGGTCACAACATGAGAGCAGTTACAAAATGTCCCCAAATGAGCAATGTCATCATAGCATGTGAATATGAATAGACTATATGAATATATGTCTATATGAATAGACTGCCCTTATTGAATTGGAAAGTGTGCACTGGGAAACTTTGAGTAGGGTAATGTTTATCCAAGGTTAAGGAGAACTTTAAAAAGCTAGTATAGGACCTTGGACACGAGGGATCATAATAAAGAGCTTTTGAAGGTTCTAAAGCTAGATACTGACACAATGAGAGTATTTTTTTTGGGAAATAGTAGTAAATGTTTTTGGAAAGATAACCACTTGATTATTCTTCCAACTAGTAGGGTCCAGCATGAATATAGAAGTAGTGAGTTTTACAGAGACACACTGGGAACTAGAGGTGTTCTAGAAGCAGAAGTCATCATTAGACTTAATAGCATTTGTTTCCATTCATTTTGCACTTGACTGGCATTCATAGCAATGTTTAAACATGCCATAACACTCCACTTTCTAGGGACTGCTGCTGGTGACGCACTGCATTTCATTAGTTCTTTTGGTTGTCAGCATTTTTGTGATATAATTAGAGTCATGTAATTCCCTGAACAAATGAGCCATTTCGAATATTGTGAGAAGCATAATTCAATATAATTTGAGCCCACAGAATAATTGAGTTTAGAGGAACAAACACAAGGAGGGTTGGGTTAAACAACCTGCCAGCTGAACAGGCTGCTGGCATCCCTCACTCCTAGTGAAATCATCTAATTGGGAGGGACACCTGAGGAGAGGGAGACTGTAATAGCAAATTGAATTTATATACAATTTTGAGGTTCACAGTAGCCTTTTGAAGTTCAAATATGTTGTCAAGTCTATTTTACAGAAGAGGAAACCAAAAGTCAGAGAGATTCTGTCAGTCCTAGGATGTCCAAGCTGGCATTTGATGCCAGGTTTCACCATATTTCAAGTTCATTGCTATTGTCAAGGCAAATGCTAACTCTGTGAGATAAAAAAAACACCACAGAAAATAGTTACCTTTTTTGCTTTCTTAATGTTGTCCTTGCTTGAGAAAAAAATAGGATTTCATTTCCCTCTGGAATGTTGGAAAGTACAATTTTGATGAACAAATGAGAAAGAATAAATATATTTTTTTCATACGATGAGTAAGGACTCATGGTAATGGAGCTTTCCCTCTAGGGCTTGTTTTTCTTAATAAACTGACTTGCCAGAAGTGAAAATCATTTTAATTTTTTCACTTGAACATACAAAGGTTCATTTGTTCTCCGATTTAAGTATTTCCTACCATAGCTCAGCATACTGTACTTTTTATTATATTTAGACAATTTAGACCTGGGAAGAACTATAAGGGAAATCTGGTCCCAACAGATCATTTTACATAGAGAGAAGATGTAAGCATCTTGACCAAGTTCATATATCCACAAAGTGGTTGAGCTAGGACTCAAACTCAGTTTTCCTGTCTTTTAGTCCTGTGCCCTATCTACTGCTTGTCCCCACTTGCAACCAATTTTTAAGATTTCTAATGGATAGCTTTTGATAGTGTGGTTACCTTCAGAAATAGTTATTATAGGGCATACCACTAGTCTTATGTAGCTTTTGTTTCCTATTTCTTTTTTCTTTTGATTTCTTACCTATTACTCCATCATCCTTCTTCCCATAGGGTTAAAATAAACAATTCCATTTTGAATATTTTTATTTGATTAAGCATGTACATTGAACTCCTTTGCAATGTGAAAGCAAAATGATGGGATGTAAAACGTTTTGAGCATGTGAAAACTCTGTTTTCTTTTTTAAAAGCATCAAACAGATTGCCTTAAGGAGCAAATAAAAGCTATGGTAAGAATCAAGCATTGTACATTGGATTTGGAATCAGAGGTCATGGGTTCAAATCCTTATTCAGCCACTTATTATGTGTAAGGAATTTGGGCAAGGTATTTAACTTCCCTGAGTCTTAGTTACTTATCTATAAAATAAAAAGCATTAGACTAGATGACTTCTTAAGAACCTTTTTAACATTAAATTTATGATTCTCACAGATGAGAAAATTGAGGTAGAAAATTTTTGAATGGAAGCAATACAACACAACTACTAGTAATAATAATGACAATATTAAATTACTAAATTTAATTTAAATAGATTAGATAGAATTTAATTGACTAGAATAATCATGCATCTTAACATGCAGCATAACATTTACACATCAAAAGTACAAAGCAACATTATACATAATTCAACAACACATAGAGCTGAATGAATAACAACTTCTATATTCTCTTTTGGCATATTTATAGGTTGGATATTTCTAATTCTTCTGTCTACCCTTTTTCTTTTGTAGTTGATTTGGTTAATGATATATTCTTACTGTCAATATTTCTAACCTTTATGACCTTTTTTCTTTGCTCTAAAGGATTCTTAAATTGAGATATTATGTGAGAATCTTATTGACTCTGGGTTTAGCTCATAGTCCCTGCCTTGTTCTGAACTGGATTCTCCTTCAGTCCTATACAAAGTCCTATGAAACTTTCAGTGGAGCAAATATTGAACATAGAATTCTATGCTCAATATTTGCTCCACTGAAAGTAACATATTTTATTTTTATTTTTTATAGAGGAGTTCTCTAATCTGAAAGGAAAACAAGGTGGCATTTAACATTCTTGAATTGCTTCAATGTAGAAATGTTCTCTGTTATTGTTCAGTTATGTCAGGCATTTCTGACTATTTCTGATCTCTTTTTTTTTTTGGCAAAGATAATGAAATAATTTACAATTTCCTTCTCCAACTCATTTTATAGATGAAAAAACTGAGGTGAAAGGGTTAAGGGACTTGCCTAGGTTCACATAGCTAGTAAGTAGCTAAAGTCAGATTTGAACTCAAAAAGATGAGCCTTCCTTACTCAAGGGTTAGCCTTTAATTCACTGTGTCATCTAGCTGAAAGAAAAAAGAAAGCTAAAGAAAAAAAGTGTTCTTTACAGCCTTTTAAAGAATTATTTTTTATTAAGCTCTTAGTTTGTTGTTGTATCTTGCTGACTTCTATCCAACATCTGAAAATCCTTTATTTCTTGTTAAGGAAGGCTTTTCTTCTACATCCCTTTGCAGTTTACCCTACAACTGAGGTGTCTTACACTAGGGGTTTTTTCCTATTTATCAGTTCTTCGATATTCTTTGGATAACATTTTCAGCAAAACTTTGCTATCTTATAACTTTAATTTTGATAAATTTGAATCTTTTGTTATCACTTTTTTTCTTGATTGTTACCTCTGGCATCAGCTTTCTCTGTTACCAATTGATAATTCTTTCAAATTGTCTTGACACATTTTTGACCAAGGAATTTACATTCATAGCAGAAAAATAGTTCTACTTCCCTTTGTTTTCTAATTGATAATGAGGTAATTTTTTTATTGTTGTGGGGGGTATATGTGTGTATGATGACCTCCATCTCTGATCCATTGTTGTTTCCTGATACTGAGTCCTAGGAATTCAGTTTCTTACACCATGACTCTTTGAGGTGCATCCATCACTCTTACATTCACCTGGGGCCATAGCTGTAATAGTAAATAACTGCTTCTTTACTGGTATTATGATCAGGGTGATTTTACATTCTCTTGTTGTGTCCTCCTTTCTCTTTGTCTTTCATCTTCACAAATGGAATACTTTTTGTCTACTGTTCCATCTTTCAACAAGTTCTCTGTAAACATTTTCCTTCACATCATGTATTATCAGGGCCTCTCTTGCTGTGCTTCTTTAGCCCATACACTAGAGGTTTGAGGCTATCCAAAGCAAGTGCCTCTGACCAGTACTGTGATCACATTTCACCCTGAAGACTATGCCCATAATTTTTCACATTTGGGTAAAATTTGTTCCTATCAGTGTTAGGTAGATGCTCCTTTTCCTCTACAGTCTGTATCAAATCACCATGCACTAGTTCCTGTCTGACTTAAAGACTAGTCTCTTTACTTGAGTACTCAAATGAAATGCAAAGGTAAGGGAGTTCTTCCCTTTTGTACTGAATAGGAGGTTTAATAAAGGTATTATATGTTGACTGGGAAATCCACTGAAATCAATTACTTCTCTAGTTTTTGCAAACTGGGTTGCAATGTGGTATTTGGTAGAGTATCCTTCTCTGTAGTCTACCAGTCTAACCAGACCAGGACTAGTCTACTAGTTAGATATAGTTAGAAATAACTTTATATACTAAACATACCTTTGTGACTGAAATTTACAAATTAATGATTCCTTTATTAAGTGATGAGGATCCTCATAAAAGAACAATGTTATCTTCAAGGGTAAATTAACACATAAAATCTCATTATCATTAATTAACATCTTTGCCATAACTTTGTTTTTGAATTAGTTTTTGATATCATTTTTTTTTTCAAATTTGTTGTAATCATTTAGTTTGGCTCTGAAGGTAGAAAACACTGGGAAGATATGTTGTGAAGGGAAAAGAAAAGGAAAATGTCTAAGATATATTCAGTAGGCAGAGCCTTATTGCATGTAGCTCTGGATAGCTGAAGACAGGAAGATCATAGGAGAGGGAAAGTATTCTCAGACTAAAAGGGCCTAGAAAGAACATGAGAGAGGAAGCTAAAAAATTACAAACTTTCTTTTCCAAAACTTTTTACCCTAGGTCTGGGGATGGTGCATTTGACACTGAGTAGAATAATTAAGTGATTGAGTTGAGTCAGGAGTCCTAGACTCTAGTGCTGTTAGTGGTAATAAATGTCTTCAGTACAGATAAACTTATTTATCTGTCCCTCAGTTTCCTAATCTACAAAATGGTTGGAATCACTGATGTTCAAGGCCTGAACCTTTCAATTCTGAGATTTTGGCCTCGGTGCAATAGGAACACTGTATTGAAGGACGTATTTTCTCTTTTGTGTCCAAAACACAAATTCATCTGTGTTTCAAAGAAACTTTTGAGAAACTTAGATGAGGCTAGCAACAATTTACTTTTGAGTTACAAAAGCTCCTAATTCCTTAGTCTGACCCCAGGTTGGAATGTTTGCTTAGTCTTCCTACTCTTCACAGAAAATCTCTTTGGGAAATGTGATGAAGGGAATCCTGTTTGTGCTACAGTTGTTATCTTTCTTCTTAGCAACGATTCTGTGATAATAAATGTGTTTAAAAATCCATTACAATGGTGAATCTGTGGATATCAGGTTGCTTTGAATTTGAAGTGGTAGGATAAACAATTTTGGATTTCAAATGAAATTCCTGCTAAAACACCCTTGCTGAAGCATAATGCAACATGTAAGCAGATTGGAAGTAAGACGGCACTGCAGCTTTGTTTTAAAATATTGGCGAAGATAAAAATGTATTATTCATATCAACTCTTCCTATTGCTTTTAAAACAGAAAATACTTCCCACAGCCAACCTTGTGTAAAATATGTGTTGGTAGCTTGAGGAACCATGGCACGTCTGCCCAGCTATCTGCTTGCTCACTGTTTTATCTGGAGTTTCCATCACATACTCCACAGGGGTGCCCTCTGGGTTTCAAAGTCTCATTTGGTCTCTACCTTAATGAGGAAACCACCCTTTCCATTCTTGAGGAATGGTTGGTATTTTTGTATTGTTAAAATATTTGTGACATAAAACTGCAACTTCAAGCTCTGAGAATTCTTTATTTTTCTGGCTAGTTGAGCTGGTTGCTCTAGGATGTGCCTAGATTCTCTAGCTACAGCAATTCTAGTTCATAGTTTGCATCTTGTTTTGCAATGTTTATGAAAGCAGAAGCAAAAAATATCATCTTGAAGGTAATTGCAACTCAGGTGCCAACATTTGTTGTAGAGAATAATGCAACAGAGAAGAATTTAGGAAGAACTTGACAAAATTCTCCAAACCAAGTCAACACATGTTGATGCTTCAATGTGAAGGCAGGCATAGGATAAAATTCAATTTCAAGAATTAGAATATGTGCAGAATGCCTGTACATCATGAAAACTTTCAAGAAGAGAGTTGAAAAGTTCTGGACACAAACACTGAACAGTATTGTAGAAAATGAAAGTAACTATATCTTAACCATCAGAAAATGACTGGTTTTTGGTGGGATACCAAAATATTGGAATCCATTGTTTGTGAGTGGGCAGATAATTGACTAGTCAGAACAAAGGTCAAAATTGGCACCCAAATAGAAAGATAAAAATGAGATGAATATTATTAGAATGATCAATTAGGGAAATATCGAAAACAGCATGAGTCAAAACATTTTCCTCACACAACCCTGTTGGGAAGGCAATGTCTATTATTACCATTCTACAAATAAGAAAATGAAGTATAAGAAAGTAAAGTGGCTTCCATGGTGATCATAATTCAAACAAAATCAAAGTAATTTCAAATCTAGGGTTCTTTCTGCTCAGTCATGATCCATTTTGCCTGTGTGACTCTGAGTTATCCTTCCTTATTTTCTTATTTCTTATTTTTTGGTTATCTTATAAGGAATTGGGATAAAATAGCTTCTGTGGTTTTTTCACTTATCTGTGCTGTTATGAGTGATTAAGGTGAGAGTCAGCCTTCAATAGTGTCTGCTTATTATACTCAAAGATAGAAGTAGGTATAAGTCGCCTGGATTGGTATTGAAAACCATTCCAACATTCCCATTCTTTTTTTTTTTTTTTAATTTTTTTTTATTTTATATATATATATATATTTTATAATATTATCCCTTGTATTCATTTTTCCAAATTACCCCCCCTCCCTCTATTCCCTCCCCCCGACGACAGGCAATACCATACATTTTACATGTGTTACAATATAGTCTAGGTACAATACATGTGTGCGAATATCATTTTCTTGTTGCACAATAAACATTAGAATCCGAAGGTATATGCAACCTGGGCAGACAGATATTAGTGCTAACAATTTTCATTCCCCTCCCAGTGTTTCTTCTCTGGGTGTAGCTACCCCTGTCCATCATTGATCAACTGGAAGTGAGTTGGATCTTCTTTATGCTGAAGATCTCCACTTCCATCAGAATACATCCTCATACAGTATTGTTGTTGAAGTGTACAGTGATCTTCTGGCTCTGCTCATTTCACTCAGCATCAGTTGATTTAAGTCTCTCCAGGCCTCTCTATATTCCTCCTGCTGGTCATTTCTTACCGAGCAATAATATTCCATAACCTTCATATACCACAATTTACCCAACCATTCTCCAACTGATGGACATCCATTCATCCTCCAGTTTCTAGCTATAACAAAAAGAGCTGCCACAAACATTTTGGCACATATATGTCTCTTTCCGCTCTTTAGTATTTCTTTGGGATATAATCCCAGTAGTAGCACTGCTGGGTCAAAGGGTATGCACAGTTTGATAACTTTTTGGGCATAATTCCAGATTGCTCTCCAGAATGGCTGGATTCTTTCACAACTCCACCAGCAATGTATTAGTGTCCCAATTTCCCCACATCCCCTCCAACATTTGTCATTATTTGTTCCTGTCATCTTAGCCAATCTGACAGGTGTGTAGTGGTATCTCAGAGTGGTCTTAATTTGCATTTCTCTGATCAGTAGTGATTTGGAACACTCTTTCATGTGAGTGGATATAGTTTCAATTTCTTCCTCTGAGAATTGTCTGTTCATATCCCTTGACCATTTATCAATTGGAGAATGGTTCGGTTTCTTATAAATTATGGTCAGTTCTCTATATATTTTGGAAATGAGACCCTTGTCAGAACCTTTGTTTTTAAAAATATTTTCCCAATTTGTTACTTCCCTTCTAATCTTGTTTGCATCAGTATTATTTGTACAGAAACTTTCCAGTTTGATGCAATCAAAATCTTCTACTTTGTGATCAATAATGATCTCCAGTTCTCCTCTGGTCATAAATTCCTTCCTCCTCCACAAGTCTGAGAGGTAGATTATCCTCTGTTCCTCTAATCTATTTATTATCTCCCTCTCTATGCCTAAATCATGGACCCATTTTGATCTTATCTTGGTATATGGTGTTAAGTGTGGATCCATATCTAATTTCTGCCACACTAATTTCCAGTTCTCCCAACAGTTTTTTCCGAATAATGAATTTTTATCCCTAATGTTGGAATCTTTGGGTTTGTCAAAGATTAGATTGCTATAGATGTACCCCCTTTTGTCCTTTGTATCTAATCTGTTCCACTGATCTACCGGTCTATTTCGCAGCCAATACCAAATGGTTTTGGTGACCGCTGCTATATAATATAGCTCCAGATCAGGTACACCTAGACCACCTCCCTCTGAGTTTTTTTTCATTAGTTCCCTTGCAATTCTTGACCTTTTATTCTTCCATATGAATTTTGTTGTTATTTTTTCTAGGTCATTAAAATAGTTTCTTGGGAGTCTGATTGGTATAGCACTAAATAAATAGATTAGTTTGGGGAGTATTGTCATCTTTATTATATTCGCTCGGCCTATCCAAGAGCACTGAATGTCTTTCCAATTATTTAAATCTGATTTTATTTTTGTGGCAAGTGTTTTGTAATTTTTCTCATATAATTCCTGACTTTTCTTTGGTAGATGGATTCCCAAATATTTTATACTCTCAACATTTGTTTGGAATGGAATTTCTCTTTGTATCTCTTGCTGTCGCATTTTGTTAGTGATATATAAAAATGCCGAGGATTTATGTGGATTTATTTTGTATCCTGCCACTTTGCTGAAATTTTGAATTATTTCTAGTAGCTTTCTAGCAGAGTCCTTGGGGTTCTCTAAGTATACCATCATGTCATCTGCAAAAAGTGATAGTTTAATTTCCTCATTTCCTACTCTAATTCCTTGAATCTCTCTCTCGGCTCTTATTGCCGAGGCTAGCGTTTCTAGTACTATATTGAATAGTAATGGTGATAGTGGGCAACCTTGTTTCACTCCTGATCTTACTGGGAAAGGTTGCAGTTTATTTCTATTGCATATTATGCTTACTGACGGTCCTAAATCCAACATTCCCATTCTTGCAAATATGGCAAAAAAAGAGAAAAGCCCACATTCCCAGACTCTGAGCACCACAGCTACTCTATACTTCCCCCACTTCACTAGTTATTATTTATATTTATTCCTCCCACATTCATTATTTTTTCTCTGTATTATTTTATTTCTGTAAATACTGTAAAATAGTTTTCAGCATTCATTTTTGTAAGACTTTGTGTTCCAAATTTTTCTCCCTCCATCTTTTACCTCCCCCTTTCCTCAAGACAGCAAGCAATCTGATATAGGTTAAATATGTGTGATCCCTTTAAACACATTTCCATATTTGTCATGTACAAAAAATCAGACCAAAAGGGAAAAAAACCACAAAAAAGAAAAAATCAAACAAAAAAGGTGAAAATTCTTTGCTTTAATTCACATTTAGTCTTCATAAATTTCTTTTTGGATATGGATAGCATTTGCATCACAAGTCTATTGGAAATGCCTCAAATCACTTCAATGTTGAGAAAAGCCAAGCCTATCACAGTTGTTCATCACATAATCTCTCACATTCATTTCTAATCCCAAATTCATAGAGCTCATAACACCATATACACTTGATCAAAACACCAGCCCCTCTGTTTCTTGGACATACAATATGACTCCCAAGGTAACTTATGGCTTAAAGCCTATGACTTTTATTGACTTACCATTGAATTCTTCTCAGGAATTTTCCTCTCTTCTCAAGCAACATCCAACATTACCAGAAGATAATTTTAGCCTTTTACTTCACTGGAGTTGATAACATTCAAAAGGATTTCCTCCAACTCTCTTCAACTTTCCAAACTTTCTTAGTATCTTCCATTATCCTCTCTTCCTTTTTTTTTTTTTTTCAAAACTGGTGGAAAAGATATCACTACTGCTTGATAAAATCAATTTCTAGTTCTTATCTCTCCTTATTTCTTTCTGCACTTGGTTCCAGCAATCAGCTACTTTCTCTCTTTTATATCTCTAATCAACTCCTTCTATTGGTTTCTCTACATTTACCTAATAAAAAATACCCAGATTATCCTATTTCTCAAAAAGAAATGTTCTTTTTAATTCATAGGATGTAAAGGGCTAGAACTGAGCAATGCACTTGAATAATGAAGCACGTGAGACTAATTGCCAATTGGACGGTTCCCTATATACCACAAACAATCCAACCATTCACAACTGATGAGAGGGTGCAATGGATAGAGTGTTGAACTAAGTAAGACCTGAATTCAAATCTTATGTGGCTTTGTTAAGGCATTTAACTTCTATTAGACTCAGTTCCTTAATTATATGGAAATAGTGACATTATCCATCTGACAGGATCATTGTGAAGATCAAATGACATAACTCAGTAGTCTTCAATAAGTCTCTATCACCTCCAGAATCCTCCAATAGCCAAAGCCTTACATAACTCCCTCCCCTACCTTTCCAGTTTTCTTAACAATCCCTTCTATTCTAGTAGTTTGTGAGCTAATGAAACAAATCTTTTTATCGTTCATTGCTCAAGACACTCATCTCCTTACTTTGGGCATTTTCACTAGCTGTCCCCCATATCTGTAATGTTCTCACTTAATGACTGTCTTGGCTTCCTTTAAATCCCAGTCCATCTATTGTAAGAACTCTTTTCCAGTTCTTCCTGCCTATTAGTTCTAGTTCCTTTACTGCTTATTTTAAATTTATCCTGTATATAGTTTGTGTGCTTAGTTTGCATCTTGTCTCCCCCATTAGAGTGTGAGCATCTTAAGAACAAAGGATTATATTTTATTTCAGTGCTTAGCACAGTGGCTAGCACATAGTAGGTATTTAATAAGTATTATTACTGATTTATGGTTCTCTATCCTGAGTTTTTCCTTTGGTAACATATGATTTGTGGACTTGGGTAGATAAGTTTCTTTTCTTCTGGCATGCTAATCAATCAGGCAATAAACATTTATTAAGGGCCTCCTGTGTACCAGACTCTTTGCTAGGTATTTCAGGGAAAGGTACAAAGAGAAAAATAAAGGAAGTACAGTAACTTCCTCTGAAGTACAATGTAAGTGCTACATTTGGAAGGGCTAGGAAATGCATTCTATATACATTCTCTAAAGTGACTCTGTAGTTGCACAGTGAGAAACCTGCCAAGATGTTTTAGAGAAATAATGGTCATAAAGCTATCTTATTCAATATAGGTGACAGTATGCTACAGATATAAGGTAAGGAGTTGAATTAGACTGAAAGATTAAGCAGGTACCAGTGGTCAGAGAAAGGCATCCTTACCTGGTTCTGACTCAGAGTTAGGGTCTCAGAAACTAATGTTAGCTCAGATTCATGTAGCACTTTGGTTTACTCACTCAATTAATTAATTAATTATTTTCTTCATTTTTAAATCATTTATTTGTTTATTTATTTATCTATTTATTTGTTTTGGTATACTCATTTTAATAAATTGCTTTTGGAATATTGTTTCCCTCCCCATAAAATCAGTTGAAGGAGCTATAAAAAACTTTCTCTTATTTTACAGACAGCATTAGTATGCTCTAGTGGATTAAATGATGGGCTTGGAATCATGAAGACGTTGATATACAATCGATTTGAAACTATTTATGGGCAAATTCTTTAACCTCTCTCAGTCTCAGGTTATCCATCTGTAAAATGGGGATAGAAACACCTATAGTAGTACTTCCCCCTCACAGAGTTAAGTAAGGCACTTAAGTATCTTAAAGGACTACTCTGATGCTCAAATAAGTCAGGGTATAGGAAACATTTTTATATATGTTAGCTATTTCACACATAAAGAAACTGAGGTTTTATCCAGTCATACAACTAGTGTCAGCCTGGTATTAGAGCCTGAATTATCTGACACCATATCCAGGGTTTTAAGAGAGAGAATCAAGCCAAATAACAATTAGAATCTAAACAGACAGATAAGAACCAGAAGGCCAGTAAGGCTAATAATAATAATAATAGTCACAAATTATAATGATGATGGTAATAATAATAACAATAGCTAGCATTTATATAATGTGTTAAGGTTCATAAAATACTCTACAAATATCTCATTTAATCCTCACAAACCACCAAGGAAAGTAGGTGGTATTATCATCACACCTTTTATCATCTCTTATTTCAGATGAGAAAACTGAGGTAGATAGAGTTAAATGCCCAAGAGCAAATAATTGTCTGAGGCAGGATTTGAACTCAGGCCTACATGATCCTAGGTCTATCCACTGTGCTTCTAAAAGACCCCAAAAATCTAGTCAGTTCTGGTGATATGAAGGATCTTGACAAATGGGGCAATGATTTGCCTCAGCTAGAAATCATTTCTTCTTTAGTGCAAAGAGTGCTAGTTATGAAGTTCGGAGAGCTTAGGGGCAGAGCCTATCTGTGCACTTTGTGAAACCTTGTTCTGGGACTTGATTTCTATAACTGTAACATTGAGTGAGTTGGACCAAATGCTTGCTCAGATCCCTTCCAACTTGAAATCGTATGAGTGCTCCTGTCCCTGAGGATGACCTTGCAGGTGAAGACAAATGAAGGAAATTACTTGGAGAAGGGGCTGAGAAGGGAGGAAAAGGTGGTTATTCTTCTGAGCTTGACAACTTGTCATATTTCAGAGCATTCCCATGAACATTAGTAGGACACAGTGAATGCTACCAGCTTTTGTCCTTGCCAAAAATTATCACTTTTAGAAATTTTGCTCATTTGGGGGGTATTCCCTTGTTTTTTGTTTTTACTTTCTCTCTCTGCCTTTCCCTTGCCTTTTCTATTTGTTTAAGAAGAGATTTAAGAACAAAAACAACTCTGAATAGTCCAGTGTATAAAAACAAAGGAGAAGGTGTATCTTTGCTTGAAAAAAGGAATCACCACAGGAGACCTTTTACACCAAGGTTCCCTAATGTTTTGCAACATCAGATTTAATTGAGTAAAATTCTTTCAGGAATAGGGCTGTCACCTAAAGGGAAATCTACCTGGGAAGTTGTAAGAATATGTTAAAAAACCTATTAAAAAAGATAATCTTATATTTATCCACCAATTCATTTTTATTTTGGGAGCCTGCAGGCAATTTACTTTAACTGGGATCTGGAGGTAGGATTGCTGCAGTCCAGAAACAATTTATATACTTCACTGGTCAGGCTACATATTTCCTCTAATCATTTTTGTATTTTCAGTCTCTGACAATCTCCAGTGGTATTGATTTGAGCTGCAGCTGGGTTTCCATTTCTATTTTTAGGAAACTTTTACATATGTTATCCAAAGTGAGCTGGCATTTGCCAGGTTTTAAGGAGATGAACGCAGAAGGAGATCTAAGTAAAGCTGAAGAGTCAGAGCTTGGTGCCCACCGAGAGCAGTAGCTACAGAACAGGAGTAGGTATAGCAAGGTAAAGGCTGGGATGTGTCCCACTGTGACACAGTATGCAGCAGTCACAGCCAGTGTTGGGCTGCAGCAAATAAGTGAAGATAATCCCCAATCAGATATACATGGATTGTTAGAGTTAGAAGAAGCCTTGAAGAATATTAAATACAATCCCTTCATTTTCTGTGGCTCAGGAAGGTGAGATGGTTTAATCTAAAATTGTGCAGCAAGTTAGTGAAAGCTAGGCTTTGAATTCACAACTCCAGAATGCTTGACTAAAGATCCTTCACTATATCATAACTTAGTCTGGTATCAGGCTTAGAACAGTTTCCCTGTTTTTATAATCAAAATTCTGCCTGGCCTTCAGAGCCCAATATTGACATCTCCACCATGGAAGCTTCCCTGATCACTCTAGCCTTCTATCTCCTTTTCTGAACTATTATTACATTTAAAAATCAATGCCATCAAGTTGAATGTTACATTTGTCTTTCACTGCCTCATTTATGTTTGTTTTCTCTCTCCAGCTAAATTGTGACTTCCTTGAAGACTCTGGGTTGGATACCTAAATACCAAGTTAAAAAAGTTATAATAACAAATAATCATAGTTAGTAAATGCTTATGGAATTGAATCGAATATTTTGTTTTGAAAATAACATTTTTTCCAATTATATGTAAAAATTATTTTTAACATTCACTTTTAAAAAATTGGAATTCCAAATTCTCTCCTTTCCCTTTCTTCTCTCTTTCTTGAGGCAGTAAGCAATTTGATATAGATTATACATGTGCAAACATATTAATCGTGTTGTGAAAGAAATGATGAAAAAAATAAAAACAAAAAAGAAAAGTAGTATGTTTCAATCTGCCTTCAGATTCAGTCCTTTCTTTGCTCACTTCAGTTTGCATTAATTCATGCAAGACCTTCCAAATTCTTCTGAAATTATCCTGATTGTCATTTCTTATAGTACAATAGTATTCTATTACAATAAAATACGGTTATTTAAGTATTCTATTTCCTTCTCTGTTAATCTGGCAATATATAGTTTTGTAAATATTCATTCAGTTTAATTAGATTGTCAGATTTATTAGGGAATAATTGGGCAAAATAGCTCCTAATAATTACTTTAATTTCCTCTTCTGTGGTGGTGAATTCACCCTTTTCATTTTTGATACTGGTAATTTGGTTTTCTTTTTTTCTTTTTAAAATAAAATTAATTAGTGGTTTATCTATTTTATTATTTTTTTCCTCATAAAATAAGTTCCTATTTCTATTTATTAATTCAATAGTTTTCTTAATTTCAACTTTATTAATCTCTCCTTTGATTTTCAATATTTCTAATTTTGTGTTTAATTAAGATTTTTAATTTCTCCTATTTCTAGTACTTTTCGTTGCATTCCTGATTAACTAATTTGCTTCTTTGTGTGAAGTCTGAAAGCAATCCAGGACTATTGATTCTTATTCATACTCTAATAAATGAACAAACATTTATTAAACTCTTGCTGTATATAAAGCATTGTGCTGAAGATACAGAGAAGTAAGACATTCCCTAATCTCTAATCTCTAATGGGGATTTATATGGAAGCTCTCATCTGCAAATCAAATTGAATGTCCCATGGTGTAGGGTATGGCAGCAAAACAGATAATGATCTCTCTTCTTTAATATTATTTTTACTGATAAAATCATATCAATTTTTGCTGTTGAACCATTTGATAATGCTAAGGACTCTGGGGATAAGAACTTTTGTTTTCTGGGTCTTCTACAGGTACTGTGGGAGCAGTTAACTGCCAGGCTACATCTTTTTTTTTTTTTTTTTTTTTCATTTCCCAGTGCATCAGTTCATTTTTTTTAATTTTTATTTTATTTTATAATTATAACATTTTTTTGACAGTACATATGCATGGGTAATTTTTTACAACATTATCCCTTGCACTTACTTCTATTCAGATTTTTTCCCTTCCTCCCCCAACCCCCTCCCCCAGATGGCAAGCAGTCTTATATATGTTAAATATATTACAGTATATTCTAGATACAATATATGTGTGTAGAACCGAATTTTTTGTTGCACAGGAAGAATTGGATTCAGAAGGTAAAAATAATAGTTTACATTCATTTCCCAGTGTTCCTTTTCTGGATGTAGCTGGTTCTGTCCATCATTAATCAATTGGAATTGGATTAGCTCTTCTCTATGTTGAAGAAATCCACTTCCATCAGCATACATCCTCGTACAGTATCATTGTTGAAGTGTATAATGATCTTCTGGTTCTGCTCGTTTCACTCAGCATCAGTTGATGTAAATCTCTCCAAGCCTCTCTGTATTTCTCCTGTTGGTCATTTCTTATAGAACAATAATATTCCATAACATTCATATACCATAGTTTACCCAACCATTCTCCAATTGATGGACATCCATTCATCTTCCAGCTTCTAGCCACTATGAAAAGGGCTGCCACAAACATTTTGGCACATACAGGTCCCTTTCCCTTCTTTAGTAGTTCCTTGGCGTATAAGCCCAGTAGTAGTATGGCTGGGTCAAAGGGTATGCACCTTTTGATAACTTTTTGGGCATAATTCCAGATTGCTCTCCAGAATGGTTGGATTCTTTCACAACTCCACCAACAATGCATCAGTGTCCCAGTTTTCGCACAGCACCTCCAACATTCATCGTTATTTGTTCCTGTCATCTTAGCCAATCTGACAGGTGTGTAATGATACCTCAGAGTTGTCTTAATTTGCATTTCTCTGATCAATCGTGATTTGGAACACTCTTTCATATGAATGGAAATAGTTTTAATTTCATCATCTGAAAATTGTCTCTGTTCATATCCTTTGACCATTTATCAATTGGAGAATGGCTTGATTTCTTATAAAGTCAATTCTCTGTATATTTTGGAGATGAGGCCTTTATCAGAACCTTTAACTGTAAAAATTTTTTCCCAATTTGTTACTTCCCTTCTAATCTTGTTTGCATTAGTTTTGTTTGTGCAGAAACTTTTTAATTTGGTGTAATCAAAATGTTCTATTTTGTGATCAATAATGGTCTCTAGTTCTCCCTTGGACACAAACTCCTTCCTCCTCCACAAGTCTGAGAGGTAAACCATCCCATGTTCCTCCAATTTATTTATGATTTCGTTCTTTATGCCTAAATCTTGGACCCATTTTGATCTAATCTTAGTATGTGGTGTTAAATGTGGGTCCATGCCTAGTTTCTGCCATACTAATTTCCAGTTTTCCCAGCAGTTTTTGTCAAATAATGAATTCTTATCCCAAAATTTGGGATCTTTGGGTTTGTCAAAGATTAGATTGCTATTTTTATTCACTATCTTGCCCTGTGAACCTAACCTATGCCACTGATCAACTAGTCTATTTCTTAGCCAATACCAAATGGTTTTGGTGACTGTTGCTTTATAATATAGCTTTAAATCAGGTACACTTAGACCACCTTCCTCTGACTTTTTTTTTCATTAGTTCCCTTGCAATTCTCGACCTTTTATTCTTCCATTTGAATTTTGTTGTTATTTTTTCTAGGTCATTAAAATAGTTTCTTGGGAGTCTGATTGGTATAGCACTAAATAAATAGGTTAGTTTGGGGAGTATTGTCATCTTTATTATATTCGCTTGGCCTATACAAGAGCACTGAATGTCTTTCCAATTATTTAAATCTGACTTTATTTTTGTGGCAAGTGTTTTGTAATTTTGCTCATATAATTCCTGGCTCTCCTTTGGTAGATACATTCCCAAATATTTTATACTATCGACTGTTATTTTGAATGGAATTTCTCTTTGTATCTCTTGCTGTTGGATTGTGTTGGTAATGTATAAAAATCCTGAGGATTTATGTGGATTTATTTTGTATCCTGCGACTTTGCTAAAATTCTGAATTATTTCTAATAGCTTTCTAGCAGAGTCCTTGGGGTTCTCTAAGTATACCATCATGTCATCTGCGAAAAGTGACAATTTGATTTCTTCATTTCCTACTCTAATTCCTTGGATCTCTTTCTCGGCTCTTATTGCCAAGGCTAGAGATTCTAGTACTATATTGAATAGTAATGGTGATAGTGGGCAACCTTGTTTCACTCCTGATCTTACAGGGAAAGGTTCTAGTTTATCACCATTACATATGATGTTTACTGAAGGTTTTAAATATATGCTCCTTATTATTTTAAGGAATAGTCCATTTATTCTTATACTCTCAAGCGTTTTTAGTAGGAATGGATGTTGGATTTTATCAAATGCCTTTTCTGCATCTATTGAGATGATCATATGGTTTTTATTAATTTGATTATTAATATGGTCAATTATACTAATAGTTTTCCTAATATTAAACCAGCCCTGCATCCCTGGTATAAATCCCACTTGGTCATAGTGTATTATCCTGGGGATGATTTTCTGAAGTCTATTTGCTAATATCTTATTTAAGATTTTAGCATCAATATTCATTAAGGAAATTGGTCTATAGTTTTCTTTCTCAGTTTTCGATCTACCTGGTTTAGGTATCAGTACCATGTCTGTGTCATAGAAGGAATTTGGTAGGACTCCTTCAATCCCTATTTTTTCAAATAGTTTACATAGCATTGGAGTTAGTTGTTCTTTAAATGTTTGGTAGAATTCACCTGTAAATCCATCTGGTCCTGGGGACTTTTTCTTAGGAAGTTGGTTAATAGCTTGGTCTATTTCTTTTTCTGAGATGGGACTATTTAGACTACTTACTTCTTCCTCTGTTAATCTGGGCAAGCTATATTTTTGAAGGTATTCTTCCATTTCATTTAAGTTATCGAATTTATCGGCATAAAGTTGAGCAAAGTAGCTCCTAACTATTGTTCTAATTTCCTCTTCATTAGTGGTGAGTTCACCCTTTTCATTTTCAAGACTATCAATTTGCTTTTTCTCTTTCCTTTTTTTAATCAGGTTTACTAAGGGTTTGTCTATTTTGTTGGTTTTTTCATAAAACCAACTCTTAGTTTTATTAATTAATTCAATAGTTTTTTTACTTTCAATTTTATTAATCTCACCTTTTATTTTTTGAATTTCAAGTTTTGTGTTTGTCTGGGGGTTTTTAATTTGTTCCTTTTCTAGCAATTTTAGTTGTAAGCCCAATTCAGGCTACATCTTTACAAAGGCTCTTTTTTTCAGGATGATGTATGCAATCCTAGAAACATTGTTCTTTTCCAGGGACTGTCTGTACTGGGATGTGAAGGGAGATGGTTGCCAAAGGGATAGTAGTGGATTGGCTTTCCTGGTACCTATATTTCCTCAGGGTGCCTTTCTTTAGCTAGGCTGACTTGTCTGTCCTGTGATTGGCATTTAGTGGGGAAAGCTGGTTCCCTTTCCAGAAGTAACTTCTCAGGCTTAATGACAGTTGTGAGGACTTTTGGAGTAATACTGTGCTCTTTGTGCTCCTTCCAACTATTATATTCCTCAGATCTCCTAAAACATAGTAGATGCTCAGAAAAAAACTATTATTTGAGAGGACCAAGGACTGCTCTTAACCTCTTTACCTCCAAATATGAAAGGAGGGGAGAAGAGGGAGGGACTGTGTTATAAAAATTCAACAAAGAGAAAGAGAGCAACATGAAAAAAAGAATGTTCACAAGGACTCAGACGTTCTGTGAAGAGGTTAGTTGTGGAGCCAGTCCATAAAAGACAGTGGTAGTGCTGCTATTGTGAGGGGCTCCTTTCCATCTTAGACAGTAATAAAAGAGACAGCAATGGAAGAGCTCAAAGAAGCCACGAGCAGATCTAATAGAATAATGTACATGAAAACTATTTGAAAAGTGGGAATTCTCTTACAAATATGCTGTGACATTATTAACATTGTTTCCTTAATGTTACTAATATGTATGAATTCACATTAGGTAATTGTATTGGAAGGATTCTCTGATAGCCATTGTATTTTCTATCAATCAGTCTGCACAAATGACCACACCCAACTTCATGTTAAATTTTCTGTATTATTCTTAGATAAAGGTCCTAAAGTTAGACAAGAAGTTCATCATTTTCTAAGTGATTGAGTTATGGTAAACCTGGGAAAGTACTTAAACTTTCTATATTCAATTTCCTCAACTCTAAAATGAGGGATTTGGACCTCTTTATTTCCTCAACTTCCAATTTATGGTCCTATGAACACTTCAGCTCAATCTTTCAATGATGAAAAATCATGGGGTTGGGAGTCAGGTGAGTTGGATGTTGAAAAAATCTTTTCAGTTCTTTTAGGTCCTAGTGTTTTCATCTATAAAAGAAGAGGGTTGCAATCAATAACCTGTGACATTAATATGCCAACATTCCATCACCTATTATTTGCCATTTGGATTAATCTCCAGTAACTCATCTTTTTTGTAAGAATTCATCAACTCTGAAATTCACACTTCCTCAGTAACCCTTGGCTTTGGACCCCTCTCTTTCTCAGACTGAAGAGAGTGGAGATCAAAGAGCTTCTCCCCAAATTCTCCATTTAAGGAGGGGTCCCAGAAAAGTCATCTCATCATTCTCATGTAGCTTCAGGTCTTTGAAGAATACTTTTCTCACCTTTTTTTCCAACTCACCACTCTTTTCAATTTCTTTTTATGAGTTGTCATTCCCATTAGATTGTAAGCTCCTTGAGGGCAGGGGCTGTGTTTTGGCTTTCTTCTCATCCCTAGTAGTTGTACTTCTGACACAGAATAGGAATTTAATAAATGTTTATTGACTGACTGAAAGAAATTTGATTTGGGTATGCTGGGAAATCATAGTTTAGGAAAATAAAACAAGCAAAATGATATGTTTTTTTTTAAAAATAATGTGAAACAATTAGGAGAGATATGCACTCTAAATCTTCCAAGTCATTGATGACAGGTTCAAAGAAATGTTGAATATTTAGCTTCCTTGAAAGTTTGACTCAGTTGCCATCTTTTTAAAAGGCTTTTTCCTCTATAATGTTCTTTTCTTGAGTTTATTGCTCTCTGTCCTTAAATTATTTTGTTTTTATTTGTAAATTTTGAATCTCTTCTACCCTTCCCCCACCTCAATAGAATATGAGCTCACTGAGAGTAGAGATTGTTTTTCATTTGGTCTTTGGATTCACATGAAAAATGAAAACAAAATATATTCATTTTCTGCTTATAATATAGTTGCTTATTATACTGACTTAGATATATTTGAGGTCAAGTAATTTGCACTCAAAAAGAATTTTATAGTATAAAAATCCTGCTATGACATGGTTAGCTTAAGGTAAAAGTAATACTGTTCTTTCTGTTATGGGAAGTATGTTTCACTGAAATTAGCTACTATTCATTTCCCTCATATGCTTCTCTGTCATTAGTTTATAAGAATAAAGATATATTACCTAAGTCAGGTAACTAGATAAAAACAGCATTAGGTAATCAATGTTTCAATGAGTAAAATCTTTTGCTAGAGTAAGGCTTGTGATGGCAGTACCCATTCGGTTTTTATAAAATATGAAATACTTTGGAAATAACAACCCATAAAGTTAACAGAGTGTCCACAAGGTGGCACATGAGATGCAAAGATGACAAATTAAAAATTTCCACCTAAGGGAGATAGGTTAGAGATGTAAAGAAGAACTTCCTCCCTCAGAACACTCCCTAAGAGAATATCCTTATGTTTCACACCTGTAATACTTGCTGTTCATGACACACCTCCACATAGAAGCTGTATTCTTGTATAATCCTTTGGTTGTCTTTATGCAAGTGCTTAATAAATGTTTGTCTGATTGAATTGAATGGTGATAATGGTGAGGGTGGCAAAGAGAAGGGAAGAAATGTTTACATAGTGCTAACTACATATGCATTTTATTAATATGATCAGATTCATTTGATCCTCACAGCAACCCTGTGAGGAAGTACATGTTATTATATCCATTTTGTGATTGCAGAAATTGAGGAAGCAGTTGAGTGATTCCATGATAGTATCTGAGGCTAGATTTGAACTCAGGTCTGCTTGATTCCAAATCCCAGTCCTCTACCAGTATGCTACCAGTGGCTTGAATGGAACTAAAAGTCTTGTCTCTCCATCTAGAATATAATCCCTTCTTCCACTTCTTTTGTATCCTTCTACAGTGTCTAGCACAAAGTAAGTGCTTTTTAATATATTTGTTGATTTGATACCTGTTTGAACACCAGCATGTATTAATGCTAGGAATATATTTAGAAGTACACTGGGTTTAGAGTAAGAATCTCTTATTACGATCTGGCTCTATTGACTAGCTGTGCAATCTCAGGGTGTATTTTTGCGCTATTGTTTCTTCATCTATAAGAAGAGAAATAGATAATAATAATGATAACTGAAATTTCTAAAGTATCTGAAAGTTTGTAAAGTGCTTTACATTGATAATCTCATTTGAACTTCACAACAGCTCTGTTAGATAGGCAAAAACATGTTATCATAATCCGCATTTTGTAGACAAGGAAACTGAAACTTAAAGGTTAAAGTAATTAATCACCTATGGACACAAAGCTAGTAAATACCAGAGGAGGGGATTGGGAACAAGGTCTTGATTTGAAGCTCAAGATTCCATCTATTATGGTGCCATCTTTAGATCACCTCATGGGTCCCTTCCAGTTTGGAATATTATTAAGCTATAGTGGTAGTGATGTACATTAGAGTTCTATCTTATAACAAGGCAGCTAGGTGATCCAGTTCATAAAACACTGAGATTGAAATTAGGGGGACTCAATTTTATAAATTCAAATCTGGCCTCAGACATTTATTAGCTGTGTGACTTTGGGAAAATCATTTTGTCTCTATTTGTATTAATCCAATGAAGAAGGAAATGGCAAACCACTCCAATATCTTTGCTAAGAAAATCCCATAGGCAGTATTGTTCATGGAGTAACCAATTTAAACAACTGAACAACCACTATGTGACATGGGGTTCTTGTTTTTTTTTAAATGTTTTTATTTTCCCCAGTTACATGTAAAACAATTTTTTACAGTTGTTTGAAAAATTTTGAGTTCTAGATTCTGCCCCTTCCTCCTCCCCTCCCCTCCCCATTGAGAAGGCCCATGTGAAGTTGTGCAAAACATTTCCAAAAATATCATGTTGCAAAAGAAAACCCATTTCCCCTTCCCCCCAAAAAAACTCCTCAAGAAAAAAAGAAAGCTTTAAAAAAAGTATGCTTTAGTCTGTATTCAGATACAATCATTTCTTTCTCTGGGTATGGATAGCATTTTTCATCATAGGCCCTTCAGAGTAGTCTTGGATTATTGTTGTGCTGAGAACAGCAAAGTCATTCACAGTCGATCATCCCACAACTTTGCTATTACTATGTACACAGTATATTTTACTTTGCTTGAGCTCATGGAGGTTTTTCTGATAGCATCCTACTTATCATTTCTTATAGAACAGTAATATTCCTTTATAATCACACACCACAATTTATTCAGCCATTCTCCAGTTGACAGACATCCCTTCAATTTCTAATTATTCATTCTGAGAAAAGAGTTGCTATAAATATTTTTATATATGTAGGATTTTAATTTTTTTTAAAGTCCCTTTTGGGATTCATGCCTAGTAAGGGTAGTCTTATGTCAAAGAATATGCATGATTTTATAGAATTTTGGGGATAGATTGAATCTTTTGATCATTTATCAATTGGGGAATTATTCTCATTTTTTAAAAATAAATTTAACTGAGTACTTTATGAATTTGAGAAATGAGGTCATCTTCAGAGAAAGTTGCTTCAAAATTCTTTTCATAATTATTATTGTTAATATATTTCCTCTTTTATTTATTCTATTTTCTCTTATCTTTTACCCTGTCTCTCCTCAAAAGTATTTTGCTTCAGACCAGCCCCATTCTTAATGTGCCCTCTCTTCTATCACCCTCCCTTTTTCCTGTATCTTCCTTTCTTTCCTATTTCCTGAAAAGTAAGATAGATTTTTGTACTGTGTTCATGTTATTTCCTTTTTGAGCCAGTCCTGATGAGAATAAGGTTCACTCACTCCCCTCTCCTCTTTCTCTTCCTCTCCATTGTAAAAAACTTTTTCTTGCCACTTTTATGGCAGATAATTTACACTGTTGCACCTCTCTTTTCCCTTTCCCCCAGTATATGCCTCTCTCACTTCCTGATTTTATTTTTTAGATATTATACTTTCATATTCAACTTATAATTGCCATAATAATGAGAAAATTCTTATGAATTACATGTATCCATCCATTAAGAATGTGAACAGATTAACCTTAAATCCCTTATGATTTCCCTTTCCTGATTATCTCCTTATGCTTCTCCTCAGTACTGTACTTGAAAATTTAAAATTCTGTTTAGCTCTGTTATTTTTATCATGAATGCTTGAAAAGTCTCTGTTTCATTAAATATCCATCTTTTCCCTTGAAGGATTATACTCAATTTTGCTGGACAAGTGATTCTAATTGTAATCCTAACTTCATTGCTATCTGAAATGTCATATTCTAATGTAGAAGCTGCTAAATCTTGTGTAATCTTGTTTATGGTTCCACTATACTTGAATTGTCTCTTTCTGTATACTTGCAATATTTTCTCCTTCATCTGAGAGTTCTGTAATTTGGTTGTAATACTCCTGGGAGTTTTCATTTTGGCATTTCTTTCAGGAGGTGATCAGTGGGTTCTTTCAATTTCTATTTTACCCTCTGGTTCTGGAATATCAGGACAGTTATCTTTGATAATTTCTTGAAAGATGATATCCAGGTTCCTTTTTGTTTTTTGTTTTTTTGGATCATGGCTTTTAAGTAGACCAATATTTTTAAAATGATCTCTCCTGGATCTATTCTCCAGGTGAGTCATTTTTCCAATGGGATATTTCACATTTCTCTCCTATTTTTTCATTCTTTAGGATTTATTTTATTGTATATTTATTTCTCATAAAGTCATTAGCTTTCATTTATTCAGTTCTAACTTTTAAGGAATTATTTTCCTCGGAGAGGTTTTGTACTTCTTTTCCCATTTGGCCAATTTTGCTTTTTAAGGCATTCTTCTCATTAGCTTTTTGTATATCCTTTTGCATTACTCTCATTTCTCTTCCCATTTTTTCTATACTTCCACTTGATTTTCAAAATCCCTTTGAGCTCTTTCATGGCTTGAGATCAATTCTTATTTTTCTTGGAGATTTTGGATGTAGGAGCTTTGACTTTGTCGTCTTCTGAATGTGTATTTTGGTCTTTCTTGTCACCATAGTAACTTCTATGATCAGAATCTTTTTTTTCTTTTCTGTTATTTACTAATTTCCCCAATCTTTTAACTCTTTGTTAAAGTCGGGCTCTGTTTCCAGAGTGAATAGTGAAATGTCTCAGGTTTTAGGGGTTTTGAACAGCTGTCTTCAGGGGTTCTTCTAGGGATCTGTCCTGTGAGCCAGCACTGTTACTCCAGATCTTGAGTATGGACAAAAAAACAGAGTCTTGCCACATTGCCAGCAAAGAGATCCCTTGAATCCCCCTCTGGCCAGCTGGTCTGACCCACTATGGGTATGCTGACATCTCTGAAAGCCACTGCTCTCTCTACTTGGGTGGCTATTGCTCACCCTGTCACTACAGCCACCACTGTTGATTCAGTGGCTCCCAAGGCCTGCATGGGGATTGTGCCCTTTTGCAACACATCCCTCCAGCTGATCTTCCAAGCCATCTTTGGATAGAAAAATTTTCCACTGTTATTTTTATGGGTTCTGATATGCTAAAATTCATTTAGAGTCATTACTAAAAGATATTTGGAGAGGAATAGGGAAGAATTTACTGAGTCTCTACCTTTATTATGTCATCTTACCTCTGCTTCCCCACATGGGATTTTTGTAAGATTTTAAAAGAAATAAGCTGTGCAGAAATTCTTTATATTCTGTAAAACATTATACAGATGTAGGAGATTATGATTATTTTGGCATAGAAGTAACATATACTTTTTAGGATTTTATTGCACGTGGAGGCTAAAAACAAAGTTAATTGTGAAGTCATCATATCTTTAGATCATTTATAAATGAGATGTTTCGATTCTAAGGTTCCTTCTAGTTCTAAATCTAAGATCCTATAATTTGTTTTCTCAAGGGCATCCATCTTTCAGCAGGGGGTGCCCTAGAACTTCTAGATTCCTGAGAGATTATGGGATAACTTTACTAGACAAAATGTGTTATATCTGGCTAATGTACAGCATTAACCTGAAGACCTGGCTAATATTCATTGTAAGATGAATTGTCAGCCATTTGAGGTAGAATTGCACTTTTAAGTTTCTGGTTGTAGTTCTGAAGATTGACTTGGTAAATTAAACTTCCCATTTGTGAAAAGGTGGGATAGAATATTGTGGTATTCAGCTTTACGTTGATTGAATCTTGAACATTAGCTGGTCCCTGAGGCTAACATTGGACATTACTTTGTTGAACATTAGCCAGAATTTAGGCTTCTCCAAGGATTCTCATTGAATTTTTCCCTTAATTGCCTCATTGTTATCAGGAAATGTTTAACATGTTGGGGAGATTCGAGATGAACCTCAGTGTATTCTGTAGTGTAAACTGAAATCTATATCACCTTGTGGAAGGTAGGCTATTGTTTGCTAATGTTGGAGCCCTCTAGGAAATTAAAGTCTAAAACCTGTTTTTTTTTGTTTTTTTTTTTTTTGTTTGTTTGTTTTGTTTTTGGTTTCCTTATCTAGGGGAGGAAATATTTCCATATGTCTAACCTATATTTCAACATCCATAAATGTAAATTCAATTTTGTCTTTTATTTTTGAGCAATGGAAATTTTGACTTGGGTGCCCTGGTTGAACTGCTTTTGCTTCAAAATGTTTGGAGGATCAGTGGAATAGATTATTTAAAAGTTAGAAAACATCATTTTAGCCTTGGAAGTTAATTTGGTTTATAAACTCCCTGAATTAGAAGCCAAAGCTCTGTAATATGTGAAGTCTATGTGTGCCTGTTACAGATGATGAATCATTTTTCCATATGAATTTGTTGGAGTCATAAAATCATAGAACGTTAGGATCAGAGAGTACATCTCAAAATATCTTATTGCTCTTTTTTTCTTCTTCAGGGAAATATGAGACTGCTAGAAAGAGTAGCTCCGTTCTCAGTGAACATATGGGAAAGATACTTGTGCATCAACGGAAAGTCAGTATCATGTAGTGGGATGACCACTGGCCTAGGATTAAGAAGACATATTCAAACCCTGCTGTTGCCATTGATGATCTGTATAATCTTGGTCAAGTAACTTTAATAACAACATCATCATCAAGAAAAAAATCAATAGTTCACAGTGATATAGTGCTTTAAGGTTTGCTGATTGCTTTCCTTATTTGAATTTCAGTTTTCCCATCTTAAAAATGAGGATAATAATACTTATATCCCATTTCACACGACATTGACATGAAGACTGAAGGACATCATGAGATGCTTTGTAAGTATAAAGTGATAAATGCTTTTCTTATCCCTTCAGCCCACTACTGTTGCCTGCCTCACAATTGCCCTGCATTTATTTTGCATATATCTTGTATACAGTTACACATGTACATGTACTTTATCCCTGTTCTGCTTCTTATCACCTCAGAGACAGCAGGCTTTTTTGTGCTTTTCAGAACATTAGCTAGCTCATCTGATAAAATTAAGTTTCTGATAAAGCACACTGCATTGTAATGGAAAGGTTGGTGGGCAGGGATTCAGGAAACCCAAGATCCAGTCCCCGTTGCTTTACTAATTAGCTATGTGATTTGGGCTAAGTTGTTTTGTATTTCTGGGCCTTAGTTTCTGTGATTGTAAAAAAAAAAAAAAAAGGACATTGGAAGGTTGCTGTCTTTTAGCTTTATGATACTATGATTTCTACAATTCATAAAGGGCAAGAGTGGGCTGTGATAGAAAGCAGGAGACAGACAAAATTGCTGCAATTCTCATTTGGGGACCAGGAGTTGCAGTTGGTCGTGGAATGAATGAAAAATTGTTGCTGAGTTTCTGCCTATATCTGGGGATGGCCCAGCATCACTATGGGGCACGTATGATGTCCTTGGCTCAGTGCCCAGGATCTTTAGGAGGTGTCTGCGTAGAATTAACTCCAGGGCACATATTCTATGGAGGGAAGGGTCGTTATAGCAGTTAAGGCGTCCCTTGGGACAGAGGCTGAGGAAAGAATGTACTAACAATGATTCGTGGAGTTGTCTGTCTTGCAGAGTATTATGTAGGTTGATCAGACTTTCAGATATGGTTTCTGTAAGGATGCTGATGAGTGAATATATTTATATATAAAAACACATTTGTGTACATATGTATATATATATACGTGACATGTGTATACACATACATATGTATAAATAATACATATGATACACATACATACATATGTATAAATATAGCTTGTGGCACACACACATGTATATGTGTATGTATATACACACATTCAACTGAACTTGGATTAGAGGACCTGGGTTCAAATTCAAATTACTAGCAATATTATCATTTCACTTTTCTGGACTCATTTATTAAAGGAAGATATTTGAACAAGAAGTTATTTTAAGATTGATCCTAGCCCTGAATCTATACATAAACTAGACGGCACAGAGAATAATGCCCTAGTCCTAGATTGAGGAAGACTTTAGTAATATGCAGCTTCAGTCATTAACTTGTTATGTGACTCTGGGCAAGTCATATAACTATTGTCTGTCTCAGTTTCCTCATCTGTAAAGTGGGTGTAATAATAGTATCTTCCTTTCAGTGTTGTGAAAATATAGTGAGTTAATATTTTTAAAGCACTTCATAAACTTTGAAACACTTTATACTAATTATTACTATTACCATTATTATCATTTTAGCCAATGATTGACAGTGGAACATGAAAAGGAGATTTATGCTTTCATTTTCCATCTTTGGATACTCATTGCTGTCCATCTCATGTTCTTCTTCTTTTTTTTTTTTGTGCACTAACCAGTGAACTCAAATACTGGCTCTACTTGGAGGGCTCATTTTTTTTTTTTTTAGCACTTTTGATTCATAAGCTTTTCAATGTTGGAAGAGCTAGCATATTTCATCTATTCTCTGGAAAGATTTCTTGACCCTGAGAGACATTGAAAGAAACTCCTGAAGACAGATGAGAACCTGTTTGCTCTTTTGCCACTCCCTAGTAATCTTGCCTTTTAAATTTTTTTATTTTTATTTTCTTTTGTTCCATCTCCCACTCTCCTTCTCCCCTTGTTCCCTTGATAGTTTTTCCATCTACCAAAAGCTTTTTGGCGTCAGTCAGAATATTGGTCCTGGAAACACATGGTATAATGGAGAGGGGCTGACTGCAGAGTTAGGAAATCTGTGATCAAATCTTAACCCTGCAGCTTATTACTTGAATGTTGTTCACTTGTTTTTCAGTTCTATCTGACTCTTTATAACCCCATTTCAAGTTTTCTTGGCAAAGATACTGGAGTGGTTTGCCATTTCTTTCTCCAGCTTATTTTACAAATGGGGAAACTGAAGCAAAAAGGTTAAATAACTGCCCAGAATTATACAGCTAGTAAGTGCCTTAGGCCATGTTTGAACTCAGGAAGGTGAGTCTTTCTTACTCTAGACCCAGAGCTCTGTGCACTATAGTGCCACCTAGTTCGGTGACCTTTGTTAAGTTAATCTTATTTTTGGGACCTAGAATGCTTACCTGTACATTGAAAGGGATGGATTAGATGGTCCCTGAGTAGTTTTCAACTCAATTTTTGAAGTATCTCTGTAAATAGTTACAGAGCATGTAAACATGGAAGTACCTAAAGTAAAGGTAGGTTCTAGCTGGTACCCAAACTTCCTCAAATGAAATTTGAGCCCCAAATTTCCAAATGTGATATGGCCTTGGCCTTAGTTATGCTTCTGTTCACTAGTCCTTATAATAAATAAATTTGATGAATGTGGCATTTATCAATGAAATAGAAAAGCTTCAGTTAAATAGGGAGTGCTTGCTAATTATTAGCATAATGTGAAAAATAAATGGGGCTTGTTAATTTTGGGGTTATTAGGATGTTATCTTATTTCAAATCCATTTTATCAAATGATTAAGTAGCTATGGAATGGATGACATACCCAAGAGGGCCTTGATTTTTATGTGCTTTTTTTTGTATATGGTCACGCCCACAGAGTTTTTGATGGTGTATAGGCAGATAGAAGTATGTACCAGGCTGTTTTTCCACATTTCATAGCTAAGTTCAAAGACAACCAATTGTAAGAAGTCCACTGTGAAGGGAGTATCTTGTTATAAATAATTTACCCAGTCTTAATTAAAAATTCTAACTGAAATGCCATTGGGTATATTTTTATGTTGTTATTGTTTGCAAAATTTAAGGAGATTTTGATTATTCTATTATCTCTTATCTGGAAAAATAATTTATTTAGCCCTGCTCTTAGGATTCTTGGTTTTTATGGAAGCATAACTATTTTTGATAAAATAAGACATTTTTTTACTTACAGATTGAAAATATTATCCTCAAATCTTAAGGAACCATAGACATTTTCTATTAGATCCATGACCACTCAGAAGAGCTAGATGTAGCCATCCATAAAGAAAGCACCAAATGGATGAAGCATATCAATTACTTAAACTACAACATGCATTTGGCTGGGCAGCCAATTGATTAGTTCATCAGTGCATGTACCTTAGAACATTGTAAAGGATAATAAGCTGGGCCCAGAACTGAATAGAGAAGGTGACCAGGGGATTGCATTTGGGAAATGGTGCTGTGCTTTCAATGTCCCAAGCTGCTCTATATAAACTCTCTTAAAACTATCTCTTCTTTTTTTATTATTCTCCCAATGATGCAACATGACTGTGAATCATGGAATGCTGTGATCTCCAGAGAAACACAATTTTGAGTGATTCAAAGGGCTATGAAGACATGCATAATATATATACATAATTACATAGACTGCAGCATTATTAAGAATAATTGTCATGCAAAAAGTAGAGTAAATGATATTTAAAAGATAAACATAAATAAATAATTTTGATTATATTGAGTCAAAAAGTTTTTTTTTTGTATAAACAAAACCAATGCAGATAAGACTAGAAGAGAAGCAGAAAAGTGGGAAAAAACTTTTACATCCAAGTGTTCTAATAAAGGTCTTATTTCTAAAATATATAGAGATTTGGCTCAAATTTATAAGAATACAAGCCATTCCCCAATTGATAAATGATATGAACAGACAATTTTTGGATGAAGAAATTAAAATGATGTCCATATGAAAAAATACTTTAAACCACTATTGATTAGGAAATGCAAATTAAGACAACTCTGAGGTACTACAACATATCTCTCAGATTGGCTAAGTTGACAGGAAAACATAATGATAAATGTTGGAGGGAATGTATGAAAACTGGGACACTAATACATTGTTGGTGGAGTTGTAAAGTAATACAATCATTCTGGAAAACAATATGAAACTATGCCCCAAAGGCAATCAAACTGTATATACCCCGGTCCAGCAGTGTCTCTACTTGGTCTGTATTCCAAAGAGATCATAAAAAAAGGAAAAGTACCCACATGTGCAAAAATGTTTATGGCAGCCCTTTTGTAGTGGCAAGGAAGGAGGAAACTAAATGGATGCCCATTTGGAGAATGGCTGAATGAATTATAGTCTATGAATGTTATGGAATATTATTGCTCTATAAGAAACTATCAACAGGATGATTTCAGAAAGACCTAGAAAGACTTACATGAAAACTTATACGAACCTGCTGAGTGAAATTAGAAAAACCAAGAGAACATAGTACATGGCAACAAGAAGAGTATGTGATGATCAATTCTGACAGACATGGCTCATTTCAACAGTGAGATGATTCAGTCCAGTTCCAATGGATTTGTGAGGGAGAGAGCCATCTATACCCAGAGAGAGAACTGTGGGGACTGAATGTGGATCACAATATAGCATTTTTACTTTTTTATTGTTGTTTGCTTGCATTTTCTTTGATTTTTCTTTTGTAGCATGATAAGTGTGGAAATATTATAAAAGAATTGCACATGTTTAACACATATTGGATTATTTGTTGTCTAGGGAAGGGAGGGAGAAAAAATTTGGAACACAAGTTTTTGCAAGGGTGAATGTTGAAAACTAATCTTTGCATATATTTTGAAAAAAGCAAGCTATTATTAAAAAAAGATATGTAGTTTTGGTGCAGCGAGGTGACCCAGTAGATAAAAGCACCACCTCTGTAGTTAGGAGAACCTGAATTCAAATTTGGCCTCAGACATTTACTAGCTATGTGATCCTGGGCAAGCCACTTAATCACTATTGCCTGCAGTAAAAGATATATGTTTTATATTGACCATGTATTGGTCAACCTGCCATCTGGGGGAGGGGGGAAGGAGGGGAAAAAGGTTTGGCAATTGGCAATGTTGTAAAATTACCCATGCATATATCTGGTAAATAAAAACTATTAAATAAAAAAATAAAAAATATATGTTTTAATTATTATAATAACTATATACTTAATATTAATACAATAATATAATATATAATATTTATGAATTTCAAATAACTTTTCTTATAGTAATCTTGGGAGGGACTTAATGCTAAATATCACAAATCTCATTTTACTAATGAGAAAACTGAGGCTTTGCAGGTCAGAGGAATTCTTTGCTTTTATACAGCTGAATAAGTTTAAGAGGTTGGATTTGAACTTTGTTTCTGATTTCAAGTCTAGAATTCTTTCCATTATAGCATAGTGATGGGAAAATATTCCTTATTTATTGACAGTGAAGGGTGGCTACACATAATACCCATGAGATTCTAAAAGTCTAAAGGACATCCTATAGCACATTAGATAGATTATATGTGACGTGTTTATGGAAGTCTGTGGATAAGAGAAGCACAGGAGAAGGCTATTTATAAATTGTAATCTGTATGGTGGAGGGAATACTCTTTGTTGCTCCATCAAAGGTACTAATTAAGTTCCAATTAATATTTAACATGGAGACTTAGATCTGGGCTCATATGCCTCAGTGCTGATTTAGTCTTATAATTTAAATAGAAAAGGGAAAAGGGGAGGAAGGAAGAAAATGTAGATTCCCCAAAAGAAAAGGAAAAAAAATATTGGATAATATATAAGGCTATCTTGCCAGCATCATTGTAACCTTCTGCCTTGCTCTTTTGTTACCATACCTTGGTTTGCCATCAACTCATGGTATCATCTTTTATTTTTCTACCCATTGTTCTAAACTTACAGAAAGAGTAGTATATATTTAATGCTACTTCCTCAGCATCTAGTATTTCGTCAAGCATGTGAGTATTAAAGCTTCTTTCTTTAAAGTCACCAGTTACTTTTTAATTGCCAAATTCAGTGACCTTTACCCAATTTTGTCTTCTTTGGCCTTTTTTATAGGACTTGTCAGTTGAACTTTAATTAGCTTTTCAATCTTAGATTCCATGACTCTCTCCTCTAATCCTCTTTTAGCTTATCTGACTAATAATACTTCCTTGTCTCTTTCACTGATTCACTCTACTCTTTCTCTTCCCTCTCTTCCTTTCACCCCACCACCAAGTACAGGTCAACTTTAAGGTTGTGCCTTTTATTTTCTCCTCTTTCTCTTAACTCTTTCCTTTGGTGATCTCATCCATTCATTGATATCTTTATCAACTTGGCTCTTTTGATTAGTTAAAAACTGGATCAGACCAATTCTTAGACATGCAGCTTGGGGCAACTGTATATGTGATTAAATGGATAGGTGGCTTTATAAACAAGTTATAAGTCTCCAACTCCTTTCATTTCTCAATATTGTACTGTATTTTCAAACATATGTTTGCCTTCCTACCTTTGTATTAAAAGCTGTATTGACTTTACAGATCTAAATGAGTTCTTCATGCATTTCTCCATCTCTTCATCCCTTCAAACAGAAGTTAGTGCATAAGATGAAGTTATCTTCTTAGAAATCTTTTAAAAAGTAGTTTACTATTAGCATTTCAAGACAAAATGACAAGTACATTATGAAATGTCATTTCTTATTGCTCTTGAGTAAATGAATTCAAACTGGCCAACTTCTTTGTCTCTCAAAGGAGAAAATAGTTGCATTTAGCTACTTCTTTCTTATCCTCTTGTTTCATTGAAAGTAAAAATGTCAGTATTTTCTAATTAAGTTCCTTAAGTAACACTATTGTTTTTTGGGAAAAATTTCACTTTTAGGGGACCAACAGTTCTCTTAATTATTATAGATAGTATTAAAACATGTGATTGTTAGAGTTCTTTTCTGACATTTCACCACTGCCACTGTGGAAACAGATGGGGTACATATAGCATTGAAGGCTTTTCTTTTCCTTTTTTTGTGCATTTACATAGCCAAAGACTTCATCATCTAGCAACCTACCTCTCCTTCCTTAGATAAATTCTCCTTCAAAACCCAAACAGAACTTACAAGTGGGTCTATATTTAATTCTTTCCAACATAGTTTAATGTTTCAGAGCTTGGATCTGTTAACATAGCCTTCATGAACTCAGGGTTACATTTCTACTTTGCCTAGCTATTTTGATGTTTGTTGTTCAGTTGTTTTTCAGTTGTGTCCAACTTGACAAAGATACTGGAAGAGTTTGCTATTTCCTTCTCCAGCTCAATTTACAGATGAGGAAACTGAGGCAAACAGGGTTAAGTGACTTGCCCAGGGTCACACAGCTAGTAATTGCCTTTTGTAAAAACTTTACATTAGTTAATTAGATTTGATCCAGTGTTTTAGACTATTGAGAGAACCTTTGGGATTCTAATTCTGTCATTTAACATGTTAACCAGTTCTTTTAGCTTTGAGTTATCTGAACATTTGATAAATATGCTTTCTATGCCTTTAGCTAAAAATATGAAATACAAGTATTTGCTTGTCTCCCTAAGACACATAACTGAGTTATGACAGCAAGACTCCCAAGTCTTATACACCTAGTACCTTCTACATTTTCTAAGGTTTCATGTGATAATAAGTGATATTGCTAGAAGAAAACTAAAAGAAATGCTAACTAATATTCTTGGCTAAGACCTTGAAGATCTTAGAGGAAGAGGTGGTGTTTTCATCAGTGTTGTTGATTGAAGCGAGAGTATTCGAAACCATAAATATCTTACTGTCCTAGGGAAGGCAGATTTGGAAGGGGAACATCTGCTTAAGAATAGTGTCTTTTTTAATTTTTAAAATTTTAAATTAATTTTATAATTATAACATTTTTGACAGTACATATGCATAGGTAATTTTTTTTTTTTACAACATTATCCCTTGTACTCCCTTCTGTTCTGAATTTTTCCCCTCCTTGCCTCCACCTCCTCCCCTAGATGGCAGGCATTCCCATACATATTAAATATGCTATAGTATACCCTAGGTACAATATATATGTGCAGAACCAAATTTTGTTGTTGTTGCAAAGGAAGAATTTGATTCAGAAGGTAAAAATAACCTGGGGAGAAAACCAAAAAAATGCTAACAGTTTACACTCATTTCCCAGTGTTCCTTCTCTGAGTGTAGCTGATTCTGTCCATCATTGATCAATTGGAATTGGATTAGCTCTTCTCTGTGTTGAAGATATCCACTTCCATCAGAATACATCCTCATATAGTATTGTTGTTGAAGTGTATAATGATCTCCTAGTTCTGCTCATTTCACTCAGCATCAGTTGATGTAAGTCTCTCCAAGCCTTTCTGAAATCATCCTGTTGGTCATTTCTTACAGAACAATAATATTCCATAACATTCATATACCATAATTTACCCAACCATTCTCCAATTGATGGACATCCACTCATCTTCCAGTTTCTAGACACTACAAAAAGAGCTGCTACAAACATTTTGGCACATACAGGTCCCTTTCCCCTCTTTAGTATTTCCTTAGGATATAAGCCTAGTAGTAGCACTGCTGGATCAAAGGGTATGCACAATTTGATAACCTTTTGGGCATAGTTCCAGATTGCTCTCCAGAATAGTTGGATTCTTTCACAATTCCACCAACAATGCATCAGTGTTCCAGTTTTCCCACATACCCTCCAACATTCATCATTATTTGTTCCTGTCATCTTAGCCAATCTGACAGGTGTGTAATGGTATCTCAGAGTTGTCTTAATTTGCATTTCTCTGATCAATAGTGATTTGGAACACTCTTTCATATGAGTGGAAATAGTTTCAAGTTTATCATCTGAAAATTGTCTGTTCATATCCTTTGACCATTTATCAGTTGGAGAATGGCTTGATAAGAATAGTGTTTTGAAACAGGATTTGGATTTCTAGACCATGATTGAAAAGAATGGAATGATAGAAAGAAGAATGATAAGGAGCTCAAGAAAATGATCCCAGATCTGGCACAGAAGAATAAAGTAGTAGTTAAAGACTTTTAAAGACTTCCATTATCAAACCAACTGGTATAACTGTCTATGCCAAAAGTAGCATACTTATTAAATTCTTCATTTACCTTAATGATAATTTCATTCTTAAGAAGGTGATGGCACAGCAAATTGTTTCTAGTGTCTGATTTTGACCACTATTGAGGAACTAACTATTACAGTAAAGGTGATAAGAACTTTGAGGAAAGTAATCATTTGTTTTTGGAATTTATGAAAAATAAAAGAATAAAAGCAAGATTACTTTATTGTATATTCTAGATTGTGGCAGAGCAGATTTCAAAAGATTCAGAGAAAGACTAGGTTAGATTCCATAGCCTGAAATTCTAAGGGAGTAGTTGTACATTTTTTCTGAATTAAATTCCATAGACAGGAATAGAAATTATTTTGATGAAGAGCAAAAGTAGAACGTGTTTAAGAAATGTATGTGGATATATGGAAAACTTTTATTAATTTACTTAAATAAAAAATAGAAGATAGAAACAAGTTTTAGTTATGTATGATGAATGCAAACGATTGGCATGGTTCTATAACACAGTGTGAAGAGAGCTAAGGCTTTTCTGAATAAATGCACTGACACTGTTGGTAAATTTTAACAAGTACAAAAAGGATGTTTTTGAGGCAAAGCAAAGATCAAAGAAGACATAGGACATTAATAAATAATGGAAAGAAAACCAAACTATCTCACCATTATTTAGTTTTCTCTTTTAAAGATAGTGGTCTTTAGGTAGGGGAAGATAACCCAAAAATGGTTAACAGGGAGTTAAAATTGAAGATAAAGAGGTGGTATGAAAGCACTGAACTGTATTCAACTAATTCAGATCATTAGGCCACGCCTAGAATATTGCAAAAAAGGAAAGATGGGATAGAGTAGTCATTGCTGTTCATTTTTGGAAGAGGATGAAGAGCACATGCCATAGTCCTCTAGAAGGGAAAAGTGGTTTAGATTTTTTTTTTTTATAGAGGAGATAAGAGTCTGAAATTCCTGAGCTTGACATTTCAAAATAAAGTTCTAGAATGTATTATCAAAGGGTCTGCCTTGTTGAGAAGAGCCAAGTCCATCACAATTGATCAATACACAATCTTGTTACTACATGCAATGTTCTCCTGATTCTGCTTACTTTAGTTCATATAAATCTTTCCAGGCTTTTCTGAAATCAGTCTGCTCATCATTTCTTATAGAACAATAGTATTACACTCATATACTATAAATTATTCAGCCATTCCCCAATTGATGGATATCCACTCGATTTCAGTTCCTTGCTACAACAAAAAAGATGCTACAAACATTTTCACAAGTGGGTTCTTCTCCCATCTTTTATGATTTCTTTGGGATATAGACCCAGTAGAGACATTGCTGGGAGATTCTGATTTTATAAAAAAAAATGTGGCATTATTTATAATGCCTGTTTTTTCCTCTCTCCCACTTCTCCCTGTATTTAATATTGTAATTTTTGGAATTTCTTTAATTTGGTATATGTTTCTAGAAAAGGTGAGTATGTCAGTTTTTTTTAATTGGATAGTTTCCCTTTGAACACAGTTTTGGGAATCCATAGAAAATTATTTAGAATCAATATAAGAATTATTTTGCATTCTGAATCTTCTAGTAAATACAATTACAATTTCTTTTTGTATTTGCAGAAACCATTTCAATGACTTGTTAGTAAATTAGTAAAATTTATTAATTGTTTCCTATATGCCAGACACTAAGCATACACACACACACACACACACACACACACACACACACACACACACACACACACACACACAGAGTCTCTCCCAGTTTATAATCCAATGGAGAAAGACCAAACACAAAAGAAAACTGAAAAAGTTTTGGGGTGGTAGCTGACATAGAGAAGTCAGTTAGAGAAGTCATTAGATAGTATAGCTAGGGGAGAAATGAGATGTCTGGACTGAAGTCTCTCTCTAAGTGAACCTTTGGAGTTTATGGTCCCACCTTTCAGTTAAAGAGACAGATGGTGGTGACAAAAAAGAGTAGCAAAAAAGATGAGGTTATCCCAATAGTGAGCTCCCTGGCAACATGGTGGTCCTTTAGAAAAGTCCCAAGGTAGAACAGCTGAGTGAGAAATAAGAACCTAGTGTTCACCATGAAATTTTCCCATTTCTTTTGCTTACCCATAATTGAAAAATAAAATTATGTAATCAGAGGGATTGCAGAAAATGATACTTATTTGTCAGAATAGTAACACTTTGGGCATATTCTTTGACTTTGTGAACATGTATTCTGGCTTTCAGTGTCCTCATCTGTAAAATTGGTATAATACCTTTAATGCTTAACTGACAGGATTGTTATAAGTTTTAAATGAGATAATGTATGTAAGGCACTTAGAAAACTTTAAAGCATTATATAAATGTCAGTTATGATAATAATAATGACTATTATTATTATTGTCTTTAAGTTCCCTTCAACTCTAAAATGTTATGAATTCTTTTTCTAGAGTGTTTCTGATATCTTAGTGTGAATTAAAAGAACGGTGATTGTTGTACCTATTCCTTTTCTCATCCTCATATTACCCCTGATGATAATTTCTTGAGCCTGTTTTTTTTTTCCTGAAGTCCATTTTTTCTTGTGAAACAGAAATAAACTCACTCTTTTTTTATTATTATAGCTTTTTATTTATAAGATATGTGCATGGGTAATTTTACAGCACTGACAATTACCAAGCCTTTTGTTCCAATTTTTCCCCTCCTTCCCCCCACCCTTCTCTCTCAGATGGCAGGTTAACCAATACATGTAACATATGTTAAAGTATAAATTAAATAAAATACATGTATACATGTCCAAACAGTTATTTTGCTGTATAAAAAGAATCGGACTTTGAAATAGTGTACAATTAGCCTGTGAAGGAAATAAAAAATGCAGGCAGACAAAAACAGAGCGATTGGAAATTCTATGTAGTGGTTCACACTCATTTCCCAGAATTCTTTTACTGGGTATAACTGGTTCTATTCATTATTGAACAAATGGAACTGATTTGATTCATCTCATTATTGAAGATGGCTGTGTCCATCAGAATTGATCATCATATAGAATTGTTGTTGAAGTATATAATGATCTCCTAGTCCTGCTCATTTCAATCAGCATCAGTTCATATAAGCCTCTCCAGGCCTCTCTGAAATCATCCTGCTGGTCATTTCTTAAAGAAAAGTAATATTCCATAATATTCATATACCACAATTTATTCAGCCATTCTCCAATTGATGGGCATCCACTCAGTTTCCAGTTTCTGGCCACTACAAAGAGGCTGCCACAAACATTCTTGCACATACAGGTCCCTTTACCTTCTTCAAAATCTCTTTGGGATATAAGCCCAGTAGTAACACTGCTGGATCTAAGGGTATGCACAGTTTGATAACTTTTTGAGCATAGTTCCAAATTGCTGTCCAAAATGGCTGGATGTATTCACAATTCCACCAATAATGTATCAGTGTCCCAGTTTTCCCACATACCCTCCAACATTCTGCATTATCTTTCCCTATCATTCTAGCCAATCTGACAGGTGTGTAGTAGTATCTCAGAGTTGCCCTAATTTGCATTTCTCTGATTAATAATGACTTGGAGCATCTTTTTATATGGCTAGAAATAGTTTCGATTTCTTCATCTGAGAATTGTCTGTTCATATACTCTGACCATTTATCAATTGGAGAATGGCTTGAATTCTTATAAATTAGAATCAATTCTCTATATATTTTGGAAATGAGGCCTCTATTGGAACCTTTGACTGTAAAAATGTTTTCCCAGTTTATTGCTTCCCTTCTAATCTTGTCTGCATTAGTTTTGTTTGTACAAAACATTTTCAATTTGATATAATCAAAAATTTTGTGATCAATAATGATCTCTAGTTCTTCTTTGGTCATAAATTCCTGCCTCTTCCACAGGTCTGAGAGGTAAGCTATCCTATGTTCTAATTTATTTATAATCTCATTCTTTATACCTAGGTCATAAACTCATTTTGACCTTATCTTGGTGTTAAGTGTGGGTTAATGCCTAGTTTCTGCCATACTAATTTCCAATTTTCCCAGCAATTTTTGTCAAACATTAAGTTCTTATCCCAAAAGCTGGGGTCTTTAGGTTTGTCAGACACTAAATTATTAAAGTTATTAACTGAATAAACTCACTCTTCCCCCCCCCCCCCTGAGGCTGGGGTTAAGTGATTTGCCCAGGGTCACACAGTTAGGAAGTGTTAAGTGTCTGAGACCAGATTTGAATTCAGGTCCTCCTGAATTCAGGGCTGGTGCTCTATCCACTGCGCCACCTAGCTGCCCCCATAAATTCACTCTTAAAAGTAAATTTGCACAAGATTCCAAGTAGGGCTAAAGTACTTGGAATAGATAGATCTAGAACTGGTAGGGATCTCAGCCATCAACTAGACTAACACCTGTTTTATAGATGAGGAAAGTGAGACTGCCCAGAAATGAAATTAGCCTGGTATCACTAAGTATTAAGTAGCATGGGTAGACTTTGAACTAAATTCATCTTCCTCCAGAGTCCATGATTTTGTACCTCTGTACCAGTTACAATGCTCAGGCAGCATTCATAACAAGTGAGAGTGGCTGAATCATCACCATATCTGAAGCTAATTAGAATTGATTTCAGAATTTAGGCCTGGGATTAACCCAATCAGAAACTTCTCAGTGTCCTGAGTGCTGATACTTTAGGTTAAAAACCAGGATGCCCTTTAGCTCATGCCCAGCTCTCGCCCAGTGTGATTTGATTGATCATTTACCATTTTCCCACTATTGGTGCTCTCTGCACGTAAGTGACATTTCCTGGAATCAAACTCTTTAAAAGCTTAGAGAACTGAGTGCCGGTTGTGATAGGTAGGTGATTTATTAAGCTACTGGGTCATTTGGGGTTTTTTCGACTGTGGTACAGATGTGGCTTTGTGTCCCAGATGATGATAAATGATGCTTTCACAGTAGCCTGATCTTTGCGAAGCCTTTGGGTTTGGTTAGCAGTGCTATTTTCCTGATCTAGAGTAGGCTCCCATAGCCAGTATTAGAACAGGGACTGACAGATGCATTTTGAATATAGAGTTCTATGAGAGTGATTCAGGGCATCCTACCACTTTGGATTCAGTAGTAATAATAATGATAATAAAACTGACAGTTCATATATAGATATCGCGTTAAAGTTTGCCAAGCACTTTACATATATATTCTTACATCTGATCCTCACAACAAACCAATGAGATGGATGCAATTATTGTGATATCAGTTTTATAAAAGAAAAATCTTCCTGTCAGGTTTACTGTCTGGTAAGGAATAGTAATATCTCACATTGATTTAGCCCTTTAAAGTCTACAGAGTACTTTCCCTACCATATTAGATTGAATAAGCATTATTACCTCCATTATACAGATGAGGGAACTGAGGCTCAGAAAGTTTAAATGACTCATCAAACATCATGCAGTTAACAAATGTTGAAATGTAGGATTTAGGGGGCACCTAGGTGGCACAGTGGATAGAGCACCGGCCTTGAATTCAGGAGGACCCGAGTTCAAATCTGCTCTCAGACACTTAACATTTCCTAGCTGTATGATCCTGGGCAAGTCACTTAACCCCAGCCTCAGGAGAAACAAAAAACAAAAAACAAACAAACAAAAAAATAAATGTAGGATTTACATGAAGAATATATGACTTGAGTCTTTCTCTACTCCAAAGTCTGATTATGTCACTTCCCTGTCCTAAGACTGGTGTAGTTCTCTATCATTTCTAAGATCAAAGACAAGCTTCTCTATTTAGAATATAAAACCCTTCAGCACCTGGACCCAACTTTCCTACTTTAAAAATACATTATTTCTCTTTACTCATTCTGTGGCTTAGCTAAATTGAATACTTTGCTATCCCTCATACATTTTCCATATCTAGGCATTTGCTGACAGAAATTTACTGTCTGGAATTTACTTATCTCAACCTCTTGAAATTCCTGATTTCTTTCTTTTTTCATTTGAGTTTGAGGTTTTTATGCCCAAATATGTGATCAATTTTTTTTTTTTTTGTATAGGTTCTATGTACCACTGAGAAAAAAAAAATCCCTTTTTGTCCCCATTCAATTTTCTCTAAAGGTCTATCATATATAACTTTTCTAAAACTCTATTTACTTCCTTAACTTCTTTCTTATTTTCATGATTTCTTTCAATTTAGCTCAAGTGCCATTTTCTGTATGAAAGTATTGTTCCTAGTCCCTTCAGTTGCTAGTGCCTCCCTGAGCTCTACACCCAGATTACCTCATGGTGGTAATAGGTGGTAAGAAGGAGCATGGCAGACATTGGTTTGTAATAAAAACCAACTCATGTGGAGACATGTCAGTAGAGAAAACAAAAGTCATAAAACTGGTAAGGTCAGTTAATTCAGAGACAGAACAAGTGGAGGCAGCCAATCATTATTGAGTCATTCAGTTGCTGAAATATTCAGCAACTTGGTATGCCTGGGAGTATGAGGTTGATTATTTCTCTCCACTTAATACAGCATAGCTGGCTTGGGTAATGTGTGAGATGAGAAAAGTTACATCAAATTCCTGACTCATTACTTTTGGAGTTCACTAAAAGTCCCAGAATGTTTTCTTACAAAATGCTCTTATTTATACAACAATGTGCATTTAAATTCCTGTGTTCTCTCTCAGAGTATTTGTAGGTGAAGCCTTATCTCTCTCATTTTGGAATGGAAGTCTTGGTATTCTGACAAAAGGGATTGTAAACAAAGTTATCATCATGTGTTTATTAAATGTGAAATTAAATGTGCTGAATTATAAAGAAAAGTAAAGCCATAGTCCCTCTCCTTAAGGAGCTCACATTTTAAAGAAGGAAAGCAATACAAGATCATCTATGTAATGTAACGTAAAAAGTGTCTCAAAAGTCTTTGTGCAGTTTTTAGCTATTAATGCTTAATAGAATCTCTGCCATTAAGGAGATTATGATGTATTGGGAGAAACAATACATAAACTCATGCAATAACTGAACTATTGCTAAAGACTGTTAATTGTTTTTCATCCCTTGTCTATCCCCTTTCTGGTCCATTCTCTATTCAGCTGCCAGAATGATCTTTTTAAGACACAAGTTTGACCCCATTTATAATCTGGCCCCTTTTAAAATTTTAGTCTTCTTACACTTGATGCCCCTCTACATACTATACTATTCAGCAACATTAGCTTTCTATTCTTTGCATGGGACACTCTGTCTCCCAATATTATGCCTTTTTATCAGATGTCTTCCATCCCAACAATGTTATCCTTTTTCATTTCCTCTGTAAGCTGGCTTCTCTGACTCAGCTGCAAGAAATTTTTCTGTTCCCCACACCCCCTGCCCTGGTACTTTTTCCTCTGAGATTATCTCCAATTTACTACATGATATAGATCAAAATTTCTTAAACTGTGGGTCACAATGCCATGGAGGGTTGCATAACTGAATGTGAGGGTTGCAAAATTATGATTTATTATCAGTAAATGCTTGATTAATATACTTATTTTATACCCATGTATGGGGGCCCCCATAAAAATTTCTCAGTCAAAAAGGGCTTGTGAATGGAAAATATTTAAGAAACCTTGATATAGATATATAGATAAAGGTGGTAACTTACAGAAGATAGAGAAATAGTGATAACTTTAGAGATAGAGATAGATAAATATAGAGGGTGTCCCCAAAGTCCTAGTGGAATTTTAATTTTTAATAGTTAACTAAAGATAAAGAAGTCTTGTAAATGAAGCTTTGGATTATTCTCCATAGCAGTTAGTACTTTACACTTTATCAAATTATTTTAGGGAATCAATGGAGTTTATTGTAGGAGTGTGTCTGATATGGTCAGAGATGTACAAGGTAAATTCTCATCTAGCTTTCCTTTGATAAATTTTAAACTTTCCAATTTAGATTTCTGTGTGAAATAAAACATCAAACTAAAAATTGTGTTGTGGTTGAATGAAAAAGATTGTTGGATCTGGGTTTTTCCCCAGGCTTTGTTATCAATTAGCTGTATGACTCTGAATGAGTTACTTCCCCTCTGGACTCAGAATTCTTATCTATAAAATGGGAGAGAAGGCTCTTAACCTTTTTAATGTCATGGACCCCTCTGGCAGTTTGGTGAAGCCTTTCTCTGAATAAAATCTACAAATGCATAAAATAAAATATATAGGATTACACAGGAAACCAATTATATGAAATATTATGTATACATACATATATATATATGTATATGTGTTATAAAGTTCACAATTGTCTTCATCAGGATTCTTTGTTTTTTTTTATTTTTATTTGCTCTTTTTGTATGATCATAACAATTGCGTTCTCTATTCTAGAAGATTTGCATTTTTAAAATTCTGCATTTTTAGTTATATATTTATTTTTTTGCTGAGGCAATTGGGGCTAAATGATGACTCGCCCAGGGTCACAGTTAGGAAGTGTTAAATGTCTGAGATCAGATTTGAATTAATTTCCTCTTGACTTCAGGGATGGTGATCCACTGTGGTCTCTAGCTGCCCCAATTCTGCATTATTTCAGAGGCCTATCCAAATTTCTTTACATTTCCCCCCTACCTCCAGGAGAGTGCAAGCTCCTTGAGGGCTGAAACTTTATGGCTGGCATTATTGTAGTCTTGAAACATAGTAGGCTCCTAATTAATGCTTGCTGAATTGTACTAAATTTATTTAAATTGTCAATTCTAAAGACTTTATAGTTAGACATTTGTAGAGTTTAAAGTTAGTTACATAGATTGGGGGAATCATCTGCATTGAGATAATAACCCATGGTGAATTTATCAGATAAGGTAGTATAGAGCAACAAGACAAGGAATATGAAGACTAAATCTTGGGGGTGTGAGGTGATATGACTTGAATGAAGGTCAGCAAAGGAGACTGAGAAGGAATAGATAAATAGGAAGAGAGCTAGGAGAATAGCATTGCAGAAATCTAGAGAGGAAAGAGTATCTAAGAAGAGGTGGTTAATAGTAGCAGAGGCATTAAATTTGAGAAAAAGATCTTGGATAACTTTGGACATGGTAATTGCAGTTAAATAATGAAGAGATACTGGGTCATAGCTAGTAGAGATAACAATATTAAATTAAGAATTGGGGGGGGGGGAGGCATAGGTATGTCTCCAGGTTGCATGGAATGAATCAGTAGAAAGGGATAAATTGGAGATATAAGAAGAATAGTAGGGAGAAGAAGGCATTTTGCTTGAGCAATCTCTGGAATAGATAGGATCAAAGATGCATATATATAGGCTACGCTTGGCAAGTAATAGGTTCATCTCCTCATCAGAGGATACAAGATAGTGGGAGAAGATATCTGAATAGATGTTTGAGATGAGGAATGAGGGAGCTTTAGAGAACAGTCTCAAGTTTTTTTCAGTGAAGTATGAGGTAAAATCTTTAGTTGAGCACATGAAAGGACAGATTGCCATAGGTGGCTTAAGGAGTGATGATTTTTGGAATAGCTGCTATTAAGACTGGGTTAGCAAACAGAACAGAGAGGAATAAAGTGCTTATCTTGTAGCTGTGAGGGTTCAGTTAAGATTAGAAAACAAATTGGTACTCAAACCAAGGTTCAATTAAACAATGTTTGGTCACAGGTCAAGATTAGTTAGAAGGGTATCTGACTATACCTAAATATTTGCATTTTTTATATCTTTATTTACAATTGATTTTTTTCAATATAGCATATTTTAATTCTTGTAACTAACTTTTTAAATATAGGATTCTACTTTTATAGACAATTAAAGATTGAGGGGAAAGGTTAGTATTTTTTTAAACTTAAAAAAGTATACCTATTTAAAACATAGGATCATTACCAAGATATCATGTGATTACTACTTGCCTCTAATGGCAGAGAAAGCACCAAAAAGGAAATAGAGTTCGAAATTCTTTTTACACAAATTTAAAACTATGCAATAATAGTAAATAGCATTTTATGATACTTTCTGAAGCACAGGAATAATAAATTACAAAAATTATCTAAGTCCTAAAATCCAAATAATTGATAAATCCTTAAATTCTTGATGAGGAGAGATAATTTTTACTATAACCCTTGTGTGTGTGTGTGTGTGTGTGTGTGTGTGTGTGTGTGTGTGTGTGTGTGTATTTTGTATAACCCTTATGTTTCTCTCCCACATATGATTACAATTTCCAGGTAGATCATTTAAATGTTCCTAAAATATCCAATTGACATGCTAAATTGGTGTGAACTTCTTTTCCTTTCAATACTTATCTTCCACTTCAATAATATTGCAAAAAGAATATCAGGAAAAGGCACATTCAATATTGCATTTGACAGTTTATTATCAATTTGGAGGCTTAACAGAGCTAGATGCCACCAATTGACCCACCCCTAAATCTTGACTTGACATTTTCCCCTGTCTAGGCTCATAAGTCTGAGCATTGTTATTTCTTGTGCCTGACCTTACCAATGACTAAGGGAAATCATTTTAAATCAAAAAGGCAAGAGAGAGCTTTCTGAACCATAGTTTCACTCTCTCCTGGCCATCTATCTTCTTTTTCTTGCCCCAGCTCCTCTTGTTCTGCAGCTAATAACTTTTCATCTGAATGGAAGTCAGTTTTCTTCAGCTTCTTTGTATGGTTACCTATGGAGTCACTGTTCTGTAACAATGACAAAATGTCACAGGTGATCATTTCTATCACATATTGGACTTGGCTTAAAATTGTTGGGACATTGCTATGACTCAGAGATCCTCCTCTTTCAAGTTCAGAACAAGCGAGATTGGTCCCCATGTGAAGGATACAGTTTGGCACAATGAAAAGTTTGCTGTGTCAGAAAAGTGTGATGCTTTTTAATTTCAAAATACAAAAATTGTTTTCAACATTTACCCTTGCAAAACCTTGTGTTTTTGCTCTCTCCAAATTTTGTGTTCCAAATTTTGCTCCCTCCTCTCCTTCCCCTACCCCAGACAGCAAATAATGAAATATATGTTAAACAGGTGTAATTCTTCTATACATATTTCCACATTTGTCATAGCATATTTTTCTTAAATTGAGGAATAAAAGAAAAAAATATCTCAAGACCTGTCTATGTGTGCAAGATGATTGGATAATTGTTATGAGAAAGAACCCTTAGTTGGATTTATATCTTGTCTTCAGTGTTTTTATACTGAAAAGACTATGGACAAATTGGGGTGTTTCACATGGAATGGGTTCATATAATAAGGCCACAAATGTGTATGATGGCTTATAGTTCTCAAAATATATTTTCACATGGTCTCTTTTGATTCTGTGAGATGGACTGGGAAATTGTTCTATGGCTTAATAAATTGGAGATCAAAAAGATGAAATGACTCATTAAGGATCACATCTTGAACTGCTAGAACTAGAGAAGAACATTAACTTTAATTCTCCTATTTTACATATTATAGAACTGAGGTCTAAAGAGATGGTATGATTTGTAAAATGTCTTGGAAATTAATAACTACCAGCTTTGAACAAAAACAAGGAAGATCTTTGAATCATAACCATAATTAGAACCCAGGGTCTTTGAATTCTAGTCTGGCACTTTTCCTCTTATGACACACTTCATCCCTTGAGATATGCTTGAGGCTTCTTTGTTAGAAAAAGCAACACTACTTATTCATTCTACTCCTCTAAACAGTATGAGAAACTGATATCTCATTCTCTCTCCATTCTTCCATCCTCTCTGCAATCTCTCCCTTTCTGTTCTACTTTATGTAACCTTTGCTACTTCTCCCACAACTTTCCCTTACTACCATTTTATCCTCTCAACCTTTTCATTTCAATGATGTCTTCTCTTTCTCTTGTTCTCTCTCATTCTATCTTTTTATCTTTTCCCTCTCCTTATCCTATTACCCGTGATCTTTTTGCCCTCAGTTCAGTATTTTTCTCTTCCTATTTATACATTCTTAATTTCCCCTCTCCTCTTTTCTAATACTGGGGCGGCGGGGGGGGGGGGGGTGTTTGATTTACTGTTCAGCACATGTGCTCCATTTCCCACTTGTGTGCTTTTGAAGTGACTATCTTCTACATTTGGAAAGGACTCCTTCTTTACTTCTACTTTTGGCATATTTGGTTGTCTTCATGATTCAATTTAAGAACCATTTTCTACATGAAATCTTTCCTGATATCCTCAACCATTAGGGCACTTCCTCCAAAAGCTAAGTTGTATTTACTTTGTATTTTTCTTTTTTTTTTATTACAACGAATTTTTATTGTTCAGTTGTTTGATCTCAGTCATTTTCATCATCTCATTTGAGGTTTTCTAGATAAAAGATATTGGAGTGGCTTTGCATTTTTTCTCTCCAGTTCATTTAGCAGATCAGAAAATTGAAGCAAACAGGCTAAAGTGACTAGTTCAGGGTCATACAGTCAGTGTCTGAAGTCTGATGTGAACTTAGATAAGTCTTCCTGCCTCCAGTTCCAGTGCTCTATCTGTTACATAACCTAGTTGCCCATTCTAAAGAATACTAAGGTCCAATTTGACATTACTTCCTCTTAAGAGCCTTTCATTTTGGCCAAGTTGACCTACTTGCCTTATCTATGCTGCCACATGATATTACACTTCTTATCTATATATCTGTGCATAGATTGTCCCCCACAGAAGAGGTAGTTTAGATGATAGGGCTGAATCCATAAACAGGAAGACTTGAATTCAAATCCAACCTTAGAAACTTACTAGTTATGTGACCCTTACTCAAACTATCTCAGTTTTTTCAACTGTAAAATAGAGGTAATAATAGCACTGACCTCTCCAAGTTGTTCTGAAGGTCAAAGGAAATAGGATATTTTAAAGGAAAACTCCATTTAATCCTATGCTCTTTAGTGTTTTTAATAGGAATAGGTGTTGGATTTTGTCAAATGCTTTTTCTGCATCTATTGAGATAATGATATGATTTCTGTTAGTTTGATGATTGATATAGTCAATTATGCTAGTAGTTTTCCTATATTGAACCAGCCCTGAATTCCTGGTATTAATCCTCCTTGGTCAGTGTTTTATCCTACTGAAAACTGGCTATAATATCTTTGCTAAAATTTTATTTAAGATTTTTGCATCAGGGGCATCTAGGTGGTATAGTGAATAGAGTACCAGCCCTGAAGTCAGGAGGACCTGAATTCAAATCTGGCCTCAGACACTTAACACTACCTAGCTGTGTGACCCTGGGCAAGTCATTTAACACCAATTGCCTCAACAAACAAACAAACAAACAAACAAAAAGCTTTTTCATCAATATTTATTAGGGAAATTGGTCTTTAATTTTCTTTCTCTGTTTTGACCTTACCTGGTTTAGGTATCAGCACCATATTTTTCTTATAAAAGGTATTTGGTAGAACTCCTTCTTTCCCTATTTTCCCACATAGTTTACATAATTTTGGAATTAATTGTTCTTTAAATGTAGAATTCACATATAATTCCATCTAGCTTTGGAAATCTTTTTCTTAGGGAATTGATTAATAGCTTGTTCAATTTCTTTTTCTAAAATGGGACTATTTAAGTAATTTATTTCCTCCTCTGTTAATCTGAGCAACCTATATTTTTGAAGGATTCATCCATTTCACTTAGATTATCAGATTTTTTGGCACGCAGTTGGGAAAATAGCTCCTAATTATTGCTCTTATTTCTTCTTTTTTGGTGGAAAGTTCTCCCTTTTTGTTTTTAATACTAACAATTTTATTTTCTTTTTTTTCCTTTCCTAATCAAATTAACTAAAGTTTATCTATTTTGTGGGTTTTTTCATAAAACCAACTCTTAGTTTTGTTTATTAGTTCAATAGTTTTCTTACTTTCAGTTTTATAAATATTCCTTTTTATTTTCAGAATTCCAAATTTGGCATTTAATTGGAGGGTTTTAAATTTGTTCTTGTTCTTTCTTTTTTTAGTTGCATGCCCAATTCATTGATCACTTTCTCTATTTTATGCAAGTAAGCAGATAAAGATATAAAATTCCCCCTAACAACTGCTTTGGATGTATCCCATAAATTTTGATATGTAGTCTCATTATCATCATTCTCTTGGATGAAATTATCAATTGTGTCTATGATTTGTTGCTTCATTCACTCATTCTTCAGGATTAGATTAGTTTCCAATTAATTTTTGGTCTATTTTCCCTGGCTTTTTATTACATGTAATTTGTTTCCATCAGGATCTGAAAAAGATCCATTTACTATTTCTGCCTTTCTACATTTGATTTTGAGGTTTTTATACCTTCATACATCATCAATTTTTGTATAGATTCCATGTACCACTGAAAAAAAAGTGTATGCATTTCTGTCTCCAATCAATTTTCCACAAAGCTCTATTATACCTAACTTTTAAAAAATTCTATTTACTTTCTTATATTCTTTTAAAAAAATGTATTTTGTATTTCATTTTATCTAGTTCTGAGAAAGCAAGATTGTGATTCCCCACTAGTATAGTTTTCTTGCTATTTCTTGTTGCAGCTTTCTTAATTTCTCTAAGAATTTGGGTGCTATACTATTTGGTACAAATATGTTCAGAACTGGTATTACTTCTTACCTCTGGTGCCATTTAGCAAAATGTAGCTTCCTTTACTGTCTCATTTAATTAGATCTATTTTTGCTTTTCCTTGATCTGAGATCAGGATAACTACTGCTGCTTTTTTTTTTTTTTTAACTTCAGTTGAAGCATAATAGATCCTCCTCCAGCTTTTTAACTTTTACTCTGTATGTATCACTCTGCTTTAAATGTGTTTTTTTGTGAATAACATGTTGTAGGATTTTCATTTTTAATCCACCCTTTATCCACTTCTGTTTTATGAAGTGGTTTCTTATCTGTTGTTAATATGTTTTATGGGAGAACTCACCCATTCACTTTCACAGTTAAAATTAATAACTCTGTATTTCCTGCCATCTTATTTTCCCCAAGGGATACTTTTCTATTTTCTTTACTCCTTTCTTTCCTCTCCAGTGTTTTGCTTCTTACCAGTACCTCCCTCAAATAACCCACCCCTTTTACAGACACTACTCCTTTATTTATCCCTTTCCCCTTCTACTTTTCTCCCTTCTCCTATCCTTCCCCTTTCCTTTTCCCTTTTCCTTCCTACTTCTTTATAGGGTGAGACAAGTTTCTCTATGAAACTAAACATGTCTGATATTCTCTCTTTGAGCCAAATCCAATGAGTTTAAGTTTCACACGATGCTCATCCCTCCCTTTTTTCCCTCATTTGTAATAGATCTTTTTTTTTTCCTCTTCAGGAGATGTAATTTATTCCATATTACCTCCCCTTTCTTCTTCTTCCAGTACACTCCCTTTTCTATCTCAGTTTCTTTTTTATATCATCACAATAAAGTCAAATTATGCTTACAACCTCTAAGTATACCCTAATAAAGATACAATTTTCAAGAGTTATACATATTATCTTCCCATATAGGGATGCAAACTTTTTTTTTAAGAAACAGAGTTTTTTTTTCCTTTCCTTTTCACCTTTTTATGATTTTCTTTAGTTCTGTATTTGAAAATCAAAATTTCTATTCAGCTCTGGCCTTTTCATAAAAAATAAATGAAACCCCCCTATTTCATTGAGTACTCATCTTTTCCCCTGAAAGATAATACTTAATTTTTCTGGATACTTTATTCTTGGCTGCCATCCAAACCCTTTGGAATATCATATTCTAGGTCCTTTAAAGTAGAAGCTGCTAGGTCCCAGGTAATCCTGATTATAATACTTCCCTAATATTTTAATTGTTTCTTTCTGGATGCTTGCAATGTTTCTCTTTGATCTGATAATCCTGAATTTTAGCTATGATATTCCTTGAAGTTTTCATTTTGGAGTCTCTTTCAGGAGGTGATTGGTGAATTCTTTCAATGGCTATTTTACCTTCTTTTTTTGGTTTTGTTTGACTAATTCTTGATGTCTCATTGAATCATTCATTTCCTTTGGTTCAATTTTAATGTTTAGTGAATTATTTTCTTCAGTTAGCTTTTTTTATTTCCTTTTGCATTTGGCCAATTGAACTTTTAAAGGAATTGTTTTATTTATTGGATTTTTTTTTTCTATTTCACAAATTCTGCTTTTCAAGGAGTTATTTTCTTTTTATATTTCATTGAATCTCTTTTGTAAGTTTATGCTTTTCCCATTTTGCTAAATCTATTTTTAAGGAGTTTCCTTCAGATAATTTATATGTTTCCTTTTCCAAACTCTCCTGCAACTTTCTCATTTTCATTCCTCATTTTTCTTTTAACTCTCTTTCAAGATCCTTTTTGAATTTTTCCAAGAGAGTCTTGTGAGATGGAGACCAATTCATATCACCCATTTGAAGCTTCATATGGAGCCATTTTGCCTCTAATGTTCTCAAAGTTTGAGGTCTGTTCTTCTCTGTCTCCATAAGAGTTATCTATGGTCTGAGTTCTTTTTGCTTTTTTGCTCTTTTAAAGGTTGAGGTCTTCTCTTAGAGCAAAGGGGAGATTGTCCCAAGCTTCCTCTACAGGCCACAGGACTTCATGCTGCCCTGGAACCAGTGCTGTTGGCTTCCTTTCTATGGTGGGTGGGCCATTATTCTAGGGTTCAAGGGCTTGCTATTTGTTTTCTGTAGTTGCATTGGAAGTCTCACAGCTAGTTTGATAATCCTCTAGCTTCTGAACCAGGACAGAAAATGTCCTCATGTAAATTCCTTGAACTCAGGAACTATTTCATTGTTTTCTTTGTATCTCTCACACTTAGTCCAGGGCTTAATTTTGAGATTGTTTATTGGCTGGTTTATTGCTCATATGACAAATACAGTCATTATCTGGCAGGTGTAATATTGGAGATCCACTCCTTAGATAGTTTTGTACTCATGAAACATTAAGAGAAAAGGATCCACATTCTGAATTTGTAAGAATGAAATTATGGAATATCTAGATTTTCAAAAATGACAATGGGGTGGGATGGAAGAAGAATAGACTTGAATTTCATAGTTAATTGTTTTAGCTAGGAAAGTCTTCATTGCTTTTGTGCATGGATATCCAGAGACATAGTATGCTTAAGTGACTTGTACATCATAAAGAGAATTATCAATAAATACATTAAAATATGTTCAAAATAGCTAACAGAGAAATATAAATTTATATACAAGTTTGAGATTCCATCTAACTCCCATTAAATAGGTGATAAAATAAGACAAAATTCAGTACTGGTGAGGCTATGATAAAATAGGCCTTCTATTGCTTCTGTTGAGAAAATTGTTAATTGGACCAACCTTTTCTGGCATCAGTGTGAAATTATATAGTAAGCATTACAAAATCTTGCCTACCCTTTAACCCTGTGGTCCTTCTAGTGGTTCTATTTAAGAAAGTTATTACTAAGAAAAAAATACCTATCTATGCAAAAAAAAAAGAAAGCATCATTATTTGTAAAAACAAAAAAAATCTGGAAGTAATAGAAATGTCCACCAAATGGGGAATGATTGAGCAAATAACAAATATGTTATTATTGAACACTGGGGAATTAGAAAAATTCAGAGAAGCATAAGAAGGATGTATAGGAATTAATGTAAAAAAAAGCAGAATGAAAAGGATAACCTACAGGTTCAATACAATTGAAGGCAATTAATACATACTATATGTGGAACATAGAAGGCCAACATACCCATGCTATTTATACAGTAAAATAAGTTAAAAAGAATGAGAAATACAAGGTATATGAGTATTACTGTGTTAAGGTCATAGACATATTTACACAATCATTTTAAAAGAGAAAATTACATACAAAACAACATGCAATAATGTATAGTCTCAGGTTTCTTCTAACATGCTATCTTTTTCTTTTCTCTTTATCTTTTTATTTGAATAACCATGCTTGTCAAAGGGAGTTAACATAAAATATATTTCTGAAAAGAGATGGAAAAAAGTGGATCTGAAGCTGAATTGCTTCTGTTAGGCTTGGAGTCTTTGCTCCACTGCATCTCTATGGCTATTCTCAGAAGTAGTTTTGACATTTTTAGCAAACATTTACTTTTCACTGATCAAGAGATATCCTTATTAGGAATGAGACAGGTGGCAAAATAAAATATGCATGGGAGGCTGTTTCCCATGAGAGGAAATATTGAGAAACTAGTGACAGCCTGGTAAAACCTCTGAAAAGCCCTCCTTATTTCTCTCCCATTGAGGCCTAAAATTGCAGAATTATTTTATTCATTTGCTTGAGATAAGCATTGTCCTTCTGATGTGGTCTTATAAAATGCAAATAATCCTGAAAATGATAACCTATTGATCTTTTATACTTCTTTCACAGAAGAGACTTGTACAATAAGAATGAGTGGACACTGGAGAGTTGAGCTGGATAGCAAATAGAAAGTTTGAAATGGCAAAGACTGATGGAGAAGGTGGGCATTGAAAATAAACCTGCATTTTTTTAAACAATTTTGAGGGGCTTCTCTATTTATGTGTCCTTATAAATCACATTGATCTAAGACAAGATGTTTAGTGTGTGATGCCAAAAGTTGAATTTACCTGAAACAGACATCTTGGAAATATGCCATCATGTTCTGTTATCAATAATAAGCATTATCAAGCTAATGTTCCAGTTTCCCTGACCTTTGAATTATGAATCCCCTCTAAATCTTTACTGTGAAGGGGCTATGAGAAGTCAGGAAGTGTAAGAAGAATCTTGCTTAATGTTAGCAAATTTAGTCTACTTGAAAGCCTGACTCTTTCCCTGGATACTCATTATGTGAGTAGATCTTCTTAAAGATACAATTTATTATATGAATTCCAAGACTGGGATATGGCACTGAGTTTTCAAAAGTCATGGATTCACTATCCACTCCTGTTGTGGACAAAAGTCAAAGCTTTTCTAAAGGTTTTTTCTCATTCCATTATTATTTGAGCTACAAACAAAAACTTTGCTGAGACAAATTTTGTTTAGGCTAGGGAAGTAATTGTCTTCTTGCATAATATTATCCTGGCAGGTTATAATACAAATTTTTCCTGTCTGCTAAAAAAAATAGATATTGGGAGAAGTTGAAATAGACATGGGATAGAAGAGTGAAGAGACATTGCTTTTAATAACTCTTTATACTCTCATCACTGAATCCTTTGCATTAGAATTAGAAGCAAAGAATAATAGAGCTGGAAACAACCTTAGATAACTAATTTGCCAGTATAGAAGTCTTAAATCACTATATTTTACTCTAAGATCTCTCTTGAATTCTAGTCCTACATAATCAACTGCCTGATGGACATCTTTCACATCCTGTAGGTACCTGAAAATCAGCACATCCAAAACGGAACTGATTATCTTCTTTACTAAAACATATCCTTCTTCAGTTGAGGTCATCACTATACTCTTAGCAATTGATTCATAATCTTGGAGTAATCTTAGACTTTTAACTCTTTCTTAACTTTCACATCTGATCATTTGTCTGCTTGATAACTCCCATATCTGTCCTCTCTTCTCTTATTCCATGGCCATTACCTTATTTCATCTTTTCCTCACTTCTTATTTGGATCAGGATTATTTCTTCCTAATAGGTCTCCTGATTCTCCTCACTCCCTTTGAGAATAGATCCTTCCTACTAAAGGACAGATCTGGCCATGTCATTCCTCTTTAAGAAACTTTTGGGGCTATTCTGTTGTTTCTTAAGATAATATGGAAATTACTCATACTGCTATTTAAGGCCCTCTTCATTCTAATTCTAACATATCTTCCAACTTTATTTCCCTTTCTCTTTTATTAAAAAAAAAAAGATTTTTAATTTGATAGATCAGGAAAGTGTTATATAGTTCTACTAAATTGTAGTAATATGTTTAATAAGGTATCATACTGTTCTTTTTTTTAAAATTACTTTAAATTTACTTAAACAGTGAAAAAGAACTTGAGCTTGCAATCCTATATAAAATTGCAAAAAGTCTATTTTTGTCAACATAAAGTTTACTTTCTTGTTTCTACCTCTAATTTCCTAACTTCTGACTATATAATATACACTGGCATATATATATATATATATATATATATATATATGTACATATGTACACATATATATATGTTCTATGTATAATATATTTATATATGTATGATTAATATATTATATATTATATACCCAGGCATATATATATGCACATACACATACAGATAGATATTTAAACTTGTGTTTGCCTTTTTTTTTTTAGATTTTCAATAATATTTTACTTTTCCAAATACATGTAAGGTAATTTTTAACATTCATTTTTGTAAAATTCTGAATTCCATTTTTTCCTCCCTTTCTCTTTTAACCTTTTCACTCCTTAAGACAGCAAGCAATCTGATATAGGTTACGAATGTTCAAGCCTTTAAAAATACTTTCATATTAGTCATGCTGTGAAAGAAAAATCAGCACAAGATCATCCTATTCTTGTGAAAAAAGATGGAAGTGTAGACTACAATGACAATATAATTAGAGATAGATCTGGTTGAATGACTTGAATGAAGCACATGGTTCAATATCAGCCTAAAAAGTTTCCAGTGGAATGCTCCAGGAAATTTTCTCAGTCCTGTTCTATTTAATGTTTATCATAATGAGTTAGATAATGGCATAATTAGAATTGCATATCATATTTGCTTATGACAAAAATTGTTAAGAATATATAACATACCAGCCAGCATTTTTGATTTCCTTCACAGGCTAATTGTACACTATTTCAAAGTCTGATTCTTTTTGTACAGTAAAACAACTGTTTGGACATGTGTACATATATTATATTTAATTTATACTTTAACATATTTAACATGTATTAGTCAACCTGCCATCTGAGGGAGGGGATGGGGGAAAGGAGGGGAAAAATTGGAACAAAAGGTTTGGCAATTGTCAATGCTATAAAATTACCCATACATATATCTGGCAAATAAAAAGCCACACACACACACACACATATATATATATATATATATATATATATATATATAACATGGATAATGAAATAAAAAATAGCCTCTTTTATCTCAATGGCTACCTGGCATTTGAGAAGAACTCAAAAAAAACTTTGAAAATCAAATGAGAGAGATTGAGGGGGTAAAAGGAAACATCCAAGAAAAACAAAAAGATTATGAAAAAAGTTAACCAACTAGAAAAGGAGATATAGAGTTAAAGAAAATAATTCTTTGAAAAATAGAATTGGGCAAGGAGAAACCAGTGAAGTCATAAAAGGACATTCAATGAACTTGCATTTCTAGGACTTTATCTCAACCAAGCATAAATTCAATAGAAAATTTAAAATATAAGAGCCAACATTAAAGATTAATTTCAAGGGACTCATCAAAAACAAATTGTTTATGTTTTTTACATGGAAATGTTAATAATTGGATAGCTCAAAAGCATGACTTGGGCAGAGCAGGGTATGATCTGACTCTAAAAAGCAAAACTTCTAGGAAAAGGTAAAAATAGTAATTTTGCTATATGAATAAAGTACAGAGGAAGAACCAACACAGTGACATTAGAGGGAGAAGGAGAGGTGGTAGTTATGAAAACCTTTTCACATCAGGAATGGATTAAACAGGTAATATAATATATTAACACACATGCGCATGTATACACATACACAAACACATGCTATGAAGAGCAGAGCACCCTCCAACATCGATAAAGAAATAACGGGGAGAGAATAGGATAAGGGGGGATATAGAAGGTTGTGTAGATTTATGGAAAAGATATAAAGAGGGAGGAAATGGGTGGCCTACAAAAAGGTGGGACAGGGAAGGGTGTTCAGATTAAAGGGAATGGGATAAAGTCTGTAGGTTATTGAGAATGACATGAAGAGGGAGGGAAAAGGTGGAAAAGATAAGGAAGGACAGAGGGGAGATTAAGTAATAGCTAGTCAAGTTAAGGAGTAGAATTAAAGTAGAAGAATTGACAGGAATAGGAAATAAGATATATTCACAAACATTATTATAAGAATCAGGAGTAGAATTCATTAGAAAAAAAAGTAGGGCTACTAATCATTAACCTCAGAGTCACACTTTAAAGATTCAATCTATATCACATATCAGCCATATTAATATTATTTTAGATTCATGTCTATAATGTATAAATGTGTGTATGCATATGTGTATATATATTTGTGTGTATATACATTTACATATTTTCAATCTTTCTTGATATTTTGCGGGGTACATGACAATGTTTTTTTTTTGTTTGTTTCCTTTTTGTCTTTTTCTGTTTTCAAAAATTTGCATTTAGTTTTAAATTTAAAAAAATAAAAAAGTATGTGGAAAAAGGAGTATATAACATACTGGATGATAGGATTCAAAAGGATTTTAATAAGCATGAGAATTAGGTTTAATCTAAAAGAGGTGAAATTGAAAAGAGATAATATAAAGTCCCACACATTTTTTTTTTTAATGACTTCACAAATAGAAGCAGAAGGAATAGATAGAGAGATCTTTCATCTGAAAAACCTCTGGTAGTAAGAGTGAACTGTGAGTTCAGATGAATGAACAGGATGATGTTGGATCCTAAAATGGTACTCTGAACTTTGGCAATTGTGAAAGACCCATTGTTTCCAGGAAAAAGGAAGTGATATGCTGCTATATGCTGCCCTGATAATAAAGCATTTAGAGTACTGTAGTAAAGCTTTTCATTTGTTTGTTTTTGCATTTGTCACAATTTAATTTTTATTTTTTCTTTATATTTTGAATTCCAAGTTTTTTTTCCTCCCAACTCTACATTAGAGAAAACTAACACTTTGGTTATATACCTATATGTAGATATATAATGTGGAACCATACAATGCATGTTTCCGTACTTGTTACATACATATTGCTCAGAATAGCTTAGTTATTCACAGTTACTCTTCAAATAATTCTATTGGAATATATGATGTTTTCTTGGTACTGCTTGTTTACCTCTGCATTATGTCTTGCAAGTCTTTTCTATGTTTTTTTCTAAAACCAACCTGTTTGCCTTTGCTTATGGCACATTAGTATTCTATCATAATCACATACCATAGCTTATTCAACCATTCCCCAATTAATGGGTATCCCCTCAATTTCCAGTTCTTTGTCACCATGCATTGAGTTTTGAGGAAAGACATTGATAAGTTAGAGAGTGCATAGTACAGGGCAACCCTGTTGGCAAAGAATGTTGAGTCCATATGCAGATTAACTGAAGGAACTGGAGACATTTCGTCCAGAAAATAGAAAACACTGGATAGAAAGGGTAGCTCTCTTCATATATTTTAAAGGCTTTCACAATTCTTATTCTGTTTAGCTCCTGGAGAAAGAAACAGGAATAAGGGATAGATTATGAAAGGAGGTTGGTCAATTTTAGCTTGATTACAGGAAAACTTCCAAATGATTAGAGCAATCCAAAAGTAGATTGGGCTGCTTTGGGAGGTAGTGCATTCCCCTCACTGGAATTCTTTAAATGAAAGCTGGATGGCCACTTGTTGGGTTTGTCAGAGGGGATATACTCCTTTTCCCCCTACTCCATATAAGTTGGACTAATTCCTTGGTAAATTCTTTTCCAGCTCTGAAATTCTATGATTCCAAAAGATCTACTAGCTAAGTCCTGCCAGGGAAATTCTGAGCATGATACAATCCCTTCCCTCAAAGGATTACTATCTTATTAGGGACAGAATGCTTCCATACTTGAAGTAATTAGCTGAAATGAAAAAAGAAACAAACCAGAAATAGTAAATAAGGTGTAAAAATTGAGAATAATCAAGGTTAAAAGGTGTGATGGTGACAGAAAGTACAGTGACCTGCCTGAAAAAGGAGACATCAATATTGGCAGGAGTTTTTGGTACTGAGATAAACATTGAAGGAAAAATAGTATAATAAAATCAATTTGTTAATTGTTAATCAATTATTATGTTAAACAGATTAATTTTTTTCTTTTGTCCTGGTTCCCTAGTTTCTAAAACAAAATTTCCTTCTTTACCCTAAGCTACATTCTCAAGCTATTGATAGTAGAAAACAGGCTCTCAGAGAAGAATACCAATAGTATAACAATTAAGATATTGCTAGCTCTAGATATAGAAATTGTACTGCTAGTCAAGATTGGAGTAGGAAGAGGTCAAAGGAACCACTACATAAAACTTTTTGATTAATTAAGCATTCTTTTTGTACTTTCATTCGTATCACTCAGTTAACAACAAGTAGAAAAAGCAAGGAGAAATGCCAAGAGCAAAGAAGTTGGAAGAGATGAACTAGTACCTTTTCTGTGATTAATTAGAGTGGTCTAGGCAAGGTGACTACACAGCTTATATTTGAGACTATACTTTTGACTGCTGAGTGATAGGCAGATAGGAAAAATTTAAGATCAAGTCAGTTTGAAGGATAAGGAGCCTCTCCCCCACCCCCTTACCTTAGAAAAGACTCATAACAGAAGCTCAAAATCTATGAGAGTTGATTTAAAAAAAATTAAAGATTACATGGAAATGCATCAATTTGTATTTCTTGGTTTTGTATTTATACTTATTTATGCCAGGCAATGTACTGATAATGAGGGATTCAAAGAAATAATAAAAACTTTCCCCATATTCAAGGAGCTTACATTTTCTGGTAACAATGTTTTCATATTTCATTTGATCCTTTTAGCAATCCTATGAATTAAAAAGGCTTGGTGAGATTATTCTTATTTTCTGATGGAGGAATCTGAAGAGCAGACTGCTTATATAATTATTAAGAGGCAGAGTCAGAACTTGAACACAGATCTTTTATTTCCTACAGTAGTTCTTCCCATTATACTATAGTGAAACATCACCTTTAAAAATAATGTACTTGTTACCTTGCTCTTCCAAGCAAGTCATTGGATGGCAAGAACTATGATACAGTTTCTAGTTTCTTTTGTATCTCTTACCATTTTGTAATAGTGTTGACTGCATAGTTGCTCTTAATACTTCTTGCCTTGATTTAGCTGATGAAATCGAGTTAGGATACACCAGCTCGTAGAGAGGTGCACGTCCTCCCCTGGCAGCTCAAGTTTGTATAGTAAATGACCCAGGAGAGTGCCCACTTGGTAGGGAGAGGCAGTTGAGCAAATTACTACCATGAAAAGCACAGGTGTTTAAGCAGCTGCCACTTAGTTGACTCACATAGAGAGAGAAAGGGGCTAGTGAAGAAAAGGTGAGGAAGGGGGAGTGGGGCTGGAATGAAAGGGAGAAGAGATCGTAGGCTTCAGTAGGGCCACGACAGGTCAAAAAGACCAATATGTACTTAGAATCAATATTCATATTTAGTGAATCCACTTTGAGATCCCTTGTGTTATTAATTTATTTGATTCAGTCACCTTCAACCCAGCAGCTACTTCATCCAGACTACCTCACTTGGTGTAAAATGTAAGAAAAAAAGATGTGTTCAAATGCTGACAGTTCAGTCAGTTTAGGAGCTGCATCACATATTCTTTATTCCTGTTGATCTTTAGAAGAAGGAGAACTTTTCCCCATGCTCCCATAACTCAAAATCTCACACATAATTTAGCATTTATGTTCAATTTTATACAGAAATCCTATGAGATTTGCAAAGTGCCATTCTTGCAACAATGTTTTGAGGTTGGCAGTTCAAATTTTATTATATATTTTTACAGATGGAGTAACTGAAAATTTTTGTTGAGTAATTTGCCTAAGGTTACAAGATGAATTTCTATTATCTTAGACATATTACAACCTGTTTCCTTATATATAAAATGGGGGCAACAATAGTACCTGTCTCCCAGGGTTATTGGAAGGATCAAAAGAGCTATCTGTAAAGTACTTTGCAAACCTTAAAGAGCTATATAAATGCTTACTATTAGGTGAAAAAGGAGGGAAAGGGGGAAAAGAATACTCCTAATTCACCTGCATCATTATTTGACAATCTAAAATAATCCTTAGCCTTGTTTATTCTTAACCGTGATATAACTGAAAGAACACTAAACTTGAAAATGAGAAATCAGAGTTCTAGCCCCAACCCTGATGCTTTCTATCTTTGAGTCCATGATTGAGTCATCTCACCTCAGCAAATCTTATCATCTACACAATGGCACAATTATACTTTTCTGAAAGTAGTGGTGGGGTGAGTTCCTCTTAAACTTAACATGTTCTAAAAATGGAAGTTGTTCTTCCACATGTTTATTCTCTTTTCCTTTTTTCTGTTTCTTGAACCTCTGATGTAGGAGCTTGAAGGTTTTCCCTATTTGTATGGAAGATCTTAGAGGGAAAAGAGATGTATAGATAAGAAACAATTATGTCTATTGCAATAGAATTTTTAGAAGTTTTGTTTATTTTCCTTTTCTTTCATGTACATAAAATTTGCAGTTAACCTTTATGTGGTGTGTCTAAAGTGAGATGTAAAGTGAGAAACTAAACTATTAGAAGGGCAGTGGAGTCGAGCAAAAAATGCTTTTAGAAATCCTTATTTTTAAATGTTAATATTTCTCCTTCTAAATTAGGACGCAGAACAAAGAGAAACCTATATCATGTTAATATGACAATTTGGGAGCAAGAAAAATAATTTTAGTTTGTGAGACTTTCTGAGGTTTAAGAATATTTTAGTAGTTAAAAGTTCTGAATATTAGAGCCTGTGAAAAGATGGACTAAGCCTCATCTAGGAAGAAAGTACCATCTACTGACCCACATTGTCAGTCTGATCTTCTAAAATATCTAAAATCCTCACCTTGGTATTTGGCTGCTCAGGTCTCCTATTTTGATATTCTACCATAAAGATAGAACACAGGCTCCTGAACCCTCTTGAACACTGAACCCTTGTCTCTATCAAAACTTTATGCTCATATCTGGTTCCTTCATGGCTTTGCGCAATGGAAACAGTGGGCAATGGATTAATTAGAAAAAGCCAGTCTCAGCCATGGATTAGCAACAAACATCTCAATATAGTTAATATGCAAAACTTGGGAACATGGCCTTTATGGAATTATATAAATGACAGGTATTTCCAGCAGTTCAGTAGGTCAATGCAGTAGATTATTTTTTAGTTTAGGGAGAAGACATCTGGTACCCCTAAAACCTCTCCATATGGAGGCATCTGGCTTGGATCCATTCTGCTGAAATTTGAGAAGGAAATGAAGAAGGAAGGAGACTATGCTTTCAAACATTTATAATCATTTTAAGCATTTAAGTCCTGGGAAATGAATATTTTAAAGTCTCTTAGAGCCAGCTCAATGCACAATAACAATTCAGAACCAAAAATTCATTATCAGGCTTGTCAGATTCCATTCACAATAATTTGCCAGTTTTGTTTTTACATTCTGTGTCTTTCTCTTTATCAGTTTATATTAGAAGTGGCTAATTAGGTCACCTTAAACTTTGCTATGCAGAATTAATTTGTAGGAATATGTTTTATTCAGAAACAAAGAAAGACAGAATCTCAATGTAGGAAGGCACTGTATAGGCAATTTAGATCCATATTTGAACAAGAATTCCATTTATTATATTCCCTGGTAAATTTGTCACCTAGTCTTTGCTTCAAGAATTCTAAAGAAGGGAAACCTAATATCTCTTGTAAACCAATTACAGTTTTGGATAGCTTTGATTATTAAAAGCTAACCTTTACTCCTAATTCTGACCTCTAAAGCTAAATAGATAATTTCTATTCCCTTTTCTGCTTTTCTTGAACAGACATAATCTTGTTTGTTTTAAAATATATATTGTATAGAAAAAACAATCACCACATTGCCTATATCTGAGAAAATACTTCTCATTCCATGTTTTGATTCCATTTGCTCTATCAAGAGATGGGAACTATACTTCATTATTAGTCTTCTGAAGTTATTGTTTGCTATTTTGATCAGAGTTCTGAGATATTTCAAAGTTGTTTTTCTTCATATTACTATTATTTTTCTGTCCATTTTTAATTTTGCATCAGTTCATATTCATCTTCTCATGTTTCTCTGAATCATATTTCTTGATCCTGACTGTCTTCCCCTAGTTTGGTGGTATTAGCAAATTTGCTAAGAACACCATGTACACATTTATTTAAGAGATTGATAAAAATATTAGGTGTTACCAAACTGACATAAAACTAATTTAAACTTCTTTAGAGTTATAGCTTACTGTTATGGGCCAGAACTCTGAACTTGAAACAAGGATTCTTTCAAGGTACTAAGTGGAATTGATGAGACATTGGTTATCTAGTTTAGCATAGTGCTTAATAGTTCTCCAAGTTTAGTATGATTGATTTAATCTTACAATAAATAATGGTTTCCTAGGGATATAATGTTTGGTTTATACTCAGTATAGAGCATATAAGCCAAGCTCTTAAAGACAAAAAAGAGAGATTCATTTCAACCTTCAGTCAGGCTCCTGGTGGCTCTCCCGGGGGAGTGAGAGAGCTCAGATTTAGAGCTAGGGAAGACAAGCAAACTGGAGGCTGAAGCATAAGCCTTTGGACTCAGATTCATTCATCCCATCTCACACCACCTTGGTGGCAGGCTCTCCTCCTTAGCTTCTCTACTGAAACCAAGTCTCTGGAAGGCCTTTAAGAAAGCTAATCAGGACCCAGGAAAGGAGACAAGACTTTGAAAGAGATAATAAAGGATTTGGACTTTAACCCCTGGCTACTCTTGTGGGTGATTACTGAACTGAAATGAAGGCTGTTCCCAGAGAACACCAGAAAACAAACAAAAAATATTATAGCTTACCTTCTGGTTTTTGGTTTTTTTTTGAAAGTGGGAAGGGAATTTTTTTTTTATTTCATTCATGAAGACACTTCTGGACACATAGATATGAAATAAAACATGGACCTTAAAGAAGTTATGAATGAATTGGTAAACCCAATTCACTTAAACAAACTAAAGTCTTCTAAAAAGAGGCTGATTTTCCTTAGGTATTAGTGATTTCTACATCCTCATATTATTTTAAATTTTGCTTTCTACATCCTCATATGATTTTAAATTTCCTTATCCATAAACTTCAAGACTTATCCTCTCCTAATAAAAGATGAGGTCCTTGAGGACTGGGAAGATTTCATGTTTTGTCTTTGTATCACTAGCATCTATCAGAGTCCATTGTGCATAATGGGCACACAGTAAATGGTTGCTGAATTGAATTGATTTTGCAAAATTTTTTGAATATCTAAAACCCTGGACTAGATTCCAAAGTTGGAAGTAGACAGGAAGAGGGGTACAAAGAGATTGTCTCAACATTCCTGACCTCAAAGATATTATAGTTTAGGCTCTGGTTATTAAGATAATATTTCCCTTCAATGGACTGCTTTTGGTCCCAGTTAATTTCTTTTTTCATCTTCCCCTGAATAGCTTTAATAAAAGATGTTTTTTGTATACTTCTGAATAGGTTGCTCTTTTCCTTTATATTCATCCCAGTTTTTGATTTTCTTTCATCCTGAACAAGTCTCAGGAGAGCCTCTCAGTTATACTCTTCTTTTTTTGTTTCTCTTTGCTTGCATAACCTCTTCTTAATGCACATTGTGACCTACCCTAAGCAGGGCCATCAATCCTCTTCAGTTCGAAGTTAATGCTCCTCTGCCTTTGATAACCGCCAACTGTCCTTTTCTGTTCCATTTATTCTTTCTTTAGGTTTCACTGTGCTCTTCCTTCACTTTCTGCCATCTTATTATTAACTGGGACAAATGGAATATTTCTTTATGTCTCTTTCTTTATTCTTTTCCCCCATCTGCTATAGATTATTTGTCTGTTAGGCATTGTGGTGCTTGGTAAATCACCATGATCATGCTTGATTTAATTTTTTGGAATAGGTCAGCTCTGGATAAAAGTCTGAAATTGGTAGAGTTCATATTTAATGGCCCTGTTTTTTTTTCCTATATTGGTATCTTTCTACCTCTTTATCCTCTTCCCTTTTATCCATCTGGTTACTGTTCTAATATTTTCCTAGTTTCTCTTTTCTCTTATACATGGAGGAAAAATGTAGCTGACAAATACATCAACATCAACATTAAAAGGTTTTCAGGTCTCATTCTGTTCCTCCTCTAGCAAGAATGCATATTTTAAAAAAAGATACAAGTAGCCATAGTAGCAGATAGACAACTGGGCTTGGAGCCACTTGAGGATTTGGATTTGAATCCTGTCTCTTCTACTTGATGAATATTTCTCTGAGACATACTTTCTTGGTCCTTTAAAAGAGGAGGTTGGACCAGATGGATGTTTAATCCAATTAAATGTCAGTAATGGTGGAATTTTAGGCATCAGTTATGATCTAGTGGAAGAGAGATTTTTGAGCAGGAAGCTCTTTTCAGCAGTTCTTAAATCATAAATATGGAGATCCTTATTGTTGAGAAGAAACTAGAAAGTAAAATTTTAACAAATGAATCCAATTTGAAATTGTTATGTTGCCATTTTAATCCAACTAAAAAGAAACTGGCTATTGACTTCCATATAAAGTATAAAATAAACTGTAACTTCAAAATCATTTTCCTAGCAAGTTTTTCTAAGAATGTTGATAATGATGTAGTAATAGGTTCAAGATATGCTGTGAATATGCATTTATTAATACCATAATTCAGAAGGCCTTAACAATGTATTTACCTTTATTAGTCATCCAACCCACACAATTAGTTCAAGGTAGTAGAATTTAAATAAATGGCATAATAAGAAAAGTAGAATCTATGAGCCTGGGACATTATTTCCTACACATATATGTCTCATTAATGATAAGAGTATATACTTGTAGGGAAAAGGCATATAAAGGTATAGGCATAGGAAATGTGTGTGATAAAACAACTGGGGAGAATGGCCCATGTGTAGCAAATCTTTTTGGCTAGGGAACATGTTTGGAGGGGACAATTTATAACTTTGATACTTAAGGTCTACTAATATCTTCTAATGCTATCTCTAGGCCTGTTTTGCTGTTGATCTCTCCTGGCCACATATTCTATTGGAAACTGTCCCACTAGATGCTCCTCTACTGGTCATATGATCTCTACTAGATGCTGCTATTTGTCAGGACTGGGTTTTTGGCCCAAACAGAAACAATTTCTATTTAAATTCTTTCTCATGGGTCTTGATGTGGACAACAAAAGATTTTTAAAGGTAATATGTGGACATATTTTGTTAATGCTTTCTTGGGAGTATTGAGTATTATGTAATTTCAAAATCTTCAGGATGTTTTGACATCCTGAACTTGGGTACTGCAGCTTTTCTGTTCCTTCACAGTTGTCTGATCCAGGACAAGGTCTGATTTCTATCTTCTTGGTCTGAGTTTAATAAATTTCTGACCTAGATTTGGATATGAATAATATGCTTTTGGCCCTCCCCAATTGGATTTTGACTAAACCACTCCTGGACTCAGTCACTATCAATTACATCTGGTTCTTTTTTTAAAAATTAATTTTATAATTATAATTTTTTTGCCAGTACATATGCATGGCTAATTTTTACAACATTATCCCTTGAACTCACTTCTGTTCTGAATTTTCCTCTCCTTCCCTCTACCCCCTCCCATAGATGGTAGGCAATCCCATACATGTTAAATATGTATAGCATCTCCTAGATACAATATATGTGTGCAGAAATGAATTTCTTGTTGCACTGGAAGAAGTGGATTCAGAAGGTAAAAATAAGCCGGGAAGAAAAACAAAAATGCAAACAGTTTACATTCAATTCCCAGTGTTCTTTCTCTGGGTGTAGTTGTTTCTGTCCATCATTGATCAATTGGAAGTGAGTTGGATCTTCTTTATGTTGCAGATATCCACTTCCATCAGAACATATCTTCATACAATATTGTTGTGAAGTATATAGTGATCTCCTGATTCTGCTCATTTCACTCATCATCAGTTCATGTAAGTCTCTCTAAGCTTATGATTTCTTACAGAGCAATAATATTCCATAACATTCATATACCATAATTTACCCAACCATTCTCCAATTAATGGGTATCCATTCATTTTCCAGTTTCTAGCCACTACAAAAAGGGCTGCCACAAACATTTTGGCACATACAGGTCCCTTTCCCTTCTTTAATATTTCTTTGGAATACACTATGACCAAGTGGGATTTATACCAGGAATGCAGGGCTGGTTTAATATTAGGAAACTATTAGTATAATTGACCATATTAATAATCAAATTAATAAAAACCATATGATCATCTCAATAGATGCAGAAAAAGCATTTGATAAAATCCAACATCCATTCCTACTAAAAATGCTTGAGAGTATAGGAATAAAGGGACTATTCCTTAAAATAATGAGCACATATTTAAAACCTTAAGTAAACATCATATGTAATGGCGATAAACTAGAACCTTTCCTTGTAAGATCAGGAGTGAAACAAGGTTGCGCACTATCACCATTACTATTCAATATAGTCCTAGAAACTCTAGCCTCGGCAATAAGAGCCAAGAAAGAGATTCAAGGAATTAGAGTAGGAAATGAGGAAATCAAATTATCACTCTTTGCAGATGACATGATGGTATACTTAGAGAACCCCAAAGATTCTGCTATAAAGCTATTAGAAATAATTCAGAGTTTTAGCAAAGTTGCAGGATATAAAATAAATCCACATAAATCCTCAGCATTTTTATACATTACCAACACAATCCAACAGCAAGAGATACAAAGAGAAATTCCATTCAAAATAACGGTCGATAGTATAAAATATTTGGGAATATATCTACCAAAGGAGAGTCAGGAATTATATGAGCAAAATTACAAAACACTTGCAACAAAAATAAAGTCAGATTTAAATAATTGGAAAGACATTCAGTGCTCTTGGATAGGCCGAGCAAATATGATTAAGATGACAATACTCCCTAAACTAATCTATCTATTTAGTGCTATACCAATCAGACTCCTAAGAAACTATTTTAATGACCTAGAAAAAATAACAACAGAATTCATATGGAAGAACAAAAGGTGGAGAATTTCAAGAGAAGTAATGAAAAAAAAATTAAATGAAGGTGGTCTAGCTGTACCTGATCTAGAACTGTATTATAAAGCAACAGTCACCAAAACCATTTGGTATTGGCTAAGAAATAGACTAGTTGATCAGTGGCATAGGTTAGGTTCACAGGGCAAGATAGTGAATAAAAATAGCAATCTAGTGTTTGATAAACCCAAAGATCCCAAATCTTGGGATAAAAATTCATTATTTGACAAAAACTGCTGGGAAAACTGGAAATTAGTATGGCAGAAACTAGGCATGGACCCACATTTAACACCACATACTAAGATAAGATCAAAATGGGTCCAAGATTTAGACATAAAGAACGAAATCATAAATAAATTGGAGGAACATGGTTTGGTTTACCTCTCAGACTTGTGGAGGAGGAAGGAGTTTGTGTCCAAGGGAGAACTAGAGACCATTATTGATCACAAAATAGAACATTTTGATTACACCAAATTAAAAGTTTTTGCACAAACAAAACTAATGCAAACAAGATTAGAAGGGAAGTAACAAATTGGGAAAACATTTTTATAGTTAAAGGTTCTGATAAAGGCTTCATCTCCAAAATATACAGAGAATTGACTTTAATTTATAAGAAATCAAGCCATTCTCCAATTGATAAATGGTCAAAGGATATGAACAGACAATTTTCAGATAATGAAATTAAAACTATTTCCACTCATATGAAAGAGCGTTCCAAATCACTATTGATCAGAGAAATGCAAATTAAGACAACTCTGAGATATCATTACACACCTGTCAGATTGGCTAAGATGACAGGAACTAATAACGATGAATGTTGGAGGGGCTGTGGGAAAACTGGGACACTGATGCATTGTTGGTGGAGTTGTGAAAGAATCCAACCATTCTGGAGAGCAATCTGGAATTATGCCTAAAAAGTTATCAAAATGTGCATACCCTTTGACCCAGCAGTGCTACTACTGGGCTTATACCCCAAGGAAATACTAAAGAAGGGAAAGGGATCTGTATGTGCCAAAATGTTTGTGGCAGCCCTTTTTGTAGTGGCTAGAAACTGGAAAATTAATGGATGCCCATCAATTGGAGAATGATTGGGTAAATTATGGTATATGAATGTTATGGAATATTATTGTTCTGTAAGAAATGACCAACTGGAGGAATACAGAGAGGCTTGGAGAGACTTATATCAACTGATGCTGAGTGAAACGAGTAGAACTAGGGGATCATTCTACACTTCAACAATGATACTTTATGAGGATGTATTCTGATGGAAGTGGATATCTTCAACATAGAGAAGAGCTAATCCAATTCCAATTGACCAATGATGGACAGAATCAGCTACACCCAAAAAAGGGACACTGGGAAATGAGTGTAAATTGAGAGCATTGGTTTTTTTTTTTTTTTGTTTTGTTTTGTTTTGTTTCTCTTCCCAGATTATTTTTACCTTTCGAATACAATCCTTCCTTTGCAACAACAACAACAAAATTCGGTTCTGCACATACATATTGTACATAAGATATACTATAAGATATTTAATATGTATGGGAATGCCTGCCATCTAGGGGAGGGGGTGGAGGGAAGGTGGGGAAAAACTCGGAGCAGAAGGGAATACAAGAGATAATGTTGTTTAAAAAAAAAAAAAAGCAAACTACCTATACATATGTACTGTCAAAGAAAATGTTATAATTATAAAAATTAATATAAAATGTTCAAAAAATATTTCTTTGGGATACAAGCCCAGTAGTAGCACTGCTGGATCAAAGAGTATGCACAGTTTGATAACTTTTTGGACATAATTCCAGATTTTTCTCCAGAATGGTTGGATTATTTCATAACTCTACCAACAATGTATCAGTGTCCCAGTTTTCCTTCAGCCCCTCCAACATTCATCATTATTTTTTCCTGTCTTCTTAGCCAATCTGACAGGTGTGTAGTGGTATCTCAGAGTTGTCTTAATTTGCATTTCTCTGATCAAGAGTGATTTGGAACACTTTCATATGAGTGGAAATAGTTTCAATTTCATCATCTGAAAATTGTTTGTTCATATCTTTTGACCATTTATCAATTGGAGAATGGTTTGATTTCTTATAAATTAGAGTCAGTTCTCTATATATTTTGGAAATGAGGCCTTTATCAGAACCTTTTACTGAAAAAAATGTTTTCCCAGTTTGTTACTTCCCTTCTAATCTTGTTTGAATTAGTTTTGTTTGTACAAAAGCTTTTTAATTTGATGTAATCAAAAATCCTTTGGTCACAAATTCCTTCCTCCTCCACAAGTCTGAGAGGTAAACTATCCTATGTTCCTCTAATTTATTTATGATCTCTTTCTTTATACCTAAATCATGAACCCATTTTGATCTTATCTTGGTATGTGGTATTAAGTGTGGGTCCATGCCTAATTTCTGCCATACTAATTTCCAGTTTTCCTAGCAGTTTTTGTCAAATAATGAATTTTGAACATTTTATTGATTTTTATAATTATAACATTCTTATCCCATCCATTTCATCCATTTCACTTAGGTTATCAAATTTATTGGCATAAAGTTGGGCAAAGTAACTCCTTATTATTGCTTTAATTTCCTCTTCACTGGTGGAAAGTTCCCCCTTTTTATTTTTAAGACTAACAATTTGATTTACCTCTTTCCTTTTTCTGATCAGATTTACCAAAATTTTATCTATTTTATTGGTTTTTTCATAAAACCAACTTTTAATTTTATTTTTTAATTCAGTAGTTTTTTTTTACTTTTAATATTATTAATTTCTCCTTTTAATTTTAGAATTTCAAGTTTAGTATTTGATTGGGGGGTTTTAATTTGGTCTTTTTCTAGCTTTTTAAGTTGTGAGCCCAATTCATTGATCTTCTCTTTCTCTATTTTCTTCAAGTAAGCCTCTAAAGATATAAAATTTTCCCTTATTACCACTTTAGCTGCATCCCACAAATTTTGGTATGATGTCTCATCATTGTCATTATCTTGAGTGAAATTATTAATTGTGTCTATAATTTGCTGTTTCACCCAATCATTCTTTAAGATGAGATTATTTAGTTTCCAATTACTTTTTGGTCTATTTACCTCTAACTTTTTGTTGAATATAGTTTTTATTGCATCATGATCTGAAAAGAAAGCATTTACTATTTCTTCCTTCCTGCATTTAATTTTGAGATCTTTATATCCTAATATATGGTCAATTTTTGTATAGGTTCCATGAACTGCTGAGAAGAAAGAATACTTCTTTCTATCACCATTCAGTTTTCTCCAAAGATCTATCATACCTATTTTTTCTAATATTCTATTTACCTCTTTAATTTTTCTTCTCTTTTTTTTTTTTTGTGGTTTTATTTATGTAATTCTGAGAGTGCAAGGTTGAGATCTCCCACTATTATAATTTTGCTGTCTATTTCTTCTTGCAACTCTCTTAACTTCTCCTTTAGGAAGTTAGATGCTATACCACTTGGTGCATATATGTTTAGTATTGATATTGCTTCATTGTCTATGCTACCCTTTAGCAGGATATAGTTTCCTTCCTTATCTCTTTTAATTAGATCAATTTTTGCTTTTGCTTGATCTGAGATAAGGATGGCTACTCCTGCTTTTTTGACTTCACCTGAAGCATAATAGATTCTGTTCCAGCCTTTTACCTTTACTCTGTATGTATCTCCCTGCTTTAAATGTGTTTACTGTAAACAACATATTGTTGGGTTCTGACTTTTGATCCAGTCTGCTATCCCCCTCCGCTTAATGGGAGAGTTCATCCCATTCACATTTATCGTTAAAATGACTAATTCTGTATTTCCTGCCATCATACTATCCCCAGATTATGCTATTTTTTCCCTTGCCCCACCCCAAGCCTCTTCCCTAATATTAAACTTATGGGCCCTACTTGTGTCACTCAGCCCTCCCTCTTTAGTATCACTCTGTCCTCCCTTTAAATCCCTTCCCCCTTTTTTGTACCCTTCCTTTATTACTCTTTTCCTTTTCCCTTTTTCTCTCCCACTTTTTAATGAGGTAAGAGAGAATATTTTGTAAAACTAATATGTCAATTATTTTCTCTTTGAGCTATGATAAGAGTAAGATTCACACAATGTTCCTCCCCCTCTCTAAATTCCCTCAGATATGATAGGTTTTCTTTGCCTTGTAGGATGTAGTTTCCCTCTTTTTATCTCCCCTTTCCCCTTTTTCTGTCACTATCCCCTTTCCATTTCTACTTCCCTTTTTTATGTTATATAAATAAAATCAAATTATACATGTGGCCTTTATGTATATCCACAACAGAAATACAGTTCTTAAAAATTCCTTTTACCTTTTTCTGCTTCTCTTGAGTCCTGTGATTGGAGATCTAAATCTGTTTTTTTCCTTAGAAACAAATGAAATTCATCTGTTTCATTAAATGTCCATCTTCTTCCATGGAATAAAATACTTAGCTTAGTTGGGTAGTTTATTCTTGGTTGCATTCCAAGTTCTTTTGCCTTTTGGAATATCAGATTCCAGGCCCTTCAATCCTTTAATATGGATGCAGCCAGATCTTGAGTGACCCTTATTGTAGCACCTTGGTATTTAAATTGTTTTTTTTTTTTTCCTGGCTGCTTATAATATTTTGTCCTTAGTCGGATAATTATGAAATTTGGCCACAATATTCCGTGGAGTTATTTTTAAGGGTCTTTTTCAGAAGTGTTCCATGAATTGTTTCAATGCCTATTTTCCCTTCTGGTTCTGTTACCTCAGGGCAATTCTCTTTGATGATTTTCTGTAAAATAGTATCTAGGCTCTTTTTTTCATCATAATTTTCTGGAAGTTCAATAATCCTCAGATTATCTCTCCTAGATTTATTTTCCATGTCTGTTGGTTTTCCAAGTAGATATGAAATATTTCTTTCTATTTTTTCATTTTTTTTGCTTTTGCTTGATTGATTCTTGATGTCTCAAGGAATCATTTGTTTCTATTTGTTCAGTTCTGATTTTTAATGAGTTATTTTCTTCATTAGCTTTTTTTTTTTTAATTTCTTTTTGTATATGTCCAATTGAGTTTTTAAATGAGTTGTTTTGCTCTATGGAATTTTTTTCCATTTCACTAATTTTTTTTTTTTTTAGTGAGTTATTTTCTTTTTCTAATTCACAAATTCTACTTTCCTGGGAGTTCTTTATCTTTTGCAATTCACAAATTCTGTTTCCCTGCACTTTGGGAGGCTTTTTACCTTTTCCAATTCACATTTCAGGAAGTTGTTTACCTTTTCCAGTTCATATTTCAGGACATTGTTACTCTCTTGCATAGCTTCCCTTTCCTTTCCCCATTTTTCTTCTAGTTCTCTTTTAAGACTTTTAATATTCTCTTCTAGGAGATTCTTTTGTATTGGGGACCAACAGTTGTCTGGAAACTGTCTGCTATTAGTCTCCTTGGGGTTGAAAACCTGCTCTTTTTTTGTATAGAAGCTATCAATCATCCTTTTAATTATTTTACTCATTTATTAAAATCTGTAGGCTCTGCCTTCAGGGCCAGGAGATTACCAACTTCCTCTGCAGAACCAGCTTCCTCTGCAGAACATGGCTATAAAGAGTGGCCAGGTGCGTGAATGCTCTGGGAAATAGTTCCTCAACTGAAGTGACTCTGGCCTGCAAGGCCCACCTGCAAGGAGGGGTTTGGGGGGGCCTGCTAAGAACCCCGATGCTGCCCTGAGGCAAGAGGTTGAGCAGTGAAAGTGTCACTACCTCAATCCAAAGCCTGCTGCAGGGCTGTGGGTATTAGCAGTTGTCCAGTGAATAATCCTGCATGGACAGGAAGTGTCTCTGCCCCATAAGCACAGTCACACTGCTGAAGTTCTGTTGCCCCAGGCTGAGCCTCACATTGTGCAGATTAGAGGCTGTCCTGGGCTGCACCCCACCCTGTAGTGTAGATTTGCAGCTGCCCTGGCTGTATTTCAGTGTACAGTTGCACAGTTGGGCTGGTCTATGCTGAGTCACTTCTGATTTTGGGAGTGGGGTACAATCAGATCCTGTTAGGTTCTGGCATTTTTAGATAACCCTATACCTCTGGCTCTAATCTCTCTGCTGGTCCACTGCTTTACAATCAAGGCAAAGCAGTCAGCCTATGGCACAGTCATTTCCACCACTCTTCTAGCCACAGAGGCTACCCCCGTCCCTGGTCTGCTCAGGGTGCCAGACTTTCCTATCTCCCTGCCTGTTGCTGGTCTGTTCCCACCCTTCAGACAAACCTGCTCTGGTGGTCCTCCAGATTATCTTCAGCTGGCAAATCATTGTACCTTTAATCTTTGTGAATTTCACCAGTCAAGCTGTATTTTTGAAGCTCAATTCAAAGATTGGTAGTAAGGGCACGAGAGGAGCTTACAGAGTCATGTGTTCCTTTTCTAACATCTTGACTCTGCCCCCCCCCCCCCCCACATCTGGCTCTGAGTGACAGAACTGCAGGCTCCCCTTTGGTTTGGAATTTTTGTACTAGTTTTCTACTGTAGCTCTCAAAATAGGCTAGAAATTGTAATTGAGACCAGACTCTGTTTCTGGTATCAAAGCCATGCAGTTGCTGCTTGCTTCTAAAAATGTTCCTTGCTTGGTAAATAGGTTCCTTTGAGCTGGGTTTGAGACTCCTTGTGTTGGTATACAACTTCTTTCTGTGCTAGAATGCTTCTCAAACTGTTCTTGGCTAGTGTTTAGCAAATCTCTTTTTCTATTTCTCTGTCAACCTGAGCTGATGGAATAATATATATTTTTCCCTTGGATTTCTTGACCATGACTTGGCCGGTATATTTTCTATTTGAAGATTAGTGAGTTAAACTTTAACTATACTTCCTCCTATTTTTCTGTCTTGATTCTGATGGCTTTATGCATTACTTTAATAGGGCAGTTGAGTGTAATGGAAAAACCATAGGACTTGGAGTTAGGTGAACTTTTTTTGAGTTTCAGTGCAATATTTTTAGCTGAGTGCCCATGACCAAGTAATATCATTTCTGTGATTCATATTTCTCTCTGTCTCTCTGTCTCTGTCTCTCTCACCTTTCCTCCCTCCCTTCTTATATAAGAGAAGAATAATATCTACTACACTACCTACTTCACAGTACTATTGTAACCAAAACACATTGTAAAACTTAAAACACTCTAGAAATATGAACTATTATTAGAAATTAAAACTTTCATATTCATTTTGTCACTTAACTTTGCATATAATCCTCCCAAATAACACAAGAATTTTGTCAGTAAAATAATAGTGTTCTCCTTATTCAGCAGAGGTAGAAACAAGTCATAGATAATCAATAGTTTAGCCCAAGGGTTTGCAACTTAAAGGCTTTGTTGAAATAGTATCTATTTCATTTATTTTATGATGCTGTTCCTTGGAATGACCCATATATGCTGAATTTGAAGTTTTTTTTTTTTTGATCAAAATTGCTTTTCAATTACTATAAAGCATGAAAAACAATTTTGAGACAATATTTAAAGACCATGCTGGCTTATTCATTGTCTATCAGCACAAGCAATGATGTCTTTGCAGTTATAAAGTTCAATGTTTTGCTCATATTGGTATAAATACAACCCAGGAAGTAGTTGAACCTTTGCTAAGGGGAAGAAAAATACAAGTTGCCTTCTGAGGTAGAGCAAAAATTATTTAGATAGAAAGAGAGCAAATCTAAAATTAAAAGCTAGATTAGTACTCAGGTGCCAATGGAACACAAAATTCAAGGATCTCTAAAAATATGAAGTCTTGGTTGTTCATCCAAAGATTTATTATCCATAAGTCAGGACAGCATCAAGAAAAAAGGAAGTCAAACATTTATTAAGTGTCTATTGTGAGTCAAGTACTGTGTTAAGTACTTTATGATTATTGTCTCATTTAACACCCTCAATAACCCTGGGACGAAAGTATTATTATTATTATGATGATGCCCATTTTATAAGCCCATTTATATATGAAGCAAGCAGGAATTTATATGACTTGTCCAGGACCATATATTAAGTATATGAGGCAGAATTTGAACTCATATCTTCTGGGCTCCAGGCCCAGTGCTTCATCTACTGAGTCAACTTTGTTGCCAAAATGTAGGAATTTTGAGGGAATTGATCATTTATCTCACAATCTGATTTCTCCCTAATTTTAGTCTTTTATTTAATGAGATTACTTGCAAACGTCATTCATTCCAAGAACTGATATTCCAATGTGGTCATAAGCATGGTTTGCCATTCCTCTTTTTGACTCAGCCAATCCAATTGGATCACAGGCTCAAACTTAGAGGGCACTTTGAAGGAAAGCATCATTGCCATTAATATAAATGGGAACATTCTTGCTTTTGCTATTGAATCTGATACAGATTTATCATACATAAATTTTTCAAGACCTTAGTGAGGGATCTATTTATGTTTTCATTCTGTAGCAGGTACCAAAAGTTTATTATATAATAATATGTCCTTTTCAGTGCACTATAACTATCTCTTTCAAGTTCTTTAGCTTCCAGTATTCTAATAATTAGGGGAAATTCCTCGTTCAATTTGTCCTTACATCAGTACTTTGGAAGAGATGTCATTTTCACTAAAACAGATAGTTCTTCCATTCTTCCAGATCACAACCTCTTCATTCTGTATTAAATAACACTTTGTGAATTGTGTTAGCTAATATCATCAAATCTGGACAACCTTCTAGTGAGGGGACTCTGAAAACCTAGCTGGATTGCTCCTTTGCTCTGTATATTCAGTTCCCCCTCTGACTAGTATTTAAAAGCTTTTCAGTTTAGATGATTTGCCAGAGTTTATAGTTAGTCCCTGGCATAGCCTAGAGTAGAGGTGTCAAACATCCCACAACACTCTTGAATGATGCAAAAACCAAATTGAAATATAATTGAACATATTTAACAAAATAAATAAAAACAATTCAATTCAACAAAATTTTATTAAACTCCTACTATGTGCCAGTCAATGGATAGAATGCTTAGGCCTGGAGACAGGAAGACCTATTTGAAATCAGCTGTGTGACCCTGGGCAAGTCATTTAATCCTGTTTTCCTCAGTTCTGGAAAGGGAAATGGTAAACCATTCCAGTGGCTTTGCCAAGAAAACCCCAAATGGGGTCAAGGAGAGTCAGACATTGAAACATTTGAACAATAGGCAAGGCACCATGCTAAGAGCTGTGAATATAAAAAGAGATTGCCCTCATGTGGTTTACAATCTAATGGGGGAGGCAACATGAAAACAATTATATACAAAGCAAGTTATATTCAGGGCAAATAGGAAATAATTAAAAGAAGAAAAGAATGGGAATTTAGAGGGGTTAGGGAAGGTAGAAGGTGAGATTTAATTGGGACTTAAAGGAAGCCAAGGAGTTCATTAGAGGTAGCAGGGGAGGGAGAGTGTTTCATGCAGAAGGGATAGCCAAAGAAAATGTCCAGAGCCCGGATATGGAGTATCTTGTTTGTGGAACACCCAGGACACCAATTTCACTGGATTAAAGAGTATGTTTTAGGAATAATGTATTAGAAGATGGGAAAGATAAAAGTAGGGAGGGCTTTGAATGCCAGACAAAATTGGATAAAATGCCAGAGCATTTTGGATTTGCTCCTGGAGATGACAGAAAGTCCCTGAAGTTTATTGAGGAGGAAGGTGACATGATCAGATGTGTGTTTTAGAGAAATCACTTCAGTGGCTGAGTGGATTGGAGGAGGGAGAGACTTGAGGCAAGCAAACCAGCAGGCTATTGCATTAATTAAGGCATGAGATGATGAGGGCCTATAGATAATATTACATTTTAGAACTTATTATTTTATCACAAAGATCCTTATATATCCTTATATACTGATTGCACAGATTTTATTTCTGTTTGAGTTTTATATCTGGTCCAGACCAAGGTTTCTCAAACTTTTCCCACTTATGATCCTTTTGTCTAAGAAATCTTTTTTTTTTTTTTCCCAATGAGATATGCAACTTTCATTTCTTCTAAAAATGCTACATATGCAAAAGTACAGTAAAAAGAAAAGTACAATAATGATTCATGCTACTTTCACTTGTTGCTTAAGAATATGGCTATGAAACATGTAAAATTTACCTAACTATGAAATGGATTTTTTTTCTTAAACAAACCTCCAGATCAATTTTTATAGTATTAGTAAATTTTATAAAATCAGTCCTTTAAGTCAGTTATTGCTATCTGTTTCCTAGAAAATCTAATTTTAGTATCTTACATTAAAACATCAGGAATATTATAATAAATGTTTTTATAACACTTGATAAAATAGCTAATTGTCATTTTTTCTTAAACTTTTAATTTATAAAACATATGCATGGGTAATTTTTCCAACAATGATCCTTGCAAAACTTTTTGTTCCAAATTTTCCCCTCCTTCCCCTCCCCCTCCCCCAGCTGGTATGTAGTCCAATACATGTTAAATATGTTAAAATACATGTTAAATCCAATATATGTATACATATTTATACAGTTATCTTGCTGCATAAAAAAAATCAGATTAAGAAGGAAGAAAAACTGAGAAAGAAAACAAAATGCAAACAAATAACAACAGAGAGTGAGAATACAATATTGTGTTCCACACTCTGTTCCCATAGTTCTCTCTTTGAGTGTAGATGGCTCTCTTCATCACTACACAAATGGAACTGGTTTGAATCAATCTCATTGTTGAAGAAAGCCACGTCCATCAGAGTTGATTATCATATAGTCTTGTTGCCATGTATAATGATCTCCTGGTTCTGCTCATGTCACTTAGCATCAGTTCATATAATTTTCTCTAGGCCTCTCTGAAATAATCCTGCTGGTTGTTTCTTTTCTTTTCTTTTTTTATTATAGATTTTTATTGACAAAGCATATGCATGGGTAATTTTTCAACATTGTCCCTTGCAATCACTTCTGTTCCAACTTTTCCCTTCCTTCCCTCCACTTCCTCCCCTAGATGGCAGGCAGTCTCATAAATGTTAAACATGTTAAAGTATATCTTAAATATGATATATGTGTACATATTTATACAGTTCTCTTGTTGCACAAGAAAAATCAGATTTAGAAAGATAAAAAAAATAAAAGGGGAATAAAAACAAAAATGCAAGCAATCCACATTCTTCCCAGTGTTCTTTCTATGGGTGTAGCAGGTTCTTTTCATCACTGATCATTTGGAACTGAATTAGATTTTCTCATTGCTGAAGATAGCCACTTCCATCAGAACTGATCCTCATATAGTATTGTTGTTTTTTGTTTATTTGGTTATTGATATAGTCAATTATGCTAATAGTTTTCCTAATATTGAATCAACCCTGCATTCCTGGTATAAATCCCACTTGGTCATAGTGCATTATCCTGGGGATGATTTTTTTGTTATCTCTTTGTTAATATTTTATTTAAGACTTTTGCATCAATATTCATTAGGGAGATTCATCTATAATTTTCTTTCTCTGTTTTCATCCTACCAGGTTTAGGTATCTATGTCTATGTCATAAAAGGAATTTGGCAGGAGTCCTTCATTCCCTATTTTTTCAAATAGTTTATATAGCATTGGAGTTAATTGTTCTTTAAATGTTTGGTAGAATTCACATGTAAATCCATCTGGTCCTGGGGATTTTTTCTTAGGGAGTTGATTAATAGTTTGTTCTATTTCTTTTTTCTAAAATGGGACTATTTAAGTAATTCATTTCCTCTTCTGTTAAACTGGGCAATCTATATTTTTGTAGGTATTTCTCCATTTCACTTAGGTTGTCAAATTTATTGGCATAAAGTTGGGCAAAGTAATTCCTAATTACTGCTCTAATTTCCTCTTTATTAGTGGATAGTTCTCCCTTTTCATTTTTGAGATTAACAATTTGATTTTCCTCTTTCCTTTTTCTAATCAAATTGATTAGTACATGTACTCTCTATGTATACCTCTAACCAGAAATACAGTTCTCAAGAATTTTTTTCTTTTTAACTTTTTATGCTTCTCTTGAGTTTTATATTTGGAGATCAAAATTTTTGTTTAGCTCTTGTTTTTTCATCAAAAATAAATAGAATTCACCAGTTTCATTGAATGTCCACCTTCCCTGAAAGAAAATGCTCTGTTTAGCAGGGTACTTTATTCTTTGCTGCATTCCAAGTTCCTGAGTTTTTCAGAATATCAGATTACAGGCCCTTCAATCCTTTAAAAGGGAAGCTGCTAGGTGCAGAGTAATCCTTATTGTGGCTCCTTGGTATTTGAATTGTTTCTTTCTGAATGCTTGTAATATTTTTATTTTCTTTTTCTGTTTCACAAATTCTGTTTTTTTGGGAGTTGTTTTCTTTTTCCATTTTATCAAATCTATCTTTTAATTAGTTATATGCCTTTTCCAAACCATCTTGCAAAGTTTTCATTTCCTTTACCCACTTTTCTTCTAGCTCTTTTTTAAAGATACCTTTTAATTTCTTCTAGGACAGCCTTGTGTGATGGGGACTAGGTTATATCACCTTTTGGGGCTTCATCTGAAATCTCCTCAGGGTTTGAAATCTGTTCTTCTCTTTCACCATAAAAACTATCTAGCATCAGAGTTCTCTTTACTTTTTTATTCATTAAAAAAAAAAAAAAAAGTTAAATCTGCTTTTAAGGCAGGAGAGGTTTCCAAGCTTCCATTACAAGCAGGGGCTTCTTGTATAAGTGGGTGCAGCTTTGCTGGGTCGGTGCTGACTCACTCCTGGTGCTGGGTGGGCATGGCCAAATCCCATGAGATTCTGGCATTTTGGAATTCAGTATTGATATTTTGGGTTTGTACTGGATATTTTATAACTTCTGTACTGATCTACTGGCTTGCATCCAGGGCAGAGTTCCCAATACTCCTGCTGCAGATTCCTCCTCATAGATTCTCTGCCACACGGAGTCTATACTGCAGACATTGTGCTCTCTGGGACTCTGCACTGTCTGCACTGGTGTCTGTGCTCAGCTGCTTGTACTTGGCTGCCCTCCTCCCATTTCCGATTAAAACAGACCTTTTCTGGCTATCTTCAAAATTATCTTCTGCTGATAATTTGTTGCACTCTCAATATTTGTGGGTTCTGCTGGTGGTCCAAAGCTAATTCAGAGGCTGGATTTGCTAATTGGTCTGAGGGTTGTAGGAAAAGGTCAGAAAGAAACATGTGTCCTCTCCTCCATCTTGCCTTTGCCCTTGAAAGTCTCTGTCCAAGAAATCTTTACATGACCTTGGGTGTGCAGATTTATAAAATATGTGTATAAATCAAACATATACTGGTGTTAAATCATAATTTTGCAACCCTCATATTCAGTTGTTATTGCATATGGGGTTGTGAACCATAGTTTAAAAAGCTTTGGACTCCAGAGATTTTCTTCCATAATAATGCAGCAAAGGGGGACCATGGGGTCATAGATTTAGAATTGAGAGGGACTTCAGGGGCCATCCAGCCCAAGTCCTTCACCTAATAAATGAGAAAACTGAGATTTAGTGAAGTACAGTAGTTTGTCAAAGGAAACACAGTTGGTAAGTGTCAGAGACAGAAACTGAAGTAGGTCTTTGGATTCTAGTGCTCTTTCCACTATGTTATGCTGCCAAGTGAAAGAATTTTTCAGTGTCTTAATAGCTTGTGAATTCATCAGTGTGGGAACTGTTCCTCCCATTAATAGAGACATTATTTACCCCTATTTGACTTGGAAATTTTTTTGTGTGTGTGAGTTGTTAAATGACAAAAAAAAAAATTTGTCATTCTATAGCCAGCCTGGTAATAAGCAACTGAGCTAAGTTGGGAGATAGCATAGAAAAAATGCTCCCAGGCCAAACCTTTCCAACTTTATGAGACATATAAAGGATTGATTTATTTTTGAGAATCCAGTATCATTCTGACAAAATAATGCATAGGAGTAGGTTTTTTTTTCCCCCTGAGGCTGGGGTTAAGTGACTTGCCCAGGGTCACACAGCTAGGAACTGTTAAGTGTCTGAGAGATCAGATTTGAACTCAGGTCCTCCTGAATTCAAGGCTGGTGCTCTATCCACTGCACCGCCTTGCTGCCTCTAGAAGTAGGGTTTTAATGTAATGTATTACCTTAATTAATTCATGGACTTTATCACATACAAATGACCAGTCTCCATTCTTAGATAAAATATCTTCTGAGTTGTTTCTTAATGGTGATAGTCATATGTAAAAATTCAGACAGCTTCCAAACATGTATCTGTTTGAACATAACTAGAATTATTGACAGAAACCCATGAATGAGCTGGTAAATGCTGAGTTAAATAGAATATGAAGTGATAAAATGTGAATGTAAAAAAAAATGGGTATTGCTCTGTCCCCCTTCTGCCTTGTTTATCAAGACTGAATAAGTTCATTTTTCCCTTGGTCTTTTCTCACAGGGCATTCCTTTTTCTCCATTTACAGTCACATTTCATTTTCTTTTTCTTTTTCTTTTCTTTTCTTTCTTTCTTTCTTTTTTTTTTTTTGGCTGAGGCAACTGGGATTAAATGACTTGCCCAGGGTCACACAGCTAAGAAGTGTTAAGTGTCTGAGGCCAGATTTGAACTCAGGTCCTCCTGACTTCAGGGCTGGTACTCTATCCACTGCACCACCTAGCTGCCCCACATTTCATTTTCTTGATGAAGAAAACAAGTATTTATTACATGCCTAATATATAGCATAGGTAAACATTATACAAAGCATTTTATAAGTATTTTCTCATTTGCGCCTTACGGTAATTCAGTAGGTGCTATTATTATCACTATTTTGTAATTGGGATAAATGAAGCAATCAGTGCTTATATTATTTACTTAGCTTCACAGACATAGTAACTCTCTGGGATGCAGATTTGAATTAATCTTTCTGACTTTAGGAATCATTCTCTAACTACTATGCTACCTTGCAGAACATGTGTTTATGAAACAATGAATGTCTTAACTAGCCTGGAAGACTGGCATTAAAGCATAACATAAATATATTTGGATTTTAAGGTAGAGACAATTTATTAAAGTACTTTAGATTTGATATGGTAAGAAAATGGGATCCATTTTAGATTCTTAATCAAAGAAATTAGAATGGCACTTAAGTAAAATTAATGGCGTGCAAGAAGGGTTAAAGGTGTTGTTTTCAAATATCCTTGAAATCTACTCTCATTCTTTTCCTTCTATGAACTTCCCATTAAGGCTTATGTGAAGGCTATTATATATATTTTTATATATATATATATATATATATGTACTTAAAGATTTTTTGTTTCTCATACTTCAAGGTGCATGAAGTCAGGGACAGGTCTATATAAATGTAAAAAGTTGTTGGTATGTTTTAAGCATGTAAAAAATTGAAGTGAATTAAATATAACTGAAATTATGGCCAATCTTACTAATAATTTGACAACAGGATCATAAAATCAAAGATTTAGAGCTGAAAAAAACTTTAGAGATCATCAAATCCATTTTAAAGATGAAGAAATTAAGGACCAGAGAAATTAAGTGACTTTTGCTAAATTCACATATGGTGTTATTGATGGAATTGTGAAGTAATTAAACTATTCTGAAGAGCAATTTGGAAATAGGCTGAAAGGGTTATAAAACTGTGCATATTCTTTGCTCCAGCAATAGAACTATTTGGCTTGTTTTTCAAAGAGATCATAAAATAGAGTTTGGGGAAGGACCCACATGTAAAAAACTATTCATAGTGATTATGGAGTCAGCATGAATAAGGAAATTCAAAATTCACTAAAATTATAGTAGCTTTTTCTATGGCAAAGAATTGGAAATTGAAGGGATGTTCATCAATTGGGAAATGGCCAAACAAGTTGTAGTATATGAATTTAATGGAATACTCTTGTGCTATAAGAAACGACAGACAGACAGATTTTAGAAAAAGCTTTAGAAAGATTTATATGAATTGATGCTGACTAAAGTCAGCAGAACCAGGAGAATGTTATACACAATACAGCAATGTTGGGTGATATCAACTATGATAGACTTTTTTTTTTATTAAACCTTTTTAATTTTCAAAAGATAATGGATAATTTTTCAACATTAACCCTTGCAAAACCCTGTGTTCTAATTTCCTCCCTTGCCCCTCACCCTCTCCCCTAGATAACAAGTAATCCAATACATATTAAATATGATAAAATATGTTGTCCTATATATGCATACATATTTATACAATTATCTTGTTGCATAAGAAAAATCAGATCAAAAAGAAAAAAATGAGAAAGAAAATAAAATGCAAGCAAACAACAACAAAAGAAATAAAAATACTATGTTGTGATGCATCCTCAGTTCCCACAGTCCTCTTTCTGGGTGTAGATGGCTCTCTTCATCACAAGACCATTGGAACAGGTTTGAATCATCTCACTGTTGAAAAGAGCCACGTCCATCAGAATTGATCTTCATATAATCTTGTTGTTGCATACAATGATCTCCTAGTTCTGCACATTTCACTTGCATCAGTTCATGTAAATCTCTCCAGGCCTCTCTGAAATCATCCTTCTGGTCATTTCTTACAGAACAATAATATTGCATGACATTCATGAACCATAACTTATTCAGCCATTCTCCAACTGATGGGCATCCACTTAGTTTCCAGTTTCTTGCCACTACAAAAATAGCTGCCACAAATATTTTTTGCACATGTGTATTCTTTCCCTCCTTTAAGATCTCTTTGGGATACAAGCCCAGTAGAAATACTGCTTGATCAAAGGGTACGGACAGTTTGATAGCCCTTTGAGCATAGTTCCAAATTGCTCTCCAGAATGGTTGGATCAATTCATAACTCCACCAACAATGTATTAGTGTCGCAGTTTTCCCACATCCTCTCCAGCATTTGTCATTGTCCTTTTCTGTCATCTTAGCCAATCTGAGAAACGTGTAGTGGTGCTTCAAAGTTGTCTTAAAAATTTGCATTTCTCTGATCAATAGTGATCTAGAGTACCTTTTTATATGTATAGAAATGATTTTAATTTCTTCATTTGAAATTTGTTCATATTTTTTGACCATTTATCAATTGAAGAGTGGCTTGAATTATTATAAATTTGAGTCACTTCTCTATATATTTAAGAAATGAGGCCTTTATCAGAACCTTTGAATGTAAAAATATTTTCCAGATTTATTTTTCTCTTCTAATATTGTCTGCATTCAACTATAATAGACTTAGCTCTTCTCAGAAATACAATGATCCAAGACAGTTTCAAAAGACTTATAATGAAAAATGTTATTCACATTAAGAAAAAAAAAAAACTATGTAACCTGAATGAAGATCAAAGCATACTATTTTCATTTTTATTTGTTTTTACTTTTTCATATTTTCCCCCTTTTGTTCTGATTATTTTTTCACAACATGACTTATGTTGAAATGTTTAACATGACTGTACATGTATGGTCTATATCAGATTGTCTTGGGGAGAGGGAAGGATAGAGAAAGGGAAAAAAATTGAAATTCAGATTCTTACAAAACCTTACATTCAAATGAATGCTGAAGAGGCAGCTACGTAGTGCAGTAGGTCCAACCCTAAAGTCAGGAGGATCTGAGTTCAAATCTAGCCTCAGACACTTAACACTTCTTAGCTGTGTAACCCAGGGCAAGTCACTTAACCCCAAATGCCTCAGCAAAAAGTAAATAAAGAAAGAAAATAAAAAAAATAAAGAAAAAAAATGAATGTTGAAGAACAAAATTTTATCCATGAATCAAAATTATCATTTGGGATACATATTCCTGATTTCTACAGAATTCAATTGACTGCTTATTTTTATGAAGAATTCTTGACAATTATTTAAGAATTATCATGAATGATATTCCAATTTGCCACAAAAATCAGAAGAAATAATATTTTGATTAGAGCATAATTAAGAATGAAAAGCAATATATTTATAACTTGGACTAAAAAGCTTATAATCTATAGGGGGATTTTAACTATCTCCTCTTTATAAATTCATATTATCAACATATTCAGGCAGGAGATACAATTTTTAAAAATAGACACACATGATAATTACCTAGCTATGATTGGAGACCAGGTCTTTTGACTCTAAATTCATTGTCCTAACTGGAATTGTCTTGTAGCTACATGTTGCTGAAATTGCTCCTCAGATCAATGTATGAATTAATGTGAAATTTTTCTATCACAACTGAACTCATCATTTTAAAGTTACAATCTTAACTTTTGTAATCACTCCCAGATAGCCCTCATAATGAGTTATTGTAAACTGAGGCTATATATTATCAATAGAAAGAGTATTTGTTCGCTGTTTTGTTAGGCAAATGATAAGCCATAGTTTCTTTTCTTTTCAATGGAATTAATTGTTCCATCTATCACTGGCTTGTGTGGGTGAGTGAACATTGGTTCCCTTTTTCCCACAATCTGACAAATGGTTTTAGAGGATAGAAGTGATAGAGAGAATGCTGCTGCAGGGTAAAAAGGCATATAAAAGGAATTAGCCACCAAAATCTCCTTTATTTCAATAAGACATTCATTCTGTTGCTCAGATGAAGTGGCCTTGTCACAGTGAATAAGCTTCTGTTTCCATTGTAGATGTTAGGAGGCATTACTGTAACAGAGAAAAGTACTACATTGATCAGTTTTTCTCAGTCTGTTCTGGTCAGGCCCATTTCCCCATATCACCTATTTTCTGCTTTTGAATATGTGTTCATTCATACACCTATAATGCCGTAAACTTTTCATCATTTTTTTTTCAAATTCCATTTGTTTTTCAAGCTTAGTTCTCACCTCCTTTGTGTATTTTTCATTTTCTAAGCTCCTATAGTACATGAACAAGCACTTTACTATTTGTAGTCTTGTCTTAGTCTCTAATTGTGACTGTGGTAGTCAAATCTCCCCAATTTGTATCTGGGCTTCTTGAAGTCAAAGACCATGTCTTTTATTTCTTCTCCATCTTCTCAAGAATCTTTCTAGCAATAACTGAGAGAGAGAGAGAGAGAGAGAGAGAGAGAGAGAGAGAGAGAGAGAGAGAGAGAGAGAGAGAGAGAGAGAGAGAGAGAGAGAGGAGAGAGGAGAGAGGAGAGAGGAGAGAGGAGAGAGGAGAGAGGAGAGAGGAGAGAGGAGAGAGGAGAGAGGAGAGAGGAGAGAGGAGAGAGGAGAGAGGAGAGAGGAGAGAGGAGAGAGGAGAGAGGAGAGAGGAGAGAGGAGAGAGGAGAGAGGAGAGAGGAGAGAGGAGAGAGGAGAGAGGAGAGAGGAGAGAGGAGAGAGGAGAGAGAGAGAAACACCATCACCCATTCACATCCCTCCCCCCATGATTGCCACAGGACAAACTGTTTCTTTTAAAGAGATGGGTAGTGGGAGCATCCTTGATTTCCTGGAGGATAATATTCTTGCCTTATAATCCAGAACATTTCCATCAGCTTTTGTTTGAGCAGTGAACTCCCTACTTTATAGATCTCTATTGGGATGGAATCAGTATCAGGTGCTTTGCTACACAAGAAGAGCACATTAAAAAACTCTACAGTGGGAATTTTGGCTAGAGAGGTATATATGGTCAATGGCTTCAACATTGGTTGATGATTGTTGAAAAACTATAGAAGTGTTCAGCCTATCTCTCCAGGATCATGTCTCTATTATTAATCGGTGTGATTCCATTATCACTAAGACCAGAGATCTTAGATTCATAAATAATCTTCAGGGCATTGTACAAGTAATTTGGTATAAAATTGAATCTCTTGTGCCTTCTTACTGAGTCAAGAATCCTGCATCTCTCTACTTACATTTTACTTTTTATAGAATCAATTCTGTCTTCTTAAAGACATATAAACTGTCCTGCTGGTAAACTCTGTAGAGTCATCATTTTTCATTTAGCTTTTTCTAAATTTCTCCATTATTTTCATTAGTCTTACCTCAAATTCAGCTCTTTCTGGAGTACTGATCCTGTATCACAAAAGGAAAGTGCGAAGCATTAATTCAAAATCCCCACACACTTAGATATTCTCTCTAACTGCTTCACTGATAATTAGACACCAGTAAAGAAACCCTAAAGACAAGAGCTTGTCATGGAAATTTCCCTTAAGGTAACTTAGACAACCTATAGGTATCCTCAACATGCCCCACAGCTTTGTTTGGGTTTTTACCCTCACTCTGAATAAGACAAGTCACTTAAAACTCCCAAATCAGTTTTACAAAAAATTAATCAACAACAGGGATAATCTTCCATGCTCTTTAAATATTCCCGGTGAAATTGACCCTTTGTGTTGATGCAATATAATTTAAATAGCCCTGCTACATGATTTCCCCTACTTCTTCCTAGTCTTCATTTTGACTCCTGGAGTGATATTCCCTACTTGTTACTGACTGATTTTAGTACTAACATCTAATTGAATATCAAGAACAAATATTGCAAACTATGATGGTAGACTATCATATTTTTAACTGA